>NW_028274807.1:200077212-201327212 GCF_037043125.1 Eumetopias jubatus
CTGGAATAGAATAGAGAGCCCAGAAGTAGAATCACACAAATATAACCAGCTTATCTTTGACAAAGGAGTAATGGCAGTTCAATGGAGAAAGAATAGTCTTTTCAACAAATGGTGCTGGAACAGCGGGACACCCACATACAAAAAAGTGAATCTAGATGCAGACCTTACGCCATTCACAGAATCAACTCAAAATGGGTCACAGACCTAAATGTAAAACACAAAACTATAAAACTCCTAGAAGATAACATAGGAGAAAATCTAGGTGACCTTGGGTTTGGTAGTCACTTTTTGGATATAACACCAAAAGCACAATCCATGAAAGAAAATAATTGATACGTTGGACTTCATTAAAATTAGAAAGTTATGACCCATTCGGAAAGACCCTTTTAAGAGAATGAAAAGACAAGCCACAAACTGGAGAAAAATCTTGTGCAAAACACATACCTGATAAAGGATTGGTATCCAGAATACACAAAGAACTCAACACTCAACAATAAAGATAAAATTAAAAAAAAAAACCTGATCCAAAAAATGGGCAAAAGATCTGAACAGATTCCTCACCAAAGATATACAAGTGGCAGATAAGTATATGAACAGATGTTTATCATTAGGTATCATCCAGAAATTGCAAACTAAAATGAGATACCACTATACACCTATTAGAATGGCTAAAATCACAAACAGTGGCAGCCCCAAATGCTGGATAGGGAGCACAAGAATGTTCATTCTTTGCTGGTGGGAATGCAAAATATTATAATCCCTTTATAATAGTTGGACGTTTTCTTTAAAAAGTAGACATTTTCTTTCTTTTTTTTTTTTTTTAAAGATTTTATTTATTTATTTGACAGAGAGAGAGAGGGAGAGCACAAGTAGAGCGGCAGGCAGAGGGAGAAGCAGGCTCTCCGCTGAGCAGGGAGCTGGACATGGGGCTCGATCCCAGGACCCTGGGATCATGACCTGAGCCGAAGGCAGCCGCTTAACCGACTGAGCCACCCAGGCACCCCCAAAAATAGACATTTTCTTACTTTATGATCGAGCAGTTGTGCTCCTTGGAATTTACCCAAATGAGTTGAAAGCTTAAATCCACACAAATATCTGAGTTTTAATGCTGGGTTTACCATTTATTAGAATGTGTGCTAGCAGCTTAAACTGTTTTTTCCCGTCAAAAAAATCTAACTGGAATTAAAATAAAAACTTTTTTTAAAAATTGAGATATAATTGACATATAACATACTAGTTTTAAGTATACAATATAATGATATGTGTATATCTTGTATAATGATCTAGTTTAGTTAACATCCATCACCACAGAGTTACATGCTTAACCTTTAAGAAAAAAATTATTGGTTAAACAAATACTTTTTGAATGCTTGCTATGTGCCAGGCATTATTCCAGGTGTAGATAATATAATATTGTAGTGAACAAAATGGAGCTTATAGTCTAATAGGGGGAGGCAGTGTGTAAATAACCAGTTTATGATTAAGTGTCTTAAAGAACAAAGCATAGGGGAATGGGAAGTGTTAAGGACATTAGGAGGGAAGCCTTTCTGAGGGGCTGTCATTAGAACAGAAACCAAGTAAGTGAATCACTACATGATTTGCAAATTTTCAAGTCAAGTGTGGTTATGCAGAGTTTGCTTTTTAAAAATTGTATTATGGAAATTTCAAGCACATATAAAAATTAAACAACAGATAAATGACATTCCCATGTACCTACTGTCCATGGCATATCTTGTGTCATGTGTACACCTGTTTTTCCCCTCCTGTATTATTTTGAAATAACTCCTAGACACTTCATAAATATTTTAGTATGCTTGACATACCATGATGCCATTATTATACTTGAGAAAAAGATAATTTCATAATGTAATCAAAGTCTACTCTACCCTTTGTTCAAATTTCTAAGTGTCTCATAAATGTCATGATCTTGTTTGAGTCAAGGTGTAGATAAGGTCCACACATTGAAATTACTGATTTGTTTCAATATTTAGCTTTAATCTTTTTCTCCTTGATTCTATCTCTTGCAATTTTTTATGGAAGAAACTAGCCATTGATTGATTGAGAAAGAGTGTGTGGGAGTGCTTGGGGAGGGAGGGACTGAGGGGGAGAGAGAGAATCTCAAGCAGGCTCCATGCCCAGCGTGGAGCCCAGCGTGGAGCCCAGCATGGAGCTTGAGCCCACGACCCTGAGGTCATGACCTGAGCCAAAACCAAGAGTCAGATGCTCAACTGGCTGAGCCACCCAGACACTCTGAAACTAGCCTTTTAAATCGTCAGTCTGATTACATCCCCAAATTGTAGTTTAACATAGTCTTCTGTTCCCTTATATTTACAGTTAATTGGTAGTTCGATATAAAGACTTCATTGATCAGGTTTTGATTTTTGTGTTTTCTTTATGGCAAGGTTATGTCATAGTTGTGTTATATACTTCCATCTCATACCCATAATATCTGGATCCATTATTAAGAGTTGCAATTGATGGCATTCTGATGTTATTCTTCATTATTAGCTGAAGTACAAAGCAAAACTTTCCTTTGATCACTCTTTGAATACCTAGCAGCATAGATAATTTTATAGGATTTTTAGGAGATTTTCTAGGAGAGGTGGGATAAGGGCTTATTCTCTTTGTTTAGCAGTTTTTATGGTAATGAGTTGATTCACCAATTTCATCCAGTGATAACCGATTCACTTTTTTTTAAGGAATCATTGTGAACTAATGAGTTTAAACATATTTAATTTGGTTCAGTCCATAGCAGTTATCTTTTTTGCTGTGCAGATTGTTCCATCTTTGGCCATTTGGAACCTCTTAAATTGGTTTTTAAGTTCTTTTGACATGGCCCTGTTTCCTTGAGTTCTGATTTGCCAGATGTTCCAGGCTGATCTTGGATATTTTCTATTTTCTGTCTCAATGTGGAATATTGAGATTGGTCAGTTCTCCATGAGACTGGTTCCTTTTAGTGTAAATGGTATTTTAAGTATCATAGTCTGGATGCACAGGGGTGTTCATTTCTCCTGGGTTGGTCATTGTTCGTAAGCCTTTCAGTGGGAAATACTAAAAAAAGATAAAATAGGTCATTTTGTGGCTTGCAGTCCAGATTGAGAACTATAAAGTTTTTATATGATGTCCCCATCTGCGTCTCCCTTCTCCCATGCCAAGAGTCCTGGTTTTTGACCCTAAACTTTAAGTTTTATTAAGAAGTGGTTAAAGCTAGGGAAGCTCATATAATGGCAGAGTGAAGTAAACCCTAGAAAATAGCGCATGCCAAGATACGTGTCATACCACTTCTACCACTGGCTTTCCCCAAGGAGGGCTGTCTGTGCCACTCATCTGCTTCAGATATGTTTGAGGGCAGGGAAGCTTATCTCATTGCCAGTAGGCCACAAAATAGAAGAGTAGAGGCAGAGCTGCCCTGGAGAGATGGGAGTGCACTTAATGGAGTCAGAGGGCCAGCTTTGGCAGGAGCAGAGAAGAGGAATGTGTTGGGTGAATATTTCTTTCCCCGCTTCTAGGAAGTGACATCCTTGCTGCCTGCCTGGAGGATCCTGAAACTCCTGCAGGAGAATGCTTTCACCATGGCCTCAGTACCTGGCACACAGACACTTGTACATTAACTGTTGAGTGACACATGAAGGGGGCTTGGTGATCAACTCAAGGATCCTCTTCCTTTAGTGTAGACCTGGCTGCACCCTGGCCTTTGTCCCTGCCCAGCTCTCAGTTCATTTACGAACCAGGGTCTTAAAGTAAAACCTGCCTTGTCGGGGAATCCTGTAATAATTCTGTATATCATTCTCCCCTTTATCCAGAGAGGGGTAAAGGGGATTTTACCCTTTACCCCTCTCTGGATAAAGGGGTAAAGGACCCTTTACCCCTCTGAGGCACCCATTCTCATGGGTTTGTTTTCTAGAAGTGGAAAACGTGAGAGGTTTAGCAAGGGCAAACAGGTGCACCCATACCAGTTCTTTGGGCCGTTGACACCTGAAAATATGATGAAAGCTCTGTACCCTCTTTTAGAGAAGTATGCATATTTGCAGAGTTTGATTTATAGTTTTGGGTGTTCCAGTATTTTCTTGCCCCACTTTAACCTTGGATTAGAGGAAGAATTAACATCAGGTAAGAGCAAGCTTATAGGGCAGTGGTTCTCAGGAACTTGTTAGAAATGCACATTATCAGTTCCCACCCCGGAAACTTGGGCTGGGACCCAGCCATTTGTGTTTTAACAAGCTTCCAGATGATTCTGCCATTCCCTAGGGAGATTTTTCTGGTTAAACTTATACTCTTTTGTGGTCCTTGTGCCTCCCACCTCCCATCCTGCACCTCTTGAGGGCTCACCTGCCACCCTCTTGTTGTAGCAGTGCTCTATTCCTCCTAGGCTATGTCCTGCCCAGCCACGTGACTGAGGAGATGCTGTGGGAGTGCAAGCAGCTCGGGGCTCACTCCCCTTCCACCCTGCTGACCACCCTCATGTTCTTTAACACCAAGTAAGTGTTCTAGAAGCTCCATGCTTAGCCACTGCTGGCATCTGCCCAGTGAAGAGGGTGGAAACTATCCAGGTAGATAGAGGAATTCCTTTGACACATATTTGAGAGCCTTTGGGCTATTAAAAGCCTTCAGCCCCACTTGGCTAAATTTGTGTGGTGACCAGTGAGGCATACAGCCTTGCCAGAATCCTGCCATCAGTCTTGATGTGGTTCCTCCACTAGACAGTGTTTTTGGGTATGGGCCTGCCCAGAGTGTGCACAGCGGCTCCTCTGAGGCACTGATGGCAGAGGGTAAGTCATAGTCTCCTCCTGGCACCCCTCCCTTTGCCTTGCTTTCACTTGTGGTGCAGATACTTCCTGTTGAAGACAGTGGACCAGCACATGAAGCTGGCCTTCTCCAAGGTTTTGCGACAGACAAAGAAGAACCCCTCTAATCCTAAGGATAAAAGCACGAGTATTCGATACCTGAAGGCTCTTGGGATACACCAGACTGGCCAGAAAGGTAGGGGCTGCAGAAACAGGTGCAACTTGTCCCGCCCTGCCCTTGTGCCTGGGGGGTTAGTGTTGAGTGTGAAGGTTGGGATTTGCTGGATAGGAATTCTCCATTCCCTTCTCCTCACCTAGAAACTTCAAACTCTTCTCGAAGCAGAGATGCCCCAGAAACAATTGCTGCTTTTTCCCTTCATGCCTCACACCCTTTCCTCTCCTGATAAGTCTAGTTGGGATGGCTAGAAGCCTAAGGTTCTTTTTTTTTTTTTTTAAGATTTTATTTATTTATTTGACAGAGACACAGCGAGAGAGGGAACACAAGCAGGGGGAGTGGGAGAAGGAGAAGCAGACTCCCCGCTGAGCAGGGAGCCCAATGTGGGGCTCTATCTTAGGACCCTGGGGTCATGAGCTGAAGGCAGACGCTTAACGACTGAGCCACCCAGGTGCCCCCAAGCCTGAGGTTCCTAATCTGGTCCTGAGCTAAGGCAGTCTCATGCCATGTCCCTGGTGGTGGGGGTGTGTTTTATAGTTACAGATGACATGTATGCAGAACAGACGGAAAATCCAGAGAATCCACTGAGATGTCCCATCAAGCTCTACGATTTCTACCTCTTTAAATGGTGAGGAAGCTTTATGGTGGCTGGGTGACTGTATGTGTGCATGAGTGCACTGTTACCTGTGTATAAGGCATTCTTTAGTCCCAAACAGGGTAAAAACACATTTCCAAAAAGCTAAATATAGAAGCAGCCTGACTGGTTTCCCCAAAGCATATGAAATTACTAGCATTGTGATTTTATATGGTCTCCTGTCTTGGAGAGGGGAATGGGGGAGATGGAGGAAAGTATAGAAAGGCGGCCTCCATCATGTAGCATCTTCCTGGCCTTGACCTTTGTCACTAGCAACATAAATCTAGGGGGGATATCTTTCCTTGGCTTTTACTCTCTTGCCCTTGCAGTTTGGCATGTCATCTTTACTGCAATGCCAGAATCCTCTTTCTATGTTATAGGTCTTACATTTCTTAGATTAAAACCCTTCAGTGGTTTCCATTTATTGTATAGAGAAAGAGTAATCCTAATCTTGCCAACAAGGCCTTATGTATACTCCCCCTTGCTAATCTCACGTCCTTGTACCTCTTGGCTCTCTAGCCACTGGCTCCTCTCCACTCCAGAGCATCATGATCTCCCTACCTCCAGGCCTCAGCTTAGAAATTTTCCCCGTTGGGCAAGCCTCCCCTCCCCACCCCCGTATTTGGCTAGTTGGCTCCTATCCATCCCTCTTCTCAAAACAGCTTTATCAGAAGCATTTCTAGATTCCCTCCCTGTTCTTTTGGGCTGTTTCCTCTGTAGCACTTACCACTGATTATCATTTATGTAATTGTTTAATTGTTGACTGTCTCTTATCTGTAAGCTCCATAAGGTAGGGAGTCTCGGATCCTGCTCATTTCTTGAACACCAGCCCCTAGTGCAGGTCTGGCACACAGTAGCCCTTTGATAAATATTGAGTGGATGGGCGAATATAACTGTTAGAAGGTGGCATGTGCTAAGTACAGCACAACATTGAGGGGGGTGGAGGATGAGCCCAGGTAAGGGTCCCAGCATCACAGCCAAGCTGGGAAGGCAGAGTCCCTTATGTAACATTTAGGAATTCAGTGGATTGGGTAGAGGAAACAACATGAGCAAAGACTTGGAGAGGACCTTGTAGGCGGTGCAATTGGTTCCAAGTGGGATACGGTTGGACTCCAGTAGATGAACCCTGGCATCCCGAGGCAGGTGGTCAGAGGAATCACAGCTGGCAGTATGTGAGGGAGAAGCGGAAAGGAGGCAGCCTATTCTTGGCATTGGCAGTAGCCCCAAAGGAGGCCCTAGAGGTAATGTGTGTTGACTGCATGGAATTCAGTAGCTATGCCATCATACCTTTGAAGAGCTGCTGTCTTCCCACCTTTTGCATACAGCATCTGTCTGGAATATTCCAGGGTGGGAGGGTTGAGAATGTTGTGGTTTTACCCAGCTTTTACTGATATATTTTTCAGCCCCCAGAGTGTGAAAGGCCGGAATGACACGTTTTATCTGACGCCTGAGCCAGTTGTGGCCCCCAATAGCCCAATCTGGTACTCGGTCCAGCCTATCAGCAGAGAGCAAATGGGACAGATGCTGACTCGGATCCTGGTGATACGAGAAATTCAGGAGGCCATTGCTGTGGCCAACGCAAGCACCATGCATTGAGATCCCTAAGCCATGGTGCAAGGGAGATGATCCAGGAAAAAAAAAAATGGACAGACTTTCACACTAAAGAAGAGGCCTCCATTTTTTTCTTTTCTTTTTTTTTTTTTTTAAATTGGTGTAGTTATGAAGCCTTTCAGACTGCTTCTGTTTAAAATGTAAAAGGAAACTTTGCCTCCTGTGCGTCACTGTAAATCTGCTGCAGCAGATTCTTCAGCCCATGGGGGCTCTGGGTTTCCTGAAAGCCAGATGTCCTAGAAAGTTGCTCGCTGGCTTTTTCTTTTTTGCCTGGGGCCTGGGGAAAGGGCTCGGACTGTTAGGAGAAATGTGGCCCCTTCCCTTACTCCAGAAAGATGGAATTAGTGACGGACCCTCCAGGGAATCTCCCCAGCTGGCTTCCACTCTGACTGGCAGACGTCGCTGACCACAGGGGAGCCATGGTCTTTTCTTTCTTCATGCTCAGACATAAACTTAGCATCTTAATGGAAGGAAAATGAGGGGAACTTCAATTATGATTTATTAAAGACAATTTCTATTACACCCTCCTTTATGACAAGTGACATTTTAGATGTTAAAGTAAAAACTTTACCATGACTTTTTTTTTTTTTTTTTTTTTTGGCCTAACATTGAGGCCTTAAACCTGAGGCTCCTGTGCCTGATGGAATTCTTGTAACATACACTTGTGTATCATATAAAGATACCACTCTGTTTCTCTTATGTATTCTTAATCTAGTTGTTTATTAAGAATGACAAGCACGTCTTTTCAACATGCTAGTGAACATCGCCTCTTTATTTGGGAGGAGCCTAGCGGGCCATCGGAAGCAAAGCCTTGCCTGCTGGTTGAACGGGTCACGGTCCTGTGGGAGGGGGCAGCCTCGGGAACGCCCAACTTTGTGGCTGCACACCTAGGGCGTGCTCTGCGCATGCGCTCCTTTGATGGCCCCGCCCGGAAGGCGTACGGGCTCCGCCTGTTCGTGCTGCGTCCTGACGTCAGTGACGCGCAGGGCGCAATGACGATATCGGCGGGTTTATATTGGCGCGGCCCAGAAGGCTGAGGCCTCTGCGGCGCGGTCTTCGGGCACACGCGGCTTTGCCTAGCGGTGGCCATGGCCGACTACCTGATTAGCGGGGGCACGTCCTACGTGCCAGACGACGGGCTCACAGCACAGCAGCTGTTCAACTGCGGGGACGGCCTCACCTACAAGTGCGGGCCTAGCGGGCTTACCTGGGGGAGGAGAGGGGCGGCGCGCTGGACTGGGAGGCCGGGCGGGGTTTTCCACTGAGCCCGCTTGGACCGAGGCATGGGAGACAGGTTCCGGAGAATTCCCCACCCATTTTTGGGGCTCCGTTTGATAGATCTGAAGTGGGGCGGGATGGAGGAGGCATCTTGGCGGTGCTTGAGATTTCAGGCTAGAAGCTCCATTCTCTCGGCACATGAGTTGTCAGGGTGCCAGGGTCGCTGATGACAGCTAGGTGGCAGAAAAGATCCCGTCTCCATCTCCACCTTGTGATTTGTCTGCCCTGCCTGTGACACGGGCTAGGTCAGTGCCCTCTAAGGCCCAAATGCCTTATGACATGATCTGTGGGGATGGAATCTCGGGCCGCCCTAAGCCTGAGCCTTACTCCCAATTCGCTCCCCTCCCCCATAGTGACTTTCTCATTCTCCCTGGGTACATCGACTTCACTGCAGACCAGGTGGTGAGTATGGCCAGAAATTGGGTCCTGAGCATCAAGGTTGGGTAAGGTACTTCTCTTCCCTGGTCTCAGCTACCACAGCAGATTGGGCTTGGGGTGGATTCTATGGAAGTCTGATTGGCATGCAGGTCATACAGGACACGTGTTTTATGGGGGACCTGGCACCACCCTGAGGCTTTTAGAGGTACTTGCCACATTATCGGGCCATATTTCCTCAGGACCTGACTTCTGCTCTGACCAAAAAGATCACTCTGAAGACCCCACTGGTTTCCTCACCCATGGACACAGTCACAGAGGCTGGCATGGCCATAGCAATGGCGGTGAGCATCATGGGGTGTAAGGACAAAAGGAGGGGCCTCACTCACACTCTTTCCCAAAGACACACATAGTCGTGCTGCTCTTTGTCACTTTTTCACGATCTTCTGTTTATCATGCAGCTTACAGGTGGTATTGGCTTCATCCACCACAACTGTACACCTGAGTTCCAAGCCAACGAAGTTCGGAAAGTGAAGGTCAGAAGGGCAAGGATCGTGGTCAAGAGCTCCTGGGAATTGCATTGAGGTGGAGTGGGGTGGAAGTGGGGGATTTGTTCTCCTAATTTAGGATCCTTTTTTCCCCACTTTGGGGTTCAGTTCCTGAGAAGAGCATGAGACCCTGTGTCCTAAGGCAAGAGAAGACGACCAGGTGGATAGTACCTACAGCCCACCCATGTTTACTATCCCTGGGTTTGAATTGTGATTTGGTCCTATGGTACTGCCAGAGGGGGAGTTGGCACAGACCCCAGGTTTCAGACTGGTAAAGATGGTTCAGAAATGTTATTTCTCACCATCCCTTCCAGAAATATGAGCAGGGATTCATTACGGACCCCGTGGTCCTCAGCCCCAAGGATCGAGTGCGGGATGTGTTTGAAGCCAAAGCCCGGCATGGATTCTGTGGTATCCCAATCACCGATACAGGCCGGATGGGGAGCCGCTTGGTGGGCATCATTTCTTCAAGGGACATAGATTTTCTCAAGGAGGAGGAACACGACCGATTTTTGGAA
Organism: Eumetopias jubatus; assembly: GCF_037043125.1. Taxonomy (NCBI): domain Eukaryota; kingdom Metazoa; phylum Chordata; class Mammalia; order Carnivora; family Otariidae; genus Eumetopias; species Eumetopias jubatus. The sequence continues at coordinate 200,087,136 of NW_028274807.1, forward strand.
GAGGTGGGTGCTACTGACAAAGCAAAGCCAAGCTCTGGCGGCCAAGGCTTAAGATGGGGTTTCTGTTGCCTGAATGGCATCTCGGGGGGCTTCTGCTGTCCAGGAAAGATGAATGCCCAGCCAAGTCTCTGACCCCTTCATGGGGTTCCTGCATCTCTTCCCCACCAGATGCTCTCATTCTGCCCAAGTGTTTGCCAGCATGCGTGCTGTGTTGCCACTCTCAAGGTGGGGGCAGTGCTCAGGGACCAACCGCAGCCTCCTCTTCCAACTCCCTTGTCGTTGCTCTGGCGGGGCCCTTCTTTCTCCGCTATGTAACAGCATGTTCTGTGTACCACATTGTTCTTTCTACTCGATTCTCACCCGTGCCACTGTATTGCTGCATTGGCTGTTGGGTTCACTTGAGGAGGGTGGTTTGGGTGCCAGGTGTGTGATCAGGGTGGTCTGTGGAACCTCACCCCCGAGTTAGGTCAGGGTGTGTTGGAGGTCTGGTCTCTGGGCCCTTCTCACAGCTCCCCTCACTGCTAGATCATGACGAAGAGGGAAGACTTGGTGGTAGCCCCTGCAGGCATCACACTGAAGGAAGCAAATGAAATTCTGCAGCGCAGCAAGAAGGGTGAGTTCTAGAGGTGGAAGGGTTCTGGAACCAAAGACCAGGGTTCTGATTTATGTACCTTCCCTACCCCCAGGAAAGTTACCCATTGTAAATGAAGATGGTGAGCTGGTAGCCATCATTGCCCGGACAGACCTGAAGAAGAACCGGGATTACCCACTGGCCTCCAAAGATGCCAAGAAGCAGCTGCTGTGTGGAGCAGCCATTGGCACTCATGAAGATGACAAGTATCGGCTGGATTTGCTAGCCCAGGCTGGAGTGGACGTAGTGGTTCTGGTGAGCTCTTGCACAGGCAGGGTGGAGTGGTAGGGACAGCTGTCATACCAGTCTCACTGGGACTTTCTCCTGGTCCCAGGACTCTTCCCAAGGAAACTCCATCTTCCAGATTAATATGATCAAGTACATCAAGGAGAAATACCCCTCCCTCCAAGTTATTGGAGGCAATGGTGAGGCAAGACTGGGCACCAAAGGACGTGGGGCAAGAGGTAGAGGAGCTAGGTTCCCACTCGGATCGTCACCCAAGCCTTTCCCTGTTCTTCACTGCAGTGGTCACAGCTGCTCAGGCCAAGAACCTCATTGATGCTGGTGTAGATGCCCTGCGGGTGGGCATGGGCAGTGGCTCCATCTGCATCACCCAGGAAGGTAAGAAATGCTTCAGTGGGGCCCTCAGAGACTCTGGCTTCAGCAGGGCCCTTAGCCCCATATGGCCTGGAGCCAAATGCTCTTGTGGGAACTATACCGAGTCCTCCAGTAGGGGCAGTCCCAGGGCCAAAGAGACCCCTTGGATGGGTGACATGCTGGAAGACGAGCTCGTCATTCCTCACCTGCCACTACCCCCCTGCCTAGCCTGGCCTCCTTGCTCCTGCTCTGCACCCTCTCTAAACTCTGGTCTGTTTGTTTTATTTAGTGGCTCCCAAGATCCCTCCAGACATAAAGTCCCACAGCCCCAAATGCCCTTCTACTGTCAAGGGCTGCTATAGTAAGTCCAGCCCGGCCCACTGGCCCGGCCCGGCTGCCCACTGCCCGGCTGCTTGGTTGACTGTAGCTGTAGCTCCCGGGGTTTGTGGTGTTGATGGGTGGGCAGGGCACACTGAATGACAGACCATGGTTTTAGGGGCTGCTGGAGAACACAGCTCCTTCCTCTTCCTGGGGTGCTTGTAGTGCAGGACCTCCATCACATTTCCTACAGTAGGCACAGCTCAAGGACCAAACAAGCGCACTCTTCCTTCCACATGACCACTCCCCTGATCCTGCCCAAGCTGCGAACCATGCTGGGAGGAAGGGGTGGGCCTCTGGGTACTAACTGCACGGTGACACCTACCCCCACTTGATACCAGGTGGGTGGGCCCCCCCCCCGGCTGCTGACTGCATGTGCCTGAGGCTGCCCTGGGCCAAGCACACATGCACGTGCACATGCAGGGTTGAGTGGAGGCCATCACTGCTGTTTGAACTGTTGAAGGCAGACAGGGCAGCAGCCCTTCCAGACATGACTCTTTCTCCGCCGTGCTGCAGTCCTGGTACAGGTGTAGCGGAGAGCTCCTGGGTGCTGAGTTATGGCTGCAGGGCCCCTCGCCTGTCCCCACAGATTCCACCCACCCATCTGTTCCTCCATTTCTTAATAGTGTTGGCCTGTGGGCGGCCACAAGCAACAGCAGTGTACAAGGTGTCAGAATATGCACGGCGCTTTGGTGTTCCTGTTATTGCTGATGGAGGAATCCAAAATGTGGGCCATATCGCCAAAGCCTTGGCCCTTGGGGCCTCCACAGGTGAGGCCCAACACCCAGGGAGTCTGGTGGGATTCCTTCCCCAGTGCCACTCAGGGTCTGCTCCCGTCACTCCCATTTGTCCACAGTCATGATGGGTTCCCTCCTGGCTGCTACCACTGAGGCCCCTGGCGAGTACTTCTTCTCCGATGGGATCCGGCTAAAGAAATACCGTGGTATGGGTTCTCTTGATGCCATGGACAAGCATCTCAGCAGCCAGAACCGATATTTCAGGTGGGACAGGAAGGTCAATTACCCTGTACTGACAGCCTTGTACTGATAGCCTCATCCATGCTTAACCTTGCCTATGTTGTCTTGCCTTTCCCTACAGTGAAGCTGATAAAATCAAGGTGGCCCAAGGGGTGTCTGGGGCTGTGCAGGACAAAGGGTCCATCCACAAATTTGTCCCCTACCTGATCGCTGGCATCCAGCATTCCTGCCAGGACATTGGTGCCAAGAGTTTGACCCAAGTCCGGTAAGCCAAGGGAGCTGGGACATGGGTGGAGGAGCTAGTTGAGGGCCACGTACCCACATCCAACATTTGCCCCTCTTCAGAGCCATGATGTATTCTGGAGAACTCAAGTTTGAGAAGAGAACATCCTCCGCTCAGGTGGAAGGGGGTGTGCACAGCCTCCATTCGTAAGTGACCAACCTTTTTGTACCCATCTACCCTTGGGGCAGAGGTTCCTCCTTTCTGCTGCCCCCACCTCAAAGCTGGTTGTTCTGCCTACAGGTATGAGAAGAGGCTTTTCTGAAAAGGGTTACCACATACCCCCTCAGTTTTTCAATAAAAGTTTGGAGAAAAAAAAAGTGATGTTTGATCTTTGAGGTTAACAGGCAGGTGTGGTGACCACTATCACGGACACACACAAGCACAACACTCATTTGTAGGGAAAGCCTCAGACCCTGAGGTCTGGATATTCCTTGGATCCAGGAGGTACTAATTCTAAATTCAAAAAGGTCCCTCCCGGGCGCCTGGGTGGCTCAGTTGGTCGATTGACTGCCTTCGGCTCAGGTCATGATCCTGGAGTCCTGGAATCGAGTCCTGCATTGGGCTCCCTGCTCGACAGAGAGTCTGCTTCTCCCTCTGACCCTCCCCCCTCTCATGTGCTCTCTCTCTCACTGTCTCTCAAATAAATAAATAAAATCTTTACCAAAAAAAAAAAAAAGTCCCTCCTGAGGCAGCTCACAAGGTAGGTCAGGCCAGCTCTGGCTCACAAGGGTTCAGTCTCACATTGTGGCTGCTTAGGACAGGTCATGGAATAGTCCTCAGGGGCTTTGGACTGGCACCCACAGGGCCTCCTGCTTGGCCACATGGGACCAGGTTGAGAGCCACATACATATTCTCTAACTTGAATCTCCAAGGGACCTTGAGAAAACAGTCCCCTCAAATCTGCATATGAGCAAGTACAAAGATTTGCATTTTGGGACAGGTGCCTATACCGCCTCCAGCCTCTGAGAAGCTATGTAGTCTAAATAAAAAGGAGATCCTCTAGTTTCACACAACTTCTCCCCCCCCACACACACACAAGAGCCCACTGAGCCAGCAGCTCTTCCTTGCTAGCAACACAACTAGTACAAAATGGGAAAGGTGGATTAAATTATTAATTTGCTGGCAAGAAAGACAAGTATTACAGTGCCAAAGGGGAAGGGCTAATGAAAGCGCTGGAAACCCCTGCACTCTGCAAAAAGTGCCAGGGTCTTCCTGGACAGGTTAGGTCAGTTCCTGGTGGTTCGTTCTGCAGCTTGTGAGCACAGTCCCTCCGGGTGGAGGGATAAGAGCAGCTCCTGTTCCTCGGCCTTCATGACACAGGAAGTTGAAAGTGGCACAGGCATTGGGCTGCAAAGAGAAAGCCTGCGTCAGCGTGGCGAGGGCTAGGCCTGGGCCCTGCTCCGCACTCCCGAAGCGCAGGGCTTACCGTGTCCTGCACTTCCACGGCGATGCCCCGCTGCCGCAGGGCTTGCAGCACCTGGGGCTGCAGCCGTTCAGTCCGGTCTCCGGTGCCCACCACAACAATCTCTAGGGAAAGATGGCCAGGGCTAGCCTGCAGCAGGCAGTTCTGTGGGGAGGCTGGGGCGGGGTGGCTTTTGGCTTTCTAGGCCTGGAAGCACCGCAGCCCTCCCCTTCTCCAGTACCTATCTGGGGCTCCAGCAACCAGAAGAGGGAGAAGCTTTCTTCGGTGATGTCCCGGTGAGTTCCTACCTGTGTTGGGAGGAGGCAGGTTAAACAAGTTCGCGCAGTTTTCCCCACAGCGCCCTTACCTGCACCACTAACGGGCAACGGAAAAGCCCAAGTTGGCCAGGGACAGAATCAGGGGGCAGGCCTGGGACTCTGGCCCTCTGCTGCCTCAGTGCTCACGTTCCACTGCACCACGGAGTGCGGGAGCAGCGCGCAGGGCCCAAGCACGCGATTTCCGTTGACCGTGAAGCCGCGGCTGCTGTAGCTGTCGATATACATGGACTGCGGGGAGTCGCGCTGCAGCAGGGAGATGCGCGTCCGCTGATACAGCTCGTCGTCCGCCGGAGTGAGCCGATGCCCTCGCCGTGGGGCCCTGCGGAGGGGTGTGCTCAGGGTCTAGGGGGTCAGGAGGAGCAGGGCGGGAGAATCAGGGACGCTGGGCCCGGGCTCACCTCAGCAGCTCGGCAGGGGAACAGCGGAGCACTGCCCGCGCTCGGCACAGGCCGCGAAGCACGAACGTGGCGACCATGTCGGACCGGTGAGCAGGGAGGCCGGCGCTGGGTCAGCGGGGTCGTGGTGGAGCCCACCGCAGCGCGCCGACAGCGCCCCCTGCGTCCCGGAGGGCACGGCGCAGGTCGGCCGCCCCAGCGCGGGATTTTGAGGGAGCTGGCCGATGCCAATTGTCCCAGGAGGACCCGTCCCCCAGCGCGGCTCCGGTGTCTGCACCTGCCACCCGCCCCGCCCCGGGCCCCCGCAGACCGTCCTGGGGGAGTCAGACACCTGGTGGCGTGGCCGGCCTCAGAGCGCTGCCTGGGCCCCCGCCGCAGCCGGGTCCCCGGCTCTCAGCCATTACGTAGGGCTCCCGGGGCCTGGGGCAGGGCGGCCGCGCACCTGGTCGAGTCCCACACACCTGGCCAGGGCGTGGGGCCAGCCTCCAAGCCCCTAATCCCAGGCTTTGGGGCGTCGGGTTCCCAGGGCGGGGCGGCCGGCTTAGGTTTCCCTTGCTCTCCCGCGAATCACGCCCCTCCCTCAACCGTCACCCGCGCGACCGTTGGCGTCGCCGCCGCGCGTCTCCCGGGGCGTGGCTGCGCGTGGATTGGCTTCTCGGGAGCGCGAGGGGGCGTGGCTGATTGGTTTCTCCTTAAAATGGCTCCGAGTCTGCGGCCCGAGCAAGCGGAAGGGGACGCCGTGGTAGGGCGATTGTAGCTGTTCGGGGGGGATCGACCGGGCCGAACGGGACCGGATATTGAACTAGACAGCGGCTGGAGCATCGCCCTGTCGTCGCTCACTCTGCTCGCGGCCCGAGAATTCCCCGACCCCCCGTCTTGAGCCGAATCAGAGGGCCTACTGGCGCGAGAGTCGCCGGCGCCCGCGCGGGTTTCGGGCATCTCCGCGCCCCCACGGTGTCGTGGCCTCAAGGGAACGTTGACGCGTCTGCTACCCACGGGGCCGGGCGGGAGGGAGGTTCGGCACAGCGGGGGACGTTCGCAATGGATTCCTGGGGGTCCCGTCGCCGCCATTGGGCCCTCCCCGCCCCCCCCAGCGCTCCGGGCGCGGGCAGAGTCACGGGACAAAGGGCCCCGGGTGCGGGGGGTGTCCCCGAGGCGGGTGCGCGGGTTTACTTCCTCTCCGGCCCGACGGGCGAGCTCCTCTTTTAGCCGATCCCGAAGCCCGTCCCGCCACCGTCACCGCACCGGTGGCCTGGTTTCATGGTACCAACAGGAGTAATCCTACCCTGCGGATCTAATCCGGATCGGGACCGGTCCTAAGGGAGGCCCCTACCAATCTTCCTATTGTTTTGGGGCCCAGGTGAGCGCCTCGTTCCCACTACACTCGGCTTTACCGCCCACTTCTAGGTCCGTCTTCTGGTACTGGGAATGGGGGTCCTGATCTGGCCCCAGGGCAAGGGACCACCACCCTCCCGGGGTTAGTCCCCCCCTCCCCCGCCCACGGCTGGACAGCGGGCAACGGAATCCCAAAAGCAGCTGTTGTCTCCAGAGCATTCCAGCTGCGCTTGGATTTCGTTCCCTGCTCTCCTGCCAGAGCAGCGTCCTGGCCTAGATGGGGTGGGCCAACCCCTGACCCCAGACATACTTTATTTGGGTCGCTCTAGTCTCCGCCCCTGCCTCAGGTGCGCCCTCAGGCTGGAGATGGTGGTCGGAGAGCCAGGGTTGTGGTTATCTCTTGAACCTGGAGTAGCACTGACAAGGGAGGTGGGTCCTAGGGCCTTTGGACAGGACTGCAATGGCGGTGAGTCCCACAGGGCGGGGCCACACCAGCCCGCAGCTCGCTATAGATAGTCTTTCACTTCCTGGGGAAAACCCACCCCAACCGTCTTCGTGTACCGAGAGTAGCTGAAGTCCCCGGCTTGGCCTCCAGCCTCCAGCCTGTTAGCAGCTCTGCCCCTGGGTCATGCGACTGCGGAATGGAAAGCGCTTTGGAATGACACGATCACTCCCGTTGAGTGGGCACCCAAGAAGCCATCGGGAATGTCGTGTCCGCCCAGTGCTCTTTCGGCGATCCCAGCAGGGCCTTGCAGCCCTGGCCCAAAAAGGGGTCTTGCCAAACTTTCTGCCCCTAGGATCCCCTCCTTTCTGAACTCTGGGCACTCTCACTGCTCCAGAGCAGTAATTATGGGTTTCCTGCACTCTGTGCTGTGTCGGGTTCAATCTCCATTAAGGAAAATAGAGAAAAAGGGGATTTAACTTACACTGAAATGAAAACATTCCGGAGTCCTCATGGGACAGAGGAAAGAGCTCTCTGTAGTGGAGTGGGATGCTCCCAACTGAGAGCAGTCCTTTAGCTGGGTCTTCTCATGGTCACATTATTTTGCCTACAATGGCTCGTTGCCTAAACCAGAAGGCCAGAGTATCCCTGATAATGTACACAAGGTTAAAAGCATTAAAAACTGATAATTCTGGAAAGTATCGTGATGGTTCTAATTTCTCAAAAATCAAGAGAAGAAATTCTACCAGAGTACGCATTTATCGGGAGTAAAGACGACCCAAATAGCAAAGGAGGAAAGGGCTGTAAATAACCTGAAGCCGCAGAACAGATTCTTTCAAAAATTAGATTTTTTTTTTTTAGGAGGTCCTGAAAATGGTTAGCTGCCCTATTCCGCTGACAATTCATTTGGAACTTTTGACGTTTGATCAAGTGTCAAATGGGGGGAATGAAACGTTATCACAAATAGGTAAGATTTCGATGAGAGAAACAGTCGGGTCTGGGCCCCACCCGGTAGCGAGGATCATTTCCCTGGTTGCTAATGCCGGTGACGACGACGGAACTCTAGGCCGAAGGCGGACCTCGCGATGCCGGGGCCGAGCAGGGCAGGCGGGCCACGCGGAGGGAGTGCTGGGACCGAAGGTCGAGAGCGGCCGCCACGGTTCCCTCCGGCGCACCTGTCGGCTCAGGGACGCCACCGGATACACGCCCCGGCCAGTCGGCCCTCCCGGAAGCTCGACCTCCTGACGCTTTGCTTCCGGTTCCGCTGGCTCCTTCCGGTCGCCATGGCGACGGGGCGCCTGGGGGTCAGGGAGACGCTAGGGGCCCTCAACACGGCCCTGGGGTCTGGCGACCCCGTGTGGTTCAAAGAGACGCGCGCCCGCCACCTGCGCGCCCGAGACTTCCTGGCGCCGCGGCCCGCACTGCAGGCGCGCTTCGGGGACGAACAGGTGGGCGCCAGCCGGGCGGGGATGTGCGGCCAGGGGCAGCGCCGCAGCCCGCTGACCGCCCTTCCTCCCGCAGGTGCCCGAGCGTGTGGTCCGTGCAGTCGCCGGCCTGCAAGGCCCCGGCGTGGCCCCGGTGCTGCGCTGCGCGCCGACGCCCGCGGGTCTGGCACTCCAGCTGCAGCGGCCCGCCGTCTTCGAGCGCGTGCTCGGCGCCGTGGCCGCGTATGCCGCGCCCGCCGCGCCCGCCGCGCCCGGCCCGCGCGTCCTCCTGCACTGCCCGGCGCTGCGCGGGGCTCCTGGCGCGCTCCGCTTGAGCCAGCTGCGCGCCGTGCTCGTGGCCGATCATTTGGCGCGAGCTCTGCGCGCTCATGGGTGAGCGCGCCGCGGGGCCAGAAAGGCCGGGCTGGCGAGCTGGGCCTAGAGCCGCTGCGGGTGGGAAGGAGGGGAAGCTTGCGGCGGGTGCTCGGGCTGAGACGGCCGCCCTCGCTTCCCAGGGCGAGTGTGCGGCTGGTGCCCGCCGTACGGGACCCGCACATGCCGACCTTCCTGCAGCAACTACGCGTGGACTGGCCCGCTGCCTCCGAGAGAGCCGCCACCGAAGCCCTGAGGAGCCTCGCGCTTGCAGAGCTTAGCCCTGCCCCGGACGGGGGAGCCCTGCCCCCTGGCGTCCTGGGCACAGTGTGCCTGAAGGAGGTGATGCAAGAACGGGGACGCGCAGCCGGCTATGACCCCAACCTGGACAAGTGTCTGGGTAGGAGCTGGAGCCCTGCAGGGCCGGAGAGAAGGTGGGGACCCTGCGCTCCTGGCTGGCCTCAACACCCCTGTGTTCTCTGCAGTGACTGAGGATCTGCTGTGCGTGCTGGCCGAGCTGCAGGAGGCTGTCCGCCACGGACCTGGGGACGGCCCTCCAGGCCTGGTTAGTGACAGGCCCCCCCAACCCCGTAGGCCTCTGGCAAGCCGTGTCCTGTGTCCGCCCAGTGACCGTCCTCCTACCCTTTAGGCAGCGGCCCCAGATGCTGATGAAGGCGGCTGCATGGTTGTACACGTGGTGAGCTGTGAGGAGGAGTTCCAGCAACAAAAGTTGGACTTGCTCTGGTGGAAGCTGGATGCGCAGGCTCCGCTCACACAGGTAGGCTGGTGATGGCGGAGCGCCCCCTCGCCCCCACCAACCTGAGGGCCCCTGAAAACCCATGTTAGCTGATGAGTCCATAGGTGATACTTGACCTTGAGAAAGAGGTTAGGCTTGGTGAATGGGCGTTTGCAGCAGGGGTAGCGGCCTGGGAGAGGGTGGGGTCTGGAGGCACAGCCCAAGGAACACCAAAGAATGATAGCTTGGGAAAGTTGGGGACTGTGCGCTGAGGGGTGGGCTTGAGAGGGAGGCACAAAGCCTGGTGGCAAAAGGCTGGAGGAGTCCAGGCACCAGGTTTAGGTCCTTCCAGGGATTCATCGCTGGACGTACCGCCAGCTGGGCTAAGCGCCTGCTCTCTTCCTGACAGAGGCACCTGGTCTGCGGCCCAGTGAAAGTAGCTGGTGCACCCGGTGCCCTGACTGCCCCCGAGTACTACGAGTGAGTGAGGCTGGAAAGGAGGCCACGGAGTCAGGGTAGTTGAGGCGGGGGGGGAGGGGGGGGTCTCACCGCCAACCCCCCCCACCCCCACTGCAGGCCCTTGGCTCACCCTTCTCCACACGCAGGCTCCGGCACGCCCAGGTGTGCAAGGCGTCGGCCCTGAAGCACGGCAGGGAGCTAGCCCGAGGTGCGCCTGGGGAGCCGGGCTGCGCTCCGCGGGAGGGGCGGCTCACCTGCTTCCCTGCCCACCCAGACTGACCCGCTCAACCCCCGCAGACCCGGCCTGGACAGAGGTGTTCAGCGTCCTCTCCGTGGCGACCATCAAGTTTGAAATGCTCAGCACAGCTCCGCAGAGTCAGGTGAGCCCGGGGGGCCGATGGGATCAGGGCTTGGAGAACAGGCTGGGTCGCGGCTGCAACTGTGCGCCCCCCCAACCCCCTAGCTCCTCCTGGCCCTGAGCGATGGCAGCGTTTCCACAAAGGGCACCAAGAGTGGCACCTTCGTCATGTATAACTGTGCCCGTCTTGCCACGCTATTTGAGGGGTACCAGCACAGCGTGGAACAAGGTCTGTACCCCACTTTTCCACCTGTGAGCAGTCTCGATTTCTCACTGCTGCAGGATGAGGTGAGTGTCCTCCTGGGGAGCGGGCACCTGCAGGAGATTGGGACCTCCCCTCCCAGCGCCCTTCACCTACCCCACCCCCGCCCCGCCCCTGCAGGGTGAGTGGCTGCTGCTCTTCAATGGCGTGCTCCCCTTCCCAGACCTGCTGAGCCAGACCGCAGCCCTGGCGTGCGTGGCCCCGGGGCTCCACGCGACTGCGCGCACCGAGACGGTGAGGCAGAGAAGGCCCGGACAGATACTGCACGCTTGCTGCTTTATTCTGGGCTGGGCATGAGATCAAAGAGACCAGCCAGTGACTCAGTCTCTGTCTCTAGATGTGCAAGTTCCTGGTTCAGCTCAGCATGGATTTCAGCTCATACTATAACCGCGTACACATCCTAGGGGTAAGTACACAGCAAAGGGGGCGGGGGGCTTGCAGGGGTGCAAGGGAAGCAGAGGAAGAGACCAGCAGGCCCCTTCTCTCCTCCAGGAGCCTCGACCACACCTATTTGGTCAAATGTTTGCCCGTCTCCAGCTTCTGCGGGCTGTGCGTGAAGTGCTCCACGCTGGCCTAGCCACGCTGGGTCTCCCTCCACTGAACCACATCTAAGGCCACAGAGACCCCGACATCTAGGAATGTTTACAAAGTCATTACCTGGAAAAAAGATACAAAGATTCTGTTAGAGACCTGAAGCCAAAATAAACTGCTTCTGTTACATACAAAGCCTGGTCCTGTTGGTAGGTAGTGGGGCATAGCCTGGGTCGGCCCGAACAGCACTCTCACCTCCTGCTCCTGCTCTGCAGTCAGGAGCCCGCGGCTGCCGCCTCCTCCTCAAGGCACACTGGGCATGGGCACAGACGGCCGCTGCTGTTCCACCCTGTCTGCGAGCAGGTCCCATGCCCAGCACGCCGGCCACCGCGGGACACCTTAATCATACCAATTGTAAACCTCAAGCCCCTGGCCCCCAAGAGCACATCGGTGGCCAAACTCAGGGCTTACAGGCCAGCAGTCCATGTCAGCCACGTCTGGGACATGGTACACGGTACTGTTCATGAAGGTGGGCTCACCATGCCCCAGACGCCAGAAGGTCAGCCGTTGGTCGATGGAGGCTGAGACCATGAGGCTTGGGCTTAGGATCTTGAGGCCTGTCACATGGGCAGCATGTGCACAGGGGACGGAGTATTCCTCTAGCACATGCAACTGGGGCACCAACTCAGCACCCCCCATGGCCTCTTCCAGCTCCGGTGCCTCCACGGCCAGCACAAAGACATGGAGGGAACCATCCTCACTGCCACTGGCCACGAGATGGCCCTCACGTGTGGGCAAGGTATGCAGGCTGTTGACACCACAGCTGTGAGCCTGGAGGGTCAGGCAGGGGGCGCCCAGCCCTGGAGGAAGAAGATGGTTGTCAGGGCCCAGCCTACCACCTGGGTGAAGGCGAAGTGCAAGATGGGGAGGGACAGCCCCGGCTGCACACTAGCTACTCACGGTAGGGAAGCCCAGGGTCTGCTGGAGGCTCCAGGGCAGCGGAGCCATGGTCCAGCACGGTAGTGAGATCCCAGAAGGCCAAGTTGCCATCGGTGGCTGCACTGCACAGGAACAGCCTCCTGGGAGCCAGGAAAGGGCAGCTGGGTCAATGAGGGAGATGGGAAGCAACAGGAGCCCCCACCCGGCCCACGCGGGGCCCCCAGGCGGCCCCTCTCACCGCCGCTGGTTGGGTGCCTCATGGGTAAAGGAATGGACCTTGAGGACACACCGCTTGTGGTGGAAGTTTTCAGCCAGGAGCTGCAACCGCCGCCCCGAGTCCTGCAAAAGGAAGAGCCTGGGGGGGGGGGGCGGGGGAGGGCCCAGCTCAGAACCCATTCTGGACAAACTTCCAGCCCTGGTCTCGGGGCCCAAGGCGCTCTGCTCTCACCTCACTGCTCCATCACTGCAGGCTGCAGCCACTAGGGGGCCAAGGCCAGGCCGGTCGAACTCACACACAGCCAGGGACATGTACCTGCAGACACAACACCGGCCAGCAGTCAGGGGAAGCCTGGAAGCAGTGGCAAGGGGCCAGCCCATGTTTCCGCCTCACGGTATGCACGTCACCTGGTCTCTGGGTCCACCTTGACCATTCGGTGCCGATTGCGCTGCCGGTCCCAGTACTCATCTAGCCGGTGGGACGAAAGATGCATGACATGGCAAGCGAGGCGGCTTGGGGTGCTGGGGTCCGGGGTGACCATGATGCTGAAGCAGTGCATCTCAGCCCGGCCCCCCGCAGACACCACATGAGCAGTCAGGCCTGGCCGAGGATCCTGAGGGCCACCTGGGGTACCGATGCCCCACACGGCCAGGGCGCGCACGGAGGAGATATGATTACACACCGCCGTAAGTGCATGCGCCGAGCCGGTGACGGTGGGGAGTGCCAGGACACAGACAGTAGTGTCCTCGCTGCACGTGATCACGATGTCGGTCAGGCCCGGCCCCTCGCTGCCCGGCTCCACGTGGTCGGGCTGCATGAAGCTGGGCACCTCAAATTCAGGCCCCAGAGTGATGGTGCCCACACGCTTCACACAAGTGATCTCACGGCCATGCAGGCTCTCGCGGAGAATCACATGTGGCCGGGTGCAGCCACCCAGAGCCCGGTAGAGCATGACGTCCCCGTCCTTGAGGTAGGCAAAAGCCATAGCCGCCTCAGTATCAGAGAAGGCCCAGGAGCGGTGCCCTCCACCACAGTTGACGATGTGCAGCTTTTCATGTGACCGGGGACTCCACACCACAAACTCGTTGGCATGGAAACCCAGGATGACCATACTCCCATCAGCCACCATGCGGAGCCCAGCCACCCAGTTCATGCCTCGACAGGACTTCTGCCTGAGGACCGGCTGCAGTTGGCCGCCTCGCACAAAGAGCTGATAGTAGGCGCCATCGCGCCCCGTGGTATACACGTAGCCACTGTGGCAGGTGACGGACGTCACACCCTGCTTCCCATGCAGAGAAGGGAGGGTGGACACAGGGCCCCACTCAGTAGAAGCAGTCTCACCCCCCTCACTGCCACTACCTGCTCCAAGAGCTCCAGCGATAGCCCCGGCCTTGCCCCCAACCCCAAGGTCCTTGAGCAGAGCTGGTCTAGAGGGAAACAGCAACACAGAGCCCCGGCGGTCCCCACACACCAGGAAGTCACCAGGGGGTAAGAAGGCACTGCATGTGTGCCATCTCTGCTTGCTGGGAGGCAGCAGGTACCGGCAACGTTCCTTTACAAAGATGGCCTTACCAGAGGGCGCAGCTGAGATTTCCAGGCAAGCCACTACACCGCCAGGGCCCGATGCCAGCAACAGGAGTTCCTCGTAGCCACGCAGGGCCCAGCTCAAGCTATGCACTTTCCCACGGAACAGGGTCAAGTCCACGGCTGCAGTTGGAGTGTTGATGGGGACAACCTTGACACGACCCTCCCCATTGGCCATGGCACAAAGTCCGAAACCCTCAGGACCAGGGGCTGCCTCCAGAAGGCAGTAGGACTGGAAGCGCTTGTCCTCCAGCAGCTGCTCCCAGCACTTGACCTCAAGGTCATAGAGATACAGGGCCCCTGTATCAGTCACTGCCAGTAGTCGCCAGGAGCCAGCCAGCGTCACAGCCTTGAGGGTACCTGGCCTGCTGCGGGACTTGAAGCAGAGAGCTGAGACCCCTGAACCCGGGTACCCACGCCCTACCAGGTGCCACAGCCGGATGCCTGAGTCATCACCCCCGGTGACCACCCAGGCCTGCCTCTCATGGGCAGCTATAGCCCGGATCCCACGGCCCTGGTGGCCCCGAAAGGCCTGAAGGATCTCACCTTCATGGCTCCATACCAAGCAGACACAGTCCTCTCCTGCACTGATAAGGTAATTCTCTAGGAGCTTGACCTGCCACACACGGGCGCTGTGCCCAAAGCAATGCCCAATATTCTGTACCCGACCCCCAGGCACCCGCAGGTCACCCACCTTCCAGATGCGGACACTTCGGTCTTCTGAAGCTGTGGCCAACAAGCCCTTGCTTTCCAGGTACGACATGCTGAAGATGACCCCCACATGCCCACTGACTCGTCGGTCGGGGGCCACCGGCTTATTGTCTATTAAAGCGGCTGCTGGGTACCAGACAAGGAGCTGATTGGAAACCGCACCTGCCACTATGGTCAGCTCCTTCCAGGTATCTCCGATCAGACAGGCTGAGGAGAGGGTGCACCTGTCTGTGCAGGGCACCTCCTGCAGCATGCACCCTACCACAGGGTCGTACAGCACTACTGAGTTATGGCCCAGGGCCAAGGCCACGTTGCCCTCAAGCCAACGTGCATCCCAGATCCAGTCAGTCATGTTCCACAGGCCAGAGCGCCAGAGCTCCCGGAAGCGGCCCTGTCCCCAGCTAACTTTCACAATTCGGAGTCCCTTGCTCCCAAACACAGCCACCATAGCCTCCGAGTCAAGGTCTCCATTTGGTTCTGGTCGCACCCGGAATCCATGGATAAGATAGTGGCCAAGCAGGTTCTGCACGCGCTTCATCATCCGCAGATGGCCACCAAAATCAAGGCTGTACACCAGGATATCCGGCCCCTCACCTAGGCAGAAGCAGAGCGCCACATCAGAACCTCACTCAACGGGGCGCCTCAGTCTGTAAAGCGTCTGCCTTCGGCTCAGGTCATGATCCCAGGGTCCTGGGATCGAGTCCCACATTGGGCTCCCTGCTCAGTAGGGAGCGTGCTTGTTCCTCTCTCTCTCTGCCCCTCCTTCTTCTGCTCATGCTTTCTCTCTCTCTAATGAATAAAATAAAATAAAATCTTAAAAAAAAAAAAAAAAAAAGAACGCTCACTCAACTCTGCCAAGCCATGAAGAGACGGGGGCAGGGAAAAATCGGGCATGTAGTATAGCCTGCGAATGCATTAAAACACACAATCCCGCTGGCTCGAACCCTGGAAAATCCTTGGCCTCAGTGTCAGCTGGACTTCTCAGTGCTGACTTTCGGACGCCTGCCAGTCGCCCGACACTCAGTTCAGCCTGGCTTCCTCAAACGCCGTCTCCTCCTCACCACACCCGATGCTTGCAGCAGGAACCCTAGAAGCCCTTGTCCCAAAGCCCCAGCTGCATCTGCCTCTACACACAGTCTTCCCACTCTCCTTCCCCCAGAGAAGAGGCTGTCCCCAAAGGTGATCTGCCCACCTTGGGACCACAGCAGAACCCCTGTGGATTTCTAAGAGCTTCTTCCTTGCAGCTCAGATGTGACCGTGTTCAACAGTGACAGGAAAAACCAGGACAGGCGGCCGCCACTTTGGCAGCCAAGGCTCCCATGACCCTCAGCTACCTTCTGGCTGCCCTGCGGGCCCCTCTCACTCTACTAGCTCACCTTCAAGTTCTCTCAATGCTCCTCACTCCACTGATGGCTCCACTGACCGTTACCAGCTGGGTTAGCGGCCTACCCAGCCCCAAACCAGGAAGCTCACCGCTTACCCCGCTAAACTTCCACATCTTCTCATGTTCTCAGTCGCCAAGTTCCATGTGCTCATTTTCTAGAGACTTTTCAAATCCTTTCCACCACAGTGACTTTGGTCCAAGATATCTATCACCTGTTAACCTGAGATGACACTAACAGTCCCTCATGCTATTTTTAGCCTGCAGTCTCAAGCTCACTAGACATGCATTGAGCCTCGATTATAAACCAGACAAGGAACTACATGCTGGAGTAGTAAGACAAGCACAGACCCAGGCTCCTGGCCATCAGGCAGACACTAAACAGTATCACCCAAGTAACCAACATTGTCATAACTTTGTTAAGTTCCAGGAAAGAACTATAGGGATTGCTTTAATATAAAAGAGGGAAATCTTCAGTGATTTTCCCTCTAGAAGACATTCGGCAGTATCTGGAGACATTTCTAGTTGTCACAGCTGGGAGTTACGCTAACTGGAATAGAAGCCAGGAATGCTGCTAAATGTCCTGCAAGTCACAGACAGCCCCTCACACAAAAAATGATCTGGGCCAAAACGTTAATAGTGCCGAGACTGAGAAACACCCCGGTGTCATCTAAGCAACTTGGCAAGTGTCACGGTAGGCCACCTTGAGCATGTAACATTTAGGCTGAGGAATCAACAAGCAGTGGCAACCAGAGGAAGAGTAGGAATGGGGGAGATGGGTGACCCTTTCTTGGCAGATGGGATATCAAGTTTAATGGCCCTGAAGTGAGCAAGAACTCTAGGTTGTGCGGCTGGAATACGAAACAAAGGGCTCAAAGGATGGGCTGAGAGAATGCTGCTGAGGGGGTCTGGGAGCCAAAGTTGCATGGCCTCGAGTGATGGCAACAGGTAAAGAAACAGACAGATGCCACAAGTATGAAGTCAAAATCAACCAGAGTTCGCCTGGGCACTGAGGAAGATGCTTGGGCTTGAGCACCTGAGTGGCTGTTGTTCTCCCTGCTCGGGTGGAGCACCCAGCAGGAGGATTTCCATTTGAAGGCACCTGTGCACTTGGGCCTGGAACCCACAAGCAAACAAGGCTGGAAATTGAGACTGTAGGTACAAATGGGTGAAATTTGAGAGTTGTAGCAATATAAAAGTCACTTTGGAAGTCACAGGAGCAGGGGAATTCACTTGGAGAGCTTTCTAACCTGCATTTCCCAAGTCATTTCCCTGCTTAAAACCCTTCATGAGACCTCTCTCCACCACCATAAAGTCAGATCTAGGCATAAAATGGTCTGGCCCTCAGCTCATTTCTCCAGCCTCTTCTCCCAGACCCCACCCCTGCTCAGCCTCACAGGAACTCTCTCTTTCTCCCAAAGTAACAAATTCTCAGTCTCAAGGCCTTTGGCATGCTTACCCTCTGCCAGGAACTCACTGCTTCTCTTCTCCTAGTCCATTCTTGTGATTCTTTGGGTTTCTGCCTACCTATCCCCTCCTGCAGGAGCCTTAGGAGTCTAACCCCTGGTAGGAACCTTCGGCTCCCAGAGCCCCCACACCAGATCACAACTGGGCCACCCCTCCACACACACAAAACCACCCCCTAGGATAGGAAGCAGCTCACTCAAGGCTTGACCTCCAGTGCCCTGCCTCAGGGCCCTTAAAAAACAGCAGCACCACCATCAGTCACTAGCGGCTTCCCGCTGGGCCTCGATGCTTTCCAGGGCTCTGGGGCTTCAGGTCCCAGGCTTTTGCTGGCCTATGCTTCTCGACCTGACCTTCCCCGAAGAGATATCAACACTGGATTTCCTGGATGCAACCATCTCAGAAGGGGCCTCAGCGTCTGCCTCCCCAAGCACTGGCCCGCTCAGAAAGGTCTCATCCCTGGTTTCCCGCCACCCTATTCTTCGTCGTCCCCACCTACCATGGAGAAGCCTCACCCACCCCTGGGAGCCCACAGCCCCGCCTACCAGGCCCTTCCCCCGAGAGGCCACACCACAGACCGCCCCCCGGACCCGCCCACCCGAAGGGGGCTTCCCACCCCCCGGCTCCCGGCGGGGGCCACACACCGCTCTCCCTCCCTGCCCCGCCTTCAAAACCACTGCTTTTCCCGCATTTTCCCGCGGCCCCACCGCCCTTTCCACGTCAGCTGCAGATTGTGAAGGAACTCGACAGCCACATCGTTTTTTTTGTCTCTGGGGCTCCTCTGGCCGGGCCTCCAGCCCGCCATCTCCTGGCTCCCGCCCAGCTCGATCGGGCTTCATCCCGCCGCCCGTCCTCCTCTTTGGGAGCATCCCTTTGTTCTCATGGTCCCGCCCCATGCGAGCGCCCGGTTTCTTCGCTAGCGCGCGCCTCGCACCAAACCTCACCCGCCAACAGCCGATCCCCCACGCACTCCAGACCCGTGACCGGGAGGAGTATGAGCTCCGAGGTTGCCCGCGGCCAAACGTAGTCCTCGTGAGCGTCCATGACTGTCCTCGAGCCGCAGCGGCTGCCTTGGCCAAGAAGGGAGCTGAGCTCTCGCGAGACGACCCTTCCTCGCGCGCAGCAGAGCCGGTCTGCGGCGGCCTTAGCAACAGGTAGAGGAGCCCCGGGTAGCCCGCTGCCAATGTCCAATCACGACCCTTCGCCCCACGAAATCCAGCTTGTCATTGGCGAGACCGTCCTCGCCCCTCCCTCTGACGTGACGCTCGCCGAGCGCTGCGGCGGGCACCGACGGGCCCAATCTACCTCCCCCCGACCCGACCTGCGGCTTCTCGGCCCCGCGGCTCAAAGCCGTGTAGTTTTATTTGAGGGGGCAGCATGGGTCTATACACAATAAATAACACGAATGTAGGAACTGTGCCCTAACCGCGGTTGGAGGCGGGGATGGGGCAAGACATCGGCCAGGCCTTTGGCCGGCATCTGGACAGGGGGACGGCGGGCGGCCTGGGGCTGGGGGCTGAGGCCGACGCTCCCGTCAGAGCTCCACACGCGCGTCGCGGTAGGCCCGGTCCAGGGCCCACTCTGGCTGGGAGTCGGTGCCACCTTCGCGGGCCAGGCGCGCCATCTCCTGCTGGAATAGCGCCTGCCGCGCCCGGCTGGGGTCCACATTGATCCAGTTGTTGGCGATCCACTTAGTGCCGCTTGTGACCAGGCAGCCCCCGTGCAGCGAGTAGTCGTCCACGTCGCCCACCCAACCTAGGAGAGGAGGATGGTGTGAGCAAGGGAGGTGACCAGAGGGACTCTAGGCGGCGTTGACCTGAGCTTGACCTCATATAGGCCAAGGGCATGGCCAGGGTGGGCCCAGCCGTGCACACATAGGTGGCAAAATCTGGCCCCACAGCCTCCATGCGGGGCTCAGCATCTCTCTCCGACTAACGCAATGACAACACTCCTGGTCTTCTGAAACCAGCTTTCTTGCTGCCAGACCTGTCCACAGCCTGGGTTGGCGAAAGACGTGTCCCAGCCCCAGTGAGCTGGAAGGCTGGAGCATCAGGGAATCGATCACAGGGGTCAAGATAACCCAGGAGCCTACACAGGTGCAGGCCGCTGAAGTCACTGAGGATGATGTTTGGGAGGCACCAGGGGCAGAAAAACATTTGTAGGGGTGCTGGAAACATCGCACCGGTGTGTGTGTGGGGGGGCCCTCTGGGCTGGTTAAAGGGAAGCTTCCCTCAAGGCACCCTTGGCCTGGTCACAGGCCCTCACCTTGTCCATCAGGCAGGTAGTTGTACCAGAAGACTGCTGTGCCCTGCCGGGGCTTGACACGCAGGTTCCCCTTGTCACAGTGCCTCCGAGTGTCACGGAGATCAACATCATCCTGAATCAGACTCTGTGGGCAGCAGGATGGTGGGGTTTTCAAAACCCCCACTGTATGGCCAAGAGCCCAGGCCAGGCAGCCAAAAGTGGCCAGAGGGAAACCAGTCAGACGTGCCCAGGGGATCACTTGGGCCCGTCATCCCAGGTCTGGAGGGGTATATACTATGATTGTCCGAGGCCCTGCCATCCCACCAGAGTAACAGCCTGGTTGGCCCTTACCATTTCATCGTAGGTTCTGTTGTCTGCTACAGGGAAGACAGTCTCGCCCCCACCGGTGACGTTGTTCAAATAAAACAGCACTGTCATGTAGCTGTAAGGCAGGGGGCCCGTTGAGCAGCTGTGGACACTCCCACGGGCTTACCTGTGGGCAGGATGAGCTGCCCAGGTTCCCAAGGGCCAGAAGGGCAGGCCAAGATCAGTGACAACACTGCAGGTCAGTGCCAAGATGGTCCTAGCCTGTCCTTCCTCCCGCAAACCCAGTCTCTTTCTGTGTGTCACAATGTTTTGTGTGACCAAGATCACAGGTGCACTGGGCTAAATCATGTGGCTGGCTGAGAAAGGCAGGCTAGCAGAAGCAGCACCGTCCTGCAGAAGGGCTGGCCGGGAGTAGAAGGGGCTAACCCAGAGCAGTCACACGAAGAGAAGAGCTCTGCCTCCCTGCCTAAGCAGAGGAGGGGGACACAGCTTCAAAGCGAGAAGCCGAGGCCTCCAGCAGTGGAGGAGAATCAAGATCCAGGGGAGGGGGCGCCAAAAAACCTGGAGACCCAGCCTTGCCCCTTGCCTCAGCACTCTGGGGACAAGTGTCAGTGTCTGTGGGTACCTTAGTTTGGCCACTAAGACAAGATGGCCACCCCTTTCCTGCCACTTGGTAAACAAACTGGGGAGAGAGATGGGGTATCCTCAACCAGGATGGCCCAGTACTCTCCTGGCCCCATACAGGAGCACACTGTTAGGGCAGGGCTGTGTTTACGTCCCGGGAATGATGCCTGGTCTGGGAGTTGAAGGCCACCCCAGGTGGGAGGTACTTGCCGGCAGGAGGTCTCGAAGGGTACAGACTCATTGGCTACCAGCTTGGTATGGGAGCAGATGGTCTCTGGGTACACAGGCCCGCTGTCCACATGGGCATGGTAGTGGCCTCCCTCTCCATACCGCACAACTTGCAGTGGCTCGCTGAGCTCCACGATTTCAGGTGACAGGCGGGTGAGGCGTAGCACCCTGGTGGGCAGCAGGCATTCAGCTAGGCAGTCCCATGCAAGGTGGCACCCTGAAGAAGCCAGACCCCAGACCTGCCACAAGCTCTGCCCCTGCCCACCTGCCCTGGAAACCCCGAGCCTCCCCCAAATGGCCCTGTAGGAGCAGGAAGGGGTTACTCATGAGCCCTTCTCCCTGGATGCCAGAGAACACACTGGGTGGGGAAGGTGAGATTTCCACTAAATTGGGAGTGGGGATCACTCCCTCCAGGAAGGAGGTTGCTTATCTAAAACCCCTGGCTGCTCAGGGGCAGGGGGTCCTGTGGATAGAGATAAGAAGTCATTTCTGTAACTCACAAAAAACAAACATTCCAATCTATTTCTAATCCTAAATGTATATTGTTTGCCCATAATGAGGATTAATCTGCCTTTGTTAATTGCCTGTCTCTTAATGGGTCCTAATCCTGGTCTAACAAGTAGAACTTAATCTGGAGTTGGCTAATTAAGCCTATCCTCTTGGCGAGGGCCCCGCATGGCCGGCTCCTGCTGAGGTGCTCACCTCTGGCGGATGGCACGCATGATGTGGTGGGCACCTTCACCCTGGTAGAGCCACGTGTGGTGGCTGTTCCGCACCAGCTCGCTGGATGCCGCCTTGTGGCTCCTCATGTACTTGTGGAAGTCCCGAAGGTCCATGTCGGAGAACTCCTGCAGGCTCAGCACTCCTGTGCAGGGCACCCATCATCAATGCCCCCCAAGCCCATGTGAGGAGGCCTCAGCCACTGGAGGGCCATGTGCACCTGTCCCCCAACCTGGACGCTTAACCAACTCAGTCACTTAGATGCTCCCAAGGGAGAAACCTTCCATTGTTTGGCCCAGATTTCTCTCACTCAAGGCCTGTAGGCCTGTCACCAGCTCTGTACATAGGGGCAGTAGCAGCATGATGCCCCTCCAGCCACAGGTCTTGACCAGATCCTTCACTCTGGGTTCACCAGCCACAGGACCATTCTTCTGAGTTCTATTTCACTGTTGTACCTTCCCCATTTCGCCCAGAACTTGGGCATGTGAGTGATGACTATACCTCAATAACGTCCTGGGAATTATTACCAAAGGGGGGGTACTTGCATGACAGCTCCCCTACTCAAACCCAAACCACCTCCAGCACCCCAGCAACTAGCATGACTCTAGGTGGGCATGAGGAAGGCAGGCAAGATCTTAGTTAGACCAGAGAGGGCATCTTCTGGGGAAGACCCCATGCCTGGCTGGAAAGAGGTAGATGAAATAGGGTGAACAGCCAAGCTCAAGCTGGCCGCACCAGCCGTCTGCCAGCCAGCAACTCCCCTCCTGGAGTCCAGAAGGTCAAAAGGGCCTCCAAGAACTGCCCTCTAGACTGTCACCAAGGCGAATGGGAGGACCCAGCCTACTGCCCAGGAGTGAGGGCAAGGCTGCATCCTCACCTCCTCATCTCTGGCTACTCTAGAAGCTGGGTATTCAGGGGGCAGGAGGCTCACAGAGAAAGAACTGTGGCGAGGTATGAGCTCACCATCACCATCAGGGTCAGCCTTGATCGCAGAGTACATCTCCTGAATGTTCTCTGGAGTCATCCACCGTCCATTTCCCAGGCGAGTCTGGGCCAGGACCTAAAGCACAAAATGGTCCCTCAGTGGAGTGGCCTCAATGATGGAGAGCGCCAGAGCATAGACAGCCACCCAGTTCTTGCTGTAAGGGCTAAAGGTTCAGGTGATGGGGTAATGGGTGAGGACACAGGACAGAGCCTGAGGTCCCTGAGCTGAAGGGAGGGTAGGCAGAGAGAGGCCCACAGGCATCTGGGGAGGTGGCCAGGAAGACAGCTAAGAGACCTGTGGGCCATAGGGATTCCTGGTCCTGTTGGGACTGTGGCCTTCATGGCCAGCACTGTCAGCTGGTTGGAGGAAGACAGGACTGTGACCCACTCAGATACTGCAGGTTAGATGGGGGAGGCCAAGGCCTGGGTGTGAACAGGGAACAGGTATCAAGGGGAGGCCTGGCCAGGGCATGACCACCAGGCTTGTCAAGAAGACCAGGCTCAGTGGGCCACTCTGTATAGGCAAGGGACCCTACACCCTGCCAAGACCTCTGTCAGAAGCCTGGTGTGAGAGGCATATAAAAGAGAAATGCAGACTTCTAGCTACCCTCAGACCTACCATGAGTTCTGTGGGGTCCCCAGCCATGGCAGCAAGGAATCCAGACCATAGATGGCACACCACCCAGGAATTGTGATAATAAATGTCATCACCCCCAGGGGGATTCTCCTGCTACCTTCTGGGGTTCCCAAGGTAGCAAGGGGCTCTCCAGGGAAGGATAAGGGGGAGCCCTGGAACTGGGCATGCCCCAGCTGACCTGAGATGGCACCTGACTCTTGGGGCCAGGGATGAGCAGGCCACCAGAAAGACAATTCTAGGCATTCCCACCCTGGGCCTACTCCAGGCCCCAGGATCCCAACCTCACGGAGCTGCAGGCGACCATCACGGTTCTGGTCCAGCAGCTGGAAGAGGTCCAGCTGGCTGACCTGCATTGTGCCCAATGCCTCCTCGTATTCTTCAGTGGGCAGAATCTGGCTGCGCTGTAACCCCTTCATCTGAGCCAGGTGGATGATGAGCCGACACTCCTCATCACTCAGGAAGCCAGGGATTTCTGCCAGAAGAGGAGGTGGGTGAGGCCAAGGACTGAGCCAGGGCACTGATGCAACCAGTACCTTCCTCTCTGCAGAGTTCCTGGGGTACTCCTGTCCCCTGGTGGTCCCAAGGTCGAGACTTCACATACCCTTTTACCTCTACACTGGACTCTGACCCCAGGATTGAGTTGTCCTGCATAGGTTGGCTAGCATTTGGAATGTGGGGCTTTTTTTCTTTGATGCCGAGAGCACACATTTCCCAGGGGAGCCCTGGGGTGCTTGCTAGAGCTAAGCTGAGCAGGGGCTCAGCCACCTTGGGGTGGGACTGAAGGCCAGAGGACTGACCTCCACTTCTGATTGGGTACATATTTTAAAGTGGGGTGATGGTGACTGGGTTTTGCTTTCATTTTTGCTTTTCAGGATTGTTCAAATACAAACAAAGTGTAGAACATTCAGTGCTGTAGGCCAGTCCTTGCCCTCCACTCTCCTACACAAGTGGGCGCTGACCATCTACCCAAGGCTGAGTGGCCCAGTGCTGGCACGTCTGTCAGTGGGGGTCTCTTAGGTTTTTGGCAGATGCTGAGAAGATGCCCCAGGCGTCCTTTGCTTTGGGAACAAGTGTACACTGAACATCATGCCTCTAAGTCCAAGTTAAGGCCAGGCAGGCTTGGGGCTTGGCTCCAGTGGCTGGATGCCCCCACACCAGCTTCCCAAGCAGCTTGGTCAAACTGGAAAGTGAGTCTCACACCTGGGGAGCCCGCATCCCAGTGGTCACAGGCACTCGTAGACAGGAGCGTGGGCCCTGCTTCCTTCCCTCGTTCCTGGGAGAGAGGACTTCGTTAGATGGGGACCAAGAGGCCCACAGAGGAACTGACTGGAGGCAGGGCCCCACTGCCACAGTGACCCCTCGAAACTGCAGAGCTGTCTACCACCTCTCTGGGGTATACTCCCAGTGTTAACTTCCAGGCATTGCCAAGAGGAAGGAAAATGGCTGCTCAGAGCCAGAACTGGAAAGGTTTCTAGTGGTTATCACAGCAGAACACACTTAGGTGGCACAGATTCTGTCCTAAGCACATCATCAGCTCCTTAATCCCTACACTCACCCTAGAAAGCTGGGCCCTCTCAATTTGCCTTTCTTATCCATGATGCATGGCAGGCACAGAGACATGAGTGACTTGCCCAGGGCCTCCCGGGCTGTTGTATTCCAGCGTCCATGCTCAAGACCACATTCAGCTTCCCAGGATAGATGACCGAGATGTGATGACACTGAGGGGAGGGTAAAGGCCCCCACCCAGGCCTGCTTGACCCCCAACCCAGCAAACCCAGAAAGGGTGTGAGCCATCCACTGTGGGGGGAGGGGGGACGCAGCTCTGGACAATGGGTTAGACCAAACTGCTAATCAACAGTCACCTCCTGGTAGCTTAAAAAACAAATAAACAAACAAGAAAAGTAAACCAGAAAAAGAAAAAACACAGGCCCAGGTTTCTTCAGTTTATTAAATGCTGGTAATCCACAGGCCCAAAGATGCCGCCAACCTCTACAGGCCCCTGCAGTGTGCTAATCAAATGCAAATGGCCCAGGCCGGCACACTGGGGCCTAACCAGATGGGTCCCCCGCACCTGGGACCTGCACAAACACTGGCTCCTGGGGTGTGGGTACAGACCTATAAAGGCCTCAGCCTCAGCCCATTAAGACCAAGGCAGACAAAGCAGATGATGGATCACGGGCTGTGGCTATTAGCCGTGCTGGTGGTGCTGCTGGGTGACAGTGGTGCAGGGCCCCCCCAGGGCCCCATACGGTGCATGCCCATTCCCCAAGCCATGGCGCTGTGCCACGACATTGGCTACACAGAGATGCGGCTGCCCAATTTGCTGGATCATGATACAGCGGCCGAGGCTCTCTAGCAGTCAGCTGGCTGCCCCTGCTGGCCAGGGAGAGCCACCCTGATGCCCGGCTCTTCCTCTGCTCCCTCTTTGCCCCTGTGTGCCTCGACAGGTAGGGCAGGGGCTCCTAGGTGAGGGCGGGGGGGAGGGGGTGGCCTCGCCTCTGCCAGGGCCTGTTCACTAACCATTGCTGTGTACCTCTCAGTGCTGAGTGCCTTCAGGGGTGGGGAGGGACGTGAAGGATTGTCTTGTCAGGGTGTTCCTGGCCCAGGGGAGCAGGTGCCCATGGGACAGAGGAGACATAAGCAGGGGACCATCAATGGTGAGCATCCTTGGCATCAAGGGCTCTTGAATGTCAAGGTATGACAAATGGGTAGGCTGCTTTGGGCTGGGGGGCTGGAAGCCCCTCTCCAGTGAGGTGTGGAAACCGTCTGCCCAAGGGATCCTGGCAAGAGATGGAGCGCATCTGAGGGCCTTTTCTCTGAGCCCAGAGATTGCCAGGCTGATTCCTCTTCTCCAGCCTAACCTACCCCGGGAACAACAGCTCCTTCAGTTCCTCCTTTGCAGAGTGAGGGACTGTCCCAGAGCCTCAGGGTGACCATGCCAGTAAGCACCAAGAATGGGCTCTTTCAGAATACAATGATCCGGCCTCTGCTCTTTGCCAACCCCAGCCCTGGCCAGAAACTGCAGTCTCCCACAGGCCTTTCAGGACAAGAGGGAGGGCTCTGCTTTCTCCCTCCAAGATGGGGAGTGAAGGCCCAGAGCGCAGGGCGCTTCATATACACCCCTCTCCAGGGCACTGGACGTCCGCCCAAGCTGGAGGGGGAGGTGCGCTGGGAAGCTGGAAAGCAGCCCTGGCCACGCGAGTACCGGGGGGGGGGTGGGGGGGGGGAGGTGGGGGGGTGCTGTAAGACCGTAGCGCTGGGCTGGAGGCAAGCCGGGCTGAGAGCTGTTGCTAGGTGACCAGGTGTAGTTGCCCAGCAACCGCGGAGTCCCAGGCTGCACCTCTGTACTGGGAGCTGCGGGGGGCACGGGGGGGGGGCGGAGGAGTGGGAAGGAGGGAGGGGAGACCAACCCGGAGTCCAGGAAGCCCGGTCCTGAGAGCCCTGTCGCCCTGATCCTTCCATCCTTCTCCCCCCCACCTCCGCAGGGTCATCTACTCGTGCCGCAGCCTGTGTGAGGCCGTGCAGGCCAGCTGTGCGCCCATCATGGCCTGCTACGGCTACCCCTGGCCGGCCATCCTGCACTGCGGCCGCTTCCCCGCCGGCCACGGGCTCTGCGTCGAGGCTCTCTCCAACGGCTCCTGCCTGGGCCGCCCACGTGAGTCCCCGCAGGGCTCCCAGGCCCGGCCCACCGGCAGCTCCCCACCCTCCCAAGCCACTGCCCGCAAGGCCAGGCACACGGGTCTCTCTGGTAGGGGAGACAAGGGAGCGGCCACAGCAGCGGATCTCAGAAAGGGTGAAGAACCAGGGACCAGCGGGAGGCGACCCTTCCCCCACTGGCTCCCGGCGGAGCCTCACTCGGCCCCTCCCCCCCAGTGCCGCAGGCCAGCTGCAGGGACTGTGAGTTGCAGGACGCCCACTCGTCCAACGAGGTCCTGGATGCGCTGTGCCAGCGACTTTGGTGCGCCCCTAAGCGTCCTGCACCCCTTACACCCACCTCACAAGTGCCTCCATCCCAGCTCCCAGCTCGGTGTAAGAAAAATGAAAGAGGGGACACTCAAATGCTATATACGGTTAGAAGCACAAAATAAATGCCTTTAATAAGTGTGGCATTGCTAAAACAACACACCAAACAAATCTGCCTAGGAGGGTGGCAGCCAGGACTTCAGCCCTTCTCTAGGACCCCGATTAAGAGCAGAGCATCAAAGAGGGTGTGGTTCACCAGGTGGAGGGGATGGGGTTACTCCTCAAGGCCCTGCGCATCACCCCACTCCTCTGATCCCATTCAGCAGTGAAGGTTAGGCTCTCCCGATGCAACGGGTCCTCCTTTGGTCTCTCAGACTGCCACCTGGACTCCCGGCTAGAGGTGCTGAAGGCGGGCCCACTGCCTGCCGTGGAACTGGCCCCTACTCTGCATTGCTGGCTGCAGCTGGATGCCACGTGCGTGCACAACCTCTTGCGAGGAAGGCATGCTGGGACCTACGTGCTAAGTGGGGAGGTGCAAGGCCCCCGGCTGCTGGTAACCACGGCCTATGTTTGGAGCCAAGGCCACCGACATCTGCAGTTGGCTGTGCGCAGGTGGCACCATCACTAATGCCCAGAATAGGGGTTAATACAGTCAGGGAGAGCCCGTGCTGCCCTGGACATACATAAAACCCTCTATCTGCTGCCCTTCATGGATATTTGCAGACCAGAGTCCAGAGGAACCCCAGGAAGGGCCCAAGCAGGGCAGAAGCCTACTTCTGTGGTTACAGCTAAGGGACCCCTTCCTGAACTACAGTGCTCTGTCCAGACACGAAGGAGATTGGCTCCCTGGCAGGGGAGTGTGTGCTGGGTAGGCAAGACCACCTTTCTGTCCTTCTGTCCTTCCCAGGCCTGGGATGACAGCCTAGCTAATGCCCACAAGCCCTAGCAGCCCAAACTGTCTCAGGGCAGGTGCAAAGCCTCAGGCTATGCTCATCCTGGGCAGGGGGCTGCTTGTCAAGCCCCACAGACTCAATTTTATCTGCCTGACCTTTACTGAGCCCACAGTTCCACCAAGCTGCAGGCCCATGGAAAAGCAAAGGGGGTGGGGAGAAATCCATACAGAAAACTGCATTAAGCTGCTTACAAACCTGATCTTATATACACACAGTTTTTTCCCTATTTCTGGGCCTCCAGTGTTTGTCAAGAATATAGTCGTCTTAAGTAACTGCCTAATTATTTTCTTGAGCTGACTTGGAAATCCTATGATAAAGCAGTCATGGTTTTAAGATAAATTGTTTTGTGTATGGTGTCAGTTACTCATTGACCTTAAACAGTTACGAAAATGGGCCAAAACTCTTGTTGGCCTTCTGGAAACGCCCCCTGCTGCTCTTGAAGGGAATGCCAAATCAGGGGGCCAGGGTGGTGGGAGGTCACTCTGAGCAAGCAGACAGGTGCTGGTCTGGCTGAGTGCCCAAGTAAATCCCTCCAGCCAGCCAGTAATGACCAGCAGTGGACACAACTCCGGCTGCACAGGCAGCACAGATCAGGCCTCTCCTGCATGCAGCTCACCTTTAGGGGCAGAGGTACAGATGACAAATAGAGAAGACAGTCTCCAGTGATGCTAACTGCTGAGAAGAAAACCAAGCAGGTGGATGCAAGGGTGTCTGGGAACCTCTTAAGCCCAGTTTGAGGTCAAGAGAGGTCTCTGAGGAGGGGATGTGTGTGCAGAGGCCCAATGGAGCAGAAGGCACCCTCTGTGGGAAGAGCCAGGTCTGAACCTTCTGGTGGGGGGCACAGCACATACAAAGGCCCCACGGCAGCATGAGCCTGGGGACAGCAGGGAGTGAGGAAGGGGCAGCAGGAGATGAGGGCACCACCAAATGACACTTAGAGGTGAAGTGGGGATCTTGGAGACTTTTAAGGAAGGGGGTGGTAAGATTGATCTGTTTAGACACAGAATGGGGGTAGGGTGGGCTGGAAGGAGAGGGGAGCCACGTGAAAGGCAGCAATGTCCCCAGAGAGATGACAATGACTCAAAACTGGAACACCTCCCTTCTGAACTGAACAGGACAAAGTCCTCAGCTGACTTCTGATGGTCCAAATCCTTGTGAAGGATGCCTACCACAGTCAAGTAGATATTACTTGGCCCAGGTCCCACTTGCCCCAGGTCTCTAGGGACAAAGGTGGGAAACAGGGAAATGTTTCCCAAAGGGAGAGACTGGAGGTTGCATGAGGTCTTCCCCATGAAGTGGTGGGGCTCCCTCCCCTGGAGATGGGGGCACTCTGGGGTAGAACCCAGTCCCCTTGCCCCAGCTTACGTCCTGAACACCCACCCCTCAAGCCCTGGCATCTTGGGTCCCTGAGGCTGAGGGTCACAGGTTTGGAGCCAAGAGCAGCAAGGTAGAGGTGGCAGAGCCCACAGCAGGCCCATTCTCCTTGGGCCCTCCTGCCTTTTTGGGGTGACAGTAGATGAATAAATGGGCAGGTACAGAAGACAGACACTGCTTCTTCTTGAGGTAAGGCTTCCTTCTTTGGATCCATCCAACACCACAGCATTCAGTAACTGCCCCCCCCCTCCGACATCCTCACCCCTGTGCTTTCCCTGCCTCACAAGGGGACTTCCTATAATCACTGATCTCTTCTTCACGTGGCTCACCTCGTTTCACCAAGGAGCAAGCCTCGGGACTTCCTGGGTAAAACTTGGGACACTGTCCACCAGCAGA
The DNA here is from genome assembly GCF_037043125.1 of Eumetopias jubatus. Taxonomy (NCBI): domain Eukaryota; kingdom Metazoa; phylum Chordata; class Mammalia; order Carnivora; family Otariidae; genus Eumetopias; species Eumetopias jubatus. The sequence goes on from NW_028274807.1 coordinate 200,116,802, forward strand.
CTCAAAGTCAATGTAAGAGTTGGGAGAAAATGGGGGCCACAGCTGGAGCTTCTTGCTGTAGCTGGAGCCGTCCAATTCTCCCAGCCATGCCCTTCATAATTTGCGGATACACAGACCCATCTGATGGCTTAACCAGAACCAGTTTACCTTGCGTCAGATCTCTCCTGCTTCCTATACTTTATGGGATTTGGGTTTCTCATTCTCTGCATTGTAGGACTTTGATGCAACAGCTGCATGTTAGGGGGTGAGGGGTACAGTTATGGGTTCATTTAACCTGACATACATCTGAATTAAGTGCATACAGGTCCCAAGAAGGCTGAGAACACAACCCCTTCAGACATGTCTGTTCAGGTCAGTGTAGCAGCAAAGGGGTGAGTGTTGTTCCCTTTGCCTGGATCACCCTTTCTTGACAGCCACCTGGCTTGATCCCATAGCTTCTAGAGGTCTTTGCTCAAATATCTTTCACAGGGAGGCCTATCTTGGTCACCCTACTAAGAGTTTCAACCCCAGTTGAAATTCTGCCTTATCTGTCTGCAATCATTTATCACCATCTGACATGCCATATGTATTTGTTTATTGTCTGTCTCCTTATTTGAATGTCAGCTTTAGGTGTGTGTGTGTTGGTGGTTTTTTGGTTTGTTTTTTCCTATTTTGTTCAGTGCTGTGTTCCCAGCACTTAAAATAGCACTTGGCACAAACTCCAACCGTATGCAGCAGTAATAATAATAGTAACAATAGTCTTTTAGGGCCCCTCCCACAACAGGACTGACATAACTTATTTCCCCTTACACTGTATGCATATGAAATTGTTCTCATAGGTCTAGGCATAATTCTCAACCAGGGCCCTCTGCCCCAGGGGTAATGGCATGTGCTCAGATGCTCTGCTTTGGTCCCTAGCCCCCTCCTTAAAGCCCCTAACCCACCGCATCCCCCAGCAGGCAGGAACAGCCCCAGGTCTGCAGGTAAGTGTATCACTGAGACTGAGTACCCAGGGCTGGGTGGGAAAACCTATCCTGGGCGAGGTCATGAGTCTGGGGAACCCCACCTTGCTGGCACTGGTGGTCTTTGAAGGACTTCAAGAGTCTTCTCAGCTAGCATGTTCACTATAGAGTACAGGCTCTAGAGGCAGGCTGTCTGGTTTCTAACCCTAGCTTCACCCCTGAACTAGCTGTATGAGTCTGGTCAACCAACCCCAGCTCCCGGCGTCTCACTTTTCCACCCAGGAACCTGAGGGTGGGATCCACACCCACCTCACAAGAGGGGTTGTAAGAATTAATTGAAACGATCACATGAAGCGTAGCACATAACCAGAGCTCAGAAAATGTGAGCTTATGATGCTGATTCCAAATGAGGTCACACTGGAAGGTTTTGCCTACTTATGGCGGAACACAACTCCATCCTAAGAACCCTCATCAGACCACAGGGTCCACGTTGGGAGTGAGATTCCTCCTCAGAGGCCCTGAGATCAGCTAGGACCTGGTTATCAGTCTTTCCCACCCTCCCCCAATTCTAGAATGTGATAGAATTAATGATGGCAGGAAGTGTCCAAAGATGGTTTCAGTGAAGTGTTTAGACAATCGCCTCGATCACGTTGCCCAGCCCTGTAATGGAAGGATCAGCTGCAGAGTAGGGGTCAGAGAGGGGAGTGTGGAAAGGTCACCCGGTGACCCTATTATAGAGGTGGGGGATGGTACTTCACTTTGGGAAACCTTTGGGTGATAAAAGAGCCACTTTGAAGCAGCCATTTTCAAAACAAAAGTCACGTGGCCAAAACAAGCCTCCAGGCGCCCCCCAAACCGCAGCCCCTGGCCCTTCCCAAGAGCGCCCAGCTGACTTACCAAAGAGCAGCGGCTTGAGGCTGAGGGTTCGGATGAAGTGATCCCTGTTGGCGACCAGCTGGACCTTCCGCTCGTGCCCCACCTAAGGGAAAGGGGCACTGCGGGCAGCTCGGGCCCCAGGCCGCGCCACCCAAGGAGGGTACAGGCACCCGGGCCCCGAGCGCGACGAGCGGGAGGTGCGCGCGGGGCAGACGACGCAGGGAGCAGCGTGGAGGTCGTGGGCTGCGCGGCGGCCGTCACGGGCTCGCCGTGCAGGGCCTGGAGCGCGGCAGACGGGAGTCCTCACCTTGATGCCCTCGAGCCGGGTGAGGGGACCTAGGGTCGCCGCGGGCCCGGGACCCTGGGCGCGGCGCTGGGGCCCGGGGTCGCTGCTCTCGTCGCCGTTGCTGTAGTGCACGAAGAGCAGCAGCGCCAGCACGTTGCCCAGGTACAGATGCACGAACACCATCAGCACCAGGAAGTAGGCGCGCGAGCAGATGCCGCGGGGCTTGCACAGCGGCCGGACCGGTGCGTCCTCGCAGTCGCCCAGCCCGGCCGCAGCCCGGGCCCGCTCGTGTCCAGGCGGCGCCCACTGCGGACTCACGGCCTCCGGCCTCTGGGCCGCCACCGCCGCCGCCGCCGCTGCCGCCGCCGCCGCCGCCGCCGCCATGGCGCCCAGGTCGCGCGCACGCCCAGAGGAGGGGCCGCGGGGATGCCCGCGCCGCGCTGCGCCGTCGCCTGGACAACCGCCCCGGAGCCCGCGCGCGCCGCGGTCTCTAGGAGACCGTGCATGGGGATGCTGCACCCGCGGGAGCCGCCCGCGCCCGCCCCTGCGCGGCGCTCCGTCTCCCGTGCGCCCTGGACCCCGGCCCACGCTGGAGTTTCTCTTCCCGGGGTGGGTTGCTGTCAGGAGGAGATGCACAGTCCCCAGGACAGAAGCCGACCCTCTCCCCCACCCGCAATGCAGAGGCACACAAGAGCGGCACCATTAAAGGAAACCCCATTAGTAGTTTCTCCGTCCCCTGGTTAAGATGCACTTCTCTCTTCGCTTCCGGGAGTGGGGTGATAGCGACGAAGCAGTGCTAAAAGATGACTCAATAATGCGGCGGTTTGGGGGCGCCGCGGAGGCCGACGACTGCGTATGTGATGGTGTAGGACCTACAGCTTTCGGCACTGTCGTTCGCCAGCTTAGAAGGCCAAGAATACCTTGGAGTTCTGCTCTGAGGTCGGTAGACCTCACAGGGAGGCCTATAGGAGTCAGGCCTTAGGAAGAAGCTGCCTGATGTTCAAGGTCGCATACGGGCGTAGACGGTGGGATCCAGTTTGTAGTGGTCAGAGAGGGCTTCCTGGAGGAGCCCTGGCACCAGGAAGCTCAAACCCCTAATAACAACCTGCAGGAACAAGCAGGTATTCAGGTGCTCTGGTGCACAGAAACATTTCTTGCCTCAAAGCTGGCACAGGGAAAGAGGGAGAAAGGCACTTTTCTGTGAGAAAGGGACTTTTCTGTAATTGAGACACCATTGCTTCTGAGGAAAAGTAGACAAGATTGGGCGCATTCAGGATGGTGTGGGCTGTAGTCCCCTCAGAGGAAAGAAACTCAGATCATCACCAGGTATGGAGGTGGGAGGGCATACCAGTGACCAAGTGCCAAAGCCTGGGCATTTTCATGCTCCCTGCTCTTCTAGGGCTGGGTTATCCTCAGGCAGAGATGCACAGGCCCCAGGGCAGAAGCCGACCCCTCCAGGTGGACAGGCAGACAAGAGCAGCGCCACTAAGTCAGGTCTCACTAGTGGTTTTCCCTTTACCCTGTGAACAAGCCCCTCTCCCGCCTGTTTTCTTCCAGAAAAGTGGAGTCTGCATTTTCTGGTCTCCCCAGAGCAGGCCAGGGGCTCCAAATGTAGGCCCACCTCCTCTCTCAGAGATTCTACACACAATGGCAGGTTTCACCAGTGCCCAAGCACATGGGTGCATCCACTCATCCAGCCACCCTCAGGGACCATCTTGTCAGTCTTCTTAGGATACGACAGAGAAACACTGCCCAACCAAAGGAGACATTCTGGACGTGTCTAACGGGGAGGAGGGGGAGGTGGTAATGGGAATTGTTATGTTTCAGCCGAAATTGGGATGCTGACCAAACACCACCAGTGGTCCAGCATTCTGTTTTAGATGGAGTGGGGACCAGGCTCTGCAGGTAACCAGGCGAGCCTGGACTCCCTGTGCGTGGAGGTGCAGACAGAGGCAGTATGTATTCTAAAGCATACATACATACATACATACATAGAATGGCCACAAAAGAAATGTTTTGGATTCAAATGGAAAAAAATCCTATTACCAACTTAGGAGTGTCCAAGTTTCCTGCAGCTTGTCTTTAAGCCACTCTATTTAGGTCAGAATTCTCTCAACTTCCAAGTATATAGCACAACCGAAACAAGTACATTTTCCCCAAATCGTATTAATCTCCTAATTTTTTTCTTTTCTTTTTGTAATCTCCTAAGTTAATTTTTTTTAATTTATAAAAAAGATTTTATTTATCTGACAGAGGCACAGCAAGAGAGGGAATACAAGCAGGGGGAGTGGGAGAGGGAGAAGCAGGCTTCCCGCTGAGCAGGGAGCCTGATGCAGGGCTTGACCCCAGGACCCTGAGATCATGACCTGAGCTGAAGGCAGACAACTGACTGAGCCACCCAGGTGCCCTCTCCTAAGTTCTTTAATGCAAAAAACACCAACTAACCGAGTCACAGTTTTACCAAGGACGTCATGGTTTTCTGGTACCCATGAATGTTGAGACCATTTCCTCTTTAGCCTTTTAATACCTATAATTAGATCACCACAAATCCTCATATTCCTGATTTTTCTGAACCCTTTCTCCCATATTCCTATCTCCCATACCCAAGTGACTTACGCCCACTGCCATGCACAGCTCCTTCTCTAACTCATCACCAGACAACAGAAGGCAAGCCTGCTGGGGCACTGGGGTGGGGGTGTGGAATGCTCACTGTCTAGTTCTGCTCCACCTGCTGTTGGTGTGGGAATCTCACAACCACATCATAAACTGGAACTTGGGCCTTTTTTAAAACCTATTGCCCTGTTGCTACCTAAGGGCCATGAGGTTTCTCTTTTTAAATAGGCTCCACACCCAGTGTGGGGCTTGAACTCACGACCCTGAGATCAAGAGTCCCCTGCTCGGGGCGCCTGGGTGGCTCAGTCGTTAAGCATCTGCCTTCGGCTCAGGTCATGATCCCAGGGTCCTGGGATCAAGCCCCGCATCGGGCTCCCTGCTCCGCGGGAAGCCTGCTTCTCCCTCTCCCACTCCCCCTGCTTGTGTTCCCTCTCTCTCTCTCTGTCAAATAAATGAATAAAATCTTGGGGAAAAAAAAAAGAATCCCATGCTCTACCTACTGAACCAGCCAGGCACCCCGAGAGAGAGGGACACACACACACCACACAAGCAGGGGGAGCGGCAGGCCGAGGGAGAAGCAGGCTTCCCATGGAACAGGGAGCCTGATGCGGGGCTCGATCCCAGGACCCTGGGATCATGACCCGAGCCAAAGGCAGACGCTTAACGACTGAGCCACCCAAGGGCCCCAGGAGTGACCCTTTAGCCCTGGGCCTTGCTGCCTCAGTGAAGACATTCACTAATGATCAATTCCATCGTTGTCCCCCATGTTCTGGAGGCTCTGAGAGGGTAGAGCCCGTGGATCTTTGCACACCAGTGTATGCCCAGGCCATGCACGGGGCTCAGCACCCCAGAGGGCCAGGGATGCAGCTGTGGGGTTCAGACTGGCATGTCTAAGGCCTCTCTGGCCTTGCCTGTCCTGTGCATGCTGTCCACAGCTTTGGAGCCTTAACCTCTGAGCTATCACCGAAGTTGCTCCCACTCTTGCCACCACAGGTGTGGAGCCCCTCAATTCAGAACCCAAGCTCCATTTCCTGTCCTCAGTCCTTGGGATTAAACTCCACACACTCAGGTTTCTGTCTAGGTCCTATCTTTGTAACCCCCGAGGCCCTGTGAGGCCACTCTCCTCACTCCCACCCAGGCTTCCGTATCTGCTTTGGAGGGACCTAGCGGGTTTTCTGAATGAGGGACTCAGGGCCTCTGCAGGAGCTGTGGGGCATTCCCACCAGTTGACTCTGCTACTATCCCAGGATCTTTTTGTGGGGGGAATGGTATGGCCTGCAACCCAAGGACGGGGAGGAAAGTAAAAATAGGCAGGACATTCCACTTCTCTCCACAGATGCCCTCTCCTCAGAAAGCCAGACAGAGAAGGAAGGCAGAACAGAGGCCAGTGAGACCTTCACAGGTCTCCAGAGGAGGGGGATGATCAATAGGAAGGCCCCCATTTGGTGCTCACTAGCCAGAATCCCCTGGGGTGTCGGCTCAGGAGGTTACCTGGATCCTTGGAAGGAAGACTCTACACAACTTTATAATCAGAAACTTTGTTTATTTTGAATAAACCACTCAACATTGAGCAGAGGATGTTGCCTCAACTTTTTCTTTGAAGAAAACAAAGATATGGTAAATTCATGAAAACACTGTGCCTTCCATTATCTTCTATCCTTTGTAGGGCAGAACAATTCTGCCTGACCTTTCCCATCTTCCTGATGTTACCGAAGGACAGCCCCTGGGGGCACAGAACCTCCTGCAGCTCCAGTGGTTGGGGCCACAGCTGGGTACAAGTGTACCACGTGGTAGCCGTGCAGTCCAAGAACTGCCCAGGATGCCCAGGGTGTGCCTTAAGGTGCAGAGCTGCAGCACCCCTGCCATGGCGGTGACACGGAAAGGACTAATGGAGAGGTAAGGGCTCCAGACGCCAGGATCTTCCACGCGTCAATGCAGCATTGACACAGACCCCTAGGTCCTGCAGCAGGCAGGCTCCTCCTTCAGTGAGCTCCCCGCCGTTCAATTCTGGGCTCATGTGCTGCACTCCTAACTTGTTCTCCCACTCTACCCCACAGTCCCTCCCTTGCAGGTGACAGGAAAAGACAAAGCCTGGGTTGGGGCTGGGGGAGACAGGGAGCCTGCAGCCAGCTGTGTACCCCATGATCCCAAGAATCACAGCTGTCCTCTGACTTCAAGAGTGATTCAGTTTACAGCTAACATGGTCCCTGGGAAATTGCTGACTGAGGTGAGAATGTCTGAGTATCAAAGAACTTCCACCGTAATATTCACAAATCTCCCAAGCAACTCCTCCAGGAGGTGAAGGAGGCCCTGTCCAGTATAGACAGCTCTGCCAGCCTCAGAGTGGAGGCAGTGAACAAAGCCACAAAACCCCAGGAATCACAGATGTAACTTTTAAAAGGCACACAAGACCAGGTTCAGGACAGGCAGGACACCACACCAACCACCTGTTCCTTTGCACTCAACTGTGCAAAAGCTGGCCCTCTCCCCTGGCCAGCCCTTCTAGCATAGTAGCTGGAACCGCAAACCCAGGACCCTCCTGGCCTCAGACTTCCAGACCCCAGAGCAGCCACTCTGGAGGAGAACACACTCCCGATAACATGAAAACCACTTGTGCAAAGAAGGCCCCTGAGTCCGGAAGACCTGTGCCCTTGGGAGGGCCACGCTGAACTCTGACCCTGAAGTTCACCAGAGAACAGTGTAGCAGGACAGTGTCAGGTATGGACAGCCGTGTGTGAACCTAGTTAGTTATATTACTGGAACACTGGCACAAAAGAAGGGACCAAGGTAAAACAAATTTATTCTGGGGAATAATTCCCTTTAAAAGTAGATCTCTATCTTTAGGAGACAAAAGGAAACACTGTGCTGAACCCATGTCCCCTGGTCTGGAGGGCCACAAGTCCACCTATGCTCTGCTGTGGGCTCTGGCCTCAGTGGCCAGACCCGGGTAAACCTGGAAGAAAGATGAGCCCACAGACACACAGTGCCATTGGAGACAATAACACCCTGTGACAAGGCCCCCTTCTGTATTATCTCCTCCCTGGAAGGTAAGGCAGGTGCACCCGACCACAGAAGGGTCCCCCAAGGACCAGGCAGGAGGCATGATGTGACTGCCAGTGCCCCATGCCCGTTACACAGGCCAACTCAATTCCCCACCGTCCGCCACCCACACTCTTCCCGAGACACCAGCTGTGGCCAAACCCATGAGAATCTGGAAAACCGAGACCACCCTGGGGTCCTCCTGCAGGAGACATTCTGAGGCAGGATGGGCAGGCAGCATATGTTACATTCTAAGTAAGATAGCTAGAGGGTAAAACACTCCAATGCCAATTTATTTTTAAAAAGGGTTCTGTGTAATTCTATGGTTTGCCCTTTCTTTTTTGTATAATTATACAACCTTTGAAAATTACATAAGTTGTAATGATCTAATACTATTAATAGTCATTCAGAAAAAACTTTCCCTCCCTCCCAACAACCATCCAGGGGGAATTAAAAGTCCTGAAAAGAGACCAATTCAACATGGCCTCTGCCCTGGTAGAAACAAAAAGCGAAAAGATGAGAAGAAAACAGAAATGGACTAACAGGTGCGTGGCCAGTGTCTGTCAGGAGTGGGGCCCTGGCTGTTGCCTGAGGTGGTGAAAGGCAGAGCCTGCAGCATGCAGTTCGGCAGCCGGGAGGCCTCGCAGCCACATCGTCCTCACTCCAGCGCGTCTGTGTCCCATTCTAGGTGTCATGGAAATCCTTCAGCAGGGTTCTCCTCCGCTGCTCTGCTATGTGCATCTGGTTCTCTAAGTCCTGCAGCAGGGAAGCAAGATGGTGCCTGCATAGCCCAGTCCCGAGAGCGCGGAACAGCCAAAGCCACCCCCCCACCACTCGCAGGGGCTTCAAGGGGTCAAGGCACTGCCCTTCCCACCCTGCTCTGCAGCAGCTTCCGGTCCACAGGCTAACAACCCTGTCGCCTGTTAACAAGTCAGTTCTCCTGGCCTGCAAGAGAGGGACCAAGAAGGGGGCAGGCACTCACCCCTCTGTCATAGCTGTCTGCACGCTCCACTTTCCATGACAGGTTTTCGATCTCAGCCTCCAGCTGAGCTTGCTGGTATTCAAACTGTATGGGCAGAGCAGGAGGGTCAAAAGGAGAGGGGCTGCAGCCAGGGCAGGGCCTGCAGATGGGAGGGGCAGACGCAGCACCTCAGGCTCGCATGAGCTACAGACAACCCTGTGACTGTCCTCAGAGAGCAGTGCTAGCTCCTGCAGCCAGAGCCAGAACCTCAACAAAAGGCTACCTGAGGGGCGCCTGGGAGGCTCAGTCATTACGCGTCTGCCTTCGGCTCAGCTCATGATCCCAGGGTCCTGGGATCGAGCCCCACATCGGGCTCCCTGCTCAGCGGGAAGCCTGCTTCTCCCTCTCCCACTCCCCCTGCTCGTGTTCCCTCTCTTGCTGTCTCTCTGTCAAATAAATACATAAAATCTTTAAAAAAAAAAAAAAAGGCTACCTGAAGAGTACGGCTAAGCAGCAAGGCCCCAATTACCCTCCACCCCGAAAGAAGGGGGAAAATTTAAGCCACTGACGACAATATTCTCAACATACAGGGAAACAGAGGCTGCAAAAACAAGTCAAAATGGATATTCACAGACATGGTATTCACTGAATACTTAATTTTTTCAGCCCTTCTGCAAATCAAGTCTTAAAAATATTCAAACCATTTGACTTAGTAATTGTACATCCATTGTACAATTATACACAAAATGTTCCTCAACGTCTTACAGTAATGAAAAAGAGAAACAATAAACACCCCAACTGATGGTACAACCATATAATGAAACATTTATGCACATATTAAAAACAGTATTTACCAGCCTGGTAAATAAGGACAGCTGCAACAATAAACGGTTGTAACAACAGAATGTCATGTATATAATTAACATTAAATGTAGAAATAATTAAAAGGCTGAAAAATGCTACAGTAGCCATGTCTTTCTGGTGGGATTATGGATGATGTAAATGTTTTTCTGTCTTCCAACATTTTAGCAATAAATGTGAATTACTTTATAATCAGGGGAAACAACCCATATCTAAGATAAAGAATTAAACAAAGATGCAAAAAAGTCCACTATAATTTAGGAACATGCATATTGGGTATCCTCCTAAAGCATGGGTGCCGGCCTCCCAAGAGCTTTTTAGCCAGTTGCCCTATAACTATGGCCATTCAGGGGCTTTGGTATATCTGCCTTGATATTAGACACAAAGCCAGGGCCTGAAGTCTATTTTAGAGATGCCTACAGGAGAACTGAACTTTTTTTTTTTTTTTTTTTAAAGAGAGAGAGAGCGAGCGAGCGTGTATGCACACAAGGGTCAAAGCATCTTAAGCAGGCTCCGTGCTGAGCGTGGAGCAGGGCTCAATCTCACCACCCTGAGATCATAACCTGAGCCCAAACTAAGAGTCAGATGCTTAATTGACTGAGCCACCCAGGCGCCCCAGGAGAGCTAAACTTTTTAAAACTGACAGTTTTATTTTGCCCTCCCAACAACCAGGGTCTGGTCCCCACTCTCTGGGAAAGTGCGGGTAGACAAGGGTACCTCTGAAGCTAAGAGGGCAGAGCAGAGGACCGCTTGGCCTTACCAGCTTCTTCCTGGGTCCAGACTCCATGTAGTAGGCGTACGGGTAAGTGTACTGCAGGGTGTACCGGCACTACAACAGAAGACAGAAGGCTGCACGTGCGAACCTAACCTGCATGCATCGCAGGCGGCTTTCACAATTCTTATCCTACCGTGCAGTTAGCCTGGCTCTACAGGTATGAGCTCGAAGGAAATGAGGCCAAGCCAAATGAAGGATGAACTGGGGGACAACATGGAAAAAGCTGAAACAGAAATGGTCACAGAACACCCCACAGTTCCTTTTTCAAATTGTGATTTATTACCAGCAGCTTCCTCAATGGCTCTTCCCTCGGGTCGGACATCAGAGTCCACACACCTATCTCAATACTTGTCCAAAGACAATCTCTTAGTTTCTTTGGAGTGATGTGTGGATGGGACAAAAGAAGCAAAGGGCTCTAGTTTTCCCTGCAGTTCCTTCCCTATGACTGAGGTAGTGGAATACTCTTCTTGGAAATCCCCTGGCAGCCAGCAGCAGGCTGGGTCCTCAGTGGGCAGAGCCCAGGGAAATGTGGGCCCAGAAGCAGAAGCATGTAGAGCGACACAGTGCTGTGTTCCCTTGCCCCGTACACTGCCTCCCACCCTCAGACGTCTGGGCCTGACAGGGCCAGGTGCTGGGCCAGGGATCAGAAGGGGTAGGTGGTACAGACCTTGGCCAAGAGCTTGGCAGCATTCTGTAGGTACTGCCAGTCGATCCACGTCCCCAGATTATTCATGACTCTCTCCTGAATCTTTTCATGAATCCGCTGATATGTCTGTGCCTCCAGCTGCAAGCTCTTGTTGTGGTTTTCCCACTACAGGGTATAGAGAAAGGTACACAAGTCCTGACATAAGTTCAGAATAGATACCTTGGTTGGCACAGCATGGCCACAGCTTCATCTAACTTATGGGGACTGTGTGTCCTTGCAAGTGCAGGAGGAGAACTTCTTCTTTTTTAAAGATTTATTTATTTGAGAGAGAGAGCACGCACGCATGCAGGGCAGGGTGGAGGGGCAGAGGGAGACGGAGAAAAGCAGACTCCCTGCTAAGTGCAGAGCCCAATGTGGGCTGATCCCAGGGCCCTGAGATCCTGACCTGAGCTGAAATCATGAGCTGGCCGCCCAGTCGATGGAGCCATTCAAGTGCCCCAGGAGGGGAACTTCCTCAGTCCAAACTACTAACCCTGTCCTAAGCAGTGGCCTGCCAGCCAGATCACTCTACCATCTAGGGCAACAGGGCTTCAGCCCTGAAGACTAAACAAAGCTAGGCACCCACTGGTCTACTGTGTTTAGAAAGCAAATGCGCCACCCTCTTTGGGCTTCTGAAGGGTCTTCCTGGGAGGAAGTGCCCTCTAAATTTGACTAAGATGGTACCAGATGGAAAAGACTATCTGATGGTCCCCTCATTGTTCTTTAATCCATCATTCAAAGAGCACTGTTGGTCGTGACTGCCCTGTGGAGCCCGAAAGTCACATTTACTGGAAGCATCACTCAGGCCCACTGCAGGAGCTCCTCTCCCTGACTTCTGTGTGCATGGACCGGCATACCAGTCCCTGGGAATTCTGCCTCAGCAGGCCAGTGGGAAGAAGCCCACTCATGAGGAGCAGCCGCAGAAGAAGATGCCTACCCTCTCAAAGTAGAACAAGTACTTCTTGAGGGCCTCCCTGGCCTGCGCTTGTTGGCTCTGGTTGACAATGTCGGGGTTCTCCTTGTACCGACTGCACTCATAGTACTCGCTGCCATGGGTCTTCCAATCTCCTAGACACATCCAGCAGAAGTCTGCAAAGAATAGAAAATGAGGCATTTACACCCACAAGATAAGCCCGCATTCCTCCAACGGTAAAGCAGTGGGACAGACAGATCCTGTGAAAGGGGGGTGGGGCGGGGTTGTGACCTGACCAGAACTTCCTAAGGGTGCCTCTTTCCAGGAGGAAAGTGCACCTCTCCTCTTTGTCACATAACACTGTCCCTGTAGCCTTTCCTTACCAATATGAATAGCCACCTGTCCTAAGAATATTTTGTACACAAAGCTGGGAATAAAGACTTTCTGCTATTTTGTCTTTTTTTTTTTTTAAAGAACACTTCTATAAAACCAATAGCTACCCAATAGTTCCTACTCAGAATTACGAGCCTGCTTCTACACTGAGGAAGTGAAGAGAGAAAAATAAACATCCACCAAACATCTATAAATTACTGTGGTCTAATGGAGAGGGGCCAACCACAGTGCTGTTAGATGGCTACATCTCTATCCTGTCTGATCTATATCCTGTCTCTGACAAAGACCCTGACGGTGGGGAAACCCTGTTTCCCAGGATTCAAGTTGGCTCACTGACTTCTCCAAAGGACCTCATATAAAATTTGGGGAGACCCTCAGAGACCCAGAAGTCGTTCTCTTCTCCTGGGAGCCTTCACTAAACAGTGGCAATACCGCTATCTCCTTAATTAGTTAGGTGGTGCTTGCTACTGTCTTAAATACTACTACACTGCTTAGGGTTGCCCGTATAGGTGATCACTATACAGGAATGCAAGGGATGGCAGCTAACTCTGGGTGGTGAGCGATGGGGAGACTACGGGGAGGGACACACAGGGGACTTCTTGGGTGCAAGGAATATGATGGGTACCGGGGTGTTCACTTGCCATTTCTCTTTAAACTGTATGCAAGTCTTATGCACTGTTCTAAGTGGATGATAACACGTCCCTCTCACTCAAACACACAAAGACAGAGTGGGATACCACAGAGGAAATATGCCACTACCCACGGCCTATCTTCATTCTACACTTCACTGCCACTGTTCCCCTCTAACACCTTGCCATGTCCATTCTGATTATGGTGGGCTCCTGGGAAAACACAGGAATACCATTAGATGGACCGTTACAAAGAGGGACCCTCAGGGCCTTCTGGTCAGCACTGAAGCTGCTGTGTAGGAGACCTGCCTGGACATACTTTCTACTTGAACAAATTTTATTTCTTTACTTCATCTGGCAGGAAGGAAAGCAAAACCAATAGGTTCCATGTAAGCTACTCCTGATGGACGAAGATGTAAAAGGCCAAATCAGAAGCCCTTGTGGAAACTTTGTAAAACCTTGAAGGAAGACTCTTCTGTTACTCCCTCCAATAAAACAGCCTGTTCTAAAAAGAAACCTGTAAGGTAGCACAGATAAACCCCACATTACTTACCTGCCTTGGCAAAAATAAAAAGAGCACACTAAAATCTTCTTGGATGACTGAGGATCATTAAGGTCTAAGAGTCATCCCAACCTTGACTTCTGACTATCTGTGTCAGCAAGATGGCAGTGAGATTGTTAAGAGGCACCAGAAAGGAGTAAGTAAAAAATCAAGAGCTGCTTTAGGCTGGGTACTGTAAGTGACTGAGGCCACCCTTTGTCACTTCACTACAAAAGCACTCACTAAACAGTGGAGGCCCAGGCACAAGAAATGCAGACTGTGCCCCTGGGCCTTGTGTACCACGCCTGGGACTCACCGTGTTTACACTTGGAGCATTGCTGTCAGAGGGAAACAGAAGAGAACATGTTAAGGGCAGGCTGACCAAAGGCTCCATGGCACATATGCAAAGGGTACGGGCTTCTGCTCACCATGTGATTGCAGCCTCCATTCTTCTCAATGCAGATGTTGCACTTGGGACACTGAGGAGACAGAAGGGCGCCATTAGGCTCACACACGACCAGGCCGGTTCTAAGACAAATTACACAAAGCTCCTGGCACCCGTGCCCAGTAGCTCATCGTGCGAGCCCTTGTGGGGAGGAGCATCTCACTTAAATGTGGCGGGTCGCTGAGGCTGGAACAGCAATTCAAGGAAATGAGGTCAGCACATTTGGCTCTCAAACACTCCAAGCACCAGCTGAGCCCCACTAAGTCTTCCACCATCTGTCTCTGCCACGAGGCTGCTCAGATTAAGCACAAGCTGAGTCAGCACAAAGCCTTCCTGCTTGGGAAGAATGCCAAAGCAACACACGAGCTGCCACACTGGACCAAGTCCTGGTCAGCTTGCCTGGACTTCTGTTTCCACAAGAGGGCAAGGAAACAACCTCTAAAGCTCACTTGCTCTCATCTGAGAGATGCCCCAACCTCGGCAGCAATGCAGAGACCAGTCTGACGCTCTGCTCTCCCACTGCCACAAAGCAGACTATGTTTAATGAGGTCACGGTCATGGCTATGCTGTGAGTGCAGCAACTCAGCACATGACCAGCACAGGGTAGGTGCTGAGTCACCCAGGGCTCAAGGGGCTGAGGGCCACGTTTTCCCATGGGAAGTTTCAGAATGAGAACTGGGCATGCCTGGGCTTGCATCAGAGCCTTGCTCTTTACTACATGTTGCTATCAACCACCTCCCTCCCAGGGCTGTTAAAGCCTGGGAGGCATTAAAAAAAAAAACAGGTTTTCTTCTAATTATTCACCATATGGGTCAAACTTTTCCAGGTAGTTTATTATTTTATTAAAATAAACGCATCCAACACATGCTATGATAGTCCGCTGCAAACTCTGCCAAGTTTGGGCAAGGGTCTGCAGCCTCCAGCAAGGGCCCTGGGGCCCTGGGTGTTCTGCTCTCAATGGCCAGCCTCCTGGGTGAGGCCCTAGGCAGCATTAAGGAGGGCAGATCCATGACAGGTAAGATACAGTCCTTACGTCTTTAGTGTGAGCACTAATGTAGTTGGCTGTTTCAGAGTCGTCTGCACACTTCGTGAGCCATTTCCGGATTGTGGCGCAGTCTGTGGGGGCGTGATACATCTGACGACACTTGAAACTTAAAACCAGAAAAGAAAAACATTCAAATAATTGTTAGGTCAGGGTACCATATTTTCAATTTTCCTTCTGTCCAAGCCAACAGATCCTGAATTAGAGTTTTTCAAAGAAGTCAAGTCACTTCTCAAGGCCTTTGGGATCTTTACTTACCCAGGGCTATACCGAAATACTGTATGAATATCTCTTCAATCTAAGCACTTCTAAGACACACTCTTAATAAACCCAAATAAAATGCTTCTGTCTTAAATATCCTGCGTGGTGTTAACCCTCCCTTAAAGGATGTCAAATTCAGAGTTCAGTTTCTCAAAGGGCATGGCGAGGTGCTCTGAGACAGGTAACTCAGCTCAGACCCAAAAAGAACCAAGATCCACTTTTTGGGAGCCTTGACTTGACTCCCAGCCAGATGTGCACAGGATGTACACATGACAGAACCTGTTCAGTCTGCAGGGCCAATACCTCTGACAATGCCTGAAACTTAAAATCAGAAAAGAAAACACTCCAACAACTCATCCGGCTAGGTTTCCATGTTTTTAATTTCCCTTTTGTCCAAGCTAACACAACGTCTGGATAGTAAAGACACTCAGGCAAACAGCCTAACACATGTCCCAGGGAAAGAAGTTCATAATGTGGGACAAAGGGGCAACTGGGTGGCTCGGTTGATTAAGTGTCTGCCTTCGGCTCAGGTCATGACCTCAGAGTCCTGGGATTGAGTCCCGTGTTGGGCTCCCTGCTCAGTGGGGAGCCTGCTTCTCCCCCTCCCTCTGCCTGTGCTGTCAAATAAAAAAATCTTAAAAAAAAAAAATGTGGGACACAAAGGATGGAGTGCAACTACATTAGTGGTTCTTATTTATTTATTTATTTTTAAGGTAAGCTCCACACCTAGCATGGAGCCCAACATGGGGCTTGAACTCACGACCCTGACATCAAGACCAGAGCTGAAATCAAGAGTCAGACACTTAATTGACAGAGCCACCCAGGCACCCTTATGTTAGTGGTTTTTAATCTTTGGTGAGCCACAGACTCCCTCAACAATGGTTTGAAAGGCAAGAACACATGCACACACACCCCATTTTCCATGTAGTTTCTCTGAAGCCCCACCAGGAATCATCTTAGGGAGGCATGATTAGGGACAGACACAGATGTGGACGTAAATTATGGCTCTGCCATTGCCTTGCAGCTCCATTTCCTCCCCTATTAACATGAGGGCAATAGTATCAATTGTACACAATTGTGACAATGTAGGTAAAGAGATGAGAATAGTGTCTTTCCCATGGTAAGTCTTCAGTACACTTTATCCCCGTATCTACTGAATAGA
This sequence comes from Eumetopias jubatus, assembly GCF_037043125.1. Classification (NCBI taxonomy): domain Eukaryota; kingdom Metazoa; phylum Chordata; class Mammalia; order Carnivora; family Otariidae; genus Eumetopias; species Eumetopias jubatus. The sequence continues at coordinate 200,133,225 of NW_028274807.1, forward strand.
GCAACCCAAGTAGATATAAACTACCTTTATGAATTGTAGCATTATAAAATTAGCCTACAAAGGCCAAGATGGAGAATGATTCAAACGCCGAAGGTTGTAGCTTTCAAACACAGTAATATTCGATTATCTGTGCAGGCACACACATACCAACATAGATAATCTCTGTGCCATGAGTCTCAGAAGCACAAACCATAGCACATTCTCCAAGAATCTGTGCCACTTTTTTGTTTCTAGACTGCGCATTATCAAACATCCCGTGGAACATGAGATGCTGGGTACACACCCTGCCCCTTCGGAGCAGAGCTGCTAGTTAGGCTCAAAGACCCTGTCTTTCCCAGCTCCACCCTCACCCACAGCAACAGCAGTGGTGCTTTGGAGGACAAGGCAGGAGCCCAGGGCTGCTCAGCACCCACACTCGCTCTTACCAGAACACCTCGTTGCACCGATTGCACTGTACTCGGCGAGCTCTAGGCTCCTGTACCCGAATAACCATGGGGCAGTCTGCACCAGGGCACAGCTGGAGCTGGTAATGACTCTGTGAACACACCAAGGGGAAACAATGAGGACATCCCCTAGTCACTGCTTCCAAATCAGACTTCCCTGCAGCTCAAACACCTTCTGTCCTTCCAGCCGATGACTTCTATCAAGGGGCTATAGGAATTCAGAAAGGATGTCACAAAGAACAGCATTAGGCAGATATTAAAGACCTATGAATGTTTAGCTAAAACTAGGTAGCAGCTCACTAGAATGATCTAAGGCTAGATTATAAAATGGAGTACAGAACTGTATCTGTGAGCTAAAAGTGCACAGGTCTGGAAAGGAACACAGCCCAATCAGCTGTGCATCTAAAAGTATTATTCTAAGTGAAATAAGACCGAGAAAGACAAGTATCATATGATTTCACTTCTGTGCAGACACAAAATGAATAAACAAAACAAAACTCAAAGATATAGAGAACAGAAGGGGAAGGGGGTTATAGGGTGGGTGAAATGGGTGAAGGGGGTCAATTATATGGTGACGATGGTAACGAGACTTACTTTGGTGACCACTTTGTAGCATATACAAATATTGAATTATTATGTTGTATACCTGAAACCAATATAATGTTACACACCAATTTTACCCAAAAACAAAAATAAAAGCTCTGAGAGGCTCAATGACCTTCACGCATGTACCAAAGGCAGCAAACAGCACAGGGAACAAGGCACTGTTTATCCCGTAGCCCATGTACAAGAAGACCCAGCCAGTTAGGCAATCTTGTAAGCTCAGGCACCATCGACGAAAATTATGAGAACTATGCTGCATGGAGGCTGCAAGCCTGAGTCGGGAGCCCAAAGGAGGGGAGGGAATCCAAAAGTGACCACGCTGGAATCCTGGACAAGTTTTCAAATTGCACAAAAAGCAATACCCCTTCTCTGTGCTTTATAAATCACACAGTGAACCAAATGCAACAGCAACTCCTGAGATAGCCCTGACTCGTGTTCATTCCCTGCCATACAATACACAGTTTAAGCAACTGTGTGGAAGGGGAGGAGGCCTGACCATTCTACCAGAGAAAACGAAGACTCAGAGAGGTCAAATAAAAGGTGGAAGGCTACACAGCGAGGAAGTAACAGACCTGGGATTCATGTCATTGTCAGCCTGACTCCAGGGCCTGTGTTCCTCACTACCACTCTAGTGGTTTCTCCACTTTGTAAAAGCCACAAGCTCTTTCTTCAAATTATAGCATCCAATGGCAGCCTTGTCTACAAAGTGACTGTGATGAGCATGAGGTGGAAGGTAGGCCCAGGAAGACAGACTTGCAACTACAGGGGCTGGTCATACCTCCACATAGTCCCTAAAGAGGTAGCGCCTGTATTTGTCTCTCAATTCTTCATTGGGCAGCAATGGAAACACGAAGTCCTCTGGTGTTCGGAGTGGGCAATCCTGAGCCATGCAAGAGACTCCTGTTGAACAAAGACAACATGACGGATAACTGCACTGCAGAAGACATGACAATAATATATTTCCCCACTGCGTTCACCCAACAAATTCAGATTCCACATAGGAAATCCCTGAAGCCACAGATTTTAAAAAGAGAGAGAGAGAAATTAACGTATTTGCAGTGACACAACTAAAATTTACCTCAAATTACATATATATCACAAATAGCACCACTAAAAAAGCAGTATCATCTAAAAAATCCTATATGGTTCTTGGGGCACCTGTCTGGGTCAGTTGATAGAGCAGGCAACTCTTGATCTCAGGGACTTGAGTTCAAGCCCCCCATGGAGTGCAGAGATTAACTTAAAAAAAATCCTATATGGTTCTTGACTAACAATTTTGTTTTGTGACATTTAGTATTACGTGCAAGTGACTACCACCCAACACAATGAGATTCTGCAGATACTGTAAATGGGATGCTAATTGAGTTCTAATACCATCAAGTCATAGCATGACAAACACTCCTATAACCAATCACCAAATCTGATTTGTGTTATGCTACCTAAATAGCAGCAATCTCTGAGGGTTTCTGAGTTATAGCTACCACTTGGGGCATCAAGATAGGGTAGGTAGCTTAAAGGAGAGTTCTCCCAGAAGTTCACCTTGCACTCACACCAACATTTACATATATGCCCAAACAATAGCCTTAATCTTCTCATTTTGCTCAGGACTGGGGAAAATCTTGCCACTGTTCAGCCTGATGTGTTTGGAAACTAATGGTTCTGAAAATAAAAACCCCAATCAGGCTCAGAAGAAAACACACAGTTGACCTGAGTACCTGCAAGGGCAAAGCTGAAGATAAATACTTCATGCCAGCCTTTTACAAATTCTGCAGCAGACTCACCCACACCCACGCCATCCTTGACAAGTACTGAGCAGTGCTGCTCCCAGCAGCTACGGCAAAACTGGTGCTGACAGGCCAGAGAAAGTAGGTTTTCCTTCCGCACAAACTGCATACACACTGCGCAGTGGTGAGGGGGGTGGGCCGTGGGAACCTGGGGAGAGGCAGATCCAAATGAGTGAAGAGGAACCTTCAGATCCTGGGAGGCCACAGGGGTGCCTGATGCAGCTAGGTGCATGGGAGGCGAGCCTGACCCTGCAACAAGTGTCAGAACTCAACTGCAATGTGTGGCCTCTGTGGGTCCCAAAAATTCTCAAAAGAAAGCACAGATCAGGAAGGCTTCCTGAAGGAGGTGGCACATGAGCTGGGCTTGCACAATCACTAGGATTCAGAGAGGCCGAGGAAGGCTGAAAGGAGAACTTACATTAGTTTATGATGTCAGGCTGAAAAACTCAGAATTTCCAAATTGCCAAAGGTCCTTAAAGGTCATTCAGTCCAAATTCTGCTTTTAGAGGCTACCAGGTTTCTTTTATGAACTGCCCCATTTGGTGCACAGAGCTGCTACTTAAGTTTCTAACAATACCACACTGCAGGTTTACTTGTCAAAGACAGTGCTTTTCCCACAGATATGCCCAAAACACAAAACTTTACAGTTTTTACTAACTCACAACTCATCCTTAACACACTGCAGAGATGTAATATACAATTAATTTAGAGGGATGAGGAAGGCTCCTACCAGGGAAGAAACCTTCCAGGATGTGGGCAAATAACTGCAAAGCTTGAACTCCAGAATCCATGCCACGCTATACGAACTGGCAGACAAAGACAATGTGGGATCCCTGGCCCAAGCCACAAACTGACAGAGAAGTCCACTACAGGTTTACATTAGGTTCTGGTTAGTTCACTGGAAATACAAAAAACAATTGGAGGAAAAAGGCTATATTCTCATTTTTATCCAATGTGCTTCTGGAAATTTTCTCCTGAGAGCTACAAAGTTATGGGGTAATTTGAACCCTGATTCTCCCTCCTAAAGAGTGCTTTTGACATGGCCCTTACTCATTTGACAAATGTTTGTCAAACTCCTAAATACATAGGACATTGCTATGCATAGTAAGATATGGTTCCTAACCATAAAGCACACAGTCTGGTAGGGGAGTTGAAAAAGATGAGTGACTCATTACATCACACACGTAAAGACTTCAAGACATAACTAGACGTGTTTGGAGAGGAGAGATCACAGGCTTTGTGAAAGACAGCCTGATTTGGGTCTTTAAAGATGAGTTCCATTCCCACAAGCAAAGATGGGGATAGGGTCAGGACATTCCAGGCCAGGGCCGGCACAAGCAGTCGAAGAGGCATGTGGTGAGCTTGGGAACACCAAGGAACCCAGCAGGAACGGAGTACAGGCTGTGTGTAAAGAGGAAGGTGAGGCTGGAGAGGGCCCCAGGACTGGCAATGATTTATTCTTCATCCATGAGGAAACTCTTTAAACTAAAATGGAAATGGAAGATTTAGGCCCATATTGGAACAAAAATCTCAGGCATGTTGTACTATAAACAAAGCAAGATGGTTCTCAATAACACCATAAGCCACAGCAAGAGCCATGTGTGTCAAGAGAAGCCTTGCTCAAGTGGGAGATACTCACATGTTTCGAGGGACTGGGCTGAACTCGAGCCTCAACGAGCAGCTGAGCAGAATTAGACTTGTATCTATAAAACAAAAAGCCGAAATAAAGGGATTCAGAAACAAAGACAAACGTTTTAACCTCTGAACAAAACCAGATGAGACCAACAAGTGCTGCGTTTGCACTAAAGTGTCTTTGTCTCTAATTACCTTCTGACAGTACCAAGCTTCCTTTTACTTTGGTATAAATACTTTTCTCTTTCAATTTTTTAAAATATTTTATTTATTTATTTGACAGAGAGAGACAGAGCGAGAGAGGGAACACAAGCAGGGGGAGAGGCAGAAGGAGGCTCCCCGCTAGGCAGGGAGCCTGATGCGGGGCTCCATCCCAGGACTCCAGGATCATGACCTGAGCCAAAGGCAAATGCTTAACCAACTAAGCCACCCAGGTGCCCCATCTCTTTCAATTTTTAGCCCTCAACTGGTATGAAAATAATAACCCTGATTCAAAGACACCAAATTGTAAGAAAAATACTTATGAAGGACCATGTTTGTTTTCAACTCCTTTCTGGAAATATCTGTGTCTTCAGAATAGGGAAGGATATCTTAAGACAAAGAATATGCAGGGGCACCTGGTTGGCTCAGTCGGTGGAACATGCTACTCTTGATCTTGGGGTTGTGGGTTCAAGCCCACGCTGGGTGTAGAGATTATTTAAATAAAAATTTTAAAAAAATGCAAAGCATAAAGAGAAACTCTGACCAATTATGTTACATTTAAGAAGTTCAGGTCACCAGAACACCATAAAGTGAAAAGCCAGGCTATAAACGGAAGATAATTCAATACATATATAATTGGCAAAAGACTGATATTCAGAATAAATAAAAAGAAAACTTCCTCCAAGTCCATTTGAAAAGAAAGTAACAATAAAAAATGGGCAAAGACAGAGCAAGCATTTCACAGAAAAGAAAGCATGAATGGTCCTTAACAAGAAAAGATGCTCAACCTCCATAATAATCTGGGACACGATTATATGTCATTTATACCCAGCAGATTGTAAAACTTCAAGTCTGACAGCATCAGGAACACTCATATACCACTGGTAGGCTATAACAGGATACAATCACTTTGGAAACATTTTGCCATTTAGTAAAGCTAAGGAACAGATACTCTCAGTTTTTATACTCAACTGTAGAAAAATATATGACACTAGGAGTCATGCACAAGAGTTTTCAGAGCTGCAATATTTGTAACAGCAAAAAACAAACTCACAAATGGTTTTTGACAGGAATATGGATGTCATAAAATGCAGCCTTGTTAATTTTAAAAGTTGAAGAACACATACAGCATGATTCCATGTCTGTTAAGTTCTAAAAACATACAAAACTAGGGGTACCTGGGTGGCTCAGCTGATTAAGCATCTGACTCTTGATCTCAGCTCAGGTCTTGATCTCAACGGTCATGAGTTCAAGCCCCGTGCTGGGCTCCATGCTGGGCATGGAGCCTAAAAAAAAACAAAAACACAAAATCATACAAAACTAAAGGATATATAATTTAAGAATAAGAGGGGTGCCTAGGTGGCTCAGTCAGTTAAGCGTCTGCCTTTGGCTCAGGTCATGATCCTGGGGTCCTGGGATCGAGCCCCGCATCAGGCTCCCTGCTTCTCTCTCTCCCTCTACTGCTCCCCCTGCTTGTATTCTCTCTCTAATAAATCAAATCTTTTTTTTTTTAAAGATTTTATTTATTTGACAGAGAGAGACGGAACACAAGCAGGGGGAGTGGGAGAGGGAGAAGCAGGCTTCCTGCTGGGCAGGGAACCCGACGCGGGGCTCGATCCCAGGACCCTGGGATCATGACCTGAGCCGAAGGCAGCCGCTTAACCGACTGAGCCACCCAGGCATCCCAATAAATAAATAAAATCTTAAAAAAAAAAAACAATAAATAAGAAAATGATCAATACCGAATTCAAGATACTGGTCACTCTGGAGGGGAAGGAAGGGGGTATGGCCAGGCAGAGACTGCCATCAGAGGCTTCTGAATAAAGGTCAGAGGGTTTCTTATTTGGGCAGATACTTAAGTATGTTTGTTTTATCATTCTTTAAAACCTACACACATCACACACATGTGTGCACATACATATATTTTTGAAAAAGAAACATTTCATAATAAAAATTTAATTCCTTTCTGGAATGAGGTATGGAATACATACATTGAAAAATAAAAACAGGAGCGCCTGGGTGGCTCAGTCAGTTAAACGTCTGACTCTTGATTTTGGCCCAGGTCATGAGCTCAGGGTCCTGGGACAGAGCCCCGCATCAGACTCTGTGGGGAGTCTGCTAGAGATTCTCTCTCCCTCTGCCCCTCCCCTTGTTCTAACACTCTCTCTAAAATAAATAATAAAGCTTAAAAAAATAATAAAAATAAAAACAATTACCACGTGGCAATAAAAGTGTCACACAAAGCTCAGGAAAACTCATTACTCAGAATCCAGGAAGCTGAGCAGGGAAGAAGGTCTCATATGTGTGACTTCCTTATTCCACCTAGTCAGAATGCCTCCTTCAACTGATTTTACTCCTACTTCTCACACTAGTATTCTTAATATCCTTAGCCATCTTGTCTATCCCTAAGTTAGGCTACAGTTGGACAGTGAGAGATACCCCACTGCTGGAACCTACATGGGTCCCAATTCTGGGTAGTAGAAACAGCAGTGCAGACAGTGGAAGTTCACTTGAAAGTCTACCTAAACGTATTCGCCTCTTGGGGATACAGAGTGAAGAGTTCAGTTAGTGAAATCAGGAGCGTATTTGCTCCTTCCTGAGTGGGCGGAGCTGCTTCAGCAGGTACAGCCATCCCAGTTATGTTTAGCCTGGAGAAGGAAAGGCATGACCTTCCTTTGCAGATAAATGGATCACACCATACAAGGAAAGACTCTCTCGTGTGTGAAAGGGCAGGGATGTGCCCAGTGATTCTCACTAGTGGCAATTTTGTTCTCCAGGGCTTACTTGGAGACTTTATTTCAAAGGCTCGGGGTGCTAATTTCAGTGTCCCAGATTATGGAGGTTGAGCATCTTTTCATGTTAATGGCTGTTCATGCCTTCTTTTCTATGAAATGTTTGTTCTTTTGCTTTTTTATTGTTGTCTTTTCAAATGGATTCTGCCAGAGATTCTGCCAAACCTTACAACTCACAGAACAGTGCCCCACAAAAAGAATTATCTAACCCCAGATGGCATGCATGCTGAGGGTGAGAAACCCTACGCTAGACAGAAGCACATGCCTCTGTAGGCAGGGCATGGTGACTCTTCCCGGAGGGGGCAGCAGGAAGAGGAACCCCTCCTCCTGACAACTTCCAGGACATTCTGAGACTCCAAAGTCTGTGCCTCTAGAGATCTGGTTCTGGTGGTAAGCTGGCCTATCTTTTCTGAAGGTAATATTCAAAAGTATGTTGCATTCCTCACTTGATATATCCAAAAGAAACAAATGGAGATGTTAGCAAGTGTTATACAGAAGGGCACTGATTAGAAATTCTTAACGGCGTAAAAAAAATGAGCTAACTTCACTGACAACAGGGGTTTGGAAAAAAGCATGGGACATCTAGGGGCGCCTGGGTGGCTCAGTCGTTAGGTGTCTGCCTTCAGCTCAGGTCATGATCCCAGGGTCTTGGGATTAAGCCCCACATCAGGCTCCCTGCTTTGGTGGGAAGCCTGCTTCTCCCTCTCCCACTCCCCCTGCTTGTGTTCCTCTCTCACCATGTCCCTCTCTGTCAAATAAATAAATAAAATCTTTAAAAAAGAAAAAAAAAAAAGCATGGGACATCTATACGATGAAATACTGAGCCAGCAATGAAACAGAGATAGAAAGAATATGATGCAATCATGAAAAAATGTTCGCTAGGTACTGAGAGGATAAAAGGATATACAATATGATCCAATGTTTTAAATATATAATATGCACATTGTTAAGGATATACTCCAAAACATAAACAATAATCACCACTGGGTGGATGGGCAGAGAAAGAAGCTATGGGCAAGGCCATCTCTCTTCCCCCAAACACCTTACCTGTCCAATATCTCTGCAACTTGCCAGTGGAAATTAACTAATATAAGTTTAGCAACTGAATGAGATACCTAGAAAGAAGAAAGAAAAAAAATCAAATTACAACTGTAGTTTCTTTCAGAGAACTCCACTTTTTGAGAAGTGCATACATTCATGTCTACAGCAGGCCCAGGCTTGATTTCCAAATTCTTCCTCTTGGTTCTCTGCTTCATCTTTTAAGTTCAGACTCTTATAATCCTAGTGATAATCTTAGTATAATCTTTCCTGAATCTCTTTCACTTTTCTTTGCTTTCATTAATGACACTTCCAAGAAATTAGTTTGAGTTGAAACTGAAGTAAAACCACCCTGTTACAATAACAATCCAGCATCCAATTGAAGAAAAGAGCTGTGTGTTCCCTAATGTGGCCTATGTTCCCTCAAGCTGCTGAAGGAGGGCCACACATGGGAAGTGCACCTCTAGTTAGGCCTGTTAGTCTCAGAAAATCTCCAGGCTTGGACTTCTTGTATAAATCCAGCAAATCAAAACATCCCTGCTTAAAACCTCCAAATTCCTGGTAACCAATGAGCCCTGATTGCAAGTATGATTTAAAAGCCGATGGACAGGAGCACCTAGCTTGCAGGGGAGCCTGCTTCTCCCTCTTCCGCTGCCTGCCGCTCCCCCTGCTTATTCTGTCAAAAAAGAAAAAAAAAAAAAAGCCTATGGACAGCTTTTGTGGCCCCTACATTTTAAAGCACACTGGCTGTGGCTATCAAAAAGCCTCAGAAGGTGCTCTGAGCTAGGAAATCTACTTCTGTAAATTTTTCTGAGGAAATCATAGAGGATATGTGTACCACAGTGCTTTACAAGAGTAAAAAATTAAAAATTACTAAATGTCCAACAAAAAGGAACTAGGTAAACAATGTATGATAGGTCTATGCAATGATTTAGTATGCAGTCATTGAAAAGGATGTTACAGAAATAAGTTTATTGACATAGAAAGTTCACATTCTAATGTTAGGCTAAAGAAGCCAGTAGTAAGATAGCATGTACATGTTATAGCCACACTATGTTGTTAATAGGGAAAGAAGACTAGGGCGCCTGGTCAGTTAAGCGTCTGAACTCTTGATTACAGCTCAGGTCATGATTTCATGGTTGTAAGACAGGGCCCTGCGTTGGGCTCTGTGCTGACTGGAGAGCCTGCTTGGGATTCTCTCTCTCCCTCTGCCCCTCTGGGGCTCCCACACAGGCATGCTCTCTCTCTCTTAAAAAGGGTGGAGTGGAGATGAGAAGCAGATTAGGCAGACTAGTTACAAAAAGGAACACCCTGAAGTTGTCAAGACTAGGGTAGAACCACAGAAGACAGGGTTGTGTTTGGAGGTCTAGATCAGGCTTCCTAGGGAGAGCACTACATAGCATGAGGGTGCTACTGAATCAAGGAGAAACAAGGAGCACACTTCAGGCCAGGGAGCCAAGAGAACACACAGAACCTTGGTACTCTGCCCACTGGACTGAGTCTTTAAACAGGAACTACCAAGGAACTATAAGGCAGCTGGTCCACAGATAAGAACTGCAGGCGGAAAGACACAGTGACCAACACGTAATCCCTGCCCCTAGAGCTCAAGTTACTCCTGAAAGGAGACAGGTGCACACTTACTAAACAAGGGCATGTCCCAGTGCATAATCAGTGTCAAAGGCTGTGCAGTGAGTGAATGCCTTTTTATCCTACAGCCCAGGTACATCTGGAGAAAACCAAGGTCTCAAGATAACACATTTCACTAAGGGTGGGGTTCCCCACATCCCTTCCATGCAAGGTAACAGCCATCTGACTCATACACGTTGCTGTAGTATTTTCTTCTTGAGGACCATGGAGACGTTAGGTCTAGGATCCCTGAATTGTAACTGACATTTCTTCTAACTGTTGCCATAACAAAACTATTTATCCACAGCAAACCACTATCACAAAATGAAAACAGACAAAACATAAGGTTTAAAGTTAAATAATTGCTTTGAATATAGCTTCTGACTACAGTTTTTGTTTTTTTTTAATCTGATAGTGATACTGTTTTGGATGACCTCCTCACTGGAGCCTTTTCTATCACCTCTTACCTAATGGGGCCCAATCAGCCCTACACCATTTTCTGTCCTGACTTCTAAATGTCTTGGCATGCAGTGGCTATTAGGTCCTGACAAGGCACTAAACCACCTGGGAAACGAGAGGAGTCCTGACCATGTCCAGCAGCCACCCCCACCGCCCCCTTCCTCACCACAGATGGCTTAGGTGGAGGCTGTGAGCTAAAAACAGGGGTCAGGCTGCCTCTCACAGATCCACAGAGCCTAGAACTGGACTGGAGAGAGCATGACCCCTCAACAAATGGCAATCATTAAGTGACATCCTGTCTTAATCTGTGGATTTTCAAAATCGAACTCCACAACTTTTTTTTTTTTAAAGATTTTATTTATTTATTTGAGAGAGAGAGAATGAGAGATAGAGAGCACGAGAGGGAAGAGGGTCAGAGGGAGAAGCAGACTCCCCGCTGAGCAGGGAGCCCGATGTGGGACTCGATCCCGGGACTCCAGGATCATGACCTGAGCCGAAGGCAGTCGCTTAACCAACTGAGCCACCCAGGCGCCCCACAACTTTTCTTAGGAAAAAGAATTTTACCACCCTATCTAGTCTGATCCTTTGATTTGAACAGCACTTAACAGCAGCAACAAATCCTCAGAATTTGCACACCACATGCAGCCCACCTATGGAAAACATGGCCCTCTGTTGAAACAGAAATTTTATTAATGACTGCAAGTCCGCTAATGACCAACTCAGAATATCCCAGCAGAGTTGAGTTTTGGTGAGAAGAGATTATGTGAAAAGAGAATACATCTAGCACTTTATGAAACTGACAATGGAGTATATGAATCTATTCTTTCAGTGCCGACAGCCAAGAATACAGCAATATATACAAGATAAGAGGCACACATGTGTCAGCTATATGCACCTCCCACCAGCCTTCTGCAGGAAGTGCTACTGTGATCTCCACATCACAGATGGAGGTGTGAAAATGGCCCATATTATGTCCACAGTATATCATAGAAAATCAGGGACTTTCCCTCAGTAATCCATCATAAACCTAAAGGAACTCACAGACCATTAATTTAAGCAAAATGCAGTGTGACTGTGCCTTGCCCTGTAATGGACACCAGGGAATCTACAGGGAAGTCAGGTTCCAAAAGGTTCTCTGGCAAAAAGAGCACAGGGGTAGAGGAAGAGTACCTAGAAGAATTTATGCTAAAAAAGTAGTCCCATGGGACGCCTGGGTGGCTCAGTTGGTTAAATGTCTGCCTTCAGCTCAGGTCATGATCTAAGGGTCCTGGGATGGAGTCCCCATCGGGCTCCTTGCTCAGTGGGGAGCCTGCTTCTCCCACTTCCTCTGCCCCTCCCCCTGCTTGTGCTCTCTGAAAAATAAATAAAATCTTTTTAAAAAAGTAGTAGTCCCAGCAGGGAGGCCACCTCATCCTTGATCTTGGGTCACATGAGAGAACTGGGGACGCCTGGGTGGCTCAGTCAGTTGAGCGTCTGTGTTCAGCTTGGGTCAAGATCCCAGGGTTCTGGGATTGAGTCCTGCATCGGGCTCCCTGCTCAGTGGAAGTCTGCTTCTGTCTCTGCCCCACCCCCTCCCCCTACTTGTGCTATCACATGAGCAAGCTCTCTCTCTCGCAAAAATAAATCTTTTTTTTTTTTTAAAGATTTTATTTGTCAGGGAGAGAGAGTGTGAGAGAGATCAAGCACAAGCAGGGGGAGTGGCAGGCAGAGGGAGAAGCAAGCTCACCGCTGAGCAGGGAGCCCGATGCGGGACTCCATCCCAGGACTCTGGGATCATGACCTGAGCTGAAGGCAGATGCTTAATCAACTAAGTCACCAAGGCATCCCAAATAAAATATTAAAAAAACAAACAAACAAAAACAAACCGAGAGAGAACTTGACTGCACACATGTCCCAGCAGTATCTCAGAGAAAGCAAGAATAGTGATTTGGGGCAGAAAAGGAAGTGGGAGGGGGTGCAGGGGCACCAACATTTAAGCCATCTTCTACAAGAGGGCCAGGACAAACCTTGGAGATGAATCTTTCTCAGAGTGCAAACAGCTGAATTCTCTCAAGAAAGAATTCCCTGAGTATTCACACCATTACTGTTTAATGCTCAGAGCTCAGCAATCCATTCTGAATCTATTAGAGTTGATAGTTCACAATTGGGGAGAGTCTTCCATTCCTCTCTTTTCAATTGTGGAGAACAGAATCTTTTAGAGCAGAATCAAGATGAGCCCTTGCTGGACAGTTCTGATCAAGAAATTAACAACCTATCAGTACTATTGTCTGAACCCCTCTACTCCATATCCCTCAGGATTACCTTTCTGAAACCCTGATGTAAAAGTAATAATACTAAACAGCTCTTACACAGCTCTCACATCTTGCCGGGATCAGTTCCCACCCTGCTTAAAACCCATCACTGTTTTCCAGTACTGAGGAGACAAACTTTAAGCTCTTAGTAAGAGTCATCAGGACCACTATGTCCTGGAGTCCAGCAACAGACCAAGTGATTCTAGCACCCCCACACACCTTACTAACTATTCTCTACCAAGGATGCCCTTTTTTGTAGCATATACTTGGAAATTAAAGAACATACTTCTGTAGAACCTGTGTGTCACAGAAGAAATCACAAGAGAAATTAGAAAATGTTTTGAGCTGAATGATAATGAAAATACCACAGAATAAAACTTGGTGAGATGCTAACATGATGTCAGAGGGAAATTTACAACTGTAAATGTTTATACTAGGAAAAAAATCTACATATCAATGACATAAAGTCCCCTTAAGAAACTAGAAAAAAACCATATAAATAAATCTTTAAAAAATGGGGGGGGGGGCACGTGCCTGGGTAGTTCAGTGGGTTAAGCATCCGACTCTTGGTTTCAGCTCAGGTCATGATCTCGGGATCAAGCCACATGTTGGGTTCTGCACTCAGCGAGGAGGCTGCTTGAGGATTCTCTCCTTCTGCCGCCCCACCAACCGTCCCTCTGCAGGTGTGAGGGTGCGCTTGCACGCACGCACTCCTTCTCTCTCTCATATAAATAAATAAATCTTAAAAAAAAAAAACTAGGGGTGCCTGGGTGGCTCAGTCATTAAGCGTCTGCCTTCAGCTCAGGTCATGGTCCCAGGGTCCTAGGATCGAGCCCCACATCGGGCTCTCTGCTCGGCGGGAAGCCTGCTTCTCCCTCTCCCACTCCCCCTGCTTGAGTTCCCTCTTTCGCTGTCTCTCTCTCTGTCAAATAAATAAAAAAAACAAACAAACAAAACCCTAGAAAAAGACGACTAAACTCAAAGCATGTGAAAGGAAAAAATTAAAAAGAACCAAACAGAAATAATTTCAATCCAAATAATATTGAAAAATAAAGTCTGTAAGTTGATTCTTTAAGAAGATCAACAAAGTGGATAAAAACTTTAGCTAGAACATTTAAGAAAAAAAGGGAATACAAATTACCAATAACAGGAGTGAAAAAGGGACTATCCCTACAAACCTAACAGGTACTAAAAGGAAAAATAAGGGCATATTATAAATAATCTAATTTTAATAAATCTGGTATCTTAGGTGCAATTGACAAGTTCCTTGAACACTACTTAGCAAAACTGACACAAAATGGAAAAAATAAACTGAATAACTATCTATTAAAGACATGGAATTCATAATCAAAAATTTCCTCACAACATTCCATGCCTACTTTTTACTGGTGAACTTTATCAACACTAATCTTAAACACTTTCAGAAACTCAAGAAAGTAATACTTCTTCCAAATTAATTTTATGAGACTAACATAATTCAGATACAAAAATCTGACAAAAATGTAACAAAAAGAAAATTACAGATCAGTATCCTTTATGAACAGACAAATCCAAATATTTTAGCAAATTAAATACAGCAATATAGAAAAAGGACAATATAGTATAACGAAGTGACGTTTATCCCAGGAATGGAAAGATGATTTAACATTTCAAAGCTCCTATTGTAATTCACCGAATTAACAAAATAAAGGTGGAAAAAATGATTATTTCCGTCACAGAAAACCCATTTGACAGAATTCAATATTCATTCAAGATAAAAATTCTCAGCAAATCAGGACAAAAAGTGAACTGCCTGAATCTGATATAGGGCATCTATGAAAAGCATTATATTCAACGATGAAACAGTGAATGCTATATCAGGAAAATGGTACAGATGACTACCCTCACAATTTAACATTATATTGGAGGCCCTAGCCAGGGTAGGGAAAGGGGGGAGGAAGACATAAAATACATTAATAAAAGATTGGAAAAAGAAGAAGCAAATTTGTCTCTATTCCTAGATAAAATGACGGTTTACTAAGAAAATCCTAAACAAATATACAAAACTACTACTAGTAAATGAATTTAGTAAGATAACAAAATACAAAGTCAATATACAAAAACCAAAAGTATTTCTATACAGCAGCAAACAAATGAAAACTAAAATTTAAAACAGGTGAAATGTGTTTTAATGATATATTTTATTTAGACTAATACATCTATAATATTAATATGTAATCCACAAAATTATTCACGAACTATTTTATTTCATATCCTTTTTTTCATATAAGTCTTTAAAGCACACTATATATTTTAGAATTATAGCATATACCAATTCAAACTAGCCACATTTCAAATGCCCAATGGCTACACGGGGTCATAGCCACCAGACTGAACAACATAGCTCCAGACTGAACACAGCAATCAAAATTAATCAAAATCAAAGCAGGGTTTTTTTTTGGGGGGAGAGGGCACAAATTAAAAGTTGATCCTAAAATCTGTGGAAGGTAAAAGACCCAGAATATCCAAAGCAATCTTGAAAGAGCAAAGTTGGAGGACTTACACCATCTGACTTCAAAACTTACTATGAAGCTACAGTAATCAAGACAGCAAAGTACGTATGGGCTTAGAAACAGAGATCAATGAAACAATAAAATCCAGAAGTAGGGGCGCCTGGGTGGCTCAGTTGTTAGGTGTCTGCCTTCGGCTCGGGTCATGATCCCAGGGTTCTGGGATCGAGCCCCGCATCGGGCTCCCTGCTCGGCGGGGAGCCTGCTTCTCCCTCTCCCACTCCCCCTGCTTGTGTTCCCTCTCTCGCTGTGTCTCTCTCTGTCAAATAAATAAAATCTTAAAAAAAAAAAATCCAGAAGTAAACTCAGACATTTACAGTTAATTTTATAGAGAGGTGCCAAGGAATTCAGTTGAGGAAACGTTCAACAAATGGTTCTTGAATAACTGAACATCATTATATAAAAACAAACCACAGAACTTTAGACACTTCATAACATGCAAAAATTAACTCAGAATAGTTCACAGATTTAAATGTAAAACTAAAAACCCCTTAAGACTTCTAGAAGAAAATCTCTGCAACCCTGGTTAGGCAAAGATTTCTTAGATACAACAAAAGCACTATCCTTAAAAAAAAAAAAAAAACTGATAAACTGGACTTCATTAAACTTTTAGTCTTCAAAGATATTAAGAAAATGGAAGAGAAGCCACAGACTAGGAGAAAATAATTACAAATCATATATCTGTCAAAGGACTTAATTCAGAATCTATAAAGAACTCATGCAACTCAAAAGGACAAATAACCCAATTTTTAAAAATGGGCAAAAGATTTGAACCCTTCACCTGAAAAAGGTATGAACAATAAATATGCAAAAGAAAAGATCCTCAACATCATCAGTCATAAGGGAAATGCAAATTAAAACCGCAAGATACCACCTCAGACTCACTAGAATGAATATAATCCAAAAGACTATCAATACCAAGTGCTAGCAAAGATGTGGAGAAACTGGAACCCTTATATAATGCTGGCAGGAATCTAAAATAGCATTCACCTTGGAAAAGAGTTTGGCAGTTTCTTAAAACATTAAACACACACTTACCACACAACCTAGCCATCACACTCCTAGATATCTAGCCAAGAGAAATGAAAACATATGTCCATTTAAAGCCCTAGACATGAACGGTCATGGCAGCATATTTCATAATAGCCCCAAACTGGAAACAACCCAATGTCCATCAACTGATGAATGAATGGATAAACAAAATGTAATATATCCATACAATGGAAAATCATTCAGCAATAAAAAGGAAAGCACGACTGACATGTAATACAACAGGGATGAACCTCAAAAACATTGTGCTCAGTGAAAGAAGACAGACACAAAAGACTACATATTGTACAATTTCATTTATATGAAGTTTCTAGAAAAGGTAAAACCATATGGAAAGAAAGATGACTCCTAGTTGCCTGGGGCTGTGAGTGGGGACTGACTAACGAACACAAGGGAACTTTCCAGATGATGAAAATGTTCTACAACTCAGATCGTGGTGATGATTACATAGCTGCATAAACTTACTAAAATTCATTTAACGTACACTTTAAAATGGGTGAATTTAACGTCATGTAAATAATACTTCAACAAATCTGTATAAAAATAAAATTGGTTGATGCCTAGATACATAACAAAGCAAATGTAGCCAAAGGTTAGCAACTGTATAATCTTGACAGTAGGTGTACGGATGTCCACTGTACAATTCCTTAAACTTCCGTTTTAATTTTTCGTAATAGAAGTCAGGAGGTACTTTTAACACAATTGTAGTAACTTGCATAAACAAATGTCACAATAAACAAAAGGTTGACCTTTATGCTACTGTATCAAATAATCACTTTGACCTTTTACTTACTCCTCAAAATAAAAAACTCCCCTTCAGAGTTTTAACATAGTTTTGACCAAAGGTTAATTGATCATACAATGTGAATTTCAGCATAAGCAGATACAACTTCCACACAGGCCTATAATGCCAATAACTTTACAACACTCTGTGGCTCTCTTTCAACCTCCCAGATCAAGCCTTCTTAGTGTTCCCATGGATGTTCTACTCCTTGAATGTTGCCGTTCCACAAAGCACAGCTCTCAAGCCTGTCTTTGAGGCATCACAGTTGTGCTTAAGCCTTGGTTACTGTGAACAGAGGACCCAAAGGTAAAAAACTCCTCTCTTATTTTTCCTGGGAGCTGGGGAAGGGAATGTGACTGATCAAGGTGGGGAAGGGAGGACAAATAGTGGTATAAAGGTCATCAAAGACTGAAGGATGCCCTCAAGTCTCTGGTGGTCCAGAGTAAAAAATGTGGTAAGAGCAGAAGCCAAGAGCAGCCTATCTTCCCTGCCTTTTTCTCCTCTTTCTCTACACCATCAAACCTGACCAACAATGGGTCAGGAGCCTCTGGGGAGCTTGCCTTCCAGCTTGAAAAAACTGTGGGATCACCCTCTGTCGTCATTTACCCTGAACACTGTTCTGCATTGCCAATCCAATCTGGCTTTGTTTTGCCGTTGCATTTATAATCCCAACACCCTCGAATGGTTTCCAGTTCTTTTATTTCAGGAACACCTTAGCCGCATGCATGTCGGAAAGGACTTTGCTGCTGGTCATCAGTATTTCCCAAAGGTTGCAGGCAAAAATCTTCTGTCATTTTCTACAATCTATGTTTGGGACAGATGCTTAAGGTTATTTCCCTGATACAAGCCCTCAAAACATGTTCAGTAGTGGGTGCCTGGGTGGTCAGTTGGTTAAGCAACTGCCTTCGGCTCAGGTCATGATCCTGGAGTCCTGGGATCGAGTCCCACCCACATCGGGCTCCCTGCTCAGCAGGGAGTCTGCTTCTCCCTCTGACCCTCTGCTCTCTCTCTCTCATTCTCTCTCTCAAATAAATAAATAAAAAATCTTAAAAAAAAAAAAACATGTTCAGTAGTTACCACTTGTGCACAGATACCTAAAGGAGTAGACAGCTGCTGGGGAGTCAAGTTCTTCTTTCGGTTTCTTATAAACAGTGTAGTAAGTGTGCATACAATTCTATCCCTACTTCATAAGGAGGGCTTGGCGGTAGGGAAGTGGGGACCAGTAGGAAATCTAGAATATGGGCCAATGATGCTAAGATTTTTCTCACAGAGATGTAATAAAGTGTACATGAATATTTTAGCCACTGTCACCAGCAAGGAGTTCTTCACTGGTTAACAGTATACAAGTCCACCACCTCTGCATTTCATTAGATATTCTGGAGGCACTTCCTTACATGTTCTAAGGGCTTCAGAGACTAGAGAAATGAAATAGTGTAAACATCCAACTGTCACTTAAAGTGGAGACCACCTTGATGAGATAAGACTTCTGAATCTGCATGGCCTCCAACCCACTCACTATAAGGAGATAGCACCAGGATTTCAAGACCTTAGATAAGGTAATTCCAGCAGCAATTTGGTTATTGGCTTATACTTCAGCAATTCTGTGACTTGCTGTCCCACCCTATGTTTCAACTTTACTGTGTATATTTTCTCCATTAGTTCCCTAAGCAGAAAGCAGACTGTGGTAAAAACAATTTTTTAAAATCACAGGTCCCCCCCAAGTCCACCTCAAGTTTGTTAGTAAATGAGAGCCACAAATTTCTTGGTAAGTCTCTATCAGAATTTTATATTAATCATTGGAACAAACATTTCTTAATCTCCTGACCACAAAGAACTTAAAATCCCAGAGCGAGATAAACCATGCTACCGAAGGAAATGATAAGTACATACAACATTTTGGACCCTTTCTAACACACAGCCAATATCCATCTTTGGAAAAAATGTTTTAAGAGTTTCAGGAAATTTAACAGTTACTATTTGACATCCCAGAGCACTTGAATAATATTATTATTATTCAAAATAATGCACAGAACGTGCTAATTTTATGTAAGGATCAAGGCACATAGTGAAGAGCCTCTGCTCTTGACAACAGTTCCCCAAGGAAACCCATGGGCATGGTCAGTTGCTTCTTCCTCTTTTTAGTCTCCTATAGCTGGTTGAAGCTGTCCAGCCCTCGGGGACAAGTCAATAACACGGCTTGCAAATAGATCTTTCCCCCAGAAAAAAGAAATCCAGCAGCCCACCAAAACTGTCACCAGCCCTTCCCACACTTACCAGTGCCATAGGGAGGATGCAGCTGATGGCAGTGAGCATCAACGGCCTGAAAAAATACAGGTGGTAGTTTCAATTTTTATTTAGAATTCTTACTTGCCAACTGCCTGAAAATTTTTAAGGCTACACGAATGGGTCTCCATGCCTCAGCCTGTGTTAAGCCACTTCGTGGTCCAATCACATTTGTTAACAAACGCTAGTGGTAATTCACTAAACAGCAGAGATGAAGGAAAGGAGTGAATTGTGGGTGAGCTTCTGGGTCTGGGGTAGAAAGGGACATGATATAGGAAAGCTAGCCTAAGGAGATCAAGATGGATGAATTCAGGTCTTGGAGGGTAGGGGGTGAGGTGAGAAAGTACTAAAAGGCATAAGAGGAAGAACAAGGTCAAACCACAGAGACAAAGGAATAGGTGAACATCACCCTAGAATGGGACAAAATCAGCAGCAGTGGTTGTGATAGTGGGGTTCCAGCAGGCCTCTGACTTTAGGCAAGGCTCACCCCTACGGTCTAATTTAAGTGGTGGGCCTTCACTTCTCCCATACTTCACATCTACATATTCTCAGCTTCTAGAAGGCCAGCTCTCTGGCTCCTGATCATAACTTTGCTTCCTTTCACTTTTTCTTTACACATCTCCATGGAGGGAGGGCTGACTTGTAATCAAGGCACCCATGCTATTCATACTTTTAAAAATCTGGCTAAATTTGAAGATTTCTCTTGTCTAACCTTAGTCTGTCTTTGATCATTAAAATAAATACCAAGAAACCCAAAGATCTCACTAAATAAAGTTATTTATGCAAAATACAATAAAGCAAAAATATGAGTCATCCATCCCTGACCACGAGGGTACTTTTTTATTATGAAAAATTCCAAACATCTACAAAAGTGAAGAGTATGATGAAAACCATGTACCCATCACCCAGCTCCAACATCAACTCATGGCCAGATCCACTCTACCTGTACCTCATCCATCCATCACCTGCTACATTATCATGGAGTAAATCCCAGCCTATATTTTAGGGTGTTAATTTTAATGAAAAACCTCTGGAAAGTACTTAGTACAAAAGGCTGGTTAAGCCCCTACTAGAATTCTAAGAGTTTTCCAAGGGGTGCCATAAAGCAGGATGACCACCATTTTTACGAACCAAGGTCATATCCAGTAACCAAACCAAAAGAAATGCAGACAGGAGCTGTCATCCAATGAACTGCACACTGTAGGATTAAAAGCCAAATCTCCTACTATGTTCATGCAGCCACAAGCCCATCTTGTCCAAAAATGATTTCAAATAATGCTCTGCCTCTTGTAGCTACTGCTACTGTAAGGAGGCATATTAAGAGAGAATACCAAATACTATCTTGGCAGTACCATTCATATTCCCACTCTTCTCTAGAGGACACCTCAGAGGCTAGCATATCTTACTGATAAAGCCAAAGACTCCAAGAACATATTTCAAAGCAGAACTACTGATTGCTGGCCTTAGATGGCTATGCTTAAAACATGTAATGCTATTTTTATAACCTTTCTGTTCACATAAAACTCCATCAGAAATGGAAGCTCCTTGAGGACAGAGATTTGAAACAATTTCCTTTTCTGCCATATGCAAGCACTTGGCACAATGCCAGCACCAGTACTAGGTCCTACATGCTAACACTATCCTCTGTCACGGCATACCCACATTCTCCTCCAGAACCCAGACAGGCACCAAGATCTTTCAGGCCTCTAGGGGATGCAGGAAGAGGCCAGATACAGCTAATCTGAGGAAGGTTTAAAAAAATAAAAAATAAAAAAAGGAAGGACAAGAGGTCCTCTGAGAGTTTGCAGAGGGTTCTGAAGAGCAGAGATGCTTACAGGAGGTTTGAGGAGACAAAAATCAAACATATGGGTTAGAGAAAGGGGCAACAGGAAGGAGTTCAGTTCAGGCTGGAGTCTGAAGAAGTTACGTTAAGTTTTTCAACAGACCAAGATAATCAAAATGGCACTTTTAGTGGATATACCAAAAAATATGAAATAGAAGGAGAAAAAGATTTATTTAGATCTCCTCTCTCAACAATCTAAAAAAAGAGGTGGCAGAAACTAAAGGCAAAGAGATCTTAAAATTATTTTATGGTAGAGGTCAAACTATTTTTTCCCCCAGCTCTCAGCATCTATCTAAAAGTTAAAATAACGGAAGACACTCAGGAAACACTTGTTTATTGGGAATCAATGAGTTCTTAACCTACCCCAATTACCAATAACAAAGAAAATCAAATGGTTCATAAAAAGCACTTTGATGAAAAGGAGCAATACCTGCCACCCCATCCTTCCCCAGCCTCCCAGTCTTCCTATCCAGGAGAAATCTCTACAGTTCTTCTGGTTGTCACCAACCTCATTGAGCATGCCCATAATTCTATAGCAGATTTAGTTTACTTATACCACTCCCTACCACCCCCTTCCGAGGCCCAATCTTTTAATATTTAAATTACTATTTTTAGTTCCTTCTAGCAGTTACCTTTGTAACTTTAAAATATTTACAGGACCAAAATTGCATTTTCTTCCTTGTGCTTCCAAAACCACTATCCTTGGGCCATTCAAAGAAGGATATTCTTCATACATTAGGCACAGATACGTTATCTCTATTCAGTAGCCACCAATTAATTATACTTGTGCCACTTAGGTGTTTGATTTATATTTGGCTTACAACTTTTTGCATACAGTTTTTCTCCTTTGCACAGGAATTCTAATTCCCTTGCCCCTTGTAAAAAGTTCTATGGTTTCTTCACTGTATTCCAACTATCTTCCAGCTTCTTCATTTTATCTGTTGCTTGGAATCTATCCATTCCCGTTCCCGAATAAATTTTTCTTGGATCCCATCAAATCTGTGTTCAAATTTGGGCTGGCTACTTTCCAGGGTAAAACAGAGTTCCTACTGTACGAAACTTTTCATTGGACTACTAGGTTAGTTCAGCCATTTCTTGAATATTTTCCTCATTTTTTATTTTCATCTGCCAAATAACTGCTTCAGTAAAGGTATAAGGAAAGAAAATTTTGGAGTCCTTGCACATCTGAAAACAAGTGTATTTTGCTATGACAAATTCTAGGTTCAAAACCGTTCTCCTTCAGGACTTGGAAGACTGCTGCTCCACTGCCTTCTGGTTGTCACTGTTGTGGATGACACAGCTGATTCCCATTTCTTTTAGAAGACCCAGTGTATACAGAAACTTTTAGGGTTTTCCGTCTATTCTTGTTTTTCTGAAATTCTAGCAGTGGGCCTTTCTTTATTCTTTTGGGCATTAGGTAGAACCTTTCAATATGAAGAATGCTCCTTTCTTTAGATGCTGGAAATTTTCTTCTTCTTATACTTTTAAATATTTCCCTCCTTTCAATTTTTTGTTCTCACTTCCCAGAAATTCTGGTAGATGATGGATCTCTGAATTGATCCTCTATGTCTCTTTTTTCCGCATCAATTTTCGCCTTTCGTATTTTGGCTTTATATTGAGGTTTTCTCTTGATTTTTATCTTCTGATCTATCTACGGAATATTTTTTAACTTGAGAAACACATAATTCATCTCTATGAGCTTTTTTATTTTGACAGTTTCTTCCAGATGGCATCTCTGATTGTTTCATGGATGCCATATCTTCTTGATTATCTAGGAGAATACTAAATAGTACGCTTTTAAAAACAAGCAAAATCATCTCCTGGTCTGTTTCAGCTCAGATCAATTTTCCTATTTCTCTTCCATTTTGCATGTTTTCCTCAAATGTCTGGTGATTCTTGGTTAAAAAAACAAAGGGTCACCAAAAAAGGTAATGAAGTAGTGATGCATGCTATAACTTGGATGAACCTCAAAAACATCATGCTAAGTGAAAGCAACCAGACACAAAAGGTCATATATTGCATGATTCCATTTATATGACATATATAGAATAAGTAAATCCATAGAGACAAAAAAGCAGATTAGTGGTTGCCCAGGGCTGGGGGGAGTGAGAAATAACTGTTTAATAGGTACCAGGTTTCCTTTTGGGTAATGAAAATGTTCCGGAACTAGATGGAGATTACGGTTCCACACTGTGAATGTACTAAATGCCACTGAATTTCAACTTTAAAATGGTTAATTTTATATGAATGTTACAATTTTAAAAGGGGAGTGGGTGTCAGGAAAATGAACCCTAACTCTGTGTACATGGACAGAACCTGTCAACTGACAGGCTTTTCTTTAGGGTGCTTAATTAGAGGCAGCATATACGTAAGACTCAAGAGCCCCCAAAGTGACCAATGAGGTCAGCCCAATCTCACACTCTCTAAGGGCCCTATTTCTCCCCAGGTTACTCTATTTCTTAAAAATAAGATTATTTTGTCTACAAACCAAGTGGGAGCAGGGTTAACTATTTTACATAGAAATCTTTAATTAACCCTCTCATTTGCAGCTCACTTATCTTTTCCAGCCTTTGTCAGTCAAATCAGAGCTCAGTCTCTTCAAAGATCTGCTGGACAAACTGGCTCCTATGTGCAAGGTCCCCACAAGCCACCCCCGTCTACTTATTCTCTTTGTTGTATTATGAGTTTATAACATGAATATGGCTTTACTTTCATTTTCATGATATTTCAAAATAGAAAAACCACCCCTAAATTTACCTCATGCTCTTCATCATCATCTCTCTCCCTGCCCTCTCCAACTCTCCAGGCAACCACTGATTTACTTTCCTTCACAATGGGTTTGCATTTTCTAGAATTTTATATGATTCAAATCATAAAATATTTACTCTTTTCTCCCCTCAGGTTCCCTCATGCAGCATACTTTTTTGGGATTAACCAATGACGCTTATATAAGCCATTCACTTTTTATACTGCTGAGAAGTTATGTTGTTCTATGGGCACACCACTATTTGTTCAATCATCTGTTTGTGGATATTTGGGTTGTTTCCAGTTTTTGGCTATTGCAAATAAAACTGCTACAGACATTTGAATACCAAACAAACAAAAACAAATGGAGGGGGGACAAAGGTATGTAAGGACAACCAATCATCTTGTAGCAGAAGCCAATGTTAACACGCTAGCAAAAAATAAAAATAAAAAAAATTTGAAGTGTTCTATGCCATAAAATTCAAAACTTTTAAAACATTCACATTGTATTTGTGATTGCAGATATTATTAGTCATTTTTACAGCTACCCCTTATCAGCATGGTCCTAAGAACCCACTTTTATCTTGATAATCGATGACACAGGAAGTTACATTTAGACATCAAAAATATTACAGTAAAAAAAAATACAAGAAACCCATCCAACTTGTCAGCATAGGTGGGTGTCTTTATCCTACTCCCACTCCAGTTACGAAACCAGCACACTCTGAATGTTGGACACATCCTTTCGGCAGCCAAAGAAAGAACACACTCTTTCTTCCTTGCTTTGATAACCTGAATTGTTTCACAATTTTTTTTGTACTTCCACATGAATTCTCCACACGAATATAATGTATAATACCTTGCCTCGCCTCTGAAGATTTTGTTTTATTATGTCTGCATGAAGTTCAGGCTTTTGTATCAGAATTGACAAAATTAATTCTGAGATGCACCCCAAGCTGGGAACCATACATCTACCAGGTATATACTGTCTCTGCTTAGAATTCAGCCGGCTTCATGGAAGTCGTTTGATAAGTGTGTCTTCTATTTACAAATGAGAACATACAGAAGTAGAGATCTGGGGTTAAATTTTCAACTTTTGCATTTACTGACTTGGCAAAGACAGATCAACAATAAGCAACTCTCAAAGAGTTTAAGCCCTGGCTTACAAACAAGTTTCCAATTAACATAAATACACAGCAAGAAACATGCACAGAGTGGTACAGAGACAGGAGTGTCCAACTCTGCCTGGGGAACAGGGAGGGCTTCGTGGGAGAAGGGAATCAAGGGTAAATCCTCAGCTTCCAGCTTGGTGGATGGTGGTATCACCAATTAAGACAGAGAATCCAGGAAGCTAAGTTTAATGGCATTGGAGTTATTTCTTGTAAAAGGAGGCAAAGCTATCTACAGATCTGGAAAATGAGAGCCTAAGGTAAGGGATAAAAGAAATGAGAATGAGTAGAGCATGTACTGGCCAAGAAAAAAACCGCTAGTCAAAGAGCAAATTTCCCAGATGGAGACCACTCTGTTCTTGATTATAAGAACAGCTCTGTTCTGTTAAAATCTCTAAACCAACCTTTTGCTTACTCTCCCTGTATTTTTCTCCATTTATGGTTGATAACTTGTGGTTTTCACAGTGAAACCATTTCATGTGTATAAAGGTTTGTGACAGTTCAAAGAAAAGGGAACACAACATAAGCTTCAAATTCTGACAATTCATGTCAATTTGAGTAATCAAGCCACAGGGTAGACACATTTTAGGAAGAGCAAGATGAGAAGCTTCCTGTATCTCACTCTGTACCTTTCTCAAATCTTTCCTATAACTCTTCCCACTTTTGGGCAGAGAAATCTGTCAATTTTTTCCTAGAGCAGTAGGGGCAAAGGCAAAGTAAACAAAACAAAACAAAACAAAACACGAAAAACAGGGGAGACAGGGACAGAGCACAAGTTAAAGAAAATAAGGAGATGCCCCAATAAGAACCCCAAAAGCAACTAAGCACTTCATTAAGTAGTGCTATCAATGCAGGCCCAAGACCAAACACTGCAGTCAACCAAAAATATAGGAAAAACAGACAAGCTATATTTCCCTGCATCCTTTTCCTGGTCCCAATTCAAAATTCATTTTGTGTTATATTTACTTTTCTTATCAGTGGGCCCCAGGAGAAGGGAACCAGAGGCTCTGGATGAAGACAAAAAAAATCCAAAGTATATGATCCATCTACCACATGCACACTCAGAGACACCATCAGCAATATGTCACCCAGAACCTTCCTCAATGTGGCTTTTAGCCTATAACCAAAAAATACACAATCCTAAGAATGTGTTCTAAGGAACCACAGCAAATATGTGAAAGTAACAATCCCACTGTTCTGCACTTGCCCTGCCTCCACCATGACCATTTGTTTGAACATTCATGTGCCAGGCACTTTACATGCATTATCTCATTTAATGCAGTGAAGAGGTATTATCATTATTTTACACATGAGAAAACTGAAGCTTAGAGATGTTGAGGAAGTTGCCCAAGGTCACATTATATTAAATGGCAAAAAAGGGAATGGAGCCCAACCATCTGACCACTAGCCCAGGCTCTGGCCAAGACCCAACAGACACAAAGGCCACATTCATGAAAGTGTTCACAGCAACATAACCAGTCCCCAAGAAATGTAACACATAAGTACTTACCTAAATGCCCAATAGGAAAAGTCTGAGCAAATTATGGCTCAATATGATGATGTGATATTTAGCCATTTAAAGTAATTTATGAGGATGAAATAAAAACGGGGAAATATTTAAAATACAGGCATACCTCATTTCATTGTATTTTGCAGATATTGTATTTTTTTTATAAATTGAAGGTCTGTGGCAACCCTGCATCAAGTCAGTCTATCAGTACCATTTTTCTAATAGCATTTGCTTACTTCATGTCTCTGTGTCACATCTTGGTAACTCTTGAAATATTTCAAATTTTTTCATTATTATTATATTCGCTATGGTGATCTGTGATCAGTGATTACAACTTGCTAAAAGCTTGGATGATGGTTAGCACTTTTTAAGCAATATTTTTTTATTAAAATATTTACATTGTTTTACAGACACAATGCTATTGCACACTTAACAGACTACAGTATAGTTAAATATAACTTTTGTTTGCACTGGGAAACCAAAAAAAATTCATATGACTTGCTTTTTTGTGACATTTGCTTTATTGCAGTGGTCTGGAACCAAACCTGCAATATCTCTGAGGCATGCCTGTATATAAGAAAAAAGCAGAATATAAAAATACATGTACATAACAATTATCAGAATGTAACATCAACCAGGGCAGGGACCTATCTATGTTGTTTGATGCTATTTTTTCAGTGCCTGGCACATAGTAAGTGCTTAATAAATATTGGTTGAATGAATGAATTGAAGCACAGTAATATTATATACGAATATAGGTAAGCCCTAAAGGATTATAAGGAAGAAAACTTTTATTTTAGGTTAAGGAATTATGAAGGATATTTCTTCTTTAAATACTGTAGTGACATTTCAACAATAAAAAGTTAAATATAAGTAAGTTAAGGATTTGAACACAAATGTAGGATTAAAAGCACCCCTTAAGGGGGCACCTGGGTGGCTCAGTCAGTTGAGCGGCTTTTTTTTTTTTTTAAGATTTTATTTATTTGTTTGAGAGAGAGAGCATGAGTGGGGTGGGGAAGCAGAGGGAGAGGGAGCAGCAGACTCCCCACTGAGTAGGGAGCCCACCGCAGGGCTCTATCCCAGGACCCTAAGATCATGACTCAAGCTGAAGGCAGACACTTAACCGACTGAGCCAACCAGGTACCCCGTGGCTGACTCTTGATTTCAGCTCCGGTCATGATCTCGGGGTCCTGGGGTTGAGCCCCGTGTTGTAGGGCTAGGCAGGGAGTGTGCTTGGGATTCTCTCCCTCTGCCCTTCCCCCTGCTTGTGTGCTCTCTCTCTAAAATAAATAATTCATAAAATAAAATAAGACCACCCCTTGATTACCCATGGTTCCTGTGATAGCGTGAAAGCGCAAGAAAAAGACTAGAATAAAAGCTGGCCTTGAATCTGATTGAAAGCTTTTTTTTTCTGGAAGGCGGTAAACATGTTGTGTGTACTGCCAGGTGCACAGTGAGCAAACAAAGTCAATGATGACAATAACCTTTCTAAACTGGCAAGACAGGGACAACTGTTAGCACCAGTTGTACTTAGGCAATTCTCAATGTCACTCTGGACATTTCTCATCTCCCTTTTAAAAATAAATTTGTACATCAGTAAAATGCACATCAGATTTCCAGACTAAAGGCATCATGAAGTATGTCAACACACCCACTAAAAACCAACTATCTGAAACACAGGAATTTAATTTAGATTCTATTGAGATACAGGCATGCAAAGAAACCTGACATCAGGTCATAAAAATAGAAATGAGATGGCTTCTCAGCACATAAACACTCAGTGTTACCAGGCCCAGCTTGAGGATACTTTCCCATTAATAGTAATAAAAAAACAACAATTACCATTAATAAATACATAAATAAAAATAAAATGGTCTAAAATCCCGCTATATCAGGACACAAAAAAGTTGACATAATAAGTAAAATTAAAGTCTTTTCCAGATATTATACAAAAACTTGGTACCACTTAAGACTAAATATAAGGTATTTTGTGAAGAACATCAATTGCTCATGTTACAGTACCAAAAGCACAGAAATAGATTGTTTTGAACACGAAACTATAAAGACTTTTCTGCACTTGGAGTCAGAAGCCCTGAAAACTAATTATGATTCATCCACAAAGGGGAAAGATGATCCACAGAAAAAGAATCACAAAACATTTTCTAGCCACATTTTGCTGAATATCAAATACTAGATTTTAAAACAAATTCAAGCAAGAGGGTGGCAGAATAAAGTATTCTATGTAACATTTTCCCAGCTCTACTGCAGTTAATACAGCAATTCATAAAGCAAGAACTAAAAAACTCATTATAGCCAGCTTATTTCTCCAATCCTATCTGGGGTACACAAAAGGCTTAAGAAGTGAACAGCCGCAGTTCAGTGATGAAGAAGATTAAAAAAATCCAATAGTAAAGACACCCCACGCTTCATTCACAATCCTCCACATTTTACTCCTTTAATCTATACTTCTTAGTCTCCTGCTTTAGCTCAGAAGGTAACTTTCCCACCCCCATGCTTATTAACCCGTGGGGCTTGGACTTGACTTGTTACCTGCACTGCCCTTCTACTCCACCTCGAAGGATCTCCTGCAACACAAAGCTCA
This sequence comes from Eumetopias jubatus, assembly GCF_037043125.1. Classification (NCBI taxonomy): domain Eukaryota; kingdom Metazoa; phylum Chordata; class Mammalia; order Carnivora; family Otariidae; genus Eumetopias; species Eumetopias jubatus. Next base: position 200,162,629 of record NW_028274807.1, read on the forward strand.
GAGAGCTCACTGTGTCTCCATTAGACTAGATCTAGCCCCAAATGGACTATTTCTTCTCTTTCTTATGCGTTTGGGTGGAGCCCTGAACCACATTCCTCCTCTCCTGCCCACACCCCTAGCATGCTGTTGAGAGAGGAGTAGCATGCAGGAGACTCCTATGGCCCATCACCAATGAAAGCCAGCCTGGAATATCTGGGCAGCTTGACTGCAAATGCCTCAGCAGTTTCACAGAACAGCACTAGCAGGATTCACTGAATGACAAAATTCTTCTTGACTAACTACTACATATTTTGCAATAAAAATGTCTGTTATTGGGCGCCTGGGTGGCTCAGTTGGTTAATCGACTGCCTTCAGCTCAGGTCATGATCCTGGAGTCCCGGGATCGAGTCCCACATCCAGCTCCCTGCTCAGCAGGGAGTCTGCTTCTCCTTCTGACCCTCTTCCCTCTCGTGCTCTCTATCTCAAATAAATAAATAAAATCTTTAAAAAAAAAAGTCTGTTGGGCGCCTGGGTGGCTCAGTTGGTTAAGCAACTGCCTTCGGCTCAGGTCATGATCCTGGAGTCCCTGGATCGAGTCCCGCATCGGGCTCCCCACTCAGCGGGGAGTCTGCTTCTCCCTCTGACCCTCCCCCCTCTCATGTGCTCTCTCTCTCTCATTCTCTGTCTCAAATAAATAAATAAAATCTTTAAAAAAAAAAAAAAAGTCTGTTATTACCAGAAAAGGCCTCTCTCATCTATAACAATCAAATAGTCTTCGTGTGAGTTTCATATGAAAATACAGGGTTTTAAAAAGTCAGCTTTGTTTTCCTTGAAGACTTTAAGACCTAAAGACACACACAATCATGACAAATATTTGTCAGAGATTTTCCCCCTCCTACAATATAATACTTCACCTGGCAATCAACCAATCTCTAATGACTACAGTTGACACTTGAACAACATGGGTTTGAACCGTACAGAGCCACTTACACACAAGTTTTTTTACAATACTGTACTGTAAATGTCTTTTCCTTATGACTTTCTTAACATTTTCTTTTCACTAGTTTACTTTACTGTAAGAATCTGGTATGTAATACATATAACATACAGAATATGTGTTGACTGTTTATGTTATTGGTAAGGCTTTCAGTCAACAGTAAACTACTAGTATTAAGTTTTGGGGGAGTCAAAAGTTATATGCATATTTTTGGCAGTGTGGGGGTTGGCACCCCTAATCCCCATCATTGTGCAAGGGTCAACTGTATCCTATCTGTGTAAGATGACAGCTCATTCTAAAAACAATGCTTCCGTTTTGCCATGATTTGAACACCAGTAGTTTCCCCCAATAACAGATAAGCATTTTCTCTGTTGTCTATCCTTAGGCCTTAATCTGATTTCCTGGGCATGCTCCTTTCTCAATTAATGATCTTACTCATGAACTTGTCTTAAAACACATATAGGAAGTTACCCTGACACCAGGGGCCCTCACTAAACCAAAAACCCAGTGTCCCAGACAACTGGAATTTTAATATTTAAGAGACATGAAATCTCAAAAGGCAACAAAAGGCTTAATTTTATGCTGGACAATGGCTCATCCATAGGCAACTGCCAACACACAAATAAAACAAGTAAAACAGACGAGTATCAGTGAAAAAGTCAAGCCAGTCCTCAAACTTAGCTTTCATTCATAAACAACTGTTCACATGGCTATAATTTTAAACCACATACATGTCATATTTTCTACCAGCCAAATAGCACCTAAATCATATGAAAGAATTAAATATCTTGATATGTCAGAGTTGTACAAACAGCACCAGGATCACCACTGATGTCCAACCACAGATACACATGCAACAGGGCAGCTAGAATAGCCAAAGCACCAATAAACACCGTTCTGTAAATGCAGCACTTAAATTATTCCCTCTCATCTCATAAAATATTAATTACAAAAATAAAAATGTTAAGTTTTCAGCCAGCCTGAAAAAGGAAGATTGTATGTGATTCCCTCTCCTTTACTCTTAACCAAGCTGTTTTTGCCTAGCCTCTTTGGTCAAATTCTGAAACTACTTAAAACACCACTGAGTCCCTTTATGTGCAGCCAAGCCACCAAAAGAGCCAGGACCCTTGCTGCCCTGCCCCAGAAAGAAAATGGTTATTAGCATGCTTCTCAGTGAGATTTAGGGAGGGGGGAAAATCTATCTTCTACCGTGATCTAAATTTTCATGGACTATTTTCCCCTTTGCCCCATTTTCTCTTCAACCCTTTCCTAGTGTTTCAACTTTCTTCCATCTCTTTTTATTTCTTCCTCTCTATACCAAGTTCGTTTTGCTCCTTCCTTTCATGATCTTGAGGGTCAGAACAATGCCTTTTCCTAATAGCAGAGAAGGATGTACAGTAGAGGGACTAGGGAATCTAGTTCACAGCAGCATCAGCTATTGTCATCAACAGCTGACAAAATTCACAGTATCCAAGAAATTATTCAACACCTACTATGGATGAAACATTGTGACAGGAATGATGGGGGAGAAAAGGTATAAAGCAGTTTCTGCCCTCCATGAAGTGACAATCTAGTTGGAGAGATTAGGCAAAAATACATGGTAAGGTAAAACAACATAAAGCGGTCCAAAGACTGCAGTATGTGCTCTAATATACATGAGTTGTAATGTTCAGGCACCAAGAACAAAGGAGGGTACAACCACTGTGCTGTAGGGGTCTCAAGAAGGCTCACTCAGGAAAAGTAAAAGCTAGACTCTGAAGGAGCCCTGAGGGTATAAAAGGAGAGGAAGGAAAGGGAGGGCTTTCTAAAATGGGGAGAAGACTTTCCAGAGGGCTGACCCTATATCAGCTTAACAGCAAGGAAAAATGTAAAATGGGTAAATTTTATGTTACATGTATTTTACCACAATTAAAAAAAAATGAGGATAGGTGTCTGGGCCCCTCAGCTGTCTCCAGCAGGGTAGGAAAGTCAGCACAGAGGGAAGAGAATTCTTATGCACAGGTGAGAACATCTGATGAACTTAGTCAACTGATACTGTCCAGCACGTAGCCACACCTGACGATACCTTTTCTAATTTTAAATACCAACACTGTGTATAACCTGACAAAATGGTTAAAGCAAAAGAAACTAGCTGACCAGATAGAGAGGTGTGTGCATTGTTAGGAAGAGATCTGATGCCTTTTCCACCAGGGAAATGTCCTCTAGAAAGAGGTCCCAGCAGCTTTGCTAAAGCCAAGGGGGAGAAATCCCAAATCCAGAGGTTCCAATGGGTCTCCGTTCTTCAAAGTTTTCTGAGCACAAGAAAGGAAGTCTGCAACCCTCCCAGGAGCGAGTCACAAAAAAAGCTGTAGATTTCAATTTCCCACTAGTTGCTAATAAAGCCCTGAATATCCAAATCCAAGGTATTAATGAGCCTTCACTGACCACCTGGGGAAAAAAAATCCCTAAACTAGTAGGTAAAGCAGCTTTTATAGAAATCACACACGGCATACCTTAGTTACTTCCATTTAAATACCAACAAGAAAATTACTTGATTGAAATCATGCCAATGTGCCCTTGGCCTTCAATTTAAGCAGATTAACAAGATCCATATAACAGTTCCTGAAGGAAGGGCAATGAAATAAGAGAAATGTCCCCACTTTCACATAATGGCCAATATTAGAGGAGGAAGAAACATGCTAGGAAATTGTCTAAATGACCATAAAAATGTTCATAGTACATAGTGTTTTATGTGAGTGGACTATGTACTAGTTTAATATTACATAGCACAAAACGTACATGGTAAGGACAATAAAACCCGCCTGAGGTGCAAGATTGAAAAGCATACGAATTTTGTGTTAAAAATAAGATTCTTGCTGGAATAACTCACTCATTAAAGTTTCCATATAACACCCCCAAAATCAAGGAAATACAAGCTAAAATCTCTTTCAACATTAGACATTAGTATATGAAACAATGGAGTTCAATTAGCCCAGAGGCACTGATTATTCAGGGCACATCCTGGGTACCTCTCAAGACAGTTGCCAGGGTGCCTGGGTGGCTCAGTTGGTTAAGCGACTGCCTTCGGCTCAGGTTATGATCCTGGAGTCCCAGGATTGAGTCCCGCATCAGGCTCCCTGCTCGGCAGGGAGTCTGCTCTCCCTCTGACCTTCCCCCCTCTCATGTACTCTCTCTCATTCTCTCTCAAATAAATAAATAAAATCTAAAAAAAAAAAAAAGGAATTGTCTTAACACTTAAAAAAAAAAAAAAGACATTTGCCAGAAATTCACACATGGTTGTAAGGAGGATGGTGATTCTGAGGCTAATCTTATCTTACCTCATAAAGTTTTGTAAGACTCACTTTCTGAAACCAGTGTTAATCTATGTAATTGTGCTTCTATGTATTTCCAGTCTATCCTGAATCCACCCCATCCTTCCTTTCTAATTCTTAGTAACTTGGGAATTTGAGGGCCTTAAATATGCATATTTTAGGAAACAAAGCAAAGCATCAAATGTCCAACTAATCCAACGCATACCTAAATTTGGTTTCACTACAGCGCCATTGATTCAATCAGTCTGGAGGAGACGTCAGTGAGCAACAGCTTGTATTTAGCTTTAATTGGGGGAATTACACTTGGAATTGACAACACTGCTCACCTTCAGGACAGAGGCTAAGCTGGTCATGTGCTCATTGAGGGCACCCTCCGACTCCTTGTAGGTCAAACAGGTGAACTGGTACTCCTCAGGATCAAAGGCGTCGGCCCCCTGCTGCTCCACATCGCTGGCTACTCCCACGTAATAGTCCTCTATGTCCCCAGGGTCCTCATCCTCTTCTTCCTCCTCACAATTTGGGTCATAGTCCTCTTCATTGCTGTCAGACCCCTGGCTATTCATGTCCACAGACATCTTAGCATCCAGCCAAGTTGCAGATCAGGAAAGTAGTTTTTTCCCCTCCCCCCAAACTTTACCACTTTCTCAAATGCATTAGTGTTTTTTGTCTTCTAAGGAAGGAAAAGAAAAAAATAAGTGTTACTTACTTTCACTATGAGAAGTTATAACAGTAACCACTGAAGAATCAAAATGGTATAGCCTGGTCCTATCCCTATTATGGCCTATTCCAACTCTGGACTCATACTGGAAACACCATCATGTCCCTGACTAGGCTTATCTAAGGAAAACTCATTCCTTGAGGAGCAGAAGCAGCTAATAATGGTAACTGCACATGAAGGGCCTGGCATGAAAGAGTCAGGAAGGCCATCTACTCCATGTCAAAGGATCAAATTCCCAAGGATTTATGTCAAAGGGTCAAATTCCCAAGTCCTTAAGAAAGAGGCACATCCCCACAGTTGGAGGCCCACAAGGGAAGCAACCTAAAGGTTGAGCTACCAAAATTAAAATCTCTTTGCTAATTATGCCCCACTGAGTAGTGACACAGACGGTACACAAATGACACAATTCCTTTCTACTATAATGTCTAGGAAAGAGTACCACTGTTTCATAGACATCACTCTCAGATGTCTGGAAAACAGGTGCATGGTTAGTAAAGAAAACGAAAGACACAAAGCTCTTCAACAACCTCCTATAGTCTGCAAAGTTAACTGATTTTTCAGTTTTAAAGGATTCTACTGATTCTTTAAAAGGGGTACTTCAACACAAACAAATTGATCCAATAGCAAAGAAAAACGACAGATATACAGAGAAGATTTTGGCAAATGCCCATTAACTTTTCTCCACAAGTACTGTTTCAAGCAATCATCTGCAAGAAACAGTATTAAATAGTGATTTTTTTTTTTTTTAAGATTTTATTTACTTGTCAGAGAGAGAGAGAGCACAAGCAAGGGGAGCAACAACAAAGGGAGAAGCAGGCTCCCCGCTGAAAAAGGAGCCCAATCTGGGATCATGACCTGAGCTGAAGACAGATGCTTAACCCACTGAGCCACCCAGGCGTCCCTTAAATAGTGATTTAAATCTAAAAACTAATAGGACTTTAAAATGCAAGAGCATCTGCATTGGATGGTATGTAAATAACTTACATAACCAAATCTGGATTAAATACAAAAGTATATACAAAGTCTATTTGAAATAGTTAAGCTCTCAAGGGGTGGCTCAGTCGGTTAAGTGTCCAACTCTTGATTTGGGTTCAGGTCATGATCTCAGGGTCGTGAGATCAGTGGGGAGTATGCCTGAGATTCTCTTCCTATGCCCCTCCTCCTGCTCTCACTGTGCAAGCTTTCTCTCTCTAAAAAGAATAAAATAATCTAGGGGTGCCTACGTGGCTCAGTCGGTTAAACGTCTGCCTTCGGTTCAGGTCATGATCCCAGGGTCCTGGGATCGAGTACCACATTGGGCTCCTTGCTCAGCAGGGAGCCTGCTTCTCCCTCGCCCTCTGCCTGCTGCTCCCCCTGCTTGTGCTTGCTCTCTGTCAAATAAATAAATAAAATCTTTAAAAATAAAATGAATAAATAAAATAGTCTAAAAAAAAGGAAAGAATCTCTCAAAAAATCAACCATAATTAAGACAAGAAATAAAAATTAAAACACATTAGGGGCACCTGGGTGGCTCAGTCGTTAAGTGTCTGCCTTCGGCTCAGGTCATGATCCCAGGGTCCTGGGATCGAGCCCCACATCGGGCTCCCTGCTCTGCAGGAAGCCTGCTTCTCCCTCTCCCACTCCCCCTGCTTGTGTTCCTGCTCTAGCTATCTCTCTGTCAAGTAAATAAAATCTTTAAAAATTATTTTAAAACACATTAAAATGAACATGTTAAAGAAAAAAATGTGTAGTGAATACGTAACCAGTCTAAATGACTACAGAGCCACCTTTTAATATAAAAATATCAGTGAATCTAAGTTTGACATGCTAACCATAAATGCCCAGTTTTTTTAAAATCACATTAATGAGAGCAGTAATATAATATTTGCAGTTTGACTTTTAACAAATTGTTTTATATGGTAGAACCACCTAATTACAAACGAACTACGGTACTTTTCCCTTAGGAGAAAAAAATTAATCTTTAAATTAAAAATACCTGAATTCTTGAAGATCTTTGAAGATGTCACCCCAAATATTCTGTCATATAATTTCCATCTGAAATGAAAAGAGAAATTCTATTTATATTTTTGAAGATGGTACCCTGGTTTTGCAAATTTATTTTTTAACAAGCAAAAACATTTAAAAGGATAAGCAGCAAGGGACCAGAGTAACTGAAATTATTTTCTTGAAAGTCCCACAGAAACACGTATGTCATATTGAAAAGACTTACATGGCCTTCTAAAAAAGAAAGTATTCAAAGTAAACAGCCAGTAATTATTTAACCTAGAATACTGGTAATGTAAATAGATACCTAATTCCCTCCCTTAGTTTGAAAACCCACCACCTTACTCCTATGGTTCAGAGTCCCTAAATTACTACCACAATTTCAATCCTAAATGTTACAAAGAAGTGGAAAAAGTAAATTGCAACTGACTTAAAATGAGATTTTTAGTATAAAGTCACTTCCATGGTGATAATATAACACAAAATACTGCCAATATTTCAGATCTCACTTTACTCATGAAAAAGTTATTTTGAAATAAAAAGTGTCCCCAATAGGATGCACACTAGGCAATATTAATACCCGTGTGCCGCCTCTCTTCTGACATGCTCAAGGGCCATCTGACCTGCTCAGAGATACAGATCTCACTATCCAAGACTAAATAAGTAAGCAAGGCTACTTGCTTACTCAATTAGAAATCTTATGTCTATTTCTTTATCCTTTAGGATTTCTTGGAAAACTTGGGATGCCTGGGTGGCTCAGTCGGTAAAGCGTCTGACTTCGGCTCAGGTTGTGATCCCAGGGTCCTGGGATGGAGTCCCGCATTGGACCCCTTGCTCAGCAGGGAGCCTGCTTCTCCCTCTGCCTGCTGCTCCCCGTTTGTGCTCTTTCCCTCTGTACCTGTCTTTGACAAGTAAATAAATAAACTCTTAAAAAGAAAAAAAAAGGATTTCTCGGAAAACTAAAACTTATAACTTCCAAAAAACTACTTCAAACATGGGCAAATATAAACCAAATGAAAATCAAAGTCCAAACAATGATTATGGAAGATCTAAAATAGTAGAGAACTGATTTTTTAAAATCTTTTTTCTTTTACCTGTATATTATTCAAGGTATTGCTTATTGGGCAAACAAAATTCATAAATATTGCTCCCATCTACAAAATTTCACTACCAATATTAGCTCTCATTTAGTGAGAGCCAATTGCAGGTTTGACTCATTCTCATTAAATCTTCACAACTCTACAAAGTGGCTCTCATCCCCTTCTTACAAATGAGGAAACCACAGTTCAAAAAGGTTAAGTGACTTGCCAGGATCACACTGCTGGTAACCGGTATTACCCAGAGTCAATACTTCCACCAGATCCATTGGCTACGGAGATTTACAACTCCCCACCACCATCCCAGAGAACCTAATACTATCCAGAAAGCTACCTTCAGAATCACAACAAACAGAAGACCATGCTTTCCACTTTCTCTGGATTTTTCCCCAGAATTTGAACTTAGAGGTTGCCCATAGGCTTCTCACCACTAAGTACTCAAGAAGCAGGGGAAAACTTCGTATTTCCCTCCAAAAAAAGAGAAAGTGATTTCATACTTAGTGGGAGTTCTAGGTCTAGATTTAAAGATTTATTTTATTTATTTATTTATTTGAGAGAGAGAGTGTACATGAGAGGGGGGAGGGTCAGAGGGAGAAGCAGACTCCCCGCTAAGCAGGGAGCTCCATGCGGGACTCGATCCCGGGACTCCAGGATCATAACCTGAGCCGAAGGCAGTCGCTTAACTAACAACTGAGCCACCCAGGCGCCCCTAGGTCCAGGTTTAAATAAAAACTTAATTTTTAATCTTTTCAAAGTTAAATATACCTAATTCTACTCAAAAGAGTGCTAACATTGTTCAAAGGGGCCAGAATGTTATTGCCTTATTAAAAGAACTGATGACAACGCTTTGATTTCCTTTGGATGTTAAATATAATCCCTCCACCCCAAACAGAAAAGGAGTAATAGAAATTACACCCCCCCACCCCCCGCCCCCAGCCAAAGTCACGTATTCAGGAGACGCTGACACCCTCCCTGAGCTAAAGGATCCAAACTGAAGACTTCTCTCTGTTTAAAAGTTGACGAAAACACTTTTTGGCAACTCTGAAGATGTTTACTCCAGACATAATATTTGGCTCTGAATGGTCATTTACTAACGCTACATCTCCGAAAAAAACTACTTAGCACTTCTAAAATATGAACCAGTAACTTAGTTTCAAAACCCTACACTATACTACCCTGTCTAATACGGTAGCCACTAGCCCCATGTGGTTATTAAAATTTGACTTAAAAATTAAATAAAAACCTAAAATTTGGTTTTTCAGTCTCACTAGCCATAAGTCAAATGTTCAATAGCCACGTGTAGCTAGTGGCTACCCTACTTAGGAACAAAAGTATAAAATATGTCCGTTGTGGCAGAAAGTTCTACGGGACAGAGCAACAATCAGTACTGAGGTGAAGTCATCCGACAACACGGCTGTCTCTCCCGCCGCTAGCACAGCACCGTCCGGCGAGACGGCGGCGCAGCTCCTGGGCCGCACGTTTCTACCGAGGCGCAGGGACAGCCGCGAGGACACGGAGCCCACGCGCAGGTGGACCCTTCGCAGGCGAGCGTTAACTAACTGCGCGGGTGGCACTGCGAGGGCTCCGAATGATGACTAGAGTGAGAAGCCCCGGAGGCGGCGCGTATCCCCGGCGCGCCCGGTGGGGAAGGCCCAGATGCGCCGGCGCCAGTCGGTCAGAGGCGCTGGCCTCCGACCTCTCCGGGAGCTGGGAAGACGGCAGGAGGAGGAAAAACGGAGAGACGCCAGGAGCCAGCCCGCCCCGGTGGTAGCCTTCAGCCGCCCCTCCGCGGGCGGCGCTGGACGCTGAGACGGGGAACCGGCGGCCGGGGGCACCGGGGCCTCGCGGGCGGCGACGAAGGCGGAGGCGCGCGGAGAGCCCACCCCCCTCCCCGGCCCGCTGGGGTAAACAAGGCCGCGACCTGCGCCGCACACTTACCGGGAGCCGCAGCCCGCGGCCGCTGAGCCCGGGCGGGCCAGACCGGGACCGGCCGGGCCAGAGGTTTCAGACACAGGCGCAGACGCGGCGGGCGGAGGCGACGGGCCGACGCCGGTCAAGGCCCGCGCTCCTTCCTCCCGCGGAGCGGTCTCCGCTGCTCCGGAAGTGCTCAGTGAAGTTGCGTCACTTCCGGCCCGGGGTCGATCGGCGGTCGCCGAGGTCGCGACTGGTGCTGGGTAATACCGTTCCTTGGCCAACGGTTCACTGCAGCCCAGCACTCCGATCCCGAGTGTGACCCGGCATGGCCCGCGCCCATGGCTGCAGGAGGCAGCGGAGGAGAAGAGTCGGCTTATTGGAGAGTGGTCAAGGCGTCTCTTCCGGCTTTCTCCTACCGGCGCCGACCGCCGGTATAATTTTAACCAGCGTTTTTCTGATGCACTGTTCGCTTCACTGTTTGTATTCGAGTATAGTGCACGTAGAAGACATACTGACGCCTATGGAGTGGTAAAGGACTGTTGTTTCCCGGCCGCTATCTGGTGGAAGAAGAATTGGGGTTTCAGGTCTCCGCCGGGCCGGGAATTTCTGCTTACACTCTCAGGCCGCCGCTTGGTGGCCCCCGAGCCGCAGATACCACGCCGGGCTTTCCCTTTACTCTCCGCTGCGTGGCCCACCCAGTTCTTCAGCTTCCCGTTCATCGTACAAGATTGAATCGTGATTTTGTTTATTAAATTCCACATTTGCCTTGTTACACGGTTTCTTCAAACGGTTTAGGAAGTATGTGCCCCCATGACTGTCAATTAACTTCTAGGACCTGTTGCCAAGCATGGTGGATAGAAAGCCACTGAGGCTCACTCGAGTTGCTGCTGCACAAGTGAAAATGCGGGTGTGAAGCCGGTGATGTTAGGGAGCACCCTGGCTGTGCAAGTCCTCCCATAACCCAAATTATTTCCATCCATAGTACATAGTCGTCTATGTACTGATATGCAAGATAACTGTGTGTAACGAGCTCTCTTACTTCTTGCTTCTTGCGTGTATTCGTGTATTTCTTATACATGGTTTTCAGCTTTCAGTTTAACTAAGAGCATGTACCTAAATAAGGCGCAAATACTAGAAAGCATCCCTCCCTCCCCCCAAAAGGAAACAAATACTAGGAAGCCCAAATTAATTTGGAGTGAAAATTAATAGCAATGACTAACAATTGTAGGATTATGAATTCTATATATGTTGGCAACATAAAAGTCTATTAAACTTCAATGTGCTTATTTTATTCCTTTATGATACTAGCAAAGGACCTAAAGTGTATTTTCTGCAAATGAAATCTGAATTAGAAGCTCTCGTTTTGGGTTACTGGTAATAAATGCTCTCCAGCAAATAATAGGAAACTTTCTGTAGCATTATTGCATTTGCAAAATAGAGAATTTGTTCATAAGTCAAGCACATGGGTGTACATACAATATATTGGAAAATACGTATTATCCTTATTTGCACACCTGTCTTTCTCCTGCTAAAGGTGAGTTTTTGCTTGTTTGTTTTAGAGAGGGGGAGCAAGAAAGAGAGAGGGGCAGAGGGAGAGGGAGAGAGAAAATCTTAAGCAGACTCCATGCTGGGCGGAAGCTCAGTCTCAGCCCTGAGATCATGATCTGAGCCAAAATCAAGAGTTGGACGCTTAACCGACTGAGCCACCCGGGCACCCCAAAAGGTGAGTTTCTTAAGGGCACAGATCCAACCTTGTTTTAAATATTACTCTATTACATAAACATTTATTGGGTTGATGATAATATTTTTAACCAGTGGCAATTTCTCTCCAGGAAATAGAGATTTAAGAATTAAGCCAAAATATTTAAGGATATACATAAAAATATGTGCACATATATGTGCTTTGGAATGGTGATTCCAAATAGGAATTCCAATTAGGAAACATTTGCCGCATCCAAAATGTCCTAAAGTAAGAGTTTGTTAAATTATGGTAAAATATACAATGAAGAAAACCATTAGCAATGATGCTGTACTAAGGTATCTATTAATAAGGAAAGGTATTTTTGATATACTCTTAAGTGATAATAAGAAATGAAATGTGTATGATAGTACTTTTTCAAAATATATATGCATGTGAAATATATAAAGTCTCATGATTTCTGTGGTTCAGAAATCCAGACAGGCCATGGTGGGAATGGTTTGTCTCAGCTCCTCAATGTCTGTGGCCTCAGCTGGAAGACTCGAAAGCTAGGAGCTGGAATCATGGGGAAGAATTATTTACTCACATATCCAGTGGGTTTTGGTGGCTGTCAGCTGGGGGTCTAGCTGGAGCTGTTAGCCAGAACACATACACACATGACCTCTCCACGTTGGTCTGGTTTCCAGGGACAAGTGTCTTGAGAGATAGAGCTAGGTGGAAGCTCTATCTCTTTTTATAACTTAGCCTCTGAAGTTAGGCAGCATTACTTCTACCACATTTTATTGGTCCAAGCAGTTACAAATGTCCTCTCAGGTTCAAAGGAAGGAAATGAAGACCCACCCTCAATAGAGGAAAACTAACATTGTATCACATCGTAAGAAAAGCATGTGGAATGGGATATATGGTGGTATGGTCATCTTTGGAAAATATAATCTGTCACATCACATGTTACATATATGTATCTTATACATCTAGCTTTCATCTTCACCTATATTGATTTTATTTTTTTTTAAGATTTTCTTTATTTAACAAAGAGACACAGCGAGAGAGGGAACACAAGCAGGGGGAGTGGCAGAGGAGTCTTCCCACTGAGCAGGGAGCCCGATGCGGGGCTCGATCCCAGGACCCTGGGATCATGACCTGAGCTGAAGGCAGACGCTTAAGAACTGAGCCACGCAGGCGCCCCCTTTTATTGATTTTAATTATGCAACTAATATATTGATATATTAAAGTTGTAAAAAATTAACATAAAAGTATTGATAGCAGCGTGTGAATATTCCCATTAACTCACTTGGACTCTCTCTACCCTATCTGGGGTCGTTACCGTTGTCTGATCCTTTCTGTGCATTCACATGTATATCTATTCATAGCTATACACACACATTTACACAAATGTTTTTTTTCTGTTAGTAACAGGCTATTATAAGATGCTTCTTTTTTCACTTAGTAGAAAGAGCTATTATTCTCCATTCCACGAATGAGCAAACTAAGGCAAAGAAAATTCGGGTAATTCCTCAAAATTAAAAAGCTAGAAAGTGGGCAAGCTGAGATTCTTACCCTGCTGGTGTGGCTCCAGAGCCTACCCTCTCTCCACAGTGCTGGACCCCTTCTCAGTATTTCCTAATATGAATGTATTATCTCTTTCACCATGCTCCCTTTGCAGGTCATCTGTTTGCAGTTTTTCACAATTACAAATAATGTCACAAACACCCTTGGCTGTACTTCTTTTTGCACAGATGTGAACATGTTTGGGGTTCTAGTTCTAGAAATGGAATTGATGAGTCAACTGCCCTGCTCATACTGCCAAATCACCTTTTAAAAATGCCTTTGATTCTTTGAGCCCGGCTGAAGGACAGGCAACATGTTGTTAGATATAATGGTGGGGGAAGGAGATCACAGCCCCTGCAGTTTAGGAACTTTGGTCTAGTAAGAGATGAAAAAATTAGAGGAATTGTGAAATAAGTATGAAATTGCTGTGAGGAGTACCACACAGGAGAGTCACTACATCTCCATTCTCTGCTCTATCTACGCTCATTCCCTAGGAATCTCATCCAGTCTCTGCCTAAGGACCTCCAACACACTGATGACTTACAGGTCTTTCTAGCCCTACCCGGTTCCCTAAACATATTCAGTATACTCAATTGTCCGTTTGGAGGTCATATTGGCACTCAAATTTGAAGTCCCAAACAAAACTCAATTTTATCCCCAAACTGGTCATTCCCCCAGTGTGTCCCAGCTCAGTAATGCCTCTATCTCTTACTGTTTACTCAGGCCAAAAATTCACAAGTCTCTCATGACTCTTCTTTCCCTTTCCAATTCCACATTCAATCCCTAAGTGCTATACCTCCATGATATGTCCTGATTTGGCAGTTCTCCCCATCTGCTGCTCTAGTGCAAACCACCAACATGTGTCCCTGGGTGTGAGCAATTAACTAGTCTCCACGCTCCCACCCATGACATAGAACCACTATATCGGTTCTATACATTATCTAGAAAGATCTTTTTAAAGCATGCAATATGTCAATTCCCTGTTCAAAACCCTTCAAAGCTTTCAATCACAGGCTTCACCCTTATAGGCCTATAGTGGTAGGGTCTGGGTCCAGATGCCCAGGGTTAGAATCCCAGTTTGGTGACTTCCTAGCTGTGTGAACTTGGGTAAGGAACTTCACCTCTCTTTGACTTAGTTTTCTCATTTGTGAAATGGGGATAATAGTAGCACCTTCCACTGAATGAAAAAACAGAATGATATTTACAATAGCTTTTTATTAATGAAAAAAGGGTGTGTGTGTGTGTGTGTGTGTGTCTGTAGATATATATGTAGTTGTGGGGGTGCCTGGTGGCTCAGTTGGTTAAGTGTCTGCCTTCGGCTCAGGTCATGATTCTGGGGTCCTGGGATCAAGTCCCGAGTCGGGTTCCCTGCTCAGCAGGGAGCCTGCTTCTCCCTTTGCCTGCCACTTCCCCCCCCCCCCGCTTGTGCTCTCTCTCTCTCTCTCTCTGACAAAATCTATTTTAAATATATATATATATGTAGATGTATAGAAAAGGTCCTAGAAGGACATGTGTGAAAGGACATGTACTGACTGAGCCACTCAGGCACCCTGACATGTTTCACTTTTAAAAATCCACTGGGGACGGGGCACCTGGGTGGCTCAGTCGGTTAAGCTTCAGTGCTTTCAGCTCAGGTCATGATCTCAGGGTCCTGGGATTGAGCCCCATGTCGGGCTCTCTGCTCAGCGGAGAGCCTGCTTCTCCCTCTCCCTCTGCTGCTCCACCTGCTTGTGCTCTCTCTCTTTGTCAAATAAATAAATAAAATCTTAAAAAAAAAATCCACTGGGGAGATGGGGCATCTGGGTTAAGCATCAGTTGGTTAAGCATCTGACTCTTGATTTTAGCTCAGGTTATCATCTCAGGGTTATGAGATCGAGCCCCACGTCAGGCTCTGTACTCATTGTAGAGTCTGCTTGAGAGTCTCTTCCCTCTCCCTCTGCCCTTCTCCCTGTTCTCTCTCTAAATAAATAAATAAATAAATAAAATCTTTTTTAAAAATAAAATAAAAATTTAAAAAATCCACTGGAGAGCACTGAATTTCTAAGATTGACTTAAAGGTAGTACTCATATCCTCAATATTGACTCTTTGCATCCAAGGAATATGTCTTTACACTTGTTTTTCTTTTATGCCTTTGAATTTTTATATTTTATTCACATGGATCTTTGATTTAGTCCTGGATATGTTATGGGTTTTCTTACTATTCTGAATAGGATTCTTTTTTTAAAAAAGATTTTATTTATTTATTTGACAGAGAAAGACACAGTGAGAGAGGGAACACGAGCAGTGGGAGTGGGAGAGGGAGAAGCAGGCTTCCCGCTGAGCAGGGAGCCCGATGTGGGACGTGATCCCAGGACCCTGGGATCATGACCTGAGCCGAAGGCAGACGCTAAACGACCGAGCCACCCAGGCGCCCTGAATAAGATTCTTTTTTGCATGTTTTCTAATTGGTTATTTTTTAAAAGAGTTGTATTTATTTATCTATCTATCTATGTATTTATTTATTTATTTATTGGGGTGGGGGAGAGCATGAGTAGGGGGAGGGGCAGAGGGAGAAGCAAACTCCCCGCTGAGCAGGGAGCCTGATGTGGAGCTTGATCCCAGGACTCTGGGATCATGACCTGAGCCAAAGGCAGACACTTAACTGACTGAGCCACTCAGGCGCCCCTAATTGGTTATTGTTAATGTATTGAAAAGCTATTGTTTCTGGATATTGTTCTTGTGTCTGTCTCTTTACTACATTTCTTCTTAGTTTCAATGGGTCTTCAACTGATTCTCTTGAATTTTAAAAGTAAGCATTTAGATCACTTGAAAATTGTGATATTTTGGATTCTTAATTTTTAATATTTAAATTTTTCATTTATTCTTCTTTCCTTGTCTTATTTCCCTCCCTCTCTTTTTCCCTCCTTTTTTTCTTTCTTTCTTCCTTCGTTTCCTACTTTCTTCTTTTCCCTCCTTCTTTCCTATTGGTCTTATCGTCTTGGCTACCATGTTCAATAAAAGGTTAAGCAGTAATCATGATCAAAAGCATACCTTTGTTCCTCTCATTAATAGGAAGGTTTCTAATATTTCACCTTTAAACATTTTTGCTAAGAAAGATATAGTTACTAAGTTGCTTTAAAAAAATTTTTTTTTAGGTAGACTCCACACCCAACGTGGGTCTCGAACTCACAAGCCTGAGATCAAGAGTGCATGCTCTACTGACTGAGCTACCCAGGCGTCCCAGCTGTGTGTGTTTTTTTGAGATAGTTGTGTTTTATCTATTACAAGGGAATTTACTTAAAATCTTAAGTGTCCAGTTTTATGTTCTTTTCCCTTTTTTAAAAGTTTATATATTTCTTTTTTTTAGTAATCTCTATACCCAACGTGGGGCTTGAACTCACAACCTGGAGATCAAGAGTCACACACTCTTTTGACTGAGCCAACCAACTGCCCCTATGTTCTTTCCCTTTTTTTTTTTAATTTTTCTTTATTTAAATAATCTCTACACCCAACGTGGGGCTCGAACTCACGACCCCAAGAGCAAGAGTTGCCCGCTCCTCTGACTCTGAGCCAGCCAGCCACCCCCCTTTTTTTGTTTTGTTTTTGATAAGGAATGACCATATGCTACTATTGCTGGTCAAACTCTCTGGAAACAAATGCTGAAACGGAGTTGGGAGAGCAAGGTATGTATTAGGGACCAACATATGTAAAGGAAGGAGCAGGAAGCAGAATTGGGCAGAGGCAAAAGTTAAACTGTGTTGCAGGCCCAGTGAACCTGCCACTAACCCAGCAGAAAGCACTGGAATTGATGTGGGAAACAAAGGCAGGAGAAAAATTACTAAATATCCTTACTACTTACAGTCCATTGACAAGTCCTTGAAACAGGCAGAGTGACATTCCTCTAGGGACTCAGCTGCCTGGATGCTGACACTTTGCTAAGGGCAAAAGGCAATTGTAGCTCAACCCCCAGGATCCTGTAAGTCTACTTTAACATATAAAAATTCCCTTGGAAACTTCCTTTATCTCTACCCCCCAAGATACATGTTGGCAATTATCCCCCAAGCATATGACCCACTGATATACATCTGAAGGGACTCATGACTAAGGTTTTATTAGACAGTAATAAATGACCTTTTCCCAACAAGAGCCAACCCCCTCAAGGTCCTGGAAACCTTCCTTCCAAAATTCCTTAGAGACTTAGGCTATCCCTAACCCCCTCTCAACTTGAAAGTACACAATGGGCCACTCCTCCTGACACCAGTGCAGCTCTTTCTGCCCACGGGTCCTGTCCCCGGGCTTTAATAACATCACCTTTTTGCACCAAAGATGTCTCAAGAATTCTTTCTTGGCCATCGGCTCCGGACCTCACCAACATTCCAAAACTACATCATTTGGTGACCACGAAGGGACCCCTCTCACTCTAGAGAGATTTCTTTCTGTTCTCACCTTCACTTTAAATAAGCTATCACTTCACCCTTTTGTGTCCACGAGACTCATTCTTTGGCTCTGGGACACAAGAACCCTGCAACCCTGTAACAGAATGAACAGTTGCCGGAAGCCAGGGCAAAAATGAACTATTGGGATTTCATCAAGATAAAAAGCTTTTGCACAGCGAAAGAAACAGTCCACAAAACCAAAAGACAACCGACAGAATGGGAGAAAATATTTGCAAATGACATATCAGATAAAGGGCTAGTATCCAAAATCTATAAAGAACTTACCAAACTCAACACCCAAAGAACAAATAATCCAATCAAGAAATGGGCAGAAGACATGAACAGACATTTCTCCAAAGAAGACATCCAAATGGCCAAGAGGCACATGAAAAAGTGCTCAACATCGCTCGGCATCAGGGAAATCCAAATCAAAACCTCAATGAGATACCACCTCACACCCGTCAGAATGGCTAAAATTAACAAGTCAGGGAACGACAGATGTTGGCGGGGATGTGGAGAAAGGGGAACCCTCCTACACTGTTGGTGGGAATGCAAGCTGGTGCAACCCCTCTGGAAAACAGTATGGAGGTTCCTGAAACAGTTGGAATTAGAGCTACCGTTCAATCCAGCAATTGCACTACTGGGTATTTACCACAAAGATACAAATGTAGGGACCCGAAGGGGTACGTGTACCCCAATGTTTATAGCAGCAATGTCCACCATAGCCAAACTGTGGAAAGAGCCAAGATGCCCATCGACAGATGAATGGATAAAGAAGAGGTGGTATATATACACAATGGAATATTATGCAGCCATCAAAAGGAATGAGATCTTGCCATTTGCAACTACGTGGATGGAACTGGAGGGTGTTATGCTGAGTGAAATAAGTCAATCAGAGAAAGACATGTATCACATGACCTCACTGATAAGAGGAATTCTTAATCTCAGGAAAGAAACTGAGTGTTACTGGAGTGGTTGGGGGTGGGAGGGATGGGGTGGCTGGGTGATAGACATTGGGGAGGGTATGTGCTACGGTGAGCACTGTGAATTGTGCAAGACTGTTGAATCACAGTTCTGTACTTCTGAAACAAATAACGCAACATATTTTAAGAAAAAAGAAAAAGAAGAAGATAACAGGAGAGGAAGAAAAGGGGAGTATGTCAGAGGGGGAGACGAACCATGAGAGATGATGGACTCTGAAAAACAAACTGAGGGTTCTAGAGGGGAGGGGGGGAGGGGGATGGGTTAGCCTGGTGATGGGTATTGAGGAGGGCACGTTCTGCATGGAGCACTGGGTGTTATGAACAAACAATGAATCATGGAACACTGCACCAAAAACTAATGATGTAATATATGGTGATTAACATAACAATAAAAAAATTAAAAAAAAAAAAAGAATGAACAGTTGCCTATCAGAGTATCTTATACCAGGTCAGACTCACCAGGCATTTATATACTTTTACAAACTTGGATTTATACACTTGCTCAATCATTGGGTGTAGGCTGTCTTGGGAAGGGTATGCCGAGAGGGGAGGCAGCTATCTGAAACTAAGGCCATCTCCTGAAGGACTGAGAGCTGGAGGCTGTCTGCTACTCTATGTTCCACAGCTGGGCAGCCAGGCCTTCCTTGAAGAAGGTTCTAGGTGGTAAAACTCCATGTCTACCACAAATATGACATGGTTCTTACCATTTATTGAGATGATCATGGATTGTCATCCTTACTATATTAGTGTTATGACCACATTATGGGATTTTTAAGTAAGCTCCACAAGCAACATGGGGCTTGAACCCAAGACCCTGAGATCAACTCTTGATCCACTGAGCCAGCCAGGTGCCCTGGGATTCACTGATTTTAAACTACATTTGGTCATAATACCTTATCCATTTAAAACTTTGTGGAAGGGCGCCTGGGTGGCTCAGTTGGTTAAGCGACTGCCTTCGGCTCAGGTCATGATCTTGGAGTCCCTGGATCAAGTCCTGCATCGGGCTCCCTGCTCGGCAGGGGGTCTGCTTCTCCCTCTGACCCTCCCCCCTCTCATGTTCTCTCTCTCTATCTCATTCTCTCTCTCAAATAAATAAATAAATCTTAAAAAAAAACTTTGTGGAATTGATTTGCTAATATTTTACTGTTAATATTTTTGTTATTCATGCATTAAGTGATGATAGTTTCTGGTTTCCTTTTTCTAATGTGAATGCTATCCTTGTCTGATTTTGGCATCAGGGTTATGTTAGCCTCTAAAATTTAGGAATAAGTAACAGTGAAAGCAACCACGTACAGAAAACTGTTGGATATGGCCCAGATACCATGTCTCATATGAATCTTCTGGAATTTTTGTACCAGATTCTTATTTTTAATTGAACATCAATGATTATTAAGATAACTATTAGTTTTGCAAGTTTTTTTGCTTACCATGTTTTCTTTCTTGGATTTATTTGTTTAGCTGTAGTATATTCTTTTTTTTTTAGTATATTCTTTTATCATTATTATTATTATTAACACATAATGTATTATTTGTTTCAGGGGTACAGATCTGATTCATCAGTTTTACACAACACACAGCACTCACCACAACATATAACCTCCCCAGTGTCCATCACCCAGCCACTCCATCCCTCCCACCCCCGTCCACTCCAGCAACCCTCAGTTTGTTTCCTGAGATTAAGAGTCTCTTATGGTTTGTCTCCCTCTCTGGTTTCTTGTTTCATTTTTTCCTCCCTTCCCCTATGATCCTCTGCCTTGTTTCTCAAATTATACATATCAGTGAGATCATATGATAATTGTCTTTCTCTGATTGACTTATTTCCCTTAGCATAATACCCTCTAGTTCCATCCACACCGTTGCAAATGGTAAGATTTCATTTTTGATGGCTGCATAATATTCTATTATCTATCTATCTACCACATCTTCTTTATCCATTCATCTGTTGATGGACAGCTGTAGTATATTCTTGAATAATTCCTTCAGAGAAGGCATGTGGGTAGCAAACTTTCCAAGTTTTTCTTTTCTTCATTGAAAGTGTGCTTTTTGCTTCCTGCCACTTGAATGCTAATTCGGCTGGGCATAAGACTGAAGGTTCAAAATTATTTTACCTCAGAAGTTGGGACTTATTTTCTGTTGTTGTCTTATAGTCAGCATGGTCAATGAGAAACCTGCTATGTTTTGATTTTTATTCCTTGCTTGATAGCCTTTTTTTTTTTTTCACTCTGAAAGCTTTTAAGATTCTTTTCCCTTTTGTTCTGAAAAGTTGCCACAGTACAAATAGATGCCTTTTGTTATTCATCTTGCTTGGTCCTCACTGGCCCTTTTCAGTTGAAAGATGTGAGTTTCCTACTGAGATATTTTCTTCTTTATTTCTTTGATTATATCCTTCTCTCCTTACTCAGTCCTTTCCTACTGGAAATACTATTAGAGAGGTGGGGACCTCTGAATCTGTCCTCTGTGTCATAATTTCCCTCTCTTTTTCAGCTTGTCTTTTTTTTTCACATTGCCTTTTTAAAGAGATTTATCAACTTGATTGTTCAGCTTTCTAATTTTCTTTCTAGGCGTGTCCATACTTTAATTCAGCTCACTTGTGAAGTACTTTTAAATTCAAGATTTCCTGTGGGTTCTTTTTTCCTGGATGCCATTTACCTTTAGGTGTGTTGAGTTTGAGATCCCTGTGGGCAGCAGGGGTGGAGCCCATGACGAGTAGAGATTGGAGAGATTTCAGCCCAGACTTAGAATCTGAGGCCAGGAAGAAAGAAAGAAGAAAAAAGGACCAAAGAAGGGACATTAGGAAGATTAGCCCATATTTGATTTCCAGGGTTTAGGAATAGGCTTCTCATCTGAGGTCCAAGGATGGCTTCAAATTCTCATGAGACTGAAAGCAAACCTGCATATGTATATGTACACTTTTCTGGGGAAGGGGTACCAGGGATTTTCCACCCTGAAAATGGCTAAGAACCACTGGTTGGACAATGTCTAGCATGTGGAAGCAACTCAGTATATGTCTCTTGCATCCGCATGTTAGGGAGTAGGAAGAAGGACCCTATGTGCTGAAGGGAAAAGTTCGTGTAAAGGCCTGGGTCAAGGGTGGGAGGCAATTAAATAACAGGTCTGTGTGGTAACCAGGAGAAGCTCAGTTTGCTCAGAGATGAAGCTAGAGTCTAGAGAAAAACAAGGTTGAGGGAGTGCGCTACTATGAAATTATGAAAAGCCTTGACTGCCCAGAGAATACTACTTGTATATTATTATGGTGCAATGAGGAGCTGAAGATGATTTTTGGCAGGAAATGGCATAGTCAGATTAAATTTCATGTCAGTTTTCTATTTTTTTTAAAAGATTTTATTTACTTATTTGCCAGAGAGAGAGAGAGAGGGAGAGTACAAGCAGAGGGGGTGGCAGGTAGAGAGAGAAGCAGTCTCCTTGCTAAGCAAGGAGCCCGAGGTGGGACTCGATCCCAGGACCCTGAGATCATGACCTGAGCCGAAGGCAGATGTTTAACCATCTGAGCCACCCAGGCACCCCTTCATGTCAGTTTTCTAGTTGTGGGTAAGGCTGACCAGATAAATAGGCAGGAAGACCATTTGTTTAGTGAATTATCAGTTACCCTTTGGGGATTTAATAGGACCTGGTGGGCTTAAGTAGAGTCCACATTGTGGTCTGTCATGGAGGTGCTCAAGGTTACCAGCAGGGGTTACTAGGAAGGCTGTTTTATATCAAAGACCATCTCTCCTAGAAGCTGCTCTGAGTGCAGGTTGACTCTAAATTAGCTTCTCTTCTGTAGCCAGAGTATTACAAGCAGTAAGTGAGAGAAATAAGGTCCCATTACGAAATCCTGAATCTTGGACCTTCTGCTCAGTAAAACTCCTGAGATCAATCCAGTGATTAGCACAGAGTTTTGCAAACAGGAAGGGTTCAGTGAACATGTGGCCCTCTCCTGGTTGAAATTCCCCATAATCTATGGGAAACAAACACAAAGATGATCACTGGGGAAGAAAGTCAGGAGGAAATCGCAAGTGTCAGGAACTGACAATCTGCTTTGCACTTGAGCTCTCTTCTAACTGCCCTTTCTTGTTCTAGTGTCTGAGATTCTTGTCCTCTGAGATTTCTGTCCTCTGAGGACAGAAACCCACTTTGTAACTTACTCAACAACAATCATCCTTTTTTTTTTTTTTTAAGGAGGGAGTGGAAAGATAGAGGAAGAGAATCTTCAAGCAGACTCTCTGCTGAATGTGGAGCCCAACACAGGGCTTGATCCTATGACCCATGTGATCATGACCTGAGCTGAAAGCAAGAATCAGTTGCTTAACTGCCTGAGCCACCCAGGTGCCCCAGGAGAGAAGGAATACCTTTAAGGAGGCTCCACGCTCAGCGTAGAGCTGAACACGGGGCTCGATCTCACGACCCTGAGATCATGGCCTGAGCTGAACTCAAAAGTCAGACACTTAACCAACTGAGCCATGCAGGAGCCCCAACAACAATCAGCCTTTTAAGCACCTACTGCATGTCAGGTGTTATGCTACCTTACTTTACAATTGGCCTATGAGCTGTCTCCTTGCCTATCTTAAACAGTTTTCTTCTGTTTCGGAGGTTCTTAACAGTGGGTGCTTCTCCAACCCAGTCACAAAGCTTTAAAGACTCTTGTGCCACGACTCAGTTCCAGAGATTGAGTCCTGGAGATCCCAGGGATTTAGAAGAAGCTTGCTGGGTGATGCCACACACACTAGATACCACTCCCATCACCTTAGGGACCTTGTCTTTTTTTTTTTTTAAAGATTTTTATTTATTTATTCATGAGAGACAGAGAGAGAGAGAGAGAGAAACAGAGGGAGAAGCAGGCTCCCAAGGAGCAGGGAGTCCAACGTGGGACTCGATCCTAGGACCCTGGGATCATGACCTGAGCCGAAGGCAGACGCTTAACCATCTGAGCCACCCAGGCGCCCTTAGGGACCTTGTCTTATCAGCAGTGCTTTCTCTGTCTTTTCTTGATATTTCCCTCAGCCTCAGTCCCATCTTAAACACCAAAATCTAAACCTTCCTTTAAGCCTTTGTTCTTTTTGCTTCGCTGCCAAACTCCTCGAACCAGTAATTAATTGATGTTCAGTGCCCTGCCTTCTTGCGGCCTGTTCAGTACTCAACCCATTACATCAACACTCCTGGCAAGCTTCTTCTAAATGTCACCAATGACTAATAGTTAAACCTAAGGAGTGTTTAAAATTCCTTAGCTTGACCCAGCATTTGACCCTTTCATCCCTTTTACTGAAAGGCATCATTCTCTCTTTGGTTTCCTCTAAAACTCTAGTAGCAACTTCTGTTTTGGGGGCTCCTCCTAAGATGCCAGCCCATTTCCCCATGGTATAGTCTTCCAGGGGTTGCATATACGTCTCTTTGCTGAAGCCTTCCTGGCTCTGTCTCTGGCTTCACCTCTCCCCTGGTTCCCAATCTGTACACCTGATAATGATCAAATATGTCCTCAGGGTACCATGAGTACAGCAACTGCAGTGTTTCTGAAACCCAGAGTTGCTGCAGGTTTCTGGTAATATTAGCCTCTGGGTTCTAGCTCCTTTTCCATCCGGCTCCCCAGAGTAGACAGGCTTTGGGCCCTTGCCTCAGCCTCTTTGCCCTCTACTCCCCTATAGGACTTCTAGACCAGCCAGGCTCAGTCAGATCCCAATCCTGATCGTGTTACTCATCTTTCCGCCCCCAGCATACATGGTCTGCCCATCTTCCCCACTCCAGGCTTCCCTCTAGCCTGAAAGGACTACAAAGGAGGACTATTATCAGGTCAGCTTGGCAGTGAGGTACCTGCCACATGTCTATTGTTTTTGTGTAAGTTTTACTTATTTAAGTAATCCCGACATAGGGCTTGAACTCACAACCCCAAAATCAGGAGTCTCATGCTCTTCCAACTGAGCCAGCCAGGCACCCCTATTCACAGCTTTTTAATTGAATATTTTCAAACACACAGAAATGATGAAAGAGTAAGATAGTGAATACTTGGATACCATCCACCTAGAGTCATTAAGGCAAAAATATTAGCATCATCCTTAACTCCTCTCTCACATACCTTATGTTCTATTCATTAACAATTCCTTTAGATTCTTCTTTCAGAATATATCCAAAATCCAAATACCTCTCACCACCTCCTTTTCTGTGTCCCATCCAAGCCAGCACCTCTGACCATTACTTTTAGCTTCGTCAAGGCTCCCTGCTTCCTCCTTGCTCCCTACAGTGCTGTTAACTCACTGTCACTCCCCTGCTCAAAACCCCAGAAAGGCAGGGCACCTGGGTGGCGCAGTCAGTTGAGTGTTGGCCTCTTGGTTTTGGCTCAGGTCATGATCTCAGGGTCCTATGGTGGAGCCTCGCATTAGGTTCCACTCTCAGCATGGAGTCCACTTGAGTTTCTCTCTTCCCTCTCTCTTCCCCTCCCTCCCCCCCACGCTCTACCACACACACTCTCTCAAATAAATAAATCTTTAAAAACAAACAAACAAACAAACAAACCCAGAATGGCTTCTGTCTCCCATCTTCTTCAGAGGAGAGGCTGATGTGCTCATAGTGGCACACAAAGCCTGTTTAATGTGCCAGTATTATCTCATGTCTTTACCTGCTACTCCTTCCTCTCCCTCACTCTGCTATAGCCACAAAGTCCTCTCTGTGGTTCCTCAAACAGGCCAGGCACAGCCCATCTTAGGGCTTTTGCATTTTCTTTTCCTCTGCTTCTTAGGTCCCTCACCCTCCACCCTATATCTTTGGACAGGACTCACTCCCTCATCTCCTCAGTGAAACCCTCCCTTACCTACTTAAAACTGCCTATCACCCACCTGCTCTCTCCCATACTCTCTAACCCTCTTTCCAGGTTTTTCTCCAAAGCAGTTATCACCACTTGATACACTATGCAGTTTTCACTTATTTATCTTTGTTATGCTCTGTAAGCTCCACATGGACAGGGACCCGTGTGCTGGGCTACCAGCTGTGCCTCCAGCACCTGGAAGGGCGCCTGGAACATAGCAAAGCGCTGTCGGCCTCAGTGGAGTGACTGGAGGAATGGGAGCCCAGATTAGAAAACATTCAAGTCCAGGAAGACTTCCTGGAGGAGGAACCGTAACCGCCAGCTCTCCCAAACACCGCCCAGAGGGTGTGGGGGCCGGCTCCGCTTCCTCGAACCACGCCTGTCGGGGGCGGGGCCTCGACCGGAAGCCGCCCTCCCCAGCGGAAGCCGGACCCTGCAGCCTGGGCCCTCCTCCCAACCTGTCTCCCGCTCTTGCCCCGCCCACCCGAAAGTGGGTGAAAGGTCGGCGCTGCAGGCGCTGTGGCTGGGGCTGTGGAGCAGGACGGGTTCGGAACAGACCGACACACTGCTGGCGAGGTGGACGGACGGACCATGGCAGACGAAGTGAAACCCATCAGCCCGCTCAAGAACCTGCTGGCCGGCGGCTTTGGCGGCATGTGCCTGGTATTTGTGGGGCACCCGCTGGACACCGTCAAGGTGCGAGGTGGCTGGGGCGCCGGCTGGAGGGAGGAGGCCCGGGAGGGGCGCAGACAGTAGCCTCTCCCACGAGGCGCAGCCCGGGATAGAAGCGGGGCCCGTGAGAGTTTACATGAGAAGTCTAGGGACTCTCCCTTTCACTCTTTTCGAGGATCGGGGGGTGGGGGGAAGCGCAGAGAGAGCAGCATCTAACCGACCATCAAGGGCTCTGATTTAAAGTTCTCTGTCCGGCATCCTCTCCTGACCCTCCGCCACTTCTCTGGGGATAGGAAAGAAAACCGCCTCCTCAAAGCTCTGATATCAGCAAACCTTATAACATTATCAGCAGGATTGAAACTGGTCACCTGTTAAAGCCCTCCTCAGAAAGAGAGCTAGGCAGAGGCGCATTTATTCTAGAGACGTCTTTTGACACATTCTCTGGGCCCCCATCACCGGCTCCTCATTTTCCCCGCTGGGGGTTGGCCATCTTCAGCCTGTCACCTCCGTAACCTGACAGGCCTCCGGTGGGAGGTGATGATAACCTCAGAGATTGAATCCCTTCCAAGTAAAGCAAGTGACTGATTTTGCCCAGGGCCAGGATTATCCTCACAACTGCCACGTGAGGAAGCCATAATCAAACTGGCTCTGGGAAGGAGGAAACTCACCAGGACCAGTTACCTGGTTTTCCTCACATCCTGCCTCAGTTCTTCCCACTTTTAGCACTTTTAGCAAGGCCTGCCTGGAGACCAAAGTCCATGCCCTGCGACTTAGCATTTAAAACTTTATCCGAGTTTTCTAACCTTACTTCTGGACACACATTTGGAGGAAATTGACAGATCATGTCCAGGGTGGGCCTGTGGGGAGCAGACATAAGTCTTGCAGAGTGGGAAGTCTGTGTAGGGGACTTATTAGAATATTGGTTGGGTTTCTTCCGCAGGAGATTGCTCTGGGGACATTTCCTCTTGGCAGGTCTGGGCAGCAACCTCTTTGCTGCCGTTCATCTGGGAGAAGAGCCGGAGAAGATCTTCTACAGGAAGATCAGGTTTAAAACAACCAGGCTGGTTAGGGTACTGTGAAACATAAAATCAAATGTTTATTCAGCTGATGGTAAATGCTGTGTGTGTTAGTGCTTCCCAGAAAGTGGTCGTTTTAGGCAGCACTGTCTATTAAGAGAGGAAAAGCATCTGGTCTCTCATCCTACTCTTGAGCCATGTAGCCAGACGTCTTGTTAGTTCCAGGCATTTGGGACCTCTCTTGAAACAAAACAAAACCCTTCTTGGCTGCTTTACACAAATGTTGCTCTTAACTTCTGTATCCTCTTGCTCTTCCTCCCCACAGATGTGACTTTCAGGAAGGGCCCAGTGATCTCTGTACTGAAGTGTAAATGACTGAAAATGTTCCCTGGCACTTTTATCAGCCAGAAAGCCTCTTTTAAGCTTAAACAAAACCACAAATTGCTGATTGCAGGCCTTTTGACCTCAGAGAGCCACGTGGGCTCCAGCACCTTCAAAGGTCCAAGGTCACTAGTTACGGCCTGAGAAGGAGTTGGAGCTTGGAAAGGCTGTGTGGCAGGTGGCTAAGGGCTGGCTGAGTTCTGACTGGAGAAGTAGAAAACCCCAGACATTCTGGGCCTGGGGAGGGCAAGAGTGAAGGCAGATACAGGCTTGGCAGTGGGGGTCAGGCTGTAAAATAACATCAACCATGGAGTACTTTTTTTTTTTAAAGATTTTATTTATTTATTTGACAGAGAGAGACACAGCAAGAGAGGGAACACAAGCAGGGGGAGTGGGAGAGGGAGAAGCAGGCTTCCCGCTGAGCAAGGAGCCCGATGTAGGGCTCGATCCCAGGACCCTGGGATCATGACCTGAGCCGAAGGCAGACGCTTAACCGACTGAGCCACCCAGGCGCCCCAACCATGGGGTACTTTAATGTTCTCGCTGGCTTGGATGGCCAATGTCATGATGGGACAAGGATGAGATTTACACAAAATCATGGGAAGGGATCAACAGTTTTGATCCACTTCTCCCTACCTACCAAGCGAGGGAGGTTGTGTCTGACCGTGGAGGATCTGAAAGCCAAAATAAGGGATTTTAGATATAAAGCAGTGGGAGCCTCTGGACATTTCTACCGTTCTGTCCTATAAATTCAGATTTGCATGTCCTCTCCATTGCCTAGAGAGTGATTCCTTACTGTGACATGTAAGGCCCTAACAAATATGAGAATAAGAGATTCTAAAGCAACAGAGGAACAGCATGCTGAAAATGGTGTTTTGAAAAAGTTAGTATGATAACAACCTGAGAAGGACTTGGAAGCAGAAGAACTCTGAGCAGGAAAAACAGCCAGGAAATAGACTGCAGAAGTAACTGGGTATATCAGTTATCTATTGCAGTGTAACAACTTACCCCAAAACTTAGTGATATGAAACAACAACAGTCATTAACTCTCACAGTCTTTGTGAGACAGGATTTTGGGGGCAGCTTAGGCAGATAGTCTGGCTCAGGGTCACTTGTGAGGTTGCAGATGTTGGTTGGGATCCAGAATGTGTAAAGAACTCTTATAACTCAATAAAAAGACAAATAGCCCAATTAAAAAATGGGCAAAGGACTTAATATTCAGTAAATATTAGGCAAGTTTATAGAGACAGAAAGTAGATAAGTGATTGCCAAGAGCTGATTGGAGAGAGGAATGGGGAGTAACTACTAATGGTGTGGTGTTTCTTTTTGGGGTAATGAAAATATTCTAAATTGATTTTAAGGAAGGTTGCACAACTCAAAATACTAAAAACCATTGAATTGTGCCCTTTAAAAGGGTGAATTTTTGGTATGTAAATTATATCTTAATAAAGCCATTAAAAAAAAGTACTGAACCAGGCTGCCTGGCTGGCTTAGTTGGTAGAGTGTGTGACTTTTTTTTTTTAATATTTATTTATTTATTTGAGAGAGAGAGAGAGAGCTCGAACACAAGCAGGGGGAGGGGCAGAGGTATAGAGGGAGAGAAGCAGACTCCCCACCAAGTGGGGAGCCTGATGCGGGGCTTGATCCCAGGACCCCGAGATCATGACCTGAGCTGAAATCAAGAATCAGAGAGCATGTCACTCTTGATTTTGGGGTCATGAGTTTGACTGCCACGTTGGGTGTAGAGATTACTTTAAAAAAAAAGGTACTGGACCAAAGACAGTGCACCTCCCCCCCCCCCATAATAGCTGTTGTTTGGGACTGCAGTCATCTGAAGGATTGGCTTCCATGTGGTTCATTCACATGCTGGCATGTTCATGCTGGCTATGTCAGGAGGCCTTCTTTCCTCTGCACATGGCCTCTCTAGGCTGCTTGCGTGTCCTCATGACATGGTGGCTGACTTCCCCCAAAGCAGATAACCTGAGATAGAGACAGGCAGAACCTGGCCTTTCTATCACCTAGCCTTGGAAGTCATATAGCATCAATACCACCACACTCTACTTGATAGAAGTGAGTTCACTGAGTCTGGTCCACATTTAAGGGGAATGAATTAGGACTGACCTTTGAAGGGGAAAGAGCATCAAAGAATTAGTGGACATAATTTTTTTTTTAAAGATTTTATTTATTTATTTGAGAGAGAGAGAGTGAGAGATAGCATGAGAGGGAAGAGGGTCAGCGGGAGAAGCAGACTCCCTGCTGAGCAGGGAGCCTGATGCGGGACTCGATCCCGGGACTCCAGGATCATGACCTGAGCCGAAGGCAGTCGCTTAACCAACTGAGCCACCCAGGCGCCCTAGTGGACATAATTGAAAATAGTTTAGAACTTGCTCTGGAGGAGAACTCAGAGAGAGGAAGAAATTAGGATTCTGGAAGAATCTCGAAGGACCACTTTTAACAGACTTGGTGCCCGTGTCATAAGAGCAACAGGAAGTAGTCGGAGGTGATGCTATGGTTTCAAATTCTGAGAAAGAGGATGGCTAGGTGGCTCTGGCACAAAGGGCACATTCTTTAGGAGGGTGAGATTCCAGAGGTGATTTGAGTAGGGAGAGCTTCTCCAGGCAGTTGGAAATGTAACCCTAAAGATGGGAAAGAAGGTCTGGAGATGACCAAGTGATAGTCATCACTGAGTAGAAGCTGAAGCCCTGCAATCTGAGTTTTCTGAAAGGGATTGTGAACCAGATGGGTAGGGCGCTAAGCCTTGAAGAATGCCTGGAGTAGAAAAGGAGACAAAGAAGGGAGGTTTCAAGAAGACATAGTTTGAAGCATTGGATATACCAAAAGGTCGAGAAGGATGAGAACCAAGAAAAGTAGGATTAAATCCACCTTACTCCAGAATGCCTCTGTGGAGTGCCTTACCTAACCACCAACATGCCACCGCAGATGGAAGGGGCGGGGGTGGCAGGAGCTGGAGCTTTGCATCAGCCAGGCCTTATTCTTGGCACTAAACCCAGTCTTCTCATCTGTAAGCTGGGAATACCTATCCCATTGGGTCACTGTGGGATCCATTAGGTAAGAAATAAATGGTGGAAGTAACTAGATGAGGGGGGTAAAAAGCATGCTACTCATGACCTGTGAGTGCAGCCTTTGGATAAACTGGAAGAAAGAGAAGTCTGAATCTAGCAGGCTAAGTGAATGCTGAAGACACATACACAGGCACAGCTTTCTCTGTTCAGAGTTTGGCAGGAAGTTCTGTTTCTGGGAGTTGACTGTATTTTCACTTCTGGTTTCAGGTCCGACTGCAGACACAGCTCCCGAGTTTGCCTGGACAGCCTCCCATGTATTCTGGGACCTTCGACTGCTTCCGGAAGACTCTTGTTAGAGAGGTATGGTATCCAAGTGCTGGGCACTCCTCCTACTCAGAGGACCACATTCACAGAGCTGGTTTGTTATCCCCCTAGGGGGAGAGAGTGACTTTGTGCTGGAGGGCTAGCCCATAGCTGCTGTCTCATCCTGCCGTCCTATGCCCTCCTGTTGCGGTGCTGGAGTCTTTGATAGTTCCAGCCACTGTTTTATATGGAAGACTGAAGCTAATAAAATGGTTCTCTCATTTGGAAGGCAGAATTAGCCCAGAGGTGTTCCCTGGGCTAATTAGAGATGTGAAATGGAAGAAAATACAAATCTGGATCAGTCGGTTCAATAGAGGTCAGTGTCACAAGTTCACGTAAAGTCTCTGGGTGCCTGGCTGGCTCAGTTGGTGGAGCATGTGATTCTGGATCTCACAGTCATGAGTTCAAGCCCTACGTTGGGCATACTTAAAAAAAAAAAAAGAAAGAAAGAAAAGGAAAAAAATGTAGTCATAAAGAAGTTCATGTAAAGTCTAGAGGAAAAAGTCAGCCAGTCTGAGGAACAGTGAGAGAAGCCAGTGAGTCTTCAAACCCCTAGACAAAGACACTAGATTGGTTTGGGGTTATTGAATTACATAATAACTTTTCAGGTATTTCTTAGAGTGAAAACATGAGATTTTATTTATTTATTTATATTTTTATTTTTAAAGATTTTATTTATTTATTTGAGAGAGAGCACACGTGAGAGAGCACAAGCTGGGGGAGCAGCAGAGGGAGAGGGAGAAGCAGGCTCCCTGCTGAGCAGGGAGCCCAATGCGGAGCTTAATCCCAGGATCCTGGGATTATGACCTGAACTGAAGGCAGACACTTAACTGACTGAGCCACTGAGGTGCCCCTATTTATTTATTTATTTTTAAGGATTTTATTTATTTATTTGAAAGAGAGAGAGGGAAAGCACCCGCTCCAGGGGAGGGGGGAAGGGAGGAGCAGAGGGAGAGAGATAAGCAGACTCCCTGCTGAGCAGGGAGCCTGGCTGAGTCCCAGGACCCTGGGATCATGATGAGCCAAAGGCAGACATTTAACTGACAGAGCCACCCAGGCGCCCCTGAAAACATAGGATTTTTTTTTTTTAAGATTTTATTTATTTATTTGACACAGAGGAGAGACAGCTAGAGAGGGAACACAAGCAGGGGGAGCAGGAGAGGGAGAAGCAGGCTCCCGACTGAGCATGGAGCCCGATGCGGGGCTCGATTCCAGGACCCTGGGATTATGACCTGAGCTGAAGGCAGACACTTAATGATTGAGCCACCCAGGTGCCCCTGAAAACATAGGATTTTAAAAAAGTTTTTTTACTAGTGATATTTATTACTTCATTAGCACATATGTTAAAAGACCTTGTTGAGAACTTTTCCTTTGCTTCCTAAAATACAACTCTCATATAAAATCTCTATTAAACATACAGCCCTTATTAAATGTAGAGAAACTGAGAAGTAGATGTCACCCAGATAAAGAGGGGATGCTGGTAAGTGATGGACTCAGCCTTGGGGGAGAAGTTGTTCCCAGGGTTCCTGCAGGACCCATGCCTGAGTTGGTGCTGCCTTTTCTTCTGTGCTGCCCAGAGCAGAATCTGACCAGTGTCTGAGTGAGGCTTTAGGCTTTGGGTCTGCTCGGAGTCCTGTGCCCTAGATAAAGAGAGGCAGGATTATATGCCTCTTGTCAACAGACACTGAGTACCTGTTTAGCGTCTTGGCAGTGTGCTGGGTCCTGGGGGCTTGGTGAGAATGGCCTGTATAAACCCAGTTCCCTGCAGAGTTGAATAGGCTTCCTTAGTCCATATGTGTGCGTGTCCCTGCTTTGCTGTGCAGACTGAGCTCTCTGCTTTCTGAAGCTCCTGGAGGTCTTGGTGCTGCATGGAAGTCGGTGGGCCAGCATAGTGGAAGGAAGGCTAGTGGAGTTGTCAGGAGGCATGGGCTTAGCTCCTTAGGACTTGGGCATCCTTCTCAGCCCAGGCAGGGAGCTGTGGGCTTTGGAAGGATTTTGTCACATTCTGCTTTTGTAGATCCTCCTCAGAACCTTCTCTTTCCCCTTCATTCTTTCCTGCTTATTGCCTTTTGCACTTTGTCCTCAGAGGGTCTGCTTACAGCCTGTGGCAATGTGAGACCTTTCCAGGATCTAGGAGTGCTGACTGGTACAACTGGCCCCTTTAGAAGGCTGGTTGTGAATGCCCAGAGTCTGCAGAGAGACAGGTCCTTCAGCCTGTGTCTGTGGACCCTCCCAGTGTGTAGCACCACCCTGTTTCTCCTGAAGCTCTCTCTCTCTCTCTCTCTTTTTAAAGATTTTATTTGTTTATTTGAAGAGAGCATGCATGAGCACGAGCCAGGGTGGGGGGTGAGCAGAGGGAAAGGGACAAGCTGACTTTACGCTGAGCGTGAGCCCAAAGCAGGGCTCAATTTCAAGACCCTGGGATTAGGCCCTGAGCTGAAGTCAAGAGTCCAATGCCTAATGGACTGAGGCACCCAGGCGCCCCACCTGCAGCTCTCTCTTAAGGAACAGCTTTTTTTTTTTTTTTTTTACAGATTTTATTTATTTATTTGAGAGAAAGCAAGAGCACAAACGGGGGCAAGTAGAGAGGGAGAGGGAAAGGCAGACTCCCCACTGAGCAGGGAGCCCAATGTGGGGCTCAGTCCCAGGACCCTAGAATCATGACCTGAGCCGAAGGCAGACACTTAACCAACTGAGCCACCCAGGTGCCCCAAGGACCAGTTTTAATATATTTTTTAAAGATTTTATCTATTTTTTGAGAGAGAGCGAGCGAGCATGAGTGTGTGTGAGCGTGCACAAGTGCACAAGCTGGGGGAGGGGCAGAGGGAAAGGGAGAGAGAATCCCAAGCAAACTGAGCTGAGTGTGGATCTCATGACCCTGAGACCATGACCCAAGCCAAAACCTAGAGCTGGATGCCCAACTGACTGAGCCACCCAGGTGCCCTTTTAGTTTTGTTTTTAAAATTATTCCTTATTAAGGGGCGCCTGGGTGGCTTAGTTGGTTGCCCCTGCTTGTTTGCTCTCTCACTATCTCTCTCTCTCAAATAAATAAATAAAATCTTTAAAAAATTATTCCTTATGTTGTATTGAAGTGATACAAGCGCTTGGGTTTGTTATTAAAAGTCTTGTAATGAAGTAGCAAAGTGATTTATCCCCCCTTCTCCAGAGGCAGCTGTTTTCAGCTCTTCCAGTTTGTGATGTTTCTACCTAAATAATATACATTTACTACTGTATTTTATACATTCTTACATGTTTTAGCTACCTGTTTGTGGTAGATGATTTTAAGTCTTACATTCCTTTATCCCTTCTTTCTGCCCTGCCCATATAATTTTTATCATATTTTGTGGTTTAATCCAATTCACTGTTTTCATGATTACAACTTCATATATGTTTTTTCCTCTTAACTAACTAATGTACTGTGAGGTACATTTTATTTCTTGTGTGACTGTTTTACTTGAGGTTGGGTTAGTAATTGTGTCAGTTTCTTTTGCTTATGTTTCTTTGAATTGCTGTCTCTGTTACCCTGTATCTGAAAAGCTCTGTGGCGTACCTTTCTGTTTGGTTTTCCACACTGCCTAAACAGTTAAATCTGTTGTTCCACTGTGAGAGTCGTTCTGCTTTGTTTTTCTCGGAAACATCCCTTCTGGAGTCCTCCATCTTCATACTCCCATGTGGACTGGCTTCTTTCTAGACTGACCGTGCTCAACGCCATCTTGGAAACCCCATTCACCTCTCTTGCGCTGAACCCTTGGTCTCCTGGGTCCCAAATCTTCCTCTTCCCTGGTTTGCTAATCTTGTTTGGTTGGGATATCTATCTATTTGTCTATTTATTTGCTACTACAAAGTTGATTTTATCACCAAACTGTATGAGTGAAAATTGATGTGCGGTCTTAATATTGTTTCTAACAATAAAACCCCCACGTCTTGATACTTGGAAAATACAAAAACTTCTTAGTTACCTGTCATCTCACTCCAAGGAAGTCAGATCACATTGTACATCTTGTTTTTTAGCCTGCTTTTTTAGTGGCCTCTAAGTAGACCTAGTAGTCTCTTCTCATGTTACAATGCGATTTAATAGCTGTGATAGTCCATTTATGGAATTCCCATTGTTTGTCTTGGTAGTGTCCTATTTGGGAGTTTTTTGGTTTATTCCAAAATTTTAGGAGCTTATAATTGCCTGATGTCATTCTCTTTTTACATCTCTGAGTATTTTCTTAGAATAAATTTCTCGACAGAGAATTTCCTGATGAAAGAGTATGCTGCATATTGCCAGATTGTCTTCCAGAATGAAAGCTGTTTCCAGTTTCCTCAGTGGTGTATAAGAGGACAACTATTTCTGGGGTTTTCTTCCTATTTAAAGCTCTCTTTGCTTGGAGAAGAGGTAAAGGAAGAAAGCCACAGGTTAGGGGACACACTACTTCCCCATTTCAGTGGAGTGAAGGGTAGTTGTGTCTATAAACAGCTTCTGCTTCTATGATTCCTTGCAGGGCATCACGGGGCTATATCGGGGCATGGCTGCCCCCATCATTGGGGTCACCCCCATGTTCGCCGTGTGCTTCTTTGGGTTTGGTTTGGGGAAGAAACTACAACAGAAATGCCCAGAGGATGTGCTTAGGTAAGTACTTACAAGTCTGGAGCACTTGAAGCTGTTCTGCCCGGTGATGTGACATGGGTTAAGGGAAAAAATCTGAGCAGATAGGGAGTGGCTGTCCTCCTGGGCCCCTAACACTGGCTCCTGGTTGCTCCACACGAGGGAGGTACTTGAGTTTCTTTTGCCCTGTGAACCAAAGGGAAAAAGAAAACAACCTAAAGCCCTCCCCTCTCCTCCCTATCAGGCTGTCATAATTTCTTCTGTGAAGTAGTATCTTACTAGGGGTATTAGTAATATCAACCCCACAGCATTGGGAGGTCTGAATGCTACAGTGTGTATAAAATACCATGAACAGTTCCTGGTGCTGCAGTAAAGACAGCGGCAACCTTGTTTTCCATCACCTGGTTGGGAAAAGGGAAGGTCTCAACTTTTGTTTTACATCATTTTTATCATATGATTATAATTATTTCAGATACTGGTTTCTCTGTTAAGTGCAATAAATGAGTGTATTTTCTTTTCATAAACTTTAAGAAGTTGGATTTGGGTATGAAGAGGCACATGAGTCAGGATTACAGCTCAGAATTTACAAAGTAGTTAATAAAAACAGGTCAACTTTTTAAAAATTAAACATTTTTAAACTTTTTTAAAAAAGATTTTGTTTATTTATTTGAGGGAGAGAGTGAGAGAGAGAGACAGCACGAGAGGGGGGAGGTTCAGAGTGAGAAGCGGACTCCCTGCTGACCAGGCAGGCACTTTGGGATCATGACCTGAGCCGAAGGCAGATGTTTAACCAACTAAGCCACCCAGGCATTCTTTAACTTTTAATTGAAATATGGTTGACATATAATATTAGTTTCACGTGTCTAACATAGTAATTCAACAATTATATACATTACGAAGTGCTCCCGATGATAAGTGTAGTCACCACCTGTTACCATACAAAGTTGTTACAGTATTTTTGATTATATTATATTCCCTGTGATGTACTTTTCATCAGACCAGCTTCTTGGGATGCAGGGGAATTCTGAATGGAAACGTGGGATGGCAAGGTGACTCAGTCTGAGACTTGCAAGGTGACAACTCCTGGGAGGAGTTACAGATAGCACAGAACCGCCAGAGGCTTAGCCAGGCTTGAGATCCAGGAGCTCAAAGGAGGAAGCCCAGGGTGCTATGTGGTTGTTTTCTGTCACTACTGCAGGCCACAGCATGCTGAGTAAGGGTCTAGGACGTAGATACAGATGCTTGTAATATGGAACTATTTCTGGAGTCCTTGTGACCCTTGAATGTGCCCAGCTTCTATAAATAGCCACAGGTGGCCGCAAATGTGGACGTGTATAGGGTCCTTTTGAAGTTGTGTTTGACTCTTGGTAGTCCAAATATCTCATGAACACATGTCCCCTCTGAGCACCTGGTCTTCTAGCTCATGTGCCAGTTCCTAGCTGTACCAGGACCACGCACTAAAACATCCAGTGGGGTCATCGTTAGTACTTTGGCCTGTGGCTTGTATTCCCTGTACAATCACATCAGTGTACAGAGAAACAGCCTTCCTGCTTGCACAAAGGTCGAGACACTCGGGACCCCACCCCTGTAATCTTGCCACGTTCTAAATTCTGAACATCAGCCCTGCCATATTCCCCTCCCTGCAGTGGTATTTAGGGATAGTGTGGAAATGAGTGCTACCAGGACCATGGAGTGGATGCCCAAGACATCCAGACTCACAGATGCCAACCTGGGGTAGGGGTGGGAGGTGGCAGAACGGGCCAGGCAGTCATAGAGTGTCTACAGAGTACCCTGTGCACACACACAGACCACATTCAGAGGAAAGTCCTTACTCCCAGGAGATGAGGGTGTGCCTAACCTGGGGTATGGGCATCCTGCAAAGAACAGTTGGTCTCATGAGGGGAAATTCAGTTGCAGAGAGGGCTCCTCTTCGGATAGTAGTGTGAACTGAGCCTGTGAAGGAGGCCATGCACGAAAGCAACTCTCTTGACTGTTAGACAGTCAACCTGTGTGGTAGACTTATCTGCCTGAGGCATATGTGTGGGCCCTGCCTGGGGTGAGAATATGGAAAAAACAGGGCTGTTGAAACATGCCCTGCCTGGAGAGAAGAACCTACGGTAGATGTCTTCATACCCCTGTTTGACATCTGCTCTCCAGATCTTGGGCTCCTTGTTGTGTGGGACCTGCCTGAAGGTCAGCTCGCAGAGGCTTGGGGTTGGAGGGGCCTGAGGCTCTGGAGAGTAACTGAAGATTTTTAGCAACATTTTTTAAATTGTGGGGGCTCTGTTGAAATACTAATTATGGCTTTGTGCTCCATTGCCTGCTGGCCACCCTGGTATTACTAATCCCAGAAAGAAAAGGAGATGCTAGGGGTAGCACAGGCAGCTGTGTGGTATAGATGCCTGGAGTCTCAGACTCCTCCGAATACTTGGTGTGCTTCATTCTTTGAGGGCCAGGGTGAGGATCTGTATCTCTGGCCACTGGGGGACCATTCCATGCACAGGGGGGCCACAGAACCCATCATGCCTGTCTGGGTACCATCCCTGTCTGGGCCTTTCTCAGCATCTTAGTCCTTGCAACTGTCCTGGCTGCCCCTCAGCCCACGGAGGTGGCCACAGCTGTCCCCACCAGCCATGATGCTGTCCTGCTTGTGTCTTGGCTTAAAATGTTCTCAGGACCTTGGTGGTCCAGAGGAAGTGATATTGGAGGAGAACTGGGGTCAACTGAGACCCAGATCTTGAGTTAGAGGCTTTTTTCCACAACCCTGAATTTTACAAATGGGGAATCAAGGCTAAGTGAAGCCTAAAAACTTGTCCATAGTCATTGTGCATGGCAGGCCCAGGGGAGGGAACCGTGTCTCACTATAAAGCTTCTCCCATGGGTGAGGCCATCTGAATGTGCAAGTAGCCTTCTTGACCGAGCTCATATTGCTCTTGGCACTGAGGATATACCTAGAACTTGGCTTTTGTGCAAAACATGACTTATTTGTGCTGGGCTTCTGCCTAGTCCAAGTGCTTATTTTTTTCTTTTTAATTTAAATTCAAGTTAGTTAACATAGAGTATAGTATTGGTTTAAAGCAATAGAATTTAGTAATTCATTACTTACATATAATACCCAGTGCTCATCCCAACAAGTGCCTTCCTTAATGCCCATCACCCACTTAGAGCGTCCCCCAACCCTCAGTGCTTATTTTTTCTTACAAAGTCATCTTCTTTGCTGGGATCGCCTCTGTCCTGGGTGGTTAGTCACAGGTGCTTGCCTCTGGTTTTTGTTTTCAATACAGTTACCCCCAAATATTTGCAGCTGGGATGTTATCTGGTGTATTCACCACAGGAATTATGACCCCTGGAGAACGGATCAAGTGCTTGTTACAGGTAAGGGTGGGATCTGGGGTAGGGGAATGTGATCTGGGGGGAGGCGGCTAGCTTTTTCCATGCAGTATGCAGTTTTGTGTGGATGTTTATGTCCTTTCACCCTTCATAAAGGCTTCAGGTCAGGTGTGCAAAATAGTTTCAAGGTTTTCAGGAACATGGAAGCAGTCGTAGTAGAACCAGGACAGTATAACAAACCAACCAAAATGTCACACCTGTGACGTGTCATTCCAGACTTATCCACTCTTATTAACAGCTACTTGAGGAACTCTGAAAGGTGAGTCATGTCTCTTCAGAGGTGGAAGGGAGGCTGCTTCTGCCCATTGTATCTTATGTCTACCAGTTGCCCAAAGGCTCAGTGCCCTTGGAGTGCCTGGCTCTTTCACAGGCCAAGGGTGTGAACCGGCTGCCTGCGTTACCATACAGGGTATGGTTTTTTTTTTTTTTTTTAAGATTTTATTTATTTATTTGACACAGAGAGAGAGGTAGAGAGCACAAGCAGGGGGAGCGGCAGGCAGGCAGAGGGAGAGGGAGAAGCAGGCTCTCCGCTGAGCAAGGAGCCTGATGCGGGGCTCGATCCCAGGACCCTGGGATTATGACCTGAGCCGAAGGTAGTCGCTTAACTGACTGAGCCACCCAGGCACCCCGGGGCTCCTTTTAAAACAAAAAAAAGTTACTGCTTTTTTCTTCTAATGGCTAAATGATTTAACACACCATTCTTGCTAGAAAATTTTGATAATGCAAAAAAGCACAGAAAAAAATGTATTTCTCACCCATGATACCATCTCACTGAGGTAACCACTGTTACGCGTCCTTTTTGAATTCTAATCTTTTTGGTAAATTAAGAAATATTAACTTTTGAAATAAAATTGGGGTCATGTAATGCATTAGTTTTATTTTATTTTATTTTTATATTTATATTATATATTTTATACATTGTATATGAATATAATATATATATTATATATTATATATGTTATGTATAATATATATTATATATATTATATTTTATATTTATTTTATTTTTTAAAAAATTTTATTTATTTGACAGAGAGAGCACAAGCAGAGGGAGAAGAGCAGGCTCCCTGCTGAGCAAGGAGCCCGATGTAGGACTCTGTCCCAGGACCCTGGGATCATGACCCAGGCCAAAGGCAGCCGCTTAACCAACTGAGCCACCCAGGCGTCCCTGCATTTGTTTTATAACCCACTTTTTTCATTTGATGTATCCTAATTTTTTGTGTGGTTATTTTTCTCAAGCATCATGTTCTGCATATTATTTCATTACATAGCTGTCATTTACCCAATAATCCCTTATCTGGGGGCATGACAAATTATATATGATAGTGAAGATCTTTATAAATAAGTTTTTGTGTGTGTACCTGATTATTTTCTTAGAGTAAATATCCAGACTTGAAATTATTATGTTTAAAGGTGTATACTTTTTTTTTCTTAAAGATATTATTTATTTGTCAGAGTGAAAGAGACAGAGAGCACAAGCAGGGAGAGCGACAGAGGCAGAGGGAGAAGCAGGCTTCCCACTGAGCAGGGAGCCTGATGCGGGACTCGATCCCAGGACCCTGGGATCATGACCTGAGCCGAAGGCAGATGCTTAACCGACTGAGCCACCCAGGCGTCTCAAAGGTGTATACTTTTTAAAAAAAGATTTATTTAGTTATTTTAGGGAGAGAGAACGAGTGGGAGGGACAGAGGGAGAGGGAGAGAGAATTCCAGGCAGACTCCATGTTGAGCATGGAGCCTGACATGGGGCTCAATCTCATGACTCCCGAGATCACAACCTGAGCCAAAACCAAGAGTTGGATGCTTAACTACCTGTGCCACCCAGGTGCCCCTAAAGGTGTGTACTTTAAAGAAAAAAGTGCATGTGTGTTTTAAAGATTTTAGCTATTTATTTGTCAGAGAGAGAGAGAGCCAAGCAGGGGGAACAGCAGAGGGAGAGGGAGAAGCAGGCTCCCCACTGAGCAGGGAGCCCAATGCGGCCCTCGATCCCAGGACCCTGGGATCATGACCAGAGCTGAAGGCAGACGTTTAATTACTGAGCCACCCAGGTGTCCCTAAAAAAAAAATTTTTAATACCTATTACCGAATGATCTGCCTATAAAGGCCTGTCACTTTCTATTCCGGTCAGTAATAGAAGAGCAACCACTTACCAGCAAACTCTGCAGCATCTAATTTACAATCTCTGCCAGTCTGATTGTTGCATTGTTTTAAATTTTCAGGCTTTTAAGTGGTGGTGAGGTTAATTATTTTGATGAATATTCGTTGTTTGTATTTTTCCTTTGTGAAGTGCCTGTTTGTGTTCTTTGCTCATTTGTTTTTTGACTTACAAAAGCTTTGGACATATTAGGGTTGTTAATTACTTATCATTATGTGGCAAGTCTGTTTCATGGTTTGAATTTGTCATTTAATTTTGTGTATTTTTTGAGCTTTTAACAGTGCAAGCTTTATTCCAATTTTGTGTATTTTTTAAATTAAACTTTTTATTTTGAGATAATTATAGATCTATGGGCAGTTGTAAAAAATAATACAAAGGAAAAAAATCATAATAATACAGAGAAATCACATGTACCCTTTACCCAATTTTCCCACAAAGGTAACATCTGGTAAAACCATGGTACAATATTACAACCAAAATATTGATATTGATACAGTAAAGATACAGAACATTTCCATCATGCCATGGCCACATCCACTTCTCTTCTCTCACTCCAGTTCTTAACTACCCCAGCTATGACCAGTCTGTACGCCATTTCTCTAATTTTATAATTTCAAGAATGTTATATAAATAGAATTACACTACAATAAACTTACCAAGTAAGGTTTCTTGGTTTGGCTTTTTTAACTCAACATAATTTTCTGGAGATTTGTTAGATTCTTGCGTCTATGAATTGTTCATTCCTCTTTTTTTTTTTTTTTAAAGATTTTATTTATTCATGAGAGACAGAGGCGGGGGGAGAGAGAGAGAGAAGCAGAGGGAGAAGCAGGCTCCCAAGGAGCAGGGAGCCCGATGCGGGACTCGATCCCAGGACCCTGGGATCATGACCTGAGCCGAAGGCAGACGCTTAACCATCTGAGCCACCCAGGCGCCCAGGAATAAAGATGGTATAAACATTCGTGTTCAGAAGTTTTTCTAAGAAAATAAGTTTTCGTTTCTCTGGGATAAATGCCCGAGTACAAATTGTTGAGTCATATGGTAGTTGCATGTTTAGTTTTTAAAGAAACTGCCAAACTGTTTCTTAGAGTAGCTATGCCATCTTATATTCCTGCCAGCAATGTATGAGTGGTCCAGTTTCTCTGCATCCTCAACAACATTTGGTGCTGTCACTATTTTTAATTTTAGGCATCCTGATAGTTGTGTAGTGATATCTCATTTTAATTTGTATTTCTCTAATAGCTGAAGATGTTGGACATCTTTTCAATGCTTATTTGTTATCTGTGTATCCTCTTTGGTGAAATATCTGTTTATGTTTTTGCCCATTTTCTAACTGGATTTTTTTTTATTGTTGTGTTTTGAGAGAGTCCTTTATTTTAGGTACTAGTGGTTTGACATATACATGGTTTGCAAATATTTTCTCCCAGTTTATAGTTTGTCTTTTCATCCTCTTAAAGAGTCTCTTTTTTTTAAAGATTTTATTCATTTGTTTTATTTGAGAGAGAGAGAGCGTGTGCTTGAGCAAGGGGATGGGCAGAGGGAGAGGGAGAGAGAATCCCAAGCAGACTCTGCACTGAGTGTGGAGCCCCACGCAGGGCTGTATCCTAAGATCCTGAGATCATGACCTGAGCTGAAGTCAGATGCTTAACCGGCTGAGCCACCCAGGTACCCCCAAATTAAAATTGTTTGCTCAAAAGACTCTGTTAAGGGGCACCTGGGTGGCTCAGCCGGTTAAGTGCCCAACTCTTGGTTTCTGCTCAGGTGGTGATACCGGGGTGGTGACATCAAGCCCTGCGCAGCCCTGCCCATTGGACTCTGTGCTCAGCACAGACTCTGCTTGAGATTCTCTTCCTCTCCCTCTCCCCTTCCCCCTCCCCCACTCAAGCTCTTTCTCTCCCTCAAATAAATAAATCTTTTAAAAAATCAGTTGGGCATATTTGTGTGGATCTACTTTTTTCTTTCATTGATCTCTGTGTTTATCCCTCCACTAATACTACAGTCTTGATTAATATAGGCATATACTAAGTGCTGAAATTGAGTAGACTGATCCCTCTGGCTTTATTCTTTAAAACAAACAAACAGACAAAAAAAGAAACTTGTTCTAGCTATTCTAATTCCTTTGTATTTCCATATAAACTTTAGGATAATTTAGAAAATTAAGGGGCACCTGGGTGGGTCAGTCTATTAAGCATCTGCCTTCAGCTTGGGTCATGGTCCCAGGGTCCTGGGATTGAGCTCGGCATGGGGCTCCCTCCTCAGCGGGGAGTCTGCTTCTCCCTCTGCCTCTCCCCCCTGGCTTGTGCTATCTCTCTCACTCACTCTCTCTCTCTCTCTCAAATAAATAAATAAAATCTTAAAAAAGAGAAAATTGAGAAAAATCTTGCTAAGATTTATGTTAAATCTGTAGGTCATTGTGGATGGAATTGACACTTATTATTTTGAGTCTTCCAATCCATGGACATAGTATATCTCTCCATTTATTTAGAACTTTAAATTACTTTCATCAGCACTTTCAGCATATAAGTCCTGTACGTGTTTTCTTATATTAGTCCCTAAGTCTTTTTTCTTTTTTGACTTTGAAAAATTGCATTGTGAATGGTACTGTAATTTTAATTTTGTTATCTACATGTTCATAGCTAGTTTATAGAAATACAGTTGATTTTTGTATGTTAATCTTATGTCCTGTGACCTTCCTGAATCCCTTGTTAGTTCTAGGATTTTTTTTTTTAAATAAAATCAATGAGATTTCCTATGTAGAGAGTCATGTCATTTGCAAATAGGGACAGTCTTATTTCCTCATTTCTCATCTGTTTAACCTTTATTTCCTTCTTTCACTGGCTAGAACTGCTAGTACTATGTTGAGTAAGAATGACAAGAATGGACATTTTTGCCTTGTTCCCAGTCTTAGTATTCACTATTCATTATTAAATATGTTAGATATACTTTTTTTTTAAAGATTTTATTTATTTATTTGAGAGAGAGAGAATGAGAGAGAGAGCACATGAGAGGGGGGAGGGTTAGAGGGAGAAGCAGACTCCCTGCCGAGCAGGGAGCCCGATGCGGGACTTGATCCAGGGACTCCAGGATCATGACCTGAGCCGGAGGCAGTTGCTTAACCAACTGAGCCACCCAGGCGCCCTAGATGTACTTTTTTTTGTAGATGTTATTTATCAAGTTGAGGAAGTTACCTTCTTTTACTCTTTTTTTCTGAGAATTTTATCATGAATGGATATTAACTTTTGTCAGATACTTTTCTTTTTTGTTTTTTAAGATTTTATTTATTTATTTGAGAGAAAGAATGAGAGAGAGAGAGCACATGAGAGGGGGGAGGGTCAGAGGGAGAAGCAGACTCCCTGCCGAGCAGGGAACCCTATGCGGGACTCGATCCCGGGACTCCAGGATCATGACCTGAGTCAAAGGCAGTCGCTTAACCAACTGA
Source organism: Eumetopias jubatus (assembly GCF_037043125.1). Classification (NCBI taxonomy): domain Eukaryota; kingdom Metazoa; phylum Chordata; class Mammalia; order Carnivora; family Otariidae; genus Eumetopias; species Eumetopias jubatus. The sequence continues at coordinate 200,207,094 of NW_028274807.1, forward strand.
GCCACCCAGGCACCCTGTCAGATACTTTTCTGCATCGATTGATGTGATTATGTGATTTTTCTTCTTTAACCTGTTGATCTGGTGGATTACATCAGCGGATTTTCAAATATTGAATCAGCTTTGCTTTGCTGGAATAAACTCACCAACCTGGACATGTTATATAATTCCTTTTATATATTGCTGAATTCTATTTGCTTACGTTTAGTTAAAGATTTTTATATCTATAGTCATGAAAGATATTAATCTGTCATTTTTTCTGTATTATCTGGTTTTGGTATCAGGATAATACTAGTTTCATAAAATGAATTAGGAAGTGTTCCCTCTTCTGTTTTCTGAGAGAGATTGTGTAGAATTGGTGTTAATTCTTTAAACATTTGATAGAATTTTATAATGAAACTAGGCTTAGGGATTTTGGGAGGAGTTTTAAAATTATGAATCCAATTTTCTTAATAGTTACGGGGCTGGGGATGGGTTAGCCTGGTGATGGGTATTGAGGAGGGCACGTTCTGCATGGAGCACTGGGTGTTATGAACAAACAATGAATCATGGAACACTGCACCAAAAACTAATGATGTAATATATGGTGATTAACATAACAATAAAAAATTTAAAAAAAATAGTTACGGGGCTATTCAAATTACTTCTTGTTGGGCAAATTGTGGTAGTTTATGTTTTTGTTTTTTCATCTATGTTGTCAAATTTGTGTGTATAGAGGTATTTGTAGTATTCCCTTATTATCCTTTTGATGTCTACAGGGTCTGTGGTGATATCCTCTATTTTATTCCTGGTATAGCAATTTGTGACTTCTTTTTCTTTTTTGCCAGCCTCACTAGAGGTTTGTTAATGTTTTTGATCCTTTCAAGAAAGCAGCTCTTTGTTTTATTGATTTTTCTCAATTGTGTTTCTATTTTCAATTTCATTGGTTTCTGCTCATATCTTTATTATTTCCTTCCTTTTGCTTTTTAAGGTTTAGTTTGCTTTTCTTTTTGAAGAGTTTTTGAGGTGAGAGTTTAGATGGTTGGTTTGAGTCTTTTCCTCTTTTCTAATGTATGCAGTCAGTGCTAATGACTTTCCTCTCAGCAGTGCTAAATTGTATCTCACAAACTTTTATGTATATATATATTAAATTTATTTACTTAAGTAATCTCTATACCCAGCGTGGGTCTCAGACTCACAACCCCAAGATCAGCAGTTGCATGCTTTTATGACTGAGCTAGCCAGGCACCTCTAACTTATATATTAATTGCCAGTCAGTTCAGTGTGTTTTCTAATTTCTTTTGAGACTTCCTTTTTGAATTATTTAGAAGAGTGTTGTTTAATTTCCAAGTATTGGAGATTATTGATTTCTAGTTTAAGTCCATTGTGATCAGAGGACATACTCTGTATTATTTAAAATCTTTTAAAGTTCTTGAGGTTTGTTTTATGCCCGTGGTCTATCTTGGTCTGTGTTCCATGGGCACTTGAAAGGAAGGTGTATTCTTCTGTCATTTGGTGGAGTCTTATATAAATGTCGATTAGATCCTGTTGGTTGATGATATTGAGTTCTTCTCTATCTCTGCTGATTTTCAGTCTTTTTGTTCTACCAGTTCGTTGATAGAGGACGTTGAAATCTCCAAGTATAATTGTTGGTTTTTCTGTTTCTCCTTTCAGTTCTATCAGTTTTGTTGCACATAGTTTGTAGCTTTTTTTTTTTTTTTAAAGATTTTGTTTATTTGACAGAGAGAGACACAGCGAGAGAAGGAACACAAGCAGGGGGAATGGGAGAGAGAGAAGCAGGCTTCCCACAGAACAGGGAGCCTGATGCGGGGCTTGATCCCAGGACCCAGGGATCATGACCCGAGCCAAAGGCAGACACCTAACGGCTGAGCCACCCAGGTACCCGTTTGTAGCTTTTTTGTTTGTTACATACACATTTTGGATTACTATGTCTTCTTGGTAGATTGACCATTTTATCACTGTATAATGTCCCTCACATTATCATTATGCAACATCCCATAATTTTTCTTACTGTGTTCTTGCTTCCTTCCCTGATGTTTCAGGGTTCCTTCTTTCATTGTTTCTTTTCTGTGTAGAGAACTTCCTTTCACTACTTTTTGGGGGAAGCTATTCTTTCAGGGTAGGTCTCCCTTTGGCGACAAATTCTTAGTTTTTCTTCATCTAAGAATGCTTGATTTCCTCTTTATTTCTGAAGTATATTTTTGCTAGACATAGGATTCTGGGTTGACAATTCTTTTCTTTCATTACCTGGAAGATACTGTGCCATTTCTTTCTATCATCCCTAGTTTCTGCTGTCATTCTGATTGTTTAAGTAAGGTGTGATTTTCCTCTGGCTGCTCTTAAGATTTTTTCCTTTTTTTAGAGGGAGGAGGGGCAGAGGGAGAGAGAGAATCCTTTTTTTTTTTAAGATTTTATTTATTTATTTGACACAGAGAGAGAGCACAAGCAGGAGGAGAGGGAGAAGCAGGGCTCCCAGGGAGCCTGATGTGGGGCTCGATCCCAGGACCCTGGAATCATTACCTGTGCCAAGGCAGACACTTAACCAACTGAGCCACCCAGGTGCCCTGGAGAGAGAGAATCTTAAGTGGGGCTTAATGCGGGGCTCTATCTCACAACCCTGAGATGACCTGAGCCAAAATAAAAAATCAGATGCTTAACTGACTGAGCTACCTAGGCACCCCAAGAATTTTTTCTTTTTTTTTTTTTTAAAGATTTTATTTATTTATTTGAGAGAGAATGAGAGATAGAGAGCACAAGAGGGAAGAGGGTCAGAGGGAGAAGCAGACTCCCTGCTGAGCAGGGAGCCCGATGCGGGACTCGATCCCGGGATTCCAGGATCATGACCCGAGCCGAAGGCAGTCGCTCAACCAACTGAGCCACCCAGGCGCCCCAAGAATTTTTTCTTTTTCTTTAGTTTTCAGAAGTTCATTTGTGATGTGTCATTGCATGGATTTATTTGGGTTTATTTTGTTTAGTATTTGCTCAGCTTCTCGAATCTATGTGTTTATGTTTTGCCACATTGGGAAAGTTTTGGGAAGCTTTTGGCGGTGATTTCTTCAAGTACCTTTTCAGCCCTGTCCTCTTTTCTCCTCTCCTTCTGGGACCCTGAGGCCACAAATACTAGATTTTTTGTTATAGTCACACAGGTCTTGAGGTTCTGTTCAATCTGTTTCAGTCTGTTTTCTTCCTGTTTTTCAGATTGGGTATTTTCCATTGTGTCTTCCAGTTGATTTTTTTTCCTCTCTTGCCTTTGTTCTGCTCTTTTTTTTTTTTAAGATTTTACTTATTTCAGAGAAATAGAGGGAGAGAATGAGTGGGGGGGGCGGGGGGAGGGAGGGGCAGAGGGAGAGGGAGAAGCAGGCTCCCTGCTTAGCAGGGAGCCCGATGCAGGGCTTGATCCCAGGACTGTGGGACCATGACCCAAGCAGAAGGCATATGCTTAACCGACTGAACCACCCAGGCACCCCTCTGTTCTGCTCTTGAGTGGGCCATCCATTGAGCTTTTTATTTTGGTTATATTTTTCTTTTCTCCTTTCCTTTCCTTTTCCCAGTTGTATTTTTCAATTATATGGTTTCCATTTGGTTCTTCCTTACGTCTTCTATTTCTGTGCTAAGACCTTATTTCTTTGCTGTGGCTTTCTATATTTTCATCTGTTTCAAGAATATTTATAATTACCTATTGAAGGATTTTTACCATGGCTGCTTTAAAATCTTTGTCAGATAAACAAAAATACAAAGAAAACAAAACAAATCTTTGTCAGATAATAATAATGTCTCTGTTATCTTGGTGTTGTCATCTGTTGCCTGTCTTTTTCCTTTCTTTTTTTTAAATTTTTTTAAAGATTTTATTTATTTATTTGAGAGAGAGAGAGCACGAGAGGGGGGAGGGTCAGAGGGAGAAGCAGACTCCCCGCTGAGCAGGGAGCCCGATGTGGGACTCGATCCCGGGACTCCAGGATCATGACCTGAGCCGAAGGCAGTCGCTTAACCAACTGAGCCACCCAGGCGCCCTGTCTTTTTCCTTTCATTTTGAGATCTACCTGGTTTGGGGTATGATGAGCAATTTTTCAATCAAAACCTGGTTATTTGCATATTATGTTGAGACTGTGGATCTTATTTAAACTTTCTATTTTAGCTGGTTTTTTCTGACTTCCAGCAGGAAAGGGAAGGATGCTGCCTTGTTACTGCTAGGTGGAGATAGAAGTCTAGGTTCCCTACTTGGCCTCTGTTGGCACCTCAGGGTTGGGCACTTCTTTTTACAGCTGGGTGGGTGTGGGGGTTCCGGCGTCTCCACTGACCCCATAGGATAGGAGGGTGCTGGTTACCAGCTGTCAGGGATGAAAGTCCTAGTTTCCTACCTAGCCTTCTGTGACTCCACCCTGGCAGCATGTTGGGTGCCTTATTAAAGCCCTGCAAGGGTGGAAGTCTAAGCTCCCCACTTGGTGTTTGCTGGTGTGGATGGGCATGAGGCCCCAGTTTTGTTTTGTTTTTTTTTATGGTGTATGGCTGGAGTAGAGTGTTTATTGTCTAAAAATTTTTTATCTTTCTAAGCTCTCCCTTTCTTCGTCCTTTGTCTAGAGAACACAGGCTTTTGTTGGGGCTTCTTTTTGGTCTATGCTTTTTGGCGTTCCTGGATTGCCAGTTTCCTCAGCTCCAGGTCTGAGATATATCAGAAAGAAAATCCAAGGAACTCACCACCATGTCATTCCTCAAGTTCAAAGGCCCCTAGCCAGTCTCTCTTTTTCTCCAAACTTCCAGAGTCTTCTCATGTTTGCTTTAAAAATAATGTTTAGGGTTTTTGGCAGCTCTTTCTGCCCATGGGTCCTGTCCCCATGCTTTAATAAAACTACCTTTTTTGCACCAAAAATAAATAAATAATAAATTAATAAATTAATTCATTAATTAAAAATAACACCTAGGGTTTTTTGTTGCACGTTAGCAGGAAGAAGTTATATTTCTAACTCAGGCTTTTCCTGAACTCCAGACTAGTTCATCCAACATTTCCGTTTGGATGCTAATAGGCACCTCAGTGGCACCATGTGCAAAAATGAACTCCTGGTCTTCCCCAATAACTGCTCCACGTACAGCCTTCTGCAGCTTAGTTGGTGGCAACACCATCCTTCTAGTTGTTCAGCTCTAAAGCACAGGAGTCCTCCTAGATTCCCTTCTCTCTCACTGTACATATCCTATCTGTTGAACAGCTAAGCTTGCTTTCAACATATCCCAAGTCTGTCCCTTCTTCTCCCTCCATTTGCAGCCACATTGCTCCAGGTCACCTTCACCACGTAACAGTGAGAAGATTCTGATAATAACATGTCAATTCCATACCAGTCCTCTTTGGCCCCCCACATCACAGTGAGTCAGCTCCAGTGTCCTCTGGTCACATGGGTCTCCTTGCTATTCCTCAGACATACCAGGTTTACATGTGCCCAGGTCATTTGGGGAAGTTATATTTTAAAAAGCCATTATTACTTGATTGTCATTGTCTTAAATTTATTATTTTAGAAAAATTGTTGTCTTTCCAGTGAAAAACTTTCCTAACCAGCATGATGACTCTTTTTATTCATCTCTTTTTTTATGTCCCCTGGAGGTGCTTTAGAGCTTTATTTATGCAAATCCTATTACTGCTTGATGCACATATATTTTATTGCTTTCCCATTATTTTCCTTTTTTTAGACAATAAACAATTTTTAGACAATAAACACTGTACTCCAGCCATACACCATAAAAAAAAATTCTTTCCCATTATTTTCAATTTTTTTTTAAAGATTTTATTTATTTGACAGAGAGACAGTCAGAGAACACAAGCAGGGAGAGCAGGAGAGGGAGAAGCAGGCTTCCTGCGGAGCAGGGAGCCCAATGCGGGGCTCGATCCCAGGACCCTGGGATCATGACCTGAGCCGGAGGCAGACGCTTAGTGACTGAGCCACCCAGGCGCCCTATTTTCAAATTTTTATTGCTAGTATGTAAGAAAATTGTTGGACTTATATATTTATTTCATGCTTTTCGTTGGGACTGTTAAAGCTTAACTCTCCAGCTTTAATTAGTCTTTGGTTGATGCCGCTGTGTGTTATGATTCCTCTTGGCTCTGTGCTCGATGTGGATCTTGCATGGGGTTCTTTCTCTCAGATCTTTTCTGGGATTACCCCTGCCTGCCTTACTCAAGCTCTTGTCTCTTAGGCCCTGGGTCCCTGAGACTGGTATGGGGGCTTCTCCTTGCCCCTCCCCTGGCTCTGTACAGGACCTCTATCCTGGCACTTAGAGCTCTGAACAGCCATTTCCTGCTCACTTTTCCTTAACCGAGCTTCATGATCAGTGAAAGCTTGGAATGGATTTGGTGCTCCATGGATATTTGTTGAAGGAATGAGTGAATGACCTTCCAACTAGATTTACTGGGAATGCTTTTGTATTTGAGAGAGTTCCTCCACTTATTTTCCAACTCCTCTGTTGACTTTTTTCTTGTCAGTGTGTGCATACTTTGTGATATTTTCATTTAAGCTTATTTCCTAGTGATTTCCACCAATATTCTATGTTCCAAATAACTACAGTTTGACAGTGAAGTCTTTCATTAGTCTAATGCCTAAAGACCACTCCCACACTCACCTTGTCATCTTCTGTAACCTGCTGAGTCTGTTGTCTTTGATGTTGCTGCTACTGACTTGATGACTTTTTCCCTCCCTCTCAGATTCAGGCTTCTTCAGGAGAAACCAAGTACACTGGGGCCTTGGACTGTGCAAAGAAGCTATACCAGGAATCTGGGATCCGAGGCATCTACAAAGGGACAGTGCTCACCCTCATGCGAGGTAACCCTTTAGGTTCTCCACCTGAGGTCACCTTGTGGGGGGGGGGCACATCTGAGGTGGATTGGCCACTGAGGGTCTTACCTGGATCCCCAGATTAGCCTTGGCACTATACAAGCTACACTTCTGACAAGACTGGCATGGTATGTCCTGTTTTTTAGGCAGTCTCACCCCTGGCCAGCATGGATACCAATGAGGATGGGAGGACCTCTCTCCTTCTGGCAGGCTGGCCCTCAAGGATGCAAGTCACTGTAGTGGCAGTTACAGGGGAGTGGCAAGTAGATAGAAATCGTGGCTGGAGGGATGAGTGGAGGGGAAGAGTGACTAAGGACAGTGGGGCTCTCCCTGGTTTCGAGAGGCACATCCTGCTGGGGGGGCAGTAGGAGAGGCAGACATAGCCTCACCCCTGTCCTGACATGGCAGCTTGGAGGAAGGCCAGAGGCTAGCTGTAGTTGTAACTTGGGGTGGGCGTGTCCATGGGGACCACTCAGAGGGGACTTTGAAGGTGAGATGATGTCATGTGTGTTTGTGCTCACTCTTACCAGTGCTTGCCCCAAAGCAGCATCTAATTACTGCAAAGTGATTACTGCACATAGGAGGTGCTGCCGAGGAACTTCCCAGGAAACTTTGAAAGGGCCAGTCCAAGTGTGGCTCTTCTAAGTTCTAGAAAGCCATGAGGATTTTATATCATTTAATTCGCTTCTTTCTTGCCCCTAACAGATGTTCCAGCCAGTGGGATGTATTTCATGACATATGAGTGGCTGAAAAATATCTTCACGCCAGAGGGAAAGAGGTAAGGAGAATAGAGGAGCTCAGAGGCCACTTCGCTTGGTCATGGGTTGGTTGCCCTTTACTGTGAGCGGGTCTGAAGGTAGAGTGGGGCTTGCTTCTGGCTCCGTGTCCACTTTGCTCTCCTTGCTCCTGAAACCCAGCTAACACTGCTTACTCTGTACCTCGCCTGTTGGAGCAAGTATATGAAACAAGTTCATGAAACCCCCTCCAAGGAGTGGCAGCTGCCATGTCACCAGAACCCTGGCCTTGGCCCTCCTCCCTCTGGCCAGTTTCTCCCTCTCTCTAACTGCCCCATCTGCTGAGGGAGGGATGGTCTGAATGCCTCGCTCACAGCCTTTGTCTGACTGGGGCTGTGGTTGGTATTCTGCAGTGTCAGTGAGCTCAGTGTGCCTCGGATCCTGGTGGCTGGGGGCATCGCAGGGATCTTCAACTGGGCTGTGGCAATCCCCCCGGACGTGCTCAAGTCCCGCTTCCAGACTGGTTAGTGGAGGGTAGTGGGGTAGATGTGGGTGGAGTGGGTACCAGAACTGGCTGCCCCTGGGATGCAGAGCTCTTAGGGCCCTAGAGATAGTGTCCACAGCAGCACCCAGCATCTGTCTGACCAACATTTTCCCTTGCAGTCATTTGTGTTCTAGCAACCCTAGACTCATTCATTTCCTGTTGGCCAAAACACAAAATAAGTGAGATAAGCAGTCAAATCAACTCTGCTGCCTTCTCATGAGCAGAAGGACTATTAGATTCTTCATTCTTCCTCTCCACTCCCTCAGAATCAGTAATCCAGACATTGTGTCTGTTTGTCCCAAGGTGGTGAACTGTGTTGTCTGTGAACTGGTCCCAGATGACCTAGAGGGTGTCCTGTTCCTGATGCAGTGACCTTGCAGGAAGACTTGACTATAAAATTTTCTCCATGTGGGTCACCATAGGCAGGTCAGGAAGCTTCCTAAAGCCTTAACAGTTGGATTCCACCCGCAGCACCTCCTGGAAAATATCCTAATGGTTTCAGAGATGTACTGAGAGAGCTGATCCGGAATGAAGGAGTCACATCCTTGTATAAGGGGTTCAATGCGGTGATGATCCGAGCCTTTCCAGCCAATGCGGTAAGTGGAAGACAGGGACTATGCTTTCCCTTCAGGGCTTAGAGCAGGTTCCAAGCTCTAGGGGGCTGACTTTTGCTTGTTCCTAGGATTGGACTGGGGGCTCAGTTTTCCCCAAATCCCACCCTTGGCCAGAGCCTCCTTATTTGCTTCTTTTCCTGAAGCTTCAGGAGGGGATGTCTTTGGGATTCTTTGAGGGGAGGGGCTTTTTTTTCTTTTTTAAAGATTTTATTCATTCATTTGAGAGAGAGTGAGAAAGAGCACAAGCAGGGGGAGAGGCAGAGGGAGAGGGAGAAGCAGACTCCCTGCTGAGCTGGGAGCCCGACGTGGGGCTCGATCCCGGGATTTGGAGATCACAACCCGAGCCCAAGGCAGACGCTCCACCATCTGAGCCACCCAGGCACCCCATGAGAGGTGGGGCTTTGATCTCCTGACTAGGTCATCAGAAATGGGTAGTTGTGAGATGTGGATTTTCTTCCCCTCTCAGGAATACCAAAGCACAGCTTGATTCCCTGACCTGGGGTGGGAATGAAGTTGGGGAGAGGTTCTGATGAAGTTAGGGAAGGGTTCTGGTCCTGACAGCGTCAGCCAAGCATGGTGCTGGGGTCTCTGTGATAGTCACAACCCCTGCTAGCTTTTTTCTTCCTTCTAACCCCTTCTCAGGCCTGTTTCCTTGGCTTTGAAGTTGCCATGAAGTTCCTTAATTGGGCCACCCCCAACTTGTGAGGCTGAAGGCTGCTCAAGGCTTCTGGATGGTGGAGGCTATCACAGAGGAGGAGCGGTGGGCAGGACTAGGCAGTCCTGAAAGGCAAAGGGAGGGGAATGGTGGGATCAGAGCTCTGTACATGGACTTGTTGAGACCATTGCCTTAATGACATCTTCTACCTGGTATAACTTGGTGTGCCATTTTGAAACTTGCATTTACTCATATCAATTTAAGGGATCTCAAGAGGATTTGGAGGTGGAGTAAGTAGCTTCTAGACCAGAGATACCACCAATGGTCAGAGAGCTATCTACCGGTTGACTACAGGCCCTACTATACCCAAACTACTACTCGAGAAAGAGGGAATTTCAGCTTCTTACTGGAGACATGATGCATATTTTCAACCAACTGACCAAGAGCTGGTGTTTTCTTCGATCCCTACCCACCAGATTTCCAGGGTATCACTTAATCCTGGCCTGCACATGGGGATGTGGACTTCAGGTCCACATCTCTCTGTCCAGGTGGACTGAGCAAATGTGCCTAGGGGCAGATAGCCTGTTAACAGTCGGGTTGATTTTTCTTTTTAAATGCATGCAAGCAATCAAAACTAAAACTATAGTAGCCTAATTTCCCAGGAGTAGATGGAGAGCTTTCCCTCCTACACAGCAAGAAGGGTTTTGAATTAACAGTCCTAGCCTGCTGAGATAAGTGACAAAGCCTGGGGTGTAGGAAAGGCTCTTTTCACGCACTCTTTTCTCATGAGAGTGCCCTATTTTAACAGGAAACAATAAATATTGTTTCTAATTTTTGCATTGTGTGAAATTATTTTGATTCTGGGTCATTTCAGCAGGCAGCCTGTGGCCGTGGTGGAGGCTGTCAGGGATCTGGTATCCTTTTGTGGCTTCAGGCAGGGGCTTCAGCAGGAGAAAGAGGAGGAAGTTTTGGCTAGTCCAGACTTCCCTGACTGTTCTAGAAGCAACTGCCTGATGGGGAAGGGAAATGGGGTGGGGTGGAGGGGGGCTTGATTGCTAACTGTTCCCACAGTCCTCAGTATAAGCCTGCAGCCCTTCCCTTCATTCTTTCACCTCTCTGCCCTGAGCTAACAGAGATGATGGTTCTAAAAGCCAAAAGCAATCCTGACTTATCATATGAATTTGGGGGTCACTGTGATCTGATGTCACCAGCCAGGCTTTGCTAATTAGGCTATTGATGATGCCCAGGTACATCCAGAGGAGGTAAGGGAGACAAGTTAATTTGTCTTTGTCTGGTGGCTGGAGCTGGGCTTCTCTGGCATTGTCCCATCTGGCAGTCACAGAGTTCTGCTGTATGTCCCACCTTGCCGCAACTGCACAGAGACCCTTGGACTTTGGCTTTAGCGCCATCACTCTGCATAAGGGGGGTGAGGGGACAGGGACCCACCCCCATCTGGGAATGGGCGTGGCCAGCCCGGCAGGAAGCTGAAGATTTGGGCGTTTAAGGAAGGGTACTTTATTCCTGGGAAGACATTTCTGGATGACCAGAAAGGAATTATAATCAAGTAAAAACAAAAAAACATTGTTTAGAGATGAAAATTGTGTGCCCTCTGCTTAGAAATATTAATTCAGTGTTCTGCCTGCCCCCTCACGCGGCAGGCTGTCTTTATTTAATCTCACTGGTTTGAAGAAGGCCACATATGTGTTTCTTGAAGCTCTTCTTGGCAGCACCCTGTCCTTGAGATAATTCTGCAACCTCAGCCTTTGCCTGGAAGCCCCTATGATTGCATTTGCATTCCAGCCAAATGACAGCCATTCCCATGGGTCAGCATCACTTTTACAGTCCGTGCTTCTGGATAATATGCCCTTTGAAACAGCTTCCATTTTAAAATGGAAAGTTTTGGTTCCTTGATGTTAGTGGTGGTAGATTCTTCTACTCCTTTGGTTGTTCAATAGGTGTTAAGTCAAATAGGAAGCCCCAGGAGACATATTTGTGAAGGGAGCAGAGCAGATGGTGAGTAACTCCCTCCTGGCTGGCACTTCCTTTTTACGATGCACTTTGAAATGCCACCTGTTCCTGATATATCTCTTCTCTCCCTGATGGGGGTAAGCGTGGGGGAAAGACTGGGGCCCTCCTCAGTAATTTCTCTGTCACAGACAGCATTAAGTAGAGAAGCCAGACAGCAGGTGTTAAAACAACCAGCCGGTGATAACAGCCTCACCCAGGCACAAAGAAGAGTATAACTGGGTTAAAGGTGAGGGGCAGACAGTGGGATGTTGCAAGAAGCCTATTAGAAGCAACAGTAGCACCATTTCTGCTGTAAGGTCATACCATCTCCACCCACAGTTCTTTCCCTACAGTTCTTTTGAGGCTGGAACCCCCTATGCCCTTTCTAACCTTCCCATGGGTTCATTCTTATTTCTTTCTCCCCATGTCACTCAATGTTTAGTGGGCAGGGATTTTTACCCCCACTTTCAGATGTGCAAGCCAATGCTCAGACAGGGTAAGTTGATCTGCCAAGATCATTGGCAGATTGATAATAGAGTGCAGGTAACAGAGTGATGTCTGGGTGTCCACAGGCCTGAAGAAAGGCTTGTGAAACTATCAGAGGCTGTCCTGGGGCTGCTTGATCCAAGCTCCAGGAGGCCTGTCTGTACTACAGGGTCAAAGTCTGGCCACTGGCCTGTGAGTCAGGCCACAGGTAGCGTAGTCCCAGTAGGCACTGGGAAAGCCCCAGGGCCAGGTGTTCCCTGAGGGCTCTCTTTTCTGCTTTTTCTGCTCTGGTGAGCATATAGGCCTGTGGCTCTCCAGCCAGGCTCTCCCTTGCTTCCCAGGTTCTGTCCTTGCCTTGAGGGGTCTCTGAGGCAGGCCCAAGGTCCGCTGCAGAAACTGACACTTTCTTGGGACACAGTGTCCTGGGGAAGGGGTGGCTCACAGGTGCAGAAACAGGTGGCCTGGGAATTAACTGCTCCCTGGGGCATGGATGCTTGTTAAAATAGAGCAGACTTCCTGGACCAAAGGCAGTAGCCACATGAGGGAGGCATTATAGAGGCTGAAGGACAGCTTGGGTGATGACAGAGAAAACATAGCACACTTCCCCAAGCCTTCCTGTCCAAGAGGCTCATAAACACTTCTAAGGCAAAACAGAAACTGAGGGGGGTAGATACTAAATGAGCTGGAAGACTGGACCAGAGGGGCTGGGATGCAGGGGTGGTCAGATGATCAACAGGTTCCAGGAGACAGGTAGGGGACTGGAGTGGCTGAGAGCTCCCCTTTAGGCAGAGAAGAGGGAGGTGTTGCTGCTTGGGCTGAGTCCACTCCCACACCCCCATTAGGCAGAGGGTATCACAGGGCAGAAGGCATATAAACTGGGAGGTGTGGGCCAAGAGAGGGCTTCCAGAGAAGTCTGGGGAGTTTGGGTGTTTTCCTTCTTCCTGGAAAGAGAAAAAAACCTTTAAAATAATAAACCTATCAAGAGTACATGAAATCCACTGTTTTATTGGAAATAGTAGTTGGGGTACTCTACCCATGTTCATTTTCACCAGACCCACTGCTCTTGGGCTAAACATGTGCCCCACCTGTGTTACTGTGATCCATAGTTGTAAACATCTCTGAGAATTGGCCCCGTTGTGTTCATGTCTGCCCGTGGTTGGTGGTGTGGCAGTCTGTGTAAGATTTGACTGCCTGCTGGGTAGTGACTCCTAGGACTGGCGCTTGGAGCTGAGCACCTGTCAGTGCTCTGGGGCCTCCTCTTCTCTGCTACAGTCTCTATATTTCTCTTGCTTTTGAGGGTCTCTGTTTCTGCCTTTTTCCCCACCATCACTTACTGTTGGCAGCTGTTTTCCAGTTACCTGCTGCCCGTGGGTTTGGTTGCCATGGTAACCTCTAGTGGTAGAGCTGGACAGGCTTGAATGAAGGCACCTCCTAGAGGGTAAGGGTAGAAGATGTGGGATTCAGGGCCCTGGTATTCTCTCTTGCTCTAAGGTACTCTTCTATGGCCAGCTCAACTGGGCATTCATGGAAGGCCCTTGGGACTCCACTTGCAACAGAAGGGCTTCCCAGAAGGGGCAGGGATGGATCCCTACTCTTGGACCAGGACTAGGGAGGGGAGCCACATAGGGCCTGGAGGCTGGCTGTCCGTCCTTACTCTCATGGTGGTCTGTGGAGACAGGTAAGGAACAGCTATGGGGTTCCTGCTTTCTGTGGCCCTCATTCCCTCCACGTCCAAAGATGCTCTTTGAATGTCGTGTTTGCTGGATGGATGGATGGCCAAGCCTTGGGGCAATTGACAGCAAACCAGTCTACTCCTGGCAGAGGCTGATGGAGGTTTCTAGGAGTGACTGGGAGAACGTGCCCACACCCAGCTCTGTCATCAGCCTAGAGTAGCCTTCCTCTATCTTATTTTGTAATTGAGGTGAGAGTCCTAACCATATAGGCTCCTGTCCCCCTTTAAAACATATAAAACCTGAAGAATGAGCAAGCAAGGGAGTGGAGCTGTGAATTTGCCTTTCCAAAGGGTTGGTTGTAGGATTGTTTGAAGCAGGCAGATCCCCAGGTGTGGTGGGTGCAGTGGGAGTAACACCCAGGTTTTCTGGGTATGGGCTGATTCCTAGAAAACTTGGAAGGGTTGGTCTACTCAAGAGCAGATGAACCCTGCCCCATTAGCTTCTTACTGCCCATCCTTAGTGAAGTGTTCATAAGCTGAGATCAGAAAAACACTTTAAAGAAAAGGATCCTGAGACAGAGGTCAGGAGAGCAGTTTCACTGACTCCACTTGCTATGTGGAAGCATTCATTCATTCATTCATTCATTCAGTAAACCTTCTCCAACAGTCTGTAGTAAGGAACCGACAGGAAACAAATTGGACACTATCCCTGCTCTCACAAAGTAAATTGCACAAGACTCCCCCCGGGGGCAAGGAACTTGTCCAGGGAGACACTGGTGTTTGGAATCACAGGCTCACCTGGCCTAGAGCGTGGATGGCTTCTGTACCCAGCGGGGATTGGTGCTCCTGTTTCCAGAAACTGTTTCCAGCAGCACTGAACTCCTGGGTGTGTGCCAAGCCAATATGAGAGGTCTTAGTGCTTATTTTAATTAATACTGGGTAATTACCAGGTGGAGCTTAACCATCCCAAATGACTTGGAGGTTCCCAAGCCTACAGCTCGTCACTTTCTGTCTGGGCCCAGCAAGGAGAGGCAGGATTCTGTCCTATGCCCACTGGGACTTTCTTCAGCACTGTGACCCAGGACAATCACCTTTTTCTATTCCGTTTGATCTGGTGTGGGTGAAGGGGGCAACTTGGGAAATAGCCTAGCCTCTCCACTTCACCTATGCCCCCTCCCTAGGGGCAAAGGATAACTGCTTTGTGGTCTGCTCAACACCACCAAACGGTGTGGGCCCAGGGTGGAGTGTGGGAAGAGAAGAGGCCTGCAGAATCCTGGTGGGAGTGCTCAAGAGGAGGAAGAGACCCAGAGGTGGTTCCTGCTCTGCGCCTTATTCCAGTTTCTCAGGGTACATATTTGGCCTAGTGACTCTTCCAGGCTTATTTCTCTGCCTGTGGCTCCCAAATTACTATATCACAGAAACTCCTACCATCTACCACGCCTTTCCCGTCTGACATATCACAGACCTCCTGCCAGACTTCTGAAGGTCCTATTGTCATGCCACCATTCCACCCCGGGGACCAGGGTGGTCCTGACTTTTTACCAGCCCTTTGCGCTTGCTGTCCTCTGTGTTCAGATGGCTTTCCTCAAGATTTTCCTGTAGTCGGATCCTGTCCAGGCCTCGGAGTCAGCCTGAATGTCACCCCCTAAAGTGGGTCCTCTTGCTCTCCACGACAGCCGGAACCACACTGAGGTTGTAATGTGCGTGCCAGGCGTCTGGCTATCTGGCTCTAGGCTGTGTCCCTGGAGCCTACCAAGTGCTGGCAAGCAGAAGGCTTTTAGTGAATGTTGAAACAATATGTGAAAGGTCTTCGGGACTAGGTGGGAAGCACTGACGACTCCCTTTAGCGGGCAGATCTCTCATGCCCTCGACTCGACGCGGGACTGCACGGTACCGGCGGGCGGCCCAGCGGCGCACGCGCACTGGGGGCCGGCGGTCGGCGGGGGCGCGCACGCCCGCGACCGCGTGCGTCACAACCCGGGCTTCTGCCCCGCCCGTCCCGCCTGCCCGCTCGTCGGTCCCCGCGGCGGCGGCGGCGGCGGCAGCGGCGGCGGCGGCGGCTGCCCAGTGACAACGGAGGCGGCACCAGGCCGGCCGTAGAAGCTTAGGGTCGTACGGCCCGGAAACGCACACCCGGCCGAAGGGCGGCGCCGCTCGAGGAAGGCCAGAGCCGGGTCGCGCGGGAGGAAACCTCGCGGGCGCCGGGCGAGAGGCCGGCGTGAGGGAGCGCGGAGGCAGTGGCCGCCGCCGGCCCGGACCCGCCTGTTCTCCCGGCCGCCGCCGGCATGAGCCACATCCAGATCCCGCCGGGGCTCACGGAGCTGCTGCAGGGCTACACGGTGGAGGTGCTGCGGCAGCAGCCGCCCGACCTCGTCGACTTCGCGGTGGACTACTTCACCCGCCTGCGCGAGGCCCGCTCGCAACCCGCCAGCCCGCCCGCCGCCCCTCCCTCCGGCTCCCAGGTTCTGGAGCCCTGCCCTGGCCTGGTCGCCGACGCGAAGGCGGACACCGAGTCGGAGGACGACGAAGACCTGGATGGTAGGCAGCGGGCTGGGCCGACGTTCGCGGTGGGGGGACGGAGATGGCGGTACGGGGGTCTCCAGCGGCGGTCTAGAGGGGCTGCGGGGGCCGACCACACTGGGCCGGGACCTTGGAGCTCTCGAGCGGAGTTTGTCGGGGTTCCCCGAGCCGCGGGCGTGAGCCCCGCGTGCGCCACTTCCCGGCTGAGCTCGGCGGTCCTCCGAGCCCTGTAGCGCACCGAGTGAGTTGTCAGATTCAGCCTGGGAGAAAACGTGCGCGCCTTCGGCCCGCGTGGTGGCGCGGAGCCCACGTCGGCCTCGCCTCTGCTGGGGGACCCTTCGCCGGGTTTGGTTCCGAAGACAAGGAGGCTCACATCCACCGACTCGTCTTTAATAACCAGGACGGTAACTTTGTTTGGAAATCATTCATTTTGTGAAAAGTTATGGTGAAAACTTTAAGCATAGGCAAAAGTAGAGAGAGAAGGGTGAAATGAACCCCTATATGTCATCATCCATATTCAACAGTTTAAATATCTGTCACAAATGTTTCATCTCTACTTTTTTTTCTTTGCTCAAGTATTTTGAAGCAGATCCCAGTCAGGTCATTTCACCTCTGCATAACTGGATGTGGATTTCTTAAAATATTCTTAGTATTTCTTGAAATTTCTTAAAGTATTTCTTAAAATGTATGTAATATATATTTCGGCTTCGCTAAAACGATTGGATCAAACGATTGGTGAGGATAAACAGTTACTATCTTGTTTAGCATATAGGGTGCAGGAAAAAAAGACAAGTAACACTTTCTGTATCTGATTTAGGCAAGGTTGTCAAAAAACTCCATTTTCCTTGGTTGCTTCAACATAGGCTTTGTCAATTTAACAATAGAATTATCCTACTTTTGAGCCGCCAAAATTTAACAAAACAATGAAAACAGATAAAGTTAGAAGACTTAGTGTTATTAGAGCATGTGGGGGGGGGGGAGTAGTTCTGAGTCGAATCCACATTCAGGTCCGTTAGCAAGGAGTTAATTATCCGTCATTGCTGTTGGAGGTTGTAAGCTTCAGGGTTGTGGACAACTTCCCATAGTTTATTCACCGCCAAGAGTAGAAATGGTTCTGTTTTTCTTTGACTTTTTGTCCATTAAATTATGAGATTTTCACCTTAAGCCTAGAAATCAAATTGTTATTTTCCAAATCTCTTGCACAGATTTGTTTTGTGGTCTAAAACAAGTGGTTAAACCTGTTTGATTTCAGATTCACTTATCTTTAAAATGGGGACAGTGACAATGATCTCCCAGGGATAAATGTGTCTCTTAAAGTTTTATTTTTTAGGAGTGACTCCTACATTTGTTTGACTGTCATATCTATAAATCACAAAGCTGTAACCTGCTTTGTGAAAATTTTATGTGCACATATTAGTATTTTAGAAATTAGTCCCAGATGAGTAAAATGGAATTTACAGGTTTTGTGTTATGTCTACCTTCTTTGTCATCTTTGATATCTTTTTCAAAATTGAGTTGATTTTGATGAGTTGAGTTCAAAATTAAATCTTTGTAACCCTGTGCTTTATTTTATTGGCATGTAAATATTTGTTGTTTATATCTCTAACGTGGCTGTGCTATGTATAATTATAGAAATCAACACAAGGTGAACTTCTATTTACAGATAATAGACTAAAAATACATTGCACACAATGAGATACCACTTCACACCCATGAGAATGGCTATTATGAAAAAAATTGCAAGTGTTGGTGAGAATGTAGAGAAGTGGGAGCCCTTGTTCATTGCTGTTGGGAATGTAAATGGTCTGGCTGCTGTGGAAAAACAGTTTGGTGGGTTCCTAAAAAATTAAAGAATTACCTTATGATCAAGCACTTTCACTGCTATGTATATATCCCAAAGAATTGGGGAGTCATATATATTGTTACATGCCAGTGTTCATTGCAGCATTATTTACAATAGCCAAAAGGTAGAAACAATTCATGTCCTATCAGCAGATGAATGGATAAATAAATTGTGGTGTATACATACTATGAAATACTATTCATCCTTTAAAAGGAATGAAATTCTAATACATGCTACACCATGGATGAACCATGAACATATTATGCTAGTGCACTGTGCCAGACACCAAAAGACAAATGTATGATTCTGCTTATATGAGGTACCTAGAATAGGTAAATTTCACAGAGACAGAAAGTAGGATAGAGGTTAGCTGGAGCTGGTAATAGGGTGTTATTGTTTAATGGGTGTAGAGTTTCTGTTTGGGATGATGAAAAAGTTCTGAAATTGGATAGGGGTGATGGTTGCACAACACTGTGGATGTACTTAATGCCATGAGTTGTACACTTAAATGGTTAAAATGGTAAGTTTTGGGGCACCTGGATGGCTCAGTAGGTTAAATGACTGCCCTCGGCTCTGGTCATGATCCTGGAGTCCCGGGGTCAAGTCCCACATCGGGCTCCCTGTTCATTGGGGAGTCTGCTTCTCCCTCTGACCCTCTCCCATCTCATGCTCTCACTCTCTCTCACTATCTCTTAAATAAGTAAAATCTTAAAATGGTAAGTTTTATGTATATTTTATCACAATTTTTAAAAAGACAAATACATATCCAGTGATTAGGAACATTAGGGTAATAAGCCCACAATACCTAAAATAAGAACTAGGATATATAGAGTTGGATCTGTATATAGCAAGGGAGATTTTGTTTAGTATGGCTAACCACCAGTTCAGTTTATAAGATTGTATGCTAGGGGTGCCTCAGTGGCTCAGTCGGTTAAGCGGCTGCCTTCGGCTCGGGTCATGATCCTGGGGTCCTGGGATCGAGCCCTGCATCTGGCTCCCTGCTCAGTGGGGAGCCTGTTTCTCCCTCTCCATCTGCCTGCCACTCTGCCTACTTGTGATTTTTCTCTGGGTGGCTCAGATGGTTAAGCGTCTGCCTTTGGCTCAGGTCATGATCTCGGGGTCCTGGGATTGAGTCCCACATCGGACTCCTTCCTTAACAAGGAGCCTGCTTCTCCCTCTGCCTGCCACTTCCCCTGCTTGTACTCTCCCTCGCTGTCTGGCAGATAAATAAATAAAATCCTTTACAAAAAAAAATAAAAAAAATTAAAAAAATATTAAAAAAAGATTGTATGCTATTTGAAACTCTCAAAGTTACTAGCTGTTATTGGTTGTTTTAACAACAGTGTTTCAATGTGAAACGGCACACCAAATATTGTATTGTAATGAGTATTTAACTCTTGGGAAAGCCTGAAGACTTCAGACTTAATAATAAGTTACTGTAACTCTATCCTCACCAGAACAATAAATTGGCATCCAGACTTGATTCACTTCTGTACTTACCATAAAACATTTACATCTGTGGGTCCGCGCGCGCGCGCACACACACACACACACACACACACACACACATGGAATACAGTTCACATACTATATAATTCACCCATTTAAAGTGTTTAATTCCGTGGTTTTTTTCCCCCAGTGGTTTTATTAAAATCACATATGTGCAACCACCACCACAACCAATTTTAGAATAATCAATTTTCATCACCCCCAAAACAACCTCATACCCTAGCCATCAATGCCAACACCCGCATTCCCCTCTAATGTGCTTTCTGTCTGTAGATTTGTCTATTGTGGACATTTCATATAAATGGAATCATACAGTATATGGTCTTTTGCTCTTGGCTTTTGCTTAGCATCATGTTTTCAAAGTTCATCAGTATTGTAGCATATATTAATATGTTACTCCTTTTTGTTGCTGAATACTATTCCATTGTATGGATATACCACATTTTGTTTATCGAGTCATCAGTTGATGGACATTTAGGTTGTTTTCACTTTTTAGCTATTATGAATAATGGTGCTTTGAATATTCATGTGTACAAGTTTTCATGTAGATCTATGTTTTTGTTTCTCTTTGGTATATATATGTAGGGGTAGAATTGTTTGACCGTGTGGTAACTCTCTGTTTAACCTTTTTTTTTTTTTTAAGATTTTATTTATTTATTTGACAGAGACACAGCAAGAGAGGGAACACAAGCAGGGGGAATGGGAGAGGGAGAAGCAAGCTTCCCGTTTAGCAGGGAGCCTGATGTGGGGCTTGATCCCAGGACCCTGGGATCATGACCTGAGCCGAAGGCAGACGCTTAACGACTGAGCCACCCAGGCACCCCTATGTTTAACTTTTTGAGTAACTGCCAGATTGCTTTCCAAAAGTGGCTGCACCATTTTACATTCTAACCAGCTGTGTATTAAGGGTTCTAGGGGCACCTGGGTCATTCAGTTGGTTAAAAACCTGACTCTTTTTTTTTTTAGAGTTTTTTTTTTAAAGACTTTTTATTTATTTATTTGACACAGAGAGAGAGATAGTGAGAGAGGGAACATAAGCAGGGGGAGTGGGAGAGGGAGAAGCAGGCCCTCCGCTGAGCAGGGAGCCCGATGCGGGGCTCGATCCTAGGACCCTGGGATCATGACCTGAGCTGAAGGCAGCCTCTTAACTGACTGAGCCCCCCAGGCGCCCTTAAACACCTGACTCTTGATTTCAGCTCTTGATCTTGGGGTTGAGTTCAAGCTCTGTGTTGGGCTCAATGCTGGGTATGGAGCCTACTTAAAAAAAACAAAACAAAATAAAAACCCCAAACCCCCCTCAATTCTGTCCCACTGATCTTTGTATCTGTGTGCCCTCACTATTACGCTGTCTTGATTACTGTAGGTTTGTAGTAATTTTGGAATCAACAAGTATGAGTTCTCCAACTTTGTTCTTTTTCAAAATTGTTTTGGCTTTTGGGGTTCCTTGAATTTCCAAATGAATTTTAGGGTTAGTTTGTCAATATCTGCAAGGAGGGCAGCTGGGATTTTGATAGATTGCACTGAATTTGTAGATTAATTTGGAGAGTATTACCATCTTAACATTATTAAGTCATCTGGTCTATGAATATAGAATGTCTTTCCATTTGTTTAGATCTTCTTTAATTAAAGAAGATCTTCTAAATTAAAGAATAACACTTTTTTGTAGTTTTCAGATACGGGTTTTACACATCTTTTGTTAAACTTATTCCTAAGTAATTCCTTTTGATGCTATTGTAAATGGAATTGTTTTCTAACTTTCATTTTCAGATTGCTCATTGCAAGTGTATAGAAATAGTTAATTTTTTAAAATATTGATCTTGTATCTTGCAACCTTGCTGAACTTATTATTCTAGTAGTTTTTTTTAGTGGATTCCTTAGGAATTTTCCCCAGCAGTTTTTACTGCACAGTATATACCACATAACATAGGAGTTGGTCCAGACAGCATTAGCAGAATTTTTTTGGAACTGCTTAATAATAATATTCCTGTAGTTCACATAGTTGGATCTCTCAGCGGGATTTTGACACTGTTGAACCACCCTCTTCTGAAATTCTCTCCCTCTTGGCATTTGTGTTTTCATTCCCCTGGCTGTCCATCCAGCAGTTGGCTTCCTCTCTGCCCTTTAAATGATGGTTCATGATCTCCAGAATTTAGTTTGTTACCTTTTCTGCTTCAGAGCAACTCTCTTCCTGAGGTTTTTTACTGCCTTGAACCCGGACCTGCAAAATCAAAACTATCACTTCAAAACTTTCTCTGATGGTACACATACCTGTTTATGCTAATTTTGCCAGCTGGTTATCTCTCATTCATCTCTCAAACTCATATGCCTGAAATTGATGTTGTTAGCTTATTTGTCACACTGTGTGTTTCCTCTAAGTTTTTAAGCAATAAACCTAGGAATCAGTCTTTCTCTGTGTCTCTCACTCTCTCATTTTATTCTCTGGGCTCTCTCATCTTGTCCTTCCCCACTGTCCCTGTCTTGAGATTGGCTTTTATTGCTTCTCAGCTAGCTGTATGCAGCTGAGCATCTGTGGGCCTCCCACTCATCTCTCCTCCACCCCATCCATTCGCTACACCATCACTAAAATCACCCTTCTCCCACCCCTCCTTTTTAAATTGTGGTAAGATATACACCAAGCATCTTTCTTTGGCTCAGGTCATGATCCTGGGGTCCTGGAATCCAGCCCCTTGTTAGGCTCCCTGCTCAGCAGGGAGTCTGCTTCTCCCTTTCCCTTTCCCTCTCCCCCTCTCCCTGCTCATGCTCTCTCTCTCAAATAAATTAATAAAATCTTTAAAAAACATAAAGTGGGCATCCATGTCTTCTTCTTGATCTGGGGAGAACATTTTCAGTCTTTCAGAGAGAGAGGGAGAGAGAGAGGGCGAGGGCACAAGCAGGATGGGGAGAGGCAGAGGGAAAAGCAGACTCCCCGCTGAGCAGGGAGCCTGATGTGGTTCTTGATCCCAGGACCCTGAGATCATGACCTGAGCCAAAGGCAGACTCTTAACTGACTGAGCCACCAACCACCCAGGCACCCTGAGGAAATTCCCTTTAATTCCTAGTTATTGAGTGATTTTATCACGAAAGGGTGTTGAATTTTGTCAAATGCTTTTTGTGCATCAATTGAAATGATCATGTGGCTTTTTCCCTTTATTCTTTTAATATGGTATATTACACTGATTTTTGTATGTTGAATCACCCTTGCATTCTTGGGATAAATACCACTCAGTCATGGTGTAAGGTATAATCCTTTTAATATGCTGCTGGATGTAGTTTCCTGGTATTTTGTTGTCATAATGATTTTTGCTGCATTTTGTAAATTAAGTGAATATATATACTTAATTATTTTCCTTTTAGGTTGCCTCCAGTTGTTTGCTTGTATGAGTTATGTATATAGGTTTTTTTTCTTTTTTTTAAATTTTATTTATTTATTTGAGAGAATGAGAGACAGAGAGAGAGAGAGTTGGGTCAGAGGGAGAAGCAGACTCCCTGCTGAGCAGGGAGCCCGACGCGGGACTCGATCCCGGGACTCCAGGATCATGACCTGAGCCGAAGGCAGCCGTCTAACCAACTGAGCCACCCAGGCGCCCTGTATATAGGTTTTTAAAAAATAATTGATAATTTATTTTTTATTTTTTTCTTAAGATTTTATTTATTTGAGAGAGAGAGTGAGAGTGAGCGAGAGCACAAGCAGGGGGAGCTGCAGAGGGAGAGGGAGAAGCAGGCTCCCCACTGAACAGGGAGCCTGACCTAGGACCCTGGGGTCAAGACCTGAAGTGAAAGCAGACATTTAGCCAGCTGAACCACCCAGGCACCCCAGCAATTGTTAATTTATGGAAGTAGTTAATTTAAGTATCTGCAGTGGTGACTTCAACCTTGATTCCTGGCTCAATGCTGACAGAAGTAATCTGTTTAACAATCTCAGAACTGTGCAACTCAGTGAGTTGCTTATGGATCCTCATCTGAAAAAGATCCCATCTTAGTACCTTCACCACAAGGAGTTTGTTTGTTTGTTTGTTTGTTTGTTTCTAGAGGGGTGGTTGGAGCAGAGGGAGAGAGAGAGATAGAGAATCTTAAGTAGGCTCTATGCCCATTGTGGAGCACAACATGGGACTTGATCTCACAACCCTGAGGTCATGATCTGAGCCCAAATCAAGACCTGGATGCTTAACCAACTGAGCCACCCAGATGCCCCAAGGAGTTTTCTAAGTACTGATTCTCAGAGTCTTGTTAGGCACCTCCTGGTCCTTTCATTTTGAGATTCTTTTCCTTTGTCCTCTCATCAAGTCAGCATATACTGGAGGAGATGCATAGGGCAAGGTATATGGGAAGGGGCACAGAGCTTCCATGCCCTCTCTGAGCTACTACCCTCCCAGACCTCAGTGTGTTCAACTTGGAAGCTCTGAACCCATTTATTTAGAGTTTTTCTGGAAGTTCTGTTATGTGGGCATGATTG
Source organism: Eumetopias jubatus (assembly GCF_037043125.1). Classification (NCBI taxonomy): domain Eukaryota; kingdom Metazoa; phylum Chordata; class Mammalia; order Carnivora; family Otariidae; genus Eumetopias; species Eumetopias jubatus. The sequence goes on from NW_028274807.1 coordinate 200,230,943, forward strand.
ATTAAATCATTGGTTATTGGTGTTGAGCTCAATTCCCAGCCCTTCTCCCCAAGTTCCAATCACCTGGTTGGTTCCTCTGGTAACCAGCCCCCATCCTCCTTATTAGCTTAAGCTTAGTTATGGTTGAAAGGGGCTTATTAGGAATAACAAGACACTCTTCTCAGTCACTCAGGAAATTCCTAGGGTTTTAGGAGCTCTGTGCCAGGAACCAGGGCCAGAGACCAAACATGCATTTCTTATTATATCACAATATTACACTCAGAAATGTTAAGATTAATCTTTCTTCCTCCCCTTCCTTTCTTCCTCCCCTTCCTTTCTTCCTCCACTTTCTTCCCCTCCCCTTCCCTCCCTCCCCCCCTTTTTTTTCTTAATTAAGGGGAAGACAGAGTTGGATCTATTGCATGAATTTTATAGGTTTGCAGGGTGGCCAGTTAGAAATAGCAATGGTAATGACAGGCCTGGAACTGGGAGGCAGGTCAAGACTGGAAGAGAGGTGTGAGGAGCCATCAGTGTGGTATGGAAGTAGATGAGGCTCTCCAGGTTGACGAGAATGAGGCTGTGACATGATCCTGGGGACCTCTGACATTCTGGGTTTAAAAGGTATGGATAAATGCCAAGGTTTAAGACTTAGATTAGGATGGGGATGAGAGTAGTCTCTGTCTCTTCCCCACCCCCACTCTTTACATTCATCCTTTTGTAAGTTCTATGAAATACTGCAATTATTACCTCCAATTATTTAACCCTGTTCTACTAGCTTTGATTCCATATGTTTGATCAGTCTGTTTTGCTTTCTCTTTCTCTTTTTTGTAATTGAGATACAGCACATAAAATTTACCTTTTTAAATAATACAATTCAGTGGTTTTTAGTACATTCACAAAGTTGTGCAACCATCACCGCTATATAATTTCATAGCATTTTCAATACCCCCAAAAGAGCCCCTATACCCGTTATTGTCACTCCTCATCCCTCCCTCTCCTCTCCCCCTGGCAACCAGCAATCTATTTTCTGTCTGTATGGATTTTCTTATTCTGGACACTTCATGTACACAGAATCATATGTGTTCTTTTGCTCCTGGCTTCTTTAACTTAGCATGATGTTTTCAAGGTTTATCCATATTATAGCATCTATCAGTACTTCATTCCCTTTTACAGCCAAATGCTATTCCATTATATGAATATATTGCATTCTTTTTTTTTAAGATTTTATTTATTTATTAGAGAGAGAGAATGAGAGAGAGAGAGCACGAGAGGGAAGAGGGTCAGAGGGAGAAGCAGACTCCCCGCCGAGCAGGGAGCCTGATGCGGAACTCGATCCCGGGACTCCAGGACCATGACCTGAGCCAAAGGCAGTGGCTTAACCGACTGAGCCACCCAGGCGCCCTATGTTGCATTCTCTTTACCCATTCATCAAATTATCTATTTTGAGTTGTTTCTACTTTTTTTCTTTTTAAAGATTATTTATTTATTTATTTAACAGAGAGAGACACAGCGAGAGAGGGAACACAAGCAGGGGGAGTGGGAGAGGGAGAAGCAGGCTTCCTGCCGAGCAGGGAGCCCAATGTGTGGCTTGATCCCAGGACCCTGGGACCATGACCTGAGTCAAAGGGAGATGCTTAACAACTGAGCCACCCAGGTGCCCCAAGTTGTTTCTACTTTTTGACTGTGACAAATAATGCTACTCTGAACATTTGTGTTAAAAATTTTGTGTGAACATACTTCCCCCCAGTTTTATTGAGATACAAATGACATATAACATTGTATTACTTTAAGGTATGCAGTGTAATGAATTGATACATGATGATTGTGAAATGATTACCACAGTAAATTCAGTTAACATCCATCAGTCACCTCATAGTTAAGTTTTTTTCTTGTGATGAGAACTTTTAAGATTTATGCTTTTAGCAACTTTCAAATATATAATACAGTATTGTTAACTATAGTCCCCATGATGTACATTACATACCCAAATTACATCACATAAAATTTTGTGTGAACACAAGTTTTGAAATGCTCTTGAGTGTATATGTAGGAGCAAACTTGCTGGGTTATATGACAACTCTGTGTTTAACTTTTTGAGGAACTGCCAGACTTTTACAAAGTGGTTGCACAATTTGACATTCCCATTAGGAATGTGTGAGGGTTCCAGTGTCTCCACATCCCCACTAACAATTTGTTATTGTTTTTTTTGGTTGTTACTGTCTTTTAAAAAAAAATATTGGGGCGCCTGGGTGGCTCAGTCATTAAGCATCTGCTTTCGGCTCAGGTCATGATCCCAGGGTCTTGAGATCAAGCCCCATGTTGGGTTCCCTGCTTGGTGGGGAGCCTGCTTCTCCCTCTCCCGCTTACCCTGCTTGTGTTCTCTCTTGTTGTCTCTCTCTGCCAAATAAATAAATAAAATCTAAAAAAAAAATTATTGAGTGAAATTCACATAACAAAAAATTCACCATTTTATTTTATTTAAAAAATATTTAATCTCTACATCCAACATGGGGCTCAAACTCACAACCCTGAGATCAAGAGTCGCCCTCTCTTCTGAATGAGCCAGCCCCGCACCTCTAAAATTCATCATTTTAAAGTGACATTTCTCCATGTCATTGCCCACACTTGTCTTTTTGATTATTGCCATTCTAGTGGGTGTGAAGTGTATCATATTATGGTTTTCATTTGCATTTCCCTAATGACTAATAAGGTTTCATGTATTTGTCCATTTGTATATCTTCTTTGGAGAAATATCTATTCAGGTCCTTTGTCCATTTTTAAATTGGGTTGTCTTTGTTGAGATGTAAGAGGTTTTTACATATTTCAGATACTGGTTCCTTACCCAATATGTGATTTACAAATGATTTTTTCCTATTTTGTGAGTTGTCCTTTTATATTCTTGAAGAACACAAGTTTTAAATTCTGATAAAGTTCAGTTTGTCTATTTTTTTCTTTTGTTGCTGTGCTTTGAGTGTCATACCCAGTCTGCTTTTTCTGGGTCCCTGCCCTGGCTCTCCTCTTGTGCTTGGACAACCGCAGTAATTTTTTATCTCAGACACCTTGCCTCTCCAGTCCATTTTCCACCTAGTAGCCAGAGAGATTTTTTTATTTTTATTTTTTTTAGGATTTTACTTATTTATTTGACAGAGCGTGAGGACAAGCAGGGGGAGTGGCAGGCAGAGGCAGTGGGAAAATCAGGCTCCCCGCTGAGCAGGGAGCCTGATGCGGGACTCTGTCCCCGGACCCTGGGATCATGACCTGAGCTGAAGGCAGACGCTTAACCGACTGAGCCACCCAGGCGCCCCCATTCTTCAGTTTAACTCCCCTCATTGAAAGTGGAATGAAATCCACATATCTTCTGTGGTCTATACAGTCCTGCAGGGTTTGGTCCCTATCTTTCTCTCTACCTTCTCTCTCTAGCCCTACCCTTCCTTGCTTGCTAAGCTTATTTCTGCACTAACCTCTCTCTCCCCAACTACTTTGTGATCGTGGCTGTCCCTGAATCTTTCTCCCCTGGCTTTGACCAGCTGGCTCTTCTTTTAGGACTCAGCTTCAGAGAGGCTTTTTCTGATTGCCCTGCTTAGAGTGGGTCTCTCTGTTGAGGTTTAATGGCACCCTAGGTGGTTACATTAGAGCTCTGTAAAGATCTGGAATTCTCATTTGCTTTTTGTTGTTTCTCTTTCAGTAGCATCAAAGCTCCTTGAGGATGGGAAGCTTTCTGTCTTATTCTTTGTCTCCAGTGCTTAGCTTACACCTGGTGCATAGCGGATACTTAAAAGGCTCTTGTTGAGTAAATGAGTGAGTGTATGATGGGGAGCAGATTTTGGAGACTGGTATCATAGAGTGTACTGTGAGAGCACAGAGATGGGCACTACAAAAAGGACTGGTCATTCAGTAGTGTTGGAAGCAATGGAGAGAGCGACAGTGGTAAGGCCGGTGTTCAAGTGGTTGCACTCAGCTGTAATTCTCAGGATGTTGTGTGCTGGTCTCAGCCTGGTGTTAACCAGTGCTGTGGTTAGACTGGCCCTTGTACTTTTTATTATGATTGCAAGACACCCTTCAGCAATAACTATCAGGAAACTTTGAAAGAAACGTTAAGAAAAAAAAGAATAAAGTTTTATTATTTACAGGACCTGGAAATTATGTGGAACCACACAGCGAGAACGTTGTGTGGGGTGGGGGGAGAATGCGAGCACAGGCCTGGGAACAAGAGAGCATGAGCACACACAGGCCTGGGGTTCTACTTGTATTGGAGTTGAAGATGGGGGCCTAGGGTTTGGGGGCTCACTCTTTATTGGTGAATTTAAAACATAAGAGGGGGAACTCCAAGCATGGGAAGAGAAAAAAACAAGTGGCCCAAAGGACCGTTTAGCAAAATCAACCAAGATCTCCAAAACAAAGGAGCCTCAGTGAGGGGAGGCAGCCAGGGCTCTTTATCTACTAATCAAGTGGCTAGCAATGTGTTTATTCAAGATAGCCCTCTTGAAGTGGATGCCTCTTTGAAGTGAATGCTTCCTTAATCAATGTTTAAGTCAGTCACTTGCATTACAAAAAAAAAAAAAAAACCCTGCTTACCCTGTACTTACACTGGCTAGAGGCTCCATGCGGTTGTGGTGGAAAAGGTCAGGCGGCATTAGGGCAGGGAGTGTGTGTGTGTGGGGGGGTGGTGGTGGTGTGTGTGGTGGTGTGTGTGTGGTGGTGTGTGTGTGGTATGTGGTGTGTGTGTGTGGTGTGGGTGTGTGTGGTGTGTGTGTGGTGTGGGTGTTTGTGGTGTGGGTGTGTGTGTGTGTGGTGGGTGGGTGTGGTCTGGGTGTGTGTGGTGTGTGGGCGTGTGTGATGTGTGGGCTGCGGACGATGCAGCTAAGGAATGGGGACTACATTTTGAAGAAGGACCCGTGATAGCTTGAAGGAGAGGTGGGTGTGAGGGAAGCTTTTGTTTTTGTTTTTGTTAAGATACAGGCACCCCTAGCATGTTCCTATGTGGAGGAAGAAGAGCCAGAGGAGAGGTAGCAGCTGATGCAGCAAGGCTGGTTAGGTTAGAACGGGGAAGGAAGTGGGGACACCTCATATTCAGAGGGTGGAAAGGAGTGTTATTTGCCTTCTCTGTTATTTAGTTTAAAGGGTAATTTAAGGTTTTACTTCAATGAGTTGAATCTCAGAGGTGAATGTTTGAGCTAGGGGAAAATTCTCTCTTTGAAACAGGTTATTGATTTTTCTGGCTTGTCTATTGGCTATTTTGAATGCCATGGATCCATGAGAAAGAAACAAATGCGTTTTTAAAAAGGTTTTTATAATGCACCTTTTTTGGGGAAGGGCTCTTTTTTTTTAAGATTTTATTTATTTGAGAGAGAGAGAATGAGAGAGAGCACGAGAGCAAGAGGGTCAGAGGGAGAAGCTGACTCCCCACTGAGCAGGAAGCCCGATGCCGGACTCGATCCCGGGACTCCAGGATCATGACCTGAGCCGAAGGCAGTCGCTTAACCAACTGAGCCACCCAGGCGCCCTAGGGAAGGGCTCTTTTTAAAAAATATATCAACTTCTTCACGTTCTGCATGGAGCACTGGGTGTTATGCGCAAACAATGAATCATGGAACACTACATCAAAAACTAATGATGTAATGTATGGTGATTAACATAACATAATAAAAAAAATTAACTTTTTGGGGTGCCTGGGTGGCTCAGTTGGTTGGGTGTCTGCCTTCAGCTTGGGTCATGATCTTGGGGTGCTGGGATCGAGTCCCACATTGGGCTTCCTGCTCAGTGGGGAGTCTGCGTCTCCCTCTCCTTCTCCCTTTCCACCTCTCCCCCACTTGTGTGCGCTCTCTCTCTCAAATAAATAAAATCTTAAAAAAATATATCAACTTTGGGCCCGTGGGTGGCTCAGTCAGTTAAGCGTCTGCCTTTGGCTTAAGTCATGATCCCAAGGTCCTGGGATGGAGTCCCTCACTGGGCTCCCTGCTCAGCCGGGAGCCTGCTTCTCCCTCTTCTCCCCGCTTGTGTTCTCTCTCGCTATCTCTGTCTCTTTCTCTCAAATAAATAAATAAAAATCTTAAATATCAACTTCTTCGTACAAAATGTTTTATCTAGAAATTGATGAAAAGGCAGCTTATTGGAACCTCTTTAAAGTCTCAGAACTTCACTATCTGATGAGAGATGATGAGCTATTTCTGGATGACTTTATCTGTTGGAATTTTCCATTTGTTGCTCTTATAAACTTCTTACTCTGTTGAAAAAAATGGAAGAAAAAATAAAAGGTCACTATTATGATGAAAATATTTAGGAAGCAATTATGATAATGAGGGAATCACTAACATATTTCTAGAAATAGCCAGGGGGTGCCTGGGTGGTGTAGTGGGCTAAGCATCCAACTCTTGGTTTTGGCTCGGGTCATGATCTCAGGGTCGCGAGATGGAGTCCGCATCGGCTCCATGCTCAGTGTGAGTCTGCAGGAGGTTCTCTCTCTCTCGCCCTCTGCTCCTCCCACTTGTGCTCTTTCTCTAAAAAACAAAAACAAAACAACAACAACAACAAAAACAAAGAAAAAGAAATAGCCAGATACTCAAAATCAACAATTAAGTGATTGAATTATCCTTGGATTAGTTTTTTTAGTGGAGATACTTAATTGAGAATGCTGAAGATTGCCTGCTTTTTTCCCCAGCCTTCTGATTCTTACTATTAAAATATTTTCAATTTTAGAAAAAGAATGATGTCCCTCAGTGATCTGCTCACACACTGTTTTTATCATAGAAAAGAGCAAGACAGGCTCCAATTAGAAAAGTGAGTTATACAGTACTATGACTCACACACTGTTCCTCCTCTTTGAGAATGGCAACGTAGGTCCTGTCTTCATCACATCATAATGACCATGTCTGTGACTCTGGTGAGACTCCTGGGGCCTATATTCCCTGGCGGAAATGGGCGCTCATCAGCTTCCTGGGTTGTGACTATGTGGGGTTACTGCTCCTCAGGGACCCACCTCTTCACTTGTGCAACTAAAAGATAATGTGGCCTTCTTCCTTCTTCTAAGCTTTTACAGTAAAACTGAGAACTTATTGCCCTTTTTGAAAACAGCTATGAGAATGAGTTCTGTGAAAAATAATTTTCCAAATACAAGAGAAAAGGTGGGCTCTCTTTGTATCGTGGCCCTTACTAAGAAAATATGATTATTAAAAAAAAACTGGGGCCCTTGGGTGGTGCAGTTAGTTAACTGTCTGACTCTTGGTTTCAGGTGGGGTCATGATCTCAGGGTCCTGGGATTGAGCCCCACATCGGGCTCCCTGCTCAGCGGGGCGTCTGTTTCTCCCTCTCACTCTGCCCCTCCCACTGCTCGTGCTGTCTCTTGCTTGCTCACTCTCTCAAGTAAATAAAATCTTTAAAAAAAATAAAATTAAAATAGAATAAAATTAGAGGATGCTTAATCACAGAATACAAAGGATCTATTCTTTTAATACAAAAAAAAACTGAACTTTGTTAATGCATGTTTAGTAACTTATGGGCAGCTTTTGAAATGTCCTCATTCGAAGGACCAAATACATTGGAGATCACCAGTGTATAATATGTAGGCAAGGACAGGTTGGGCATATTTGCCCATTCCAGAGACTGAGGAGCTTGTTTTTATCATTTCTGGCACAGAATAGCCTTAGTTTACAGTTCTGTTGAAGGATGAGATATTATTTCAAGATTAAATGTTTCCTTAGTAAAATGGATCGAGGCTTTCTCTTCAAATAAAAAGCAACTTGAAGAAAATAAGAGGAGAAACATTTTACTCATTAAGTCTTTTTGTAATAATTTTAGATGATGTGGCTCCAGACTGAAATAGGTGTTGGCACAGCTATTTTTTGTCTATAGAAACAGGTGTTCTGCTAGGACTGTTCTTGTGTATTGTATCTTCCCAATAAGTTTTCCTCATGTCATTTTTCCTGTTAAGTGTAAAATTTAGTTTATGTTTCTTTGGAGTTAGAAAAAGGTAGGAGTGTTCAGTGTTCAGTTAAGCGGCTGCTTTCGGCTCAGGTCATAGTCCTAGGGTCCTGGGATCGAGCCCTGCATCGGGCTCCCTGCTCCGCGGGAAGCCTGCTTCTCCCTCTGCCTGCCACTTTCCCCTGCTTGTGCTCTCTCTCTGTCACATAAATAAATAAAATATTAAAAATAAAGAGTGTTCAGAGCCTGGTAACTAAAACCTTTAGGTTGTATTATTTATTTTGCATTTGAAGTTCCACTTAAATGAACTTAAGATCTAAAAATAGATGGCTTGAGTTTTTCTCAGTCCAAGCCCTGATACCTGCCTGGGAATTTGTCAGCAACAGTTTTAAGATGTGATACCCCACAAGATATTGCGTGTGAAGATAGTGACTAATGATGATGAAATTTGGATAAAGATTTTTTGGCTAAGCCAGTGGCTGGAGAATTATTGTTCCATTTGCAATGTTATAATTAAGCACTTTTGTTTTTTGAGACATCCAGTATTTTTAAAGACAAGTAAAATGATTAGAGGAGGATTTGTTTCATACTGTAAATAGACATACTTGTCACCTTTTGCCATGTTCTTGTTGACTCTTTTGGGAAAGATTAGTGAGGTTTTTTTGTTTGGTGACTCCATTATTTTTAACAAGGAGGTGATTTGTCTTGCCATTACCAGGCCAATGCTCAAATAATGGATTTTTCATCTGACAAAAGAGGAACCCCATTTGGTTGGTGATGTTAAGGGTTTTTTTTCCCTAGCAATCACTCGATAACCCTTGGGGTATAGTTAAATTTAATGCATAAAAAATCATTTTTATTTTAGAGAGAGCTTGAGAGGGAAGGAGGGGCAGAGGGAGAGGGAGAAAGAGAGAATCTTAAGCAGTCTCCATGCCCGGCTCGGAGCCTGATCTGTGACCCACTCTCACAACCCTGAGATCAGGACCTGAGCCAAAATCAAGAGGCGGACACTTAACCAACTGAGCCACCCAGGCTCCCCAATGCATAAAAAATTTTAAAAATGGTGCGTAGTCTAGTAGACCAGTGATATCTGAAATGCTAATAAATGAGAATGGGATTTAGTGCTCCTAAAATGAGTGGACATCAGTGGTCTTAGAGACTTTTTTTTATGTTTGTCTTTATTTTTGTAAGTTGGCTAGGGAATTTTAGCAGTTAGTTTTTGTTGCATACTAAAGAATATGTCTGGCCTTTGTACCTTCCAAAATTCTTAGAATTTCCTTCTTATTCATGAGTCCCTTGGATCACACCTGAATTAATGTTAATGAGATAATTCAGAATGGGCCCTGGTCACCAGAAAGACCAACCATATAATTAGAGGATTGGGACATTGAGCCAGTCTGACTTCTGGGGAAAAGTGGAGCTGGAGATTGAGTTTAATCATGTGGCCCATGATTCAGTCATGCCTGTGGAATGAAACCCCGAAAAAATCTTTGAACACCAAAGCTTGGTGGAGCTTCCTTTTTGGTGAACACATTTATGTTCTAGGAGAGTGACGTGCCCTGATTCCATGAGGAGAGGGAGGGGAAAACTCTGTGTTTTGGACCCTTCTGGACCGTAGCCTTTGTGTTTTTTTCATTTGGCTAATCCTGGTTTGTGTCCTTTATAATAAAATTGTAAGTATCGTGTTTTCTGGGGCTCTGTGAGTTGCTCTAGCAAATCAAACCTGGGGAGTTGTGGGAACCTCTGAATTTGTAGCCAGTTGGCCAGAAATGTGGATGGCATGGGGACTTCCAAAGTGCAGCTGGCATCTGAAGGAAGGGCAGTCTTGTTGGGGACCAGGTCCTTTAATTGTGGACTATGATGCTGCTCTGGGTGGTTAGCATCAGAATGGTAGTGAATCACACCAACTGGTGTCAGAATAGTTGTATATTCCTGTTATAATTCTACTTAAATTGGTGGCCAGATGTGAGTTGGTGATCAGAAAGGGGACTTGGCTTTTAGTCCTTTCCAGCGTGGATAATAGAAAATAATTCATTCAATCCATTTATATTTAGGTGTCTGTGTGTGCCAAGGTCTGTACTAGACAAAAGGTGGCAGGAAAGTCCCTATCCCTACTCCTTAGGAGCTTTTAGCGTGATGTGGTAAACACATGGAGTTTTTGTGTGCTATGAGAGAGAAGGAGTGCTCAGCCCCTGGAAGGGAGCTGTCTTCTTTGAGTCTTGGACGATGGGACTGGGTTAGAGATGGATCTTTTTTAGTCAGCGTGTACTTTAGGAGCAGAGAAATGTCACACCTACTAGTTAGTGTACATGGGGGCAGTGGTTGTGTGTGGCAATGGCTATTTCAGAATAAGAGACTGTGTTTAGTAGTTGGATATATGTGTTAGGGCAGTGTTTTGTAAACAGTGTGTAAATGAACCATCTGTATCAGAATCACCCTGCCCACTGGTTCTCCTCTTGCCACACAGAAATGCTGGTTTTCTTTTTTAGTTTTTTTTTTTTTTATGGTGGAAAATGTTAATTATTGACAGTAGTAAGAAGAATAGTGTAATAAACCCATCTACTCAGCACCCAACTTCATGGTAGTGATACCATGGCAACCACCTCTGATTTATAGTGTTTGCCAGATTCCCTTGGGAGTATTTACCCGTATGTTTACCTTGCTAATTTCAAGCTACCAACACAATTTCATTGAACAAGGAGTTGGGGAAAGATTCTTAGAAACAGTTCTCCTTTTTAAGCTTTTATTTATTTATTGACAGAGAGAGCACAAGCAGGGGGGGGAAAAGGGGAAGAGGGAGAAGCAGGCTCCCCACTGAGCAGAGAGCCTGACTCAGGGCTCGATCCCAGGACCCTGGGATCATGACCTGACCTGAAGGCAGATGCTTAACTGACTGAGCCATTCACGCACCCCAGAATCAGTTCTCCTGATCTGGTGTGAGCTTGTGTCAGCTCATGAGTCATTTGCACTCAGACCACCTTCCTCCCAAATTATTAAATACAATTCTAAAAAAAAAAAAGTAAAATAAATTAATAAAATTCTAGAAATAATTTTACCTATAAATATTTAAGCTTATATTTTTAAGGACTAGTTTTATTTATTTATTTTTAAAGATTTCCCACATTTACTGCACACATAAGGCTTTTCTCCTGTGTGAATTCTCCACTGTCGAATGAGTGTCCACCTGTTGTTAAAAGATTTCCCACATTCACTACACTCGTAAGGTCTTTCACCTGAGTGAACCCTTAGGTGTATAATGAGGTTATTTCTTTGAGTAAAGGACTTGCCACATTCACTGCACTCGTAAGGCCTTTCTCCATTGTGAGCTCTGTGATGATAAGGGAGAGCAGTATGAGTGATAAAAGATTTCCCACATTCACTGCACTCCTATGCCTCTCTCCAGAGTAAACTCTCTGATGATAACGGAGATCAGTACAAGTGATAAAAGATTTCCCACGTTCACTGCATTCATAAGGCCTTTCTCCTGTGTGAGATCTCTGATGATAACTGAGGGCAGAGATAGAGGTAAAAGATTTTGCACAGTCACTACACTTATAAAGCCTTTTTCCAATTTGAAGTCTACGTGGAATCAACACTGAGCTATGGCTAAAAGATCTTGCACATTCACTGCACACATAACTGTTTTCTCCACTGTGCCGTCTCTAGGGATGAATAAGGACAGACTTGTGGCTTAAGAATTTCCCACATTTGCTGCACTTGTATTACCTGGACCCAGTGTGAGTCTTTCCCTGTTGACTGAGGGTTGAGCTCTGCCTAAGGGATTTTCCGCATTCACCCACAAAACTTTTCTTACATCTAAAATAATGAACAATAACTCCTTAGTATCAATATTCAATCTGTGTTCAAACTTCACACATCTCCAAATGAGGTCCATAGGTTACATTTGGCTGCTTTATCTCTTAAGTCTCTTTTAAACTGTAGAATTTCTCTCTCTCTACTCCCCCATTCTCTCTCTTTTTCTTTTGGAGCTTATTTGTACAAGAAAATTTATTTTATAGATTTTTTTTCAGTCGGGAGTTTGCTGATTACATCCCCATGATGTTTGCATCAGTTTCTCTCTCTCATTTTTCCTCTAAATTCATAATTAGCACTAGAGCAGTGGTTACCAAAGTGAAGTTCCAGGATCAGCAACATCAGCCTCAGCTGGGAAACTTGTTAGAAATACAGATTCTTGGTCTTACTCCAGGCCTATTGAATCAGAAACTCTGAGGCTGGGGCCCTACAATCTGTATTTTTTAAAAGATTTTATTTATGAGAGAGAGAGCATGCAAGCAAGAGCACGAGGATGGGAGGGGCAGAGGGAGAGGGAGAAGCAGACTCCCCACTGATCAGGGAGCCCGACATGGAGCTCAGCCCCAGGACCTCGGGATCATGACCTGAGCCAAAGGCAGATGCTTAACCCACTGAGCCACGCACGTGCCCCTGCAGTCTGTATCTTTTTTTTTTTTTTTAAGATTTTATTTATTTATTTGAGAGAGAGAGAGACATAGTGAGAGAGGGAACACAAGCAGGGAGATGGGAGAGGGAGAAACAGGCCTCCCTCCGAGCAGGGAGCCCAATGCAGGGCTCGACCCCAGGACCCCGGGACCACGACCTGAGCCGAAGGCAGACGCTTAACGACTGAGCCACGCAGGCGCCCCTGCAATCTGTATCTTAACCAGTCCTCCTGGTGATTCTGATGCACCCTGAAGTTTGAGAACCATTGCTGTGTGGGCTTGATCAATTTCAGGTTTGTCCCCCTCCTGCTACGCCCACCACCTCCATCAACTATTTCAAAACTTTGATGTGTCTTCTCTTAGAAGGCACATGAAGCTAACTGGTCTTCTCATTTATGATGCTGATGATCATGTTGATTGTTGCCTAGATTATATTAATTAATTCAGCAAGGTTTCAGATGGCATTAATTCTATCATTCTTTCTTCATTGCATACTGGAATGCTTCTGTAGAGAAAAACTTCCTCTCATTAACTCTTAGGTCACCCAGCAGAATTCCTTTGTTCAGGAAAGACAGGATAAATGCTTGAGTCTTTCCTTTTATTTACTTGTTTTCAGAATAATAAGTTGGTTCTCTAGTATCCTCCAGTGATGACCAATGAAGTCTTTAAAAAAATACCATTATAAAGGCAAGGATTTAATTGTATTTGGTGTTTTAGTCCCTTGGCATCTGTTCATATTTGATGCTCATATTATCCCATCTTTGTGTAATGGGAACCTCTTTAAGTTTTCTTTAATTTATTTTGACTTGATCCTAGTAGTAGTTCATATCATCTCTGATTTCTGGTAGATTTTCCAGTCTCCTTACATGTTTAGCTCCAGACCAGGAATCAGCAATTTCTTCAAGGAGCCCTGTCTCCCTTTAGACAAAAATGGTGAAGACCACAATGTGGATGGTAGGGGTACTCACTGCTACTGGGGCTAGTCGTATGTCCAATTCAAATTCAGGACTATACTGCTTTCACTTAACCTAACGTATATCCTTTCTATAAGGCCAGAAAATTGCATTGTTCAATAATATAATTACTCATTTTCTTAATCCCATAATGCACATGTAACAGTCTCAGAATCATGAGACCAGCAGTATGATGTTTGAAGACTGTTTAAGATTTTCTTGAGTTCTTATTATCTATAGGATAATACCCCACTAGGATATCCAGATCAAGTCTCTTGAAATAGTTATTTGTGTGGTTCTCCTCTCAATTCAGTATACAGTTAATTTACTTTATGATTTGAGGATTACCTTTTCAAATTATTTTTGTAATTATGTAAGATACATGATTCAAAGTTAAATCTACAAAATAAGGTATATTCCTTAAGGTCTGGTTTCTACCCTTAAAACTTCCACTTGATTTCCTCCCTCTCCTGTAGCAATGGTTTTCAGCCTTGGGAGCTTTAAAAAACAAAACAAAACAAAAAAACAGGGGCGCCTGGGTGGCTCAGTTGGTTAAGCGACGGCCTTCGGCTCAGGTCATGATCCTGGAGTCCCGGGATCGAGTCCCACATCGGGCTTCCTGCTCAGCGGGGAGTCTGCTTCTCCCTCTGACCCTCTTCCCTCTCGTGCTTTCTATCTCTCATTCTCTCTCCCTCTCTCAAATAAATAAATAAAATCTTTAAAAAATAAAAAACAAAAAAATAAAACTGATGCTCAGACTTCATATCCACGCAATTAATTCATAGTTTGGGAGGAGAATTGAAAGAGAGTGAGACCCCAAGCATCAGTAATTTTTACAAGATTCCAGGTGATTCTCATGGATAGCTAAAGTTAAGGACAATTGATGTTTAATTTTTTAAACAATATATTCCATTAAAATCTGTATGTGCATGTGCACAGATGGAATACATCTCTTTTGGTTCTTCCTTCCCTCCTCCTTCCTTCCTTCCCTCTGAGTATAGTTGCATACAATGTTATGTTAGTTTCAGTGCACAGCAATGCTTCCACAAGTTTATACATTATGCTGTGCTTGCCACAAGCGTAGCTATCATCTGTCACCCTACAGTGCTGTTCCAGGATCATTGCCTGTATTCCCTGTGCTGTGCCTTTTATTCCCATGACTTATTCATTCCATAACTGGAAGCCTCTATCTCCCACTTCCCATCATCCATTTTGTCCATCTCTTTGCTCCCTTCCCCTCTGGCAACCATCAGTTTGTTCTCTGTATTTACAGGTCTGGTTTTCCTTTTTGTTTTTTTATTCACTTGTTTTATTAGATTTCACATATGAGTGAAATCATACGGTATTTGTCTTTTTCAGTCTGACTTATTTTGTTTAGCATAATACTATCTAGGTCTGTCCATGTCACAAATAGCACAATTCATCATTTTTATGACTGCATAATATTCCATTATATACATATTTACACACACACACATACACCCCATATCTTCCTTACCCATTCATCCATTAATGGACACTTTGGTTGCTTTTATATCTTAGCTGTTGTAAATAATGCTGTAGTAAACATAGCGCTGCATATATCTTTCTGAATTAGTATTTTCCTTTTGGTAAACACTCAGTAGTGGACTTATTGGACTATATGGTATTTTTATTTTGAATTTTTTGAGGAACCTCCATGCTGTTTTCTCTTCCTCTTTTTCTTAAACACAGGGAAATATACTACTGCACTCTTCACTGAATATGACCTGGAGAGAAATTGTGACACACTGTGCAGTGTCAGAAGCTCTTGGGTTATCTTGCCACCTGCTAAAGCTGGAGAATGCCAGTGTTACAGATGTTATAGGACTTAAAAAAAGAAAATGACGGTTGAGTAATTTTTTGACAATTGAGTATATTTTTAAGTATAAAATAAGGAATTCTAAACACTTTTATATAATTCTAAAAGCTAATGCTGGGGCTTTATGAACACATGGGTGACTTCGGATCTGCGTCTTACATTATGTGATTCAGAGTTACTGACTGGCATGATGTGTGATTTCCACTTAATTACTGGTCTGTGACATTGTTTTGTGTTCTTATTATAACTTGCGAAATTTTGTTTATAAGAAAATAAAAATGGCTTAATTTTTAATCTGTTTTTTTATTTGACCATAACGTTTACTTCATTGGATTTTTCTGCATTATTTTACTGAAGCCATTTTTTCCTCTTTCAGTCCACTCAGTAGATATTGTGAATGCCAGCTGATATTCTGTCAGTTTAAAACAGTTCTATGACCACACAAGTTTGGGAAATGCTGTTGTGAGATGGTGACCCATTAATAAGCTTTATAAATGGGAGGGACACCATCATGTTTGTACTGTAGGCAAGCAGTGTGAAGAAGTGGTCTGAAGCAGGGCCAGAGTGAATGCTGGGAGACCGTCCTGTAATCCATTGTAATGATACAAGTGAATGGTGATTAGGGCCTGAACTGAGCCTAGTGAAAGATAGTGAAAGGTAATTGGTTTCATTCTGGACCAGTTGAGTTAGGGGTTAGCAGGAATGTTATAAAAAAGGAATGTTTATGGGGCTCCTGGGTGGCTCAGTATGTTAAGTGTCTGCCTTCCGCTCAGGTCATGATCCCAGGGTCCTGGGATGGACCCCTGTGTCAGGCTTCCTGCTCAGGGGAGAGTCTGCTTCTCCCTCTTCCTCTCATTTGTTCTCTCTCTCTTGAATAAATAAATAAAATCTTTAAAAAAAAAATGTTTTCCTTGAGTTGAGTCACCACTTCTAAGATTTGTTTTTCAGGTCCAGAAAATAGATGTTTTAAATATACCCATACACCCATATATGATCAGTCCCGTGATGACTTGACTCATGTTAATTAAATTCACTGGAAACTGACTTACACGGCATCAGGCAGACCTAGGTTTATATCCTTGCTCTGTCATGGCTCTGACTTTCAGTATTCTCATTCTTAAAAAGGAAATTCTTGACTACTTTTCAAGGGTGGTGAGTATTAAAGATAATGTATGCTATGTACCTATCATAGTGACTGGTGTGATAACTATAATTGTTAGGCAGTCTTTGAATTGCCCATAGTAAAATCTTTAGAAAGTTGGATTATCAATAACTTTGATTGGAAAACATGGAATTATTATCAGCAATATAGCAATAGCTAAAGGGGATTGAAGTAGATAGGGGAAGTTGTTGTCCTAGTTCTGGAAAAGCTGGATGCAAAGTTGGTCTCTTTATCCTATAGCAGAGGATGATTCATCAGGGCCTGGATGGTTTGTGTTCCCAGAGTTGGTTTTGCCCCTGGGTTGGCAGTACTCTCTGCCACCTCTGACTTGACCCCCAGTCCCCACTGCTCCTTCTGACTTTGGCGCAGTCATGTCTTGTACTCAAGGCCCTCGGAGGTGTTTGGTCTCTTCCCATGAGGCATGAATTACCTCAGACTAACCAGGCCACCCTTGACCCACTGTTACAGCCTGTGTGTTTACAAGATCATGGGGAATAATTAAAACTGTCTGATGGGAGAGGATGGTGATGCTGCCTGAAAGGTAGGGAGCCTGGAGGAGCCGGAAATCTGAAGGTAATTGGTTTCATTCTGGACCAGTTGAATTTCAGATACAGTCCCTGAGGCTGGAATTCCAGCTGGCATTTAGCCAGCACTAGGAGTGTGATCTAGAGTGGGCAAAGGTCATGAGTCAAGCTCATTTTTCATGTTTCTTCTCCTTTGCATATGCCTTCCTTTCTGCTTGGAATGCGGTCTTCCCCCCTTGTTTGTCTGCTGAGCTACTACTTGTCTTTTACCAACCAGTTCAAGGGTTTCCTTGTCTGCATACCAGCAACCCTATAAGGTAGGTACTATTATTATCCCAATTTTTTTAGATGAGGAAATTGGGGCACAGGAGTTAAATAACTCATCCAAGGTCACACTGCTAGTACAGTGACGTAACACTGGGATTTGAACCCAAGTGGCATGGCTTAGACTCTGCTCATAACCGCTTCATCTTACTGCTTTCTAGTTACTCAGTAAGTCACTTAGTGTATGAGTCAGGTGTCCACAGTGCTCATCTTTATATGTGGGATTTAAGGGGACA
The DNA here is from genome assembly GCF_037043125.1 of Eumetopias jubatus. Taxonomy (NCBI): domain Eukaryota; kingdom Metazoa; phylum Chordata; class Mammalia; order Carnivora; family Otariidae; genus Eumetopias; species Eumetopias jubatus. Next base: position 200,248,335 of record NW_028274807.1, read on the forward strand.
GGTTTTTCCTCTTAGGACAATATTTCCAGTGAGACAGAAAGCAATTCTGAAGTGTTCTCTTTTCTCTATTCCTCTTACCATTGTCTTGGTTTAAGCCCCATCTCTTGTCAGGGCTATTGTAGAACCATTACTGGTCTTCCCACTGTGTGTCTTACTCTCTTGGTGTCTTTTTTCTTTTTTAATTTTTATTTATTTAATTTGACAGAGACCCAGCAAGAGAGGGAACACAAGCAGGGGGAGTGGGAGAGGGAGAAGCAGGCTTCCTGCTGAGCAGGGAGCCCGACGCGGGGCTGGATCCCAGGACCCTGGGATCATGACCTGAGCCAAAGGCAGACGCTTAATGACTGAGCCACCCAGGTGCCCCAATTGCTGTCTTTTTTTCATGGCTATTACTGGAATCATCTTTCTAAGATGCATATATGACCCTGCTACTACCCTGCAGAAGACCCTTCTTTGGCTCCCTAGTGCCTATAGCTTTCTAATCTAATCAAAAGAATGAGCGAGATTTCTCTTCTTGCTTGGCTTGTCTTGGGTCAGGTTCCCATTCTAGACAAGTCATTGTGCTGGGAGAGTGGAAACACTAGGATTTACCCAGCTTGGATCGTCCACCCTGTCCTGTGGCCTAGTTGGAAGTGAGGGTGAGGGGCAGGGTTGAGAGTGAAGCCTCACAAGGACTTCAAGTTTGAGAAAGGCCACTCCTAAATGATAACTCCAGATATCTAAATGGAAAGAGGAAGGGGTGCTGAGTGATGCCATGGGGTGGAGGTGGGCCTGGAGCTAAATCCTGTTGCAGCCTTCAGCTTCCCTCTGCATTCTGGCTTCAGTTGGGCAGATGCTCATTTTGCTGGGCACTGGAATACAGAAGAGAGGAAGAGCATTCATGCCTGCAGGAGCTTATCATCCGGTGGGGGCAGCAAGCAGGCAACGTGATGTGATGATCCCTCCACAGGAGCAAGCTGAAGAAGTCTTTTTTTTCTTTGTATTTATTTATTTGTATTTATTTATTTATTTGTTTATTTATTTATTTATTTTTAGATTTTTATTTATTTGTCAGAGAGAGAGAGCACAAGCAGGGGGAGCAGTAGAGGGAGAGGGAGAAGCAGGCTCCTCACTGAGCAAGGAGCCCAATGTGGGACTCGATCCCAGGACCTTGGGATCATGACCTGAGCCGAAGGCAGAAACTTAACGACTGAGCCACCCACGCGTCCCTTAAATTTTTTTTATTAACATATAATGTATTATTTGTTTCAGGGGTACAGGTCTGTGATTCATCAGTCTTACACAATTCACAGCGCTCACCATAGCACATACCCTCCCCAATGTCCATCACCCAGCCACCCCCCTCCACTCCAGCGACCCTCAGTTTGTTTCCTGAGATTAAGAGTTTCTTATGGTTTATCTCCCTCTCTGGTTTCATCTTGTTTCATTTTTCCCTCCCTTCCCCTATGATCCTCTGTCTTGTTTCTCAAATTTCTCATATCAGTGAGATCATATGATAATTGTCCTCTGATTGATTTATTTCACTTAGCATAATACCCTCTAGTTCCATCCACGTCATTGCAAATGGCAAGATTTGGGGTTTTTTTTGATGGCTGCATAATATTTCATTGTATATATACACCACATCTTCTTTACCCATTCATCTGTTGGTGGACATCTGGGCTCTTTCCATAGTTTGGCTGTTGTGGACATTGCTGCTATAAACTTTGGGTTGCACATACCCCTTCGGATCCCTACATTTGTATTTTTGGGGTAAATACCCAGTAGTGCAATTGCTGGGTCATAGGGTAGCTCTATTTTCAACTTTTTGAGGAACCTCCATACTGTTTTCCAGAGTGGCTGTACCATCTTGCATTCCCACCAACAGTGTAGGAGGGTTCCCCTTTCTCTACATCCTTGTCAACATCTGTTGTTTCCTGACTTGTTAATTTTAGCCATTCTGACTGGTGTGAGGTGGTATGTCATTGAGGTTTTGATTTGTATTTCCCTGATGCCTAGTGATATTGAATACTTTTTCATGTGTCTGTTGGCCTTTTGGATGTCTTCTTTGCAGAAATGTCTGTTCGTGTCTTCTGCCCATTTCTTGATTGGATTATTTGTTCTTTGGGTATTGAGTTTGATAAGTTCTTTATAGATTTTGGATACTAGCCCTTTGTCTGATATGTCATTTGCAAATATCTTCTCCCATTCTGTCGGTTGTCTTTTGGTTTTGTGGACTGTTTCCTTTGCTGTGCAAAAGCTTTTTATCTTGATGAAGTCTCAGTAGTTCATTTTTGTCCTTGCTTCCCTTGCCTTTGGCGATGTGTCTAGGAAGAAGTTGCTGCAGCTGAGCTCGAAGAGGTTGCTGCCTGTGTTCTCCTCAAGGATTTTGATGGATTCCTGTCTCACATTTAGGTCTTTCATCCATTTTGAGTCTATTTTTGTGTGTGGTGTAAGGAAATGGTCCAGTTTCATTCTTCTGCATGTGGCTGTCCAATTTTCCCAACACCATTTGTTGAAGAGACTGTCTTTTTTCCATTGGACATTCTTTCCTGCTTTGTTGAAGATTAGTTGACCATAGAGTTGAGGGTCTATTTCTGGGCTCTTTATTCTGCTCCACTGATCTCTGTGTCTGTTTTTGTGCCAGTACCATACTGTCTTGATGATTGCAAGCTGAGGAATTCTAATATACAGTATGTTGCTCCGGTTCCATACTTAAACTGGTGGAATTTTTTCCCAAAAATATAAAACAGGCATTGTATTTAATCACAGCTCTGCTTTTCCTGAGTTGTCAAATTTAGATAAAACACATCCTGGCTTAACCACTTTCTAGCTTTGTAACTATTTGAGGGCAATTCTCTTAGTCTCAGTCTCCTTAGCTACAAAATGGGATGATAGTATGGTTGTTGAGACAATTGCATTCAATGGTGCATTTGAAATTCTTGGCTCAGTACTTGCACATAGTGAAACTAAAAAAAAAAAAATGTTTGAACAGGGTACACATGGTGAAATAGCAGCTGTGAAAAAATGTGAAACTGAGCTCCAGTCTTTTAAAGACCTATAATTTTGAAAAAATACAAAATTAAACTATGCTATCCCTAGCATTTTACAGTCTTAGCACCTTCATACATAGGGTCATTGAATCCCTCCTCAGGTCATTTGTGGTAAATCATGCTACTCTCATTGAATTTATGAGGATACCAAGGCCTCAGAGAGGTTAAGTTCTACAGTTAGAATGCAAATCTGTCTTTGACTTCAAATCTTATTCTGACTCTTGAGGCGCCTGGGTGGCTCCGTTGGTTGAGCATCCAACGCTTGATCTCAGGGTTGTGGGATCAAGTCCCCAGCTGGGCTCCACAATCAGCGGAGAGTTTTCTTGAGATCCTCTCCCTTGGCTCCCCGCCCCCTTGGGTACACGCGCTCTCTCAAACAAATAGAGCTTAAAAAAAAAACATGACTCTTAGATTTGCTTCGTTCTGCAAAGCCTTGTCAAATATTAAGAATAAATAATTCATGGGGCGCCTGGGTGGCTCAGTTGGTTAAATGTCCAACCCTTCGTTTTGGCTCAAGTCATGATCTCTGGGTTGGGAGATTGAGCCTCGGGGAGTCCGCTTCCCCTCTCCCTGTCCCTTTGGCTCTCCCCACACTCACGCGTGCACACACTCTCTCTCTCTAAAATTAAATAAATAAATAATTAATGACGTTGTAAAATGACAGACTGAAGGTTGGTGGTATAGCTTTTGTCATTTGAAAATATGGCAGATACTTCTTATGCAAATAATTTGATAGGCTTAGTTGATCGGCTTCCAGTTTTCTTAACAGGCTGGCCTGATTTCTGTTGGTAAGAATGCCTTGGGTATGGTAAAGGTGGAAGTGAATGTTGACCCATGAAGGAAGATAAGGAAGCCTGACTTGCCTCTTCACACCTTTGCATCAGGGCAGAGGGCAGCCAAGGCAGAGTCTGTATTACTAGTACCTCTTGGGTGCAGTGTGTTTTCATGTTTGTAGACTAATTAGTGCCTTTGGGAGTGGAAAATGACTGACTCTCCCTCTTCTAAACTGCAACATTTCTGTACTTGGAGGATTAAGAATCTTCCAGTTTCTTAGTAGCATGGCATCTCTCAATGCCGGGTGCTTTCAAAAGAAACAAAACTCTGAAATGGAATATATACATTCAGCCTTTCACAAAAATATGCCAACACTTCTGAATATCGAAAGGCCTTAGAACTAGAGAATTGAAACCACCCATTTTCTTCATATCCTAAAAGACATGTTGAAATTCATGATTAAATATTTACAAAACACAAAGCTTGCGGGTACCTCAAGCCACCCTAAGCCAAGGGTGGCTTAGTTGGTTAAGCGTCTGCCTTCCGCTCAGGTCATGATCCCGGGGCCCTGGGATGGAGCCTAGTCAGGCTCTGTGCTCAGTGGGGAGTCTGCTTCTCCCTCTGCCTCTGCCCCTCCCCCCACTCATGCTCTCTCAATGCCCTCGGTCAAATAAATAAAATCTTTAAAAAAAAAACCCACAAAACTTAAAATGAGAAAATAAGAGTGGACTAGCTGTTTCCTACCAGACAGAGCTATGCTTTGAATTTCTGGAGAGCTGCTCTGACTTAAGGGCTTCATAATCTTTGAACGACTCTGATTCTGTAATATGTTACTGATTTACAGCAATGATTCTCTGCCCTGGTGCACATCAAACTTATAGAACTTTATGAAAATACAAATGGAACAAGGCATTGAAGAATGTTTAAAATCCGCAAAAAGGTCAAACTTAGTTCAAGATTCAAAATATGTCTTTTTTTTTTTAAAGATTTTATTTATTTGAGAAAGAGAGTACAAGCAGGGGGAGCTGCAGAGGGAGGGGAGAAGCAGGCTCCCTGCGGAGCAGGGAGCCCGATGTGGGGCTCAATCCCAGGACCCCAGGATCATGCCCTGAACCGAAGGCAGACGCTTAACTGACTGAGTCATCCAGATGCCCCTCAAAATATGTCTTTCTTAAAAGAAACTGAAAACCATAAACCTGTTCACTCTTTGGGTGAATAGAAAGGATTATAAAGTCAGTTGAATATCCTACTCAGTGACCCTTCACCATTAACATTCTTGATAACTTCTCCCACCCTTGCCTTATCTAGCTTTACTTAGAACCTGTAACATGGCTCACAGCAGCTACCTAAATCACAAACTTTCTGGAAATTGCAAAGAGTTTTGTCAATCCCAAGGAAGAATTGAGGCTCTGTTGCTCAAGCTCTATAATCAAGTGGACTTTTGTCTTCTATATCCGGAAGCTGGAGAGGTACCTCCTGTTCCTTTCTAATCATAATCATACCCCAGTCTTTATCTCTTGTCTTTAGTTCTTTGTGCTTTAATATGTAAAGAGTGTTATATTTAATTTGATTACTGTGACTAACACAAGATTAGACAAGTTTTTGCTGTCTGTAGAAATCGGTTGTGTTTACAAGTTCTCAGAGTTTAAAAAATCTGAGCACATTTCAGAGCTGAATTTTTTAAAAGTTTAAACAGAACACAAGGCTTTACTTCACATAAAGTAGTAGAAACTTTTTTTTTCTCACAGTTGTCTGTAATGCCAAATGAAAAAGGTATGATGAATTATTTTCTTCCTATTAATATACCTCTGAACTTACTGAGTCTGTGCCTTTTTGCATTATAGGATATGTTTGTTTATTGTTTGTTACCACAATTAGGTTATAAACTCTACTGAGGACAGGTGATTTGTTTGGCTCTCCACCCTAATCCCAGTGCCTAGCATATAGTAGGCACTCAATAAATATTCATTGAATGAAAAAGAGTGATATTTTTACCTGTTTTTCTCTTTACTCTGTTTCATTTCCTCTCCATGTTCCTTCCACTTAATATTGATATGAATCATGGCTAAGGGCTTTCAATGTTTTTTTTTTAAATGAGTTCTACTGACATAATAAATACAACATAAAATTCATCCATTTTAAGCACACAATTCAATTTTTAAAAAAGATTTTATTTATTTATTTATTTATTTATTTATTTACTTACTTACTTACTTACTTACTTACTTACTTACTTGAGAGAGAGCACAAGCAGGGAGAGTGGCAGGGAGAGGGAGAAGCAGACTTCCCGCGGAGCAGGGAGCCCGATGCGGGGCTTGATCCTAGGACCCCGGGATCATGACCTGAGCTGAAGGCAGTCGCTTAACCAACTGAGCCACCCAGGCGCCCCACTCCTATTTTTTTTCTAATAGTTTTATAGTTTTAACTCTTATATTTAGGTCATTGATCTATTTTGAGTTAATTTTCGTATATGGAGTTAGGGTTCTAACTTCATTCTTTGCATGTGGATATCCTGTTGTCTTAGCACTATTTGCCAAAGAGACTGTTCTTCCCATTGAATGTTGTTGGCACTGTTGTTGAAAATCAGTTGGCCATAGATATTTGAGTTTATTTCCGGACTCTCAATTATATTCTGTTGGTTTGTATGTTTCTCCTCATGCTTGTAATTGTAGTAAGTTTTGAAATTGGGAAGTCTCACTTACTTTTTCTTTTTTTTTTTTAATTTTTTATTGGGTGGGAGCGGCAGAGGGAAAGGGAGAGAGAGAACCTTCAAGCAGACTCCAGTGCGGAGTCCCACATGGGGCTCAGTCCCACAACTCATGAAATCACGACCTGAGCTGAAACTGAGAGTCAGCTCTCAACCAGCTGAGCCACTCAGGCACCCCTGTTTTTCTTTTTCAATATTATTTTGGTTATTTGGATCCTGTATAATTCCATGTGAATTTGAGAATCAGCTTTTCCATTTCTACAAAAGAGGCCATTGGAATTTTGATAGAGATTGTGTTAAATCTGTAGATCCCTTTAGAGAGTATTCCATCTTAACAATATTAAGTCTTCTAATCCATGAACATGAGATGTCTTCCATTTAGTTAGGTTTACTTTAAATTTTTGGTTTCTATGTTGTATATTTCTATAATGTTCCAACATTATAGAAATAGCTATAAACCAATAGCTTAAATGAGTCTATTTCTTTTGTTGGTAGAAAAAACTAAAGATAATTAAAAACTTTTTAAATCCAGTGTAGTTAACATATAGTATTATATTAGTTTCAGGTGTATTTCTTTCAGTGCTGTTTTGTAGTTTTCAGTGCATACATCTTACTTCCTCTGTTAAATTTATTCCTAGGTATTTTATTCTTTTTGGTGCCATTTAAATGGAATTGTTTTATTTTTTTCTTTTGCTTTCTTTCTTTCTTTTTTTTTTTTTAAGTAAACTCTATGCCCAACATAGGGCTTGAGCTCAGGACCCTGTGATCAAGAGTCACATGCTCTACGCACTGAGCTAGCCAGGCAGATGTTTAATGACTGAGCCACCCAGGTGCCCTGAAAGGTTTTCAGTTTTGCACCATTAGGTATGATGTTAGCTGTGGACTTTTATAAATACTCCTTTTCATGTTAATGAAGTTTCTTTCATTCCTGTTTTTTGACTCTTTTTTATCATGGAAGACTGCTGAATTTTACTAAATGTGTTTTCTGCATCTATTAAGATGATCATGTGTTTTTTTCCTTCATTCTATTAATGTGGCACATTACCTTGATATTCTTATGATGAATTACCCTGGCACTCCTGTGCTAAATCCTAGTTTGTCATGGTGTATAATTTTTTTTAAGATTTATTTATTTATTTGAGAGAGAGAGAGAGCACATGAGAGGGGGGAGGAGCAGAGGGAGAGGGAGAGACAGAATCTCAAGCCAACTCCTTGTTCAATGTGAGCCAGATGTGGGGCTTGATCTCATGACCCTGAGATCATGACCTGAGCTGAAACCAAGAGTCAGCCACTTACCTGACTGAGCCACCAGGCGCCCCAGTGTATAATCTTTTTAATGTGCGATTGGATTCAGTTGGATTTGTTAGATTTTGGTTGCTTTTTTTTTTTTTTTTAGGATTTTTCATCTATATTCATAAGGACTATTGATCTGAAGTTTTCTTGTGATATCTTTGTCTAGCTTTGGTATCAGCATAATGCTGGCATCATAATTATGTATTAGGAAATGTTGCCTTCTCTGCAATTTTTGGAAGAGTTTCAGGAGAATTGGTGCATGTTGTAAGTGAAAGCATGAAAAAATAACTCAGAATTTCCTAAAAAGCTCAATTTTATTAATAATTTCATATAATTGATTTTTGATTATTGCTTAATCAATTACATTTTTAATATTGGTTCCTAACTAAATGTTTAGGCCATCTTTCAGTATGTTAACAAAGGAACACAAATATAAAGTTAGCATGAAATGAGCTCATTGTATTTTCTTTTGAGAAGGTCACATGTTTCAGGTAGGAAAAGAATGTATGAGTTTTTAATAGATAAGACACTAAATTCTGATTCTCAATACTGTTTTCTCTGTTCACTAACAGAGCTGGTGGTTCATAGTTCTGTTTTGTTTCATGCTTTACATTAAAAGAATATATTTCTTCTAGCAGTAATATATTTTTACTTTTAAATTTGGAAATTATACAAGAGCATAAAGAAAATGTAAATTGTCCCTGATTCTACCACCCAAAGAAAACCTCATTAACATTTTGGTGGTTTTCTTTTTTATTTATGCACAGGTAAAAACGTGTATGTAAAAACTGACATTGTATAGCATATTCAGGCAGTTTTTGCTCTGATTAACCTACAAAGAGCATTTTTTCCATGTCATTAAATGGTCTCCAAAAACATAATTTTTTTCAACTAATATCTTCTTTTACTAAGTTAGAAGTTTTCAGGTTCTTTAAATTTTGTTAGTTAACATACAGTGCAATATTGGTTTCTGGAGTAGAATTCAGTGATTCATCCCTTACGTACAACACCCAGTGCTTATCACAACAGGTGCCCTCTTTAATACCCGTCACCCATCTAGCCCATCCGCCCTCACCTCTCTCCATCAACCCTCAGTTTGTTCTCTGTTGTTAAGAGTCACTTCCAGTGGGGTGCCGGGTGGCTCGGTCAGTTGAGCATCTGACTCTTGGTTTCGGCTTAGGTCATGATCTCCAAGTTAGGAGATGGATCCCTGTGTTGGGTTCCACATTCAGCGAGGAGTCTGCTTCCCCTCTCCCTCTGCCCCTTCTCGGGCTCAAGTGCTCTCTCTCTCTCTCTCTGAAATAAATCTTAAAAAAAAGTCACTTATGGCTTGTTTCCCTGTTTCCTTCTCTCCTTTTTTTCTTTCCCTCTTCCCATATGTTCATCTGTTTTCTTTCTTAAATTCCATATATGAGTAAGATCATATGGTATTTGTCTTTCTCTGACTGACTAATTTCACTTAGCATAATGCACTCTAGCTCTATCCAGGTCATTGCAAATGGCAGGATTTCATTCTTTTTGATGACTGAGTAGTGTTCCATTGTGTATGTGTATGTATGTATATATGTATGTGTGTATATATACACCACATCTTTTTTTTAAAAGATTTTATTTATTTATGTGAGAGAGAGAGAGATAGCGAGAGAGAGCATGAGCAGGGGTGGGGGAGAGAGAGAAGCAGGCTCCCCACTGAGCAGGGAGCCTGATGGTGGACTCCATCCCAGGACTCTGAGATCATGACCTGAGCCGAAGGCAGACGCCCAACCAACTGAGCTATCCAGATGCCACTATACCACATCTTATCCATTCATCAGTGGATGGACATTTGGGCTCTCTTGGCTATTGTTGATAATGCTGTTATAAACATTGGGATGCATGTATTCCTTTGAATCTGTATTTTTTTCCTTTGGGTAAATACCTAGTAGTGCAATTGCTGGGTTGTAAGGTAGGGTTTTTTTTTTTGTTTGTTTTGTTTTTTAAGATTTTATTTATTTGAGAGACAGCATGAGCAGGGGTGGGGGGAAGGGCAGAGGGAGAGGGAGAAGCAGGCTCCCCGCTGAGGGGGGAGCCCAACACGGGGCTTGGTCCCAGGACCCCAGGATCACAACCTGTGCCAAAGGCAGTTGCTTAGCCAACTGAACCACCCAGGTGCTCCAGGTAGTTCTATTTTTAACTTTTTTAAAAATTATTATTAAAGATTTTATTTATTTGACAGAGACACAGAGAGGGAACACAAGCAGGGGGAGTGGGAGAGGGAGAACCAGGCTTCCCGCTGAAGAGGGAGCCCGATGTGGGGCCCAATCCCAGGACCTTGGGACCATGACCTGAGCTGAAGGCAGACGCTTAACGACTGAGCCACCCAGGCACCCCTATTTTTAACTTTTTGAGAAACCTCTAAACTGTTCTCCATAGTGGCTGCAGCAATTGGCATTCTCACCAACAGTGCAGGAGGGTTCCCCTTTCCCCATATCCTTGCCAACACTTGTTGTTGCTTGTGTTGTTAATTTTAGCCATTCTGACAGGTGTGAGGTGGTATCTCATTGTGGTTTTGTTTTGCATTTCCCTGATGATAAGTGATGTTGAGCATCTTTTCCTGTGTCTGTTAGCCATCTGGATGTCTTTTTTGGAAAAATGTCTATTCATGTTTTCTGCCCTTTTCTTAACTGGATTATTTGTTTTTTGGGTGTCGAGTTTGGTAAGTTATTTATAGATTTTGGATACTAACCCTTTATCAGATATGTTGTTTACAGATAGCTTCTTTCATGCTGCCTTTTAGTTTTGTTCATTGTTTCCTTCACTGTGCAGAAGCTTTTTATCTTGATAAAGTCCCAACAGTTCATTTTTGTTTTTGTTTCCCTTGCCTCTGGTGACATGTCTAATAAGAAGTTGCTATGGCTGAGGTCAGAGAGGTTTCTTCCCGTGTTCTCCTCTAGGATTTTGATGGTTTCCTGTCTCACATTTAGGTCTTTCATCCATTTTGAATTTATTTTTGTGTAAGGTGTAAGTAAGAAAGTGGTCCAGTTTCATTCTTCTGCAGTTCTCCCAGCACCATTTGTTGAAGAGACTGTCTTTTTTCCATTGGATATTCTTTCCTGCTTTGTCCAAGATTAGTTGACCATATAGTTGTGGGTCTGTAATTTTTTTTAAGATTTTATTTCTAAGTAATTTCTAAACCCAATGTGGGCTTGAACTTACAACCCTGAGATCAGGAGTCACATGCTTTATTGACTGAGCCAACCAGTTGCCCCTCCAAAAACATGATTTTTGAAGGCTCTGTAATTAGTCATGGATCTGCTTAACCATTCTCTTAGGAATAAACATATTTTCTAATTTTCCAGATATCCATGTTTTCATTCAGAACTCATTTTAACTTCTTTTGAAATAATTTCAGGCTTATAGAAAAGTGCAAATAGAACAGAGAATTCTCATATCCACATTCCCCAAATGTTAACATTTTACCACATTTGGTATGTCATATTCTTTTCTCAGTTATGCACACACATTTTATTTTTTCTGAATTGTAATAGTAGGGCTGGGAAGCATGAGGAGAATGAGGCATTTGCCTTGGGCACAAAATTTGAGTGGGTACCAAAAAACTCAGGAATCAAGATAGATATTTTAATGCAATATTGAAATAAAAATTAATGTAAAATAATGTATGATTAATATAAACATTTTAAAGACAGTGTCAGTAATTGCAGGCATGATGCCCTTTTATTTCCTTTTTTTAAAAAAAAGATTTATTTATTTAATTTTATTTTATTCTTTTAAGATTTTATTTATTTGACACAGAGAGAGAGAGCACACAAGCCAGGGAGAGAGACAGAGGGAGAAGCAGACTCCCTCTCCTTCTGAGCAGGGAGCCCAACGCGGGGCTTGATCCCAGGACCCTGAGATCATGACCTGGGCCAAGGGCAGACGCTTAACCTACTGAACCACCCAGGCGCCCCTATTTATTTATTTATTTATTTATTTATTTATTTATTTATTTTTAAAGATTTTATTTATTTGACAGCAAGACAGCCAGAGAGAGGGAACACAAGCAGGGGCAGTAGGAGAGGGAGAAGCAGGCTTCCATGGAGCAGGGAGCCTGATGTGGGGTTCGATCCCAGGACCCTGGGATCATGACCTGAGCCGAAGGCAGACGCTTAACGACTGAGCCACCCGGGTGCCCCCCTATTATTTATTTTAGAGAGAGACAGAGAGAGAGAGGGCACGAGTGGGAGGGGCAGAGGGAGAGGGAGAGACTCCACACTGAGCACGGAGCCCGATGTGGGGATCGATCTCACCACCCGGGGATCACAACCTGAGCCAAAACCAAGAGTCAAATGCTTAACCGACTGTACCACCCAGGTGCCGATGCCCCTTTATTTCTAAATATTTCAGTGTGTTTCCTTTAAAAAGGGAGGGATGGTATTCTCTTACATAACCACAATACAGTGATCAAAATATAGGAAATAACTGATGTAATGCTAGTACCTAATATCTGTTCTACAGATGTTTAGTTTTTATCAGCTGTCCTAGTAGTGTTCTTTATAACAGAACAACTTTTTTCTGACTCAGGATCCTATCCAGGATCAAACGTTGAATTAGTTGTCATGTCTCCTTAATGACATGACAACTCTGAACTAAACAATGACATCCTTTGAACTAAACAGTGTTTATCCTTCATGACTTTAACACTTCTGAAGAGTGCTGACCATGTATTTTATAGAATGTCCTTTGATTTGTGTTTGTCTGTTATTTCTTCTTGATTAAATCCAGGTTATAAATTTTTATTTTTATTTTTTTTATTTTTTTAAAGATTTTATTTATTTATTTGAGAGGGAGAATGAGAGATAGCACAAGAGGGAAGAGGGTCAGAGGGAGAAGCAGACTCGCTGCTGAGCAGGGAGCCCGATGTGGGACTCGATCCAGGGACTCCGGGATCATGACCTGAGCCGAAGGCAGTCGCTTACCCAACTGAGCCACCCAGGCGCCCCAGGTTATAAATTTTTAGTAAGAATACCACAGAGGTAGTGCTGTGTCCTTCTCAGTGCATTGTATCAGAAGACACAAGGTATACTATTACGGGTGGTGTCAGCTTTAATCACTTGGTTAAGGATGCATCTGACCAGGTTACTCCACTGTAAAGTTATGATTATTTTCTAATTAGTTGGTAACTTGTGGGAAGATACTTTAAGACTGTAAAGATAACTGTTTCTCTTTGTACTTTTTAGTATCCATTGATGATTCTTGCCTTAAACAGTTATTTACTATGATGCTTGCCAAATGTACCTTAAAAAATTTTCCATCACTCCTTTCTCATTTATTGGTCAGAATTTTACTCAAAGAATTTTCCTTTCTTATGTATGTATTTATCATATTATTAATATTTATCAGTATGGACTCAGATTCTTCTATGAGTTATAATCCAGTACTATCATTATTTATCTTGTTAAATACAGGGTTTTGTTTTGTTTTGTTTTTTCTTGCTCAGGTCACAGTCTGATGTGCATTGGCAGGGCTAGGCCTCCTCTCCTCACACATTCAGAGACCCAGGCTCCTTAAACCCCTAGAGTAGCCCTTTAAACTGGAAGTCTGGGAAAATAATTAAGCCCTAATGCCTTAAGACATCTGTTGCATGCAACAAGGTAATTTCTCTATGATTCTGGAGTGGTACTACTTATATGCCATCCTTGGGAGAACTGAGGAATTAGTTATTCACGTCATTGCATTAAGGGCTTAATTCTCTCAGGAAACCCTGGTTGGGAAGGGAAGGGCTTCTCTGGAGACGCAGTCTTCTGCTGACTTCTCTGCAACTGGTTGAAAAAGGAAGGAAGAGAACATGGAGGATCCCATGGAGGGTTTTGAGGGGTCACACTGGAGTTGGCAACATCAATCACCAATATTCCATTAGCCAGAATGGTTCAGTATTGTCCCTAGCTTCCAGAGAGGCTAGGAAGCAGTCTAGCTGTGTGTCCAGTACAAAAAGAAAACAGGATTTGGTGAACTCAGAACAATCGCTGATATGCTTCCTTTACTCTGCTTCCTTACTCTGCTTTGCTTTTCTTTTTATCACTTATTCCTAACGTCACATGTCTATTTCTTGTTTGTTTCTCCCACTAGAATGTAAATTCTATTGATAAAATAGCTTGTTTCATTTATCTACTGATACAGTATCTAGCACATAATAAGCAAAATCTTGAATTAATTACCTCAAACACTACTGTATAATGTTCCAGCATTAGAGTGTTCTTGCCATCTTTAGTCTGATAAGACAGAAGGAAAGGGTATCTGGAGAAAGCTCATACAATAGCAGAGGCAATGAGGTATTTACCCCTTCTTTGTTGATGTGAGAAAGGTTGCAATGCATTCTGGAACAGTGATATTTAGCCTTCGGGTTGTAATTTACTACTGAGTTTTGAAATCTATTTATTTTTTAAAAGAGATTTATTTTATTTTAGAGAGAGAGTATGTGTGCATGAATGGGGGGGCACAGGGAGAGGGAGAGAATCTCAAGCCAGCTGCTTGCTGAGCACAGAGCTGGATGCAGGGCTTGACCTCACAACCCTGAGATCATTACCTGAGTGGAAATCAAGGGTCGGACACTCAACCAACTGAGCCGCTGAGGCGCCCCTGAAATCCATTTAGAATGCAATGACCAGCATTGTTTCTTTTAAAAAATCAAATAGAATAGAGAATACTAGAGTTTATTGCATGTAATGAGGTTATGTATTTTCAGTTATAATTGTATATGTATACTGGGTTGCAGTATTAAATGTGTTTAATTGTGGTAAGAAATATATAACATGTAATTTATTAAATATTTTTAAGTATACAGTTCCGTAGTGTTAAGTATATTCACACTGTTGTGAAACAGATCTCCAGAACTTTTTCATCTTCCGAATCTGAAACCCTGTACCCATTAAACAATTCCCTTTTTCCCCTTCCTCCTACTTCCTGGTAGCCACCATTCTCCTGTTACCATACATTAAATGCATTTTTTACTGTCCAAAATACATTTGAGAAATATTGGACTAAGACATCAGCAACATACTGCCTACTCCAGCTCAAACATCTGTGTGTCTCTTTTATGTCAGGCCACTGTGCTAGGTGCTGGAGATTTCAAGAAGAAGTAGACATGACCTCTGCTGTTGAGACATTCCCATTCTACCTGGGGACAAAGACCAACCAAGCAAGTGCTGTTTGCCAAGCAGAGAAAGACAGAAATATGTTGTAGGCCAGGTTAAGGGAGAAACAAAGGCACAGAAACCTCAGAGTACAAGATCTGTAGTTTGGGGAGGCAGGAAGTGGCAGGCATTAAGATTAGGGAGGTGAGAGAGGCTGCTGGGAAGATGGCAGAGTAGGACGTCCCTGGGCTGACCTCTTGCCGTGTGGCCACCTAGAGAGCACCCATGTCGGCATAAATAACTCAAAAAGCAGCCCGAAAACTGGCAGAACAGACTCTCCGCAGCCCGGCATAGACAAGAGGCCAAGCGAAGCAGATCCATCCCCTCTAATCGCTCTTGGCAAGATCCCGTCAAAGCGGTGCCACAAGCCTGGCAGTGTGTGCGCGGTCCAGACAAGGTCAGCACCACTCCAAAGTGAGTCCTGCCCCAGGGCGAGGGGAAGATAACCACACACCCATCTGACTGTGACCCCAGCAGTGGGCTGAGGGTAGGCAACTGGTCTGACTGCAGGCCCCACCCACCAACAAAAGCTTCTCTGGGGACGACACAGGGACAGTGCCTGCAGTTTGGTGCTACTGCATCTCTGGCACAAATGCCTGGTCTGACTCGACTCAAGCCCGAGGCAGCCCCGGAGCAGCCCACTGATACCGCGGGCACCAGACTCTCCCCACAACAGGCAGGGAGCCATCGCAGACAACAGGACTGAAGGCAAACACATCCCAGCCACAAGGTAGGACACCCCTGGAGCAACACACATAGGAGACGCCACCTGAAGCACCAGGTTCTGGGGAACAGACATTGCACTGCAGGACCTCTTCTTCATAGAGCCACTACTTTCAAGTGCAGGAGACGTAGCTGACTTTCCTAACACAGAAAAACAAACAACGCAAGAGACAGAATGAGGAGACAGAGGAGTATGTCCCAAATCAAAGAACAGGACAAAATCAGAGCCTGAGACCTAAGCAAAATGGAGATAAGTAATATGTCTGATAGTGAATTTAAAGTAACGCTCATAAAGATTCTCACTAGAATTGAGGAAGGACTGCAGGACTTCCTTGAGACCCTCCACCAAGAGCTAGAAGACGTAAAAAAGAACCAGTTAGAGCTATTGGACTCACTAAATGGAAATAAAAATAGACCATCTGGAATAAATAGCAAGCAAGAGGAAGTAGAAGAAAGGACCAGCCACCTGGAGGACAGAGTCATGGAAAGCAGTCAAGCCGAACAGATGAGAGGGGGGAAAAATATGCAAAATGAAAATAGACCCAGGGAACTGAGCAATGCTGTCAGGCATAACAGTCGCATGATAGGGATCCCAGAAGGAGAAGAGCGAGGAAAGGGGGCAGAAGATTTGTCTGAAGAAATAATAGCTGAAAACTTCCTGAATCTGGGGAAGGAAAGAGAAATCCAGATCCAGGAGGCACAGAGAGCCCCCAACACAACCAACCCAAAGAGGTCTGCACCAAGACACAAAGTAAATAAGATGGCCAAAAGTAGTGAGAAAGAGAGAATTTTAAAAGTAACAAGAGAAAGGAAAGCAGGTACATACAAGGGAAACGCCATACGGCTATCAGTGGGTTTTTCCGCAGAAACTTTGCAGGCCAGAAGAAAGTGGCATGATAAATTCCAACTGCTAAAAGGAAAAAAATCTACAGCCAACAATACTCTATCCAGCAAGGCTTTCGTTTAGAATAGAGGGAGAGATCAAGTTCCCAGAAAAACAAAAATTAAAAGCAAAACCAGCCATGTCCCTGTGACACACAATGCCATCGGCCTGTGGGTCCCAAATTCACGGTCCAGCCGCCCTGCTGCCCGAGTCAGCGTGCACGGCCTGCCACCTGCTAAATGCCAAGTCAACATGCCTTCACCTCAGATTGCTAAGGGCTCAAATTGACACTGTTCCCCTCAAATTTCAGCCCCTGTGCCCAAGTTTGTGCACAAAAGTGGGAATAATTATAACAGCAGAATGAAGCAACCCAAATATCTATTTCTGTGGAACATAGAATGGATAAAAGGAGTGTGCTAGGCTGAGAACATCTCCAAAAAGCACACGAACAATACATACAGCATGATTCTGGTTAGTTAAAAAAAAAAAAAAAAAAAAACCTGGGAGGAATAAAACAAGATGAAACCAGAGAGGGAGACAAACCATAAGAGACTTCTTAAGCATAGGAAAGAAACAGGCTTGCTGGAGGGGAGGTGGGGGGGATGGGGTGACTGGGTGGTGGGCATGAAGGAGGGCACGTGATGGAATGCACACTGGGTGTTGTATACAACTGATGAATCACTGAACTCTAAAACTAATATACACTATATTAATTACTTGAATTTAAAATTAAAAAAAAGGAAACCCCAAAAAAGAAAAAGATGAGGAAGTTGAAAGAAAAGATTGTGAAAAGTCCTTGAAAGAAATACTTTGGACCTTATTCAGAGGCAATGGCAAGTTATCAGAGATTTTATTCATTGGGGAAATGCTGTGGTTAGTAGTCTGTATTTGGAAGACTGTCTGGAGCTGCATGGAAGGTACTGGGGTGCTCTCTGGGGGTATTTTTAAAATTTTTAAAAAGATTTTATTTGAGAGTGAGTGAGAGAGAGCACGAGCAAGGGGAGGGGCAGCAGGAGAAGCCGACTCTCCTCTGAGCAGGGAGCCTGATGCGGGACTCGATCTTGGGACTCCTGGATCATGAACTGAGCTGAAGGCAGATGCTTAACTAGCTGAGCCACCCAGGCGCCCCTGGGGGTATTTTTTTAAAGTTGAGGCTAGAGAAAGCATAGAGAGTGGATGTGAATTTCAAAAGCAGACTCAATTAAGTCCTGGTGCCCAGTTGAATGTGTGTGGGGGTGGGGAAAGGGTGATGTGGTGAGGCAGAGGGAGGAGGTACAGACAGGCTTCCATGGTGATGGTGACAGGAAGACCTAGGACAGATGTGGTCTCAGCCATTCAAGTGCAAACCTCCAGAGGCAATGAGAAATAGAGGTATGGAGCTCAGGAACAACGTGGGAATATAGAAGTGGACTTGGTGTGTGCGGGTGTTGTGATGGCAGCAGCGGCAGCAGTCGTGGGGGTTGTGACAGCTACGGAGAGAAGGAAGCCTGGGGCTTTGCAACAAGAAGGGCAGCAGTGAGAGAGAGTGCCGCTGAGACCAGAAAGGTAGGAGGAAAAAAGAACAACGTTTTGGCCAAGCCAATGGAAAGGGGAATCCAAGAAAGCAGGGCTAGTCAACCATGTCAGGTGTATGGGAGGTCAAATACAATGAGAAAGGGGCAGAGGGTGATGATGGTGAACTGCCAGCCTCTTGGTGAGTGAGGAACATGGCGCAGCTGCATTGGTACTGAGTTCCACTCAGGAAGAAGCTTTCTTTACTCTCCAGCGTATGGCTCTACATGCTTTACCAGACAGACTGCCTGGGCCGTTAAGATGATTTATTTCTGTATTTGCTAACCTTAAAAGCTTAGAAACGTGTTTATTTTGTATCTTTTATGAAGTCAAAGTCTCACTATGAAAACAGTTACCATCTTTTTCATGTTATCTAGTTTTTTTTTTTAAGATTTTATTTATTTATTTGACAGAGAGAGACAGCGAGAGAGGGAACACAAGTAGGGGGAGTGGGAGAGGGAGAAGCAGGCTTCCCGCTGAGCAGGGAGCCCGATGTGGGGCTCGATCCCAGGACCCTGGGATCATGACCTGAGCCGAAGGCAGACGCTTAACGACTGAGCCACCCAGGCGCCCTTGGCAGTGTTTTTTGTTGGAAGATTTTCTTATACCTGCTATGCTAGTTGAATATTTTGTCTGATCCATATAAAGTCTGATGAGATCTGTTTTGAGCTCTCTGCAAACAGTGGTGAAATTAGAATAAGGTGGTCTCTTTGACTGCTATAATTGTTGGTAGCATTCTCTGGATGCCTTGGCAGTGTATCTTGTTCCAAGAGCAGCTGTTTCTTCTGGACCTGTAAAACCTTAGAAGACATGTACTAATTTAAAATTAAATTGCACATAAGTTTATCAGGCAGAATGTTCATCCACTCATTCATTCAAGCTAAAGGCCTTAAGACTCTTGTTTTTAATTACGTTTTCCACTGCAAGTCAACTTTTTTTACTTTTGAACTTTTAAACAGTAACAGAGAATGCTTTAGAAATTTAAAAAATCATTTGTCTTTTTTGCATGATTTATGAAAACAGTGATTTTAAGTTTGCATTTATTTATTTTTAAGTAGCATGGAGCCCAACATGGGGCTTGAACTCAACGACCCTGAGATCAGGAGTCGGACACTTAACCGACTGAGCCACCCAAGTGCCCCCCCTTTTTTGTAAAGATTTTTATATATTTATTCATGAGAGAGAGAGGCAGAGGGAGAAGCAGGCTCCCCAAGGAGCAGGGAGCCCAATGCAGGACTCGATCCCAGGACCCTGGGATCATGATGTGAGCCGAAGGCAGATGCATAACCTTCTGAGCCACCCAGATGCCCCACCCAGGTGCCCCTTAAGTTTGCATTTTTAGTTTATTTTATTTTATTTAGATTTTATTTATTTGAGAGAGAGAGAGACAGAGAGCACAAGTGGGGAGGAGAGGGAGAAGCAGGCTCCCCACAGAGCAGGGAGCCTGGTGTGGAACTCGGTCCCAGGACCCTGGGATCATGACCTGAGCCGAAGGCAGACGCTTAACCGACTGAGCCACCCAGGCGCCCAAGTTTGCATTTTTAAATTTTAGTTCAATATATTATGAAATAAATTCAGTGAATTTCAACATATTATTTAATTTACTTTAAAAACTATGCGTGCCCTTTTTTTATTTTAGCCATTCTGACAAATACAAGGTGATACCTCACTGTGGCTTTGATTTGCGTTTCCCTGATGATTGGTGATGTTGAGCATCTTTTCATGTGTCTTGGCCATCCATATGTCTTCTTGGGAAAAATGTCTATTCAAGTCCTCTGCCCATTTAAAAATTTTTTATTTTAACTTTATTTTTTATTTGAATATAGTTAATATACAGTATTATATTAGTTTCAAGTGTACATTATAATAATACAACAATTCCATACATGACTCAGTGCTCATCACAGTTAAGTGTACTCTTAATCCCCTTCACCTGTTTCATCCATCCCCCTCCTACCTTCCCTCTGGCAACCACCAGTTTGTTTTCTGCATATGAGGTTTTTTCGTTTGTCTCTTTCTTCCCTTGTTCATTTGTCTTATTTCCACATATGAGTGAAATCATATGTTAATTGTCTTTCCCATTTTTTTTAAGATTTTATTTTTAAGTTATCTCTACACCCAACGTGAGGTTCAGACCAACAACCCTGAGATCGAGAGTCGCACATTCCACCAACTGAGCCAGCCAAGTGCCTCTGTCTTTCCCATTTTTTAATCAGTTTGGGTTTTTTGGTGTTGAGTTATATAAGTTCTTTATATATTTTGGATATTAACTCCTTATTAGATACATCATTTGCAAATACCTTCTCCTTTCAGTAGGTTGCCTTTTTGTTTTGTTGGTGGTTTCCTTTGCTGTGCAGAAGCTTTTTATTTTGATGTAGTTTATTTTTGCTTTTGTTTCCCTTGCCCCAGAGACGTACCTAGAAAAATGTTGCCATGGCTGATGTCAGAGAAATTACTGCCTGTGTTCTCCTCTAGGATTTTTATGGTTTCAGGTCTCACGTTTAGGTCTTTAATCTATTTTGTTTATTTTTGTGTATGGTGTCAGAAAATGGTCCAGTTTCTGGAGGGTTTTATGCTGAGTGAAATAAGCCAATCAGAGAAAGACATGTATCATATGACCTCACTGATATGAGGAATTCTTAATCTCAGGAAACAAACTGAGGGTTGCTGGAGTGGTGGGGGTGGGAGGGATGGAGTGGCTGGGTGATAGCCATTGGGGAGGGTATGTGCTATGGTGAGCGCTGTGAATTGTGTAAGACTGTTGAATCACGGATCTGTACTTCTGAAACAAATAATGCAATATATGTTAAGAAAAAAGAAAAAGAAGAAGATAGCAGGAAGGGAAGAATGAAGGGGAGTAAGTCGGAGGGGGAGACGAACCATTAGAGACGATGGACTCTGAAAAACAAACTGAGGGTTCTAGAGGGGAGGGGGGTGGAGGGATGGGTTAGCCTGGTGATGGGTATTAAAGAGGGCACATTCTGCGTGGAGCACTGGGTGTTATGCACAAACAATGAATCATGGAACACTACATCAAAAACTAATGATGTAATGTATGGTGATTAACATAACAATAAAAAATTATTTAAAAAAAAAGAAAATGGTCCAGTTTCATTCTTTTGCATGTAGCTGTCTAGTTTTCCCAGCACCATTTATTGAAGAGAAGCTGTCTTTTCCCCACTATATATTCTTGCCTTCTTTGCCATAGATTAATTGAGCATATAAGTGGGGCAGATAGGCTCTCTATTCTGTTCCATTGATCTGTGTGTCTCTTTTTGTGCCAATACCATACTCTTTTGCATGCTATAGCTTTGTAGTATATCTTAAAATCTGGTATTGTGATACCTCCAGCTTTTTTCTTTCTCAAGATTGCATTGGCTAGGGGCGCCTGGGTGGCTCAGTTGGTTTGGCAACTGCCTTCGGCTCGGGTCATGATCCTGGAGTCCCGGGATCGAGTCCCGCATCGGGCTCCCTGCTCGGCGGGGAGTCTGCTTCTCCCTCTGACCCTCCCCCCTCTCATGCTCTCTCTCTCTCATTCTCTCTCTCTAATAAATAAATAAAATCTTTAAAAAAAAAAAGATTGCTTTGGCTATTCAGAGCCATAAAAAAGGATGAAATCTTGCCATCTGTGACTACATGGATAGACCTAGAGGGTGTTATCTAAGTGAAATAAGTCAGACTGAGAAAGACAAAGACCATATTATTTCACTCATATATGGAACTAAAAAACAGGAGAAATGAATAAACAAAAAATAGAATCAGACCTATAAATCCAGAGAAGAAACTGATGGTTGCCAGAGGAAAGGGGGGTAGGAAGCTGGGCAAATTGGTAAAGGGGAGTGGGAGATAACAGGCTTCCACTTGTGAAATAAATAAGTCACAGTAATAAAAGGCACAGCATAGGGAATATAGTCAGTGATATTGCGATAGCATTGTATTGTGACAGATGGTAGCTACACTTAATGAGCATAGCATAATGTGTAGAGAAGTTGAATCACTATGTTATAAACCTGAAACTAATGTAACATTATGTCAACTATATTCAAGTTAAAATATTAAATAAAAATTTCTTAAAAGAATAGAATTTACTTCAAGCAAACTAACCATGACTTTCTCCTATTTGACTTCAAACCAAAACATGTTTTTTAATACTTATATAAAAATATATATATATAAAATATATAAATATATATTTTATATATATATTGCCTCCTTTCTAGATATTTTATTCATTTTGATGGTGTTGTGAATAGAGTTTTAGAAATATTTTCTTTTGGATTGTTCATTTGCACCATTTATTATCTGTTCTTGTTTTTTCTTTTTAATGATAGCCATCTTTAAAAGGTGTGAGGTGGTATCTCATTGTGTTTTTCATTTGCATTATCCTATTTTTAAAAAAGATTTTATTTATTTATTTTTAGAAAGAGAGGGAGAGTGGAAGCTGGGGGAGGGGCTGTGGGAGAGGGAGAGAGAAAATCTCAAGCAAACTCCCTGCTGAACGCAGAGCCCCACGCAGGGCTTGATCACATGACCCTGGGATCATGACCTGAGCTGAAACCAAGAGTCAGAGGCTCAAGTGACTGAGCTACCCGGCGCCCCTGCATTTCCTTATTGGTTAGTAGTATTGAGTATCTTTTTTTTTTTTTTTTTAAGATTTTATTTATTTAGTTGACAGAGAGAGACACAGCAAGAGAGGGAACACAAGCACGGGGAGCAGGAGAGGGAGAAGCAGGCTTCCCGCGGAGCAGGGAGCCCGATGCGGGGCTCGATCCCAGGACCCTGGGATCACGACCCGAGCCGAAGGCAGACGCTTAACGACTGAGCCACCCAGGCGCCCCTTGAGTATCTTTTCATGTGGTTATCGGTCATTTGTATATCTTCTCTGAAGAAAAGTCTCTTCAAGTCCTTGTCCATTTTTTCATCAGCTTGGTTTTTGTTGTTTTTGTTGAAGGGTAGGAGTTCTTTATTCTGGATGTAACAGATAAATTATTTGCAAATATTTTCTCCCATTCCATGGTGTGCCATTTCACTCTGTTGTGTCTTTTGATACACAGAAGGTTTTCATTTTGATGTAGTCCAGTTTATCTGTTTCTTTTTTTATTTTTTGCCTACACTTTGGATGTTATATCCAAGAAATCATTGCTAAATCCAATGTCATAAAGATTTTCCTCCGTGTTTTCATCTAACAGTTTTATCATTTTAGCTCTTAATTTTATGTCTTTGATTCATTTTTAGTTAATTTTTATGATGAAAATGTAAGAGGCCAGCTTTATTTTTCTGAGCACCATTTGTTGAAAAGACTGTCCTTTCCCCATTGAGTGATCTTGGCAGTTTTTTTGAAAATCAGTTCACCAAAATGTGAGGGTTTATTTCTGGGTTCTCTATTCTATGGTTCTGGTCTATATGTCTATCCTTATGCCAATACCATATTGTTTTGATTACTGAGACTTTGTAGTAAGTCTTGAAATCAGGAAGTATGAGTCCTCCAACTTTATCTTTTTCAAGATTAGTTGGCTAATTGGGATCCCTTGAGATTCTACATGAATTTTAGATAGGTATTTCCATTCCTATAAAAAATAAATAAACACCATTGGAATCTTAATAGAAATTGCATTGAATCTGTACATTGCTTTAGATAGTATCATCATCTTAACAGTATTACGGCTTTTAGTCCTTTAACATAGGATAGCTTTCCATTTATTTATGTCTTTTTTTCTAGCTTTATTAGGGTATAATTGACAAATATGATTGTAAGATATTTAAGGTGTGCAACATGGGTACACTTACATCGCAAAAGGCTTATTTATGTCTCTTTTAATTTCTTTCAGCAATGTTTTATAGTTTTCAGTGTACAGATATTTTGCCTCCTTTCTAGATATTTTATTCATTTTGATGGTGTTGTGAATAGAGTTTTAGAAATATTTTCTTTTGGATTGCTCATTGCAGTAGTATAGAAAGACAATTTTGGGTGTTGATTTTATATCCTGCAACTTTGCTGTATTCACTTATTAAATCTAACTTTTTTGTGTGGGTTCTTTAAGGTTTCCTACATAGATGATCATGTCATTCTACAAGCAGATAATTTTACTTTTTCCTTTCTAATTTGGATGCCTTTTATAGTTTTTTTTCTTTCCTAATTGCTCTGGCCAGAACTTTCAGTAATATATTCAGTAGAAGTGACAAAAGCAGGCATTCTGTCTTGTTCCTGATCTTACGGAGAAAGCTTACAATCTTTTACCATTGAGTTGGTGTTAGCTGTGCCTTTTTCATGTTGAGGAAATTCCCTTATAATTCCCAGTTTATTTTTTTAAAATAATTTTAGCCCTATTGTCACTTTATTTTCATTTTCATTTTTTTAAAGATTTTATTTATTTGACAGAGAAACAAAGCGAGAGAGGGAACACAAGCAGGGGGAGTGGGAGAGAGAGAAGCAGGCTTCCCATGGAGCAGGGAGCCTGATGCGGGGCTCGATCCCAGGACCCTGGGATCATGACCTGAGCTGAAGGCAGACGCTTAGTGACTGAGCCACCCAGACATCACTCCCAGTTTATTTTTTATCATTAAAGAGTGTTTTGTCACATACTTGTGCATCAGTGAGATGATAATGTGGTTCCCCCCACTTCGTTCTGTTAATGTGTATATTGCTTGATATTCTTATTTTAATCCACCCTTGGATTCCTGGGATAAATCCCACTTGGTCATGGTATATAATCATTTTAATATGTTGCCAGGTTTTGTGTGCTAGTATTTTTTTGAGGATTTTTGTGTTTATATTCGTAATGAATATTTTCTTTACTTGCGGTGTCTTTCTCTAGCTTTGCTATCGGGTAATACTGACCTCATAAATGAGTTAGGAAGTGTTCCCTTATCTTTGATTTTTTTGGATGAGTATGAGAAGGATTGATGTTAATCTTTAAATGTTTAGTAGAATTTACAATGAAGACATCTGGTCCTGGGCTTTTCTTTGTTGGGAGATTTTTGATTACCAGTTCAATCCTCCTGTTTGTTATAGATTGTTGAGATTTTTCTATTTCTTCTTGAGCAAGTTTTAGAAGTTTGTGTATTTCCAGGAATTTGTCTATTTCATGTTTCTTTTTTAAAAAAAGATTTTATGTATTTATTTGACAGAGAGAGAGACAGCAAGAGAAGGAACACAAGTAGAGGGAGTGGGAGAGGGAGAAACAGACCTCCCGCAGAGCAGGGAGCCCAATGCGGGGCTTGATCCCAGGACCCTAGGATCACGACCCGAGCCGAAGGCAGACACTTAAAGACTGAGCCACCCAGGCGCCCCTATGGCCTGTTTCATCTAGGTTATCCAATTTGTTGACCTACTGCTTTTCATAGTATTCTCTTATAATTCTTTTTATTTCTGTGTATTCCATTGTAATGCCCCCACTTTAGTTTTAGTAATTTGAATCTTCTTTTTTCTTAGTCAGTCTAGCTAACAGTTTGCTGGTTTTGTTGATCTTTTCAAAGAACCAACTTTTAGTTTCACTGATTTTTTTTCTATGCTTTATTTTATAGTTTCTCTCCACTCTGAATTTCCTTATTTCTGCTGCTTTAGGATTTAGTTTGTCCTTTTTCCATACTTCCTTAAAGTGTACAATTAGCTTATGAATTTGAGACTTTTCTTCTTTTTAAAAGTAGGCATTTATAGTTATAAATTTCCCTCCAGCACTACTTTCAGTACATCCCGTAAGTTTTGGTGTATTGTATTTTTGTTTTCATTCATCTCAAGATATTTTCTAATTTCCCTTTTGATTTCCACCTATACATTTAAATCAATATTATTGTAGTAAGTTGTTGGTAATGATGTTTTACAATGATTTTTCCAGCATTTTTAGATTTTATATACCCAGATAGGGTGCCTTGCATCATAGTTTTTAAAATTTCAATGTGTTGTTTTTTTCTTAGAAGTTCCAAATTTTTTTCAAGTCTCCCTGTTTTGTTTTGGTTGTATCTTGTTCCTTTATTTATGCTTTTGATTCCTGTTTTTATGTCTTTGTTTTAAACATTCTGTTCTAGGGGCGCCTGGGTGGATCTGTCATTAAGCCTCTGCCTTGGCTCAGGTCATGATCCCAGGTCCTGGGATTGAGCCCCATATCATGCTCCCTGCTCAGTGGGAAGCCTACTTCTCCCTTTCCCACTCCCCCTGCTTGTGTTCCCTCTCTCACTGTCTCTCTGTCAAATAAATAAATAAAATCCCCCCCAAAAATTCTGTTCTCATTTTATAATAGTTCTTAATCTTAATATCTAACCCTTTGTTTGAGATATCCCCTGATAGTACCCATGCTAAATTGTTTCATTGTATGTTTTATAATTTTATGTTGTATACTAATGTTTAGTGGGATTTTAATTATGGAAATTCCATGAGGCCTTGGTTTGTCAGTTTAAGTTGGTATACATTTCATCTGTCTGCCTGAGTGACAGGAACATGTGTTTTAAGTGACCAAAGGAAACTCTCCCACATCCCTCAAGCTAGAATGCAAGCTTCATGAAATTAGGAGTCTTTGTTTTATTTACCAGTGTCTTCCAAATTGTCTACTGCAGTGCATGCCATTTACTAGGTAGCCTACCTGTATTTGTTGAACTGAATTTATCGTCTTTGTTTGCTGGTGGGTGGATTAATTTTGACAGATCCATAGTTTTTGTTTTTTTGACATATCCACAGTTTCATTGAGGAAGTAGTGAGGGACTATTCTATCAATAATGGCTACAGTTTTCTTTTGAATTTTTGCCTGTTTGTTGGTAACGTGACTTTTACCCCATGCTATATGCAAAAAGAGAATTCTAGTCCTGTTATGGTGAATGAACATTTGTCTCCTTCCTGGGTCTGTTTTTGTTTCAGAGGCTTCACATTAGTTGAGTTTGGCTCTCTGAGCCATCTTCAATTTGTTTTTCACTAATCTTCAAGTTTATCTTTTTATGGAGGGTGAGAATGGATATTTTACATAATTTTTTTTTAAATAAAAATAATCAGATTAAGCTCTGAAGGTTAAAACCCAGCTTGGGGTGCCTGGCTGGTTCAGTCAGTGGAGCATGTGACTCTTGATCTCAGGGTCATGAGTTCAAAGTCCACATTGGGTGGAGTTTACTTAAAAAAAATAAATAAAATCTTTAAAAATATCATTGTATTCATATGATATAGTTTAGTAGTGAGAATTTAGATAATCATCAAACATAAGGAACGATAGGTGAAAAGTAGAAGAGATTAGCAAAGGGAAAGCTTATGCGATTCTTTTTCAGCCTAAAGACATTTTTCTGATTTTGATACACTGTGGACATACTGACGGAGAACATAACTTAATGGTTAATTTCTTTTTCATTTTAGTGTAATGCTCATTAAAGTATTTTATTTTATTTTTTTAAAGATTTATTTATTAGAGAGAGAGAAAGAGTGAGCATGAGAGGGGGGAGGGTCAGAGGGAGAAGCAGACTCCCCGCTGAGCAGGGATCCCAATGTGGGACTCGATCCTGGGACTCCAGGATCCTGACCTGAGCCGAAGGCAGTTGCTTAACCAACTGAGCCACCCAGGCGCCCTCATTAAAGTATTTTAAAATGAAATTTAAAGGCTATTATCCGGCAGGTATTGGGATTATCTTTGAAAAACATTAAAGAAGAAAATTAACTATTTAATATCATAACATTACCAATAAATTTAGTAGACTTCTTATTCATTTGATATGATACAAATTAGATGGAACATGAATGTAAACAGAAAATTGCCACCCTGAGTACCTTAAAGTTATAAAGAGCTTGTTTTCAAAGATGTAAGTTCTTCCTTATATTGCCTTTTGTGATCATGTTGAACAACTATCTGTGGTTGATTAAAGAAGAGTATGAATTGACCCAACATTTGGTATTAAGGTGCTTTTAGTTCTGTTGTTAAAAATGGGGTCATGTGACATAATGATGACTAAATTTTGCTTCTTTGTTTTACAGTTCCAATTCCTGGCAGATTTGATCGGCGAGTATCAGGTATGTATTCTCTTTCATAACATACTGCTAAAATGCTGTTTTAAGATGGGATTATTTTAAATAAAAAACTGATCTTTTAAATAAAAAGGTAAGTTAGCATTACAGAACATTATAAAAATTACCTGTAGTTCCTTCATTCTGTTTCATTTTGAGTTCTGAGAATATATGTACATATTTGTCTCATTTATATCATTAATATTTTCCCATGTTTATAATTATGGCTTCTAAAAACTACTTTTTTTTTTTCCAATGCTTCCATATATCACCCAATGCTCTTCACAATAAGTGCACTCCTTAATCCCCATCACCTGTTTAACCCATCCCCACACACACCTCCCCTCTGGTAACTATCATTGTCTTCTCTGTAGTTAAGAGTCTGTTTCTTAGTTTGCCTCTCTCTCTCTTCCTCCCCTTTGCTCATTTGTTTTGTTTCTTAAATTCCACATGTGAGTGAAATCATGTGGTATTTGTCTTTCTCTGACTGACTTATTTCACTTAGCCTTATATTCTCTAGCTCTGTCCATGTCATTGCAGATGTCAAGATTTCATTCTTTTTTATGGCTGAGTAGTAGTCCATTACACACACACACACACATACACACACACACACACACACACACCACATTTTATCCATTCATCAGTCGATGGACACTTGGGCTGTTTCCATGATTTGGCTGTTGTAGATAATACTGCTATAAATATCAGAGTGTATGTATCCCTTTGAATTAGCATTCTTGTATTCTTTGGGTAAATATCTATTAGTATTTATAGCTAGATTATAGGGTAGTTCTATTTTTAACTTTTTGAGGAAATTTCATACTGTTTTCCAGAGTGGCTGTACCAGTTTGCATTCCCACCAACAATGCAAAAGTGTTCCCCTTTCTCCGAATTCTTGCCAACACCTGCTGTTTCTTGTGTTGTTGAGTTTAGCCATTCTGACAGGTGCGAGGTGATATCCCATTGTAGTTTTGATTTGCATTTCCCTGATGATAAGTGATGTTGAGCATGTTTTCATGTGTCTGTTGGCCATCTGGATGTCTTCTTTGGAAAAATGTCTATTCGTAAAACTCCTTTTCATATTATTATTATTATTTCTGGTATTCTAAATTATACTGTATTAACTACTTGCATACATTGTTGAGCCACTAAAACTGTTTATTCAGTTACAGTGCTGGGTAGCATTCTCTAGTCAGAGACTGAGCACTGCCTGAATTTTTTTCTGTATATTGCTATCCAGAGGCAGTCTACAGAATAGGCTACAGGGAGAAAGACACCCTACAAAGGCTTCTCTTCCACCACCATCTCACTAACATAGATGGTACCTATTTAATTTAGATGTAAAATAGTACTTCAGATTGTTTTATTTGGCACTCCTTTGATTATTAGCAAAAATGAATATTTTCCAAATATGAGAAATCTATTTTTATTTTCTTATACGGGAATAGTTTGGCAATATTTTCCTCGGTTATGATCCAGATTATTTTTTTATAAGTTTGAGTAAATTTCTTTTTTTTTAAGTTTGAGTAAATTTCTATCATGATTTTTAACCTTTTGAAAAATTTAAAAAAGATTTATTTGAGAGAGAGAGAACATGAGCAGGTGGAGGGACAAAGGTAGAGGGAGAAGGTAGAGAATCCCAGGCAGACTGTGTACTGAGTATGGAGCCAGACACAGGGCTTAATCTCACGACCCTGAGATGAGGACGTGAGCTGAAACCAAGAGTTCAACTGACTGAGCCACCCAGGTGCCCAACTTTTTGAAATTTTTAATGCAAAATTTTCCTAGTTGGTTGTGCTACTTATTTTAGTTTTGCTATTTTTTTTGTTGACTCAAACATTTTAACATGGGACTGGCTCCATGAACACTGCCTGGCACATAGCAAGCACTCACTAAATATTAATTGAATGTATATATATATATATGTATATATACACACATTTTTAAATAATTGCTCTTAAGCTGAGAAGGTCCTTTTTTTATAGAGCTGATGTATTTTCTAGAAGTTTCCTTATAATTAAAATGTTTGACTTTTGAATACATCTAGAGTTTATTTGATTGTATAATGGGAATGTTAATGTGCTTCAAACTGCAATGTGAGCTATATGTATCACATCATTCTTTCATATCCCCTCATTCTAGAAAGGTTTCTTGATTTTAAATTGTCACATGACCTAATATGTAGTGAGACTAGGAATCCCTTTTTTTTTTTTAAGATTTTATTTATTTATTTGACAGAGAGAGACACAGCGAGAGAGGGAACACAAGCAGAGGGAGAGGGAGAAGCAGGCTTCCCGCTGAGCAGGGAGCCAAATGCGGGGCTCCATCCCAGGACCCTGGGATCATGACCTGAGCTGAAGGCAGACGCTTAATGACTGAGCCACCCAGGCGCCCTTTTCTGTCCCTCCGTCCTCTTCTTTGAGAAAATCTGCTCATTTGTGTTTCAGAAAGCCTTTGGTAAGGTTGTACACCAAAGTCTGTTGAAAGGAGATTGAAAAAAATGTGTTCTATGTAGAGAGACATTACAGAGAAGAAATAGAGTGGGGATTAAAGGTTGGTACGAGATCCGTGAGCTATTATCTTCCATTTGTGTTCATCCTTGCCCTATACCCCCTTTTCCTAAATGATTAGTAATATCTCTTGACATCTGTAGGACAGATCTGGGAAATGGAGACTACAGTGACATCTCCTCCAGAGGTCACGGATGGCGTTCATGAATTGCTATTTAAGCTTTCTGTCAGTGTTGTTCAGGCCTTGAACTCTGTGGAGAACTCAGACAAGTACATGGTATTATCCCTCCTCCTTAGATTTAACAATCTAATTGAAGATTTTAAACTTTTTAATATTATTCAAGTGTTAAGTTAAAAGATTCTTAAAAGAATCCAAAATGATTATGCAGGAGAGAAAATAGCCTGTAGGAATAGCTAATGTTTTTTTTAATCCAGACTATGTGCTAGGTGCACAATTTTAGGGTCTCTCGAAATGCCTCCCTTATGTCATCGAACATAGTCCTCACATTAACACTGTGAGGTACGTGCCATGATTATCCCCACTGTACAGATGCAGAAACTGAGGACAAAGCAGAAGTCAAGTCACTTGGAACAGTCAAAGTGATAATGTGCCCAAAGGTAGCATGGGTCCTAAGTACTACCCTTCCTGTCTCTAAGGACCCTTTCTACCCTCTGGACCTCTTGGTCAGTTTTCATCTAAATCCCCTAAATTCTCAGCCTGTACACTCTTCCCTCTCCAGCCTTTCATCTTCTGGATCTAGCTGAAGGTTGGCTTGCCCTGCAGTCTTCTCAAATGGTGATTCTTCTCTTCCACCTTTCTTGTAACACGGACAGGAGATGGGTAAATGTTTTTATACTCCTTAGTGCTTCCAGACTGTTCTCCTACCTCCTCCCTACAACCCTCACCTTCAAACCTCACATTATTATATTCTATCAGCCATTTCTCCTCCTTGTTTTAGTTATCTAATAATGCATGGGCTGTTTTCTTCTGATTTCCATATAGATGATTCTTTCAGTGTCTTGCCCTTCCATTCCTTGACCTTTTGTCTTCCACCCTACTTTAGCTCCTCCTCCCCCTGGTCATACTCTGGGATGACAAGCATTACAACTCTTTTTTTTTTTTTTTTTTTTTTTAGGGATGGGGCAGACGGGGGGAGAGAGAGAGAATCTTAAGCTGACTCAGGGCTCAATCTCATGACTCCGAGATCATGACCTGAGCTGAAATCAAGAGTCAGATGCTTAACCAGCTGAGCCACCCAGGCACCCCAAGCATTATAGTTCTTCATACTCAATCAGTGATCCTCATCTCCCACCACCTGCTGTCGTCTGGGCTCTTGCTCTCCTGCTCCAGCCCTGACAACTTGATCTTCGTTTTTGTTCTTCGCTTCACCTTTTACTAACCTTAAATTCCTTGATCAGCGATTATAACCATTCTGTGGCACATACCCTCAATTTCCTTTTTCATTTTTACTTACTTGGCTAAACTATATTCTGTTTAAGCCCAGCTGTCCATTTATTCTGACTCTGCACCACAGCAGTACATGATTGAAGGAAAATACACAGCCCTGTTGACTGATCTTACTCTCAGTACCTGATCATTCACTAGTAGGCTCTGGATGCCAGCAGTCACACTGTGTCTCTGTACTTCTTTCGCTCTCCTG
Source organism: Eumetopias jubatus (assembly GCF_037043125.1). Classification (NCBI taxonomy): domain Eukaryota; kingdom Metazoa; phylum Chordata; class Mammalia; order Carnivora; family Otariidae; genus Eumetopias; species Eumetopias jubatus. The sequence continues at coordinate 200,280,617 of NW_028274807.1, forward strand.
TTCTCCCAGATAAGCCTTTCATACCTTCTTTCTCCCAAAACCTGCACCTCCTCCTTAATCTTCATGCCTGGCAGATGATTTTGTTCTTAACGAAGAAAACGGAAGCAACAGAAGATAGCTTCCATAGACTCCCACCACATCTATCCTTCCTTACCTACCTATGAGTCCAGTGTCCACCTGTACATTAGTTCATCCCTTCATCCTGCATACTCTTTATCCTTCAGTGGGATTATTCTTCTCAGAGGAGAAACACAAGCATTGACTTCCAGTTCTTAAAAAATAAAGCTTTTTTTAAACCACTCTTTCCTCTCCAGCCACCACCCTTTTTTTTCTCCCTATCTTTATAGCAAATTCCTTGAAGGAGTTGTCCATATTTGCTGTATTTAAGTTTCTCTTCTATTCTCTCTTGAGTCCAGTCTAATCAGACTTTTGCTCCCATATCTCATCAAAACTATCTTTGTGGATTGCTTATTCACACCCTTCAGACCTTCATTTGAAAGACACCTTCTCAGGTCTTCAGTAAGACCCAACATACACACACACACACACACACACACACACACACACACACACACACACACACACACACACACACACACACACACACACACCCCATCTCCCTCACTTTATTTTCTTCTTACTGTCTGTCTCTCCCACTCTCTCCCCCTGTTATTTGTCCTATTTATTATCTAGTTCCATATGCTGGCACACACACACACACACACACACACACACACACACACACACACACACACACCCCATCTCCCTCACTTTATTTTCTTCTTACTGTCTGTCTCTCCCACTCTCTCCCCCTGTTATTTGTCCTATTTATTATCTAGTTCCATATGCTGGCACACACACACACACACACACACACACACACACACACACACACACACACCCATCTCCCTCACTTTATTTTCTTCTTACTGTCTGTCTCTCCCACTCTCTCCCCCTGTTATTTGTCCTATTTATTATCTAGTTCCATATGCTGGAGTGTAAGCTCCAATCAGGCAGAGAAGTTTCATCTGTTTTGTTCATTGATGCATATAGTTAACACTTAGAACAATGTCAGTAAATATGGATGGATGGATAGAAGAAAGGAACAAAGGAAGGGATCAGAAATCAGGAGAAGAAATTACTGTGGACAGAAAAAAATCAAGAGACATTTCTTTGAAGGAGGCAGAAATTGCACTGGAATTTATAAAACATGGTTACTGTTTGGCTAGTACCAAGAAGAATGTATTCTAGGTGAAAGAATGTCTTAAGACTCAAAGGGGGATGAACTGGATCTGGCTGCTCTGACTGTGGGTGAGGAGATAAAATAAGATTGGAAAGAGAGGTAGGGAATGGTGTTCCTTATGTGATCCAGGGATTTCAGCAATAACTAGCTGTGTGAGGACATGTGCTGTGTCAGAGACTTCAACAACAACTCAGCATGTCTGACTGAATCGTAGTCTGGAACATGAAGCAGCATAAAAGAGCTAGTAGTTGTTGAGTATCTCCTGTGAGCCCAGCCCTGTGTTTTATTTTTTTTTAAGATTTATTTATTGGGGGGCACCTGGGTGGCTCAGTCGTTAAGTGTCTGCCTTCACCTCAGGTCATGATCCCAGGGTCCTGGGATTGAGCCCCGCATAGGGCTCCCTGCTCCACGGGAGGCCTGCTTCTCCCTCTCACTCTCCCTGCTTGTGTTCCCTCTCCCACTGTGTCTCTCTCTGTCAAACAAAATCTTTAAAAAAAAAGATTTATTTATTGGGGCACCTGGGTGGCTCAGTTGGTTAAGCATCTGCCTTCAGCTCAGATCATGATCCCGGGGTCCTGGGATTAAGCCCCATGTCTGGCTCCCTGCTCAGTGGGGAGTCTGCTTCTCCCTCTGTCCTTTGCTCCTCCCCCTGCGCATGCATGTACATTCTCTTTCTCAAATGAATAAATAAAATCTTAAAAATATTTATTTATTTATTTGAGTGGGGGCAGAGGGAGAATCTCAAGCAGACTCCCCACTGAGTGTGGAGCCTGATGTGGGGCTTGATCTTACAACCCTGAGATCATGACCTGAGTTGAAATCAAGAGTCAGGTGCTTAACTGACTGAGCCTCCCAGGTGCTCTGCAGCCCAGTGTTAACCTTTTACATGATTTTAGTGTCATTATGCCCTCTTACCCCTGAAGAGACAAGGATCTGGGACATAGAGAAATAGTGAATGAGTGGTGGGTGGATCCACGCTCAGACACCAGTGCATGTAGTAGCTACAGAGATGAGCTCTTCCCCTCCTTGATGTTCTCTCTCCATTGCAAAGCAATGGAATTGAAAAGCTGTGCCTTCCAAGTTTAAGTTCTAGGAGAACAGCCCTATTACATGTGATAAATTCATTAGATGAAGAGAGTTCATAAATTCTTTAAAGGCAGCTTTCTTGAAATAGTCCTAAAGTAGTATTAACTGCCTTTGAGTTTGAAACGTTAGTCTGATTTGTTAAGAAACTTCATCCTCAGAAAACCCTTTCTTTTATTAAATACGTGTTGAAGCTTCAAAGCATTTTAATCAGAAATTTGTGTGTTGACATCATGCCACATTTGGGCGGGGAGTATCTGACTCTGGTGATGACTGACCAGTCAGTAGAGTCTGGTGCCATGGTGGTCACTCATGTCTGCATGATTGGTGCTCTTCCTTCCCCAGGTGTCCCTGCCTTTTAACGCTTACATGTTTATAATGGACTGAAATACTGATTTTTCTCTTGCTATCCTTTCACAATATTCAGTATTTTTTCCACCAATAGCTATCTTCAGGTGAAATATTACCAAGCATTACTAGAAATAATTTAGAAACCCAGTGTTACATACTGAATTGTGTCCCCCTCAAATTCCTACGTGAGGCCTAACCCCAATATGACTGTATTTGGAGAAAAGGCCTTTAAAAAAAACAGGCAGTTAAGGTTAGATGAGGTTATAAGGGTGGAGCCCTAATCCAATAGGACTGGTTTCCTTATAAGAAGAGCAAGAGACACCAGGAGTGCACCACAGAGACAAAGGGCCATGTGAGGAACAGAGAGCAGCTACCTGCGAGTCAAGTGAAGAGGGTCCCAGGAGAAACAAAATGGTGCCATTACCTTGACCTTGAACTTCATCCTCCAGAACTGTGAGAAAATAGATTTCTGTTCTTCAAGCCACCCAGCCTGATACTTTGTTATGGCAGCCCAAGTTGACTAATACACACAGGCTGAGTCAACTCTTCATGGGAGATGGCAGGAGAGCATAGAGCCTCAGGCTGTGACCAGGATCTGTGCTCATTTCTTTGTAGAAATGAAAGAGTTTTCTCTCACCAGCACATTTTAATGATTTACATTTCCAGGGGTGCCTGGCTGGCTCAGTCAGTGGGGTGGGCAACTCGTGATCTCAGGGTTGTGAGTTTGAGCCCCATGTTAGGTGTAGAAATCACTTAAAAATAAAATCTTTAAAAAAATGATTCACATTTCTGGATGACAGAAGCAGCATTTAAAATTTAGAAGAAGAAATTGTGCTGGATGGTCTCTTGTCCCTTTGTATAGTTTCATGTTGCTGACCAGTGACATCTGCTGGAGAACTGTGGCAAAACAAGTTCGCTGGAACAAGGGTTTGTGCTACTCTTTCAGTCTTCATTTTCAGTAGATCTTAAGCATCTCATGACACTTAATGTTGTTCTTGAGGCTTCATAGGGAATCACACAGACTCTGGGGCAACAATCACATAGACACTTAAAAATGGATTTTTATATGAAAGATGAGAAAAGTGATTTGGGGTCAAGACCAGGAAAAAGTAGGGAGGTTGGGTGGAAACGGGGAAGAGGCGAAGGGAGGTGAGTCTGGAGTTCAAAAGAAAAGGGAAAAATTCAAAAGCAGTTTTGAAAAATAAAATGCTTTTCCACAAATAGAAACATTAATAATAATTTTACTGGAACTACTTTTGTTTAAATCACAGTGCTATACCTTAAGACTTCAAGACTGTAACATCTCCTGCCTCAGTTATGTTTATGTCTAAAAATATAAAAATGAGGGATGCCTGGGTGGCTCATTCGGTTAAGCATATGACTCTTGATTTTGGCTCAGGTCATGATCTCAGGGTCATGAGATCGAGCCTGAATTGGGCTCAGTGCTTAGTGTGGAGTCTGCTTCAGATTCTCCCCACCCCACCCCACACACCCCCACTTGCTCAGGCGCACATGCACATGCTCTTTCTCTCTCAAAATAAATAAATAAAATCTTTTTTAAAGAAAGACCTTTGAGTCTTTTTTAAAAAATAAAAATATAAAACAAGCTAAGTCACTAAAGTACTTTCCTTCAAAATCAAAGGAAAAGCAAGCCTGAAAATAGGCTAGCCAAGACTGTGTCATTATCAGTAAAATCCTGTCAGTCTCAACCCTGCAGGCTTATTATTTTAAACTTTTTAAATGAAAATTTTCATACATACGCAGAAGTAGAGAAAGTTAGTGTAATAATACTCATGTACCCATCTGTCTCCAAAGTGAGGGTTTTTAAATGCATTTTTCTAAGAAAACATTTTTGAAGTAGAATTTGATGTATTCATTGGATAAGAGGTGAATGAAGAAAGTCCTGATGAGTTACAAATTTCTGATTTAGAAACCTGGGCTGCAAAATAAATCAGAGATAGACAAGTATCATATGATCTCACTGATAATGAGGAATTTGAGAAGCAAGACAGAGGATCATAGGGGAAGGGAGGGAAAAATGAAACAAGATGAAACCAGAGAGGGAGACAAACCATAAGAGACTCTTAATCTCAGGAAACAAACTGAGGGTTGCTGGAGTGGAGGGGGGTGGGAGGGATGGGGTGGCTGGATGATGGACACTGGGGAGGGTATGTGATATGGTGAGCGCTGTGAATTGTGTAAGACTGATGAATCACAGACCTGTACCCCTGAAACAGATAATACATTATACATTAAGAAAGAAAGAAAGAAACAAACAAACCTGGGCTGCTAATGACAACGTTAATGAAGAGCACAGAGAACCAAGAGGCTGCAGTTTAACAGTGTTTGCCTTCACTGCTGCTTCCTCGTTCCTTAGTCATTCCTGAGAGAGAGAGAGAGAGAGAGAGAGAGAACATGCAGGGGGAGCAGCAGAGGGAGAGGAAGAAGCAGGCTCCCCACTGAGCAGGGAGGAAAGTGTGTGTTTTAATCTTTAGGACAGATCTGAGATAAATGTAGCTGACCTCCTCTTGTGGAATCAGGAATGACTTGGAGAGAGTTAGTGAGTCATTATCTACATCCTGTTGTCACTTCCCTGGCTCAGCTACCCAAAGCCTGTACCAGCCGGAGACTAGGCGGACCTTCCTGCAGAACGTTACCTGATGCTGTTTTAGGGACTAGAATGGTATTTGTCCTCTTAATAACTCCCTTCTCCCTAATTTTTCTCTGTGTGAGGGTACGGGATCCCTGTTGGACAGGCAGAGTATTGATGGCATTACAGTACAGGAGGTGTGGCCCACACTAGAGTACTGTAGTCCAGGCAGGAGGGGCCTCATGTCTACATGACATACCATTTCTCAGGTGTTCCGTGAGTTCAGAGAGTCAATGGAAAGGGAAGCTGGCATGCAGCTAGACCAAGGCTTCAGTGAGTAAATGTGTCTAAGAAACCAGGAGTTAAATTGAGAGCAGTATGTATCAGTTTGTCCCCTAGTTGTTAGCCATCACACAAATGCATTGAATGTAGGGTCAGAAACCATTTGCAGTCCTTGCCTGCTAACTTCCTGGTTTATCCTTCTCTTGTTTCCCTTTGGAAAAATAAGTAGGTAAAAAAAAAACACAAAAAACAAAACCTTTTGTGTATATATTCTTATTTTTATATTTATTTTCCCCTCTTCTTAGCTCTCCTCCTTTCTCATAGAAGTCCTTTCTTATGGAAGGGATGGCATACTACATATATTCTTCACCTTGCTCTTTTTCCCTAGAATTCACTTTTAGCCCGTGGAGATCTTCCTCATTCTTTCTTATAGCATATTATTCAAATAGTTATGTCGTATTTTTTGGGTAGTTCTATCATTTCTGATATTTTGCTGTTATAAACAAATGTTCAGTGAATATTTTCTGAATCTTTGAATTGCAACAGAGACAAGTCCTGCAGGCAGCCAGCACAACAAACACAGGCTACCTACAAAGAAAATCAAGTTGATTTTAGATTTATTTAATACTGTACCCAGAACAAAGACTGACATATAGTATTCATTTTGTTTAACATTCGTTCTTATTTTTAAGTCATACATGTACAGAATGATGTTGAGCAATTTTAATTGATTCTTTTCATAATTATTCCATATCCATGTCCATGTGTTTGTATCGCATATGTTGTACTCTCTGATTTTCCACCCCTGTTTAAAAAATATTCAGCAGAGGGGCGCCTGGGTGGCTCAGTCGTTAAGCGTCTGCCTTCAGCTCAGGTCATGATCCCAGGGTCCTGGGATCAAGCCCCGCATCAGTCTCCCTGCTCAGTGGGGAGTCTGCTTCTCCCTCTCCCACTCCCCCTGCTTGTGTTCCCTCTCTCGCTGTGTCTCTCTCTGTCAAATAAATTAAAAAAAAAAATCAGCAGAGATAGTACCTCCTTGCTTGTCCTTGCCACTACCATGGGATTTACTCTATGATATCTTTTACCAACTCTCTCCTCTTTGGCACTACCAATCCCTAGAAAGCTGGCATTTTAGCACCTAATAGCATTCCTGGCATGAGTAGGTACTTAATATATTTATTAATTGATGAAAGGGCTTTAAAAATCATTATAGTTTTAGAAAACAGTAAATAACAGGAAACTGTGTTCACTTCCTATTTTTCCAGTAAAAGTACACATCTGTTTTATTCACTTTCTCTTTATGTTTTTCTCTCCAAATTTAGTCTGTGCTGAGACCTATAACCCTGATGAAGAAGAGGAAGATACTGATCCAAGGGTAAGAACTGCTGCGAAGGCCTTAGGTAGAATTGCTTTATTCCCCACTCACTCCCCTCCTCCTCTACATCATGCTGGTAATTAAATAAATACAAATTAAAATCTCAACAAGGTGCTATTTTTTTTTATCTACCAGATAAATATTAAGAAGAATGAAAGCAGGACTGGTTGAGGTTATGGTAAGATGGGGTGCCTAGCTGTAGCTGTCAAAGCCTTAAACATAGTCAAGCCAACTGACTCAGCAGTTACCTGAAGGAGAATTCATCCCTAATAAGCAGCTGGATCCTTCCTGAAGATGTATAAACAGAGATCATTGCAGTGTTGTCATAGTAAAAAATGCGAACAATGCCCCCAAAATAGGGGATTACCAGGGGCTAAATTATGGTGCATTCAAATCAAGAGAATCTGCAGCCATTTCCTAAAATAAAAAAATAATTAAAAAAATATTTATCTGGGGCATCTGGCTGACCTTTTTGGAAGATCAAGTAACACTTAACCTTGGGGTCGTGAGTTCGAGCCCCATGTTGGGTGTAGAGATTACTTTAAAAAGTAAATAAACTTTAAAATACACACATACACACATATATTTATCCATCCGTCTAGTATTTATTAGTACAAAGAATTATTTCTGGAAGGATATATCCCAAATGTTAACAGTGGTTGTGGCAGGACTATGGTTCACTTTTGGTCTTTTCTTAAAAACTCAGATTTTTTAAACTTTTGTACAGTTACCAAATTATTTTTATAAAAGCATATCTGAACCACCATTTTTAAAAGATTGATGTTTTAAAAGAAGCTTTAATGATCTTTCAAGTATGCCGTAAAATGAGCAGCCCATGAAAGATTTCTGAAGTATTCTAATAATAAAATGCTACCATTGTGTGAATATAATAGATATGTAAATTTTAAAAATTTATTCTGGATATTATAAAATTCTTGATGACTTTTAAAAGTTAAAGCAGTTAAGCAGTTTTTTGGGAGGGGCACCTGGGTGGCTCAGTCAGTTAAGCATCTGACTCTTGATTTCAGCTCAGGCCATGATCTCAGGGTCATGAGATGGAACCTTGCATTGGGCTCTGTGCTCAGTGTAGAGTCTCCTTGGGATTCTGTCTCTCCTCCTCCCTCTACCCCTTCCCCCACCAAAAAAATTAAAGCAGTTTTTTACTAACTTTTTAATATCACAAATTAAATTTTACTTAATACTTTTGACATCTGTTATTTCTCATCAGATTAAGAAATGTGCTTTTTTTTTTTAGTACTTAGGTCTCTAAATTATAACAGCAATACTAAGCACTAATTATTTTTTTAGTTCAATAAACACTTAATATCAGTAATAATAACAGTTTTTGAGCACCTACTAAATACCAGGTACTGTTTTAAATACTGCATGTATTAACTTATTTAATCCTTCTGACAACTCTAATTTAGTAGATTCCACCAGTACTGCTACTAAACTGATGTTTGGACTACAGCATGTACAGCTGTTGTTTACTTGCCATCTGCACTTAGATTTCAATAGGCAACTCACGCTGAATGTGAGCTCCTGATTATTTCCCTTTAAACATTCTTCTCCACCCATAGTCTTCCCCAGTTCAGTTTATGGCAGCTCCATCCTTCCAAGGGCTCAGGTCCAAAACTTGAGGGTCACCCTCAGCTCCTCTTATTTTTTTCACACGGGCATTCAGTTTCCAGCAAATCCGATGGGCTTGGTCTTCAAAACATATCCAGCACTCTACTACTTGTCAACACCTCCGTGGCTACCACCCCAGTCCTGACCACCACCATCTGGCACTGGAATAATCACAGTAGTTTCCTGGCTTCTACTCTTGCTTCCCTCAAGGCTGCTCTTCACTCAGTAGCCAGTGTTAGCCTTTAAAAACATTTTTTATCTTTTTAATTCTTTTTAATTCCTCAGTCAGAGCCTTCAAATTGCCCCCATATGGCTAGGGAAAAGTTGTAGTTCTGTGGCCTACAATGCCATCTGTGATTTGGGCATCACCCTCACCTAACTCCCCAATTTGGTCTCATCCTGATCTTTCACCCTTGCTCTGCATGAGTCACACCCATCTCCTGGTTCTTCTCAGACATGCTCTTCACCTACCACAAGGCCTTCTTTTCACTTACTGTTCCCTCTGCTTGAGGTGCTCTTCCCATAGAGATGTCCACATGACTCCCTCCCTCAGGTCATCCTCATTTCCTTGAGATCTTTACACAAAGTCACCTTCTCAATGGGGCCTCATCCGCCCAACTCCACACACATACACTTTTTTATTACCCTTCCCTACCTTAATTTTCTCCTTAGCCTTGTCACTCTCTAACATATTTTACAGATTTACTGGATGAGAGCAGTTATTTTGACCTGTGCATTTCCCGTGTCCCCAAAGGTATAACAGTGCCTGGCACCTAGTAGATGCTTAGTATCTGTTGAATGAACAAATCAATAGCCCTCTGCTTTACAGATGAGGACGCTGAGGCTCCCAGGGGGTAGCTGACTTGCTGCAAGTCACACAGTCAGTTAGTGGCCCCAAGGTAAGTGCTCTGCCCCCATCACAGTGCCCCTCCGTGATCAGGGCACTGCTTGGTATTTGTATCGAATGAAAGTCATAGTAAACATGCTCTTAATTTTCCCCACTTTTTAGGAGAAAGAAATTTACCGATCTGTAAGTAAAGTCAAATTTTAAAATGGAATAAAAATATTTCCCTGCTTTCATTTGGATTGGCAGGTGATTCATCCTAAAACTGATCAACAGAGATGCAGACTTCAGGAAGCTTGCAAAGATATTCTCCTTTTCAAAAATCTTGATCAGGTAACATTGGTTTTAAAAATATTTTTGTCTTTCAGCTTTTCTCCTATTTGTCATTTAAACAGTTTTTGTCGTCTTAGCCTAAGCTATATAAGGCAGAAAACTTTAGATTCATCTTACCTACAAATGTTTGCATTGTGTTGCCCATCATAACTCATAATGAGCTTTTCAGATGACTTCTAGTATTTCTCTGAATTGCTTTGGTACTTCCTCCAAGAAAATACCACTTGAGGACCATGCAACTTGGTCATGTTAAAAGGAAATGTTCAGGTTTGCATGACCGTGGCTTAGTTTGGAGGGTCTGAATTTATGCTGCAGAGTAATTTCTCCAAAGATGCAAGTTATGGAGTTCTCTTCTCTGGTAGCAGTTAACCCACTGGAGGTTTGTGACTTCTCAGGCCTTAGATGTGGGGCATCTCTTGTGTGCCTCTCAGCAAAGACCTCAGACATGGGGAGTGGTGTGTGTCAGCAGCGCTCTGGTGTGGGATCTATGCTTGGACCTGTCCTCCCTCCCTTGGTGGCGATAGAGAGCAGGGGCTACCTCATGAGGACAGAGAATCTTCAAATTTCATTACTTCTTTTCTTTGAGAGCCACACGCTGAAGCTGTATAAGTAGCTGAGGTACTGGGCGGAGAATCCTAGAATGTGCGGAGACAAGAAGGATGGGATTAGAATTCCCCTACTACACAGCTCCTGCAAATAAGTCTTTTAATGACGTCCTCACAACCATCCCTGGTATCTATAAACCAGTCTGTTTGGGAGCTGTGTGGCTATAAGAATAGCCAGAACTTCAGTCAATTTTATTAGTCTCAGGCTGACTAAAACAAGGACCCTGACCTCAAGGAAAGGCTGGTTGTGAGAAATGCTGGTCTGTGTCTCCTCTTTTCCCTAGAAGATCCATCTGTATCAATGGAAAGAAGACTTGCTTTTACCTACTGAACAAAACCCCTTGTAAATTTTATATCATCAGATGTTCTAAGGGCAGTTGCTATGTCAATCTAATATTCAGAGTTTTCTTAGTATTGAAGAAAACCATTTTACCATTTTATTTATAACTAAAATGTCAGATGTAGTGATTTTTTTTCTAACATTTCGTCATGAAAATACTCAAATACAACAAAATTGAAAGACTTCTATAGAACACACATTCATCCACTGCCTTGATTTTACGATTAATGTTTTACTGTGCTTGCTGTTATATGCCATCTACCCATCTTTCAGCAAAGGGGTCGGTAAATTTTTTCTTAAAGAACAAGGTAGTAAATATGTCTGTCACAACTACTCAACTCTGTTATTGTAGCAGGAAAGCAGCCACAGATGATACATAAATGAAAGGGTGTGGCTGTGTTCCAGTAAAACATTATTTACAAAAACAGGCAGCTGTTTGGTGGCCCCTGCGTTAACCCATCTTACTTTTTTGGGTTCATTTCAGAGTTAAGTTGCAGATACCATTATACCTTCCTTTAAAGACTTTGGCATGCATATCCTGGAGCTGCTTGTCCTGTTTATAGTCTTCTGATACAAAGTTTGTATACAATGAAATGTCTAAATTTTAAGTGAGTTCACTGAGATTTGAGAAATGTATACACTTGGGTAACCCAAATTCCCTAACAAGTTATGGAACATTGCCACCACCCCAGAAAATTCCCTCATGCCCCCTTGTGATCAGTTCTCGCCTCCTCTTAGAAACAACTACTATTTTGATTTATTCTACAATAAATTAATTTTGCCTCTCCTAGGGTTTCATATAAATGGAATCACACGGTATGCACTCTTTTGTGTGAGACTTCTTTCACTTAGCACAGTTTTTGAGGTTCATCCCTGTTGCAGGAATCAGTAGTTCATTCCTTTTCCTTTTTCACTTTTTATTTTGAATTAGTTTTAGACTGACAGGAAAGCTGCAAAAACAGTACAGAGTTCCCATATACCCTTCATCCAGCTTCCCCCAGGATTCACATCTTAACATAACCGTAGGACAGTGAGCAAAACCAGGAAATTAACATTGTTATAATACTATTAGTTGAACTACAAACCTTATTGGGATTTCACCCATTTTCTCACTTATGTTTCCTTTTTTTCTGGTTAAGGATCCAATCCAGAATCCCACATTGCATTTAGTTCTTTCTCTTCAGTCTGTCGTGGTTTTCAGTCCTTTCTGGTCTTTCATAATCTTGACACCTTGAAGAGTACTGTTTCATTATAGAATGTACCTCAGTTTGGATTTGTCTGATGTTTCTTCATGACTGGAATATGGATATACATTCTTGGCCTGACTGCTACAGAAATTATATTGTCTTTCTCAGAGCATCATATCAAGGGGTCTGTGATGTCAGGGTGCCTTATTGCTGGTGATGTTAGTTCATTCCTTTTTGTTGCTGAGTAGTGTGCCATTATATGAAAATACTAGTTTGCTTATCCGTTTTTTTTTTTTCCCTGTTGATGGATACTGGGTCTATTTCTTGTTTTTAGCTCTTATGAATAATGCTGTGGGCATTTTGTACAAGTCCTTTTTTTTTTTAAAGATTTTATTTATTTGACAGAGAGAGACACAGCGAGAGAGGGAACACAAGCAGGGGGAGTGGGAGAGGGAGAAGCAGGCTGCCCGCTGAGCGGGGAGCCCAATGTGGGACTCGATCCCAGGACCCTGGGATCATGACCCGAGCTGAAGGCAGACGCTTAACGACTGAGCCACCCAGGCGCCCTGTACAAGTCTTTTTGTGAACTTTTTTTTTTCCATTTCTCTTCAGTAAAATATCTGAGGGCTAAATGGCTGAGTCATAGGGTAGGTATATGTTTGATTTTATAAAAATCCGCCAGATCTTTTTCAAAGCGGTTGTACTGTTTTGCATTCCTTCAACAATATATGCGATTCCCAGTTGCTCCATATCCTTACCAACATTTGATACTATCTATCTTTTAAAATTTTAACCATTCTGGTGAGTGTATTTGTTTCAGTTTTTAAAAATTTACTTACACCTACGTTGGGTTAAAGCTTACTTAAAAAAATAGAAATAAAAATACATGAATAAAATAAAAATTTATTTCCCAAATTTCTGGTTTTAAGTTTTCAAATTTACAGAATAGTCAAAAGAATAGTGCCATGAACACTCATGTACCCTTACGTAGACTGACCAATTAACATTTTGTCACATTTACTTTCTTTTGTATGTGTATGTACACACACATAAGTATATATGAACTGCTTTTTTCTTTTGTCCTGAGCCATTTATGAATATGTTTAAGACATTTTGATTCTTAGCCACTAAATACCTTAAGATGTATTTTGCAAGAATGAGGATATTCTACATTAGCACAAAACCATTATTAACAGTGATGCAATAATGTTATCTAACACCCACTCTGTATTCAGATTTTCCCAGTAAAGTTCTCTACAGCTTTTTTGTTTTGTTTTTCATTCCTGAATTACATGTTGCCTTTGGTTGTCATGGGGTCATTTTAGTCATCTCCAGCCTAGAATCCTCCCCTTACACCTTATTCTGTATCTCATGACACTGATGTTTTTGAAGAGTCCAGACCAGAAGAAGAGTTACTCAGGATGAGAGGCTGCCAGTGGACAGCCCACAGGCCAGTTACAGCTAGTGTGTGGTTTGGCCTGTATTGTACATGAAAATTTGAATTGTTACCTGTATTTAAACATGAGATTTCTGGCAACACTGGGCTCACATTCCATGTGAATGTGGAATGCACATGAATAGCACTTCCTTTTTAGTATTTGTCAGCTTGTACAGTATTCAACACACATGGAACTGTGGAATTAAAGAGATGCTTTTAGTGATACTCAGTTATTTTAGGTAGCACAGTCACACTGACAGACACTAAATCACATGGACTTATGCAGCAATAAAATTTTTCCTTGCCACATCTTCAGTGCACATTCCTCCAAGGAGAAAGTCTTTCTTTGAGCTGAAGCTGGTATTTGTTAGTGCCCCCTGACAGTCACTGATCTCCCTCCCTGACAGAGGGATACTGGCCCTAGACTGAGACCACTGTTTCGTTAGAATTTAATAGCATTGGGGCACCTGGGTGGCTCAGATGGTTACGTGTCTGCCTTCGGCCCAGGTCGTGATCCCAGGGTCCTGGGATTGAGCCCCACATCGGGCTCCTGGCTCAGCGAGGAGCCTGCTTCTCCCCCTGCCTCTCTCCCTGCTCATGCTTTCTCTCTCTGTATCTCTGTGTCTCGAATAAATAAAATCTTAAAAAAAAAAAGAATTTAATAGCATTGTTTTGTTTTCATTATACTTACCAGTACAGTTAGGTACCTTCTGGTTATAGCGGGTGATGATAAGTAAGTAATTGTATGTGTTGTGTATAAACGTTTGAAGCAATAGTAGCTGTCCAATAATCTCAATTTTTGAGTTCCTGTTGTGTGACACTTTCCTTAGATTTTTCTTTTTTAGCCATGAAAATCAATGACATAGAAACTATTAAACCCTTTTTAAAATGTGAATTAACTGAGGCTCAGAGAGTTAAGTGATGTGCGTGGCTAGTCAGAGCAGTTGCTGTGCTGCTCTGTGAGGTAACCTCTAAGTCCATCCCAGCCATTTAGATTTGTAGGAAGCTGGCATCTCATGGCTTTACAGATGACATAGTGGAGCCATCAAGGCACCTGACTGACAGTCGTGTGGGTGTGACTAGGAGAATGGGCGCCATGATTTAGATACCTCTTTTTGCATAAATTATGGGATTTTTTTTTAAAGCAGTACTGCCTCAGAATACTTGGCAGCTGTGCTGTGTACATGGAGGTACAAAGCTGAATGGTCAGAGGAAAACATTTGTTTCAGATAGCTTAAGGATTTTGCTTGAATATGGAGAACAGTCTAATATATGTACTTCCACTATGTAGTCACAAAGTGAGATAAGCGTAATCATTTTTTCCCCCAGCAAATGTAAAAGCCTTCTTTTCTATTTGTGTGTATACCCTGCAGGAACAACTTTCTCAAGTCCTTGATGCCATGTTTGAAAGGACGGTCAAAGTTGATGAGCATGTCATTGACCAAGGAGATGATGGAGACAACTTTTATGTCATAGAACGGTAGGAGATGGAGCTTTGCAGATGTGTGGCTACACTTAATGAGATTCATGATGCAGGGCATGTACTTTACCCTATGCTTTGTTCAGCCGAGAGAGGACTTAGGACCAGGTGTACAAGCTTCTTAAAGCTTGTCTCTCTCCTCACTCATCTGTGGAATTTAAGAAACAAAATAGAGGATCATGGGGAAAGAGGAAAAAATAAAACAAGACAAAATCAGAGAGGGAGACAAATCATAAGAGACTCTTAATCATAGGAAACAAACAGGGTTGCTGGGTGAACAGATGGGGTAACTGGGTGATGGATATTAAGGAGGGCATGTGAGGTAATGAGCACTGGGTATTAAATAAGACTGATGAATCACTGACCTCTACCTCTGAAACTAATAATACATTATATGTTAATTAATTGAATTTAAATAAAAATAAAAAAATTTTAAAAGGGGGAAAAAGAGTTGGGCACTTAACTGACTGAGCCACCCAGGCACCCCAAGAACTTCTCTTAATAAAAAGACATCAAAAAAAAAATCAAGAAAGGGAAAAAAAAAGCTTGTCCCGCTCTGTCCATAGCCTGCCCCCTCTGTCTAGTGCTGCTGACCTGAGTTCTCAGTACAACCCATTATCAGTACTAAAAAGTCTCCCTTACAGTTAGGCAAGAAGTGAAGGATGTGCTTCGTAAACATGTTATTTGCCAGTGTTCAAGTGAATTGATTTCATAAACCATTTTGCTCTATTGTCATCTGGGTCTTTCGGTCCCAGCCTAATTTTACACATGAATACACTGCCTCAACTTCCATGTCGCTGGCCCCTTCTGGCTCTGTTCCAGGTGTAAGACATGTTGGGAGACATAAAATATGTGGGTTTGACCTGCTGGCCTTAGTGTGTCATAAGATCTTGAGCCGTTAATATCATCTTGGTGGCTCCTTCTGACCCCCTCTCAGACCTGAAGGGAACCACCTTCACCAGATTATCTCCTATAGAATGCATAGAAATTGTGTCTCTGGTAAAAGGGTCTCTTTAAGGAATTTGTTATATGTTGTTAATTATCTTGCAGAGACATTGATATATTTAAGTTTGCCTCAGTGATGTATTGAGAGTGCCTGTTTCTCTAAATGTTTATCAGTTCTGAATATTATTCTTTAGCATTAATTACCAGTCAATAGGTAGAATATTGTACCTTTTGGTTTCTTTATTTTAATCAGTTCTATATCCTAGTTTTCAACAAACTACAAAAGAAGACCCATATAGTCATTTCAATCCCTTCAGGAAAAGCATTTGACAAAATTCAGCACCTTTTCAGTGTAAAAACTCTCAGCAAACTAGGAATAGATGTGGTTTTTCACCAATTCAGATTAAAGGAATTTTTTTAAAAACCTATGGCCAACATCATAATTAGTAGTGAAAGATTGACTCTTTTCCCCGTAAGATCAAGAACAAGACAGGGATATCTGCTCTCATTACTTCTACTCAGTATTATACTGTAGGTCCAGCCAATGCAATAAGGCAATGAAAAAAGAAGGAAAAGAGGGAGGAAGGAAGGGAGGGCATATAGATTAGAAAAGAAAAAGTGAGACTGTCTTTGTTTGCTGATGACGTGCTCCTCCCTAGAAAATCCCAAGCTACAAAAAAGCTACTAGAACTGATAAGTGAGTTTAGCAAGGTCACAGAATACAAAGTCAAAATGCAAAAATCTATTATATTTCTGTATGCTAGCAAAAATCTTTTGGAAATTGCCTGTTTTATATCATATGTACCTTCTATTTCTGTACCACATGCCAGGTCTAAAATTTGTTATTAGAAGTAATAAATGAAATTATTTCTTGTTATACTTCCAGGGGAACCTATGATATTTTAGTAACAAAAGATAATCAAACTCGCTCTGTTGGCCAGTACGACAACCATGGCAGTTTTGGAGAACTTGCTCTGATGTACAACACCCCGAGAGCTGCTACCATTGTCGCCACTTCAGAAGGTTCCCTCTGGGGACTGGTGAGTTAGAGAAATGAGTCCCCTTACTTCAGGGTTTTCTGTCCTTGGGCTCTTGGTTCATGCTATATTTTATAGCTAGTTCTCTGAAAGACATTATGAAACATCTTGTACCAATGTGTTTTTCCATTTCTCTAAAATGATTTGTCAACAAACCACTTATTCTAAATTGCAGGGGAAAGACTGAGTCTTATGACCTTATAGTCATGTCAGTTCTTATTACGCTTTCTGTTTATGTTTTTATCAGACAGGTAGAGACAAAGGGGATAATTCTCTGTATAAGAGACAGCCTAGAAAAATAATTATCATAGAAAGCTCTGCCAACAATGTTTTCCATCTCTAGCTGTCCCAGAACTAAGTTTTCTTTATGGACAGCCATCCACTTGTGCATCGGCCCATGCCAACATCCAGTAGGTTTAGATGATTAGAAGGGCTGATGGCCATATCCTGGGAAAGAGAACTTTCCTAGAGTGTCTGTGGCACAGCACGACTGTGATCCCTTTCCTCCATTACCCATGGTCCACCTTGCTTCCTTCAGCATCAAGCCTTCAAAATCTATAACTGTCTTCCTTCTTAAACAAAATAATTATCCTCTTGTACAAATTCCAAATTTCACTTTTAAGATACTAACATCTGTGATAATTTGTTTCCATTTGCTTTATAAGCAGAATTAAATGTATACCATAGCATTATCAATATAGTTCCTCAAATGAAATCACAGTTTAGAGACATATTAGAGCACTTTCCTGTGATATAGTGATGTAGAACTAAGAACGTCTTGAGAAATGGGAGATATAATGCCTTAAGAATAGATCACACACTTGGGGGAACCCTAGTGATTGAAAAACTCAAGGATGGGGCGCCTGGGTGGCTCAGTTGGTTGAGCATCCGACTCTTGATTTCAGCTCAGGCCATGATCTCAGGGTTATGAGATCAGGCTCCACGCCTTGCTTAAGGTTCTCTCTCTCCCTCTGCTCGCCCCCCCCCCCCCCCGCTCACATGCTCACTCACTTTCCATCTATCTCTCTGTCTCAAAAAAAAAAATACTCAAGGTTAGATCATAGATCAGTAAGTAATGGGGGAAAATAAACTCAGTTTTAAAATGTATTGATGCAGGGCACCTGGCTGGCTCAGTCAGTAGAGCATGTGACTCTTGATATCAAGGTTGTGAATTTGAGTCCCACATTGGGCGTGGAGCCAACTTTAAAAAAATATTGATAACAACTACTGGTCCAGGTCAAGATGGAATAGCTCCATTCCTCACTAGTTTTCTCTCTTAAAACTAAGAAAGTCCAGATATCATACAACAAACAAACTTAGGAAGACCCTGGAAGATGGAAAAGAGAAGGTGGAATGGCTAGGGATCTTGGGACTTAAAGAAGGACAAGAGAGTGAGTCCCAGATGACGTTCGGAAAAGCCTACAACCTAGATCCACCAACCAAGTACATACAAAAACAACCCCAAGGAAACCCTGACCCCTTTGGCTAAAGGACCAGGAAAAGGGCAGCCTAGCAGAACAGATAATATCACCCTATTCCAGCCAACTACCAAAGGAAAAACTGTTTCTTCCTCCCCACAGTGTCACGGGGGCTAGCAGCAAGCTGAACTTACAGCCTCACCCAGCAGCAAAGAGGCAAAATGAGATGACATGTAGTGTCACTAATTGGCACTCCACTTTCCCTGCCAGGGTTGTGTCATTGGGGTCCAGAGGGGAGCTGAACATTCATTCCAACATGTACATGCACACTATGCCTAATAGAGTGCCTGCAAAAGAAGAAGATTAAATTGGATACATAATTCACAACATAATAGCCCAAATGTCAGAGGGACAATAGAAAACCACTTGTTGGGCGCCCGGGTGGCTTAGTCGGTTAGGTGTCTGCCTTTGCTCAGGTCGTGATCCTGGGGTCCTGGGATTGAGCCCCATATCAGGCTCCCTGCTCAGTGGGAGCCTACTTCTCCCTCTCCCTCTGCCCCTCCCCGCCCCTGCTCATGCTCTTTCTTGTTCACTCTCTCTCTCTCTCAAATAAATAAAATCTTTTTTAAAAAATCACTTGTTAATACAAAGAACAAGGAAATTCTCAACCTGAGTGAGAAAAGACAGTCAACAGATGCCAATACCAAGATGACACAGATATTGCAATTAACTGACAAGGGTTTAAAGCAGTTCTCATATAACCAAGAACATAAGCCATCAACTTATGGCTTATAAGCCAGCAATTATGGACACACTTGAAAAAAAATGAAGAAAAAAATAGAAGGTCTCAATGGAGAAATAGAAGACAGAAAGAAGATCCAAATGGGAAATTTTAGAACTGGAAAATATAATAACCAAAATAAAAACTCACTGGATGGGCTCAATAGCAGAATGAATATGAGAGAGGAAAAATATCTGTGAACTTGAAGGTAGAACAATAGAAATTACCCACTCTGGACAACAGAAAGAAAACAGACTGAAATGAAGTGAACAGAGTGTGTGGGATAATAACAAAAGATGGAATATTTGTATCAATAGAATCCCAAAAGGAGAGGAGAAAGAGTATAGAACTAAAAGATTCTTCAAAGAAATAATAGTTGAAAACTTCCCAGATTTGGTAAAGATAAAACTACAGATTGAAAAAGCTGAGTGAACCCCAAATTGTATAAACACAAATCTATGGCAAGACACATAATCAAACTTCAGAAAACTAGACATGACAAATTTCAAAAGCTACTGGAGAGAAAAAAATGCATTACCTCTAAGGGAATGACAGTTTGAATGATACCAGCTTTCCTGGCCATAGAGTCCAGAACAAGTGGCACAGCATTTGTCAATGTTGAAAAAAAACATAACTATCAGCTCAGAATTCTATACCTAGGTAGAATATCCTGCAGGGATGAAGATATTCTCAGATCAAAGAAAACTAAGAGACTTTGTTACCAGCAGGCCTACCTTTAAAAAAATGGCAAAAGAAAGTTCTTTAAACAGAAAGAAAGTGATAAAAAAAAGGAAAATTGAAACATGAAGAATGAAGAAAGAACAACAGAAAAAGTAAACTATGGGGAGCTACAAAAGACTATCCCCTTGAGTTTTCTAAATTGTGTTAGATGCTTAAAGCAAAATTATTGGGGTGCCTGGGTGGCTCAGTCGTTAAGCGTCTGCCTTTGGCTCAGGTCATGATCTTGGGGTCCTGGGATCGAGCCCCTCATCGGGCTCCCTGCTCAGCGGGAAGCCTGCTTCTCCCTCTCCTGCTCCCCCTGCTTGTGTTCCCTCTCTCACTGTGTCTCTCTCTGTCAAATAAATAAAATCTCTAAAAAAAATAAAGCAAAATTATTGTCTGATGTGGTTCTCAGTGTATATAAAGGAAATATTTAAGAAAATTATAGTCTAAAGGAGGGAGTAAAGGGACCCAAATGGAAGTAAAGTTTCTACACTTTATTCCAACTACTAAAATGTTGACATCAGTAGATTGTGATAAGTTACATATATCAATATAACCTAGAGCAACCATTAAAATAATCTGTACAAAGAGATGTATTCAAAAGCTCTATAAATCAAAATTCTAAAAACTGTTCAGGTAAACCATAGGAATACAGGAAAATGAAATGGAGGAACAAAAAGCAGGAACCCCAGCAGAAAACATATAGTAAAGTGGTAGACGTAGGCCCTAATATATGAATAATTACTGTAAATATAATCTAATTATACCAACTGAATGACAGAGACAAGTCACATGGATTTTTTTAGATGACCCAACTCTATTCTATCTGCACCAAACTCACTCAAACGTAATGATATAGGTAGGTTCAAAGTAAAAATACAGAATTATATATATACCATGCAAACATTAACTAGAAGAAAGCAAGGGTAATTATATTAATATCAGATAAGATAGACTTCATAGCAAAGAAAGTGACCAGGGACAAAGAGGAACATTACATAATAATGAAAGCGTTAATCTACCAAGAAGACGCATAGCAGCCCTAAATTATGTATACAGCAAACAACAGAACTTCAAAATATGTGAAGCAAAAACTGATAGAACTGAAAGAAGAAATAGACAAATCCACAGTTATAGTTGCAGACTTTTAACACTCCTCTTCTCAAGAGTTGGTGGAACAATTAGAAAATCAGGAAGGATATAGAAGAACTTAACCATCAGCCAGAAAGATCTAATTGAAATTTATAGAACATTCCATACAACAACAGTAGAGTACCCATTCTTTTCAAGCCTATGGAACATTCACCAAGATAGACTGTATCCTGGCATATAAAATAAAGCTTAACAAATTTAAAAGAATTGAAATCAGACTGTGTATTCTCTAAACACAATGGAATAAATCCAGAAATCCATAACAGAGAGGTAACAGGAAAATCTCCAAACACTTGGAAATTAAATAGCACATTCCTAAAGAATTTGTAAGTCAAAGTCACAATAGAATTTTTTTAACAAATTGAACTGTAAAACCACCTGCTCCATGGTTGGGGTATGAGAATTCAATAGACATAAGGGAGGCAGCTCCCTTGGGGTCTGAAAAAAGGGAGGAGATTACAGAATGGGACACCTGCTCTCCATGGTTGTGGTGCTGCTTATCACCATTCTCTTCCTGAAGCTCCCTCTCCTGAGATCCCTGCCTTGTCTTTCTGCTTCCTAGCCTGATCTTTTGCAGTCTTTTCTTCCTTTCCCTGCTCTCTTAAGCATCCTATCAAGATGCCCTTCTGGCCTCTGCTTTTCTCCTGCTTTGTTCATGTGCTTTAGTACCGCTTCCAAGAAAGTGACTCCAAGAGGCTCCTCCACAGCCTGACTTCTTGTTACCTTCCAAGGCCTTGGAAATGCCTTCTGAGGCCAAAGCAGGGAGGGCTTGGTGTTGTTACTTGAGTTTCTCAAATTGGATCCTACATTCTTTCTCTTACCGGGGGCAGCTGCCACCATGACCGCTAACAGTCTCTGCTCCCGTTCTCTCTTGGCAAAAGTGAAAGTCAATAGAAACTTTCTTAGGAAACGCTTGCAATCACAGGAAAGTGTAGTGTTCCTTTTCTCTTTTGAACCCTCAGGCTGTTATGCTTGACTCGGAACACTTGGTGCCTGAAGCAGCCACTACTTCCCAGTGGGAGTTTCCTCTTCACAGCTCCATTGGAAGCTCCCTGAAAGCTGGGTTAAGATCCGCTGCTTTTGCATGCCCTCCACAACCACAGGGGCTGGCCTTGCTCAGCGTGAGAGCTCTGGGAAGGGTGGAAGTCTGCATAGAAAGGGTTGGAACATTAATAAATCTGTCACTTTGGGAGATACCAGTTGTTTTCTCTTCAGATAGAAATAGTTTGCTATTGCAATTGTAGCAATCTTTGTGACATTGTAGAGGGATTTTTAGAATATTTTTTGATAATGCCTACTCAAATAGAAGGAAGAGAATTTTATAATTCCCATTTTCTCACTTTTGATTGTCCTCTTTCTATAGCATTCATGCCTAGATTGGCCCAGAAAACATGTAGAAACTGAATTCTAAAGATAATGGAATAATATTCCAAAGTATAACAGTAACATTTTAAATGATACATCTCTAACCTTGGACTTTAAAAAAGTAGTGGCAAATCATGCAGCCCATTAGAGCAATCAGAGATCGAATGGCTCTTTGCAAGCAGACAGATGCAGAAGAAATGGAGCAGAATCTGGCTCTGTGCTGAAGAGCAGATGATTTCTACAGCAGTTCAGGGGGAGGGTTGGAGTCTTCTGTAGCTCATACTAGGAGTATAGGGTGTAGTAAGTGACTTCTCTAGTAAGGCAGATAAAACATGGTATGGGATAGGGGCTGGGAATTCTGTAGCTAATGGACTATGAGCCAGTGAAACCCATTTGGACGTCTCAACTCAGTTGTCTTCTATGGGATTTCTCTACTCCACTAGCAACTTACAGTTAAACATGTCCTTACCTTGCTATGTTTCATTCTGCCAGCCTTGAGGATTTTATTATGTGCTTTCAAAGGAAAAAAAACAAACACTTTTCCACCCCTGACAGCCTGAGACGGACAAAAGGTGCAATTAACTTAGCTACAAGAAACCTAAAACTAAGCAATTAACATTCTCCTGTCTGTGTGTGTCCTTCCCTACACATACGTACACATATCTGAGGGGGACCTGACTGTAGCTCTGGTTAGCTGTCTCCTGATCTGAATCCATGACTTGCTGGGGCCAAGGGACCTTTCACGTTCCTGCCTTCTATCTTGAGTTTCTCCCCCTCTTTCCATTAATTTAAATCCTCCCCCTCCCTTAGGTACCCCCAAATTTATATTTTTTAAAAGTTATATTAAATTTTAAATAAATATTTATATATATAATACTTATATTACTTATATATATTATATATATTTATGTATTTGTTTTTTAAGTAGGCTCCACACCTAGTGTGGAGCGCAACATGGGGCTTGAGCTCATGACCCTGAGATCAAGACCTGAGCTGAGATCACGCTCCATGGGAAGCCTGCTTTTCCCTCTCCCACTCCCCCTGCTTGTGTTCCCTCTCTCGCTGTGTCTCTCTCTGTCAAATATGTAAATAAAATCTTTAAAAAAAAAAAGAGTTGGACACTTAATCAACTGTGAGCCACCCAGGCATCCCACCAAAAAATTTTTTTAAGATTTTATTTATTTATTTGACAGAGCACAAGCAGGAGGAGCGACAGAGGGAGAGGGAGAAGCAGACTCCCCGCGGAGCAGGGCGCCCGATGCGGGGCTCGATCCCAGGACCCTGGGAGCACGACCTAAGCCGAAGGCAGACACTTAACCGACTGAGCCACCCAGGCACCCCCAAAATATATATTTTTGCAACAAAAATATCCTTGATCACTCCAGCCTACTGTGATCTCTCTCTCTCCCTCCTCAGAATTCTTGTGGCACTTAACTCTTCTTGTTTTTAGCGTTCACCTAGCACATTTCATATGCTGTCTTGAACTGTAGATTTTTTATTCCCGTATATTTTGTATTGTCTCCCCATTGAGACTGTAAAGTCCTTCAGGGCAAGAGCTCTCTGATTGTTTTATCTCTTTTTTTCAAAGGTGCCTCTTTTCACATTGAACAGTGACTGGGAGCTCACAAGTGTTTGACTGGGAGTTCTGTATTTTGTATTCTGTTTATGACCCATAGGTGGCGCTCATGGAGTATAGATAGCAAGCAGTTCCTCAGGGGACGTCTGTCTGACACAGGTTACCAGTCTTTCTCTTCCAGGGGTGACTCTGATTAAAATATCATTAAACACTCAGTTGGCCCAGTACATTCCATAGTCCTCTAATTTTTGCTGTCATCCAGTTAATTAAATCATTGGTGTTCTCTTACAGAGGCATTTACCAGAATTTTCATGTTCTTTCTTGTAGGACCGTGTGACTTTTAGAAGAATCATAGTGAAAAACAATGCAAAAAAGAGAAGGATGTTTGAATCATTTATTGAATCTGTGCCTCTCCTTAAATCACTAGAGGTAAAGCGTATTTGAATAAGAGTGTTTATGGAGATTTAATATTTCAAAGTAATTTATTAAGTTTTCAAATTGGACTATTCTAACCCACTTCTGTGTTGTTTAGATATTATTTGTGACTTTCAATTGAGGTCTTTTCCTTGTAGTTTATGGGTATGTCCATTGTTTCAGGTGTCAGAACGAATGAAGATTGTGGATGTAATAGGAGAGAAGGTCTATAAGGATGGAGAGCGCATAATCACGCAGGTGAGCACGTCCTTGTGCCGCTCCTTTCCTGAGAATCACCTCCTAAAGGATTAGTGCATCCCTTGTCCTCTCACTTCAGGAGCTCATGTTGCTCGCTACTAGGGCACACTTCCTGCAGAGTCCTCTGAAGCCCATTGATGTTCATCTCATGGACACATGCACATCTCTTGCTTCCATTCACCTTTTGCTGGTTTCTGGTATTAGTTCTTTTGGACATCATTTTCTTTTGACCCTTGAGTAAGCTTCATCCGTTGGTGCTAAAGCCTGGAGAAGGTCTAAGGGTTGTGCCCTTTACCTTCTGTGTTGGGCCCAAAGGTGCCTTCTTAGCTAATCCAACATAACCCAGAGTCTTCAGTCTTCAGTGATTGGCCAGATTTGTAAGTTGTCTTTAATATTGCCTTTGTGCCTTTCTCTCATGTTATTTTGGGTGCTGTAAGGATCACCACACAGTGGCCTGGGTCATTGTGATGAGTGTTGTGTAAAAATTTTCCTTGTCTACTATCTTTGCATCTTTAATTATATGTAAAGACTTCAGGTGTAAACTTCTCTGCCTGGTTCTGGCAAGAACACTGGGAAAATATCTGGTTGGTCTGGGTTGGGCAGTGTTCCCATCATGAACCCAGAGCTGGAGCTCGGAGGAGGAAAGGCTCCTGACTGGTCAAACCTAAGTCCTGAGCCCACCCCTAGGGCCAGTGGGTGGAGTTGGCCCAACCAGCACTACAAGGACTAATCAGGCCTTATTATCACAGAAGGAGAGAGAGAGAAACTCCCAGAGAAAAAGGACTAACAAAAAAACTATGAGTGGCATCTTTAAATGCCTTTGTTTTCTAGGTACTCCTGCTGTTAATAATTCCTTCAATTAGAGGGATGCCTGGGTGGCTCAGTTGTTAAGCGTCTGACTTCGGCTCAGGTCATGATCCCAGGGTCCTGGGATCGAGTCCCACATCGGGCTCCCTGCTCAGCGGGGAGCCTGCTTCTCCCTCTGCCTGCCGCTCTCCTGCTTGTGCTCTGCCTCTCTCTCTGACAAAAAAATAAATAAAACCTTAAAAAAAATTCCTTCAATTAGAAATTGGTTTGATTCTCTATAGACATTTATTAAGCTACACACGTAGGACTAGATGTGAGCACTATAATGAAGGAACACGTGAATGTCAGTGAGAACATGTAGGAAAGGAAGTATTCCATATGGTTCTGTGGGGGAAATACCATTTGGAATGGGCTGAGAATAAGTGCAGCTTCAGCAGTTGAGGTCAGGGAAAGGTCTTTCAGGACAAAAGAACAATATGAGCAAAGGCCTGTGGGTGTGAGCCCTGTTCCAGGGCAGGTGTCCTGGTCTGTTAAATGGGATATGTTGACAGGTCAAATTTGCTTCTGATCCTGAGGTGCTTTAATTTACTCCCAAAGGACTTCTAGTTCATTCTGAAAGCACCAGGCCTTCAGGAGGTATGAGAAGCAGCAGTGTTTCTGGAGTGTCTGTCCTCTTGAAGATAGGAGTGTTAGGTGGCGACACAGAATGGGCAAGAATTAGGATGATCTCAGCTTATTCTAGACCCCTTTTGGCAATGTCTCTAGACAAGGGGTCTCCAAGTGAGGTCCCAGGAACAGCAGCATCAGTGTCATCTGGGAATTTGATAGGAATTGTTAGAAATGCAAGTTCTTAGGAATCAGAAACTGTGCTTTATGTTGGTCTGTTTGTTTTGGTCAGGTTTGTCACAGTATATTTTACCTACAATAAAATCACCAAGTGTATAGTTCTAGAGTCTTATAACCATCCCTACAGTCATAGAATCATAGTAGTGTAGGGCATTTCCATCACCCCAAAAAGTTCCCTCATTTATATTTTTAGTCAATCCACCGCTCCAGCCCCTTACTCTTGGAAACTACTGATTTATTTAACACTACAGAAATTCCTTTTCTAGAATTTCATATAAATGAAATCGTATAACATGTAGTCTTTTGTGTCTGAATTCTTTTTCTTAGCATAATGTTTTTAAGATTTTTTTTCATGTTGTATGTGTCATCAGATAGTTCCTTTTTATTGCTGAGTAGTATTTCACTATATGGATCTACCATAATTTGTCTTTCCATTCACCAGTTGACGGACATTTGAGGTCTTTCCAGTTTGGGGCAAATATGAATAAAGTTGCAGTGAACATTCTTATACAAGTCTTTGTGTGGACATGTGTTTTTATGGAATTGCTGTGTCATATGGCATATGTATGTCTAACAAACTGCCAAACATTTTAAAAACGGCTCTACCATTTTGCATTCCCCCAGCAATGTAGTAGAATTCCAGTTGTTCTGCATCCTCATCAACATTCAGTATCAACAGTCATTTTAATTTTAACCATTCTAGTGGATATGAAGTGGTAATTCATTTTGGTTTTAATTTGTGTTTGCCTAATGTCTAATGATGTTGAGTATCTTTTTCCTGTGACTGCTTGCCATCCATATGTTTTTTTGATGAAGTTTCTGCAAATCTTTTGCCCTATTTACAATTAGGTAATTTGGTTTCTTATTATTGAGTTGTTAGAGTTCTTTATGTAATCTGACTACAAATCATTTATCAGACAAATGGTTGGCAAATATTTCTCCCAGTCTGTGGCTGTGACTCTGGCTTGTCTCTTCATTTTCTTTTCTTTTTTTCTTTTTATTTTTTATTAGAGAGAGAGAGAGCAAGAGAGAGCACGAGCAGGGGGAGGGGCAGAGGGAGAAGCAGACTCCCCACTGGGCTGAGCGCCTGACTTGGGGCTTGATTCCAGGACTCTGGGATCATGACCTGAGCTGAAGGCAGGTGCTTAACCAACTGAGCCACCCAGGTGACCCATTTTCTTTTCTTTTTTTAATTATTTTTTCTTTCCAAACTTTTATTTAAATTCTAGTTAGTTAACAAACAGTGTAATACTGGTTTCAGGAATAGAACTTAGTGATTCATCACTTACATATAACACCTGGTGCTCATCATAACAAGTGCCCTCCTTAATCCCCATTACCCATCTAGCCTATCCCCCACCCACCTCCCTTGTCCCTTCACTTTCTTAATGGTAGTTTTTAAAAAGCAAAAGTTTTGGGGCACCTGGGTGGCTCAGTTGGTTAAATGTCTGCCTTCGGCTCAGGTCATGAGCTCAGGGTCCTGGGATCGAGCCCCATGTCAGATTCCCTGCTCAGTGGGGAGTCTGCTTCTCCCTCTGCCTCTGCCCCCCCCAACACACACTCTTGGTCTCTCTCTCTCTCTCTCAAATAAATAAATAAAAACCTTTAAAAAAAAACAAAAGTTTTTAATTTTGAAGAATCTAGTTTATAATTTTTTTTCTCTTGTAATTCATGCTTCTCATGCCCTATTTAAAAAAAAATCTTTGCAAGGTCAATAAGACTTTCTCCTATGTTTACCTCTAGGCCAGCACTGTTAAATAAATATGTAAAACACATATGTAATTTAAAATTTTTTAGCAGCCAAAATCTTTTAAAAAGGTGAACTTAATTCTAATAATATGATATATGTAACCTAATATCTTTAAATAATACCATTTCAACATCTAAGTGATATAAAAATTCAGTGATGAAATATTTTACATTCTTTTTTTTGGTTCTTGGTCTTCAAAATTTGATGTGTATTTTATACTTACAGCACATCTAAATCTGTAGAAGCTACATTTCAAGTGCTCAGTAGCCACATGCTACTGTATTGAGCAGGGCAGTTGTAGATATTTCACAGTTCTAATTCATGCATTTAGATCTGTGATTTTTTTTTTTTTTTAGAGTAGGCTCCATGCCCAACATGGGGCTTGAACTCATGACCCTGAGATCAAGAGTCACATGCTCTACTGACTGAGCCAGTCAGGCGCCCCTGATCTGTGATCCATTTTGAGTTAATTTTTGTACATGGTGTAAAGTTTTTACAGAGTTTAGCATATGGATGTCCAATTATTCCAGCATCATTTGTTGAAAAGATTGTCCTATCCCATTGCCTTGACAGTTGTATTGAAAAATATTTGGCCATATGTTTTTTGGACTATTTGTGGTCTCTGTTTTGTTCCATTGAATACTGCACTGTTTTGATTATAAAAGATTTTTATATTAAGTCCTAAAATCAGATAGTTTAAGCCCTCCAGATTTTTTTGTTCTTTTTCATAATTATTTTGGCTACTCTGTGCTCTTTGCATTTCTGTATATATTTTAGAACCAACTTAACAATTTCTACCAAAAAAGCCTGCTGAGATTTTTTTTTTATTGGGAATATGTTGAATCTATAGATCAATTTGGGGAGAAATTGACATTGTAACAATAGTGAGTGTTTTGTGTCAGTCTCAGGTCATTAATAGTGATGCTATCAGCTAGGAATGCCTGGGACACTCACCTACTTCTAGCAAGCCCCCACAGACAGTTCTCCAGACCCGTGTTGTGGCTGGACCAGCCCTGTGGTTCTTATTATGACTGCAAGATTTACCTCAGCAACAACCATGAGGGAACTTTGAAAAAACGGGTTTATTACTCACAGATCCTGGAGGGTACGTGGCACATCCAGAGCCACACAGTGAGGTCACAGGGTGGGGTGGGGGACCTGGAATTCTGTCTTTATTGGGGATGAGGGTGGGGTGTCCAGGGTTTGGTGTCCAACGCCAATAAAGGTTCACTCTTTATTGGCGAATTTAAAACGTAAGAGCAGGAATTAGGGTCTGGGAAGAGAAAAGTGGGGTCACTCCAGCAGTCAGTTTTCTACATTTCCCAGGGCTTTCTAAAAGGGAAACTTTATAGGTGGGAGCAGCCTGGGTCTTTATCTAGTTGTGTAGCTGGCAATATGTTTATTCAAGATGGGTGTCTTTGAAATGGTTGCCTCAATAATCAAAAGCTTAATGTCATTCACTTACATTACAATCAAAAAAGCTTATCGTCAGATACGTACACTACAGTGAGTTGGTTCATGAACATAATATATCTATATTTTTTAAATTTTTCTATATATTTTAATTTTTCTCTGTAATATTTTATAATTTTCAGGTATTTATACTTTTTTATACTTTTTATATACTTTTATTTATACTTTTCTATATATTTTAATTTTTCCCTTAACATTTTATACTTTTCAGGTCTTACACATCTGTTAAATTTATACCTGGATATTTCATATTTTTAACATTAAGTGGTTTTCCTTTTTTCAATTTTTAATTATTTATTGCTAGTGTATAAAAATACAGTTGAATTTTGCACATTGATCCTGTGGTATTTACAACCTTGCTAACCTCGCTGATTTTAGTAGCTTTTTTGTAGCTTCCTTGGGATTTTCTATGTAGATGATTATTTTATCTATGAACAAAGACAGTTTTACTTCTGTATACCTTCTTTTTAATTTTTAATTAATTTGTCTTATCGCATTGGATGTATCCTCCAGTACAATATTGAATAGAAACGCTGAAAACAGACATCTATGTCTTGTTATTGGTCTTGTTATTGATCTTAGGAGGAAAGCATTTAGTTGTTCACCATTAAGTATAATGTAAACTGTAAACTTCTTTATAAATGCCCTTAATCAGGTTAGGGAAGGTCCGTCTCTTCTAGTTTTCTCAGTTTTTATCATGAAAAGATGTTGAATTTTGCAAGATGTTTTTATTGAGGTGCTCATATGGGTTTTCTTTTCTAGTTAACAAGTATGAATTACATTGCTTGACTTTTTTTTTAACATTGATTGAATTTTGAACATTAAACCAAGCTTGATCCTGGAGTGAGTCCTACTTGGTCGTGATATATTATCCTTTTTATTTATTACTGGATTTGCGAAAATTTTGCTAAGTTTTTTTTTTTTTAATTTGAAGATCTTATTGGCTTTATTAAGTAATTCGTGAATTAGGCAGCATCCCTTCTAGCATGTAGTGGGTAACTCCCTTATTAAGGATTTTGGTGTTTGTTCATGAAGGATATTGGTCTGTAGTTTTCTCTTCTTGTGATGTCTTTGTCTGGTTTTGGTATCAACAACACCTCCAGACGATTTTAATGTTTGCTAAAGTTTGAAAAACACTGCTGTAGACTGTTCCAAGACTTGGTAATGCCCTTGCATTAAGAATACTTGGTGGAAATGTTTGAGAAGCACTTTCAAAGATTTTTGAGAGGCAAGATGTCACTGTGAGAATTGTATTCTTTTTTTTTTAAGATTTTATTTATTTATTTGACAGAGAGAGAGACAGTGAAAGAGGGAACACAAGCAGGGGGAGCGAGAGACGGAGAAGCAGCCTCCCCACGGAGCAGGGAGCCCTATGTGGGGCTCAATCCCAGGACCCTGGGACCATGACCTGAGCCGAAGGCAGACGCTTAACGACTGAGCCACCCAGGCGCCCCTGTGAGAATTGTATTCTCGAACCATAGTTCTGGCATCAGTGAAAAATGAATTGGCTTCAGCCTCATTGAGTAATTAGGAAGTGCAAATTAAAAACCACAGTGAGGGCGCCTGGGCGGTTCAGTTGGTTAGGCGACTGCCTTCAGCTCAGGTTGTGATCCTGGAGTCCGGGGATCTAGTCCCACATCAGGCTCACTGCTCAGTGGGGAGTCTGCTTCTCTCCTCTGACCCTACCCCCTCTCGTGCTCTCTCTCTCTCTCTCATTCTCTCTCTCTCTCAAATAAAAATAAAAAAATAAAAACCACAGTGAGAACTATTTTCATACCTATTGGCTTGGCAAAAAGTAGGAATCTGACAATTGCAAGATGTAGTAGGAAGTTTTATTTACTGTTAATAGAATAACCCCTTTTGAGAGAAATTTGCCCTTATCCTGTAAAGCTGAATTTATTCTATAATCCAAAAACTTATTTCTAGATATTTTCAGAGAAGCCCCCTTATACCTCAGAAGCTGTTCCACCCTCATGAGCTCCTTCCTAGTCACAAGCCCTCCTTCCTCCCTATCCTGACTTTTATGGTAGTCATGTATTTGCTTTCCTTTGTAGTGATTGCCACTGAGGTATACATCCTAAACAGTATGGCCACATCCTGCTACTTTCTTAAATTTCTAAATTGGAATTAGAAAGTATTCTTTTATTTGCATCTTTGTTTGCTCAGCATTCACCCGCATTGTTGTGTGCAGCTGTAGTTTGGTTTTCATTGCTATACAATATTCCAGTGTGTGAATAAATTATTTGCCTCCCCACTGCTGATGGACATTTGGGGTGTTCCTAGTTTTTAGCTGTTATGAACAAGGCTTCAGTGATTACACTGATTTGATTTTGAAATGTTAAAGCAGACTTTTGTTGCTGAGATAGACCAACTTGGTCATTGTGTAGTATCCTTTTCATATGTTGATGAATCTAGTTTCTTAATATTTTGTTTAAGATTTTATGGCTATATTCCCAAGTGAGACTGATCTATAATTTTCCTTTCTTACAGCAGCCTTGTCAAATTTTGATATCAGGATGTTAGATTCATAATGTAAGCTGGGATTCTGTTCTCTTCCTATTATCTGAGGAGTTTGTGTTTGTGTAAGACTAGTAGAATTCCTTGGGGTCGCTCAGTCCCTTAAGCGTCTGCCTTCAACTCAGGTCATGATCCCAGGGTCTTGGGATTGAGCCCCACTTCAGGCTCTCTGCTCAGCGGGGAGTCTGCTTCTCCCTCTCCCTCTGCCTGCTGCGCCCCCTGCTTGTGCGCATGCGTGCTCTTTCTGTCAAATAGATAGAATCTTAAAAAAAAAAAAAAAGACTAGAATTCCTTCGATACCTTATGGAACTTACCAGTGTTTCTTTTGTGGGAAGATTTTTGACTATAGATTAAATCATTTTAATTGTTAAGCTATTTAAGTTTTCTATTTCATCTTTGTCTAAAATTCAGTGTTTTTGGCATAAAGTTGGTCATAATGTTCCTGTAACACCTTTTATTTTTTTATATTTTTATTTGAATTTTACTTAGTTAATATACATTGCAATATTGGTTTCTGGAGTAGCATTCAGTGATTCATCACTTAAATACAACACCCAGTGCTCATCACAACAGGTGCCCTCCTTTTAACTTCCCCCATCTAGCCCATCCGCCCCCACCTCTCTCCATCAATCCTCAGTTTGTTCTCTATCATTAACAGTGTCTTATGGTTCCTCTGTCCTCTCTCCTTTCCCCCCACCCTTCCCAATATGTTCATCTGTTTTTTTTCTTAAATTCCACATGAAATCATATGGTATTTGTATTCCTCTAACTTATTTCGCTTAGCATAATACACTTTAGCTCTATCCGCGTTGTTGCAAATGGCAAGATTTCATTCTTTTTTGATGGCTGAGTAATATTCCTGCGTGTGTGTGTGTGTGTGTGTGTGTGTGTACCACATCTTTATCTATTTTTATCAGTTGAACATTTGGGCGCTCTCTCTATAGTTTGTTTATTGTTGATAATGCTGCTATAAACATCGAGATGCATGTACCCCTTTGAATCTGTATTTTTGTATCCTTTGGGTAAATACCTAGTAGTGTAATTGCTGGGTCATAGGGTAGTTCTATTTTTAACTTTTTGAGGAACCTCCAAACTGTTCTCCAGAGTGGCTGTACCAGCTTGCATTCCCACCACAGTGCAAGAAGGTTCCCCTTTCTCCGCATCCTCGCCAACACCTGCTGTTTCTTGTGTTGTTAATTTTAGCCATTCTAATAGGCTTGAGGTAGTATCTCATCATAGTTTTGATTTGCATTTCCCTGATGGTGAGTGATGTTGAGCATCTTTTCATGTGTCTCTTAGCCATC
The DNA here is from genome assembly GCF_037043125.1 of Eumetopias jubatus. NCBI lineage: Eukaryota > Metazoa > Chordata > Mammalia > Carnivora > Otariidae > Eumetopias > Eumetopias jubatus. Next base: position 200,313,763 of record NW_028274807.1, read on the forward strand.
TGGATGTCTTCTTTGGAAAAGTGTCTATTCATGTTGTCTGCCCATTTCTTTTTTTTTTTTTTTAAGATTTTTTATTTATTTGACAGAGAGAGATAGTGGGAGCAGGAACACAAGCAGGGGGAGTGGCAGGCAGAGGGAGAAGCAGACTCCCCGCTGAGCAGGGAGCCCGACGCCGGGCTCCATCCCAGGACCCTGGGATCATGACCTGAGCCGAAGGCAGATGCTTAATGACTGAGCCACCCAGGCGCCCCTGTCTGCCCATTTCTTAACGGGATTATTTGTTTTTGGGTGTTGAGTTTGGTAAGTTCTTTAGAGATTTTGGATACTAACCCTTTATCTGATATGTTTTTTGCAAATATCTTCTCCCATTCTGTAGGCTGCCTTTTAGTTTTGTTGATTGTTTCCCCTATAACACCTTTTAAATATATACAAAACCTAGAATGATGTTCCTGTCTTCATTCCTGATGTTGTTTTGTGCCTTCTCCTTTTTTTTTTTTTTTTTTTTTTTGCTCAAGCTTGCGAGGGGCTTATCAATTCCTTCAGTCTTTTTGAAGAACCAACTCGCACCTTTTATTAATCCTATTGAACGTTTTCTGTTTCATTACTTTCTGTCTTTATCTTACTTCCTTTCTTCTACTTTGTTTTTGCTATATCCCCCTCCCCCATTCTCTTGAGTTGGTTGCTTAGCAGTTTAAAACTAGAAGCTTCCCAGCATCTGTGAAGATCAGTGATGATCATCAGCATTTAGAGATTGCTGCCTTAAGTCCCTCTTGACAGTTGTGCTGGGACTGCTGGGGCTCTTTAGCACCAGCATACCACTAGCCTCTTCCTGCAACCCAGTTGTTCTTTACATGTGGTTGTGCCTTAAGGTGGGTGCCTTGCTTAATGCAGGTGTGCAGTTGGCGCCCAGATACAGAAGAAAGAACAGAAGCCACTGCCTGTTGCACGGGATGGTGGGATGCTAGTGTGCATCTCAGCCTGTCTCTGGGTGTTCTCTAGACCATATGTGCTGTCAGGGGAGCCCCTGGCGAGCTGCCCCCTTCAGAGTTTCTCTTGTTACGTCCTTACAAATTTTTAAAAAGATTTTATTTATTTATTAGTGAGAGAGAGAGCACGAGAGCAGGGTGAGGGCAGAGGGAGAAGCAGACTTCTACCTAGGGAAGCCTCATTATTCCATGTGGTCTTGGTAATATTCCTTCCTATCTCCTCTCAGTCTGGAATCCACCAGTTATTCCCTTTGCCTCCTATGGCAAAGTTATTTATCTTTTGAGCTTCTGAGGAAATTCATCTGTAAAATGGAATAGCAGTAGTACCGATTTTATTGACTTCTTAGGTGCTCATGTGAAGCAATGTACATGCAGCGCTCACCAGAGTGCCTGCTGGGAGGGAGCACACAGCATTGGTAGCAGATTCTGCTCTATTTGAGCACCCCTGTTCATCTAACTTACTCTTTTTTTTTTTTCAAAGACTTTATTTATTTGACAGAGAGACACAGTCAGAGAGGGAACACAAGCAGGGGCAGTGGGAGAGGGAGAAGCAGGCTTCCTGCTGAGCAGGGAGCCCGACATGGGGCTCGATGCCAGGACCCTGGGATCATGACCTGAGCCGAAGGCAGACGCTTAACGACTGAGCCACCCAGGTGCCCCTCATCAAACTCATTCTTTTCATCCTGTAGACATGACTGAGTCTCTCTTGTCCTCAAAATACACTCAGATTCCTCCACTCACTGTTTTTACCCCAGCAACTAGCTTCTCATTCGTTTCACAGGCAAGCATTTTCAAAGTGCCATCTCACAATGTGGACTAGCAGAAGCCAGACACAAAAGTCAATGTGTGATTCCATTTACATGAAGTTAAGGAACAGCCTTCCTTTCCTTAACAGAAGTTAAGGAAAACTGCAAGGACAGAAGTCAGACACAGTTACCTAATAGGTGAAGTAGTGGTGGTTTTGACTGAGAAACACTCCGTAGGGTGGAGGCCAGAAAGATTTTCTGTTTTGATCGAGGGGGTGGTCACACAGCTACATACATGTATAAAAGTTCATCAGGCTGCAGCCTTGAAAAATGAGCACATCTATCTAAACAAAAAGAGCTCGGGCACCACCCTTCACCACCTGTCCCTTTTGTGGCTCAGTGCTGTCACTCACCACCCTCGTCTTGGTCACCGAATGTTTCCACACATTTGAATCATTATTACTCTTGACCTCCCGACAGAACTGAACACAGGTAATCACATCTTCCCTTATGAAACTCCCTTCTTGGACCTAGAAACCACTCTTCCTCCTGGTGACTCTGCGTCTGGCTCCCCCTTAGTTTCTTTCAGCAACTCGTGTCAGGGAGCTCTTTGTGTAATTCTAGAATTTCATGCTGATTTGGCTCTGCTGGGTACAGGGTACTTATCCCACACAGCACCGCAGAAACCCGCAGACACCTCTTTATAACGCTGTGACTTCTACTCACATGGAGCAGTGATTATTACATAGTGAACTGGGACTAGACTGACTCAGGAATGGCAGCCTCAGTTGTAAGGTGGACATTTGGAGTTCTGTGCGGTAGTCGAAGGACATTGAAGTCTTACACAAATTCAGAAGTGTAGATTCTTCTGAAGACATAAGACTCACGTGGAGGGGCGCCTGGGTGGCTCAGTTGGTTTAGCGACTGCCTTCGGCTCAGGTCATGATCCTGGAGTCCTGGGATCAAGTCCCATATCGGGCTCCCTGCTTAGCAGGGAGTCTGCTTCTCCCTCTGACCCTCCCCCCTCTTGTACTCTCTCTCTCTTCATTCTCTCTCTCTCAAATAAATAAATAAAATCTTTAAAAAAAAAAAAGACCCACGTGGAATGAGGACACATGATTAGTATTTAATTATCCAGTGTAGATGGTCGTTGCTCCAGATGTTAAGAGAAAGGTGTCAGAGACTGAAATGGGCCTGTGAAAGCCTTTTCTCCCAGCCTTTGCTCAGATCTCACCCTCTGATGAAACTCTGCTATCTATATACTGTAGCCATCTCCTCCCCCAGCACTCCAGATCCCACATTGCCTGCTCTGCTTTCTTCCCCTAGTACTTAATTGCCTTCCAATGCAACAGTATCATTTGCTGATTCACTATGTTGATTGTTTACAGTTTGTTTGCCCTATCAGACTGTGATTTCCACAAGAGTAGGGATATTTGTTTTGTCCACAGATACATCTCACATGCCTAAAACAGTGCCTTGGCACATAGTAAGTACTTAATTACTTGTTGAAATACCTGAATGACCGGTTCAGCCAAGTGGTTTAAAATCCAAGCAAGTGAAAGAAAAGCCTGAGGCTCATAAGGGTGACATCAACCAGCATCAAAGTACCTCCTTCACCAAGGCAGGGCTTTCTCCAGATCCACCCTGTCCTCTGGAGGGCTGCATTTGGTGGTCCAGATTAGTCACCTTAATACTGTCTGTAGCAGTCTTGTCTCTTGGTCCCCCGCCCCCCCCCCCCCCCCCCGTCCTCCCTCCCCTGGTCACAGGTTTCCATAGCAGACTAACCTGAGCAATAGTGATGCTGTGTGCAGCCTGGGCATATTCATGGGGAGAAATATGAATATTCCATGTTGGGAAGTGAGAGATGTGCATCAGTCATAGTTGGACTGACATTCCCGGTGACCAGGATCCTCTTGTTTTGTACTAAATTTGTTAGCCACTGGTTAATTTGTAGAGTTGGAAAATAAATACAAATCAGGGCAATGACGGGCGCCTGGGTGGCTCAGTCGTTAAGCGTCTGCCTTTGGCTCGGGTCATGATCCCAGGGTCCTGGGATCAAGTCCCACATCGGGCTCCCTGCTCAGCGGGAAGCCTGCTTCTCCCTCTCCCACTCCCCCTGCTTGTGTTCCTGCTCTCGCTATGTCTCTCTCTGTCAAATAAATAAATAAAATCTTTTAAAAAAAAATCAGGGCAATGAGAAAATTATGTATTTCTGTGTCCCTCGCCAATACGTATGTATAGCTCTGACAACCTTCTCTCCCTTTCTAGGGTGAAAAGGCTGATAGCTTTTACATTATAGAGTCCGGAGAGGTGAGCATCCTGATCAGAAGCAAGGTGAGTCTGTGTGTGATGGTGCAATTTATGCCAGGTGCATGCACAGAAAGTAGCTGCTTGCTTTAAATAATGTGAAGTGTGTCTAGTATAAAAAAAACCATCATTGTTCTATGAGGTATGTGACTGGCAAAGACCCATGTTTAAGTACCTCCAGTGGTAGGGATTTAGTATATTTCTCCTTGTTCCTATTGCCTTTGCCTCTGTGACATAATTAATGATATGAGAAATATTGGCCTATAAATCAATAAGAAAAAGATAAACCCCCTAGTAGAAAATGGGGGAATTACATGATAAAGGCATACACGTGGGTGTTGAATATGAAAAAAGCTTCCTTTCTAGAGCACTTGGGGGGAGGTCTTTAGGACCAGCATTACTGTGCCATTTCGTGGATAGGGAGGCCTAGAAAACTGATGACCAGTAAGTGGGAGGAATGATTCTCATCATAAATCCATTGTCACCAGATTTCCCTATTCCAATTTTTTTAAGAATGTAGAATTTGTTAAAATAGTTAAATATAATTCTAACCTAATATGAAACCTTTTACAGACTATCTTTAGTAAAAGTTAAATATGGAGAAAGAAAAACATGATTACTGCCTCTATTAAAAATAGATCTGCTGTTTCACATGAAACAGTAGGTTGAAACGTCTATGTTCTTTTATTGTTTTTGGACTAGTTTTATTGTTTTTGGACTAGTGATACATGTTTGTTTTTCAAATACTCATTGACACTTCTTGATCACAGCATAATGTTGGGTATGTGGGACCAGCAGCACTGTGGCCCTGGGGGTTGGGGGAGCTTGTCAGGAATGCAGTCTTGGACTCTGCCCCAGACCTACTGAATCAGAATCTGAATTGTAACAAATCCCCAGGGGGCTGGTGTTCATATGACAGTGTGTTAACTGCTACTCTAAAGAAGGGACTACTTGGGCACAAACGCATCTGCAGACCCAGAGAATGCTACAGAAATTGGAAGGAGAGTGTTGGCTCTGATGGAGCAGATCAACTTCAGAGCAAACAGGTTGGGGCAGAAGTGTGGAAGGAAGATTATCTGCCTATAACCTAAAGTGGCTCTTAGAGATTGAGACTAATTCTTACTAATAAATTCTAAATAATTTTTTTACTGAAATTATTGCTTAGCTTAGCAGATGGATTTGTAAAAAAAAAAGGAAACTCTAGATATTAAATGTGATATGCTACATTATTTTCCATAATTTGATAAGCACAAATTAAAACCTGCTTGATTTCTTTTTTTTTCTTTTAAGATTTTATTTATTTGAGAGAGAGAGACAGCACAAGCAGAGGGGAGAGGGAGAGGGAGAAGCAGACTCCCCACTGAGCAGGGAGCCCGATGTAGGGCTCCTTACCAGGACCGCAGGATCATGACCTGAGCTGAAGGCAGACGCATAACTGGCTGAGCCACCCAGGCTCCCCCCTGCTTGATTTCTTAATACAGAGTTAAAGCACTAAATATCCAGGTTGAACATTATAAAAAAATTTTTTTAGTCACTTAGCTCTTCTAAAAAAAAAAAAAATGCGTGTGGTGGAGGGGTGGGGAACCACTAACTTACAGAGCAGGCAGTACCTAAAAAGAAAACTTGTTACTGTAAAGTATTGTCCGAGAAAGGCATGGTCTCAGATAAAAAAGAAGTGACCCGGGATTGTAACTTTACCTAAGAGAAACATTGACATCATTTAGCAGGACTTAACAAAAGATCTTGTCTTTTCCCTTGCACCTTAGAAGTCAGCATCTACCAAAAGGACAGCATTCATATAATATATGTAAATGTATAATGTATAAAAATATATACGTAAAAATATATATTATATTAATATGCAAAAATATATATGTATTAATATATAATTGACACTATAATATGATCATATATATTGACATAATATATATAATGTATGTTATAATAATTATTTTTTTTCCTTTGGAAGATACATATAAATCTTCCAAAGAAAATGGTCTGCTCCCTACCTCTTGATATTTAGCCATTACCTGAAAGGTGTTGGGTCTTGGATGAAGGCCCAGGTAAAAGCCAACTCCTCTAATTAAACCATACCACTGAGGGCACCTGGGTGGCTCAGTCGTTAAGCGTCTGCCTTCGGCTCAGGTCATGATCTCAGGGTCCTGGGATCGAGTCCCACATCGGGCTCCTTGCTCGGCAGGAAGCCTGCTTCTCCCTCTCCCACTCCCCCTGCTTGTGTTCCCTCTCTCACTGTGTCTCTCTCTGTCAAATAAATAAATAAAATCTTTAAAAAATAAAAATAAAATAAATAAACCAGACCACTGAGATGAATTAGCCCCTGCAGTTGACATGGTACAGTTAGTGTCTCCGCAAAGTGAATTTCTCAGTAATTGTATTTTAAGTGTCCTGAGAAGGGAATGCAAGTGTGTGTAACTGGATGTGCTCAGCTGTGATTCTGGAATCAGCCTAGGTCATGTTTTCCACTTGCTCTAGACTAAAGCAAACAAGGATGGTGGGAACCAGGAGGTCGAGATTGCCCGTTGCCATAAGGGGCAGTACTTTGGAGAGCTTGCACTGGTCACCAACAAACCCAGAGCTGCTTCAGCTTATGCAGTGGGAGATGTCAAATGCTTAGGTAAGAAAAATAAATTCTTATGCACAAATACTTTTTTTTCTAACACGCAGTATTTTTTTTTTCCCCATCAGTAAGCCTTGACTCATTTCACCAGTTCTCACATACATCTAGGCTTGAACAGTCTGTGGGACTAACTAGAAATGGTCTGTACCCTTTGAGCAGACATTTCTGAGCACTGAGTGAGGACAGCCTGTGAGAAGAGCAGTCACAGAGGCAGGTGTCCAGGGCTCTGCTGGGACCGAGTGAGTAGGTGCTGTTGGGCTCTGCAAAGTTGCCAACAGATGACACAGTCTGGCTGTGCTCACATAGAAACATCCGTCCTTTTTCCAAGCACTCAGCATCCCCCAGTCTGATTCCCTGAGGTGAACAGGTATATGTGAGAAAAGGTTTGCATCAGGGAAATGACTTTGAATTATTGGTGTAGAGAATTCATTCTCTCGCGCCTCTTTTTAACAATGCAGTTATGGACGTACAAGCATTTGAGAGGCTTCTGGGGCCCTGCATGGACATCATGAAAAGGAACATCTCACACTACGAGGAACAGCTGGTGAAGATGTTTGGCTCCAGCATGGATCTGATTGACCCCGGGCAGTAGGCAGAAGCCCAGAGCCTTCTCAGTGTGACACCAAAACCTCCCAGTCAGCCACAGAACACACACAGAAGACAGACACAACAGACCCGTTCCTGCTGTTGCTGCCGCCGCCAGCTGCTATCGCTGTGGCCATGGGCATGTAGGACACTTGAAAGTCAGCACTACAAGATGGGCCAAGGTTCAGCCCACACCTCCTCCACTTTGCTTCTGAAAGCCCATTATTAGACCACTCGTAATGATTATTCCAACCCAGTTGTCACATCTTTGGTTCACAATGGCATGTCTCTCCAACAGTTTAAGTGCCTGATACAAAGTCCACAGCATAATCATCTTCCTTTCCTCTCTGGCTGCTACTATTGCTGTTGGAAGTCACCACAGGTCTTCACAGAGCTGTGTTCAACTGTAGACACCCGCCCCTGACCTTTCTCAAGGGAGGAATTGTCATAGCCCTTGATCTTCTTGTTTGTCCTTTGAGAAAGTCCGCATTTGTTCACACTGGTAGCCTTCGGTTTTACAGTAGAAGATGCGGCAGGGAGGCTGGAGGTCTGCGGGCCTGGGGCACCCATGACAGCTATCTCCAAATTCACAGCGATGCTGGGGGCAGGGCCCTGCCCCAGGCCCAGCAGCTCAGCACCCCAGAGCACACTGATTGGCCATGAAGACCCGTGTTAGAGCAGAGAATTTGCGATCAGCACATTCTTCAGGTAGCGGAGAGCCAGGGAAGGTTTTCTGGGTTGGGGGTTTTGGTTTGTTTTGTTTTGTTTCAGTAGATTTTGTTTTGTTTTATTTACTCTCTGTGCGGTTTGCATGAATGAATTGTTGTCCATTTCTAAGGAGCCAGGGTCTGGATGTGCCATGACTTTATCTGACCCAAATGCTTCCCTGGGCAACTCCTGCCATCTTATTTCCAGTTGCCCTACCAGCTGATAATGGCAGTGTGCCAGCAAGAGGTTGTACTACAACAAAGAGAGCCCCCTTTCCTTCTCCAGTGTTGTTTCATAGCTTTGCTGTTGAACTATCAATTTTTAAACTCTTTAAAGAAGAAGCAGCTATTTTTTTGAAATTAAAAAAATTTTTATTTCTGTATTTGGGGAATTCCTGTTGGACCTGGTCATATATATCAGTGTCAGCTGACTCAGGCATTCATCCTGAAGATCAACTCTTTGTTTTTAAAAATCCATGAAATTACTGCAAAGACCTTTCTAATTAAGGTGTTGGCATATTGGGGGTTCCAATTATTAACCCCAAAGGAAAGTAAATTAGCTTGTATTTTAAAACTTTTTAACCTTTTAATTATATCAAGTAGAATTGTGATGAATTATCCTAATTAACTAGATATAGTTAAGGATAAATTTTTTTTTGAGAATGACTTAGATGCTATAAGAGATCCTAAGAGCAGTGTGAAGTTTGCATAGAAATAAATTTGAATATTGTAGCCAAGGTTATATTAAATCAAGAGGCCCTTTCCAATATGATTTACTTTTTAAACTTGTGTAACTCAATAAACCCCTAAGAGATTGCATGCTGGGGCTTGAGTCATTCCTGTTGTAGGATAATGATAGAGCCCACATGGTCACTTCCATTGTCCATAGAAGCGGGGCTCTCTGCTTTTGCCATGGACAGCGTGGTGGAGGGATTTCCAGAGTGGTGACCCACCACAACCTTGGTCAAATCTCCCTTTTTCTTGTGTTCCGTGAAGTGAAAGCAGAAGGACTCTTTTCAGACCGCCCTAGCTAGGTAGCCTGCGTTGCAGCTCCCAGAATTATGAAAGGTTGTAACTAATACCCCAAAACAGGCAGCTAGCTATGGGAAAGCCCATGTGGTTTTTTTCCCCACGATTTTCCAAGGTTCTTTTCTAGGGTGTTGCTTTATTATCAAATAAATTAAGAAAGCAGATCTTGCACTTTAGCAGACAAGAATCACACCTGTTTCTTCCAAAAGTAGGTACAGTGAGCTTTAGGAGTGTCAGAGAGGTCTAGCCCCCTCTATTCAAGGACTCTTTAAACACTGAGCAGATGCCCCCTTTGCACTCCCATGCCAGCATTAGTCAGGACTGGCTGGGAGCTTAGTGCCAGAGTCACTCCTGCAGGCTGCTAGGCATGGGCTTCTCATCCTGCCTTCTTGCACATCCCAATTCAGTCTTCCCCCTTCACAGAAGCCTCTTTGGTACCCCCAACTCACTGATGGTTGCTGTTTTACAGAGTAGAATTCATCCAGGTTTAAGTCCTCCTGCTCTAACTACAGACTGACATATGGATCACGAGTATAGATCCTCACTGCATACAGCACCCCTTGGGGGTCTGGCTTGAGGAAGGAAGACTTTAAAGGGACCAGTGTGAGTGAAATAGTGCCAGGAGTCTGGCAGGGTTCCAGTTCTCTTTGCAGCATGGGGAATCAGAGGTGGCAGACCAAGCTCAACTGAGGGCTCTGGTGTCCACATTATGCCAGGCAAACCCTGCACTGTTGGTTGAGCCTCAAGGGGAGGAGTGTGTTGGGAAGAGATCCCTTTTATATTCTTCTCTTCCATGGGTTAGAGCTTCACGCCCTCTTTCCTGGCTTTGTTATTGATTTGGGATGATGGAAAATATTCCTGAGAGCCTTGAGGCCCAGCCTACAATATTATCCTTTCTTCTAGCCCCAGTTTATCACACCCACTCTCTTGTTTTGGTTGTAGTCTCTGAAGGAAGGGTTCATGTGTGCTGTCCTCTTAGTTGACAGTCTTACATATAATTGCTGTAGATTCGCAGGAGTCAGGGTGCATCTTTTCTTTGAGCAGTTTAATGAGTGAATTCAGCAGCAAAGTGGCAAGAAATGGTTCTCCGACCAGGAGAGGTCATGTTCATCCTCTTAATGCCCAGATTCTCTGCTCACAATGGTAATCAGTGAGAGGTGCCACTGGTGCCCAGCGGCACCCTGGGCACACAGCATTTCCATGTCAAGTCGCAGTGTAGAAACAGTCTTCTCTCATTTAGAAAAGTGAAAGAGCATTTTTGCACAGAGAAAAAGGAAAAAGACCCATGAATGTCATCTTTTGTTTTCAGTTGGCTAATGTTGGAATTTTTGTTCTTGACATACACTTGTAAACCAGTCTTGCCAAGATACAAGTTGTTTTGGTTTTTCACTACAATTACCTCTTGTTACTCCTGTCTTGACTGCTGACGTTCCTCAATGATTCTAATGTCTATTTTATGGGAAGCAGCCTTCCCCTGTGGGTTTCCTTTTACACACTGCAGGGCTATCTTTATACTTAAAAAAAAGAGAGAGAGAGAAAGGAGAAAACTGTCACTAACCTCATGGGGTATTTGCAGAAAACCATTTAGCCCACCTTGAGCAAAAGGTAGATTTCCTCACTGTTTTCTTAAGCTCATTGTAATAAAAGAAATCTAATTCAGCATTATTGTGCTACCTCAAAGGTAAAATGTTTTACGGTCTTTTTTTGGTCCTGAGTTCTACACATAGTGTTCGAAATGTCTTTCAATTGGAGTTGTTTTTAAATCATTGGGGAGAATCTTATTTTAACCGTTTTACACTTGTATTTTAATGTCAGAAGAATAAGTGATTAGAAAGTGATCAATTATTGCTCTGTAGTATTGAACATATAATTAAATCATTGTTTGCCGTAAACAAGATTGGGTTTTTTAAAAGGAAACTCTAGGGCTCGGCTTTGCTTTTGGTTAATAAAGGCTGACAAATCATGTCTGACCTTCTGGTGCGGCCCTGTGTTGTTTGTCCTCTCATTTTAGGGTTCCTGGCCATCATAGTACTCATCTGGCAGATATATTGTTGGGACTGGGATGTGAGCTCTTGAAAATTAGACAGGAGGCCTGGGTATATGTATTAGCGTTCTCCAGTAAGAACCAATAAGGAGTGTGTGTGTGTGTGTGTGTGTGTGTGTGTGTGTGTGTGTGTGTGTGTGCAGAGATTTATTATAAGGAATCGGCTTATGCAATTATGGAGGCAGGCAGGTCTCATGATCTGCAGGATGGGTTGGCAAACTGTAGACCAAGGAAAGCTGATGATTTCATTCCAGTCTGAGTCTGGAATGGTTCTTATGGTTCTCAACCCTTAAGAGCTGATAGAGTAGTTCCTTTTAGAACGTTAGCAGGCTGAAAACCCGGGAAGAGCCAATGCCCCAGTTTGGAGGCAGTCAGGCAGGAAAATTCTCTTACTTGAGAAAGAGTCCTTTTGTTATATTTGGGCCTTCAACTGATTAGATGAGGCCCACACACAATGGGAGAAGGCAATGTGCTTTACTCAGTCTACTGATTTAAATGTTGATCTCATCCCAGAACACCCTTACAGAAACTCCCAGAACAATGGTTGACCAAACATCAGCACCCCATGGCCCAGTCAAGTTGACACATGAAATTAACTATCATGGGGGCACTCAGTCGAGTAAGCCTCTGACTCTTGATCTCAGCTCAGGTCTTGATCTCAGGGTCCTGAGACTGGGCATGGAGTCTACTTAAAAATAAAAAAATTTGGGCTTCCTCAACACGGCAGCACCGTTGTCAGTGGAGGTGGAGTTCAGAGGTGGTGTGGAGCTCCTTTGCGACGGCGTAAAGAAACATCAGGTCACCTTACCTGGACAGGAGGAGCCCTGGAACTTCTGGAACCTCCTTGTCGGATCAAGAAGAATTTGCTTTAAGAGCGGCGAGAGTTGTTCATCCAGGGAGACAGCGTGCACCCAGGAATTCTGGTGCTGGTTAATGATGCAGACTGGGAACTGCTGGGCAAGCTGGACTACCAGCTGCAGGACCAGGACAGCATCCTCTTCATATCCACGCTGCATGGTGGCCGAGGGCCCTGCTCAGCCCGGGTTCCCTTGGGGTGGGGAGAAGAGCACAATCAGACATCCCCTGGGGCCCTGCTTCCAGGTCTCCCTGTCCCCTTTGGCCACTTTCTTCCCTGCTCTGTCACCCAACCTCCCTCCAGGCAGGGAAAAGAGGCCAGGTGCTAAAAATGAGCCTTTCTCAGGCACGTGAGTGGGGATGGGCAGGCTCAGCCCTGCCTCTCTCCGCAGCAGCTGAGGTAGGGGAAGGTGCCCCTCTGGTTTGTCACAACAGGAGCGGGCTCCCTGGCCAGGTGACCCAGCTGCCTTCCACTCGTGTCTCAGTGTAAACACCGAGTGACCACTGACGAGGCAGTCCAGCTCCCGGGCTGTAGTGTTTTCGTGGAGAAGATGAACGGACCGGAATAGCTGATAGGAGGCCCCTCCCTTCTCCAAGATGGGAGGAGTCTCTGCCTCAGTTTCCCCATCTAGACAGCAGAGGGCTCTGGCTGTCCCCCACTGATATCATTATGAAACCCCAGCTGGGGTCCCCTATTCAGTGCTGACTCCCCCCTCCCAGCAGCTGCTTTTCCAACCACACCCCTCCTCCTGCCCCCCCATCCCCAGCCCTTGACCCTGGCTGGCCTTCCCCCCCACAGGCCACCAGATGGGCTCCTAAGACCCTCCCCAGCAAAAGGCTGCCTGCAGCTCATTCTGGAGAGAGAGAAAGAGGAGCAGGCAGAAACTTGGACTAGCACATAGAGGCCTGGGGGGTCAGAGTGCCTCAGTTTCCTCCTCCACAGCAACTGAATGTTTATAAGTATCTGAAAGCAGGCGTGATCCTTGATGGCACAAATGTAGACTTTATCTCCCTTCCTACCTCCTGCTGCCTCCTGGGGGCAGGCAGCAATTGGTAAGCAGGATGGTTTGCCCCTCCTCCCTTCATCCCTTCTGGAAGTCTTGGGGCCTCAATGCCTACAACAGCTGGCCCTGGGCAAATAAAAGATGTTGTTTACTAAAAAAATAAAAATAAATAAAAATAAAAAAATTAAGGGGCACCTGGGTGATTCAGTTGGTTAAGCAGTATGACTCTTGATTTTGGCTCAGTTCATGATCTCAGGGTCATGAGACCACGTCCCAACCAGTATGGAGTCTGCCTAGGATTCTCTCTCTCTCCCTCTCCCTCTGCCTCACCCCCAACACTCACATGCTCTCTCTCTAAAATAAATAAAATCTTTAAAAACAAAGTAAACAAAAATTTTTTTTAATTTTAAATGTTTTTAAAAAATTAACTATCACAGCATGGTATTTGAGTTGTCAGGGATGCTGTGGAAGGGCATCAGGTATAACCCTTGCCGGGGAAGATAAACTGATCAATGAAGCCCAGCAGACAACATCTCCTGTCTGACAATATTACTTCTACCATTTCCTTCTCGGTAACATCGATAAGGAGAACAAGCAATGATCCTGTGATAACCCAGTAGACCTACAATTTCTTTCCAAGTAACCAAAAGAAGCTGTTCAACAAAATCATGTTCCAGTTTGATCTTGCCTTGACCTGGCAGTACAAAAGGGTCAGATAGTGGGTAAGCATTTGAGACAGCCCACGGAGCTCAAGAAACTGGTAGCTGAGCTGTCTCAAAGCCAAACTGGCCTTGTTTCAAGGCTTTAAAAATTAAATATGTCTTGGCTTCTGTGGTTTTAGTGGTGGTATTGCTATGAACAGTTAAGAAGGGCCAGGACAACAATAACAGCATATTGTCCACAGTCTCAGCCCTGAAGAGTGCATGTGACATGAGGACTTTGCTTTCTTATATGTTCTGTACTTATCACAGGCACCTGAATATATCCTCAGCAATCTTAGTGCATCCATTTTATAACATCAGAATTAAAACAGTTTACTGTGATTAAGGAATCTGTGTTTGTTTCACAAGGCCTCATGTTAAGTATGAATTTTGCTTCCTTTACCCATACCCATCCTCTCTATGGACAAATGCCCCATCACAGATGATGGCACAGATGGCACTGTTACCTGATTATTTGGGGATATGCAGATAAAATGCAACATGTTGACCAGGAACTTACTGAATAATGACTTGTGAATTTACATGAGTATTACCCAAGTACTGAATTAGAATGTCAGAAATTAAGTCTAACTCAACTTATTCATTCATTGAGCAAATTTTTTTTAAGGATTTTATTTATTTGAGAGAGCGAGAGAGCAAGCACGAATAGGGGGAGGGAGGGGCAGAGGGAGAAGAAGTCTCTCCTCTGAGCAGGGAGCCCGACACGGGGCTCGATCCTGGGACTACAGAATCATGACCTGAGCCGAAGGCAGATGCTTAACCGACTAAGCCACCCAGGCGCCCCTCATTGAACAAATTTTGATGACCTGATGTGGACATTCCTGACACTGTGTTTTTTTGTTTTGTTTTAAAGATTTTATTTATTTGAGATAGAGAGTGAGAGAGAGCAGGAGCAGGGGGGCAGAGGGAGAGGGAGAAGGAGAAGCAGGCTCCCCCCTGAGCAGGGAGCCCGATGTGGGGCTCGATCCCAGGATCCTGGGATCATGACCTGAGCCACCCAGGCACCCCATGATACTGTTTAAACCCCAGGAATTATCAAGAGTGATACTGAGGTCCACCTGGGCATTCTGGACCTTTCTTCCATTGATGATAGAGCTTATCCTCCATGTTTCTGGACTCCCATAGACAGCAGCCCTGGTCTCCTATTTCAAGGATGATCATGCTCCTGATGCCTTACTGTTGCCCTTGGTCATGCTGCCCTTCTTCAGAGCTGCCACTGCCTCTTCGTAAAGTGAGTGGTTTGGACACACAGCATGCACTGTCCCTCCCTGCTCTAGCCTACATAGCACAATTCTGGTTACACAAGCATCTGAGGCACTATAAAGGGAGAAAGACCAGATTTGAGGTTTGAAGGATACTCCCTCCAGGTAGGGACGTCTCAGAAATTGTCACCTTCACCCTAGTCATCCTAAACATCATGATGAAACTTGGCCAGAGATGGGTTTTGGGTCTAGTTTGCATTTTGTGATGCCATGGGCTCAAAATCAAACTTTTCTGAAAGTTTGTCTCTTCTGTGTGGCATTTCTACCCCTTCCTCTTTGACTTTTCCCAACCAAAATTCTTGATCCTGTGAGCACTACTTTCCCTTCTATAAAACCAGTTAACTGGGGGCGCCTGGGTGGCTCAGTTGTTAAACGTCTGCCTTCGGTTCAGGTCATGATCCCAGGGTCCTGGGATCGAGGCCCGCATCAGGCTCCCTGCTCGGCGGGAGGCCTGCTTCTCCCTCTCCCACTCCCCCTGCTTGTGTTCCCTCTCTCTGTGTCTCCCTCTGTCAAAAAAATAAAATAAATAAACAAATAAAAAACAGTTAACTGGCTTGTCTTTTTTTTAAAGATTTCATTTATGTATTTGTGAGAGAGAGAGCACAAGCTGGGGAGGGGCAGAGAGAGAGGGAGAAGCAGGCTCCTGGCTGAGCAGGAAGCCTGACGTGGAGCTCGAACCCAGGACCCTGGGACCATGACCTGAGCTGAAGGCAGATGCCTAATCGACTGAGCTACCCAGGCGCCCCAAATGGCTTGTCTTTAAGTACATAAAGTCAAGCAGCGCCCAGCCCATTTGTAGACTGCAGGGCAGGAGGCTGGCCAGGCTGGAATGTGAAACCAAAGGAGCTAACCCAGTCACCAGGAAAGCCAGCAGGATCTGACCCCACCAATCAGTCCATCCTGACAGGCAGAAGAATGGGCATTGGGCGGTCAGCTCTTGGGGAACACAGTTGAAATAGTACCAGCCAAATCTCCGTGGCCTTCTTGGCCATCGGCCCACCATTTCCTCCCTCTGCAGAATTGCACTGAGCCAAAGGTCACAAGTCACTGTGTATGCTGCTGGACGCCAGGATCCAGCAATCTCCTTCCTGGCCAGGTCCTCCAGCCCCCAGAATGAGGAGGCAGGGGTATACAGTTGGTTTTTTCTTAGTAAACTGGTAAAAAGGAAGAGCTAAAGTCTAGACCCACCAGATAAGCAAACCAGCACTTTCCAGCATAACATCCAAGCATAAACTGGACATTTTTTCTTTTTTCCCCCTTATTTATTTATTTATTTATTTTTTAAAAGATTTTATTTACTCAAGAAAGAGCAGAGCGAGAGAGAGAGAGAGCACAAGCGGGGTGGAGGAGGAGCAGAGGGAGGGGGAGAAGCAGACTCCCCACTGAGCAGAGAGCCCAACCCGGGGCTCAATCCCAGGACGCTGGTATCATGACCTGAGCCGAAGGCAGACCCTTAACCGACTAAGCCACCCAAGCGCCCCCAAACTGGACATTTTCATTCTGAAAAAGAAAGGCCTAGGCATGCAGGGACACCTGCAGCGCACTCTCCCATGCCTGTCACAAGCCCAGCCTGGGCAGCTGGAGGATTGGGGGACCTGAAGCTGAGGCTTGGATCTGCAGGACAGTCAGGGCAGAGGCCTTTGGGGCAGATGTGCATCAATTCCCGACAAGTTGGAATAGCACACGAGCCACGTTGGACTCCTGGCGTCCCGTCCTAGACCCGCGTGGCCAGGATGAGAAATGAGGCTGCACACAGGCTTATAGGACCCCAGGAGAGGAGCAGCCTTGGCGGCTCTGGAAGGCAGACTGCTTTCAAACCAAGACAGAGCTGGGGCACAGAAAGCATGGGACCCCCCAGACCCCCACATCAGGACACTGCCCCTACCTCAGAACTCAAGATGGTTCCACGGGGCTGGCAGCTCTGCGCTGAGGCTGGTGAGATAAGAATGAGTTGGAGACCCTCCAGTACCTTGGCTTGCTCCTCTGTAAAGAAGGAAGCAGGCTTATGGGAGGGCATCCACTCCGCTGCCCTTGGCTTTGCCCATATGCGTTGGCCCAGTGGAATTCCAGTCCAGCCCTTCACCTGCCTGGGCTGGGCCAAGGCCCAACTACAGGAGGAGGCTGGGGTTCAGTGGGACGCTGGGGTTCAGTGGCTGGTATGGTCTCTCCCCTTACGCTCACTTTAAGCTGGTCATCCCTGGCTCACAGCAAAAGCAGGCCCCACTCTGTGACAGAGAACTGGCCTCACAACTGAAAACCTATGTGAGTTATTCTCATACCCGGTAAACGGATAGAGCTAGTTTTATGTCCCAGGAGGGCTAGCTTTGCACCTGGGAACTGGTCCAGGGCCAGGTTTACAAAGTGAGGCAAAGGTACACGAAGCGTGCCAGAATGGGGCTCACTGAGACCAGGCAGGCTTCCAGCACAATGGGAATTTCTCAGTGTCCTTCTGGGCTCTTCACGGCCTGTACGCGGTGGGGACAGGGTGTGCGTCCAGGACGATGTGCTGGGAGCCGCCTCCACCCTGGCCCTGTGGGATCCTTTTCTTGGTGATTTTCCTGCCTTTGTTCCATAACAACAACAACAACAAAATCAGGAATGATTTGCAACCAGCCCCTCCGCATGTGGCCCACTTCCCAGGGCTATGGATTCAGGGGACGGTCTTGGGTGGTGGGGGACCTGGGTCCTGCCCTGTCCTGGTGGGAACATCGTGTTCTGGACTGGGAACTGCCCATCAACCCTTGGGAGTCGTGGGCCCGAGGGGGTGGAGTGGAGCAAGAAAGGCCAGCTTGATTTAAGAAACAGGCAGGGAAGGGGTTTTTGATGGATCACTAAGCCCAGGACAGCTCTGCCCATGCACTCCCTCCCGAACCTACCCCTGGCCCCGGCCCTGGCAGAGAAGAGCTCTTCCTTCCTCAGTCCCAGGCCAGGGCTGTGTGGGAAGAACGCAGGGATCCCCAACTGGGATCTTCAGCACAGAAAGGCCGCCTCCACCTCCTGGTCCAACTCTCACTCCCTCCACTTTTGGACAACCTCTTCACCCTGGCTGATGCCTGCCTGGGGCCTGGCTACTTACATCTCTGAGGCAAGGTCTCTGCTCAGCACCTCCTGCCCCCCTTCCTCTGCAGGCCCCTTGCAATGCTTGCTGCCTGGCCCTTGGCCGATCCTCTAACCTTTTCTGCCTCAGCCCCCCTCAGCGATGGCCTCATCTCATTAAAACAGAAACGTGGGCCAAAAGCCCCGGGCTCCTCCTCTGCTCCCCGTGTGCCCCTGCAATTCTTGCCCCACTGTTCTCCTTTCATGGCAAAAGCCTTGAGACTTCCCTGCAGTTGCCTCCTCGCCTCCCGTTCTGGCCACATAGCTCACCCCTGCGGTGGTGAGTCCCCATGTCATGGATCAGTCCCCATGGTGGACTCCCTTCTGCTGCTTCAAGGACCACCTTCTCAGGAACATCTAGTTCTCTGGGTTTTCTTCGCAGCTCTGTTGCCACTTTAACCCAGACTACAGTTAAATGTTGGAGTGTCCCAGGGCTCCGCTCCACTCCCCACCCTGGGAAATTTGTCAGAAGCATGGCTTTGGGTGTTCTCTCCATGCTGCTCCCAGCTGATTTACACCTCCATCCGGGACACTGAGCTGGGCCCAGGGTCCGGTGGTCTGGGCTGGGATCCCTCTCCCATCTCTTCGCTCCACCCACTCGGAACCTTCTGCGAAGTTTGCTTTGCTTTTGTTTTGTTTTGTTTTGTTTTTAAAAAGTTTTTTTTCAAAGTGTGGAATATAATGAATACAGAAAGATGCACAAAACAAAAACATTCTGCTCAATGACTTCTCACGGGCCAAACACTCACAAAACACAGCCCAGGTGAAGGGCACTGTTGGCGCCCTACAATGCCTCTGTGTTTCTGCAGCCAGTCCTCCCTCCCCGTCCTGAGTTCTAAGGTTCTAAGGTAAGTTTCTTGATCGTCACCACCTAAACATGCCTCTCCGAAAAACCACTTTCTTGGGGCACCTGGCTGGCTCAGTTGGTGGAGCCTGTGACTCTTGATCTGAAGGTTAGGAGTTCAAGCCCCACACTGGGTGTAGAGCTGACTTAAAAACAGCAACACAACCACAAATAAATAGATAGGTAACCACTTTCTTCATACAGTGATATAAACACCCGTAATTAAATGCGTAAGGGAGAATCATCCTAACTGCTGGGTTTTAGCACAATCTTTATCTTTTCCTCTTTTGTTTACCCCTGCCTCTCCCTTCTATCACCATCGCTCTCTGGAAAATCATCATTACAAGATACGTATTCCCTGGGGCACCTGGGTGGCTCATTCCATTAAGTGTCTGACTCTTGGTTTGGCTCAGGTCATAATCTCAGGGTCTTGGGATCAATCCCTGGGTAGGGCTCGGCACTCAGTTTGGGATTCTCTCCTTCTCCCTCTGCCTCTCTGCCCCTCCCCCTGCTCGTGCTCTCTCTCTAAAATAAATAAAATCTTAAAAAAAAAGATACATGTTCCTATGTTTCTCCTTGCTTACATAATTGTTATATATATATTATATCCCATATATATATATATTTCATCCCTAACCCCTGTGTTGTTCAAGGTATACATATATATATATATATATATATATATATGACTCATTCAATATATATAACCCCCCCTCTGCGGCTATATATGTGTGTGTGTGTGTGTATATATATATATATAGTGTGTGTGTGTATATATAATATAATATATCCCTTGAATGACACAGGGGTTAAGGATGTGAACCCTCTGCACAGTCGAAAATCCATGTATAACTTTTGACTCCTCAAACACGTAATAGCTTGCTGTTGATTGGAAGCCTTACCAATAATATAAACAGTCGATTAACCTGTTTTGTATGTTGTATGTATTATATACTGTATTCTTTTTTTTTTTTTAAAGATTTTATTTATTTGAGAGACAGAGAGAATGAGAGAGAAAGCACATGAGATGGGGGGAGGGTCAGAGGGAGAAGCAGACTCCCTGCTGAGCAGGGAGCCTGATGTGGGACTCGATCCCGGGACTCCAGGATCATGACCTGAGCTGAAGGCAGTCGCTTAACCAACTGAGCCACCCAGGCGCCCTATATACTGTATTCTTACAATAAGCTAGAGAGGAAAGAAAATCATAAGGAAGAGAAAATCCATACACAGTACTATACTGTATTTATGGGGAAATATGCAAATAAGTGTAGTTCAAACCCGTGTTGTACGAGGTATCCAATGTACACTTACACAGTGGTTTGTCTTTGTTATACACATGAGATCATTTTGTACACACTTTTCTGCATCTTTCTCACTCGTCTCAACTTGTTGCAGGCCCTCAAATTCAGGTGGTGGTATTCCAGTTCCTCCTTTTCGATGGTGACATAAAACCTGTCCTCAATGTTTTGATCCTCCTCGCACAAAAGGTGGAGTCTAATTTCCCTCTCCTTGAACATACATCCCAGCCTCAGTGACTTTGCTTCTAATGACCAGAATGAGGCAGGAATGACGCTGCGACTTCGGAGTCTGGGTTGGAAAGGTAATACAGCTTCCAACCTGCCTTCCTCTCTCTTGGGACAATCATCCTTGGAACCTCGCCACCATGTTGTGAGGAAGCCCAGGGCACATGGAGGCCAATGTGTGTGTGTTCCTGCCTCAGCTGACAGCCAGCATTAAACACCCGTCACGTGAGAGATCTTCTGGTGATCGCAGCCCCAGCTTTCAAGCTGCCCAGATTGATGCAGCAAAGAATCTTGATGCAGCCCCCAAATCTTGCTCAAATGGCACATTTGTGAGCAAAATAAATGTTACTGTTTTAAGCCACTAAATTGAGGTAATTTTTTTACACAGCATTAATAGCCAGAACAGTGTGGACATACCAGAATGTCTCTAACCTGGACCTTGTGGATGGGCCATCACTTTGCAATTGTTTTTTCTCACTGTATGTGATGTAGGAATAAATATCCCTGACCATATAGCTCACATCCAGTGCTCTTATTTCTATAAGTGAGAATCCAAAGTTTGGGACTATAGGGTCCAAAAGTATATGCATTTTTATTCTACTGGAGTTTGCCAAATTGCTTTCCAAAAAAAAACCTGTAACCAGTCTTACCTTTGTCAATAATGTTTTGTTTTAATGTTTAATGTTTTCCTTACATCCTGGAAAGCAAGATTTGGTGCGGCTCTTTTTAACATTTGCTGGTCTACTAAATATAAAGTGACGGCTCATTTCTCTTTTAAAAAAAATTTAATAGTTTTTTTTAAAAAAAAGTGGTTTTAGGTTCACAGGAAAATTGAGTGGAAAGTATAGAGAGTTCCCATACATCCCCTCCCTGCCCCAACACGCAGCCTCCCTCACCATCCCGTTTCAGTGTGGTATGTTTGTTATAATCAATGAACCAATGTTGACCCATTATAAACCAAAGTCCAGATTTTACCCAGAGTTCATTCTTTTTGTTGTACGTTCTATGGGTTTTGACAACTGTATAATGACGTATATCCACCATTAGAGTATTATATAGAACAGTTTCACTACCCTAAAAATTCCTCTGTGTTCCACCTGTTCTTCTCTCCCTCTTCCTCAAATGCCTGGCAACCACTCATCTTTTTACTCTCTCCACAGTTTTGCCACTGTTACATTTTCACTCTGATTTGCATTCCTTGCCTTCTGATATACTTGACCATTCTGTTGGTTGCCTCCCAATCCTTTTTTTTCTTCTTCTTTGCTAATAAATCCAGATTTTGTCCAGGATGGCAAGCGTCCAGTCTCAAGTGATGTATGAATCCTGACCCCATTCCCTCTCAGACTCCTAGTATGATTTCCTATAGGAAATTTCCCACTCAGTACAATTCCTATACCTTTCATAATAAATTATTCCCCAATATTTTATAGTTCTGTCATTGTTAATTTAATATTTTTCTCATTTTTATTGATTTCTAGGGGGTTATTTGTAGTAAATTAAAAAAAGAATTTAAGGGGCGCCTGGGTGGCTCAGTTGTTAGTTAAGCGACTGCCTTCGGCTCAGGTCATGATCCTGGAGTCCCGGGATCGAGTCCCGCATCGGGCTCCCTGCTTAGCGGGGAGTCTGCTTCTCCCTCTGACCCTCACCCCTCTCATTCTCTCTCTCTCTGTCATTCTTTCTCTCTCAAAAAATAAATAAAATTAAAAAATATATATATTTAAAAAAAAAAAGAATTTAAGTAGGCTCCACACCCAGTGTGGAGCCCAACGTGGGACTTGAACTCATGACCCTGAAATCAAGACCTGAGCTGAGATCAAGAGTCAGATGCTTAACTGACTGAGTCCTCCAGGCACCCCTGTAGTAAATTTTTATTTTTTATAAAAGAATTTATTTATTTATTTGAGAGAGAGAGAGCACAAGTGGGAGGGGGAGAGGGAGAGGGAGAGAGAATCCCAAGCCGACTCCATGTGGAGCACAGAGCCCAATGTGGGGCTTGATCTCATGACCCTAAGATCACAACCTGAGCTGAGATCAAGAGTCAGACACTTAACCAACTGTGCCAGGCACCCCTATAGTGAATTTTTAATATATTTTCTTGTATTTATCACTTAACATTTTCTCTTATTAATTGTAGTTTTCAAGAAAGTCCTTTGGATTTTCTAGATTTCCGTTCATTACATTAAAAAGAGTGCAATCTCGGTCTTTTCAGTATTTATAACATTTTATTTTCTTGTCTTATTACATTTGCTAGAACTCTAAAGCATTGTGTAATGATAATAGTGTTGATACCAATCCTGTCTAGCTCCTGATTGAAACAAAAAGTGGTTTTAGTATCTGGTGTATGTTGGCCTATGATTATTTTACATTTTTCATTTTTTTCATGAGCTGTGCCTTTTGTTAGATAATGACCCTCTTTATTTTTCTCAATGCCTATCACCTTAAATCCTACCTTCTCTGGTGTCATGTGGCTACTCCTGCTGTCTTCTAGTTTGTGCTGGCCTGATCTTTCTCTCTGCCCACTCCTTATTTTCAGTCTTTTCTTTTCTTTTCCTTACTTTTCTTGTGGTTTCATGTATCTTTGTTATAAACAGTATGTATCTTTTTTTTTTATCTTTCTAACCCAGTGTCTAGGTTTTTTGTTGTTTGGTTTTTTTTTTAAAGATTTTATTTATTTATTTTACAGGAAGAGACACAGCGAGAGAGGGAACACAAGCAGGGGAGTGGGAGAGGGAGAAGCAGGCTCCCCACTGAGCAGGGAGCCCAGTGTGGGGCTCGATCCCAGGACCCTGGGATCATGACCTGAGCCGAAGGCAGACGCTTAACGACTGAGCCACCCAGGCACCCCAGTCTCTAGGTTTTTAATGGGGGATCAGGGTATCCTTATTTAGTATGACAAAGATGTTTGCCATTCCATAATTCTTTTATGTTTATTATTTTTTACTTTGTGATTTTATCTTTTTATCCAATTGAACTATATGAAACTACCAACTACCTACTACTTTCCCCTTTTCTCTAAGATGTTATTCATTTCATTTTTTCCCTTGGTAATTTGGAAATTCTACTACTTTTTTCCATTCCGTTAACAGCTACCTCCCCCCTTCAGGCATGAGGACTGACCCTTTACTGTGTATAGGTAGCAGATAATTTATCTATGTTATGGGGGAGAGTTTCAGGCCAGTTGGCCCTTCCTCCTTGGTAGACAACTTGTTCTATCTGTGAGTTTGTACAATGTTCTCTTTCTCCTTGGAGTTTAAGAATTTACTATCATCTTTCCATTCCATACTGCTTGGGAATGAGGTCAATACCTCCCATCTGCAGACAATACGTTTTTCTTCATGTCAGAAAAGTTTTCTTCTGTAATTCATTTGCTTCATGCCTCTATTTCATCCATCCCCATTTCTCCCTCTGGAACTCCTGGTTGCACATCAGGATTCCTGGATTTGGTCTCCAGATCTCTGGTCTTTCCTTCATGTCTTTGAGCTTTCCACTGAGCTCTGAGCTATTTCTTCCATTAGACCCAAGCACCTTCTTCATATTCCTCCAACATGTCAAACTTGCTCTGTCCTTGGGGTCTTTGCACTTGCTATGCTTTCTTTCAGGAATGGCTTCTCTTAGATCTTTCCCTGCTCAGCCATGCCTCTAGGTTCATCTTAGCTCAGATGGCCCCTTCTCAGATAAACCTTTCCTGCTGCCTTGGATGTAAACAACATACTCTGCACATTATCGTGGTTCCTTTTCTCCATTATTCACACTGCCCATAATTAAGGTTTTTTAAAAAAGATTTTTATTAAGGGCGCCTGGGTGGCTCAGTGGTTAAGCGACTGCCTTCGGTTCAGGTCATGATCCCAGAGTCCGGGATAGAGTCCCACATCGGGCTCCCTGCTCTGCAGGGAGTCTACTTCTCCCTCTGACCCTCTCCCCTCTCATGCTCTCTCTCTCGAATAAATAAAAATCTTTTTTTAAAGATTTTTATTTATTCGAGAGAGAAAGAGAGAGCACTAGTGGGGGGGGTGGGGAAGAGGGAGAGGGAGAAGCAGATTCCTTGCCGAGCAGGGAGCTCTAAGCAGGGCCCAATCCCAGGACCTTGAGATCATGACCTGAGCCGAAGCAGACATTTAACTGTCTAAGCCCCCCCAGGTGCCCCTTAAGTTGTTTATTTTACTGTTATATTCAACCTTTACTTCCCCACACTCCTCACTGTGGGGCAAGGACTCTATAAATCATTCAAATTCTTGCTGTGTCCATCCTTGCTATGTACCCAGTGCCTAGCACAGGTCAGTACTTATGGAAGAAATATAAGAGTGAATTAATGTCTTCCCCAGGGAGACCCTGCCTCTCCAGTCTCAACCCCACACATAGGAGTATTGGAATGGGAGAGTGGGTGGGCAGAGGAAGGTAGGGCAGTACTTACCTGTGAGGGTTTGAATGACTGGTGCCTGTTGGGTTCTTTTTATTCTGTGGCTACAGACAGGGAACAGGGGCAGAAGCTGGGTTGGGCTTCCTAGCAATCCTGCTGGGTGTGGGGGCCTTTGGGCCTGACCCAGGGCTAGCCTTGATCCAGAACACTCTCATTCTGCCCCAACCTTCCACTGCCCCATTTTAATTTTTTTCCATAGCCCTTATCACTTAATACCGCATGGAATCCTTCTTATTCAGTCAGCCAACAGGTATTTCTGGAGTTTATTGGTATTTGAGGTGCTCAGGATCTATCCATGACTAAAATAGAGAGATTCTCACCTCACAGGGCCCTTACTCTAGTGGAGGAAGCCAGGCAATGCCATATAAGGATAATAAATGCCTCCATAAGAAAGGTAACTGCTATGAAAAAAAGTAGAGCAGGGTAAAGGGATAAAGGTGATCCCATGTGCTGGCTGAAAGTTTCAGGTTGCAGTCTGAAATGAGGGGCTTCGAGGGCATTAGGGTACAGTCCTGTGGAAATCTGTGGAGAGTGCATTGCAGGTATGGGAACAACTGGAGCCCAACCCCTGAGCCAGGAGAGTGCATGGGGTGTGATGTGTGAGAAACTTCAGGCTGGTGAGCAGTAGGGCTGGAGATAAACAGAGCCCATGTAGCCGGAGAGGCAATGGGGAATCATAGGATCCCTGCCAACTCTGACTTTTCCTTGGGGAGGGGCTACTTCAGGAATCTGAGCAGGGCTGAGCAGGGCATGAAGGATTCTGATTTATGTATTCACAGGCTGATGTGTGCAGAATGGACTGACGGTGGCAAGGGCTGCTGCAGGAGACTGGGAGGTGGCTGTGACATTGCCCTGGGGAGAGAAGGTGGTGGCTTGGACTGGGTAGAAGCCATGCACCTGGCAAGAAGTGCTCTCATTCTGGGTAGATGATGCAATGGAAGGAACAGGACTTCTTGAATGTAAGTAAGTCAAGAGGCGTTTGGACTGAGCAATAGAAAGGACTAAGCAGCCATCCTTTTGAGCTGGGGGAGGTGAGGTAGAGTGCATTTGGGGGATGAGCCAGAGCGAGGGTGGCACAAGTTGAGTTTGAGATGCCAAGTGGAAGTCAGTGCAGATGCCTAGTTTACAGCTGGGCATTGAGTCTGGCACTCAGTAAGTTGTCTGGACTGGACATACACCTCTGGGAGTGATGGACATGCAGGTGGAATTTGAAGCCATGAACCTGGATAAGGTTATAAGAGAGAGAATGTAGACAGAGAGAGGAGGCAAAGAGGAAAAACCAGTGAGGTGAGAAGCATGAGGGCATGCAGGCCTGAAACACACAGGAAAGGTGCTTCCAGGAGAGGAGAGATCAGCTGGTCACAGGAAGTCTTTCCTGCCCACTCTCATAAAGGCAGCACCCCTCCCCCCCTTTTTAACTGTTTTTGTTCACTGCTATATTTCCAGCACAGAGTGTGGGTGCTCAATAAATACCTGTTGAGTGAGTAAGCATATGCATGAATCCACACCTCTGCAAACCCCCAGTGCACATGCAGCACAGGGCTGCCATGCTGGCCTCCTTTACAGAAAGCAGAGATCAGGAGACTCCGTCCACTCTCAGTGGCACCTCCCTCCTCCCTCGAATTTCTCACTGACATCCACTGAGGTGGGAGCTCTTCTGGCCAACCCATAGGACCCAGGACAAATGAGCCTCAGACAAGCCCTGCAGTGTGGAGGTTGGTAGGACCTAGATTGGACACAGGTTCATCCACCAGTCGCCAGAAGACTCTACAGCTATTCCTCTGTCCACGCCTCCACATCTAGTCATCTATCCACCTGTGCATATAACCACTCCTTTACTCACCGTCTACAGTCACTCTCTTGTCCATCTTTCCATCCATCCCCATCTAGTCCTCTGTCCATCCATCTGCTAGGGTGATGAAATTCCCAGTTTGCTGCACTATCTCAATGTTAGCCTTGAAAAGTCCACATCCCAAGAAACCCCTCGGACTCTGGAAAAATGGGACAGGTGGTTGAGCCATCCGTTCACCCAGGGATCCCTCATTGCACCCAAAAGCCCAAAGCCCATCTGTCCCCCCAACCACCCACCGGACCTCCCTGGCCATCCAACCCCCTGGAAGGCGGGCAAGGCCCCGCCCCATCCCTGGCCCCGCTCCGTGCCCCACCCCTCCCGGAAGCTGCTGCCAGGGATCCCGGCGCCCTAGCAACAGCGCTTTTCGGGCTGCCCAGTCCACGAGCCTGGCTCCCGGTGCGAGCCAATAGCGAGGGGCTCCGGGAGCGAGGCGCGGGGGGTGGGGCTCGGCGCGGCCGCCGCCATCTTGATGGGAGAGAAACAATAGGACGGAAGCGCCGCGGGACGGGCTGAGGCCGCAGGTAACGCCCGCCTTGTCCAGCCTATGGCTCTGCCGCCCCGGTAGATTTGGAGGAGGGTGTCTCCGGGCCGTTCGGGGGTGAGGTCTCTGGTCATTAGGGTTGTCCCCGGGTTATTTGGGGAGGGGCTCCCCTGCGATCCTGGGGGCGGGGAGATCTCCTCGGGTCTCCATGGGGCCGGATATCCCCCGGTCATTTGAGAGAGGCATTATTTCTTCATGTTACTGGGGGGAGAATATCGCCCCTGATTTTGAGAGACAGAATCTTCTCTGGTCATCGAGGGGGTCTCCCGCGTATCTTGGCGGTGCAGGATCTCCCTCCGGTCATTGAGGAGGTCTCTCCAGGTCTTTGTGGGGGAAAGATCTCCAGGGTCACTGCTTCCCAAGACAGCGGAGTCCATGGGCTCCTGGGTTATTGAGGGGGGGGTTCTCCTTGAGTCTTTGGGTGAAGGAGCCGGCCCACCGCCTCAGGTGCTGTTTACCTGGGGCCGGCAGATGTGCAGCCATTTTGAGCGTTGAATGCCAGTTGGGCCTATCAGCTGGTGTCTGGTGAGGCAATCTGCACATCTTATTATCCACAAAAGTCCTAAAATGGATCAGAGGACGGCTTCTTTAATAGTGGTAAGCTTCACCGTGGGTGGAGCTTTCATTTCTTTCCTATTTGCTTCAAGACTGCTTTTGCCTCCCACCCTAATGATTGGTATTAATCGGCTTCCTATGTTCCTATGTTAAGGAAGCTGCACTAGCAGAAAAATGAGTCCAAACGTGAAAACAAAATGTAGAAAACAGTAAAACCTAGTGCTCTTAGATACCAGGGAAGTAGGACTAGTTACTGCTTGGAATGAAACATTTTGGTAGTAAAATTTACGTGAAACAAGAATAAAATAAAGTCTTCGGAAAGAATAGTTTTAAGAAAAAATACTGAAACTTTTGAAAAGCGTCAACAAAAATGTTCCAGTTCACCAGGTCTATGATTTTTTTTTTATAAAGCACCATGATTACAGTAATTTGATGAACTCTCGTATTTAAAATATTTGCAGTATTTGCATTTTTAGCAGGGTTACATTTTAAATGAACTCAGATGCTTATTTACATTGGTTGCTGCTGTGGAGTTTGTGTAATTGCATCCTGTAACCTGGTGTTCAAGTATTTAAAGAGAAGTTTCAGGATGGTGGTGTTATTGTTTTAATTTTAGCCACTTGCAGAATTAGAAGCCATCAAAATGAATACTTTATCATATTTCATATAAAAAGCCAGTTAAGAGGCGCCTGGGTGGCTCAGTCTGTTAAGCGTCTGCTTTTGGCTCAGGTCATGATCCTGGAGTCCCTGCACGGAGTCCTGCATCATCTCATCCATCCAGCTCCCCGCTCAGT
Source organism: Eumetopias jubatus (assembly GCF_037043125.1). NCBI lineage: Eukaryota > Metazoa > Chordata > Mammalia > Carnivora > Otariidae > Eumetopias > Eumetopias jubatus. The sequence goes on from NW_028274807.1 coordinate 200,342,270, forward strand.
GGGGAGTCTGCTTCTCCCTCTCCCTCTGCCCCTCCCCACTTGTGTTCTCTTGTTCTCGCTCGCTCGCTCACTCTCTCAAATAAATAATCGTAAAAAAAAAAAATAAAAAGCCACATCAAAAACTAATGATGTAATATATGGTGATTAACATAACAACAAAAAATTAAAAAACAAAAAAGAAAAAAAGAAAAAGCCAGTTGATCTCTTAGTAACTTTTTCTTTGGAGAAAAAGTCAGTTGAACTGTTAACTGTTATTCCAACTGATTTATATGCTTTGTAACTTTAGAGTAGAATTCACAGGAATTGTTAGAAATCAAGTGCACGAGAACCAGCACCAGAGTTGATATAATTGTAAAAACCACTTTAGCAGATGTAATAGAATTCTTTTGTGCTTTGGAGCTTCACGAGTGACAGACCAGTACACTGTATACCATCCCTGTGTCTGTCCGAGCAGTGGAAGGAAGGAAGGAAGGAGCAACTGCTGACTGATGAACCTTAGCCCGTCTCCCTTGCAGAGGGGTGCCAGAGTCTTCTGTAAGCACTGGAGATGTCACTGGTATCTAGGCAACAGGGTTGAGCCTGAGCCCTGGAGGCCAGCTTGCTGAGGTGAAAATTTTCCATTGTTTGGTTCATAAAGAGGATGCTCTGGGGAAGAATTTTCCCTTTAAGTGAAGTTATTTTACCTAGTGAGATAATCGCCCTAACAAATTGAACACATTTTTATACAGTGGAAGGTAAGCAGATGATTTCTCTTGTGTGATTACATTTTAAAGCATGTTTTTGTTTTTTTTGCCTATTTGAATACTGAGTAATAAAAGTAATAAGTAGTATTTTGCAATATATTCTGGTAGCAAGAAAAGGTCCTTTTCCCCAAAAAGTGAATTTACACTCCACCTCAGAGTTTGAAGGAAAAGACAGTCTTCTAAGCTGATGAACAGTTGGTTTGGGTCTGTCATCCATCACCAGTTGGAGTTACCAACCCCTAGTTGATCTTGTTTCACTTCATTGCCTGTCTCCCCCCATCTTAAAAACAAACAAACAAAACCTGAATTTTTTTAGTGGCATAGCCCCAGGATGTGTTTTTTTCCATAAGTATTTCATTGAGCTGCCCATTGTATCTACAATACCATTAGTCTGCCTAAAAACCAATGATAATACCTTTTTTTCCACCTAAATATCTGGTTATGGTCAAATGTCTCTGATTTTCCTGTAATTTTTTTTACAGTTGATTTGTTTGTATCAGGATCCAAATAAGGTCTGCACATTGCATTTGATTGAAGTATCTCTTTTGTTTCTTAAATTTATATAGGCTCATTGTAATTGTTTTGTTGAAGCAGCTGTCATTTATCCTTTAGGATTTCCCATATGCTGGCTTTTGCTGATCACTTCCTTTGCTTGATACCTTTTGACTATGGTGGCTGGGTTTGAAGGGGTCGCTCCTATATATCTTTTCAATGAAGACGTTGTGAAGGCTTTGCCAAGGCTCACGCATAACTGAGCCCCAAACTGTGAACTCTGAGGTCTGTCAGGGACCTAAAGGGCCACACAGTGCAAGACGCTCCTCTTCCCTCTGTGTCGTGTAGTCCAAAAACTGAGCCCTAGATTTTCCATGTGAAACTGGGAGGAGATTCCGTGACTTCCAGGAGGGTGTAGATGTTCTGCCTCTTTGTCTCTTTACAGACCTTCTCTCACACTGACCTTGCAACCACCTGCTCACAGGCAGTTCACACCTTTGGGGGCCCTGACCCAGTGTTCTTCTTTCTTTGCACATTACTCTCAGAGTGTCTTCTGTCTTCTCTTTGTAGGTAACCCCCAAATCTGTTTGCAGGTTAGGTTCACTCAAGCTTCAATCCCATTGCTCCCAACTGTCTGCTGAATGTTTCTTGAGTGCTTGACCATCCCCTTATATTTAAGTGTCTGTAGCTCAACTCATTGTCTTCTGAGCTGTTTCTGACTTCATGAACCAAGCATCCTTGTTCTGACGTGGGAAGGCTCAGTATCTGACTCATCCCTCTAATTTGATTCTTTGTATTGGGTTCTGAAGATAGGGTCCACAGGTGCCCGCACCCCAGTCTGTAGAGTTCAGTGAGCGGTGCATTTTTCAGGAGAGGCCCAGAGATGTCTCAGATTCTCCAGGGGGTCAGTTACTCCTTGAAGGGTAAGAACAGGGTGGTACACCTAGCCACCTACCAAATCCTGTTTCTCTACTCTCCCCTCTTCCTTCCTTAATTCCCTGTGGGGGCTGGGCACCAGGCTCTCTGGGTACATTGAAGAAGGCAGGAGAACTTGTGCCCTGCTGAGTGTGCCACTGAGTGTGGGGAGGTCATTCCAGGTGGGACAGGTGTCTGGAGAAGGCAGCCCTCGTGTCTTGGGGGCCCCAGAGCCTAAGAGCTGTCAGGACTCTTTCCCACCTCCTGCCGCAGGGATGAAGGAGGAGAGACCCATGAGAGAAGGAAGCCCATTCTGGGAGAGGCTGGAGAGACCAGCTTGGTGTTGATCCTCATGGCCACCTAGAGGTTGCGGTTCTGTTGGGGGTGCTCCTGCTATCATCTCCTTCCTCCTGCAAACTCCCAGGCTCGGGACTGCGGAGGTAGTGTTGCCTCCTCCTCTTTCACCTTTGGTTTTGACATCTTCAAATAACCAGATTCTAAATTCATGAGCCCACAAAGTTACCTGAAACATGGCTATGGCATAACATATAACAGAGTAGCTTGAGAGCTTTCTAAGCACTCACGGTTTTTCTTAAGAAGCTTAAAATTTTTTCTTCTCTCAAACCTCCTTTTTCACATATGCTTCTAATGTGTCTAAGAATTGTCTCTTTGTTTGCTATTTGTCGCTTTGTTTTTAAGTAAGAATGTAGACAGAAGTCCCCAGTAAATGCTGGGTCCTGCTGCCACTGTCCTACCCATGGCACTACAGTAGAGATTGCTGGGCGTCTGTGAAGCCAGGTTTTCCTTTTTCTCTCTGCCTGGTTAATTTTCCCTACGGAAAATGTCACCACCCTGCTCCACAATCCTTGGTGGCTCACAGGCATTACAGGGAAGAGTGGAACAGTGGGTGCAACCTCTATGCTCTGTCCTAGCAATTCTTCTACTTCTAAGGAGTTTTCCTTCAGAAACACTTTCACAAGAGTGCAGAGACTGCTACAAGGACACTCATTGCATTATTACTGTAATAAACTAGCGTCAGTAGGGAAGTTAAAAATACATTATGATTTTGTGTGAATAATATGCTGCCTTTGAAAGGAATTTTGTATAGACAGAGATATGGCTAAGGCATATAGTTTAGTGGGGAAAAGTGGCAAAACAGAACAAATGTTGAATGATCCTACTTGTATGAGAAACCAGAGTAGTCCAATTCATAGAGACAGAAAGTTGAACGGTGGTTGCCAATGGTTTGGGGGTAGGGAGACTGGGCAGTTATTGTTTTTTGTTTTTTTTTAAAGATTTTATTTATTTATTTGACAGAGAGAGAGATAGCGAGAGCAGGAACACAAGCAGGGGGAGTGGGGGAGGGAGAAGCAGGCTCCCCGCAGAGCAGGGAGCCCGATGCGGGACTCGATCCCAGGACCCTGGGATCATGACCCGAGCTGAAGGCAGACGCTTAACGACTGAGCCACCCAGGTGCCCCGAGGGCAGTTATTGTTTAATGGGTGCAGAGTTTCAGTTTGGAAAGATGAAAAAGTCGTGGAGATGGGTGGTGGTGATTGTTGCACAACATTGTGAATGTACTCAGTGCCACTGAACTGTATACCCCAAAATAGCTTAAAAAGGTAAATTGTATGTTGTGTATATTTCATCACAATTTTTTAAAAAGGTGAGAAAACTAAAGCTGATTTTCCTGGGGGGAGAAAAGCAAAACAATACATACAGGCTGATCCTGTTTATGTAAAGAATAGAAAAGTGTATGGAAGAAAATCTGCGGGAAGAAGAGACCCCAAACTAATAACGGTGGTCATTTTATCATACTTGTAACCAGTTTAAAAATCTTTTTTTTTAAATGCTAGGCAAGTTGTCCCGTGGCACTCTGTTCCTCTGCCTGCCGTTGAAGACTTCTCTCTTCACTCTCCTTCCAGGAGTGCAAGCTTAGTATGCCCTTATCCCCTAGTACTGTCGGGTCCCTCCTGTGACCTCCATCTCCCAGTGGACTCTTTGGAGGAGCTGTAGGGCAGAGGACACCCAGGCAGGAGGCTAGATTTTTTACTCTTGTTTCTGCCTCAGACCACCTCTGTAAAACTGTACCATGCCTGGTTTATAGATGAAGACAGACACTAAGAGGAGGTAAAGCACTATGTATACCCCAGGACAAGGCAGGCCAGAATTTGCTGGAGAGATTTAAAAGAATTTTTTGATACCATTTAAAAGTGTATAAACTTAGAGAGATGTACTTGGAAGTTGACTTTCCTACAATATTTATTATTTTTAATTGCACATACACAGTTATTATCTAAAACAATGTATTCCTTTAGAAGTTAGACTTCTTTACCCACATATTTCGAGAATTAGTTCTATTCCAATTTGTCTGTGTGCATCTTTGCTCTTCTCATAGCCACATTTGGAGGTGCTTTCCTCCTGAGCACTTCATGTTCACGTCTTAGTGGTGGAGATGTGATATTATCACTGAACCCTCTACCCCGAGCTGGTTGTGATCTCTTCAGTGTGACCCTGTTACTGTGTTGATTTTTTTTTTCTATATAACAGCTTTACTGAGCTATAGTTCACATACCATATAACGCATCCCAAAAGGAATCCTGTATCCCTCATCCCCTGTATAGCTCCCCTCCCCACTGGCCCTTCAGTCTTCCTGAAAGTCTCCTCACTTTGACCTGTTTTAAAGGTCACCACTGCACTTGGTTAAGCCCTGGGGATGGAGGGAGGAAGCAAGCTCTTCCTGCTGTTGGTCGTGGTGGTATGCCCCAGAGGTAGTTGCCTTGGGTCCGGGGAGGCTGTAGCACATTACCATTTTGCCACTTTACATGGAAGGTTGGAGGGGAAATGAGGACATCTTACCCAGAAAGACTTCGTTGGACATGACTGTCTGTAGTCCACATCTAGCTCAGATGCACCTTGGATTCATTTTTCTGTTTATAGACATTTTCTCCAGTCTTTTTCAAGATTGTGTGTGTGTGTGTGTGTGTATGTATTTTTTTTTTTTTTTAGATTTTATTTATTTATTTGACAGAGACAGCGAAAGAGGGAACACAAGCAGGGGGAATGGGAGAGGGAGAAGCAGGCTTCCCACTGATCAGGGAGCCCGATGTGGGGCTCGATCCCAGGACCTGAGCCGAAGGCAGACGCCTAACCGCCTGAGCCACCCAGGCGCCCCTGTATATTTGTTTTTTAGTGTAAATTTTCATAAATAGGGTTCTCTTCTAATTGAAATTACACTAACTCAGTCCTACAAGTAAGGATTAAGCTGTGGTGATGCACCAGCATTATCAGTATATGGTGGCTAAAAGTTAATATTCTGGTAACAAGAAAGAGTTTTTGTATTTCATGCCACTAAGATGCCATTTAGTTAAGATTGAAATGTTTGGGAGGATGATAGCTCCTAAATATGGTCTCTAGGTCAGAACAGGTAGCAAAACACATGGTTAAACAGAAAAGTTGTACCTTGATTTGATTTTAAATGTTCATGAAATGTAGCTGTTGCTGAAGTTATATGGTCAGCACCTACAGCCCCCTGCCCACTGGAAGATAGAAATAACAGCTCCAGGAGCTGTTCATGGGACCCTCACTATGCTAGGTCTTTCACCTGTGTTCTTTTCATTCCCAGGATGATCTCATCCCACTCTGGACTAAAAAGTTTCAGGCTTTGGGTTGATTTTGAAGCCCTTGTGGCTTGGAGGTGGAGTTCCAGTACCTGCTGTCATAAACTCCTTGGGATAGCTGGAGTCAGTCTGGGCCTCTTGGGCCTCTTCTGTTTGCTTTCTATTGTAGAGAATGCACAAAACTTTCTTTGGGTTTGTTGGCTCATTTTAACTCTTGTGAATGTTTTTAACTGAAAGTCATAATGGATCAAAATGGGAGATCATTTAGTATTATTCTCTCTACATATTCATCCATTTATCTTACTTGGGACACTCATACGTGTTGTAGAAATTGAGTATCCAATCCCAAGTCTAAGGAAGATTAAAATATTTCTTTTAATGAAGTAGGATGTGTTAGAAACCAGGAAGACAGAACACTTGGCTGGTGCTGCTGTTTCTTCTCCAGGCTTCTCTATCCCCAGCTGCACACTCAGAAATGAGAGGCCCCATGGACTGTGCGAGTCCCATCTTACTCTCTTGGGGAACGTAAAAATCTTGCATCTCCCTTCAAAGCTTATTTTATAAGAATAATAGATTATTTTTGTTTTACAAGTGTAAGACTAACTCTAGATATGAATTTTTTTTGTATCCCTTCTCCCTGCCTTTTTATCTGGGATTGAGATCCCAGGCCTATACAACTTTGGCGTCATTGCTAAGGCTGCAGCAACATTTGTCTTAGGATTAACCTAGCTCCAAGCCTGCCAGCTTTCACGCTGATGCCCATTTGTTTAATGTGCTTGAAACATGGTGTCTGTGGATTGCACCTTAGCTCATTCCTCCCCTCTCATGAGCAAGAAGTGATGCTAAGTCTCTGTAGAGGTCTCGCTTGAACTTCTTTTACAGTGTGCTCTGTGGAGGTGTGTGGACCAGCACTTGTTGGTTCTCATGCTAAACAGAAACAGACTGTTTCCTTGAGGGATTGCCTGGAGTTACCCAACAAAGGAAGAGGAAGGGTGGATATAGTGTATTTGACCACCGAAGGTATATTTTTTATAAGCTTGAACAACCTGACAGGAAAAACATACACCACTATTAAACCATTTAATTGCACATTCCTGAAGATTCAGTCTTCCTAAATTAGTTCTTAATGAACATTTTCAAGTTTTCTGCTTTTATGCTCTACTCATGTAAGGCATGAAAGGTGTCCTTCCATGAACAGTGTCTCTTCTCTGAGGTGAGTGCCTCTGGGGGAGAGATAGTGAAGTTGGTTGCCAATTCCCTGCTAATTGTTTGGGTTTTTCTTGCTCTGTGTACTTATCAGAGAATATGGAAACACAAGTGTCTTTTCCCCAGGTCTTTTGAGCTGTCCCTGCCCTTTGTTGGCACCTGTGCTAGGCCTTATGGGAAGACACAGCAGCACCTTCCCAGGGTTGCATGTCAGGGCCTGTGGGTTGATTGGGATGCTGCACCTCCCTTAGGAGGCCAGGGGAGGACTGTAAGCCTCAGATGGAGGGTCCTGGAGCATTTGGAAGAGTGGACCTTGCAGAGGTGCCAGGTGGCAGCTGACAGACTCTGGGCTCTGAAATACTGATGGATGTGGCCAACAGGTCTAGGGCAGGTGAGGGCTGGCAAAGGAGGGGACAGGCTGCTTCTCTTCCAGGAATGGTTCATCTCACTCTCAAAAGAGTGTTTCTACTTTAAAAATACTGGAGGCTCTTTGTATAGAGTCAAAGAAAGGGAACAAAGAGGTAAGATGTCAAAAGTGCAAGTGCCCCATTGGCCTTCCTTCCCAGTCCTTAGATGTGCTCTTGAGTGACTGAAGTCACTGCCCTTCTCACAAGCTGGGTGATTCTGAAGGAGTCAGCATCTGATTAGCTTCAGAACTGTGGGTGTGTTTGAACTTGATTTCCTCGAAATTTGTAAATATTTTGCTATGCTTTATATTGGAAAGAAATCTCAGGATTTCTGGAGGATGACTGGCAAATGGCATAGTGTTGTGACCTGTGCCAGTGTCAGGAATTTTCTCACACCCGTATCTCATTCTTTTCTGGCTGGTCATGGAGGAACACTGACTGCAGAATGGTTTGTGATAAAAGCTGCCAGATTGGGGGACGCCTGGGTGGCTCAGTCGATTGAGCATCCTACTCTTGGTTTTGGCTCAGGTCATGATCTTAGGGTCCTAGGATTGAGCCCAGCACTGGGCTCCCGGCATTGGGCTCAAGAGTGCTTGAGACTTCCCTTCTTCCCGACCCCCACTCTCTCTCTCTCAAATAAATAAATCTTTAAAAAAAAAGTCTCCAGTGGTGCCTGGGTGTTTCAGTCATTAAGTGTCTGCCTTCGGCTCAGGTCATGATCCCAGGGTTCTGGGATCGAGCCCCGCATCGGGCTCCCTGCTCTGCGGGAAGCCTGCTTCTCTCTCTTTCACTCCCCTTGCTTGTGTTCCTTCTCTTGCTGTCTCTCTCTCTGTCAAATAAATAAATAAATTCTTAAAAAAAAAAAAGCTTCCAGATTGGTGCTGTGAGCTGGGCCACTTCGCAGACCCTTAAGGAGAGTATTTACCCGAGTGAGATTTTGCAAGGCCCTGGAGGAAATTGCACCCCCTGGACACAGGACCTGGTGCAGTGCAGGACACACCTGGATCCCTCCATCAGCAGGTACAGCACTCAGGGTGCTGGCCTAGGCAGGTCAGGGCTGCATGGATTCCGTGGCGGCCCATGAGGACTGAATCATTTTTGGCTCCCTGTATTTCAGAGGATGAGTTCATATGTCTCATCTGGTTTGGGAGCCAGCTGGGAGATGAGTAGGGGTAAACATTGACTACATGCAGAGAGCATATAATCTTGCCTAAAGTCAATGAATGGACCATTACTTGTTGGCACAAGGGAGAACTGTGACCCAAGGTAGGAAAGTCCCTCAAATTGAGACTCATGGCAATTTCAGCTGCAGTGTGAGGCGGTCACTTCTGTATGTTTCTGTTGTGTATATTTCCCACAGGGTGGTGGGAGTCATAGACTGCACCAAGGAGGAGACTGGAAATGGAGAATTGCCCTTGAAAGAGGGGTAATGGGCTTTTTAAGGAGAACTGAAAATTCTTAGTGTGTGTATGAAATACATTTAGTTCTTTATAAGAAAATGTGATATTCTGATAAAGAGGACATATGACACCTTAGAATTAATATTTTCAATTTACTTGAAGGAGTGGCACTACAGTTTTAGCTAGAAAAAGCTTTTTTTTAAAGATTTTGTCAGAGAGAGAGCACACAATCGGGGGGCGGGGTGGTGGGAGCGGCAGGCAGAAGGAGAAGCAGGCTCCCTGCTGATCAAGGAGCCCAATGGAGGACTGGATCCCAGGGCACTGGGATCATGACCTGAGCCTAAGGCAGACGCTTAACCGACTGAGCCACCCAGGTGTCCCAAGAATCAAACCAGTTTCTAACTGAAGGAATTATTAACAGTAGGGGTACCTAGAAAACAAAGGCATTTAGAGATGCCACTCAGACATAGTTTTTTTGTTAGTCCTTTCTCTCTGGGGGCTTCTCTCCTTCTGTGATAATAAGCCTGATTAGTCCTTGTAGTGCTGGTTGGGCCAACTCCACCCACTGGCCCCAGGGGTGGGCTCAGGACTTAGGTTTGACCAATAGCCACCCAGACGTCCCTAGAAAAAGCTCTTTAAGTTGCTAAAATTTTGTAATTCTAGCAGTGTAACTCTGATGAACATACCTCTAGGTAGGCTGAAAGCTCCTTCTCATTTCCTTCCATCTTGGGACCCACTAGTCTTTCATTCCAGAAATCTGATCCGAGGCAGAGAGATCGGGCAGTGTGGTCATGCTGGTGGTTCTAGAGAGGAGAAGCATCTGAGAGGCTGCTATTTCCCTTACAGAAAAGCTTGCCTGGATTTTTGGAACAGAATCTGGCTTTTTATTTGTCCCTCAGCATTGGGGGTAGGATCTGCGTTATTGTGGCTTTAATGAAATAATTTCACCTACAACTTAAGAGCTTTTCCTTTATTAAAACTAGAATAAAATGTTAATGAGGGAGAAAATGAATGCCCAGTGTTGGACCACAGGCATCTGTGTCAAATCGATGCAGAGCTTCTGTGTCTGGTCTCTCTGGCTCTGCTGCTTTGGCATGGGGGCGGGTGGACGGACACCCTGCCAGCCAGCCAGGCTGCAGCTCCTTTGAGGTTAGGACTATGATTCCAGCCATTCTTAGCAGTAACTCTTTCATCTCAGGCACCTGTTTTCTGTAGTGAGGGCTGCCTTTTATGGTGACCTCCTGGCACCTCAGTACGTCCATCTGTGAGGGAGATAATCATGGTGTCTACTCCAGAGGGCTGTTGTAAGAGCATGGGCGTTACAGAATAGACTGCTCCATAAATGGCTGCTCTGGCCTCTAGTCCCTGGCATGGTTGTATCCCATTGTCATTGAATCTTGAGGAGTTGGTCACTTCCTCCTCTGGTCTTCCAGTGCCTTGTACACGTCTTAAGGGCAGGGTGGGTTTGGGTTATTACCCTCACTTCTTTACATGTGGTCCACCTTCCAGGTTCTCCATCATGGAGTGGAGTTCTGAGCACAGTGTGGGCTAGGGCAATGCTTTTTTGTGGATGAGCCTAAAACTTTCCTATTTTAGTCTCAGTGAATTCTTTTATTTTTACCCCTAATATTTTCCCTCCCTATTATAAAGGTAACATATGCTTTGAGTCTGAGAATATATCAAGAAGTTTGGGACATTTAGCCAACTCAAAGAGAAGGGATAACAGTCTTACCACTTGGTACAGGGCACATCTGGGTTTTGTGCTGTCTGAAGTTTATATAATATAAATATGTATAATTTATAAATATATAACTGCCATCTTTAAACAGAAGAATTTACAATGACGAAAACAAGTCGGTAAGAAAGTGAGTATTTGTTTAGATTGAAAAAAGAAATCAGAAGTTTACATTTCAAAAAGCAGACAAATACTACAACCTGCAGTACCTTCTCCCCCTGCATTTTGGGGGTGGCGTTTTGACTGCATCTTCTGACAGCAATGTTCTAATGGTTCTATAGAAAGGACACACAGTTGCTCCCCTAGGCTGATGCCCATCTGCTTTCTGTTATTGACAACTTAGAACACTTTATTTAAGCTTCACAATTCATCTTTGCCACGTAAATTTTTAGGATTGTTGTCAAATTTGGGAAACCTGTATCGAGTTTCTTTTGTAGGTGATCTGGGAGACTTCAAGGCATTCAACATTTTTAATGCAGTGACTACAGGGCTTTGGAAGGGGGCAGGCAGCCATGACCCCTGTGAGTAGCTGGTACTTTTAGTTTTTTTGTGTGTAGTAAAATATAAGATTTACCATTTTAACCATTTTTAAGCATATGATTCAGTGGCATAGCTGGTACTTTTTGCCAGTCTTTTCCTTTGTAATTCTTTGGACCTAGTTCAGACAATATAGATTATACAATTTTATATCTTGCTTCTTTCACTTAAAAAAGGATATCGTAAGCATTTTCTCAAATCGTTTAAAAATCATAAAATTGATAAGCAAACTTATCATAATATCCTGATAGTCTGTCATGCACTCTTCTATTGCTAGACACAAGAGTAAGTACTTTCACAGTGGCGTATAAGAGATGTCTTAATGGGGGCGGGGTGTGCCTGGCTGGCTTAGTTGGAGTGTGCGACTCTTGATCTCAGAGTTAGGAGTTTGAGCCCCACATCGGGTATATAGAGTACTTAAAAATAAAATCTTTTTTAAAAATAAGGTGGAGGGGGAATGTCCTGATGGGGCTTAAACTCTGTGGCACGCTGGTGGGAGTTTGATGCCCTGTAACCAGATGGGTCAGTCTGGTCAGCCCTTATCCTTGGTGCCTCCCACAAGGCAAACATTGATAGCTTTCCTCTTCCTTCCTGGCTTTATTTTGCTAAAACTCCTTTTTGTATGTTCATTTTGTTACCAGGAATTATGCCTCATCTGTTACCCAGCTTCCTGGTAAGTCCAGGTCATGTGAGGAATGATTTTCCTTCTGCATTGTCTTGCTAAGACAACTCATTTAAAGCTGGATGGCAGACCCTCCAGTGTTGCTGAAGGAGGCCTTCAGCAGAGACTCAAACCAACAACCCATGGCCTTTCTTTGCTTTGCCTGCAAAAGATGGGGATAATTATCTTTTATTTTTTTATTTTTTCTAAAGATTTTATTTACTTGAGAGAAAGAACACAAGCAAGGGGAGCGGCAGGCAGAGGGAGACGCAGACTCGCCACTGAGCAGGGAGCCTGATGCGGGCCTCGATCCAGGGACTCGGGGATCATGACCTGAGCTGAAGGCAGATACTTAACTGACTGAGCCACCCGGGTGCCCCAGGATAATTATTTTTTAATGATAACTTTGCAACCTGAAAACCTTGGGTGTTTGGGATGTGAACTCAGTACCAACACATAATTTCTGAATGCTAGTTAGTATATTTGTTTTAAGCGATGATAGAATTTTAACCTTCTTGAGCCTACATTTTTTTTTTAAGTAATTTCTACACCCAGTGTGGGGCATGAATTTACAACCCTGAGATCACGAGTCCCCCTCTCCACCAATTCAGCCAGCCAAGCACCCCCCGGGGGCCTCATTTTTAAAATTTATTCTTGAATGACCATTCTTTTCTTTCCTGATTTTCCGCAAGAGAGAATTTTCCAAGAGATTGATTGTCATTACATTAAGAGCTTAAGCTTTGTTTACATGAAATGTTTCCATACTACCAGGTCCCAGATAAGTGTTCATGTACAGGGTCCTTCATTTATACTCCCCAGTTAATGCAGACTTGATAGATGGGGAATTATAAATGCAAAATTAACACCAGTCGGTGCTCAGAATACATTTGGTAAAGTGTGTTGCATGCCTCATTTTAATAATTGTACTCACTGTATGATTGGTGTGGGTTTGGATAATTGCCATGGGTGCCTTTTGAGTCCTCTGTTGATCTGTGTGCAGGTTTTCATGACGCAGTAGTGACTTGAGGCACATCCTGTGAAGTACCTACTCTGTGTTGGTGTTCTGGACTCTGGAGATTTAGCAGTGAACTGAGCAGTCAGAAATCTCTTTGTTTTCTGGTGGGGCCAGGATGAGGGATACAAAAAATAAGACAAATAAGAAAACATACAGTATGTTAGATGGTAGTGATAAGTGCTAAAGAGAAATAAAGCAGGGTTGTATAAGGGAGTGTGGCCAGGGAGGTATGGCACTTTAAGATGGGGTAGCTAAGGAAGACCTCATTAAAGAAGTTATGTTTGCATAAAGAGCTGAAGGAGGTAAGAGAGTGGGCCAAGAGGATACCTTGGGGGAAGAGTGTACCGAGCAGAGGGAATGGCAAGTGCAAAGGCCCTGAGGTAGGTATATTCTAGGCATGTTTGAGAACTAACAAGGAAGCTAGTATAATAGGAGCAGATTTGATGCTGATTTTTCTTTCCTTATGGGTTTACAGAAAGGCTTATTGAACCTTTATACTTCTGTTCTGCTTGTTTGGGTGTAAAGGATGCTTTTGCTTTGACTTTACAAGAATTGAAATTAAGACCCTGATAAAAACTAGGCTTTCAGAATGAGCAGATGGCTTTAGATATAGCAGTGGGTGTCATGGATTTATGAGGGAAAACATGGCTGTCTCTGAAAGTCTGTACCATCTCGGAATGCCTTCACAGAAAGGGGGGAGTCCTTACTTTGACCAAGATGGTGACCCAGGCATGTTGGCAGGAGTGACTCAAGATGCTCAGTGTGAGGCAAATGAGCCCAGTTAGAATGTATGGGAAGGTAAATCTCAACCAAAGTATTTGTATATCAAAGCTATTTAACAGCTAATATGACCTTTTTAAGTCTAATTTGTTTCTGATTATTTAAATAATATGTACTTACGAAAATTTGGTATATTAAAAAGTGTAAGAAAAAATTTAATCCCTCTATTGAAGTATAATTTATATACAATAAGACTTACCAATTTTAAGTCTAATTTGATGAGTTTTGACAAATTTATGCAGTCATACAATTATTGTCCCAGTCACAGTGTATAACATTTTTTTTAAGATTTTTAAAATTTATTTATTTGACACAGAGAACGAGAGAGAGAGAGAGACAGAGCAAGCATAAGCAGGGGGAGCGGCAGGCAGGCAGAGGGAGAAGCAGGCTCCCCGCTGAGCAAGGAGCCCGGTGTGGGGCTCCATCCCAGGACCCTGGGATCACGACCCGAGCCGAAGGCAGACGCTTAAGTGACTGAGCCACCCGGGCGCCCCACAGTGTACCACATTTTCATTACCCCTAAAAGTTCTCTTAGTCCCCTTTGCGGTCAGTCCTGTTGCCCTACCTCTGCAGCTGCTTATCTGCTTTCTAGAGTTGTGCTTTTTCTAGAATTCCATGTAAACGGAATCATAACATACCGTCTTTTCTTTTGTAAGTAGTGCCTCTATGATCATGTACAAGTCTGTGTGGACATTTGTTTTCATTTCTCTTAGGCAAATACATAGGAATTGGATTATTGGGTCATATTAATAAGTATTTGTTTAGGGACGCCTGGGTGGCTCAGTTGGTTAAGCGACTGCCTTCGGCTCAGGTCATGATCCTGGAGTCCCGGGATCGAGTCCCGCATCGGGCTCCCTGCTCGGCAGGGAGTCTGCTTCTCCCTCTGACCCTCCCCCCTCTCATGTACTCTCTCTTTCTCTCTCTCTCATTCTCTCTCTCAAATAAAAAAAAAAAAAAAAAAAATCTTAAAAAAAAAATAAGTATTTGTTTAACTTTCTAAGAAACTGCCAAACTGTTTTCTGAAGTGGCTGTACCACTTTTTGCATTCCTACCAACAGTGTTTAAGAGTTCCAGTGACTGACCCTGGTGGTGTAGTCATGGGTTGTGCAGTTGTGGGTTGTGTGCAGATGCCAAATGGTGGTGGCTCTGGGGCTCATAAGAGGAGGTGTGAATGGTGAGTGTTGTTTTTCCACCATCAGGCTAGTCTGCCTCACACCACCCCCTGTGACTCTCCAACCCTGGGGCTTTTCTTGAGGCAGGTAAGTGGCCCCAGCAGACCCCATTTGTAGTCTCATTAACTAAATTCTAGATGTGTGAGCTCAAGGGCTCAGGGGTTTTCCTGAGTCATAGTTGTTTTATTTGCAATATCTTACTTATTTTTAAATTTTTTTTAGGGGCGCCTGGGTGGCTCAGTTGGTTAAGTGACTGCCTTCAGCTCAGGTCATGCTCTCAGGGTCCTGGGATCGAGCCCTACATTGGGCTCCCTGCTCAGCTGGGAGCCTCTTTCTCCCTCTCTCTCTGCTGCTCCTCCTGCTTGTGCTCTCCTGCTCTCTCTCTGTCAAATAAATAAAATCTTTAATAAAAAAATTTTTTTTTCAAAGCTTTTATTTATTTGAGAGAGAGAGAGAGAGCACGAGGGGGAGGGCAGAGGGAGGGGAGAAGCAGGCTCCCCGCTGAGCAGGGAGCCCAACATGGGGCCCCATCCCAGGACCCTGGGATCATGACCTGAACCAAAGGCAGATGCTTAACTAACTGAGCCCCCCAGGTGCCCATATCTGCAATATTTTAGAAGCTGAGAATATTAAGGCACTGTTTCCAGCAGATCCTTAACCCAATTTGACAGATTTAGGGAGCTGGACTGTGGAGGAAATCTGTGTCCTGTCTTAGGATGAATTATATTCTGTTTTCTTTACCTGTTTGTAGTTTCATGGACCAATGTGAGGCAATGTGGAAAGCTAAAATAGATGCTAAATCTGAAGGCAGTATTTTATGGTTATTCCCCCTCTCCCTAGGCACAAGGTCCACATATTTTGCATGGACTTCTCAGTAACCACTAATACCCCAGGATTCCTGGGAAACTGGGCCTTAGACCGTGGATGTTTAAAAATCATTAAGAGATCCCTCTGCTCAAACCACATGTGGGACAGAGAGAGTAGCAGGTGAAAAAGAGCAGGTATTTGGGGCATTTTTCTTTCTTCTGGCCAGGTTGAGGCCACTAGAGAGCGAGCTGATCTGTGTGTAATCCTTTGGAAGTTTGATCCTTCATTTTCCCACAGAGATGCGGCCTATAAGGGAAGCTGGAACAGAAGCTCCACTTCTTCATCTGCAACCCCAAATGTGAGAAATATGTGGTATGGTGAAGCCATACTTATGTTCATATTGAAAGACTAAAAACATAATTGAAATAAAAGAACACAAACGGGCACCTAGGTGGCTCAGTCGGTTAAGTGTCTGCCTTCGGCTCTGGTTATGATCCCAGGGTCCTGGGATCGAACCCCGGCATCAGGCTCTCTGCTCAGCAGGGAGTCTACTTCTCCCTCTTCCTCCGCCTGCCACTCTGCCTACTTGTGTGTGTGTGTGGGTGCGCTCTCTCTTTCTGTCAAATAAATAAAATCTTTTTAAAAAAATTTTAAAAATGAAAGAATCACAAAATAGGACTTACCTTGTTACGTGCAATGCAATATTTACTCTTTTTTCCTATTTGATTAAAACAAACTACTAGTTACCGCTCACGAATTGTATTACACACCCACACAGTAGAGGTCTGCTCCAGGCCTCTTGTCTCCATTTTACAAACCAGAAAACCAGAACCCAGAGGGAGCCAGGGACTTGGAGATTTTCTCCAAGCAATCGAGTGGCTGAATTGGGACTAGAATCTGGCTCCACCTCACTACAGGGTAATCAGTTGTCTCCCTAACTCCACCTCATATTTGGCAGTTTCTTCTGTCATCAGCTTGTCTCAGGCGAGGATTAGCCTTATTTTTCTTGCCTCTCTACCCAAGATAATGATGATTCTCAAGGGAGCAGTGTCCTGCAGACTGCCAGAGTCAGGTGCTGGGGGGAGGGTGGCAAGGTGCCACATCATACCCAGGAGCTAATGAATACACTGAGGACCTGGGAGGAGGAGATGGAGACCTTGACCTGGCCTTTTGGCCTCCAGCCACACCCGTGCATCCCATACTGTAGATTTGCCATGAAGGACCAGTTTTTGTTGTAGATTTTTTATTAGAGTAGGGATGGGTAAGAGAGATACCTGGAGAGAGAGATTTTTCTATGTGAATACACTTAAGGAACTTTGAACAGAGTTGGAAAGGGATTCACATTGGTGTTATCATTACTCTGACGACTAAAACAGTTTATACTTTAATGAAAGGTTTGGATTGTGTTTCTAAAGCCTGGACCATGAGGAGCGTCTTGTACATTGACAAATAATTATGGTACCTGGTTTGTGCTTGGGTACTGGCAGACCGACCCTGAGTCAGTACAGTAGCTTTTCTTTGGTATTGCTCTTACTCCAGAGGTCTTTTCAGTGGATTAGTATGAACTAGTCTGTGTAGACTCTAAGAAAGGTCTGGTGTGGCCAAGTATCTCAGAGCACCACCTTCTGGAGAGAGTCTAGAATGGCTGGAATATGTTCATCCTTGGAGCTTAGAAACCTTCTCAGCACATGCTCTCCTGAGGGCTTCTGTGATGATGAGAAGGTGGTGCCAGGAGAGAAATCAGGACCTTTGGTTTTCGTCTCTTTGCATATAGGAAAGCTTATTGATTCCTAACCCTCGAGTCCAGTTGGGGCCCAGAGTCGGATCTGTCTAAAAAGAGATTAACAACCTGTTTAAACTTTTATTTAAGAGAGGCTGCGTTATAAATAGAAAATATACGTGGTGAAGGCACCCCACACCAGGGTAAATGTCCCATGTACAGGGGAGGAGTGCTGTATCAGAGCACTAGTTTCAAAGACCCTGGACCTAGAGGTGGTCCTGTGAGGGCATCCAACAGTTTGAGGTTCATTTGGGAGCTGTGGCTTGTTGTCCCTGGCCCTGGATGAGTTTCCTCACCTCCCTAAATCAGCTTCATTGTTTGCAACAGAGAGAAAAATAGTGTCTTCTTCACAGAAAGTATCCCACGGGCCAAATGAGGTAAGTTTCTATAATGAGCCTAGCATGTAATGGGTGCTTTAGTCACCTTAGAGGACAATGGGCACATCTTCAGCAGACCTAGTCTCATCACCAGCATGTCAGTTGGGGTAATGGGAACTGCAAGAGTTCTCATTAAGAACCCTACAGATAAGGGAATGTCCCATGCCCTGTAAGTAGTGCTAGTAGCAACTGTGTAGTCTGTAAGACAGAAAACAGAACTAGCTTGACATGCCTTGAAATGGTTAACGGCTGCATAGAGGTTGCTTTGCTGAGATCTGGGGTGTTTAGGGATGCAAAGTCAGGTCTAAGGCCCTGAACCTCAGAGTGGATGAGAGCCCTGATTACCCCAGGAGCACAGCTTTGGTTTAAAGGTGTGCCCCAGCTTTTGGATCTGGATAGAATTGATAAAAATAGTCAGTGACCTAGAACACCATGTATCTTTTTAAATGGAGTTAGCCAGCCTTGATCAGTTGTTTTTAGATACAGATGTTAATCATTAAAGCTAGGCCCAAGCTCCACTGCTAATAAGGTTAATGGGGCTTGTCTTTGGCCTTGGGTTTGGTGGGAGGGGAGTGGACACCCTGGGGGAGTAAATCTTACCAGATGGTGAGTAAGCAGGTTTTCCCTTTAACTGCATTTTATAAAAATATAAATAACGACTAAGAATCCTAATGTAATCTAGGATGATGAGGCAGTGTAGGTTCAACATCATTTCTAACAAACGTATCGCTCTGATGGGAGATACTGATAACCGGAAGGCGATGGCATGTGTGGCGGCAGGTAGTTATGTGGGCAGTTATCGTCCTCTCATTTTTGCTCTGAACCTAAAACTACTCTAAAAAATAAAGTATTAAAAATATGTATGTATGGGGGCGCCTGGGTGGCTCAGTCGGTTAAGCGGCTGTCTTCGCTCAGGTCGTGGTCCCGGCGTCCTGGGATGGAGCCCCGGCGCGGGCTCCTTGCTAAGCGGGAAGGCTACTTCTCCCTCCGCCCCTCCCCCGGCTCGTGCGCGCGAGCGCGCCCGCGCTCTCTCAAATAAAATCTTAAAAAAATGTATGAAGTTAATCTTACTAGAAGTTGGTAAGATTTAAACGGAATTATTTGGTTTGAAATGGGCCTTTACCTTATCGTCGCTTTGCATTTTTCTCGCCTAGTGGAGGGCCCGGGTAATTTGGGGACACCTGGGGCCAGTCCCTGCGTGTCGGTATCTGGCCCCGCCCCGCGGGAGCTCCGGCTGTTTGTTGGTGCGGGAGGAGGCGGAGCCGGGGTGGGCGACGTGGGCGGGGCCCCGCCTGAGCTCCGGCTGTTTGTCTTTTTGCTGAAGTACTCCCGGCTCTAAGGCGGTTCCCAGGCCGCTTCCAATGCCAGTTGTCTCTCTTTGCTTCCAGCAGAGTGCCCTGGCCCGCGCAGCCGGAGACTTGAGGCCAGACAGACGGACGCACGGACAGACGACAGACGGAGGACGCGCTGGCCGCTGGACCCCGCTGCCTCCCCCTTCTCCCTGCCGCCTGCGCCTGGAGGATGAGCCCAGCCTTCAGGGCCATGGACGTGGAGCCCCGCACCAAGGGCGTCCTGCTGGAGCCCTTTGTCCACCAGGTCGGGGGGCACTCATGCGTGCTCCGCTTCAACGAGACGACCCTGTGCAAGCCCCTGGTTCCGAGGGAGCACCAGTTCTACGAGACCCTCCCAGCCGAGATGCGCAAATTCACTCCCCAGTACAAAGGTGAGCCCCCGCTGCCATAGGGGTCCCCATCGCCTGGCGAGGAGATGCGAGGCGGCGCAGCCATGGAAGGCCCGGGCAGCCATCCCGGGAGCCCTCACCCCTCCCCTCACTCTTGTGTTTTCCCTCCTCCTCCTGGCCCTGAGCCCAGCGCCTCACACCCTCAGTTTGCAAGCCCTGGTAAGATTGCTCAATTGTTTTGTTTTGTGGATTTGTTTTGAGTTTATTTTTGGTGGAAGTGTAGTTGTGTTTTATGTTCAGGTGTCTCTTGATCACAGTAACCCATAGCCCCCATGGGGGAACAGCGGGGGAAGACTTTGGGAGGATTTTACCCAGAATCCTTGCCGCCTGCTTTTTGTCCTCCAGGAAACCAGAAGCCCTGGTGATTAGGTAGGCTGGGAGCAGGGTTGAGTCAGATGGAATGCAGGAGTGGGAGGCCTGTGCTGATTAGCTGAAGCCCTTTGCTATTACGGAATGTCCCCGAAATTGCAATGTTATGGCAAACCTTTGATTCACATATGGTGACTCTCTCTTTCTTTTTATAATGCATTTTTGGGGTGACATCAGCAGCCACCAGCATGGTGTGGTCTTTCCTGGGGTGGGGGGATATTTTGTAAATCAAAGAATCCATTAAAAGAAAGAAATTATACATTGCCTGGTTATACAAAAGACTCTTGAACAACTTAGGTTCTTCTGGGACTGTTGAAACATGCTCTTTGAAGACAGAATGTACTGGGCGCCTCTCTCTGTACTCTGAATATGCATGTGTGTTATGGTGGGGAGGTTGGGGGAGTTGAGGGCCCTCACTTGGTCCTTCTCTGTTGTTTTTTCCAGGACAAAGCCAAAGGCCCCTTGTTAGCTGGCCGCCCCTGCCCCCTTTTTCCCCCTGGTTCTTTCCCCATGGCCACAGGGAAGTGTGGTCCCCTGAATTCCCCACCCCAGCTCCTCTGCTCCTCTGCACCCAGAGCCAGGGACCACCTCAGAAGTGTCATCTCTCTCTGAGCACGCATTCCCCTGCAGCGAGCAAGCGAGCGGGCGGGCAGCAAGGACTGAGCAAATTGAGTGATCCCGGGCCAGAGAGGCCTGGGAGGAAAGGTGTTCAGCCAGTCGGTTGTAAGGCGCTCGTCGGCACCTGCTGAAACGCTCCCACCTGGCAGCCCCCTCCTCAAAGACTGTCTAATTACACATGGCAGGTTCTAGAGACTCAAGGGGGAGAGCTGCTTTCAAGGCCACCACGCGTCTGTGCTCCCGGCCCGACCCTATTTGCCTTGTGTTCATTTTGTTCTTTTGTGACTGCAAAGACCAATAAAGTAACATGTTTGAGGACAAAAGGCTTGGGGTGCCCACCCGTGTGGGGGTGCTGCAAGAAGCCTTTGCTAGGGTGTCTGTTGTGCTGTGTGGTTTGTTTTGTTTGCTCCTTTATTTTGTTTTGCTTGCCCAGTCTTCCCTTACCCTTGGATGCTTCTTACCCCTCAAGGCAAACCTTGTCCCCCCTGTGTTCAGGCTCTGCTTTAAAGCAAGCCTCAGGCCTTCGGAGTTTCTGTTTAGGGCATCAAAAAATCCCACAAGATACAAAGAGCAAATGTTTTTACGTCTCTCTTAGGATTAGAAGAATTACATAAAACTTAATAAACATTTTCAATGATGGAAAAATGTGTCTTGTAATTCTTTGGCTCTTGCCTTGTTGAGTGCATCAGAGAGGAAGACTCTCGGCCATGTTTGCTCCCTAATCGCTTGTCTTGTATGGTGTCATCTTTTCTAGCTGTTTTGATATTTGTTAGGTTTGCAGATGAGTTTGGGGCCTCTGGCAACATAGAGACTAAGGAACAGGGTAAGAAAAAAACAAATGTTACAATCATGTTATTTATAACACATCTTCTGTGGAATTCAGAGTTCTCTCTGCTCCTCACCCCCCTTTCAGGTGTGGTGTCTGTGCGCTTTGAAGAAGACGAAGACAGGAACCTCTGTTTAATAGCGTATCCATTAAAGGGGGATCACGGAACTGTGGACAGTGTCGACAATTCAGACTGTGAGCCAAAAAGTAAGCTCCTGAGGTGGACAAACAAAAAACATCACGTCCTAGAAACGGAAAAGAGCCCCAAGGACTGGGTGAGGCAGCACCGGAAAGAGGAGAAGATGAAGAGGTAGGTGTAAACTGGGGGGTGGGGGGGGTGTACTCCGCGGACGGGCAGGTGTCAGGGGTTCTCAGTACGGCCCAGGTCCCTGGAGCTAGGGACTCAAACGATGGACTTCGTAGGTGCCTTGTCACTCAGTGGCCAGTTCCCAAGTGGCAGCTTCTCTTTTAATGACTCTGGGTTGCACTTTTGAAGTTTGTGTTAAATATTAGCATTTGAAGGTGAGTATTTTTGAAATAGAAAATGGAAAAGACATAGTAGACGTTTTCTTAATGTATTATATGTGAAGCTAAAAGGCAGTGCCACTTATCTCTTCAGCCCTGAGGTTACCTTTGGATTGTAGAACTATCACGTTTCTTACATTTTTAAAATTTTTCTTTTAAAAACAGATTTATTCAGAGAGAGAGCATGCACGCACACATGAGTGTGCAGTGGGGCGGAGCAGAGGGAGAGGGAGAGAGAGAATATTAAGCAGACTCCCTGCTGAGCCTGGAAGCCTATGCTGGGCTCGATCTCACGACCCTGAGATCATGAGCTGAGCTGAAACCAAGAGTTGGACACTTAACCACCTGAGCCACCTAGGCACCCCAGAAATACCACATTTCTTTCATATTTTATAATTAGGACAAAAGATAATCACTTGATTTTTCAAATATAGGTTGGGTGTGTACCAAAAGGGAGTTTTGTGCACTTTCTAAAATAAAAACTACTTTTACCAAATTTATGGAAAACTTCATAAAAATGTACCTTTTTTTTTACTATTTCATTTATTTGCGAGAGAGCATGAGATGGGGGTGGGGAGGGGGCGGAGCATAGGGAGAGGGAGAAGCAGACTCCCTGAGGAGCAGGGAGCCCGATGACATGGGGCTTGATCCCAGAACCCTGAGATCATGACCTGAGCTGAAGGCAGATGCTTAACTGACTGAGCACCCAGGTACCCCCATAAAAATGTACCCTTAGGGGCGCCTGGGTGGCTCAGTTGGTTAAGTGTCTGCCTTCGGCTCGGGTCGTGATCCCAGGGTCCTGGGATTGAGCCCCGCGTCGGGCTCCCTGCTCTGCGGGCAGCCTGCTTCTCCCTCTCCCACTCCCCCTGCTTGTGTTCCTCTCTCGCTGTGATAAATAAAATAATAGAATAAATAATAATAAAATAAATAAAATCTTTTAAAAAAATACCTTTAAAAAAAACTTTTAAGTGCAATTTTACCACTTTGGCCTTCGAAAATATATCCTAGGTCTAGGAGTTGATTTATATTTTATTTGTTTATTTTTAATTAAAAAAAAACACCTTTTTTTAAGTAGGCTCCATGCCCAGTGGGGAGCCCAACTTGGGGATTGAATTCACAACCCTGAGATCAAGACCTGAACTAAGATCAAGAGTCAGATGCTTAACTGATTGAGCCATCCAGGCACCCCTAGGAATTGATTTTTAAATGGAAGTTATAAACAAAGGAAAGTACAGACTTACAATGAATCAGATTTGCACCATATCACCCAAATCCACTTATATTAATGCAGACATGGAGCACCTGGGTGGGTCAGTCAGTTGTGTCCAACTCTTGATTTTGGCTCAGGTCATGATCTCAGGATCGTGAGGTGGAGCCTGCTTAGGATTCTCTATCTCCCTCTGCCCCTTCCCTGATCTCTGTCAAAAAAAAAAAAGATATAACGAAGTCATCTAATTTGTTGTTTATTCTGCCTTATAAATGTCATTAGCCTTTTGTTAGGATATAACCTGCTAGTTAATTTATTTTGAAGTAAAGTCTAATCATACAAGGTAAAAAAAAAAAAGACTCTGGATTAAATTATGCCATTTTGGATAAATAGCTACAGTGGCAGCTATAAAAGAGTTTTAGTCACTCACTGCTTCTGCGGCTGCCCTGTGCCAGGCCCTATGGGGATGCTGCAGTGACCAAGACAGGAGCCATCCCAGCACCTCAGGTTGTTCACTGATGGTGAGAGACAAAATGGTCAGTTAGGTATCCCTGAAATGTAGGATCCACCTATACAGAGCCTTCCAGGTGCCACTCCTTGGCAGAGCTTGTAAAAATATAAATGATATATGTAAATTGAAGTACTTATAATGTAGCTAAGGAAGTTGGCTTATTCCCATGGGATTTCAATTCAGCTTTTCTCAGTCTCCAGCATTTGGAATCAGGGAACCTGCACGTATCAGAAGCCAGGGGGGTCGTACCACCTAGAAGAACAGGGCAGTGAAGGCTGCTTGGGAGGGAGTGGTGGGGGTGCAGGGGTGGAGGCAGAGGCTGTTCTTGCATCTTAGGTTTTCCTTACTGTAGAAAAAACTGAGCTGGCCCCTTAATTTTTTAAAAATCAACTTTTTGAAGTATAATACACTTAATAAAATGTATCCATTTGAAGTGTTTAATGTGTACACTGAAACCAGTGTACCACCAGGGGAACCACTACCATGTCAAGATCTCAAACTTCCCACCACTCCAAAAGTTCTTTCATGCCTCTTTGGCCCTGAATTTTGATAAGACATTGTGATTTATTGCCTTCTTTTCTCCTTACAGCCATAAATTAGAAGAAGAATTTGAGTGGTTAAAGAAATCTGAAGTCCTGTACTACAGTGTAGAGAAAAAGGGGAATGTCAGTTCCCAGCTTAAACACTATAACCCTTGGAGCATGAAGTGTCACCAGCAACAGTTACAGAGAATGAAGGAGAATGCAAAACATCGGAACCAGTATAGTATCCTTTGTTCACAGAGTATCTCTGCCTTGGGGGAGGAGAGGGTGGGTGAGATCCTAAGAGCGCAGAGAAGTTGGGTTTGTTTTCTAGTCATGGTTGTGCCAGGGCACCCGGTGCAGTAACCACGGGCAGATATCCATTCCCACAGGAACGGGCTGGTCTGGGAACGCAGGTGGTGGGGAAGCAGGTGAGGGTCACCCCATGGAGGGACCAACCTGCATCAGGGAGGCTTTAGCCTAGAGTGCAAGGGGCTGGTTCGTGTTTTCAGAAGTTCCCTTGCTTACCTGCCAGGGTTGGGGGTGGTGGGTGGGTGCTGACCTTTCAGTCCTGGTTCACCAGACTGGCACATGAAGAATAGCACAGGGGCCTTTCTTTTTTCCCCCTTCTAGCCCATTAAGCTATGTTTCACTGATTTCTTTCTTTTTTTTAATCTTATGAGGGGGAAATTCCTCAGAATTGAGCATGCTTTATTTTTTATTTTTAACTTTTTACTTTATTTATTTATAAATTTTTACACATTTAGTTTTGTAACAGAGCAACTTGTACACTTGCATCATCTTTCTTTTCCAGTGAAACAAAAAGAAGATTTAAAAATATAAACAGGAACAAAATTACAATAGAGAATGTCAATTCCAAATAAGGTCCTGTGGGTTCTACTGATTCTCCCATCGAGTGGCAGGGGTCAAGTCATCATTAGGAGAGAGTTTTATTTTAAAGATTTATTTATTTATTTGACAGAGAGAGACACAGCGAGAGAGGGAACACAAGCAGGGGGAGTGGGAGAGGGAGAAGCAGACCTCCCGCGGAGCGGGGAGCCCGATGGCAGGGCTCGATCCCAGGACCCTGCGATCATGACCTGAGCTGAAGGCAGACGCTTAACGACTGAGCCACCCGGGAGCTCCCTACTAGAGGATATTTTAAACATGTTAAACATAGAATAATACTTAGAATTTATAAGTACCAGTGACCCAGGTTCAGCAGTTAACTCACTTATGTCCGACTCATGCATGCCATGACTGTCTTCTTACACTTAGCACCCTCAGCCGAGCTCTTTCTGAAGTGTTTCATGGATTTCTAAGAGAAGGATATTTTAAGACATTATTACCATTATTGCTCCTTGAAAGTGGGTAATAATTCCTTATTATCAAATATCTAGTCTGTATCCACATTTTCCTAATTGTCTCATAAATCTGTTTTTACTGATGGATTGTTTGAATGGGGATCCATGTGAGGTTCCTATGTTGTATTTGGTCGAAATGTTTAAGTCTTTTTAAATGCCCTTTCTGTTTTTTCTTCTTGGAAATTTCTTGTCAAAGAAACTAGGTCTTTGGGGTGTCTGGGTGGTGCAGTCAGTTAAGCGGCTCACTCTTGGTTTCAGCTCAGGTCCTGATCTCAGGATCATGAGATCAAGCCCCCAGTCGGGCTCTAGGCTCAGCGGACGGTCTGCTTGAGACTCTCTCCCTCTCCTCCCCCGCTCAGTAAATAAATCTTTAAAAAAAAAAAAAAAAAAAAAACTAGGTCTTCTGAAGTTTCTGACCATCTGGATTTTACTGATTACATTCCTGTGGTGTCTTTTACATGTTACTCTTTTCCCTCTGTTTCCATTAAGTTGATGATATGATCTCCAGGCTTGATCAATTCAGGGTCAGTTTTGGGGTGGGGGCAAAATCCTTCTGCGATGGTGTTGGCCATAAGCAAGTGCACTATTTGTCTTTCTCTCCTGCATTGCTGTTGCCTTAGATCATTTTTCCACTAGGCAGTTTTCTAATTTTGTAGTTCCTTAGCTGGAGCCTGTAAAAATAAACTTTTTCTCGTCAACTATATGCTTATCCTGAGGTATAGTTGATATAGGAAAGGCAGATTAAATGTTTCTTTTATTTACTAAATACTTGGAATAATGGGTGGGTTTTTCAACATCCTCCAAAGGTGACCAATGCATTTTTCAGCATCATTATGAATCTATGAATTTAAACATACTTGATGTGGTTTAGTCCATTGAGGTTTTTATTTGTACTGATGCACAAATTCTCCCATGTTTGGTCTTTTAAAATAGGCTCTTGAGTCCTTCTGACACAATCACAATAGTCTGTGATGACTGTCTTACTTTCTGGCATGAAAAGATGCTCCAGGGCCATGTTTCCTGCTCCAGATGTGAGTTCCTCATTTCTCTAAGGCCGGAGTTTACAAACCTTCTCAGTACAGGGCCAAATAGTAAATGTTTTAGGCCGTACAGTCTGTCACAGCTCTGCCATTGTGGTACGAAAGTATCCATAGATGATAATGTAAATGAGGGAGCGCAACTATCCCAGTAAAACTGTGGTCACCAAGATTTGCATATCATTTAGTTTTCATGTGTCGTGAAGTATTATATATATTTTTTGATGACCTAAAAATTTAAGAACGATTTCTAGTTTGCAAGCCATACAACAAATAGGGAGCCATAGTTCACCAATCCCTGCCCTAGGAAAACTGGTCCAGGCGCTAGGGGTGCTCAAACATCCAGCAAGTCATTGTTTCTAGACCTTTTCGGTGCCACACAGTGGGGAAATACACATTTATTTATTTATTTTTTAAGATTTTATTTATTTATTTGACAGAGGGAGAGAGAGAAACAGGCTCCCCGCTGGGCTGAGAACCTGCTGAGGGGCTCGATCCCAGGACCCTGGGATCATGACGTGAGCTGAAGGCAGATGCTTAACCAACTAAGCCACCCAGGTGCCCCCATACACATTTTATTTTTTTTTAAAAAAGATTTTATTTATTTGTTAGAGACAGAAATAGTGATAGAGAACATGAGTGGGGAAGAGAGGAAGAAACAGGCTCCCCGCTGAGCAGGGAGCCCAATGCGGGGCTTGATCCCAGACCCCGGGGTCATGGCCCGAGCTGAAGGCAGATGCTCGCCCGACTGAGCCACCCAGGTGCCCCAATACACATTTATTTTAAAGAGAAAATTTTTCATGAGTTCATACCGATATTTCAGTTCACATATAAGGCTACAGGATTTACTTATTCAGTGTTCTTTTTATAACTTAGTACAGTCTGGTGTGGAACCCTCTTCCCACACCTTGCTGAATTCAGGAAGTGGTGTGTGTGTGTCTCCCAGGCTGGGGGAAGCCCAGGCCTGTGTTGAGTCTGGACCCAGGCAGTTCCCTGACAAGAACTGAATATGCCTTTTAGCCCTCTCGTCAGCCTTGGGCTCCCTGCATGGGGGGGCGGGTAGCAGGACTGGCGGGGCCTTCTGTGGACTCGGGCTTCTTTGAGACTCTGTGTGCAGGCATTGTGCCCTGGCAGTGCCAAGGCCCCATGCAGCAGCACCTTCTCTTTAGAGGGAGGATTGTCCTTAACCACTCAGAATTCATCTTACTGGAAAACCTGACTTCCCGCTATGAGGTGCCTTGTGTCCTGGACCTCAAGATGGGTACCCGCCAGCACGGTGACGATGCTTCAGAGGAGAAGGCAGCCAACCAGATCCGCAAGTGCCAGCAGAGCACATCTGCAGTCATCGGTGTCCGTGTGTGTGGCATGCAGGTGAGGGAGACACTGGTGTACAGTGTGGGCTGGCCAGGGCGTCCAGTAGCTGCCACTCCTGACCCCTGGCATAGTCCTCTTTTCCCAAGATCCAGCATGACTGAGGGAGTCTCTGGCTCTCTGGGTAGGAAAGCACGCATGCTTGGGTGAACCCTCTGGGGCTGACACGGGTTGACTTAGTCCAGAGCCTCTGGGCAGGAGTGGGAGTAAAAGCCGGAAGGTTAGGCCCTCTCCACCGATCCATATACTAATCAGGGGTCCGTGGACAGAACCAGGTCAGAGGGCCGCATCCTGAGTGGTGGTTGATCGGAGAGGATAGTGTCTTGTGTGACTGGCATACTTAACAGGTTAAAGGATCTGACCCAGGGCTGTCCTATTGCTGCTGTTCCCCAGGTTCAGGCTTTGAGACGGCTGCCAGTACCTAACCTGCTGGTCTCCCTCCCACAGGTGTACCAGGCGGGCAGTGGGCAGCTTATGTTCATGAACAAGTACCATGGACGGAAGCTGTCGGTCCAGGGCTTCAAGGAGGCACTTTTCCAGTTTTTCCACAACGGTCGGTACCTGCGCCGTGAGCTCCTGGGCCCGGTGCTTAAGAAGCTGACTGAGCTCAAGGCCATTTTGGAGCGACAGGAGTCCTACCGCTTCTACTCAAGCTCTCTACTGGTCATCTATGATGGCAAGGAATGGCCTGAGGTGGCCCTGGACTCAGATGCTGAGGACTTGGAGGACCTGTCAGAGGAGTCAGCTGACGAGTCTGCTGGTGCCTATGCCTACAAGCCCATCGGCACCAGCTCAGTGGACGTGCGCATGATCGACTTTGCACACACCACCTGCAGGCTGTATGGCGAGGACAGCGTGGTACATGAGGGCCAGGATGCTGGCTATATCTTTGGGCTCCAGAGCCTGATAGACATTGTCACAGAGATAAGTGAGGAAAGCGGGGAGTGAGCCTGCTGGCTGCACCAGCACTCAAAAGAGACTCTGTGTCCCAGGCACAGCTGTGCTGCGTCGGGGAGGAGGCCAGTATGGCCAGGCCGTTGGCCCCTGCAGCCTGGAGCTGATGTGCAGAGGCCTCTGTGAGTCCCAGCCTGAGCCAGCCCCAACCGCGTTCGGAGTCTTTTATTTATTTTAACTATTTCTTCAACATTCCACATTTGATGATGCAGATACCTCTTTCTTCCCTGAGTGTAAATGTTCTAATACAAACCTTTTTGTTAATTGTACACAGTGCTGCTGTCGTTCTTACTAGGCGCGGGCAGCCAGCCCCCTTCCCAACCCTCAGAAGCCTCACACATGCTGTCTCCTCCCCCCACCCTAGCCCAGGAATATTCTCCTTGCCACTGCCCCCACCTCATAGACCTAAAGTCACCACTGCTTCTTGGCTTGGCCCTTAGGTCTCTTTGGGGTCTTTGCTGGCCTAGTATCCTAGCACCCTCCAAGCAGAGAACTACTTGACTTCTTGATACAGGTCTTTTCCCTCTCCTCCGTGCAGCTTAAGACAAAGTTGGGCAGCATGTGTGCCAGACTTTGGATCCAGCTCCTGCACTGTGATGTCAGGCGTCCTAGAGCCAAACTGGGGCCTTGAGGAGCTGCCAGGCTCTGATCTGCTGGCAGCCATGGGCTCCACAATAAAAGGTCCTAGGAGGTGGGGGGTCCCAGTGAGAAAGGGTGTTCCTCTTAACCACACATGTCACCACTGCTACCCACCACTATGCCCGTCTCATCTATCCAGCTCCAGCCAAGGCAGCCCCTAAGAGCTACTTCTTTGCTAGGAGGGTTCTGGGAGGTGTGGCAGGAGGTCTTGAACGGCAGAACCAGGCACCAGGGAGAAGGGCACAGACCCAAAGCCAAGAAGGTAGGGTCTTGATGTCCAGTTCTAGCAGCCCCACACCGCCCCGAAACTCCCAGCACCTCCTCTCCAAGGCTCGCTATGCCTATGTGCACTACGTCCCAAAACACCCAACTGCATACACTGGCCTGTTTGTGCCCACACCCCCTGCACCCTGGGCCCAGGCTTCCAGTGGGGAATGTGGCTGGACCAGTCCCTGGACAGGAACAGAAGGACCCTTAGGGCCTCTCCCCTGGGTCCCTCCCTCTCTCAGGACATCAAGGACAGGTGAGGGCTGACTGGACAGGTGTGCAGGGTCAAACACGCTCTTCAGGCCACATAGCACGCCTCCTCCCCACCCTCACCAGCTCTCCTGTCTTGCTCAGAAATAAGACAATTTGGAGTTGTAAGTCCTACAAAGACAAGAGAGCAATGTGACAGCGACTGGGAGTGTGATGACCTTAGGCTGTGAGGGAGGGAAGTGAGTCCCAGGCAGAGGAAACCATATGCAAAGACCCACATTAGAGGAGTAGAGAGGAGGTGGGTGGGCAGCGAGGACAGGAGGACTTTGGACTGGGGAATGGCTAACCTGGTTTCGGTGCGCGCGGCTGGAGTAGGGACCCCGTGGAAAGGGGTCATGCGGCCTGCAGACACCAGGGAGACCGGCCCCCGCGGGCGCCTCCCAGTGTTGGATCAGCGAGATGCAACAATGGGACTACGCTACCGTTAGTAGGTCAGGACCCAGTCTCCCGGCGTGGCGGGGACGCTCGAGACTAGAGCGCAGGACAGTCTCGGCCGTTGGGCTGCGGGCGGAGCGCTCCTTCGGGAGGTCGCACGGGTCGCAGCACCCGGGCTTGACTGGAGGGCCAGGCGGGAGAAGCTGGGGTGGGTTCCCCGGGCGGGTATGGAGCGAGGGGTCGTAGGTTCCGATTCTGAAGGGGTCCGTAGGCCACCGACGGCAGACTCGAGCCCCGCCGCGCCGCGCCGCTTGGAACCGCCAGGGGGCGCCGCGACCCGCGCGGGGGCCGCCCCCTCCCGAGGCGGGGCTGCGGCGGGCAGGCGGGTGCGCGCACGCGTCGTGTGTCACGGGGCGGGGCGGGGCGGGGCGATCGCGGTGTTCCCGGCCTGGCGTCCTGGTTCCGCAGCTCCCCGGCGCCTCCACTGCCCCGGCGCGGCCCGGCCCGGCCCCATGTATCGTGCGCTCTACGCGTTCCGCTCGGCGGAGCCCAACGCGCTGGCGTTCGCCGCGGGCGAGACCTTCCTGGTGCTGGAGCGCAGCAGCGCGCACTGGTGGCTGGCGGCGCGGGCGCGCAGTGGCGAGACGGGCTACGTGCCGCCCGCCTACCTGCGCCGCCTGCAGGTGAGTGTTCCCCTCCCCGGCCCGGCCTCCGCGGTCCCTAGACTGGGCCCCATCACAGGCTCTCGGTATCGACCCCGCATGCCCCAGCCCCTCCGGGACCTCCCGCAGATAGGCAGTCTGACCCTGAGACCCCAGACTCACGAGGACTGGGACCCCAAGAGCCCGCATCCCCACAAAAGGCCAGGCCCTTGGCAGCCAACTCTGAGGACACGAG
This sequence comes from Eumetopias jubatus, assembly GCF_037043125.1. NCBI lineage: Eukaryota > Metazoa > Chordata > Mammalia > Carnivora > Otariidae > Eumetopias > Eumetopias jubatus. The sequence goes on from NW_028274807.1 coordinate 200,373,409, forward strand.
ACCTGCAAGCCTAACTCAGGGCCTGAGACTCCTTGGCATCCCAGACCCATTAAGACCCGATATCTGAAGCTCCATCTGAGTAGCATTCAAGACTCAGTCCTGAGATTCCACTACCGCCGAATTCTGATCAGTTCCCCAGATCCCTGAGACCGCAGACCCATAATCGGTCCTTTCCCTGGATCGCCCGGATCCCACACTCTTGTCTCCCACCCTCAGACCCCCAACTGGAGCCGCTGCCTCCACCACTGAGACCCGGGCCACCCTGGACACCACCTGTTTCCCCAGCCATCCTCTGTGTCCTCACTCCCCCCATGAGACCCCGAAGCCCCTAGATGACCCAGCAAACCTTGAGGCCTCAGTGTCTTTCACCCTCCTGTCCTCAGCCACCCCCTAAGCTCTTCTTCAGACCAGCCCCGACCCTCTTGGAACCAAAGATCTCAGCCCCTGTTGGCACTCCCCGGCACTACTCTCCCCACCTCCCCCCACTCCCATCACAAGCTTCAGGCCCTGACTTTTCGGACTTAATTTTCTCTGAAATTGAAAAGCCCCATCCCTTCTTGTCCACAGCCTGGGGTGGGGGCCTCTCCCGTTGTGAGGAAGTGAGACCTCTTCATGGCTTCCTCTGGTCTGACTATGGCCCTATTTCCTTCCAGTGGAGGCTGCATCTCCAGTTCCTGTTTCCCCAAGAATAGTCCTGCAGTGGGGGCTGGGGTGCAGTGGCTCCAGCTGGTCTCTTCTGACCTCCAGGGAGAGGGGGGCCTGGAGCCTCCAGGCCTGGCCTGTGCCAGACACCCCCCCCTCCCCATCCTAGTCGTGCGTCTTTGGGAAACATCCTGTCCCGGCCCAGTTCAGGACAGAAATAACAGGATAAATTTGGAGATGTCATCTGGTCTTAGCGTAGGGGATGGGCCCTGGGCCTTGGACCCTCAGCTTACTCCCTTCTAGGAGTGCCTGGGGTGTGACTGGGGCCCTGGACACTGGGGCTGCTGGCTCTGGAGTGAGCGTGTCAGACCCAGCCTCTCTGGGGTTGGGGGCTTGTTGGAAGCCTCTTCTTCAGGGGCCCGTGAGGATCCTTTCCTGGGCTAGTGGGGCTTGGTGCTTGGGGAGGGCGGAGAGGCTACTGTCCTCTTGTAGTCTCTTTCTGTGTATCTCCCGGTCTCTGCCCCCCAACTCTGTGTCTGCCATTCCGACTCTCCCCCTTTCTCTGTCTCCGGCTCTCAATTTCTTTCTGCGTTGTCTCCCTCTGCCTGTCTTCCCTCTCCCTCTTTTCCCTCTCCCTCCCTCCCTCCCTCCCTCCCTCCCTCCCCTTCTCTCTCTTTCTTGTTTTCCATGGGTATGTATTTGTTTTTCTGTCCCCCTTTCTGTCTGCTGTCTCCCTGCATTCTGGCGTACCCCGTGCTACCTGGAGGGCTTTGCTGACCTCTGTATCCATCTGTCTGTCCCTATCGGGGACGCTTCTTCGACCCCGCTTGGAGTGACGTCACCTCAGTCCTGAGACTTCTGTGTAGCCTGATGAACCATCATGGACAGGGGAGGGCTGGAGGTGGATGGCCCCACGGCTCCCACCCCCCACCCTTCCCACCACGCCAGGCTGGCTGGGTTGATTAGACCCCGGAGTTGCTGTGTCTGGTAGCACGGAATCTGGGACAGGGGCCAGGCCCCTCTCTTATGTCCGTCCTTTGCCACAAACACAGAACTGCTGCTTCCCAGGGCCAGTCTGGAGGATTCCTGGAATAACTAGGGGGAATGAGGGCTAGAAGCAGGGGTGGGAAGAGGGGGTCCCTTTGGGCCATCCTCAGCTGGTCCCTCAGGCCCATCCCCAGGGTCTGCAGAAGGCTCTGCGAGGACAGGGCTATTCTGGAGTGTGACCTTGGTTTGGAGAAGGATCAGCAAGATCCAGAGTGATTTGTTAAGGGTTCCAGACACTAGGGGCTCCCTGCTTGGCATGTCAGCCTGGGCTCTGAGCCAAGCCTGGGGATAGACCAGGTATGTGCTCCTGGTCTCAAGCTGGGGGTCCCTGGGCTGTGTTTTTGCTCTAGACCCCTGGTGTCCAGAGACAGCTGAGAGCCTCACTGTGGGGCCTGACTGGGACCCCAATATGTAAAGCAGCAGCATGGGGCCACCCCGTGCCCCAGCTCCCTGAGTAACACAGTTTGAGAACCTTACTTCATAGCGTAGTTCAGCTTTCTACACTCATGTCTGGCATTCCGGGCTTTAGCTGTAACGGTCCTCGGTCTGCCCTGGGCTCCATCCTAGGCTGGATCTGAGCTCACGCTCCCGAGGCCCCCAGGTCTAACTGTGCACCCTTACCCCCGCCCAGGGCCTGGAGCAGGATGTCCTCCAAGCCATTGACCGGGCCATTGAGGCGGTGCACAATGCAGCCATGCGGGATGGTGGCAAGTACAGCCTGGAGCAGCGTGGGGTCCTTCAGTGAGTGTGGGGGAGGGGAGGAGGAGGGCACCCTCCACCTTCCTGCCCCAGTGAGCACAGTCGGGTGGGGGTCCAGTGAGGACTGGGGAGGTCTGGAAGGCAGAGTTCGGGCTAGGGCAGAGTGAGGTGGAGCATGAGGGAGGTGGGTGGAGCTTGGGCTGTGAGCACCCCCCCCCCCCCAGCATCCCACAAGGAGCCTGTGAGGACTTCGGGAGTTTTAAGGTCACTCGCCCAGTAATCTCCCTGTCCCTCCATCAGGAAGCTGATCCACCACCGGAAAGAGACTCTGTCCCGCAGAGGCCCCTCAGTCCCCAGTCCCGCAGCTATGACCGCGTCCACCAGTGACCATCATTTGGACGCTGCTGCCGCCAGGCAGCCCAATGGGATGTGTCGAGCTGGGTTCGAGCGGCAGCACAGCCTGCCCAGTTCCGAGTATCTCGGGGCAGACAGAGGCCTCTACCAGGTATGTGGGGAGGATGCCCTGGGGAAGGGAGGTGGGTGGAGCTTAAGGCTGGGTCCAGAGGCTCCAAGAGTCCACTCGGGTCAGTGATGCAGAGCCGTAGCCTTGCCCCTGGCAAGAGCCCAGGGCCCTAGCCAGGCCGGTACCCCAGCTGGCAGCCTGTCCTCCCAGATCCCACCTCAGCCTCGCCGAGCAGCTCCCGACACGCCACCCCCACCTGTGAAGCGCCGAGACCGGGAGGCCCTGATGGCCCCAGGAAGTGGTGAGAAGGCAGGGTTGGGGCAGTTTGGGGCGGGGGGCACCCTCTGCTTGGCACGGCTGCTCTGCCTGTGTCAGAAAGTTAGGGGCTCTGGGCTTGGCGGGGCGGGTCTGGCAGGGAAACCAGGCCCTGTCCTGGGAGGGGCGCAGCTCAGGGCCTGGAGGGGTAAGGGACCCAGGGGGCTGTCCCAGCACAGCATCCACTCTCTGCCCACAGGCGGCCGCAACACCACGCCCTCCGGGGGCAGTTCTGTGTCCAGTGGCTCCTCAGTCAGCAGCACCTCCCTTGACACGCTCTGTACCGGCTCTAGCTCGTCTGAGCTGGGTCCCAGCTGCTCACCCACGCCCCCGCCCGTGCCCCGCCGAGGCACCCATACCACTGTGTCCCAAGCTCAGCCCCCTCCCTCCAAAGTGCCAGCCCCCGAGCCCCCTACAGAGGAGGTGGCGGTTGATACAACCTCAGCCTCTGATGAGCTGGAGGCCCTGGGTGCACTGAGCCTGGGGACCACAGAGGAGAAGGTGGTGGCTGAGACTGCTGTGCCCAGGACCATCGGGGCAGAGCTGATGGAGCTCGTGCGGAGAAACACCGGCCTGAGCCACGAGCTATGCCGTGTGGCCATTGGCGTCGTGGTGGGTCACATCCAGGCTTCCGTACCGGCCAGCTCGCCTGTCATGGAGCAGGTCCTCCTCTCGCTGGTAGAGGGCAAGGTGAGGGTGGGCGACGGGGCCAGGGGGCCTCCCCATCCTTGGGCCGCCCCGCTTCCCCTGCCCCATTCCCACCCTCACACTTGCATCCAGCCTTGCCTTGACAGTAGCTCGGCCTTCGTTGTGGTGGGTGCTGGGGACGTTTGAGCTGATCCCTGGAGGAGAAAGGGAGGAAGAGCATTCCAGGTAGAGGCTTAGCCTGGGCAAGGGCCATAAGGCAGGCCCACGCTTGGCTCGTAGAGGGAAGCGGAACAAGGCCGGCATGGCTCTATCACGGGGAGTGAGGGAACAGGTGGTGTGGGAGGAGGTGCGACTCGGGGCAGGTGACAGATGAGACCAGATGTGAGTGGCCCAGAGTCTTCTCTGGCTGCCGGGGAGGAGTGGATACGGCATGAGAGAGGGCAGTGGCTTGCTGGCCTTGGCAGTGGAGAGGAGTGGGTGCTTCAGGAGCTGTGGCGGAGGTCTCAGTGCTGACGCAGGTGTGAGTCAGGTGCGTGGGCATCGTGGGGTGGGTGGGATGCTTTGCCAGGGTTGGGGCACTGGTCAGGAAGCAGGATTGGGGGGCAGTGAACCATCTCCATATGGGGACCAGATGGGCCCAGGGTCCCTCCTTAGGGCCCCAGGACCCAGCAGCCGTGGGGTGGGGGTGGGGCGGCGGGTGGAGCAGCAGGTCAACGTGCTTGTTGTCTGTGCTGGGCACGGCGGGTGCTTGTCAGGCGGGAAGTACTCGGGAGCCGGGAGGCGGGGCGATGACAAGGCCTGGTGGCACGTTGTGTGGATTCGGAGGGTAGGATCTCAGTCACATTTAGGCAGTGGCAGAGTCGGTGGCCTTCCTCGCAGAAGGTGTTTATGCAGGGCTGGGATGAGAGGCGGGTTGTTGGAAGGCACCCCACAGATGTGTCTCGTGCAGAATCTGGTCCCAGCAGGTTGTCAAGACGGGGCAGTAGAGTTACTTGCAGAGGGGGTGTGGAACTGGGCTGGTGCCCTTGGGAGCCTCGGTGTTGAGGTGTGGGCCGTGGGAACAGGTCTTTAGTGGGAGCTTGAGGCGGGGCAGAGGGGAGAAAGAAAGAGAACCGGGGCCTGGTCCTGTCACAGGTTCTGGGAGGCCACAAACGAGGAACCCCTCTGAGAGGTGAGGCTGGGGACCCTTGCCTTATGTTGGCCCGGAGCTAATGCCCGTGACATCCTCAGGGTCTGGGTTGACTTCCAAGCCTTGGGGGCTTCCTGGCGATGGGGACGGGCAAGGAGTGTGCTGAGCCATGCCTCCCCCCAGGACCTGAGCACTGCCCTGCCCTCAGGGCAGGTCTGCCATGACCAGCAGCGGCTGGAGGTGATCTTTGCAGACCTGGCTCGGCGGAAGGATGATGCCCAGCAGCGCAGTTGGGCCCTGTATGAGGACGAGGGTGTCATCCGCTGCTACCTGGAGGAGCTGCTGCACATTCTGGTGCGGGGTGGGGGCCCACGGGTGTCCCACCCCTACCCCCACCCTGGGCCACCCCCGTCCAGTGCTCAGGAGTCTCTCCTGCGGGTACTCAGCACGCTCGTGTGTGGCCGCGCGGCTCACACGGAGTGAGTCTGTCACGCTTCCTCCTCCCCACAGACTGACGCAGACCCGGAGGTTTGCAAGAAAATGTGCAAGAGAAACGAGTTCGAGTCTGTCCTGGCCTTGGTGGCCTACTACCAAATGGTGTGTGTGAGGCCGCGGGGCGGGGGTGGGGAGCCCCCCCCGCCCCCCGGCAGAGGGGGGCGGTTCCAGGCGCTGAGCGCGGGGTCTCCCGCCAGGAGCACCGGGCGTCGCTGCGGCTGTTGCTGCTCAGGTGCTTCGGCGCCATGTGCGGCCTGGACGCGCTCGTCATCTCCACGCTCGTGTCGTCCGTGCTGCCCGTGGAGCTGGCCCGGGACATGCAGACAGACACGCAGGGTGAGGCGGGGCGGGGCCTCCTGCCGTGCGGGGGTGGGGGGGCGTTCCCACCACCCGCCGGGGCCCTCACCGTGTGCCTTGCCCTCCAGATCACCAGAAGCTCTGCTACTCGGCCCTCATCCTGGCCATGGTCTTCTCCATGGGGGAGGCGGTGCCCTACGCACACTACGGTGAGCGCGCCGGGAGCCCGAGGGCCCGGGGACCCACCGCCCGGGGTGACAGGGACCCAAGGGGCTGCGTGGGGAGGGCGCAGAGGCGGGGAGGCCTCAGGTCCTGTGCACCCCCCTCCCAGAGCACCTGGGCACGCCCTTCGCCCAGTTCCTGCTGAGCATCGTGGAGGACGGGCTGCCCCTGGACACCACAGAGCAGCTGCCAGATCTGTGCATGAACCTGCTTCTAGCGCTCAACCTGCACCTGCCAGGTGGGGGTGGGGCCCGGCGGGAGCGGGGCTGACTCACAGCGAGGGGGCGCTCCCCGCTTGGTGCCCGTGCGCTGGTCTACACCCGTGTCCGTCCTCAGCCCCTGACCAGAACGTCGTCATGAGCGCCCTGAGCAAACACTCCAACGTCAAGATCTTCTCCGAGAAGCTGCTGTTGCTTCTGAACAGAGGGGGTGAGGGCCCGGGAACCTGTGTGGTTGCCACTGCCCTGTCGTTTGGCTCCGTGGCCCCCGACACTCCCTGCGGCGCCCCTGGGCCCCTCACAACCATCGCCCTGACCCCTCCTCCCCCTGCCTCCTAGACGACCCCGTGCGCATCTTCAAACACGAGCCGCAGCCGCCGCATTCCATCCTCAAGTTCCTGCAGGACGTGTTCGCCAGCCCCGCCACAGCCGCGATCTTCTACCACACAGACATGATGGCGCTCATCGACATCACTGTGCGCCACATTGCGGACCTGTCACCTGGAGACAAGGTGCCCAGACGTGGCTGCGGCAGGGGTGGGAGCTGTGCAGAAGCTGCAACAAAATGCCACTGAACGGAGACTGGGGGCAGGGTGCAGCTGGAGCCAGGCCGGTGTGGGGGCCACTCAGAAACCGTGGCAGGTGTGCCCTGACCACAGGAGCCCCGGTGAGCCAATGTGGGCCAGGCTGCCTGGACAGAGCTGGGGTGGAGGAAGCTGAGCGGTCAGGCAGGAGGAGGTGGCATTTCCACAAAGCCTCAGAGGCTGCGGCGGGAGCTCGTGATCTCAGAGGAGGGGATGTGGCCTGACTGACACCCCAAATGGAGTGCAGACTAGGTGAGAGCCCAGGGGAGGCGGGAGGCCTGCAAGGAAGCAGCCGCGGCTGTCACGGCGGCCCGGGTGGGCAGTGAGAGGCCATGGCTGTGGGCAGTGAGGTCAGGTTTGCGTGTATCGGCGGTGAGTCCCGGGGCTTGCCCTGGACTTCTGTCAGGCAACCAGGTGGATGAAGAGTGATTGCTGAGGCAGGGAAGCATTCGGGGTCGGGGGTGGGGGCAGGAGATAGGGTCGTGTTCTGATGTGTCAAGACTGAGAAGATAGCTGCCAGTCATCCAGGTACAGAGCCCGTCGGGGAGCAGTGGAGCTGAGTTGGGACTGGAGAGACACAGTGTGGAGTTGCCTGTGCACACGTGTGACGGGGAAGCCTGCTTCGGTGCTACCGCCGAGGGCGGGAGGTGGGACAGGTCAGAGGGAAGCTCATACCTTGGCTCGGGGCACAGTGAGGACAGGTAGGAACCCAGGGGAAAACCACGAGAACAGGAGCCCAAAGCGGGGTTTGGAGGAGGTGGGAGATGAGCTGTTTCCACAGTTAGGAGCCTGAGTAGGACGAAGGCTGCGAATTGGCCGTTGGAATTGCCCCCCAGAGGCCAGAGGTGACTGACAAGCCGTATCTGCAGAGTGGAGGGAAGAGGGTCCGAATGGAGCGTGCAAGAGAGAATTTGAACTTGGAGGGGAGTGAGGGGGGCATTGGAAGCCATAAACAGAGACAACTGCTATGAGTCTGTCTATGAAGGGAGCAGAAGAGAGGGGGGCCCCTGGAGGGAGATGTGGGGGTCAGGAAGGGTTTTAAAGGTAGAAGTTGCTGGTGCCGGTCTCTGGGCCAGAGGCAATGATCAGTATAAACATCAAGAAATGGCTGACGTGTCCAGGACAGTGGGCCAGTGCAGGAGTGAGGTAGATCGGGCAGTGGGGGGAGCCTCCCCCCCCATGGGAGCCAGGGCAGCTCATTCTGGCAGGGACAGGTGAGATGTGGGTCCTGGGAGGGGAGGACAAGAGCTGTCTGAAAGATCGCTTGTTTTTTTCCATGGAGCAGAAGGCCGGCTGTCCAGGCACTTTGGATTTGGAAAACCGGCAGAAGGAGGTGGGCAGTGATCCTTAAGGGTGCGTGAATGTAGCAGAGGAGAGAGGCAGGAGTCCAGGGCAGCGGTGTACGTCCCTCTGAGGTTTGTGGTAGGGAAGGAAGTTCGGTCCTGCGTGCGGCCTTGGGGCTGCCCACTGCTTAGACGCTGGGAGCTGATTTGCAGGCGCGGTCTGACCAGGGTTGGGGGTCACAGGACGCTGCCTGAAGAAGGTATTGACTCCTCGAAGCACAGGTAGAGAGGGAGGGGAGAGATGGTGACAGGGATGGTGAGGGGGGCAGACAGAGGGAAAGTGCTGGGGTCGGGTCAGTGGATTGGGTGTCTCAATGAGGAAAAAGGAACAGCTGGGGTGTCAGACTCAAGGGACTCTTGAAGCTTTTTCAGCCTAAAGGTGCTGGGGTGGGGGATATTGGCGCTGGACTGGGGGCATGTGTGGAAGGTAGGATGGTGGCCAGGGCCTAGGGGTGGGTATCAGAGAGGACATATGTGTTTCTGGCCTGTGCGTTTAGATGGACAGCCGAGCTCTTTAGTAAGAAAAAAAAAAAACATGAGAAAGCCTTCAGTCTGGGGAAGATGGGGAAGGTCATGGGTCTGATGGTGCACATGTGTGGCGGAGGTCTCTTTGAGGCATGTGGGAGATGAGAAGTGGGTAGTTGAAACTCTCATCTGGAGCTCCCTGGAGAGGTCTGGGCCAGAGGTGTGAGTGTGGGTCATTACCTGAAGCTGTGAGTGTGAGTGAGATCTTCCAGGGTGAGAGAAAGCAGGGGGCCTCTGACCAGACAGCGGCCCCGTGAGGGCCCAGCAGTAAAGATGGGCAGGGCAGGACCTGGCTGCTTCCCCTTGCCACCTCTCTGAGCCAGGACTCCCGTGGGCTGGCCCTGTTCTGGGACTGCCTATGCCTGGGACGATCCATTCATTTCACTTACTCAGCGGCTCTCAACGGCCAGCTCTGGGCCAGGCACATGGTGGGTGCTGGGGGGGCGGGGGGATGCAGCCCTGATCTTCAGTACTGTGAGCTGGCCCACAGCCCAGGGGCACATGTGGCGGCCTGTTCCTGTTGGGTAGCAGTGGCAGTGCCTCGCCAGGGTCCCTGAGCTCAGCCACTCCTCCCACAGCTGCGCATGGAGTACCTGTCCCTGATGCGCGCAGTGATCCGCTCCACACCCTACCTGCAGCACCGCCACCGGCTCCCCGACCTGCAGGCCACCCTGCGGCGCATCCTGAATGAAGAGGAGGCCTCGCCCCAGGGCCAGATGGACCGCATGATTGTCCGAGAGATGTGCAAGGAATTCCCCGTGCTAGGCGAGGACCCCAGCTAGCGCCTCCCTTCCCTCCCTTCCCTGCAGCCCTGGTCGGGGTGCAGGGGACGCGGAGGCGTGGCCCTCAGAATGTTTTGCACAGATGGGGTGGGGGAGGTGGTGGAAGGGACCTGAGCAGGGCTACCTCCCCAGGAGTAGAGCCGATGTGAGGGGCCAAGTGTAGGATTGGGGACCACGCTCTGGGAGCTCCACTGGGGCAGAGGGCCTGTGTGAGCTGAAGCCCCTCCATCTCCCGGTAGGCTTCCTCTTCAGCATGCCCCCTCCCCTCAGATCAGATGCACACTCAGAGTCCTGCTGCTGCTCCAGGCTGGGCCAGAGCACCCCATCCCTGTCCTGCCTAGTCTGGGTCCTGGGCCTCAGCAAGCCATGTCCTTGGGGTCAGGGGAGGCGCCACCCGCCAGCTCTGTTCTTTGCCTTAGCTTCGCGGTAAGTGCTGCTCATGTGCCCCCCCCCCCCGTGGGGGTCGCTTTCCCTTGCTCCCACCCCCAGAGGTCTTGGCCAAGCTGCTGCTTCGAGCGCAGCATCTTAGAGACGGGCCATCCATTCTGGAGCGCCACAGAATAGGGTGATGGCACTGAGAAAGCCAATGACAGAGTCTATTTTCTCCGTAAAAACAGACTGAAAAGCCATGTGTATTTTCCTGTGTGCTGCAGCTCACCTTCGGAAATAAATCACAGGCATCTGGAAACGGGCTGTGTGATCAGCAACCCCGCCTGATCCTGGGTTGGGGTAGAAGAGGATGGGCCGGGGCGCTGGGGCCTCAGGACCTTGTCGCTTGCTTGCTCTGACCTCTCCAGAGTGAGGAGGGGATGGTCCCTAACGGGCCTGTCCATCAAGGTCCCTTGAGCCCTGTTCCAGCCTCTCTGCCCGAGTTCCCATTTCTCCTGGGCCACCGCTAAGCCAGTGAGTGCCCCGCTGCCTGTTGGCAGGTGACTGCCCTTGCAGACCTCACTTCTCCCGTGTTGAAACCCTATTCTTCGTATCTGTTCTCCAGTGAGGCGGGCCCCACCACAGCCCCTGCCTCCCTGCACGCGCAGGCCCTGCCCGGCTCGGTCCCCTTCCTCGTTTGTCGGTGGGTCCAACAAGATCACCTCATTTTGCAGCCTCAGAGATTTGGTCATTACAGTAGGGCAAAAAGAGTATCTCAGCAGGCGTGGGGTTCAGTTTGCACTCCCGTTGGACAGTCGGGGACCATCTGGGAAAAACTTCATTTTCCTTGCGGGCTCCCAAGTTAACGAAGGCTTGCACCATAAATGGGGGAGGGTCCGAAGCCCACAGGCAGACCCCGGTCAGAAGTAGTTTTCATTAGTCCCCTCCGTTTTTCACCCAGGACGATCCTTCACGACACATCCACACATCCAGAATTATTGACACCATGTCGTCCAGTCATGACTTTTCCTTTCTCACTGGGGTGCTGAAGGCCAAGGGCTGTTCTGCTATTTTGCCAACAGGACCATAATGCCAACAGACCAAAATGTTCTATTTTTCCAACAGGACCATAATGCAGCAAGAAGCACAAAAGAGGCCAGGGCGGGGGGTCGGGGGAGTCCCCCGGACACACTGGTCCTCGGGAAGCTGAGGCAGGAACATTTGGCAGGGAATTCACGGAAGCAAAGCAAAGCCAGGAGGCTGATGGGGAAATGTCCTTCCTTAATTCTTGATTCTTGGGTTAGGCACATGGGCTCCCCAGCTGGACCTGAAGATGGGCTGACAAAATGCCCCCCCCCCCCCCCCGCAGTAGAACCATGGGGCACAACCTGGTCACTGCTCTTCACCCTGGGGGCGTTCTGCCTTTCCTTTCACATCTGGAGTCGATGACATGGCCTTTGAGTCACGCCTCCTTCCTCACTGGAGAGCTGAAAGCAGAGAACCATGATGCTCCTCCTGAGCTAGTGGAATTCTGTGAAAAGTGCAGGTCCCTGAGGAAGCTGAGGCAGGACCATTCGACAGCCTCCGTGCTTTGCTCTGTTGCCTATCGTGACACACACACATGCTGGAAGGGCAGGGCTGTGCTGGGCCCTCTGTCCCAGTGCTGGTACCCATGGTGAGCGAAGTATAACCCTGTGGCAGGGGGGGCAGAAGCCCCGGCCAGTTTCTGCAGTTGTCCAAGGAGCCCTGGTGTGTGTTTGTAAGGGACGCAAGAGCCCTTGTTGACTGAGCTAAGTACTGGCCTCTGGCAGCAAACGTGCTCTGAGAGGATCCAGAATTCTGAGACCCCCCTCAGCAAACATCTCGGTGGTGCTCTCAGAACACAGAATTACAACCATAAGGGGAAATGATGATGAGCCAGAGAATTCCTCAGCAAGGAATGGATCTTTGCAAGAACACCCATTGGCTGCTTGGAAGGATGGTAAGTGTGGGATACGGTGAGCAGGAGGGCAGAGACAGACAACTAGGCCACTCAAATGGGAGTGTAGGGGGGTGGGGTGGCGAGGGGGAAAAAAGATTCTGAGGGGCATTGGGGAAGGGGGTTGGGCTGAGCTCTGGGGTAGAAGCGGGTATGTAAAGGTGGTGGCTCCTAACCTGTGGGACAAGCACCAGGGACCATAGGCTAAAGTATGAAGAGCTTCTGTGTAGTCTTCTAAGAGCTGTGTTCTTTCCTATTCAGATGTCAAAACTATCTGGAATTGATTACCTGGGTAGTATGAAGTAGGGTTCTCATCTAACTTCATCTACACCCATGTCTAACTGAGTCCGCACCATTTTTTGAAAAACCCGTCTTTTCCTCATGTTGCCTCTTAAGAGCCACCCTCGTCAAAATTCAAGTCTCCACACATCTTCAGGCCCGTGTCTGGATTAGGTTCCAGCAGTCTATTCCTGCTCTGGCAGCATAGTCTTGGTTTCTATAGCAGAGGAAGCTGTCCTCCTACTTTGGTTTTCAAGACTGTCTTCGATATTCCTGGCCCTCATTTTAGAACCTAGTTTATCAGTTTACACACACACACACACGCGCACGCACACACACACACACCCCTTACTGGGATTTTATTGGAATTGCATTGAATCCATATGTCAATGCCAATTTTAGAAAAAATGGCATCTTTACAATATTGAAACTTCCGATCTTTGAACATAGCTTTTCACTCCATTTATGTATTTCTTTCAATAACGTTTGTGTGTGTGTGTGTATAAAAGTCATTGCATAACTTTCATTAGCTTTATTCCTGGCATTTTGTTACTTGATGCTCTTGTAAATGGCATATTTTTAAAATTTGTATTTTCTAACTGTTGCTGACATAGAAATTACAACTGATTTTTATTTTTATTTATTTTAAAGATTTTAAGTAATCTCTACACCCAACGTGGGGCTCAAACTCACAACCTCAAGACCAAGAGTTGCATGCTACACCAACTGAGCCAGCCAGGTGCCCTGCAACTGATTTTTACATATTGACCTTCTGTTCAAGAACTTTGCTAAGCTTACTCTAATAACTTATCTATAGGTTCTTTTAAATTTTTTACATACACTGTCCTATTGCCTGTGCATAAGTTTTATTTTTTCCTTTCCAATCCTCATACTTTATCATTTTTCCTGCCTTAACAGCACTAGTTATGCTCTCCGATATAATATTGAGACTTGTGGTCATGAATGTAAAATGTTTTCTCTAGTAATGTTCTGCTGCTCCAGAGGTGAGGAATACACAAATAGTCTATTTTAAGTGGGGTTAGATTTTAGCCATGTTTGTCTAAGAAAAGCAGAACAGATGAGTTGTTATAACACTTGATTCTATAAGGTCAATGGTAAAGGTAAGGAACTGAGGAGGTGAGGAATGATGGATTGGAGATCTCAATAAGATCAAAGAACTGTTGGATAATTAGCTGGATGGGTTGCCCAGGTCTTCTGGCTTGCTCTTCCAGCAAGGTACCTGACTGGGAGGAAGGAGGGGGCAAATACAGGGTAGAAGGAAAAGGCAGGAAGCCAGAGGACAACCAAGATGTCCTAGAGAGCAGTTTCTGCCAAGGCTTTGCCCTCTGGTCTCCTGGACTGCTCTCCATTTATCCCACAGCAGCCTCAAACCCAGGTTTCTGAGCCCCGGGTGGACCCTCTACCTTAGAGCTGAAAAGACAAGACAGAGGATGAATCGTTAAGGATCTTGCTATGTTCCTAGGAGGTAGGGGCAGGTCTGGAGTTGAAGGGAGAAACTGTCACCAATACTTGGTTTCCGTCTTTACAGGTCACATTAGAAGCTGCCACTGGGGGTGGGGCATAGAGGTGAGTGCACACGCGGAGTGGGAGGCCTCCACAGTACAACAGCCAGAGAGGACTGCAGTGGAGGCAGGAACAGCAGAGAGCGACACGGATAGCCACGGCAGTCACACCGCGAGTCAGGGGTATCGTCTAGGTCTTGCTCTCCATAGGACCCGCTGAAGCCACTGCTAGCCCTAGTGAAGCCAGCAGAGTTTGATTTCCCTCGGCCGGTGTTTCCTTTACGCCTCTGCACATTTGCCCACTTAGCCTCCAAGACCTAGGATGGCTCCTCCTTCCCTCACAGCTGTAGGCGTCCTTTTGGTTATTCGAGGCTCTGCTCAGGCATTTTCTCTAGCGGGAAGCCGTCCCAGATCGCTAAGTTGGCTGAGGCACTTCCTCCGGGACCCTAGCACCCTTCCCCCTAGCGTTGCGCCTGCCTCCCTCCTTTGTTGGTGTAAAGTTTTGCGCCCTGCACTCGCTAGATTTGCGGACCCGGAGGGCGAATGTGCAACCAAAACCTCGTCCCCGACCTCGCTCCTCCAGCCCCTACACCGGCTGGGCCCTCATCCAACCGAGTTCCGCCTTCAGCGGTGCAGCAGATGCTCCACCCTCACGCCCAGCGGACCCAGACTGCACACCCGGCGCGAAGCTCCGACCTTAGTGGATCCTCAGATTTTGGAACCCACCGGCCGGCTCTCAGTGGGTAGATAGGGCGCTCGGGAGGTGGATCCCACGGGAACCCCACCTCCCGGAAGCGAAGAAGTCAAGAGGCTAAAGAACGTGCCGTCTGATTGGTTGGTGATGATGTCATAGGTACCGTCGGAGCGTGCCGGAGGCCTTAGCCAGGAGTTTTCCGTTAGTTCCTAGCAGGATCCGCGCCCCTTGGAGCGTCCTGGGATCCAGCCCTAAACCCGTCCTCGGTCCTGGGACGCCCGCGCCCTTCACACAGGACGCTGCAGGGCGTTGCCGCTGCTGCCTTTGCCCGCGGGACGGTAGATAGCCAACAGGATTATCTCTCCCGGCCATCCTGGAAACCACAGAACCCTCCCCTCAGACAATGAGTCCGCCGTCGGGGGCGGAGCCCCCCATTGTGCCAATAGTTCTCCCCCAACCCCGTGTCGTCTTCTGTGACGTCGATTCCGCGGTGTCTGCCCATTGGCCAGCTGGGACCGATTGGCGCCCGGAGTTGCTCAGCGCTGGGAGAACTGTATTGAATCGTGGAAGGAGGGTTGAGCTTCCGCTAGTCCCTTCAAGGGGTTAAGGGACGCAGTCGTGGCGGGCGAGGGGCGGGGATCCGAGGAAGCCCTGGCTGCAGCCCTGTGGCAACGTCGGGCTCCACGTGGCATCCCAGAGCACTCGAGACCCGCAGCTTGGAGGAGGGTGTAGCCTCCAGTGGAGGGGTCCCCAGCGCGGGAGACTGCTGGGATCCAGCAAGGCAGGGAAGAGTTTGGTCTTTACTCACGCCTTGGGCGGGTCACCCAGTCCCTGCTCTGCAGAGACGCTCCAAACAGGCAGATGGTTCCGACATGTTTCATGAGTTAAAACTCACTGATCGAACAGTTCAAGCTATTAACTTTGGTTCTGGCGTCCCAGGTCCCCATCCAGTCAACGTCCCTTCTACCCCCAGGATTCCACATGGTACCCCTGCCAAAAGTCAGGATAACGCTCTCTGCAAGTCATGGGCACCAAATTTTCAGGCCAAAATCCGGGACAGGGTTCGGAACTAGTGCTCAGGAAGGGGGACAAGAGACCGGCAAGCAGAAGAAAGGATGGGAGATGAAGCTGGGACCGCGCCTAGAAGAAAGAAGGTGGATGAGGGCGGTGGCTCAAAGCAAGGAGGGTGGATCCAGGGGCGGTGAACCTCCTAGCTCTGTTCAGCACCGCGGGCAGCAGTTATGCTTTGCCCTCAACAAAGATGGCGACAACAGCTTCAATAGTCAGAGTCCGCGTGCGTAACGGGCTGTACCACCGGATTTGGAGCTTCGGGGCGGAGGTGGAATGAACCATCGCTGAGGCCGGGAGCCATGTTGGAGCGGCGGGAGGCGGCAGCAGCGTCGGGGATGCTGTGGTGGGGGCGGCAAAAGCCGGGGCCGCACGCCAAAGGGGTTCTGGCCGCGGAGTAGATGGTGCCCAGAGGGCGGAGGCGGCGCGGAGCGACAGGCCGAGAGGCGGGGGACCGGGGCGGCGGCAGGGGCCCGGGAGGGGGCCCGAGCGGCGGGGCGGGCCCCAGGCCCGGACCTGGGCGAGGGGCGGTGGAGGCCGTGTGGGGAGGCGGGGGGTGATGGCGAGGCGGCCGCCGTGGTGGAGTCTCAGGGGGCCGACGACCCCACTACTCCTGCTCCTTCTCCTCCTCTCTTTGTTCCCTCTCAGCCGGGAGGAGCTGGGGGTCGACGGGGGCCAAGGCTGGGACCCAGGGGTAGCTGCCGCTACGGGGCCAGGGGCGCGGACCGGTGGCAGAGCCGTAGCTCTTTGTCCCGAGACGCCCGGGGTCCAGGAGGATGGAGAGCCTGGTCTGGGAGTCAGGGAGCCTATCTTCGTGGGGCTCCGAGGGGGAAGGCAAAGCGCCCAGAGTGGTCGAGGGGCCCCTGAGCAGCCGGACGCGGGGCTGGAGGCGAAATATGGGGTCCAGGCATTAGACAGCCGCGGGCGAGAAACAGGACAGGGACCAGGGTCTCTGCTATGCTGGCGCGCAGAGGTCTCCTCTTGCGGGCAGACAGGACCCTTGCGAAGAGATAGTCTGTCTCCAGAGGCTCTGTCCCCAGGCGTCCCGAGCCTGGAGAACAGCTCGCCCTTCCCTTCCGACCTTCTGGTACGGCCCCGTGGTTACAAGCCGGTGTCCTCCCAGAGAAATGCTGGGAGAGGCAACCCCCCAAAAATGGGAACCATGCGCTGCTGCGGAGAATTGTGGGCGCCGAGGCGCAGGGGTCAGGGCGAGAGAACTGCGACATCTCGAGCGGAGAGGACAGCTCCCCAGCCGGACTGTTCCTCCAGGGCTGTGGAATCTGGCCCTGGGCTGGATTCAGCACCGCGCACAGAGAGGACAGCTCCCGCGTCTGGTTCAGCACCGCGCGAGTCTCGGACAGCTCCCGAGCCGACGCCCGAGCGCATGCGCTCGCGTGGTCTCTTCCGCCGTCGCTTCCCCCGGCAGCGCCCCGGGCCGCCCCGCCCGGGAGTCCCGGCTCAGCCGAGAGTCTGGAGAATACCCCCAGCAAGCAGGGTCCGCCCCCGTCGCGCCACGAACCGCCACCCGCAGTTTCCGCAGTACAACTATCAGGCGCTAGTGCCCGAGAACGAGGCGGCGGGCACCGCGGTGCTACGCGTAGTGGCGCAGGACCCGGACGCAGGCGAGGCCGGGCGCCTAGTTTACTCGCTGGCTGCGCTCATGAACAGCCGCTCGCTGGAGCTGTTCAGCATTGACCCACTGAGCGGCCTCATCCGCACAGAGGCTGCTCTGGACCGCGAGAGCATGGAGCGGCACTACCTGCGCGTGACGGCGCAGGACCACGGCTCGCCGCGCCTCTCGGCCACCACCATGGTGGCCGTTACAGTGGCCGACCGCAACGACCACGCGCCGGTGTTTGAGCAGGCGCAATACCGGGAGACGCTTCGCGAGAACGTGGAGGAGGGCTACCCCATTCTTCAGTTGCGTGCCACAGACAGCGACGCGCCCCCCAACGCCAATCTGCGTTACCGCTTCGTGGGGCCGCCAGCTGCGCGCGCCGCTGCCTCCGCCGCCTTCGAGATTGATCCGCGGTCTGGCCTCATAAGCACCAGCGGTCGCGTGGACCGCGAGCACATGGAAAGCTACGAGCTGGTGGTGGAGGCCAGCGACCAGGGCCAAGAGCCCGGGCCGCGCTCTGCAACTGTGCGTGTGCACATCACCGTGCTG
This sequence comes from Eumetopias jubatus, assembly GCF_037043125.1. Classification (NCBI taxonomy): domain Eukaryota; kingdom Metazoa; phylum Chordata; class Mammalia; order Carnivora; family Otariidae; genus Eumetopias; species Eumetopias jubatus. Next base: position 200,390,896 of record NW_028274807.1, read on the forward strand.
GATGAGAATGACAACGCGCCCCAATTCAGCGAGAAGCGCTACGTGGCGCAGGTGCGCGAGGATGTGCGCCCCCACACGGTGGTACTACGCGTCACAGCCACGGACCGGGACAAGGATGCCAATGGACTGGTGCACTACAACATTATCAGCGGCAACAGTCGTGGCCATTTCGCAATTGACAGCCTCACGGGCGAGATCCAGGTGGTGGCACCTCTGGACTTTGAGGCAGAGCGAGAGTATGCCTTGCGCATCCGGGCGCAGGATGCAGGCCGGCCACCACTGTCCAACAACACAGGCCTGGCCAGCATCCAGGTAGTGGACATCAATGACCATACTCCTATCTTTGTCAGCACACCCTTCCAGGTCTCTGTACTGGAAAACGCACCCCTGGGCCATTCAGTCATCCACATTCAGGCAGTGGATGCAGACCATGGAGAGAATGCCAGATTGGAGTACTCCCTAACTGGTGTGGCACCTGATATGCCCTTTGTGATAAACAGTGCCACTGGCTGGGTCTCTGTGAGTGGTCCCCTGGACCGTGAGTCTGTGGAGCATTATTTCTTTGGTGTGGAGGCCCGAGATCATGGCACACCCCCACTCTCAGCCTCAGCCAGTGTCACGGTAACTGTGCTAGATGTTAATGACAATCGGCCTGAGTTTACGATGAAGGAGTACCACCTACGGCTGAATGAGGATGCAGCTGTGGGCACCACTGTGGTCAGTGTGACCGCTGTAGATCGTGATGCCAACAGTGCCATCAGCTACCAGATCACAGGCGGCAACACCCGGAATCGCTTTGCCATCAGCACCCAGGGGGGTGTAGGTCTGGTGACACTGGCTCTGCCACTGGACTACAAGCAGGAACGCTACTTCAAGCTGGTGCTAACCGCTTCTGACCGTGCCCTTCATGATCACTGCTATGTGCACATCAACATCACAGATGCCAACACTCACCGGCCTGTCTTTCAAAGTGCCCACTACTCCGTGAGCGTGAATGAGGATCGGCCAGTGGGTAGCACTGTGGTGGTCATCAGTGCCTCTGATGATGATGTGGGTGAGAATGCTCGTATCACCTATCTCCTGGAGGACAACCTGCCCCAGTTCCGAATTGATGCAGACTCGGGGGCCATTACACTACAGGCTCCACTGGACTATGAGGACCAGGTGACCTACACACTGGCTATCACTGCTCGGGACAATGGCATCCCACAGAAGGCAGACACCACTTATGTGGAGGTGATGGTCAATGATGTGAATGATAATGCTCCACAGTTTGTGGCTTCCCACTACACGGGGTTGGTATCTGAGGATGCCCCACCTTTCACCAGTGTCCTGCAGATCTCAGCCACTGACCGGGATGCTCATGCCAATGGCCGGGTCCAATACACTTTCCAGAATGGGGAAGATGGGGATGGAGATTTTACTATTGAGCCTACCTCTGGTATTGTCCGCACAGTGAGGCGCCTGGATCGGGAGGCAGTGCCAGTATATGAACTTACTGCCTACGCAGTGGACCGAGGTGTGCCCCCACTGCGGACTCCAGTCAGCATCCAGGTGACAGTGCAGGATGTAAATGACAATGCACCTGTCTTCCCAGCTGAGGAGTTTGAGGTGCGAGTGAAGGAGAACAGCATTGTGGGCTCCGTGGTGGCTCAGATCACTGCAGTAGACCCTGATGAAGGCCCAAATGCCCATATAATGTACCAGATTGTGGAGGGGAACATCCCTGAGCTGTTCCAAATGGACATCTTCTCTGGAGAGTTGACTGCACTCATTGACCTGGACTATGAGGCTCGCCAGGAATATGTGATTGTGGTACAGGCCACATCGGCCCCTCTGGTCAGTCGGGCCACTGTGCACGTCCGCCTGGTTGACCAGAATGACAACAGCCCTGTGCTCAACAACTTCCAGATCCTCTTCAACAACTATGTATCCAACCGCTCAGACACCTTCCCCTCAGGCGTTATTGGACGCATCCCAGCTTATGACCCTGATGTCTCTGACCACCTTTTCTACTCTTTTGAGCGGGGCAATGAGCTGCAGCTGCTGGTGGTCAACCAGACCAGTGGGGAGCTTCGACTCAGCCGCAAGCTAGACAACAACCGCCCACTGGTGGCTTCCATGTTGGTGACTGTCACAGGTAAGGGGTGGGGGACAGGCAAGTGACCCAGTGACCTCAACCTGTCAGGGCCACAGGGGCTCCACAGGGCACCTCAAACCAAAGAAGGATTTCCAAGCCTTCCAAGAATCCCTTAAGTGCTGGGTTCCTGCACCCCACAGGATCTGCCATAGACTTCACAGGTTAGGTTCACATAGTCTCTGCTTAGGGTCTTGGGTAGACTCCACAGAACCCCAAAGATTCTAGGGCATCGAGCAGGCCCCATAAAGACCATATGAACTGTCTACTACACTAGACATAGTGCCCCCACTCCCAAAAGGCTGCACGTCCTGGGTTAATGCTCTGGAGGTCACAGGAAAAGCAAGCTTGGGCCATTCAGCCCATACCACACCCTTGTTCAGATGAAGCATCACTTTGGGTCCGATCTGACCTTCATCTGTACAGGGGAGGTAGGCCAAGAGTTTAGTGGTCAAGAACAGCAGCTTGCTCTGGCAGCTTCAGACAAAGAGTGGGCCCACATTGGCCTGGCTGCTCTCTAAGGGGCTGACTGCAGCCCTGCCCTTCGGGAGTATGTCCAGAGGCCCACCTGCCTCTTTCCTACCTCTACAGCCCCAGACTTTCACAAACACTCCCTCATAGGACGGTGCAGGTGGGAGAGGCTCTTGCAATTCTGCCTACTGCTCCCGAGGTTGGGAACTAGACTTCAATTGGTGTTCATTCCCTGCTTCTGGAGCATGGACTCCTGGCTCTGCCAAAGAAGACACAGCCTTCATTTTATCCCCCAGTTCACTCAACAACCAATCCTTATTTAGCATTCAATGTGTACTAGGACCTGGGGACAAAGTATATAAGCAACTCATCCTCATTTTGAGAGGTGGCCACTGAGGTCACAGGACCCAGGTCTGGGGTGATGGGCAGCTTTCTGACCCAAGAATGCTGAGGAGGGGATGGGTGGTCATGGTCCAAGACCTTCCTGGAGAGAGGGAGCTTTCTGAGCCAGGGTTCTGTGGGATGGGGTTGAGTGGCCACAGGGCCAGGGCCCCTTTTAGTGCCATGGGAAAGCAGTTTGCTGACCAGAGATAGGGGATGGGTAATCCTTGATCTAGAACCCCATTTGTTTCTTTGAGGGGATATTTTGCTGGTTATGCAAAGCTGAGGGAGTAGGGGTGAGTGGTCAGTGGCCCTGGCAGCTCTTTAAGTTCTGAGTGAGGGTGTCTTTCTGACCATAATAACCTGGGGGAGTGGTTACTGACCACTTAGGGACCTTCTTGTGTGCTGTTGGATGAATGACTTACTGACCCATGGCTGGCTCAGATCTCTGCTGGTGTTGGAGGGAGGGGAGAGGAAGCAGCAACTTTGTACCTTGATGCTGGGGGAGCTGGTGGTCACAAGCCCCAGACCCCCTGTGTCCTGGCAAGGTCAGCCTGCTGACTCCGGTGCTGGGGGTCTGGGCATTCATTTACCCCAGCCCTCTGATTCCCGAGGTAGGGGCAGCCGATGACTCCAGACTGACCTCTGTCCCTACCCCCACCCGCAGATGGGCTGCACAGCGTGACGGCTCAGTGTGTGCTGCGCGTAGTCATCATCACGGAGGAGTTGCTGGCCAACAGCCTGACCGTGCGCCTCGAGAACATGTGGCAGGAGCGCTTCCTGTCACCATTGCTGGGCCACTTCCTGGAAGGCGTGGCCGCGGTACTTGCTACACCCGCCGAGGACGTCTTCATCTTCAACATCCAGAACGACACGGACGTGGGGGGCAACGTGCTCAATGTGAGCTTCTCGGCGCTGGCGCCACGCGGGGCCGGGGCGAGCGCTACGGGTCCCTGGTTCAGCTCCGAGGAGCTGCAAGAGCAGTTATACGTGCGCCGCGCCGCCCTTGCGGCCCGCTCGCTCCTGGACGTGCTGCCCTTCGACGACAACGTGTGCCTGCGCGAGCCCTGTGAGAACTACATGAAGTGCGTGTCCGTGCTGCGCTTCGACTCGTCCGCGCCCTTCCTGGCCTCGGCCTCCACGCTCTTCCGACCCATCCAGCCCATTGCAGGCCTGCGCTGCCGCTGCCCTCCCGGCTTCACGGGAGACTTCTGCGAGACGGAGCTGGACCTCTGCTATTCCAACCCGTGCCGGAACGGCGGCGCCTGCGCGCGGCGCGAGGGCGGCTACACCTGCGTGTGCCGCCCGCGCTTCACAGGTGGGCAGGCTGCGGGGCTGGAGGCGCCTCGGGCAGAGCGCGGGGGCGGAACTACAGTGCGAGTGAGGATGCGGCGTCAGTCTTGATCCTACCGGGGTCAAGTGGGGCGCGGTTAGGCTGGAGGCGGTAGAGCCCGGCCCTGCGGGAGCATAAGGCTCAAAAGGAATAGAGAGGGAGAGGCCTTGGCAGGACTGAGGCTGTAAAGGGGGCGTGGCCGTGGAAGGGTGGGCGGGCTCTGGGGGCGTGGCCGGGGCCTCTGGGAGCGTTAGGTGGGGCCAGACTGACAGGAGGCCTGCCCACAGGGAGCTCGCCCTTTCAGAGGGCTGGGAGCCTTTGGAGGGGCGGGGCCCACTGGAGTCCGCGCGGGCGGGGCGGTGACCTCCGGCCGCGGTTTGACCCGTAGGAGAAGACTGCGAGCTGGACACGGAGGCCGGACGCTGCGTCCCCGGCGTCTGCCGCAACGGGGGCACCTGTGCCGACGGGCCCGACGGCGGCTTCCGCTGCCAGTGCCCGGCGGGCGGCGCCTTCGAGGGCCCGCGCTGCGAGGTGGCGGCGCGCTCCTTCCCTCCCAGTTCGTTCGTCATGTTCCGCGGCCTGAGGCAGCGCTTCCACCTCACGCTGTCCCTCTCGTAGGTGCCCGCCCCGTATCTCTACGCGCCTCCACGCCGTCCCTACTCCCTCCATGACCCTGACTCAGATTCCCGGCTGCCCCCTCCTGATGTCCCACCGGACACCGCCCCTCCCGGGATGCCCCACCTGGGTGTCTCTCGGAGCGTCACTGTCCCTGACGTCACGGCATCCTTTCTCATCGCTTCCTGCCCCATCCTAGCCTGGGCGGGCGCCCCGTGAAACTTCTTGTCGCAGGGATGGTGGTGTGAGGTGTCCCGCTCATGACGCTCCCTGTCCACCCCACCCAGGTTCGCAACGGTGCAGCCAAGTGGGCTGCTCTTCTACAACGGGCGCCTGAACGAGAAGCACGACTTCCTGGCCCTGGAGCTCGTGGCCGGGCAAGTGCGGCTTACATATTCCACGGGTGGGTGCTCCCGTGGATGTGTATGCGGGCGAGTGTACATGTGTGGGTGAGATGGCTGGGGGGTATAAGCCTCAAGTCCCCTCACGTTTGCCTCACTGTACCCCTAAACACCTTCCATGCCAAACAGACACCAGTGAGGCTCTGAGCCTCCTAGCCCTTCCCTTGGGGAAAGTCCATATCTCCGTGATGTGTGTGCTTCTCCTATCTGTCCAGAGGCACTCTGGTCCAGCCAGTGTGGTCACCAGTGGATGGGACTGATCTGATATACTCAGGACCGTATGCTACATCCTGGGAGTAGCTGCGTTTAATATGACTGGGAGTGGGGAGGGAGAGGCAACTAGGCAGCTCCAGACAACCTTCCACGTGTATCCTCCCTGCAGGTGAATCCAACACAGTGGTCAGCCCTACAGTTCCAGGGGGACTGAGTGATGGACAGTGGCACACAGTGCATCTGAGATACTACAACAAGGTGGGCACCACCCTTGGCATGGGAGCATGAGGGGAGCTGGGAGGCCAGGTTCTGCCCCTCAGGGGTCACCCTGGGGGTCCTGTTGAGTGGTGTGCCTGGGTCTCTAGCCCCGGACAGATGCCCTGGGGGGTGCTCAGGGCCCCTCCAAGGACAAGGTGGCTGTGCTGAGCCTGGATGACTGCGACGTGGCCGTGGCTCTACAGTTTGGTGCTGAGATTGGCAATTACTCGTGTGCGGCTGCTGGCGAGCAAACAAGCTCCAAGAAGTGAGACCCCCGCCCCTGGTCCCCGTGCCTTCTGCCTGCCAAAGCCCACCCCAACCCTTCACATATCCCACTCCCCACTTCAGCCTGCCAGACCTCTCCACATCCTTTTCCAAATCACCGTTGCTCTCTCCCCACGAGGACACTGAGACCCCATCTCACCCTAGCTCCATCCCTGTATTCTACCCCAGACTCCGCATTCCCACACATGGTCCCCAGGCCCCCAGTCCCCAGTCTCCACTCTCCCTGCTTCTTTTTAATGCCCTACATCCCCACTTGGTGCCCCAGACTCTTCACCAACCACCCAAATGCCTCACTCTTTCATCCTAGCCCTTGACCCGTCTTTCACTTTTCCCCAGACCATCTGTCCACCATGAGCTCTCCTTTGCACCCCCACAACTGAAGTTAGGTCCCAACTTCTTCCCTAGCCTGGCCTTACCCTCCCCCCTAAATCACCTTTACCCTCTGAGTCCTACCCCCCCACACACACACTTCCTGTGGCCCTCAGGAGCAACCCTACCCTGGCCCCCGTCCCAACAATGATGCGGACCCCTGATCCCCAGGTCCCTGGACCTGACGGGCCCTCTGCTCCTGGGGGGTGTCCCCAACCTCCCCGAGAACTTCCCCGTGTCACACAAGGAGTTCGTTGGCTGCATGCGGGACCTGTACATTGATGGCCGCCGAGTGGACATGGCAGCCTTTGTCGCGAACAACGGCACCACAGCAGGTAGGCCGTGTCCCCATATTAGAGAGGGGGGTGGAGGGCTCCATGGAGTGATTCCAAATCGGACCTCATCTTTGTTTCCTTTGAGGGCAAGCACCGTGCCATAGCCTAGCCTTTAGGGCCCGCCTCCTTCCAACTCCACCCCGAGAGAACGCAGGGCGAAAATCGTGGCCACTTTTGGCCCCTCTGGACCCCTGTGTCCTGTCTAGCACTCGTGCCCCCTGTCCCCCATGTTCTCACCTCCTCCGTGTACCTTCCTCTCCCAGGCTGCCAGGCCAAGCTGCACTTTTGTGACTCGGGCCCCTGTAAGAACAGCGGCTTCTGCTCAGAACGCTGGGGCGGCTTCAGCTGCGACTGCCCCGTGGGCTTCGGTGGCAAAGACTGTAGGCTCAGTGAGTGGGCAGCACGGGGCAAGAGGGGCCTGCAGGGTAAGGTCTGTTCCTGAGGTGGGGCCTGTCATCCTGCTGTTTTTATCCCCTCAGCCATGGCCCATCCCCATCATTTCCGAGGCAATGGCACCCTGAGCTGGGACTTTGGAAATGACATGGCCGTGTCTGTGCCGTGGTACCTGGGGCTGGCATTTCGGACACGGGCGACGCAGGGGGTCCTGATGCAAGTGCAGGCTGGGCCACACAGCACGCTCCTCTGTCAGGTGTGTCTGTCCTCCTGGCCCCTCCTTAGACCCTCAACTCTCAACTTCAAATGCCACCAACTGCACTCCTTTGAGTCTGAGCCTGGTCATACCACATGCTCCTACCAGGTGTACTGATCATACTTAACCCTGCTCTGGATCCTAGCCCTTGACCTTCTTTCCCACCATGATATCCTCTGCAGGCGCGGGGCCCCAGCGTATCTCTTTTGTGCTAACTGCACTGATCCCCGACCCCTGGCCTGACGTCTGCCCCCTTAACTTCCCCCTCAGCAACATAATGTCCCTGGGCACAACGCCCTGTGTGCCAGATACAGCCTTGGCCATGCAGTGCTGACGTCTGAGTCCCCGGACCTCACCTCCTGATACTCCCAGCCCCAGCCCAACTTGGGGCCCTGACCCCAGGGCTGTGCTTCTCTATCTGCAGCTGGATCGGGGGTTGCTGTCCGTGACGGTGACCAGGGGCTCGGGCCGTGCTGCCCACCTCCTCCTGGATCAGGTGACTGTCAGTGATGGCCGGTGGCACGATCTGCGGCTGGAATTGCAGGAGGAGCCAGGGGGCCGGCGGGGCCACCATGTCCTCATGGTCTCATTGGACTTTAGCCTCTTTCAGGTCTGATTGCTGATTCTGCGGTAGTCCTTTCTCAGTCTCCCAACCAGACTCACCTCGTTTGACAAACCCCCTGCAGTTCATTTCCTCCCAGTTGCCTCCACTGCACCCCACTCTCCCTGCAGTGCCCTCCTCATACCCTTGCTGTGAGCCCACCCTGCCAGCCGGGCTGCTCCACTGCCCAGGCCTGCTCATGTCAGAGAGGCTATCCAGATTTCTGGTCTGGTCTTCGGGTACCTCTGCAGCCTGTACATTCCCAAACTCTTGGGAACCCCCTCTGGTCCCTGCCCTGACCTCCCTAGCTCAAAGCCATGAAAATTCAGGGTCTATTTGGGTCCAGGAGAGAGGCCTACCTGGGCCCAGTTCTTGACCGAAACCTTGCTATTATCCATCCCCCATGCTCCAGCGGGTCCTCCATACTTGGGGGCAGCTTATTCCCAGACCGTTCCCCTGGTCCAGAGGGACAGAGGATGGTCATGCAGGGCTAGGACAAGGTCAAGACCGACTCTGAGGTAGGGTAGGGATCCATCAGGTGCCCCCACACCCCCATTGCTGACTGTCCCCCTCCCCCAGGACACCATGGCAGTGGGGAGTGAACTGCAGGGTCTGAAGGTAAAGCGACTCCATGTGGGAGGCCTGCCCCCCAGCAGTGAAGAGGAGGTTCCTCAGGGCCTGGTTGGCTGTATCCAGGTGGGGGTCAGCATGGGTACATGCTATGGGCCATTAGGGTGAGTGGTCAGAGGTTAGGAGTGCCTTGGGACCTGAAAAGCTGCATTCACGTAGGGGTTGGCTCGGGGAAGGGATGTGACACAGAGCTATCAGAGACGGGTCAGGCCTTTCTGTGCTGTTGGAGGTGAGGGTCTAGCTTAGTTATCAAGGGTCATTAGAGAGCTCTGTCAGGGACAGCATGATTAGGGGTCCCATGGGGGGCCTGAATTGGGGATGTTGGGGTCAGGGTCTGGGTCTTTTGGGGGGGCCTGGGGGAGACTGCATGTCAGGGGTCATCAGATCAGGTGGCTGGCTCTATAGGGACCAGGGGGCTTTGGCCTGGGTCTCACGCCTTGCTGGCTCTGTCCGCAGGGGGTATGGCTCGGTTCCACGCCTTCGGGATCCCCAGCCCTGCTTCCACCCAGCCGCCGAGTGAACGTGGAACCTGGTTGTGTCGTGACCAATGCCTGTGCATCTGGCCCCTGCCCACCCCATGCTGACTGCCGAGACCTCTGGCAGACCTTTTCTTGCACCTGCTGGCCAGGTGTGATTTGGGGGTAGGGCAGAGTGATCTGGGCAGGAACCAGGGGCTCATGGTGAAGACTGGGGGATCTGGAGAGCCTGGAGGAGGCAGGCACTGGAAGAACGGGTGCCTGCTTCCTCCCATGCTGTGGCCAAATGTCCTGAGCCTGTCCTGTCCTAACCTGCAGGTTACTATGGCCCAGGGTGTGTGGATGCCTGCCTCTTGAATCCCTGTCAGAACCAGGGGTCATGCCGCCATCTCCCAGGAGCCCCCCATGGCTATACCTGCGATTGTGTGGGTGGCTATTTTGGGCACCACTGTGAGCACAGGTGAGGGGCTGGAGGCTGAGATGATGGAAGGACCTGGTGGGGGGCAGGGAGGGTCACCGAGACGTAGAGGCATCTCACTTGGCTGTCTCCCCCCAGGATGGACCAGCAGTGTCCACGAGGCTGGTGGGGGAGCCCAAGCTGTGGCCCCTGCAACTGTGACGTTCACAAGGGCTTTGACCCCAACTGTAATAAGACAAATGGGCAGTGTCACTGCAAGGTATGCCTGGGCCCGATCCCTGACATTTGAACTCTTCTCCAGCTGTGGTTTGTGATTCTTATCCAGCTTGCTAATCTCTGCCACCGGACCCAGGCCCTGACCTCTTACCCTGTCCCGTCACCTAACTGCCACCTCTAGTCCTTGACACCTGATACCCCCCCCCCTTACGTTTCATTTGGAGTCCAATCTTCCTTCCGGCCTGTGAGTACTGTTCTCTTGACCCTTTGCCCCTGATTCCACTCATTCCCCAGGCCTGAGAGCCCGATCTTAAGCCCTGATCTCTGACCTCAGGCCCCTGATCCATTCTCAAACAGGAGTTCCACTACAGACCACGGGGCAGTGACTCATGTCTCCCATGTGACTGCTACCCTGTGGGCTCCACCTCTCGTTCATGTGCGCCCCACAGTGGGCAGTGCCCCTGTCGCCCAGGAGCCCTCGGCCGCCAGTGCAACAGCTGTGACAGTCCTTTCGCAGAGGTGACAGCCAGTGGCTGCCGAGGTGAGCAGGCTCCGTGCAGTTCCACATCGAGAGGGCTGGCTCTGGCTGCCACCAAGTCGCCCAGCCTGCTGGGCTCCCTAGATAGGGGCTCTGGGAGGTTTTTCCTAAAGGAGACCATTGACACCTAGGACCCCCACATTTGCCCCACGTACTTCAGTGACTTGTCACAGAATCTGATAGGCTGCTCCCGTAATAAGGTCAGCCCAGGAGTAGTGGGTGGTGGGTCTGGTGTGGGTGGTAGAGGAGCCATGGGTATGGCTGTCACTGGCCCCAGCCTCTGGCCATCTGTTTCAGTGCCTCCTCTCTCCCTAGTGCTCTATGACGCCTGCCCCAAGTCCCTGAGATCTGGTGTGTGGTGGCCCCAGACCAAGTTTGGCATGTTGGCCTCAGTGCCCTGTCCTCGGGGGGCCCTGGGTAAGTACCTGGGGGGAGAGGGGCATCACTGAGGGTGGGAGTAGGCCTATCCTCTGACTGCTGGAGCTACTTCTTTTCCTGGGTTGGGTGGCCCCGCTCCTGCAAAGAAGTGGGAGTCGGGGAGGGGTCCATGTGGGCTCCTCACTACCTCCTAGGGGCTCTGGGCCCCTCCCCACGCCCTCATTGAGCCTCCATCTGTTTCTCTTGGCTTCTGGGCAGGATTGCGGGGTGCAGGTAAGGGGTACGTGTTTGCGCAGGTGTGCTGCTGCCCCCCCCTCACCGCCAGAGCTTTTGCAGACCCCTCCTACTGCCTGAAATTCCTGCAGACCCATCCCCTGTTGCCTGAGGTCTCTGAAAGCTACTCTCAGCTGCTTGAAGTCCCCGGAGGCCCCTTCCTACTCTCTGAGGATGCTGGGGGCCCTTTTCTGAGGCCTGAGGTCCTCAGAGGCCCCTCCCCACTGCCTGAGGACCCTGCAGACCCCTCCCCACTTCCTGAGATCCCTGTAGACCCCTCCTCAGTTTCTGGGGTCTTCAGGCCTTTTCCTACTGTCTAAGGTCACGAAAGAATCCTCCCCTCTGTTTGAGGACCCTCTGGACTCCTCCCTGCTGCCTGAGGGCCCCTCCCCACTGCCTGAGGTCCCCACAGAACCCTCCCCGCTGCTTGAGGTCTCCACAGTGGCTGGACGGAGACCATCTGTGTGTGCATGCTCATGTGTGTGTGTTTCTGTGCCTGTGCATGTGTCTGTGAGTCTGTCTTGTGGGGGGGGGCTTCTGTGTTTAAGTTAGAGTCCCTCTTGCTGGTGGCTATAAGCTCTCTTAAGGCCCATGTCAGTTCTTATTCAACCCCCATCCTGATCACAGAGACAAGGGAGAAACGGCAGCAGAGCCCACCACGGGGGCAGTTAAAACTGGTGTGAGAACTTTCACCCCACCCTCACTTTGGTCACACACTGCCCCTGGAAAAGCTGGTCTGTGTCAGCATGTCTGCATGTGTGTACACGAGAGAGCGTGTGTGTCCGTGTGTCTGTCCTGATCCACACATCTGTGTGTGTGTACTTGCCCTGGGCCACATGTCTGTGAACCTGGCCTGGGTGTGTGTGTTTGTGTGTGTGTGAAACGGAGAGAGACAGAGACAGAGAACGCCCTTGTGCTCAGCTTTATGTAACCAGTGGTTCAGAATGGCCCACAGACCCTTCAAGAATTAACTGATAGGCAGCTGGGACCTGCCTGGGCTGGGGGCTGGGGCTGCAGGGTCCAGGGGTCTAGCCACAGCTGCCGACTATTCTGGTCTCTGCCTCAGAGCTCTCCCTGGGTTAGGGGAGGGTGCTGTGCTCCCTCCTCAGTGAAGGGGTCCAGGCCCCAGGTCTGACCAGGGGTCATCTTGTCCTAGGTGCTGCCGTACGGCTGTGTGGTGAGGACCAGGGTTGGCTGGAGCCTGACCTCTTCAACTGTACCTCCCCTGCCTTTCGAGAACTCAATCTGCTGGTGAGACTGCCCAGACCTGGCCCTGCACTCAAGACCTGTGCTGGCCCCGGCCTGGCCTCGGCCTCCCTAGGCCTGTGCTTGGCCCTAGGCCTCATGCCCCAGCCCTTTGACCTCCTGGGCTTTTCCTGGTTGCCTTTTAATCTGGCCAAACCCTTCTTCCGGTGAAGTTTTTGAGAAAGGCCTAAGGGACCAGAGAGCGACCATCCCCATCTTTGTCCTGGCAGCTGGATGGCCTAGAGCTGAATAAGACAGTCCTGGATACGGTGGAGGCCAAGAAGCTGGCTCAGAGGCTGCGGGAGGTGACTGGCCACACTGACCACTACTTTAGCCAGGATGTCCGGGTCACTGCCCGACTGCTGGCCCACCTGCTGGCCTTCGAGAGCCACCAGCAGGGCTTCGGGCTGACAGCCACACAGGATGCCCACTTCAATGAGGTGGGGCTGCGCCCTGTGCTCACCATCCCCTGGACCCCTGCTCAGGTCCCTCCTGACCCTGGGGAATTGAAAGCGCTGGGCTCTCCCTCTTCCCTTGTCCTCTCCAGACCCACTCCCTTGCCTGCTGGGGCCTGTCTGAGTGCCCAGCCAGACCCCTCAGGCCGGCCCTGTCCCCTCACATGTCCTCACATGGCTGAGCCCGCTCTCATCTCCCTCCTCCCAGAATCTGCTATGGGCTGGCTCCGCACTGCTTGCTCCCGAGACTGGAGACCTGTGGGCAGCCCTGGGGCAGCGGGCCCCTGGGGGCTCCCCAGGCAGTGCCGGGCTGGTGCAGCATCTGGAAGAGTATGCAGCCACCCTCGCCAGGAATATGGAGCTCACATACCTGAATCCCGTGGGGCTGGTGACGCCCAACATCAGTATGTGGCGGGTAGCCTGGCGGGGATGGGGGGGTGGGGGCGGGAAGGGGGCTGTGAAGGGGCAAGGACCTGGAGATCTGAGGGGCTGGGGATATGGATATCAACATCAGCGGCAGGAGGCTGTGCCACCTCCCTCAGCGCTTTGCAGGGACAGGCTCTGTGCTGGTAGCAGTGAAGTGATGGGTTGTGGGATGTGGGTACAGAATGGGGAGAGGAGAGTGTGGGCCTTCAGCATGGGGAGGAGATCCTTGTTGGGTCTCACCCGTCTTCCTCCTGGGCAGTGCTCAGCATTGACCGCATGGAGCACCCCAGTCCCACCCGGGGGACTCGTCGCTACCCTCGTTACCATAGCAACCTTTTCCGGGGCCAGGATGCCTGGGATCCTCACACACACGTCCTGCTGCCTTCCCAGTCCCCACGGCCATCCCCACCTGAAGGTGAGAGCCCTTGGGTGACCCCTGGCCCAGGTCCTGTTTCCCTGCCCACCCTCGTTTGCCAGATACTGAGTTGCCCTCCCCCTGGTTCCCCCCTTGCCAGACTTGCCCCATGTCAGACCCCTGCGTGAGACCCTCCCACGTCAACCACCCACACCACTCTCACCTCGCCAGATTCTCTCCCTCACCCCTGATGATCTCTCCCAGGCCTTGATATTCAGGATCCTGCCCTGGGGATGAAGGGGACATGGGCTTCTGTTCTCCCCATCTCCCCATTCTGGACCTTCAGGGAAGAGATTCCCACGCTTGATGCTGCATTGGGTCGGTTCAGAGCTGGGTTTGTGGGTGCGTGGGGTCAGAGGTCACTGACGGTGGTTCCTCTCCCTCCCCTGGCAGCTCTGTCCACAAGCAGCAGCAGCATGGAAAACTCCACCACTTCAAGTGCGGCCCCTCCTCCAGCCCCCCCAGAGCCCGAGCCAGAGCCTGGGATCTCCATTGTCATCCTCCTCGTTTACCGCACCTTGGGGGGGCTGCTCCCTGCCCAGTTCCAGGCCGAGCGCCGGGGTGCCAGGTACCACGGGGAGGGCATTACTTCTAGGCCCCTCACCCCTGAGCTTCCTGCAAGCTTCTACCCAGCCTAGCACCCCTTTCTCGGTGGGCAAATGAACAGTCTCACCGTCATCCCGAGACAGCTCCTGGGCACAGCCCCCGGGAGCCTCGTCCGTGCAGGCTTCCTTGTGACTCATGTCCTGTGGGGTCATGCACGGTTGAGCCACAGGTGGGGGCGGTCACATAAAGGAGGGGTATAGGAGCCAGGTACAGACAGGCAAACTGGCTGACAGAGACTGGCAAACTGGCTGACGGATGGAGGTCAGAGGGGGCTGGCAGGGAGGGCCGTTTGAGGCAAACAGTCTGGAGCTGCCAAGGCCTCAGACCCCAGTGTGGGCAGTGGGTCTGAAGTCCCTTGGCTGCAGAGAACCTGCCGCTTGTGCAGAACCATGGCAGCCCAGCTAGGCCATTGGACTCAGGGTCTTGAAGCAGCCCAGAAATAGCTTCTGCTCTGGGGCACCCCGGACTCTCGGTCAGCCATGCTGATGGCATGAAGACCGTGAGGTAGGTGGTCAGAGCTTGGGGAGGTCAGCAGTGTCCGAGCTCAGGTGGGGTGTCTCCTCAGGCTCCCCCAGAACCCTGTTATGAACTCCCCGGTGGTCAGTGTGGCTGTGTTCCACCGACGCAACTTCCTAAGGGGTGTCCTGGAGTCCCCAATCAGCCTGGAGTTCCGCCTGCTACAGACAGCGAATCGGAGCAAGGCGATCTGCGTGCAGTGGGACCCACCTGGCCCGTGAGGACCTCCGCTCCAGAAACCCTTGGTCCCCTATTGGCCCCTGCAGTGCCCCGCCTGCCCCTGGGGCCCCCACCAATGTCCCTGTGCACCCAGGCCCACGAAGAATGCTGCTCCCCAGCTTCAGCCCCACCCCCACTGTCTGTCACAGCTCCCCGCCCCCCCCCCCCCGCCCCGCCTGGCCAGGGGACAGCGCCCTGAGGGGATAGTAGGTCTAACTGCCCTGTGGCTGCAGGGCGGACCAGCACGGCATGTGGACAGCACGGGACTGCGAGCTGGTGCACAGGAACGGGTCTCACGCCCGATGTCGCTGCAGCCGGACGGGCACCTTTGGGGTCCTTATGGATGCCTCCCCCCGTGAGGTGGGATTGTGTTCAGAGTCCTGAGGACGTGGGCAGGCCAAAGGGCCGGGGTGCCCAACACCCCAGCGACTGTCCCTGTCCCCACAGCGGCTGGAGGGTGACCTGGAGCTGCTGGCGGTATTCACGCACGTGGTCATGGCAGTGTCCGTGGCTGCACTGCTTCTGACCGCAGCTGTCCTATTGAGCCTGCGCAGCCTCAAGTCCAACGTGCGTGGGATCCATGCCAACGTGGCGGCTGCCCTGGGCTTGGCGGAGCTCCTTTTCCTGCTGGGAATCCACAGGACCCACAACCAGGTGCAGGGTCAGGGCCAGGGGACCTGTGTCTTCATGACCTCCCCTGGCCCACGAAGTCCTGGAGCCAAAGCTCAGGGTCAGAGGTCAGGGAGGCTCCAGTGGGGGCCTGGGTTCGGGGCAGGATGCCAGGGTAAGGTGCTGTGGGTTAGGGGTCAGAGGCGGGGTGAGGCGGGAGCGGTGCTGACGCCCCCTACCCCTGCCTTCAGCTGGTGTGCACTGCGGTCGCCATCCTCCTGCACTACTTCTTCCTCAGCACCTTTGCGTGGCTCCTTGTGCAGGGCCTACACCTCTACCGCATGCAGGTGGAACCGCGCAACGTGGACCGCGGCGCCATGCGCTTCTACCACGCCCTGGGCTGGGGAGTCCCTGCTGTGCTGCTGGGTGAGGGCTCTGCACCCCTGACTCCTGTCACCTGGCCCGCCCCTCGTCCTGATCATTACCCTAACCTCAGTCCCCCATGCCCGTGTGCTCAGGGAGGAACCTGCTCCGTCCCCACCCGCCCCACCCCCAGCTCCCCCCCCCCCCCCCCCCCCCCGGGCACGAGAGGGGCAACTGTTCTAGAACACACCCCTTCCGTCCTTCCTCTCCTCCCCTACAGGCCTTGCCGTTGGCCTGGATCCCGAGGGCTACGGGAACCCTGACTTCTGCTGGATCTCCATCCATGAGCCCCTCATCTGGAGCTTCGCAGGCCCTGTCATCCTGGTCATCATGGTGAGTGTGCTGTGCTTGAGGTCGCCTGTGCGCGCTGCGGCAGGCGTGGTGGTGTCTGTGGAGGGACGCCCGGCGGCAGCCCACAGCCTTACAGGGCTCCGCCCCAACTTCTGTTCTCCGCTCCCCTGGCACAGAGATGGGCGGCATCGGGTCAGAAACTCGGCTGCCTCTCTCTCTCTGTGAACCTCCTTCTCCATTTCTCAGTCCCTCCCTGGTTCCCTACCTGGGACTTCCTCTGT
Source organism: Eumetopias jubatus (assembly GCF_037043125.1). Taxonomy (NCBI): domain Eukaryota; kingdom Metazoa; phylum Chordata; class Mammalia; order Carnivora; family Otariidae; genus Eumetopias; species Eumetopias jubatus. Next base: position 200,407,359 of record NW_028274807.1, read on the forward strand.
GTCTAAGGGCCTCTCTGTTTCTGATTTCCTGACTGTGTGCGTGTGCACCCGTGCGCGTGTGTGTTTCTCCCTGGTTCTGCCTCTCTCTGTGTGTCTCGGTCTCTCTTTGTCCCTGTCTCTCTCTTTCTCTCACTGTCTCTGTCTCTCTCTGCCCCACCCCTGCTCCACATGTCTGGCCGCGGGCCCAGATGAACGGGACCATGCTTCTCCTCGCTGCCCGCACATCCTGCTCTACGGGGCAGAGGGAGGCCAAGAAGACCTCCATGTTGTGAGTTGGCTGGCTGGGGAAAGTGGGGGGTTCTTGGAACGGCAGTCCTCTCCTGGGCAGGCTGGACTCCAGATTCTGGGTACGGGGATGCAGTCCTACCTGCCCTGGCCTGTGGTCCCTCTCTGGCCCCACATGTGCTTCTGCCTGCTGTCTCTGCAGAGGCTCCCGTGGCCTGGGTGGCTCACTTTGCCCCCTACCCCCTGTCTTCCACATTTCTCTCACAGCCCCACCCCCGCATCCCCTCATGGCTCCCTAAGTATCCTCCTGGTTCGTTCGGTGACCTCCCGTCTCCCCTCGTGTCCTCCTGAGACCACCATGTTCCTGTGTGATTTCCTGTCCTTCTTTGTCCCCTACGTGTCCCATACATGAGCCCCGCGTGACACTTGCGTGTCCCCTGTGTCCTCCTGTGTCCTGCAGCAGGAGCCTTCGCAGCTGTTTTCTGCTGCTTCTCCTGGTCAGTGCCTCCTGGCTCTTTGGCCTCCTGGCGGTCAACCACAGTGTCCTGACCTTCCACTACCTCCACGCCACGCTCTGCGGCCTCCAGGTAGCTGGCACCCCGCCCCGCCCTGGGCCAGGTGGGGCTTCGGCCCAGTGGCCCCAACCCAGGCCCTCGCCCCCAGGTCTAGGGCTGACTCCTGCTGGCTGACTGATGACGGGTGGGCTGCTCATCCTGGGTTGACCTTCCCGAGCACTACAGCTCCTGGCCCCTTGCTGGTCCACACTGACCTCCACCGACTTAGTGCCCTTCTGACCCCTCACTGCCTCCAACACTCTCCCTGACTCCCTTCCTGGGTTGGCTACAGGCTCCTCACTCCCTCACATGAACTTGCAATACCTGACCCGCCCCTTGCTGACCCACAGTGACTTCTCCTAGCCCTGACTCACCCCCCTGGTGGCCCTCCTCTGACCTGTGACACATTTCTGATCTCTCACTGACTTTCGCTAACCCCTCGTTGACCCCACACTGACCCTTGCGGGCACAGGGCCTGGTAGTTCTGCTGCTCTTCTGTGTCCTGAATGCAGATGCTCGGGCGGCCTGGACGCCGGCCTGTCTGGGCAGGAAGGCAGCGCCCGAGGAAGCGAGGCCGGCGCCTGGCACGGTGAGGCGCCCTTGGGGCTGGGGGGTCAGGGCGGGGGCCCTGGGAGGCCGGGGGCCAGAGGCCTCTGCGGAGCTGGCTCACACGCATGTCTGCGCCCACTTCCTGCAGGGGCACGGGGCTTACAACAACACCGCCCTCTTTGAAGAGAGTGGCCTCATCCGCATCACCCTGGGTGCCTCCACTGTCTCCTCAGTGAGCAGTGCCCGCTCGGGCCGGACCCAGGACCAAGACAGCCAGCGGGGCCGTGGCTACCTCAGGTGAGCCGAGCAGCCGTCTCGGGATGGGGAAGGGGACATACAGCTCAGACCAGTCCCACTTGACCAGAGGTTGGCATCACGGGTCCGGGGATGGTGGCTCTGCCCATCTTGGCACCTGGGCCCAGATGCTTCTTGCCACACACCCAGGGGTGCCTTCAGAGCCATTCCAGAGCAGTTGGCCTGGGTGCTCACAGACACCCCAGCCTCAAAGCACCCCATTACATCACTCTTTGATGATGGGGTTGGGGCGCTCCTGCATTTCCAGGGACAATGTCCTGGTTCGACATGGCTCAGCTGCTGATCACACTGACCACAGCCTCCAGGCTCACGCTGGCCCCACTGACCTGGACGTGGCCATGTTCCATCGAGATGCTGGTGGAGGTAGGTGCCTGGGCTGGGGGTGGGAGGAGGCGGAGGATCTCTCCCCCATTTCTCTTTCTTGAGAGCAGCAGCGCAGCAGCTGACTGTGGTGGGGCGAGCTCCCCCCAGGTCTCTGCCCCAGGAGGCACCTGGTTCTCCTGCCATTCTGCACTGACCCCCACTCCAGGCTCTACCTAGGTCCTCAGCCCCAGCTCCCTGCTGTAGCCACTCCAGGACCTCCAGCTCCAGGCTCTTTGCTGACCCCCAAGTTCCGTGGCTCCCTGAGCCACTGATGTGCCTTCCCTCTTCTGACCTTCCCAACTCCAGCCCCAGACTCTGACTCCGACAGTGACCTGTCCTTGGAGGAGGAGAGAAGTCTGTCCATCCCATCCTCAGAGAGCGAGGACAATGGCCGGACCCGGGGGCGTTTCCAGCGTCCACTCCACCGTGCAGCCCAGAGTGAGAGGCTCCTCACTCACCCCAAAGGTGAGGGGATATTCTGACCCCATGGGTGACCAAGAGACACCCCCTATTCCACCTGGGTGTGACCTAGGGACACTGATATCCCCTGAGGATTCCTGGGACTGACCTACTGGGAATGTGGGGTCATCGCTGGGCGCCCACACACCTCACCCCATCCAGCCTCCTAGCGGTTCTGCTGGCTGGAGGCCCGGGAACAGCCTGGGCAGCAAGGTCAAAGTCAGGGATGTTACGGGGTGACATGTCACTCCTCCGGCCCCTTTTCTTCCCTGAGGGTTAGGGTTCAGCCTCGTTAGTTCTTCCGGGTTCTTCTTGGCCCCTCAGCCACCAAGTTCCCCCACCCCTAGTATCTGTCTACCTCCAGGGTGGCAGGCTCACCAGTAATCCTCTCCATGGTTCCATTGATTTCTAAGAGACACCCACCCGCTGATTCCTACCTGTGCTTCAGTCAGAACAGCCAGGGTTTCAGGAGTCATTAGGATCAGGTTTGGGGGAGAGGGGGCAGTCACTGAGTCTGGATCATAGGGCTCATGAAACAGTGGGGTCAACTCAGAGGCTCCTGTAAGCTGCTCTGGCTCCACAGATGTGGATGGCAATGACCTCCTATCCTACTGGCCAGCCCTGGGAGAATGCGAGGCCACTCCCTGTGCTCTGCAGACCTGGGGCTCCGAAAGGCGCCTGGGGCTGGACACCAGCAAGGACGCAGCCAACAACAACCAGCCAGATCTGGCCCTGACCAGTGGAGATGAAACCTCCCTGGGCAGGGCCCAGCGTCAGAGGAAAGGTATGATCCCTGACTTTGACCTGTACTTCATGGACCCCAGGGACTGCTTTCATCCCAGCCCAGGGGATTCCTGCTCCTTTGACCCTGGCCCGCATTGCCAAATCCTGGGGCTGTCCCTCCTCTGATCTCAAGGGCAGGGGGAGTTGCCCCTACTCCTGCACCATGGGGACAGACCCTGTCCTGACCGAGGATTACTGCCTCCCAGCTCTGAGCCCCGTCCTGCTGCCAGTGTGGAATCCCTAGGAGCTGCCTCTGCCCCTCCGCAAGGGGTTTCTGCCGCCAGCCCCATGTCACAGGGATCGCAGGGGCAGCTACCGCCCTAGACCCAGGGAGTGTCTGCCCCTGCCCCCACCCCATACAGAGCCTAGCTCCCATGTGTTCCCCACACAGGCATCCTAAAGAACCGACTGCAGTACCCACTGGTGCCACAGACCCGAGGTGCCCCTGAGCTGTCCTGGCGCCGTGCAGCCACCTTGGGCCACCGTGCCGTGCCAGCTGCCTCCTATGGTCGCATCTATGCCGGAGGGGCCACAGGCAGCCTTTCGCAGCCAGCCAGCCGCTACTCTTCTCGAGAACAGCTGGACCTGCTCCTCCGGCGGCAACTGAGCCGTGAGCGACTGGAGGAGGCCCCTGCCCCTATTCTACATCCCCTGAGTCGGCCGGGGTCCCAGGAACGCCTGGACGCCGCGCCAGGTCGCCTGGAGCCCAGGGATCGGGGCAGTACCCTCCCACGGAGGCAGTCACCCAGGGACTACCCTGGCACCAGGGCCGGCCGCTTCGGGTCACGAGATGCTCTGGACCTAGGGGCGCCCTGCGAGTGGTTGCACACACTGCCCCTGCCCCATGGTGCCCAGGACCTTGACCCGCAGCCCCCGCCTCTGCCCCTGTCTCCCCAGCGGCAACTCTCAAGGGACCCCCTCTTGCCATCCCGGCCCCTGGATTCCCTGTCCAGGAGATCGAACTCAGGGGAGCAGCTGGACCACGTGCCTAGCCGCCACCCCTCACGAGAAGGCCTCGGGCCAGCCCCACAGCTGCTCAGAGTTAGGGAGGACCCAGCCAGTGGCCCTAGCCATGGCCCCTCCACAGAGCAGCTGGACATTCTTTCTTCTATCCTGGCCTCCTTCAACTCCTCAGCTCTCTCCTCCTCTGTGCAGTCCTCCAGCACGCCCTCGGGCCCTCACACCACTGCCACGCCTTCTGCCACAGCCTCTGCGCTTGGGCCCTCCACACCACGCTCTGCCACGTCCCACAGCATCTCGGAGCTGTCTCCAGACTCAGAGTAAGCAGGGTTTGGCCGCCTGTCCACACCCGCATCAGCTTAAGGCAACCTCCTGTGTACCCTGCCCTGTGTTTGGCCACAGAATGGGGGTGTGGGTTGGCAGTGTGGGCTACCCGAGGGGGCCCCACAGGCAGGGAATGGTGGTGTGATTAGCAGGGACTTGCCAGGTGTCTGATTGGTGCCAGCCACCCTCCCCTGCACCTCCCGGGCTAGGGAAGAGAGGTACGTGCCTTCCAAAGGGCTTGAGCTAGTGGAGAGGGCGAGAGCAGGATCCAAGGCCCGGAAGGAGGAGGTAACGTGGTTTGGAAAGGGGTGGGGGGTGGGGGCAGAGAGGAGGAATCATGGCTTGGGAGGCTTTGCTTAGGAGGTGGTAAGGGATAAGGAGGGGCCAGAAGTAGTGCCAGGATATGGGCATCTCATATGTCAGGCTGAAGAGCTAACTTTGAAAGTAAATCATTTCCCTGACTTATTTATTTAGTCACTGTTAAGTTCCTCATGCCTGTGGGCACTGCGAGGTGGAGCACGTAGGAACTGAGCTGGTACCTGGTGCATCTCAGGGGCCATGTGTAGCGTAGGGAGCTGCAGACGTACCTGGGAAGCAGCTGGATACACAGGAGTCAGAGAGGGAGTGGGGGAGGAACCAGGGATTGCCAGGCTTTGGAAGCCAAGAGAAGAGTCGAGTTTCAAGAAGGAGGAACGGCTCGGTCAGGCTCTGTGGAGGTCTGCAGGTTAAAAGGAGACTTTGGGGGAAAGGGATGCCAGGAGTGGGGCAGGAGACCAGTAGAACCCAAGCAGAGTCCGGGGAGGAGAAAGGAAGGGGCAGGGAACTTAGGGCCTTGTGCCGGGGACTCTGGGAGGGTGCTGGACGCAGGGCCGAGGGAGAGCTATGAGTATTGCCTGGGCCCAGCTGCAGCCTAGCCTTGGGGTCTAGCTGGTGGGGCGGGGGAGGGGTCCTGGGGGACGGTGCAGGGGTTCGGGCTCTGGAGTCACACTTGACCTCCCCGAGTCTCTGTTTCCATATTTGTAAAATGTGTCTGTAGTAACAGATGAGGTGTGGAGATTTTTTGAGGCGAAATCTGTCAAGGGCTAATGAATGTAGTGTCTACACAGCAGGTGCTCGCTGAGTGCCTAGAGAGAGGACAGGTGGTGACCAAGGGGCCTTGCTGATGAGTCTCAGGGTGCAGAAGGGGTGAAGGGGTCTGAGATCCCCGGAAGCGGTATAAGGGGGCTGGGGACTGAAAGGAAAAGGTGATGGGGTTGGGGGGGAGATGGTGGGGGCGCAGGCTGTGGGGGAGCTGAGAGCCCCCTGACTGAATTCTCTCAGCAACAACCTCTGACTGCCGCACTCAACTCTGCAGAGTTCCCAGAAGCGAGGGGCACTCCTGAGGGGCAGACTCCCAGACTAGGAACGGCTGAGGGCCGTGGAGGATTTGAGCTAACAGAAGAGACTCCAGGAATCAGGGGCTGATCCCAAGGCAGCCTCCCACCCACCCCCCAGCTCTCCTGTTGCTGCAGTGCTGAGGCTCCTCGCTCTGTCCGTGAGCATGTGAGCATGTGCGTAACAGGTGCAGGGGGAGGGAACTGAAAGGAGGACTTTTATACGTTTTGTACCTTTGTAACCAGAGAGATATGCTTATGTTATTTTTCAGCTTTTCTGTCTCCCGGGGTTCTGAGGCTGGGCTGGAAGGGGAAGGGGACAGAGGGTAAGAGGTGCAGTGTTTGGCCCCATTTGGGTCCCTGGCAAACGATATGCTCTTTCCTCTCATCTTCCTGGGGTAGATTCAGAGAGGAGGGGCAAATAGCCCCTGCCCATTGATCTGAATATTGTTAGGGCCCAAAGTACAGAATTGATCTTTGTGCTTTCTCGGATGCCCCAAGGGCCAAACTTCAGGGACTGGGGGTTGTCTTGGAAACAGGGGTCCTCTGACTTCCTCACGGGGCTTGCTCATGCTGCCCCTCCCCGTGGATGTGTGTGTTTCTTATGCGGAGTCCCTGCCACTTACTGCCTTATGTCCTAGGACTGATGCTGTGGGGCGCTGGTGGAGCAGCACGCCATGTTTACAGAGCAAGGCTTCCCTTTCTCCCACGCGGTGGGGCTCAGGCCTCTATGCAGACATTCCTGCAGAGGGTGGACTAGGGGGTCATTTGCCAGCCCCTGCTAAGAGCAAACATTGTCTGTGGTGCCATCTGATTCCCTGACACTGCCCTGTGCTAGAATTTCTTCCTAGGGGTAGGCAGGGGAGCAAGGGGGAGCAGAAGTAAGAGAGTTGAAGACACAGAATGTAGGTGCCACTGCCTCCCATGTTTACAGGACCCTCCCTGGCCCTGGGCACCTGGGCTGCGGTAACTAGTTCCATCCTATTTCATTCCCTTCTAAAGGGAGAAATGACTGTTAGGACCCTGTTCACAAAACTCTTTTATTACTTTGTCTGACGTCCAGAACTGGGGACTTTAGATTTTGTTACTTTGTTTACAGGTCAAGATTTAAAACATTCTAAAACTGTGTTTACAACTTAAAACCTTGAACTTTTATACTTTGTTTACAGTTGAAAAAGTGGTCCCCCCCTTTGTTTACAAGTGAAAGATTGAGAAGGCAGGAGAGGGGCTGGAAGACCCTGGACCTGGCCATCTTGGGAGGTTTCTAGCTCCTAACTCTCCCAGGCCAAAGGTCAGTCCTGAGCCCCCTGCTGAACAGCAGACCCAGAAGGCCTCCAGAGTAGGCATCCTCTTATGGCTAGGAACAATGGGTTGTGCAGGGTTGTAGGGGGTCTGTGCAGACACCCCCCTTCCCCACACAAACTCTTGGGAGGCAATTTCCAAGGAGATTAAAAATTCTACTTTGCTGACTGGTGCCAAATCCTGCCAGCCAGGACTCCAGCTCTCCTTACCCAGAATGACCCCAGCCCTTGAAGGGTTGAGGGGCCTGCTCTGGGAGAAGGGGGGTGTCCTTGCTATGTCCTAGGTTCTATAGATGCCCCTCTCTGGGGGTCCCCTGCTCCAGCCCAGTGGCCCCTTTCCCTGTCTGTGTAAATTGTTCCGTGAAGCCGCGCTCTGTTTTGGGAATAAACTTCTATAGAAAATGGTTATTGCCTCTTTCTGTTTGGGAGTGGGAGTGGGGTGGGTAGGGTAGGAGGGTGGTTATGATTCAGACCAGGCTGACTTTTGGGAGAAATCTGAGCACTGCCCCTCCCCCCTCAATATTCAGCTATTTTTAGCCCATTTTATCTGACATTTGGACCAAGTTCCCATCTCTTTCACCCTGAGTTCTGGCCTTTGTGATCTGGGGCCTGAAGTATAAGCACAGGTCCTGGGAGTAAGGTGCCAGGGAAATCCCTTCTCTCCTCAAGGTGTCAGCATGATGACTTGGTCTTCAGGGCCTGCAACTCTAACCTGGCATTTGCCCTGGCCAGGGCTCCAACCAACCTTAGGAACTGCCCTTGCCAACCCCTCAGCCCGTTAACAGCACTGACCACTAGCCTCTCGGACTTGCAGCTGGCCAGGACATCGTGTTCCTTCCCTGCTCAGGCAGAAGCCTTTGGGCGAGATGCCAGGCTGTGCCCTGTAGGGGAGGGAAACCTCGCAGCCTCATTTCAGGTCTGGATGTCCAGAGTTGAAGGGAGGCCTTGAGCACCTTCGGTGTCAGACACTGGTCTTAAGGGGAAAGCCTGAAGGCGCCGCCCTTAGTGGGAGGCAAAAGAGGCCCCATAGACCGGATACCCCAAGGAAAGCTAAGGCTCTGGTTACCAGTAGCGCCCCCAGGCAGCCCATTTGGGGGGTTTCCCTCCCCATCCCGCGGGGACCCTCCGAGAGACGCCAGAACTTGGTATCCGCCCTGTCGTACTCAGGTACCCCGGCCACGGCCGTAGCCGAGCGGGGATCCTTAGTCCCAGTTGTCAAGTTCCAGGCCGCAGGGGAGGAAGGGGTTAAATCTTCCGCCCCGGGGGCTCGCCCCGCCTAAAGAGCGTCCCTTAGGCCCCGCCCGAGCACGCTGATTGGTCCAAGCCTGCCCCGTCCTGTCCAGGGATTGGCCCCTTGGAGCCCGCCGTAGGTCCCTGTCTCCCCTCCCGAACGGTAGTGGCCTCCCGCAGGAGCTTTATCCGCCGCCGCCGCCACCTGGCAGGCAGCCCACTGGCCATGGGGTTGTCTGAAGCTTCGGGGTGAGTGCTGGGCACGGTTCCGGTTCTCCGCATCCGTGTCCGCGAGCTGCCGCGTGGCCCCGGTGCAGGCGCCAGCTTGGGTTAGCTCGGAAGGGGTACCGCTAAGTCCGGAGCAGCCATCCTCCCCCTGCGACGCCTTGGTTTGCAGCTTTGCCGATTTTCTGCAGGCGGTTGCCCGCTGAAGCGAGGGATGGGGCGGGACCCCGCGCGACCCCCGCCCCTGAGGGCTGTGCGGGAAGCCACTCGAGCGCCGCCCGCGGGCTAGCCTCGGGCCGCGGGAGGCGGCTGAGTGTGGAGGAGCCCCGGCCCAGGAGGTGAGCCGCTGGGTGCGTTGGGGCCGGGAGGTCGCCGCAAGGAGTCCATAGCGGTGGCCTGAGCCCACCCAGCTGTACCACTGACCGGGAATGAGGGGTCCGGCTGGAAGGACCGAGGTGCCCTCCCCGGCGAAGGGGCCAAGGATCTAGGCCCCGCCCTCCAAGCACGCGTCCTGGGGAGTTGGGGAGACCTTTAACAAGACCTGAGTGACTCACGGAGGAGGGGCAAGGGGGCTCAAAGATCTCTGTGAGACCGCGGTGCCAAGAGTCTCTGAGGATCTATCTGCCTTGCACCTACTCCACTCCCTTCTCTGACCAGGACATCCAGGTTAGAGGTTCTTCCCAGGCGAGTTCCTACCCCTCGGGAGATCCTACCCCTAGGTCAGAGCCCACAGATCAGAACTTTCCTGAAAACTTTCCCAGCAGGGGAGAGTTTCCCTTCAGGGAAGACTCCTGCGCTGAGATCTATTCCCAGGTGAGAGCTTTCAACCATTTCAGGTGGGAGCCTACGCCAGCCAGGTAAGATCTTCCCTTAGGTGAGAGCACCCTCCAGATGAGAACTTCCCTGGTTTTCCTGGCGGGTGAAAACTTTCCCCACTGGCAAAGCTTCCCTCCCAGTATGAGCTTCCTCGAATAAGAACTCCCTCCCCGCAGATAACCTATTCCCAAGGGAGGTCCCCTCTTCCCCGCCCTCCTCCCCGGGGAGCCCTGATCCTTAGTCCCAGTTGTAAAGTTCCAGGCCGCAAGGGAGGAAGGGGTTAAATCCCCCCCGCGGGGCGGGGGGGGGGGCGGTTAGCCTCTTGGTGGGAGCCTCTGGGTGGATAAGAGATTCTCTGAATACAGAACCTGCCTGGCTGGTGCAAACTTTCCTGTCAGGTGAGAGCTTTCCCTCTGGGAGAAAGAGCACCTGGTAGCAGGAGCTCTGGAGGGGAAATCTTCCCACTTCAGGTGGGAGCTTGCCTTTCCAGGTGAGACCCCTTTCTCCAGGTGAGAGCCATTCCCTGGCTTTCCCAGATTAAGCCTGAGTTTGTCCACACCCTGGATCCCCAGGCTGGAGGCCCAGGGGCAATCTTAGCCCCAATACTTTCCTTCCCTTAGAGGGGAGCCACTCTAAAGAGGAACCTGCCTGAAGGACTGGACCCCTGATTGCTGGGTCCCTTCCTTGTGCGAGTTCTCAGCCATCCAGCACTGAGCTCATGGGGCAGCCGGATGAGGACTCAGAGACGGGACAGGGATTGTCCAGGGGAGGAGCTGGGTGGACAGTCAGCCTGGGACGGGGACTGATAGAACACTCAACAGGTGGGCAGCTATACCTGGGTTGGAGGTATGGATTATATTCATCTTGCCATCTCTTCATAGGGGACTTTGGCCCAGCGAGAGTCTTTTCCCAGCCAAAGTTCAGGGATTTCCCCTGGCTGGGCATGGGTCCAGCTCTCAGCTACCTAGATCTTAAGGCCTAGAAAAGTCAAGTGGGTGACTCTGATCCCAGGTGGAAGCATGGGGGAGGTTGGGCCAGGGGTACACTCACTGTGACTCTGATTTCGCCACCCCAGACAGAGGGACACACAGGCACTGTTGCCTGTGACACAGGCCATGGAGCTGAGGAAGCGAGACTACCATGTGGAGCGGCCACTGATGAACCAGGAACAGTTGGAGGAGCTGGGGTGCTGGACCTCAGCAACCAGGACCCACCAGTGGCGAACCTGGTTTCAGTAAGGCAGAGGGTGGGGGTCTGGGGGCGCTGGCAGGACTTAGGTAGACCCTGTGACCAATGCCTACCGTTATGTCCCAGGTGCTCCCGTGCTCGGGCCCGAGCCCTTCTGTTCCAGCACCTCCCAGTTTTGGCCTGGCTACCCCGGTATCGCTTGCGTGACTGGCTCCTGGGCGACTTGTTGGCTGGCCTGAGTGTGGCCATTATGCAGCTACCACAGGGTGAGCCATACCTGACCCGGAGGCTGTACCCTCAGTCCTTGGGGGGTGATCTGCAATCCTTCAAGGCCCCAGCGCAGAAGCCCTGTGGTCTTGTGCACCCTCTCTAATCGGAAGCTATGAGCGCTGCCCCCTGGAACTATGGCCCATGACCTAGGGTCGGGATTCCCTCATCCTTTCCAAGGCCCTGGCCTCCAAGCCTCCGTTGCTACCGTTCTACTTCCAGGCCTAGCCTATGCCCTCCTGGCTGGACTGCCCCCCGTGTTTGGCCTCTACAGCTCTTTCTATCCTGTCTTTATCTACTTCCTGTTCGGCACTTCCCGGCACATCTCCGTGGGTGAGTGGAGCCAGGCTCAGTCTTGCAAGAGGACAAGAACAACCCTTCCCCCATGGAGGACAGGGCAAGGGAGGGCCGAGCAGGGCAAGGGAACTTAGAGAAGGGGACAGCATTGGTGCTGGGTCCAAGGTCATTTCCAGGCAGGACTAGGCCTCTGACTGTGGGGCCAGAGATTCAGGATAGCTCCAGGCCCTGGCTCCAGGAAGATGTGGGTGAGGCAACTTGAAGGGCCCAGAACTTGGCAGAGTCCCGACCAGCCTGGGGCAGGCCGTGCCCCCTTGCCCCATCTCACCTTCTACAAGGGGTGTGATTCTCAGCCGATGGACATGGGTGGGCAGGGTAGGTGAGGCGGGGCCAGCATTTCCGGCCGCCCTCAAGAGTCCCTGAGTTCAGGGTTCACACGTGACCACCAGCACTGCCTCTATATGCCTGATGTAGTCTGAAGATACTTGTCTAGAACCAGCTATCTCCTGACCCTTCCCCTTAAGGGCAGGGCTCCTGGGTAGGGTGGTGTCCTCTCCCCTGCAGACCCGCCCTGACCTACCTCTGCAGGTACCTTTGCTGTCATGTCTGTGATGGTGGGCAGTGTGACAGAATCCCTGGCCCCGGATGAGAACTTCCTGCAGGGTGTGAACTCCACCGTCGACGAGGTGGCCAGAGATGGTGTGCGGGTGCAGCTGGCCTCCACGCTCAGCGTCCTGGTCGGCCTCTTCCAGGTGCGGAGCAGGCAGGAGGATGTGCCCCCCACCCCGCCGCTGCCAGTTCCCCCGAGTGTCTGCCCATCACCGCCCTCCTCCTCCCCCTGGCTGCTCCCTCATGCCCCTTGGATTCCACCTGCGCCGGGCTCTGCTCTAGCCACCCTGACGACCCTGACCCTCGTGTCCCCTGACTGCCCCTGGCCACCCCACAGGTGGGACTGGGCCTGGTCCGCTTCGGCTTTGTGGTCACCTACTTGTCAGAGCCCCTGGTCCGCGCCTATACCACGGCCGCGTCTGTGCAGGTCTTCGTCTCGCAGCTCAAGTATGTGTTTGGCCTCCAGCTGAGCAGCCACTCGGGGCCGCTGTCCCTCATCTATGTGAGTGAGGGCGGGAGGAGGGACGGGCGGGGTGCGCCCCACAACCTTGAGTGCTGCCCGTGACCCTGCCTCCCCTCAGACAGTGCTGGAGGTCTGCTCGAAGCTGCCCTGGAGTGTGATGAACACGGTGGGCACCATGGTCACTGCGTTGGTGGCAGGGGTGGTGCTGGTGCTGGTGAAACTGCTCAATGACAAGCTGCGCCGATATCTGCCCATGCCGATCCCTGGGGAGCTGCTAACGGTTCGGAATCTGCGGGGCCGGGGGGGGAGGGCAGGGAAGGATACATCCCTGCCGGCGGGCACCCCCCAGGATTTAAAGACCAGCTGGAGTGGGCACCAGGGAGAGTTCTTGGGGAGGGGGTGTGACCACAGCAGGAAGGTCCCATGTTGGTGCCTTCCAGACCCTGATAGCATCTCCACTTTCCCCAAAGGGTGGTGTATTTTACCTTGTTGCCCACTTCTCCCCACCCCCCCGAAGGCTTTGCTTCAGGCCACCCTCTTCACCCCCACAGTGGTTTCTCCAGCCCCTTGATGATGCCAGCACTGCTCCCCTGACTCTGTCCTCTCTCCCCAGCTCATCGGGGCCACAGGCATCTCCTACGGTGTGGGCCTAAAGGCCAGATTTGGGGTGGATGTCGTGGGCGACATCCCTGCAGGGTGAGCTCTGGCGCCTGTCTGGTCAGGGAGGGCTGGGGGGCCAGGGCCAGCTCCCTCCTTTGGCCTCACAGATGCCCCTCACAGGCTGGTGCCCCCAGCGGCCCCCAGCCCCCAGCTCTTCGCCAGCCTGGTGGGATATGCCTTCACCATCGCTGTGGTTGGTTTTGCCATTGCCATCTCACTGGGGAAGATCTTCGCCCTGAGGCACGGCTACCGGGTGGACAGCAACCAGGTCTGGGGGTGGGATACGGGGGTAGCTGGGTATACAGAGACCCCCAGGGCCTGGGGGCGGGGGGTGTGTGTGTGTGGAGTGTCGGGTGGGACATAGGGAAACAGCAAACAGATGTGCTGGGGCATGCAGCGGACTGAGGGTGGGAGAGCAAGGCATTTGGGACAGCAGCAGCCAAGTCTGGGGGCTGGTGAGTGTGGATGGAGGTTGGGGACACCTAGGCCTGGGCATAGTGGCCCAGGCACCACGCACTACATACCTGCACTTTTTCTCCACCAGGAGCTGGTGGCTCTCGGCCTCAGTAACCTCATTGGGGGCATCTTCCAGTGCTTCCCCGTGAGCTGCTCCATGTCCCGCAGTCTGGTACAGGAGAGTGCCGGGGGCAACACACAGGTGGGCTTTGGGCGTGGGTGTGCATCCGCACGCGCACACACACACACACACACACACACACACTCACACACTCACACACTGCTTTGGCTGGGCGATCCCCCTCCGCTCCTCCCTCCACCCCGCTCCTCCCTCCTCCCCGCTCCTCCCTCCACCCCGCTCCTCCCTCCACCCCGCTCTTCCCTCCACCCCTCTTTCCCCACCCCCCACAGGTGGCCGGAGCTGTCTCCTCCCTCTTCATCCTCATTATTATCGTCAAACTTGGGGAGCTCTTCAGAGACCTGCCCAAGGTGAGTGGCCACATCCACCCAGCCAGGCTTGAGGGACTTGGCCAGGCCAGAGGCTCAGGTCAGTCAGGTCCTAGGTGAGGGGCAGGAATACAAGGTCACACATGAACTGTTTTTGAAGGTTGAGCTCTTTAGGGTGAGATTTGGAGTCAAGGGTCAGGGATTAGAACCCTTCAGAGTCAGATCCAAGTTGTTTGGCTCAGGGTGGCCACTAGCGTCATGCGGGGTGATGCCAGCATCAGTCTGGCTCCTGCCCCGGTGGTCAGGCTTGTCAGCATCTGGGCACCTGGCAGCAGCCCCTGCTGACGTGCCCTCCCCTCACCCAGGCAGTCCTGGCAGCTGCCATTATCGTGAACTTGAAGGGCATGTTGAAGCAGTTCGCCGACATACGTTCCCTCTGGAAGTCGAATCGAATGGATCTGGTGAGAGGCCTGGGAGCCCAAGGGTGGGCCTGGGGGGCCCCTGTCCTGCTGCCCCCCGTCTTGCTGCTGAACCCCCACGGCCTTTCTCCTGACCTCCCGGGCTCCTGAGTTCTTAGTCTCGCTCATCCCTCCTTTCTCCCTGATGCCCCCAGGGCCCCTGCTCTGCTCCCCTGGCAGGTCAGCACTCTGGGCGGAGTGTCATTTTTCTCCCACTCCCCTAGCCACGTTGCCCTTCCACTTTTAGCTCATCTGGCTGGTGACCTTTGTGGCCACCATCCTGCTGAACCTGGACATCGGCCTGGCAGTCTCAGTCGTCTTCTCCCTGCTGCTCGTGGTGGTCCGCACGCAGCTGTGAGTCTCCCCTTTTGGTGCCCCCATCCCAGCTGGTGAGGGGGTGAGGGCCACACTGGCTCCCTCCAGCTTTCCCACATCTCGGGGGTAACCCTAGGCTCCCTGGTACCCCCTCACTACCCCCTCCTCACACACTCTCCTTCACAGGCCCCGCTACTCTGTCTTGGGGCAGGTGCCAGACACGGACATTTACCAAGATGTGGTCGAGTACTCAGAGGTGGGTGGCAGGGGCTGGGCAGGAGGAAGGCCTGGTGGGGTGGGACAGGGGCGGGATGGGCGTTTGTTAGTCCCTTCTACACCCAGCGAAGACCCTGGGGGCTGAGGGTGCTTTGGTCCTGGGAACTTCAAGGGAGGAATGTGGGTCTGGGACTCAAAAGCTACGAAAGGACAGAGGAGCAGTGGACAGAGAGGGACTGAGGAGCCTGGAGAGGGGTCTGTCTTGGAGCCAGCAGCACAAGCCTTATCCTGCCGAGCAGCCTTGGTGCAGGAATGCTGGTGGGGCAGGAGCCCGGGGCACGAGGATGTAGGGGAGGCTGTTTCCTGATCTGATCAGTGGAGTTCCCACATCTCAATGGTTCATTTACCTCCTGAAAAGCTTCATGCCTAATAGTGGGGTTCTGGAATAAAACAAGCCCGTTCCTGCTGACGTGGAGCCTTGGCGTCTGAGTACAGTATAATCAGGCAGAGTAAGGGGAGGACGGGAGGGGAGCAGCTCAGCCGGATGGAGAGGGAGGTGGGGGGCACATGGTGCAGACCCAAGTGCTGAGCAGCGCCACACTTCCTGGTCTGTGCCGCGGATGGAGTGGGAGCTGGGGAGGGTCTCTCTGTGCAGGAAACAGACCACAGGGTGGGGGATGGAGGCCCACGAGGAGGCCTAATACCCTGGCCTGGGTATTGGCAGAAGGGAGGGGAGGTGGGGAGGGAGGGTGCAGGATGCCCTGGAGGAAGCTTTGACAGGCCTGACTGAGGGCCTGGGTGGCAAGGTTGGGGGGATGAGGAGTTGGGGTGATATGGCCAAGCTTGTGGCCCAAGGTCTCGGGAGGACAGGGGCGCAGGCTGGGCCCATGCTGGCCGGCGAGCAGAGGCTTGGTGATGGGGGGCCCTGGGCCACACAGGGGGAGGAAAGCAGGAGAACACAATACAACCAGGAGAGTGGAGGGCTCAGCCACCCCAACCTGACCCATCCCCAGGCCAGGGAGGTCCCAGGTGTGAAGGTCTTCCGCTCCTCAGCCACCATGTTCTTCGCTAATGCTGAGCTCTACAGCGATGCGCTGAAGCAGAGGGTGAGTCCGGGGGTCCCCAGGGTGAGTGTCAGAGGCTCCCTCACCTCCCCAGAGCATCCACATCCCCTTCCCTGACATTTGCCTCCAGTGCGGTGTGGACGTTGACCACCTCATCTCCCAGAAGAAGAAGCGGCTCAGGAAGCAGGAGCTAAAGCTGAAGCGACTGCAGAAGAGTCTCCAGAAACAGGCAGGGGCCCCTTCAAGCCAGGGATTCCTGCCCCCTGTCCTGCTGCTGAACCCACATGCTCTTTCTCCTGGCCTGAGTTCTTGGCCTCACTCGTCCCTCCTTCCTCCCTGATGCCCGCCCCCCGCCCCCGACCCTGCTGGGCCCCTGCTTTGCTCTCCCGGCAGGTCAGCGCTCTGGGCAGAGTTTCGTTTTTCTCCCACCTCCCCCCAAGCCAGTGACAGCATGGACCACCATGGTCCTCTTCCATTTTTGGCTGCTCCTGGAGCTGGTGAAAACCCCACCACCTCCAGCCTGGCAGCCCTGGGTCCTAAGCTTTACTTCCTGGCCTGCCTAGCTGCCCAAAGCCTGGGGGTGATACCTGACTTGCCTGGTTGGCTGTCCTATGACAGCTGGGAGAGCTCTGTCTTGTCCCCCTTCTCTCCCGGCCTAGACTACTGCCTCCGAGGGCACATCTGTTTCCATCGAAGTCAACACCAGCGTCAGAGACATGGAGAGCAACAACGTGGAGGCCGCCAAGACCAGGGTGAGGCTGGAGGTGGGAGAGGGGGCAGCCATGAGCTGCAGAGATGTGAGTGGTCCATGCATGTCCTGCAAGGAAAGCCGTGGGTTCGAGCTGGTCGTGCCAGCGGTGGGGGGTGGGGGGTGGGGGGGTGATGGATCCGATGCCCTCTGGAGAGAGGCCTAGTGATCCGCCATAGGTTCTGCTGTGGCTCTCTGGCCTACCATCCAAAGACGTTGAATTTGTAGAGTCCACAAGATTCATGGGTAGAGAGAAGGGATTGGGGGTATGGGGGAAAATATGGGATCAAAAGGGACGCCAAGCTCAACTAGAGACCCAGGCAGGGCGCCAAGCTGTCTGTGTGTGCTCACGTGTCCCTGGGCCCCCTACCCGCCCCACCCTGGCTGGCTGAGGATGGGACGCCATCACCCAGCACCCCACCTTCTTAAGCGCCCCTAGGCCTGAGCCCGGGAGATAACAGAGCAGTACACGCACATCTGTGTGTGCTCCCTGAGTCTGGGCTTCCTCTCCTGTGCACCCCCATGTGTCTCTCCCGTCTTTACGTGCAAGAGGCTCCTCCATGTCCGGGTTTTCATGTGTCCCCTGCATGTCCGATGTATGCGGGTGTTTGCATGCATGCTCCCACATCTGACCCGGTGCGGCCCTTGCCTGTCCGTGTGTGTTCTTTGCCATCACCCCTCCTGGACACCTTTTTCCCAGCAGGCGAGCACAGGGAATGAGCTAGAGGATACAGCAGCCGGCGGTCAGGAAGACGCTAAGGCCCCAAATGGGTCCACACTGAAGGCCCTGGGCCTGCCTCAGCCACACTTCCACAGCCTTGTCCTGGACCTGGGCGCCCTCTCCTTCGTGGACACTGTGTGCATCAAGAACCTGAAGAACGTAAGGGGCTGGGGCACCCCTGAGAAGAGCCCTGGGAGAGGACAAGTCCCCCTAAGGCTCCTCACCCCATAACTAGACCCAAGAGCCCCTCTGAGCTCCCTCTCAAAACTCCCTCCCCCACAACCTGCCTGAGTCCTTCCTCAGAGCCCTTGAGCCTCCCTCTGAGCCTGGCCCCCTTTTCTGTTGCAGATTTTCCGTGACTTCCGAGAGATCGAGGTGGAGGTCTATATGGCCGCCTGCCACAGTGCGTTGGGGGGCACAGCATGAGTGGTCTGGGAGGGGAGTGGGGCTCTTTCAGCCAAGGAGTCTCTGCCAAGCAGCACAAGGAAAAGTCTTTCTCTGGGACCGGAGGTCAGAGGTGTCTTGGGAGGCAGGGGTCAAGGGTCAGGAGAGACTGGAGGTTTTGCTGTCACCTCAGGGGGTAGAGGTCATGCGCGAAATGGGTCAGGGTGTTCTGGTGACTGAGGTTGGGGGTTGGGGTTCCTGGTGGTTCTGTGAGCCAGGGGAGACCCATTCCTTGCCCACAGCTCCTGTGGTCGCCCAGCTTGAGGCCGGGCAATTCTTCGATGCTTCGATCACTAAGCAGCATCTCTTTGCCTCTGTCCACGATGCTGTCCTCTTTGCTCTCCAACACCCGAGGTCCGAGCCCGCCAGCCCTGTTTTGGTGAGCTGGCCTCTGGCTCACAGAGCTCTTTTTGTTTGTCTACTGCTTGTCCCTGTCCTGACCCCTACCTCCAGAAAGTCCACCCTTCCTGAATGGCTCTGCCCCAGCGGACCCACTGCCTTCCCTTCCCACCTTCAGCTGAAGCTGCTCCCAGGAGCAGGGGTTGCTGTCCGGGGGGAAAGGGTTGATATGTGTTTTTGGAAACTAACTGGAGCCTCCCCTCCTCTGCCTACTCAGATGACCAAACTCTGACCATGCCGCCGCCCTGCCTGAGACTGCTCACCTCTGCAGGTTGTGACCAGGCCCTTGTGAGAAACTCCCGGCCCCTGGGCTGCCTCCAGATGTCACCCAGGAGTCCCCTCCATACACACACACACATACACACACATAACTCAGGGATGGATGTCCTGGGTCTCCCAAGTTCAGTGCTATAGGCCTGGGCCTGGGATGGAACACTGGAGACAGACTGGCTGGGTTGGGGGAAGATGCATGTTTTTAGCCCCAGAAATAAAGACCTGTTTGCCTGCCACCAGGCTTGCTGTGCCTTGGCGTGGGTTTGGTGGGGTGGGCAGTGATCCACAGCCCTGACTCCTGACTCTTCTTATGCCCCAAAGTGGGGGGCTGAAGTCAGAAGTTGTGGCGGAAGATTTGAGGGGGGCAGAGTCCGGTGAGTGAATAGAGAGCCAGCGGGAGAGTTATGGGGCCCAGGCCGGGGTGGGGGCACCCCAGGTTCAAGCTCCCCAGCCACGCGTAACCCTCGACGCCTGTGTCTTCAGCTGGAAGACCGTGGAATCAGACCTGCTTCTCAGGAATGGTCCCAGTGAGTGCAGCCCCTGGAGGGTATAGAGTAAACACCTGAGCAACCAGATGGGGGAGCATGGTGTTCACAGGCGCTGCTGGTCTGTGTCGAGAAGAGAAGTAAGAATGCCTAGGGTTGACTTGCTTGGGAAAAAGCCTGTTCATATCATTAGGTCACTTGGGCTGTGCAGGTCACTGCCAAGAAGCATATGCTTGATTTCTACCTTAAAAGGTCAGCATCTGGGTGTGTTGCCCAGTGGGCAGCAGTAGGCCTTCAGGCCAGCTGATGCTCTGAGTGAGTGGGGGTGGGGGGCTAGAATCTTTCTGGGTCTCCTCGGCAGTACAGTGGGAATGGCAACCTTACCCACTTCGTGGGTTGCTCTGTGAGTATTAAACGAGGCAGTGCCAAGGAATGCTTATAACAATGCCAGGCTCAGGGCACCTGGGTGGCTCAGTCGGTGAAGCGGCTGCCTTCGGCTCAGGTCATGATCCTGGAGTCCCGGGATCGAGTCCCGCATCGGGCTCCCTGCTCAGCAGGGAGTCTGCCTCTCCCTCTGACCCTCCCCCCTCTCATGCTCCCTCTCTCTCTCTCTCTCTCATTCTTTCTCTCAAATAAATAAATAAATAAAATATTAAAAAAAAAACACAATGCCGGGCTCCTGTTACCTGCTCAGAACACATGAGCTCTGCCGTCCACCAGGTACAGACCAGGTGCCCCCCTCTGTGCTGGGCAAGTGGACAGAGGCTGTCCTGCCCTTCAAGTCACCGAGGTGCCCCTTGTCCAGCTCAGTGTTTATCGTGTTTGGCGGCGGCATCCTGCTCTGTGTTCATGAATCATCGGCCCCACCCCTCCCCCCCAACCACAGCCCAGGAAGTCAGGGCTTTTTAATCTACTCTGACACGCCATGTCCCTGCATCAGAAACAGTGCCTGGTGTGTGGTGTGCTTGGGAAATAGTGGGTGAGTGAAGCTTATGTGCCGGAGCGGAGGCCAGACCTCAGATAAGAAATTGCAGATCATTAGAACTGCTTTGAAGAAAACAAAACGGGGTCACACGAGAGGAGGGACTGCGTTGCCCAACAGGGGCATGGGAGAGAAGCTAAGGGAGCAGGTCACACAAGCCGTGAGAAGCAGAGCGGAGGACTGTGTCCTGCCGTAGGAAACAGCAGTTGTGTTCGGGAACACCAGGCAGGCGTGCACGAGGCCAAAGGGAGGCCACGGCACACAGGACCTCCTGGGCCAGGGCGAGCCTTTAGGCTTTATTCAGAGCGCTTGGGGGCCCCACACTTGTGAGGGTTCACCCTGCCGTAATTTGGACTGGGGTAGGCTGGGTTTTGGGGACCAGCAAGCGACTCTATGCTGGACAACAGCCTTAGGAGCTGTGAGGTGTTAAAATTTTAGGGATTGAATGTTATGGGAGGAGGAGGAGGTAGGGGGAAGGTATTCCTTCAGTCTTGGACTGGCTAGGAGATTGGCACCCAGGCCTCAAGCCTGCCATCCCCCTCGGCCCTGGGGGCTTCCCCACCCTGCTGTGTTTTCTGGCCAGGCTGCCCCTCATGAAAGGCCATGGACCCAGCTGGAACCTGCTGCCTGCCGCTGGGGGAGGGGTGTTTGCCCGTTGCCAGGCACCCGGGTTCTATCCGGGCATTTGGTGCCACCATGCTGCTCGCACCGTCCTTCCTGCTCCTGCTGCCCCTGCTGGCCCTGCCAGCTCCCTCCCACGCCTGGTCTCGGCCCCTGTGGTACCAGGTGGGGCTGGACCTACAGCCCTGGGGCTGCCAGCCCAACAGCCTGGAAGGTTGTGGGGGCAGCCTGGGCTGTCCTGGCCACTGGATGGGCCTGGGGATGAACCGCATCTACCCTGTAGCCGGGGTCACGATCACCACGACCATGATGCTGATGTTGGGCCGAGCGGTGCTGCAGCGGTGGCGCTCCCAGGCTTCTAAGTCTGAGGTGAGCGTAGCACTGCTCCGCCCGCCGCAGCCTCCTCCTCCGCTGCTCACACCCTGTGTTCCTACATCTGTCCCCACCCGTCAGCCCCTGACCATTGCCTGTGGCCAGTACTCTGTCCCCATCTGTCCACCCTTTCACTATCCCTAGTCCTCATCCAGCCCCGTGGCCCCCGTGACCACCCTAGCCCACAACAGACCCTCGGTGACCCTCCATCCCCAACTCCCTTGCTGTGCCCTTCTCCCTGGCCTCCTTGCTGCCCCTCACCACACCCCCATTCCGTCCCTCTGCTCTTACTCCTGCCTCTCGGACCTATCCTCAGCATCCACAGGTGACCACTAACCTCCCTGGACCCTGGAAATGGCGGACCCCAATCTCAGACCACGCCCTGCTCCTTGGTGTCCTGCACATGCTGGATTCCCTCCTGGTCCATATTGAGGGCCACCTGCAGCGTATATCCGCCCAACAGGAGACCCAAATAAAGGGGACTCCCGCCCAGAGTGGGTGACCCAATATATGCCTCTCTGCCTGGTGGCCAGTCGGAGTGGGGATGGCCCGAGACTCTGGGCCAGGTTCAGGCCTGTGTGTGTGTCTTCTCCAGGCCTGCCTGGACCCTGTGTCCTCTTTCTTCCTCTGTAGCCGGCAGACTTGAGGCCTCCGTGCCCAGTGGTGGGTGGGCAGATGGGACTTGCTCACACTGCTCCCTTGCCCCTACCCCTCTTCCCTAAGGTCTCACCCCCAAACGTACCTGTTCCTCGGGGGCCCCAGTGTGGTGGGACAAGACTTGACCATCAGGGCAGATGTGGGTAGTCCATGGAGGTGACAATGGCTGAGTCAGTGAGGGCTCCCAGTTGGTGATGTAGGGGGTCGGGGGGGGGGTGTGGAGGGTGAGCCCTGGCCTCCTTCATCTTTGTGGCAGCCCCAAACATGCTCTGGCATCTAAGTGGCCCCTGCCCTAAGACCTCTGGAAGTGGAGTGAGGGCTGAACTTCACCCCCTCTTCCCTTCCTTCTACTGCAGACAACCCAGGTTGAGCGAGTACTGAGGCCTATGCAAGTTTAAGGTCTGTTTTAGAAAAAGTATGTTCTATTCAAAAATAGAAACAGATGCATTCACATCAGGAAAGAAACGAGAGATTACAAATGTTAAAGAGTTGACCCTACAATGCAAAATCCAGACCAATAATGTGCTTGTGGTGATGTCCTGACACGTTTCTGTCATGCGTGTTCTTCTGAACCCCCTGGCTTCTGACTCTGACAACCTCTATGTAGGATGACAGGTTTGTCATATGGGGGACATACTCTATAGAGAAAATTGAAAAATACCTCAGTCTTCCTTCTAACATGGTTGATTGACATTTGTGTTTTAATTTTTGATAGTTTAGGAGATTCCTCTCCTAACCTGTTACTGATGATATCCCATCAATGGTCTGGATGGTTTTCAAATTCAGAAAACTGTCAGCTTGCCTTCACATAGAAGCTGTGGAATTTGGAAGAATTTCTCAAAGATGGGCTCGTGGCTCCACAGATATTTCAAAATTTGTTTTCTTTCCATGGCCCACAATTTTTCTAGCACTGGGCACTGTGGGGGCAGGTTCTAAATGCAATACGATCCTGTATTTCTGTCCTGACCAGGAGCTCTGACCTGGCAGGAGGTTCCTGGAGGACTCCTGTACCAGGATAGGAACAATAAGTTAACCACACACAGGAGTGGAGCAAACCACATTGGGTCCCTCTAAACCCAAACCAAGTGTGTCCCTGAGGTAGACTTGGAGCTGTGCCACCCAGGTCCCCCTGCAGGGAAGCCTGCTACTGCCAGCCACCGAGAAGGCAGCCGGCAGATGCCTACCTCAGCTGCAGAAGGGCCTCATCACAGCTGGTTTTTGCCCTTGGCCCAACCTTTTCCCACCCTCCCACAGATACCGACCTTGACTCCCTGGTAAACATCCTAATCTCACTCTTGGAGTCTGCTCTCCAGAGAACCCGACCTGGAAGAATTCCCAACCCACCTTCCTCTTGGCTGAACCCCCAAACTGTTATAACCTCTTCAATGTCTCCTATAAGAGGAGAGGTAGTGTGGAGGGGTTGACTGGGAAAGGACAGAGGTTCTAACTGAATGCAGTTAGAATATCTTCATTTTGCGAGTGTAAAAAAAAAAAAAAGACTTGGGGTGCCTGGGTGGCTCAGTTGGTTAAGTGTTTGCCTTCGGCTCAGGTCATGATCTCGGGGTCCTGGGATCGAGCCCCACATCAGGCTCCCTGCTCAGCAGAGGGTCTGCTTCTCCCTCTCCCTCTGACCCTCCTCCGGCTTGTGCTCTCTCTCTCTCTGTCTCAAATAAATAAATAAAATCTTAAAAAAAAAAAAAAAAAGACTTGCCCTTATGGACACACTACTGGGGGTCTTTCCAAGACCCGGAAGAGAAAGGCATTGAAGCTTAGGATTCATCAGCCTCTTGCGAGGCCCACTTCTACATTCTCCAAGGTTCAGTGAGCACCCACTGCTTGCAGGTTCCATTGCGGATACCAGGATCCATTGAGGTACAGAACAGAAAGGGCTCCCCCCTTACCCATTCACAAATGGGAGGGTAGGGTAGTAGTGGTGGTGGTGAAACCAACTAAAAAAAAGCAATTCCTCTGCAGAGGGGTATGCTGGCCTAGTCAGAGTGGAGCAGACATGGACTGACTGTGGGCACCTGAAGAAAGAGTGAGGTGACTAGAGTAGGGGGCAGTGCTCCAGTCAGAATGATAAGCCTAGTGGAGAGGGTGGGGATGGACCTTGGCCTTGTCCAGGAACTAGAAGATGGTCAGAATTCCAGTGCAAAAGGAACTCTGAGGAGTAAGAAGGAGCAGGCTGGCGAGGCAAAGGGGTTGGTACCTCTTAGTGAGGGTGTTGTGGACAAAATAATGGCCCCTCAAGATGGCCATGGAATCTGTGGATATGTTACAGTACATGGCAAAAAGAACTTGGTGGATGGAATTAAGGTTAAAGACCTTAAGGAAGAGAGATTATTCTGGATTATTTTGCTGGGCCTAATGTAATCACGTGAGCCCTTAAAAGTGATGAAGAGGGCAGATGAGTCGGTCAGATTTAAATTGTGAGAGGTACTTGATCCTCTGTTTCTGGCTTTGAAGATCCCTTCCTTTGGAAGGTCCCCTCCACCATCCAAAAATCTGAGGAATTCAGGTGACCTCTGGAAGCTGGGAATGACCCTCTGGATATAGCCAACAAGAAAAACAGGAACCTCAGACCTACAACCACTCGGATCTAAATTCTGCCAACAACCCAAACAATCAAGGACACAAATTCTCTCCTAGAACCTCCAGGAAACACAGCCCTGCTGATGCCTTGATTTTAGCTCAATGAGATCCAGGTTGGACTTTGAGCCTACAAAATGGTGAGGTAATAAATTTGTGCTCTGAGTCATTGAGTTCCAAGTAATTTGTTATGACCACAATAGAAAGCTAATACCAATGTTGGTATCAAGAGCAAAGTACTACTGTAACAAATTCTAAAAATGTGGAAATGGCTTTGGAATTGAGCAGTGAGCAAAAGCTGGAAGAATGTCAAAGAACATAATGGAAAAAGCCCAAACTGCCTTCAACTGTTAGCAGAAATCTTGACTTTAAAAATGCTGCCAAAAAAAAAAAAAAAAATGCTGCCTGTGAGGACTCAGAAGGAAACGAGGAACATATTCTTGGAGACCAGGAGGAAGTAGGATGCTATGTAGCTGTAGAGAGCTTAGTGGAATTGTGTCCAGGAGTTGGGTGGGAAGCAGAACTTGTAAGCGATGAACTTGGACATTAAGTAGCAGAGCTTTCTAAGTAAAATGTTGAAAACAGAGCCTCAGCTCTTGTTAGTTATGGAAAAATGCAAGAGGAGGGAGGAAGTTTGAGATAAAAAGGGTTAAAACAGAACCAGGATATTGATATTGGAAATTCTTGGCCAACTGTCCAAAAAAACACTTTCCCCCAAATTACTGGCATTGATACAATTCTAATCAAACCAGGTTTTTCTTTTAGGTTGACAAAGTACCGTTTTTATAAATAGTTTAGAACAGGGTGTGACATCAAAAAAAGATGACAGAGTAGGGCTCTCCAGGAATCCTTCCTGCCACCAAAATAACTATTGAGCTAGCAGAGACCGTAGCAGGTTTTTGGAACTCTGAAGTCTAGTTGAACACTTGCAGCATCCAGGGGAGAGTTTAATGAAGAATTCAATTCAATGAATTTCCTTGTTTCAACCCCCACAGGCTGAGGCAGCTTCCCAGCTGCAGGGGATTTAAGTAGATCTCACTCTCCCCACCCCCACCCCACCTTCCTTTCGGGAGCAGGACATCTAAGGAAATCTTTGTGAGGTCACTGGCTGGCCAAAGTGATAATAGAATAGAAACTTCAGTTACTGCACACAACAAGGAATATACACTTTGTAAAAATAGTATGGAAAGATCATAAACAGATGGCTCCACCTCTCAACAAGCCGAAATCAGGATTCCCTGAAGAGTGAGAGAATTCAATTTCCAGAATTGCCACATGTCATACTCAGAATGTCCAGTTCTCAACAAAATATTATGAAACATGCTAAAAAATGGGAAAATATGGCCTGTTCGCAGAGGAAAAAAAAAAAAAGGAACTTGACAGAAAACATCCCTGAGTAAGCCCCGGCAGTGGAATTATTAGTGAGAGGAAACCATGGACAAAGAGCTAAAGGAAATCAGAAAAATAATGTCTGAATAAAATTAGAATATCAATAAAGAGAAAATTTTAAATGGATCCAAGAGTGCTGCAGCTGAAGACTACAATAATGGAAATGGAGAATTAGAAGGGTTCAACACCACACTGGAGCAGGCAGAAGAAAGGATCAGTGAACTTGAAAGTAAGGCAAATGAAATTATCAAGTCTGAGGATCAGAAAGAAAAATGACGAAAAAATGTGCAGATCCCATAGAACACCATCAAGCAGAACAATATATGCATTGTGGGAGTTCTGAACAGAGAAGAAAGAGAGAAAGGGGCAGGAAAAAACATTTGAATAAATAATGGTCAACTCCTCCCCCCAAATCTGATGAAAAACATGAGTACACACATCCAAAAAGGTTGGTTTGGTTTTTGAGACTTAGCATAAATGACTCCACTTTGGGCCTCTTGTTTTTAACAATAAATATTGTATGATCCCACTTATACAATATATTTAAAATAGTCAAGTTTATAGAGAGAGAAGGTAGAATTGAGATTACCAGGGGCTGGAGGAAGGAGGAGATAGTGAATTATTGCTTAATGGGTACAGTTTCTGTTTCAGATGATGACAAAGTTCTGGAAATAGATAGTGGTGATGGTGGCACAGTATTTTGAATGTAATCAATACCACTGAATTATACACTTAATGAGTTAAGATACTAAATTTTACATAAATGTTAGCACTATTTATTTTATTTATTTATTTTTAAAGATTTTATTTGATTTGTGAGAGAGAATGAGAAAGAGAGAGCACATGAGAGAGGGGAGGGTCAGAGGGAGAAGCAGACTCCCTGCTGAGCAGGGAGCCCGATGCGGGACTCGATCCCGGGACTCCAGGATCATGACCTGAGCCGAAGGCAGTCGCTTAACCAACTGAGCCAGATTAAAAACAAAAAACAAAAAACAAAAACAAAAACAAAAACCATGGGTGCCTGGGTGGCTCAGTCAGTTAAGCGGCCGACTCTTGATTTTGGCTCAGGTGCTGATCTCAGGCTCCTGGGACTGAGCCCTGCATCCAGCTCTGCACTCAGTGGGGAGTCAGGGAGTCTGCTTCAGGATTCTCTCTGTCCCTCTGCCCCTTCCCCTGCTCATGCTCTTGCTCTCTCTCTCTCTCTCCCTCTAAAATAAATAAATCTTTAAAAAAATAAAATTAAGTTAAAAAAACATGAAAAAGGCCCAAAATAATAAACTGGTGAGTATATCAAATAAATACTGAATGAGAAGAGTGAGTGCCAGAGCCTTCTCAGGCAGCCCACACAGACCTGGTTACAGGTTTGAGAATCCCTGGGGTGGGTAATAAAGGAGATATGGATAGAGATGGATAGAGAAAGAAGGTCTGGTCAAGAAATGCTGTGAGAGGGGCACCTGGCTGAGCCAGTCGGTAGAGCATGTGACTCTTGATCTTGGGGTCATGAGTTCAAGCCCCACGTCGGGCATAGAGAGTACTTAATAATAAAAAAAGAAATGCTGTTAGAGAATTCAGTTGTGGGGGAAAGGATATTTTTACTTCACCTCATTCCATATACCAAGTAATTTCCAAAGATCAGTGAATCATCAAAGACTCTTGCCAAGTCATTGCAATGCCTGCTGCTTTTAGTAAACACTTCCTTTTTTGACCAACCTCTTGAAACACATACTTCCCCGGGGCTTCTACAACATCACGCACTTCCTGGTTTTATCACTGTCCTTGCCTTCGCACTCCAAGGTAGCAGTGGGGATAGGGAAAGGGGACGGGGAAGACTGGATATAGAAATTATTTGGAATAGAATTTACTAAAGGATTGGGTGTGAATTTTGAGAGATGAGTCAAGACTGGCTCCTAGATTTTTAGTCTGAGCAACTGGGTTAATGGAGGTGTCATTTACTGATGAAGGCAATTGTGGGAGGAATAGGTTTGGAAGGGAGAGTGAAGAGTTCAGTGTTAGCCATGTTTAATTGAGATGTTGGCCCTCCAGGGGAGATGGTGAGTAAATGATGGGAATCCAGGAGCCATTGTATGTATAGACAGCACTGAAGCCATAAGGATGACAAGAGAGAAAATTTTGATCAGGAAGGGAAGAGGTAGCCAGGACTGAGGCCTGGGCTATTACCACTGGGAGGTGAAGAAGAACCACCTGAAGAGCTAAGAAGGAGTGTCCAGGGAGGTGGGACAAGAAGAGCAGAGGGTGGAAACCTGAAGGTGGAGAAGGGATGAGGCTCCAAGGAGGAAGAAGTGGCCAATCACGCTAAAGGAGGCAATTGGATTTAGCAACATGGAGCTCACTGGTTACCATGACAGGTGTGGATTTGGAGAAGTGACGTAAGGACTGGACTGGAGCTGGAGTGGATTTGGGAGAGAATGAGAGGAGAGGAAGTGCATGCAGTGAACTCTTCGGGGAAGTGTGGTGGCCACTGGGGGAGGTTGTGTCACAGGCAAGAGGAGCCTAAGGAGACATGACAACTAAATGTAATGCGGTATCCTGGATGGAATCCTAGAACAGAAAAAAAAATAGGTAGAAATTAAGGTAATCTGAATAAACTATAGACTTTAGTTAATAATAGTGGACCAACATTGGCTCATTAATCGCAACCAACGTACCTCAATAATGTCGGATATTAACAAAAGGGGAAACTATATGGGAACTCTACGATCTGCTCAACTCTTCTGTAAATATAAAACTTCTTTAAAGTTTTAAAAAAAGTGGAAAGATGGACTAATTAGACGATTCTATTTCCTTTTTATTTTTCACGTCTAAATCATAATATAATTTTAGACCACAAAATACTAATAAACACACACTTAAGCATCTTCTGTCTGCTTTTTATATTTTAAGAATGACTTTTTTTTGAAAGATCACATAGAAGTACAATAAATCACATATAAATCATGTAAAAGCAGAGTTCAGAGGTATGCTCTTTCAAAAGTAACATTTGTTTTGTAAAAATTAAAAATTCTGTATTAACACAGAAATGTAAATATGGTAACATCCTTCTCCTTCCCTTCAATCCATTTTCCAGAAGTCACTCGGCTGGAAGTTTCGAGTGAGTTCCTCCGGATTTTTTTCCTATGGGGTCTATTAGAAAAGCCACATCGTTTTGTTTTGTTTGTGTATGTTTTGTGTTCCAAACAAGGAATCCTATTTCACAAACCCCAGACTAGTTTTCTTTGTTCTACAGTGTGCAGTGCGCACGGAAGTCGGGAACCCAGAGCAGCGGCACGCTTCTCTCACACGTTCCTCTCCGAAATGTGGCTCACGGTCGATGACTTTGAATCTGAACTCAGTTTCACAGGGCGTATGAGAGCGCACACGCACAGTGCCAGTGTCAACTACGAACAAACGGAATCCATATTCTCTCCACCCAAATAGTCTTTAAACCGTTCCTTTTTCTCAGCAATATCTTGTTAAATCCCTTCGATGTCAACCGTCTCAATCTACTTCACCCTCTTAAAGAGAAAACCGTGATCAGCAGCTACCTCGGAGTCCCAGCATCCCACGCTGGTGCCTGAGCCCCGGGGCTCCCATCCCCGGACACGGAACGGCTGCGCCCCTGGCCCGCGCGGCAGCTCCGTGCACGCAGTAGATTCGGGGCGCCCGCGGTTCGTTAAAAACATCGCGCACTTTGCTTCCCAAGGATGAAGGGTAAAGATGGACCGGGCCGAGGACGGAACCGCACTGGCATGGACAGCCAGGTGGGCTGAAGCACGCAGGTACCGGTGGGCTTGCGGACAGAACCACGGACCAGCGGGCGTGGATATTCCTGGTCTCCGCCAGGAGGCGGCAGGGCGCCATGTCTGCGGTAGTGCGCCTGCGCCTCGGACGCCGCCGCGTCCCCTCTACGCTTGCGTGGCGCGACCTAGCGCCGACCGGAGCTAGAAGATGGCGGCTTCCGCAGTTTGCCGGGCGGCCGGGACCGGGACGAGAGTGCTGCTGAGCACCCGCCGCTCGGTGAGGCGACAGCGGAGAGCACAAGGCCTTGGAGCGCGGGGCTTCGGCACGCGGACGGGGAGCGGACTGTTAGCGGCGGAGGGTCGAGATTGGGGAGGTTCTGGGGTCAGGCCGTGCGAAGGTCACGGCGCTGAGCAGGGATGGGAGTCTCGCGGCTGTCCGGGGGGCGGCGACGCGGATCCCACTGCCGGCCTGGGAGCCGAGGAGAGATCCCGCAACCTAGCCCTCAGTCTCGGTCGTCCCTTTTCAGCAGCCGGCCCTGCTGAGGTCGCCTGCCTTGCGGAGCACCGCCACCTTCGCCCAAGCTCTTCAGAGCGTGCCAGAGACACAGGTCAGCGTGCTGGACAACGGGCTGCGAGTGGCCTCCGAGCAGTCCTCCCAGCCTACCTGCACGGTGAGCGGGGGCCCCTCTCGGGAGGCCGCCTCCATATTGCGCCTGGCGTCTTTTATCAGGTCAGGGTGTGACCTTGGGCTCGAGTCCTCTGTGGTTTGGGTCGGACTCCTCACTCCCCGCTGGATTGACTCTACTACCTTAATCCCGACCCCAGCTAGGCCTGACTTCTTGGGCCATTCCTCACTGTAACTAACACTCACTTAGCATATGATGCCTGCCAAGCAGGAGGCCAAGTTCTTTGCAGCGTTTTCTTAAGCAGCTCATACGAGAGAAGTGATCCTCTTTTCATTTTACCACGAGGAAAATGGGTTTCAGAGACATGGAGTGCCCAAAGTCATAATGTCCTGGCTAGACCGCTTATGCACTTGCGTGAGGAATGCATTTGAAGATTCCAAAGAAGCAAGATTTTAAAAAACACAAATCCTCAAAATTGACTTAAGGAGAGAAATCTTGGCTAGATATATGAATAGGTGAGAAGATTCTCAAGACGTAATCCTCTTCCCCCCTAAACTCCAGGGCTAAGTGGTTTTATTGGTAAATTCTTTCAGTTTTCCAGGAACAAATAATGTCCTTTGATACAAGTTGTTACTAAACACAGTGAAAGATCACGGGCAACTTCTGTATTACATGGCACTTAATATAAACTGAGCCAAAGCCTGTTAAGAAAGTTTGGGAGAGAATGCTATATTTCATGGACTCTGGAGATGCTCTAGATTGTAAGGGGCACCACTGTGCTTTAGTGCCAGAGATAGAATGCCGTCGATGATAACCAAAAGCTACCATGGGTTGTAAGATTAATTTTTGTTTCTGAGATGTTAGCTGTGAAACAGATACTAGTGGAAGAAGTTTTGATATATGGTATGTATATCAGCGTCTCTTGGGAAAGTAGATGTGAAAATTTAAATCAGCTGTGAGCAAATATTAAATTAAAAGACTAGATCTATGTGACTTGTGTGGGGTGATGTGTGTTACATGGCACACCGGGAAGCTGTTGAGGAAATTACGAGATTCTCTCATTGGGTGTCAAGGAGACACTTGGCAGTGTTAAGTATTCGAGTCTGATTAAAAACTTTTTTTTTTTAATAATTGTGAATGAAGGCTCCTTGCTTAATAAGATAAAATGATCAGTGTCTAAACCTTTGCCTCGTTCCTTAATGGTGAAAGACAAAATCATCAGAACAAAGGCAGGGTATAATTTTTAGAAAGGAGAAAATAAGTTGTTTGCAAAGGATGTGTTACTTGCCTAGAAAAAACAATCAACTGAAAAGTGAGAACAGAATATAGAAGAGTTTCATATGGTAATGGGGTTAGGTGTGTGTGCACAGTTAGAGAGACTTCTTTGGGAACCAGTCCACAAATAGAATGGGAAGGAGAAGTGACACAGTATGTCTTTCAGCCATGCCTGTGCCCACGGCACAGCTGTAGCTCCAAGCACAGGGGTCCTACTGAGACCGTTCTCCCGCACCCTGGGACCGTGACCCCCTGTCTGGGGCTTCTGTTGAGTCATCCAGGGTAGTGTGTAAGTGGGGGCTGGGGTGGTTTGCGTGTTACCTTTGTCGATGGCTTCTTGTCCAGGTCGGGGTGTGGATTGACGTTGGCAGCCGTTACGAGACTGAGAAGAACAATGGGGCAGGTTACTTTTTGGAGCATCTGGCTTTCAAGGTGAGGCTCCTGAAGTCGTGCATCTCCCCTGGGGTCAGGGCTGCCTCTGTCCCTCCTGAGAATGCAGGTTAGCAAAGTCAACCTCCTCAATTATGGGCTTCAACTGGGGGCCACTCTCTGGCTGGCTTTTCTGGAAAGAACCACATGGGCTTAGCCTCTCCTGAGTGAGCACCTATCTGATCACCCCTGCATAAGACCCCCAGAGCCAGAAAAAAAATGCAGGGCGCCGCAGGACCCCACTCCTCACCAGAGAGGCCAGTCCTGTGTTGTATGCGTGCATTGGCGTGGAAGTATGAAACACGTTGATCGACACGTGCATTTTAACAAATTCATAGACTTGGGCTGGCCTGCCTTCTTGTGAAATGCTCTCCTCTGGCAGAATACCCAGGCAGCTCTTGTTTGTAGAAGTAAATACTGAGCTTTCTTGAGGGTGGGGACTGCCAACCTGTGTTGGCATGAAGTCTTGAGTTTTTTGAATGAGTGAAAAACTGGAGGAGGAGCTACGGAGGGGTCGGGGTGTGGAGCAGGAGAGGGTGGGTAGTCTAGCCAGCAGCAGCCACACAGAGGTGTCCATGAGCACACACACAGTCGTGTAAATGGCATGGGGGTAGAGTAGGTCATGGCAGCATCACCTGCACATTGATGTGAGCTAACCTGAACGTGACTGTCAGCAAGGGGACAGAGAGTGCTGGTATGGCCAGGCTACTATGGGGCTCTGGATTGTACTGCCCGTGCCTTTCTCTCCTGGCCCCTGGCTGTCTCCGTTCTGTCAGCCTATGATACTGTGGCCTGCTCAGCACTTGGTGAGCACGGATTGTAGGCCCTCTATCCCCGTAGTCTTTGCTGAAGGAGGTGCCTGTGGACCAATGATCCTGCCGGGACTTTGGCCTTTGAAGATAGGGGTCCTGAGCTCTCATGTGGCTCCTGATTGATCCTATTGGTACCTGGTTCAAGGGAACAAAGAATCGGCCTGGCAATGCCTTGGAGAAGGAGGTGGAGAGCATGGGAGCCCATCTCAATGCCTATAGCACCCGGGAGCACACAGCTTACTACATCAAGGCACTATCCAAGGACCTGCCAAAAGGTAACGCCTGGAGGAGGGGCAGGGACAAGGGTATAGGACCTCAGAGGTGCAGAGGACAGGCCCCCAGGAGCCCGGCCTGGCTGAAGAATGGGGTTACCCTGACAGCATCCTCTTGTAGTAGGGCAACCAGGCGTGCCAGACCTGGGCGGTTTGTGCCATTACTGGCCTGCAGTGGCCCACCTGGTGCCTACACCTGCCCTTCTTGCATCCAGCTGTGGAGCTCCTGGCCGACATTGTGCAGAACTGCAGCCTGGAAGACTCCCAGATTGAGAAGGAGCGTGATGTGATCCTCCAGGAGCTTCAGGAGAACGATGCGTGTATGCGGGACGTGGTCTTTGACTACCTGCATGCCACGGCGTTCCAGGGCACACCTCTAGCCCAGGCTGTGGAGGGGCCGAGCGGGAATGTCAGGTGAGGGTTGGCTGGGCTCGTGCTGGCCCGTGCTCAAGCCCCATCCACACCAGTTTGTTTTTAGTTGGCCTGTGCCTTTGTATGTTCTTTTTTTTTCTTTTTGTTAAAGATTTTATTTATTAGAGAGCACATGAGAGTGGGGAAGGTCAGAGGGAGAAGCAGACGCCCTGCTGAGCAGGGAGCCCGATGCGGGACTCGATCCCGGGACTCCAGGATCATGACCTGAGCCGAAGGCAGTCGCTTAACCAACTGAGCCACCCAGGCACCCAAATATGTTCTTAATTTGCACAACTGGAAAGGTTTTCTCTGTTGCCACATGGTTCCTGGGGGTCTTTTTGAATGCCTATGTGGTCTTCACTCGAGTTGCGGGCCTCCTTGTAGGGTATGATTTTATGTGTGTCCTGACAACCCGAGGGAGGGAGCGTTTGGGTTCCTATCTGCATGGCTCTTTGTCCTCTGGTGGGACGAGCTCTGACGCCGCCTCTTGAGAGCCTCACAGTATCAGCTCACAGCCTCCCCGGAGAGGAAGGATTGAGCCTGTCCTGAGTGTAGACGTGAGGTGGGGCCCAGAGGGCTGGGTGGCAGAGATGGGGAAGGGGATTGAGGGGTGTGCTAGGGCTTGCACCCCGGAGAAGCCATGTCTCTCCTTGTCTGTCTCTTCAGCTCTGTTTTGTGGGACCCAGACCACTGTGGTTTGGGAGAGGCGTTGAGCCATTGGCCGTATGTCTTGCAGGAAGCTATCTCGTGCAGACCTGACCGAGTACCTCAGCAGGCATTACAAGGCCCCTCGCATGGTGCTGGCAGCAGCTGGAGGTGAGTGCTGGGCTCGCCGAAGCTCTGTGGTAATGGCTGGGTGGGCACCAGCCTTGGTTACCGGGGCCCAGGGCTCCTGATTCTGACCATAGGGGATCTTGCACTCCTGGGGACCCTGTTCCTGTACTGTCCTTGAGTAGAGTGATCTCTCTCTCATGCCCTCCGAGATGGGATGGGATTCCACCCTGCCGCCGCCACTGGTACCCGCCACATAGGGTTGCCGCTCCCCCTCAGTACAGGCCTTTCTCAGCCCCACCTGTCCCTTAAGAGACCCTGGTGGGAGATAAAAGCCCTGAGGTTTGTTTCTTGCAGCCTTGCTAGTGAGCAGGCCAGACACTGGGGTGTGACGATGCACATTTGATGACAGACCGGGAATTGCATGGTTGGAGGTTAGGGGGTGCTTTTGAAGCACATGTTGGAAGCAAGAGCTAAAGGATGGGGGGGGCGGGTCAGTGAGGTGGGGGGTGGGGAACCTGAGCAGAGGGACAGGGCTGTGTCGCGGCCCGATGCTTGGCTGCCGCGTGGGGGCCAGAGCATAGGCAGGCAGACCAGGAGGGGCTGTGGCAGGTGTCTGGTGGGAGGTGGCAGGAGCGAGGGTTGGACTCAGGATGGTTTTATAGAAATCTGAAGGACGTCTGGCTGTGGTGGGGAGCGGACAGGAGTGGGGTTGAGGATGCTTCTCCAGCTTGTGGCCTTGGCAGCCGGGTGGGTGAAAAGGACTGCTGGGAAGAGCATGGTTGGTGGCCGTGGGGCCTGTGACCCGGGGGACCAAGGGCAGTTTAAGCGAGTGACATGTGAGGCTGTGTTGAGACCAGCAGGGTGTGAGCTCAGGGAAGGAAGGAACAAAGGCTGAGGTGCCTGGCAGGCTCTCTGGTTGCCCACAGCCACAGCACCGACCGGTCCAGATGCTGGGGCAGCAGAGACCTCCTCTTGTAAAGGCGAGGATGTGCAGTCCCCCAGGGCCCTGGGGGACTGAGGTCACAACATTATTTGTGAATGTCCCCAGAATTAGTCATGGCCCTGCAGTAGCACCTCTGTGCCCTCTCGTTAGCCTCTCCCCCAGGGCAGCAGCCAGGATCTGCCTGAGGAGGGGGTCAGAGGGAGAAGCAGGGCAGGTGGCCTGGTGCCCAGGGAGCCCCAGGCTTGTCCTCAGCGTGGGGGAGAACGCACCCCCCTGGGGACCCATCCTTATGCCCAGCATGCTGCTGCTTCCCTGGGGCTGAGGGGGTGGATGCTCTTCCACGCTGAGGTGCCTGCCCCGTCCACAAGGCCAGGTCTGTCTGTGGAGGGTTCTCTTCACTCCTCCTGTCCACGTCGTGTCTTCCTTCCGCCGTCTCCCCCCCGAGATGGGACGTGGGGTCCTCCGCCTGTGCGCGGTTCCCCGGACCCTGTGGCCCGGCCGCTAACGGCACCCTGTGTCTCGGCAGGGGTGGAGCACCGGCAGCTGCTCGACCTCGCCCAGAAGCACCTCAGCAGCGTCTCGGAGACGTACCTGGACGACACCGTGCCCACTCTGGCTCCGTGCCGCTTCACGGGCAGCGAGGTGGGCCGCCTTGTGGGCCGGGGTGGTGCTCTCAGCCCGGGCCTCCTGAGGGACCCGGGGGAACAAGGTTGGCTTCGTGACGCCAGAGATGCCTCGGGGTGCGGAACGGGCCCTGTGGCTGCTGCCTCCCAGGCACCCGTGTTCACACGCACATGTGCGCGCTTCACCCCCGCCTCGTACCTCTGCTGTCGTCTGGGTGTGCTGGCTCTCTCAGTCTCGCCGTGTGCTTTTTCAGATCCGTCACCGCGACGATGCTCTGCCCTTGGCCCATGTAGCTATTGCGGTAGAGGGGCCTGGCTGGGCCAGTCCAGACAATGTGGCCCTCCAAGTGGCCAATGCCATCATAGGCCACTACGACTGCACTTACGGTGGCGGCACGGTGAGTGCTGGGCTGAGCACGGGGCCCCGCCTTCGGGGAACAGGGCGGGCCGGGGCCGTGGGCTCCTGCACCATGGGGTTCAGGGTGTGGGCCACAGACAGGAGGGTGGATGCTGACGATCCTTGCCCCCGGCAGCACCTGTCCAGCCCACTGGCTGCCGTCTCCGTGACCAACAAGCTGTGCCATAGTTTCCAGACCTTCAACATCTGCTACGCAGAGACCGGCTTGCTGGGCGCACACTTCGTCTGCGATCGCATGAACATCGACGACATGGTGTTCTTCCTGCAGGGCCAGTGGTGAGTGGCAGCCCAGTACTGCCAGGCTGTGGAGGGGCCCTTGAGTGGGACGGTGACAGCCCCGTCGCTCAGGATGACCACCCCCACCCCCGCCCATTTTAGGATGCGCCTGTGCACCAGTGCCACGGAGAGTGAGGTGCTCCGAGGCAAAAACCTCCTCAGAAACGCCCTGGTGTCTCATCTGGATGGTGAGTCCTGCAGCTCTGTGGGGAGGGCATGGAGCGCATCCTGGCAGGGACAGCCCCAGGATAGCCACGTTACCAGCCAGGATGGAAGAGGAGAACTTTGAAGGCCATGCCATATCCCCACTGGCACCCCCAGGAGCTTGGTGGGTCAGATCCACGTGGTGGCGGGCCAGGTCGGCAACAGCCCAGTGCTAGAGGAGCAGGTGGTGGAAGTGAGGGCTGGGATCCAGGATCAGACCACGGTCCCGGTGGCAGCCTGGAGCTGGAGGCTCAGTGAGCACCTGTGCTCTAGGACTGGACTGGGGGGACCTGTAAGCCTCCCCTGACCCTTGCAGGCACCACTCCTGTGTGCGAGGACATCGGACGCAGTCTCCTGACCTATGGCCGGCGCATCCCCCTGGCTGAGTGGGAAAGCCGGATTGCGGTAACGGGGGCCCCTGGGAGAGGTTCAGGCCTGACAGTGCATGGTACAGACTGCTCCCGCGGGCATCCCTGGTGCCCTCGGCAGCGTCACCGACAGGGTTGGCGTAAATGGAGGGCCGGGCAGAGGCACTGAAAGCCGAGGGCATGGGTGGGGCCTGGGGAGGTCTGCGGCAGGGAGGGCCCCCCCGCCTTTCCCCTTTGGCCGAGGGGGCAGCTCCTCGGTCCATGTGGAAGATCTTGATTGGCGGGGTGACGCTGACCGGCTGAGGTGGTCCCGGGAACCTGCCTGTCAGTGTGCTCTCTGCTTCCCCTGCAGGACGTGGATGCCAGCGTGGTGCGTGAGGTCTGCTCCAAGTACTTCTATGACCAGTGTCCAGCAGTGGCTGGATTGGGTGAGTGGCCTAGAGAGCCTGCTCTGTGTTCTTCTCAGGCCTACTCTTGGCCTCCCCTGCTGCCTGTGCTCCCCTCCCCGCCCAGCCTACACTGGCAGCCGCAAACCGAGGCCCCCGAGAGGCTCTGCCCAGTAGCCTGGCTGCCAGGGAGTTCTTGCTCAGAAAACCTGTCCCAGCAGCTCCCTGACTCCCTGCCAAGGTGCCTCCATCAATACCCTACACCCCCCAGGTAACGGACACCTCCGTGTGTGGGGTGGGGCTCCAAGAGCCAGAGCATGAAGTGACAGGCTCGGCACCCCTGGGGGAATGTTCTCTTCCCTTTCTCCACTCAAAGCCTGTCTTGTGCTGCTCTGGGCAGCTCTGAATCGGGTGCGGCGCAGGGCCAGATGTCCCTGTACAGGCCAGGTACCCCACCCTGACGCCCCACCCTATCCCCACAGGCCCCACTGAACAGCTCCCAGACTACAACCGGATCCGTAGTGGCATGTTCTGGCTGCGTTTCTAGGCAGGAAGGCTGGACAGGCAAGAGGCCTGGGCCAAGGTTCACAGTCCCTCCCCACCACAGACATACCACCTCGGCTCTTCAGACCTGTGTGCAGATGCCCTTACCTCCAATAAAGCCTTGTGTCGAGAACTGTGTTGTCCTTCTCTTGGCATTGCCATGGAGTCCCCTGGGCAGTGGGTGGGGGAGCAGGGACTTCCCTCGGTTCTGTTTGCCCCGATCCTTCCGCCTTCCCACAGGCTGATGTATCCTCAGCCAGGGGCAAGTGTGGGGGCTGCAGTATGGAGGCCGGAAGCCTTTGATGCCTGCAGGGAGCTGAAGCCAGATGTTTCCATTTAGCCACGTGGGGGATGCTCCTAGCTAGTCTGTCCCAAGAGTAGGGTGTGGGAACCCATGCTTTTGCCCTGGTAGAGGTCCCAGCCTGGGAACTCTGGTGGCTCAGGAGGGAAACACTTTGCTGTGGGCCCCATGCAATATGCCTTCTGGCAGTTCCTGGCCCCCTGGACAGACCAGGAAGGGCCAAGGACTGTCCCTGAGGAAGCCACCTCCGTATGTTTACTCTGGATTCTGGAAGGAGGGTAGCCTCGGGCATAGTGTTCCCATTTGATTTCTAACTGTTGCCTGGACAGGCAGGGCAGGAATCCTTTGCCTCGATTTGCCGCTGACTCAGGCTCTGAGAATAGCCCTGAGCTCAGCGGGGCCTGAGCCCCCTCCCTTGACTAGATCTGTCCCAGGCAAGCCCTGAGCTGCTGGCCTGATGATCCCCTTCCCATCTACCTGTGGCAGCCAGGACCTGGCGGCGCTCACAGCTGCCTAGTCCCCCTTCAGGTCCTGGCCCCATGAGGCAGGTGGGCAGGTAGACCCCTCTTCTGTCTCCAGCCCTTCTGCAGTCAGGTTCAGTGGGAGCCCAGGCTGGAAGTGAGGGGCCTGATTCTCCTAGGAGGAGTGCTGCTGGCAGTCGGGAGCAGAGTCCCGGGACAAAGGTGGTGGAGGAGCAGGCTCTTGAGAAGTCACCCAGCATCCTAGCTTTGCAGTGGCCCCAGACAACCCTTGAATCACTCCTGCCCCGCCCCAGTGCTTTTCCCTCATCTCTGCTGCCACCAGTTGTCAATTAGGAAATAACTGTCAAGTGCCTTGTAGAACCCAGAGCTGGAGCTCCTAGGTCATCCTCATACTTTGAGAGAACCCGCTAGACAGTGCAGAACCCTTACAGGCCCACCCTGGTGCTTATAGATGCAGCACACTGGGCCCAGGGAGTACCAAATCTTTGCCCTAAGTTTGAGCTCCTGGAAGATGGGGTTGATTTCTAAGCCCAGACATGGTCGTTGAAGGCTCTGGGTGTGCTGGGCACTCCTGGAAGTGATCTGGTTCCAATGGACCTTGCATACCAAGCCAGGGAATTTGATACATACTCTGGAGGCATTTTGAGGGAGGTGCCTCAGAGGTTACTGGGAAGAGAAGTGACTTGGTCAGCCTGAGGTATAGCATGGGGGCTCTGAGGCTGGATCTCTGTGGCACCCCAGGGAGCTGTGCTATGGCAGTGCAGAGTTGGAGCGGGCTGCAGGGGACACAAGCAGGACAACAGCCCCAACAGGGCTGGGGTACCCCAAGGAGGGGTAGGTTGCCAGAGGACGACCTGCCTAGTATGCCACAGTTTTGGTGAAAAATTCAGAGGTGCCCAGGACAGTGGGATGTGTGGGGCTGGAATCCTGAAAAGCCCCACTTAGAGATGTGGTGCCACCTGACAGAGGTAGTGACCGAAGCCGGAGGAGATGCCGGGGGGAGCGTGAGAGGAAGGACAGAGCTCTGGGACCCCAGTCTTCAGGTGGAAGGTGCTGGGCTCTGGAGCTGTGCCCTAACCTGTGTACCTGGAGCCAGGAGCCTCAGAGGGTCACACACCTGCTCGTGGCCTCAGGGGGGCTCCAGTCACACTCTTGGCCACCTGTGCTTGAACCGCCCCGACAGCCTCTCCCAGCACCCTCTGAGGGACCCCCACACAACAGGCAGCCCTTCCTTTCAGGGCCACATCATGGTCCTGCTACTCTCTCAGCAGGGTGTCCAGTCACCCCACAGGCTGGACCTACCGTATGTGGCAGCTCTGCCCTCTGCCCTACAGGAGGAGGTGGGGGGCTTGCAGCCAGGGGCTGCCCTGTAAGGAGATTGTGTCTGGTTCTCTGCTGTTCTCACCTATCAGACAGCTTTAAGGGCTGGGGGTCTTGGGATGTGGCTGAGGAGACCCTGACCTTGGAAAAAGTTCTGGGCTCCGTGGGTCACAGCACTGTATCCTATGATAGTTAGGGGGAGGGATCAGTGATAAAAGGGGCCATTCTGTGGCTTCAGCCATCTGGGCAATAGGAAAACAGGCAGCATGGATGGTCTTCATTGCCTCCAGCTCTGGACATACCAGAGACCGCCCCCCCCCCAGGGGAGATGAAGTGCTGGCTCCATCTCTTCACCACTCAGCCTGTTGACCCAGGAGAGGCCTGGGGCCAGGCATGTTGGAAGGGACTCAGTGGTAGTGGTGAGTGTAGACATAACTTTCTGGGCTTCTCAGAATTATCTAGGACTAGCAGGAAAACAAACAGAACACGGGGCCTGCTGTTCTTGGGAACATCTCTGCCCTGGTGTCACTGCCCTGTGATGAAGACATGCCCATACAAAGGCTCATCTCCTCAGGACAGCGTACGTGACCTGGAGATGTGTTAAAGGGGACTATCTACAGTCACAAAAACCAGTTGAGGGAAATGGGTGGGAAGTCAGAGGCTGCTTAAGGGGAGAGCAGGGGGACAAGGGTAGTTATGAAGGTGGCAGCCACAGGTGGACCCTGAGAGCAGTGAGGAAAGGAGGGAGAGCCCATGGTGACCTCTGGGCCTGGGGGGGTTGGGGGTGGGATGACGGGTGGAAGGGGGTCTTCAGGAAGAATAGAGTGAGGGAGGAAACTCGGGCAGGCCAGAATGAGGATGAGTAATTAAGGGGACTTGGAGCAGGAGAGGGCCACCAGTGGGGGTGTAGGCAGGAAGGGGTGGATTCCTGAGAGATGAGCTGTCACTGTGGGTGGTCCCACCCTGCACATATGGACAACCCCTCTCCGTGCAGGCACAGCTGGATGGCATCTGCCTGGGACTGGTTCAGGGCATGGCAGGGGGTGCGGGGTACTGGGATGGACGTGTATGCATATGCATGACACATTCTCTCCTCCTGGGCTACCCCTTCCCAAGGTGGGGGTGGTGGTGGTGGTGGTGGGCATTTTTCAGATGCAGTCCAGGGGTGCCTTGGTTCCCCTGGGATGAGCCCAGAACCCCTCATTTGCTGGGGTCTGCTCCAGCTGTCAAGGGGTTTGGGGTGGGGCACAGGAGATCCGACAGACAGGGATAGCTGAATCACAGGAGTGGCCGGCGGGATTCATGGCCCGAAGGCTTGTCTGGGCACCCCCATAGGGTGGGGGGTGAATCATCGCCAGCTGCAGCCTCCCCCCACTACCATCCCGCTGTCTCCTCCATCCTCAGGAACCTATCTGAATTCCAGCCTCCAGCAGTCAGGGCACTAGCCACTCGGACCTTAAAGCAGCCACAACTTCTGACCCTGGACAGGGTTCGAGGGGTCTGCCCCAGCATCGGTCAAGAACCTTCTGGGGGGGAGTCCCGGAAGCCACAGGAGGTGGGGGGCTTTACACTTTAGGGGAGTCAAATCATCTGTCCCGGCAGGGGTGGTGGGGGCGGCGGCCTTTGGGACGATGGGTGGGGGGCGGGCCGCCTGGGACCCCG
Organism: Eumetopias jubatus; assembly: GCF_037043125.1. NCBI lineage: Eukaryota > Metazoa > Chordata > Mammalia > Carnivora > Otariidae > Eumetopias > Eumetopias jubatus. The sequence goes on from NW_028274807.1 coordinate 200,448,818, forward strand.
CCCACAGCTCCGCCCCCGGGATCAGGGACTTTTCTCGGCTGTGGCGGTGGGACTGCAGCAACGGCTGGCGGCGGGAGCCGGTGGACGGGCAGGCAAGACCGGGACTGGGGGTGGGGGTGCGCTGGGCTCGGACCGCCACAGCTACGGGGGCCGAGGGACAGAGACGGGGGGGTCTGGCTGACCGTCTCCCCCACCCAGGATGAGGCTGCCGTTCCTGGTGGCCGCGCTCTGCGCCGGGATCCTGGCAGGGGCGCTCCGAGTGCGGGCCCAGCACAGGGAGAGAGGTGGGCACCGCCGGGAAGGACTTCATCCAGGGCGCTGCTCCCCTCACCTGCGGCCTTCATCTGGGACCCCCCCCCCCACCTCCACGACCCCGCCTGCATCCCTGCTAACTCTCCCCGGACTCCCCAAACCCTCCGCCACCCCTTCTGGGTCTCCCAAACTGCATCCTATGCTATTGGGTCCCAAACTCTGGCTTCCCACATGCGTGCTGCGTCACCTACTCTTTGTCATTCCACTCTGGCCCCCTGAGGCCAACCTCAGTCCCAGATCCACGCCTGCGTAGGTGGCTCTCCCTTGTCTGCACACACCAGTCCTCCGCGGAGAGTCTGCCTCCCGCCCGTCTGTCCCTCCCTCGGAGGTTCCCAGGCCCGAACCGGGCTGGGCCGGTTTGCTTAGCCACTGAGGCCTACTCCATCCTCCCCAGCCCCTAGTGCCAAGGGACCACAGTGCACGGAGGGGTGGGTGGGCTCCGAGAAGAGAGCCTGATGGCTCCTCCCTGCCTCAGTGACCTGCACACGCCTTTACGCTGCTGACATCGTGTTCCTACTTGACGGCTCCTCGTCCATCGGCCGTGGCAACTTCCGTGAAGTTCGAGGTTTCCTGGAGGGACTGGTGCTGCCCTTCTCCGGGGCAGCCAGTGCACAGGGCGTGCGCTTCGCTGCCGTGCAGTACAGTGACGAACCCCGGTGAGTGGGGGCCCCCAGAGCTGGGGACCCATAGCTCTCACCAGGATTCTTCCCCCCACGGAAGCAGAGAGTCCAGAAACCCCTAGGCCAGGCTTTGGGGAACCCAGACCCCTCTCCCCTGAGCCAGGACCTCCTCTGGAGACAGAGGGAGGGGTCTCCCGGGTAGAGTCCTCGCACCTGAGACACCTCCAGGCTGGTGTCCTGCCAAAGACACCACTGTGTTTTCTGATCTGGAGATGGAGAGCCCAGGGGCCTCAGATGCCCCCTGCCTACCGGACTCTCCATGTTTCAGCTTCCTGATGCCTTCGGCCTCTCCCCTCCCACAGGGCCTCCCTGCCTGGCCAACGGCCACCTCCCTACAACCGGACCCTTCCTCCCAGAATTACTTCATTAACCAGACATCCTGCTCCCAGAGGCAGGGAGCTGCAAGGGCTGCAGCCGCAGGCAGGGCACAGAGGGGTATCAGAGGAGTTTGTTAACGGCTCTTGAGGACCCTCAAGGGGACCCGATATTCACAAATCTCACCCCAGAGGCCTCCTAGAAGCCAGGGCCAGAAAAGGTCCTGGCCCCTAGCCTGTTGCCACCTTCCCTCCCCTGCACAGGACAGAGTTTGGCCTCGATGCCCTTGGCTCAGGGGGTGATGTGATCCGAGCCATCCGTGAGCTCAGCTACAAGGGGGGCAACACGCGCACAGGGGCTGCGGTTCTCCACGTGGCTGACCACGTCTTCCTGCCCCAGCTGGCCCGACCCGGTGTCCCCAAGGTGATCTCTCACCCTACCATGCCCCCCATGTTAGCTGTCTGAGGCACACTGATTTACCCCCTGCGCCTGCCCCAGGTCTGCATCCTCATCACAGATGGGAAGTCCCAGGACCTGGTAGACACAGCTGCCCAGCGGCTGAAGGGGCAGGGGGTCAAGCTGTTTGCTGTGGGTGAGTTCCAAGCTGCGGTGACACGTGGGCTGTGGCGGGGGCCAGTCAGAGGGCACGTGAGCCCCTGAACTCTGACTGGGCATCACCTCAGGGATCAAGAATGCCGACCCCGAGGAGCTGAAGCGAGTTGCCTCACAGCCTACCAGTGATTTCTTCTTCTTCGTCAACGACTTCAGTATCCTGAGGACACTGCTGCCCCTTGTTTCCCGGAGAGTGTGCACAACTGCGGGTGGCGTGCCCGTGGCCCTGCCCAGTGAGTTCCTGCCCACACTTGTGCCCTGACCTGGACCTCTGCCCCTGCGCCCCACCTGGGAGTGCTGATGCCATCCCACGTGCTCCCGAAACCAAGCTGGGGGTACCGTCCTCTGATCCTGCCCTCGAGGTGCTGACCCTACCCCCATGGGCTCCTGACCTTTGACCCCAATGCTATGCTTTAAGTCTGGCCCCTGATCCTCCTGCCTGACTGCCTGACTCCCCGCCCTTCCCAGCTGATGACTTGACCTCTGGTCCCCGAGACCTGGTGCTGTCTGAAGCAGGCAGTCAGTCCTTGAGAGTACAGTGGACCGCGGCCAGTGGCCCGGTGACTGGCTACAAGGTCCAGTACACTCCTCTGACAGGGTTGGGACAGCCGCTGCCAAGCGAGCGGCGGGAGGTAAGGATGTCAGGGGTGGTAAGTGGAGGGCTGGGGATTTGGCTGGGCGAGGTGAAGTGACCTCTGACCCTGGGCAGGTGAGCATCCCCGCTGGTGAGACCAGCACGCAGCTGCAGGGTCTCCGGCCACTGACCGAGTACCAGGTGACTGTGGTAGCCCTCTACGCCAATAGCATCGGGGAGGCCGTGAGCGGGACAGCCCGGACCAGTGAGCAATTCTGCTAACCTCTGACCCTGCCCACCTAACCCTCCAGTAACCGCACACACCCCGCCCCCCCGCCCGAGCCTGACTTTGCTAATCCCCGGTGCACCTTCCCCCAGCTGCCCTGGAGGGGCCAGAGCTGACCATCCAGAATACCACGACGCACAGCCTCCTGGTGGCTTGGCGGAGTGTGCCGGGTGCCACTGGCTACCGTGTGACATGGCGGGTCCTCAGTGGTGAGTGAGGGGGATCCCTACACCTCTGACAGGATCGTAGGGTTCTGAGTCTGTAAGACACACTGACCTCCCCCCCCGTACCCCCCATGCAGGCGGTGTCACACAGCAGCAGGAGCTGGGCCCTGGGCAGGGGTCAGTGTTGCTGCGTGACCTGGAGCCTGGCACGGACTACGAGGTGACTGTGAGTGGCCTGCTCGGCCGGAGTGTCGGGGCGGCCACCTCCCTGACTGCCCGCACTGGTGAGGAGGCCGGGGGCTTTCTTTGGGCGGGGTGGGCAGGCAGGCAGGGCACTGAGGCCACCGGTGTCCCGTGTGCCCTGGGCAGATGCCTCTGTGGAACAGACCCTGCGCCCGGTCATCCTGGGCCCCACGTCCATTCTCGTTTCCTGGAACTTGGTGCCTGAGGCCCGTGGCTACCGGCTGGAATGGCGGCGTGAGAGTGGTCAGTGCAGGGGAGAGGCGTGGGCAGGCGGGGTCGGGCTTGGCTTCAGCTGGCCTGACCCCGTCATCTTGCAGGCTTGGGGGGACCACAGAGGGTGGTGCTGCCCTCTGATGTGACCCGCTACCAGTTGGATGGGCTGCAACCGGGCACTGAGTACCGCCTCACGCTCTACACGCTGCTGGAGGGCCGCGAGGTGGCCACACCTGCCACCGTGGTGCCCACTGGTAAGGGCTCTGGGGGCCTGGCCCTGCGATGGGGGAAGGGACGGCGGGGGGCGGAGCGGGCAGCCTTTCATGCTGCGCTCTCCAACAGGGCCAGGGCTGCCCGTGGGCCCTGTGACGGACCTGCAGGCAGCCGAGCTGCCCGGGCAGCGGGTGCGAGTGTCCTGGAGCCCAGTTCCCGGCGCCACTGAGTACCGCATCACTGTGCGCAGTGCCCAGGGTGAGTATCACCACACCCACACACACACATGAAAGATCTAGCTCTTGGGGTCTGACTGCACCTTCACCCCATCTCTTTCCCCTCCTGGGTTTCTACAGCCTCCTCCTGTCTCCTTGTCCATCTACCCCGCGAGGTGGCAACTGAGCCCAGATCTGTCACGGGGGCTGTCTGCTCCTGGCCCTGCCTCAGCCCATCTTCTCACTGCCCCACATCCCTGGCTGCAGCTTTCGCCCTTCTCCACAAACACAGGCTCGGTCCCTGCCCTTCAGTGAGCCGAGCTGGAATGACTGTCCATGCTGATCTCGCAGGCCCTGTCCCCAGCCAACACTGGCCCCTGTCACCTCACGTCACTGTCTATTGATGGCCTGTCAATTCCTATCGCTGTCCGCTGACTTCTGTCGTCCTACATTCCACATCCCTCATCATGGACCCCTATCATCTTGGGTCTCCATTCATCACTGGTCCATTGTCCTGGGTCACCGTCCGCCACTGACCACCAGCATCCCACATCCCTGTGTCTCACTGACCCCTGCCCACCTACCCTGCCTTCTCTCTTAGGGGTTGAACGGACCCTGGTGCTTCCTGGAAGTCAGACAGCCTTTGACTTGGACGATGTCCGGGCTGGGCTAAGCTACACTGTGCGGGTGTCTGCTCGAGTGGGCACCCGCGAGGGTGGCGCCAGCGTCCTCACGGTCCGCCGGGGTGAGCACTGCAGGAGGGCTGTGGGGGGACAGTCGCCTGGCTCACTCCGGTCCTGGTTTTGACCTCTGACCTCTATCCTTAACCCCCAGAACTGGAAACCCCACTTGCCATCTCAGGGCTACGAGTCGTGGCATCAGATGCAACACGAGTGAGGGTGGCCTGGGGACCTGTTCCTGGAGCCGGTGGATTTCGGATTAGCTGGAGGACAGACAGTGGTCGGTGTGGGGTGTGAGAAGAACTGGGGTTTAGGGGATTGGGGGGGCAGGCAAGAGCCATGGCAACATTTCCTTCTGACCCTAGGACCGGAGTCCAGCCGGACATTGCCCCCAGAAACCACTGCCACAGATATCATGGGGCTACGGCCTGGAACCTCCTACCAGGTGGCCGTGTCAGCACTGAGAGGAAGAGAGGAGGGTCCCCCTGTGGTCATCATGGCTCAAACTGGTCAGGGTCTGACCCAGCCCCTTGACTATCTATCTCCGGTGCCCCTTTGGACCCCTGTGCCTCCCGTCTCAGACCCTTGCTTCGCCCCAGAACAGTCACAGTCTCCCTCTTCAGATTCCCGCTCTCTTCTCCCTCAGAGTCCTGCTTTCCCCTTTGGCCTTCCTTGCCTCCTTTTAAGCCCCCACCTTCTTCAGATTCCTCTGCCTCTCCTCAAAGATCCCATTCTCTTTGCCCTCAGATTTCTACCACCTCATCTCTCAGGCTCCCGCTGCCTTTTCTGCTCCACCTGCCTCTCCTCATACCTCTCTCAGAACCCTATTATCTTCTCTGTCAGACCCCCTTCTCTCTCAGACTCCTATCACCTGCCTCACACAGACTACAACTGTCTCCTCTGTCAGAACCCCCACTTCTGGGGCGCCTGCGTGGCTCAGTCGTTAAGTGTCTGCCTTCGGCTCAGGTCATGATGTCAGGGTCCTGGGATCGAGCCCCACATCGGGCTCCCTGCTCAGCGGGAAGCCTGCTTCTCCCTCTCCCACTCCCCCTGCTTGTGTTCCCTCTCTTGCTGTGTCTCTGTCAAATAAATAAATAAAATCTTAAAAAAAAAAGAACCCCCACTTCTTCCCCCAACTGGCCCATTCACTACCTCTCCCATCAGATCCCTGTCTCCTTCTAGACTCCCATAGCCGTCTATTAGATGGTCCCCCAATCCTCCCCCATCAGACCCTCCACTACATCTTCCTTTAGACTCTCCATTGCCTCTCCCTGCAGACCCACTGGGCCCAGTGAGGACTGTCCATGTGACGCAGACCAGCAGCTCATCTGTCACCATCGCCTGGAACAGGGTTCCTGGTGCCACAGGATACAGGATCTCCTGGCACTCAGGCCTTGGTGGGGACCAGGGGTTTTGGAGGGGACCGGAGGTTTTGGAGGGCCGTGGGGGCAGGTCTGGGTGGAATGGGGGCTGGGGGGTTATTAGGGGTCCAGGTGGGGCATTGTGGGACAGAATCCAGCTAGCCCTGGAGCTGCCTCCATTCCCCCTCCCAGGTCCGGAGAAATCCCAGTTGGTTTCCGGAGAGGCCACAGTGGCTGAGCTGGATGGGCTGGAGCCAGATACTGAGTACACGGTGCATGTGTGGGCGCATGTGGCTGGTGTGGATGGGACCCCCGCCTCTGTGGTTGTGAGGACAGGTGAGTGGACCCTGGCCAGCTGGCAGCCGCATCTCATTGGCTACCCCACCCCTCTTTGTATTCCTGACTGTTTCAGCGGCCCGCTCCATCACTGCTCAGTGACTTCTCCACATTGACCAAGCGTCCACCCTCAGCGACCTCCTGGCCGCTCCACACTGCCCACTCTGGGGCACTGACCTCCTCCCTCTCAGAGGTTGCCTGCACTGACCTGTCCATACTAACCTCACACTGACCTTCAGATGACCATGTTTGCACTGCCACCCTGTTCTCTACCAGCCATCCAGTGGCCCCTGACCCCTTACCCTGCCTCTGCCCCCAGACCCTGCGCCTGTGGGCAGTGTGTCGAAGCTTCAGATCCTCAATGCTTCCAGTGATGTTCTGCGGGTCACCTGGGTGGGGGTCACTGGAGCCACAGCCTACAGACTGGCCTGGGGCCGCAGCGAGGGTATGTTTCCCTGACCCGCCCTTGTCCCTCCCGGCTGGGATTGCCCTCTCTGGTGCGCCACCCCCAGCCCGACTGTTGCCCCGTGTTTCCCTGCCCAGGTGGCCCCACGAGACAGCAGGTGCTCCCGGGAAACACGGACTCCGCAGAAATACGGGGCCTCGAAGGCGGAGTCAGCTACTCGTTGCGAGTGACTGCACTGGTCGGGGACCGTGAGGGCGCGCCAGTCTCCATTGTCGTCACTACGCGTAGGCGGAGCTCGGGCTGGGGCCAGCCTTGGATTGGTGGCTTGGAGGGTTTGGGGGCGGGTTTTGTGCACGGCCGGGTACGAGGGGGAAGGAGGGATGAAGCCTGGGAGAGGCAGAAGAGTCAGCTGGGGCGGTGCGAGTTCTAGGGTTGGTCTGGGATTGGCTCAGGAGCCAGTGGGGGCGGAGCCTCCCTGACTCCTGGGCTTTCTCTGTAGCGCCTGAGGCTCCGCCAGCACTGGAGACCCTTCGCGTCGTGCAGCGAGGGGAGCACTCGCTGAGGTTGCGCTGGCAGCCGGTGCCCGGGGCACAGGGCTTCCGTCTGCGTTGGCGACCCGAGGGTGAGAGCTGTTTCCCGGTTGCGGGGGCGGGCTCAGGGACCAGTGGGGGCGGGACTGGGGGCGGGGTTGGCTAGATAGGCGAGGTCAGTGAGTGGGCAGGGTCTGTCAGTTGGTGGGGTGGTTTGCTGGATCAGTGACAGAGTGCGGGATCAGTTAACCAGGTGGGTGGGATCAATAAGGGTCAGTCGTGCAGGGTCAGTAAGGGAGCAGGGTCAGCGAGAATGGGGAAGATCAATAAGGAGGGTGGATCTGGTCAGCAGGGTCAGTCAGTGAGGTGGGCAAGTTCATTAATGCTGGTCTGTAGCACCCTCCCACGTGTCTTGCGTCCCACTCTCATGCCTGCCGCAGGTGGCCAGGAACAGTCCCGGGTCCTGGGGCCCGATCTCAGCAGCTACGAACTGGATGGTCTAGAACCAGCCACCCTATACCGCATATGGCTGAGCGTTTTGGGGTCAGCTGGAGAAGGGCCCCCCACAGAAGTGACTGCACGCACTGGTGAGCCCAGAGAGTCCACTCTTCCCTGGTGTGACCTTCCTCCCCACTGATGACCCACCCTGGTTTCCTGCACCCCGTGACCCTTAGTGACTCCTCCTGTAGACCCCCTACCACTCTTGCCCCTGGGGTGACCCCAGCATGATCTCACATGACACTTCTTTCACTAAGATGGTCCTACCCCAGAACCGCCTCAGATGATCCCTCCCTTCTGGGTTCTCAGGATATAGACTCTGATCCCTGGTCTTTGCTTCCTTCTTCAGAGTCACCCCGTGTCCCAAGCACTGAACTGCGTGTGGTGGACACTTCAATTGACTCAGTGACTCTGGCCTGGACTCCAGTGTCTGGAGTATCCAGCTACATCCTGTCCTGGCAACCACTCAGACGGCCTGGCCAAGGTGAAGGGGAGGGGGAGGGCTGGCGGTTGGGGCTCCATGGAAGGCCTCCCGTTTAACCAGGTTTTATTCTCTGCAGACATCCCTGGGGCCTCACAGACACTTCCAGGGATCTCGAGCTCCCAGCAGGTGACAGGGCTAGAGCCTGGCATCGCCTACACCTTCTCGCTGATACCCATCCAGGAGGGTGTACGGGGTCCTGAGGCCTCTGTCACACAGATCCCAAGTATGATGGGCACAGTGGGAGGGGCCTAAGGGGGTAGCTAGATGGGCCGGCTGCTTCAATAACTCAACCCCCTTCCTGCAGTGTGTCCCCATGGCCTGATGGATGTGGTGTTCCTGCTGCACACCACTCAGGACAATGCTCATCGTGCGGAGGCTGTAAAGCGAGCCCTGGAGCGTCTGGTGTCTGCACTTGGGCCTCTTGGGCCACAGGCGGTCCAGGTTTGACCCCAGAGGCAGCCAGACCCCTTCCTATCCCAGCCCCTCCCTGTCCCAGGCTTTCACAGCAGCTACCATTTACCTCCTCTACCAGTGATCCAGGCTGTCTCCCAGCCCTCCCCAGAATCCAGATCTCCCCATATGCTGCTTGCCTCCTTATCCTACCATCACTGCTGACTCCCTAGTGTTCAGGTTTAGTCCCACACCCTGAGCTCCATCTCTCTCCCCATAGGCTCTGTCTTCCTTGCTTTGCCATCTTCCCCAGGCTCTGTGTCTGCCCCCCCACCCCACCCCAGGTTGGCCTCCTGTCCTACAGTCATCGGCCCTCCCCACTGTTCCCGCTGAATAGCTCCTACGATCCTGGGGTCATCCTGCAGAAGATCCGCAGCATCCCCTACGTGGACCCAAGTGGGAACAACCTGGGTAAGGAACTGCATTGGACATGCGCTCGTGGGGCTTCCCTGCAGGGAGCTGGTTGCCCCTGGGTTCTGACATGTTCTTTCTCCCACAGGCACCGCTGTGGTTACTGCTCACAGACACCTGTTAGCACCGGATGCCCCCGGGCGCCGCCAGCATGTACAAGGGATAATGGTTTTGCTAGTAGATGAACCCTTGAGAGGTGACATCTTCAACCCTATCCGTGAGGCCCAGGCTGCTGGTGAGGACTAGGGCTGGTGGGGATGGGGCCTGGGAATCGGGCTGGCTCCAGCAGGGTTGTCATGCAGACTGCCGGACCCCTCCTTAGGGCTCAAGGTGATGATATTGGGCCAGGCCGGAGCTGACCCAGAACAGTTGCGTCGCGTGGTGCCAGGCATGGACCCTGTCCAGACTTTCTTTGCTGTGGATGATGGTCCAAGCTTAGAGCAGGCAGTCAGTAGTTTGGCAACATCCCTGTGTCGGATAGGCTCGGCCACCCAGGTTTGCAAGGGGCCTCTAGGGGAGGGGTAGCTGGCAGGGGAGAGGGTGTCTGGGGACTCTTGGTAGAAGAGCCTGGCCTCAAGGAGACCTTATGTCCACAGCCACAGCCAGAGCCTTGCACGGTGCATTGTCCAAAGGTAAGTGTCCAGGGTTGAGAGGGTGGGTGAGGGCCACACCTGGCGCTGGCCACTCTGACCCTCATTCGACGTACCTTTCCCTAGGGCCAGAAGGGGGAACCTGGAGAGATGGTGAGTGGCCCTAGTTGGAGGCAGAGAATGGTTGGGGGTCAGTGGGGCTGGGGGGCGCTGGTGGCACAGGGCTCACTGATCACCCTTCCTTAGGGCCTGAGAGGACAAGCCGGGCCTCCCGGCCCCCCCGGCCTTCCGGTGAGTGCCTCCCCACACTTGTCCTCTGCTCCCTGACTGGTGCACTGTCTCCTCACCTGCTTTTCTCCTCTCAGGGCAGGATTGGTGTTCCTGGCCCCCAGGGCCCCCCAGGAAGTACCGCTGCAAAGGGCGAAAGGGTGAGTGGAGACCATTGAGCTTCCCCTGAGACATTCCTGCAAGTGTCCCCAGGGTTTTTAGAAGACAGAAGGAAAGAACAGGGGCAGAACCACAGGGTATTCCCAGAAGCCTAAGTGGACATTATAAACCACATCAGCGACTTTGAGAAAGGACCTAAAGCAGAGCAGCCAGGGGAGTTTTGAGATTCTGCCAGAGAACCTGGGAGTTAGTTCTAAATCCCAGAGGCAGAGAAGGCCCTCTGCCTCATCACTGCCCTTGTTCCCGGGATGAGGCCCCGTTTAGCTCAGAAGGGCTCTTTCTCTGCCCCACTGCTTCACCCCAGCGACACTTGGGGGCCTGTGGGGTCTGGGCTCCTCCAGCAAACCAGGGGCATGGAGGGAGGGTCCCTTCCTGCCCTGACCTCTTTGCCTCCTTAGGGCTTCCCTGGGGCAGATGGGCCTCCAGGCAGCCCTGGCCGCCCTGGGACTCCTGGAAGCCCTGGCTCAAAGGTAAGCAAGCTTTGCCCGTGCAGGTCACACGATGGGACTCTTTGCTTGCGTGGGTGTGTGGGTGGGTGGGTGGTCTGACTGTCCTGACTGCCTCCATTAACAGGGCTCTCCAGGGTGGCCTGGTCCTCGTGGAGAAACAGTAAGTTGCTTTCCCTTCTTTGCTCATCCAGTGTCTTCCCAAAGTTCTTTCTGCGGGGCAGGGGCCTGCGGGGGTGGGGCAGCGGAGATGCGCTCGTGCCCAAGCATCACCCTTGGCTCCATTTTGTCCTCAGGGAGAGCGAGGACCTCGAGGCCCAAAAGGGGAGCCGGTAGGTGCAGGCGGAAGGGAGGGAACCAGGATGGCCCAGGGAGGAGCAGGCTGGACACTGTGCAGGGCCTGTGGCATGATAAGGAATAGCTGAGGCCCCTCTAGCAGCCTCTCCCACCTCAAGGCTCCCATACCCTGAATCCGGCCCACTGCTTTCTTTCCTGCAGGGAGAGCCTGGACGAGTCATTGGAGGCGAGGGCCCAGGGCTTCCTGGGCAGAAAGGGGACCCTGGACCTCCGGTAAGTTCCAGAACATGTGGGGCCAAGTGATGTGTGGCGGGGGGCCAGCAGGAGGCAGGGTGGAAGTAGGGGTCTGTGGGGTGTACTTTATACTTTGTCTCTTCCATCAGGGCCTCCCTGGATCCCGTGGCCCACTGGGGGACCCAGGACCCCGTGGTCCCCCAGGACTTCCTGGAATGGCCATGAAGGTGACAACATGACCCCCCCTATGGTCTCACGACCTCCATGTGATCCGGTGACCTAGTGACCCCATTTGAACCCACACAACCCCTACTGGTTGCTCTGACCCCATGTGACCCCTCAGCCCCCAATGACTCCTCAGTTCCTCCATGACCTTTGTAATTCAATTTGTCCCCCTGACCTTCATTTTCTCCCATATATTGGGGAGTGGAGGTGTAGTCCAGGGTCATGGGGCCATGATCTGTCTTTCAGGGTGACAAAGGTGATCGTGGGGAGCGGGTAAGTGAGGGGCAAGGTACCCTGGGGGTGGCTTGGAATTTGATTCCCCTTGGTCATCTCCTCACCTGCTGTTCTTTCTCAGGGCCCTCCAGGACTGGGTGATGGCGGCACTGCCCCAGGGGAGCCTGGGCTGCCGGTGAGGAGCCCTGAGGCTCTGCTGGGGAACTTGGGGCCATGTTCAGGGGTGTGGATACTGGGGCTGGGGCTCTGCTGGGGCAGTGGCTGGGTGCTGGGCCTCACAGTTTGGGGCTCATGTTTTTACCCCCTTTCCCCTAGGGTCTTCCTGGAAGCCCCGGACCCCAAGGACCAGTTGGCCCCTCTGGAGAGAAAGGAGAAAAGGTAGGAAGCCTGACCCCTTGGTGTCCCAGTTCTGGGGCAGGGGCGGGGGTGGGTTGGGGGCAGGGTCTTCTACTCATCTATTTCTCCTTCAGGGTGACAGTGAGGATGGAGCCCCAGGCCTCCCAGGACAACCTGGGAGCCCGGGTGAGCGGGTGAGTGTAGGGGCAAGGGTTCTGAGGGGCGGCCACAGCTCCCTCAGCCTCCCACCCTCTACGCTATCCTTATGCCCAAACCCAAATCTCTGAACCCCTTCTAGGGCTTACGAGGACCTCCTGGAGACATTGGCCCCAAAGTAAGCGCCATTTTGGGGGGTCAGGTGTGGGGTGTGACACGCTGGGACTGCTATAGGTTTTGGGGAGGTGGGAGGTCAGGAGATGAGGGTTCTCACCAGGTCAGAGGTTGTGGTTTCAGGGGCAGGATGGCTAGAGTTTGAGACACCTTCTCTGGGGTTTGGACAGTCAAGGCACCTCTCCTATCCGTCTCCCCTTAGGGTGACAGAGGACTGAAAGGGGCTGTGGGTGAAACTGGAGAGAAGGTAAGTGCAGCCGAGGGGTCTCTTGGGGCCCCAGAGGGTCTGGGGCTGGACTCAGCTCTGACCCATCCTGTTCCATCAGGGTGAACGTGGATCCCCTGGCCCGGTGGGACCCCAGGTGAGCCCTCTGACCCCAGTGTCAGTGCCCAGCTGACTTGAGTTCTATGCCCCTTCCTGGTCGACTTCTCAGCCTTGACTCCCCCTGCCCCCCTCACCTCTCCTCACATAACTCCTGCTGATGCAGGCTCTAACCCTCAACCCCTTGGACCCGCTTTTAACTTCCTGAGCCTGTGGAACTGACCTTGACTTCCACTGATCTGGTCTCTGTCGTCCCACTGAGTTCGACCCCTGCCACCTGAAGCCTGACCTTTTGTGACCTCTGTCCTGCACCCTCACAGCCTCTAGCCCTTGTTTGCCATGATCTCCCTGCCCCCTTGTTTGCCATGATCTCCCTGCCCCCCCCCCCCCACACCAGACCAGCATGTCTGCTCTTCTTCCCCAGGGGCCGCCTGGAGTGGCTGGACGTCCTGGGGCTGAGGGGCCCGAAGTGAGTCTGTGACTGTGGTGGGACCGGGAGAGGGCTTTTCATGTGTTCCTCCCACTCTGGCTTCACACCTTTTCCACATGCAGGGACCACCAGGACCTGCTGGCCGCCGAGGAGAGAAGGTGCGTCATTGCCTGGGGACCAGTCCCCTCCCCACCGCACCCCATACTAGGGATCGTGGCAGGTGGGACAGCAGGCCCTTGGGTTCCTAGGTGGGTCTCTGACCCATCCCTGCCTCTGTCCTTTTTCCACAGGGGGAGCCTGGTCGCCCCGGGGACCCTGCAGTGGTGAGCAAAGGAAGGATGGCCTGCACTGGCCTGCTAGACGAGCATTCCAGGCTGGGACCTCGTAACCTCGGGGCCCTGAGCAGGCTAAGAGTTCTGTGACTCTCCTTATGCTATAACACATCTCCTGACTCCTGGGTGTCACCTGTGACCCTGTGATGTCACACAGGTCATGAGCTCCGTGTAACCCCTGCCCGGCTCCCAGCTGTGACTCTGTGATCTCTGGACAGAGACTGAGCTCCATGACTTGCAGTTTGATATTACCCCATCCCCAATCAGCCACATAGTACTGCGGTGCCCAGGTGGGGCCAAGCATGTCTGTCCTGTTTGTTTTCAGGGACCTGACGGTGTCGGGGCCAAAGGAGAGAAGGTAATTCTGGCAAGAGCGAAAGGAGGCTGACACAGGGTTGAGGTCAAGGTCACAGGCCCTGCTTGGAGGCCCCTGGGGGGTAGAGAGTTGGGCATGATTGCTAGGTCAGGGTGGTGCCGGGAGGGTGGGTCATGGAACCTGGGGCTGATGCTGATGGTTGATGGTCTTTGTCACCTCCAGGGAGATGTGGGGCCCACTGGGCCCAGAGGAGCTGCAGGAATCAAAGGGGAGCGGGTGAGTGAAGGGAAAGTGTCCAGGGGGTAGGGCAGGTGAGGGTTGGGCTCCCTGACGTCTGATTCTTCCACCACAGGGCCCACCTGGCTTGGTTCTTCCTGGAGACCCCGGCCCCAAAGGAGATCCTGGAGACCGGGTGAATAAATGTGGGATTGGGGAGTGTGATAGAAGGAGATGAGGTAGGACCTGGGAGCCCCAACTAAGTCCTGTACCCCCTTCCCACACCCTGCAGGGTCCCATTGGCCTCACCGGCAGAGCAGGACCCCCGGTGAGTACATGTGACCTTGAGTAACCTCAAGGTTTCTGGGATTACCACCCCCCAAGGGTGGGCTACTTGCATCCTGACCACCTCACTTCTGCCTCCTCCACAGGGTGACTCGGGGCCTCTTGGAGAGAAGGGAGACCCTGGGCGGCCTGGCCCTCCAGGACCTGTCGGCCCCCGAGGACGAGATGTAAGAAAGCTGGAGTTGGGGGGAGTCCTGGGGGTCAGGGGAGTAGGGTGTTGTTGGCACCACGGGGCATCTGGGGCCCAGGGCTGACTCTCCTGTCTCACAGGGTGAAGTTGGAGAGAAAGGTGACACGGGCCCCCCGGTGAGACTCCTTCCCACTGTGATTTCTGAGCCTCTACCCTTGAACTGGGTTCCCTCTGGGCTGGGGGCTCCACCAGGTCATCCAGTCCATTCCACTGCCTACCGTCCAGCTGGTGCCAGGCCCTTCTCTGCCCCTTCTCCCCGAGTCAAAGTTTGAGTCCAGCCTACCTGCTCAGTGTGGCTTTCTCTCCATCACCAGGGTGACCCAGGTTCGCCTGGGAAGGCTGGCGAGCGTGGCCTTCGGGTAAGCCTGGCAGGGCGAAGTAAGGGGGTGCTGGAGAGTCTGGAGGGAGGCCTGGTGTGATGGAAAACTCTGACATGGTTTGGGGGTGATGAGGAACCTGGGGCAGCATGGGGGGCTCATGGGAAACCTGCAAAATGCTGGGAGGAGCCTGTCTCAGGCCAGCTGCTCTTCCCAGGGGGCACCTGGAGCTCGGGGGCCTGTGGGTGAGAAGGGGGACCAAGGAGATCCTGGAGAGGATGGACGAAACGTGAGTCCTAAGCCCTGACCCCTATAACCCCAACTTCAGCCAGCCGGTTCCCAGCCCCCGCTCCTGCCGCCCCAACCCTGCAGTGTTCAGTCCTCACAGTCGCCTGTGACCCCTTCATCGCAACCTCCAGAGGCCACCAGGATCCCCGCGAGTCCTTAGGTTGCCTCCCAAACTCCCTGAAACTGCTGCCTGTCTCGAGTGACCCTGACCCCCTGACTTTCTGCAGGGCAGCCCTGGACCATCTGGACCCAAGGGAGACCGTGGGGAGCCGGTGAGTACTGCCAGTGTCCTGGGCTCCAGAGGGATGGAGATTTCCAGTGTTTGGTCCGGTTGGTGACCACATAAGGGGCTTGGAGATCAAGGTGGGGAGCCACTGATGGCCACCTCCGGGCCTGACCTGCCTTCTGGGGGTTGGCACTGGGGTGCTTCCGGGAATGTGGGAGCAGAGTTGGGCCTGGGGCAAACCTGAGCCACTCCCTGGGACCTCGGGGCTCCTATTGACCATAGTCATTTCCTTTCCCAGGGTCCCCCAGGACTCCCTGGACGGCTGGTAAGGGTAGAGCTGAGTCTGGTCCTCTGTTATCTCCCTCGCCTGCCCCTCTTGGTGCTGCATGATGTCCCTTCATCTGTTCCACTAGCTCCCATTTCCCCCATGGCCTCCTGATAACTCCATTGATCCCATAGCCCCTCACTGGCCCCACTTCTTGCGGAGCCATTCACTGGCCGTTCCCTTCCCTCCCCCCAGGTAGACCCGGGACTTGGAGCTGGAGAGAAGGTACCAGGGTCTGTGGGTGGAGCGGGACTCGGAGCACAGGAAGCATCCCAAGTGCCTCCATGAGGGGCATGCCTGGGGCCCCCGGGCTGTTCCTTCAACGAGCTTGTCTCTGCCACAGGGAGAGCCTGGGGACCGTGGGCAGGAGGGTCCTCGAGGACCCAAGGGTGACCCGGGTCCCCCGGGAGCCTCTGGCGAGAGGGTGAGTGTGCCTGGTCCGCTGAGGGGGTGTGGGTCTGGGAAGGCCTGCTCTGATTTCTTCCTCCCCCCGTCCTCAGGGTGTCAGCGGACTTCGGGGGCCCCCAGGCCCTCAGGTGAGTGATGCTCTTTGCCCCAGCACAGTCCCCCTCCTACCCTCACTACTTATCTGACCTTGTTCTCTCCAGGGGGACCCAGGTGTCCGAGGCCCAGCAGGAGAGAAGGTGAGAGGGCAGGGAGGTTTGTCGGCTGTGAACCAGGCTCTTAGGTCCATCTTATCCTTTGAGGCCTCTTACCTCTCTGTTTTCCTCAGGGTGACCGGGGTCCACCTGGCCTGGATGGCCGCGGTGGGCTAGATGGGAAACCGGGAGCCCCTGGCCCCCCTGGGCTGCATGTGAGTCGTGATGGGCCCTGTGTGGTCACGCCCTCCCCCTTCCCTCTTCACATGACCCCAGCCTCACCTGGGTCTTCGTGGTCTTGATGAGCTCCGGAGCCAGATGGGGTGTTTGTGTCTTCTCCCAGAACCCGCCTGGGCGGGCGGGGGGGGTGGGGGTTAGTGCCTGGCAGGCCCTGAGTTTGCGGGAACCAGTGGTCGTGTCAGTGGGGCGTGCTCCTGACCCCGTGATCACTGCAGACTCCCTGACTCTGAGTCTCTCCTCAGGGTGCTACAGGCAAAGCTGGAGACCCAGGGAGAGACGTAAGTGAGGGGAGATGTTAGGCTCAGGGTGGCTCAGGGATCCAGCATGAACTGCAGCCGGGTCGCCACACCACAGCGTCAGTGGAAATAGGGGGAGTTGGTCCAGCCCGGGGCTTGGGAGGCTCTCAGTCCCTGGCAGGCAGGCTTTAGCAGGGTCCAGCTTTCTGACCTTCTCTGCCTTGGTGGACTTAGTAGGTC
This sequence comes from Eumetopias jubatus, assembly GCF_037043125.1. NCBI lineage: Eukaryota > Metazoa > Chordata > Mammalia > Carnivora > Otariidae > Eumetopias > Eumetopias jubatus. Next base: position 200,465,562 of record NW_028274807.1, read on the forward strand.
CCCCAAGTCCTGGAGGTTCTTCCCTGGGGAGTTTTAGGAGGGGACCTCAATGAAACCTCCAAATTTTAGGGGTCTCTACCCTCAAGGAGGATCTTAGTGGGGTCCTCCCCAGTCCACAGTTGTGCTTCAGGGGCTTTCTCAGGGGCTCTCTCAATCCTAGCAAAGTCTTTTTGCAGGGGCTTCCGGGCCTCCGAGGAGAACATGGCCCCCCTGGCCCGCCTGGCCCCCCTGGAGCCCAGGTGAGACTAAGCTTTCGTGGTACCTTTTTTTTTTTTTTAAGTTTATTTACTTATTTATTTAAGTAATCTCAGTAATTTCTATACCCGACGTGGGGCTCGAACGCATGATCCTGAGTTCAAGAGTCGCACACTCTACCAACTGAGCCAGCCAGGCAGGCGCCCCTCACGGTACCCTTTTGCCGCCTCACAGCCCTCACCCGGGCCCTGACTCCTGATCAATGATCTGTTCCCACAGGGAAGGCCGGGAGAGGACGGAAAGCCTGGCCTGAATGGGAAAAACGTGAGTGTCCAGAGCAGACACCGGGACACGTGCTGAGAAATGCGGGCACATGCACACAGCTCAGATGTGCAGATACACATGGGCCACACACGCAGACCCCTGCTGAGAAGTATCCACACCCATGTACCTAGCCTGGACCTACACACACGTCCATGTGCACACACACACAGCCTCGCAGACCGTGAGCCGTGCGGCTGCGCTGACCGGTGCCCGGATGGACTGACAGCTGCTGAGATCACACACAGCCACGGGCACGGGCGAAGAACCACAGACGCAGACGGAGAGGTGCAGCCGTACTGATGTGAAGCCCCATTCAGGGAAACTTGGAGACATGTCGACACGCAGATACCTCCACCCAGCCCAGATATGTGCTAAGATGTATGTGGAAGCCAGGCCACACGTGGACTTGTGTTGAAGTATGGTGGGACACACGTCCAAGGCTCTGGCGTGTGACACATGCAGTTGTGTCCACAGTCATTCGTACACATAGGGCCGCACATATTGAGATAATACATGCAAGACTTGCAGGCGGATCCTGGGACATACAGATGATTCTCAAGGTACCAGGGGCACACAGACACACATCCATCCTGTGTATACATGTGTGTGGCCATATGTAGATGTGGTTGAAGATGTGCAGACAGACTGAGACAGTCTGTGAACCTTGGGGCCGACGTGAATCTTCTGCCCACAGGGAGAACCCGGGGACCCTGGAGAAGGTGGAAAGAAGGTAAGGCCCCTCACTTGGAGTCTGCTCCAGCCTCAGATTAGGGCCCTGTCTAAAGTGCCCTTGTCTTCCTTAGGGAGAGAAGGGAGATTCGGGCGCCCCTGGGAGAGAAGTAAGTGCCCGAGTCCTCTGCAATCTGACCCCTGACCCCGACTCTGCGGGATACGGCTCCGCTCTTTTCCGGGGTCTCAGGGTCCTGATGCTGGCTGCATCCTCCACAGGGTCACGATGGTCCCAAGGGTGAGCGTGGAGCTCCTGGTAGCCCTGGACTGCAGGGCCCCCCAGGCCTCCCGGGGCAGGTGGGCCCCTCTGGCCAGGTAAGTATCCAGGAGGGGAGTTCTAGGACTTCGGAGCAACAGGGGCCATTATGTTTCTTGGGTGCCGTGATTCTGTGTGACTGCTTTGTGTTCTGCCCTATCTCAGGGTTTTCCTGGGGTTCCGGGAAACACAGGCCCCAAGGTGAGTGTGCACATGGTGGGTCGGGGGTGAGGTGAGGGTTGAGCAGGGTTGGGGCATTTCTCCCACCTGATCATTCTTTGTTCTCAGGGTGACCGTGGGGAGACTGGACCCAAAGGGGAACAGGTGAGGTCCCCGCCTTCTTCACATGCCCGGGTAGCCATAGCTCCCACCTCCACACACACACTCCCCCCAGAAACTGGGTCCAGCTGCTTGTCTCTTGGTGTCTCCAGGGCCTCCCTGGAGAGCGCGGCCTGAGAGGAGATCCTGGGAGCGTGGGGGTGAGTGAGGCTCAGGACCTCGTCCTTGACTCATCCACAGGCCTGCGGGAGCCGCCTCTCTCCCCTCCCCCTTGCCATGAAGCCCCATGGGTTCTGCCCCATGTGCTCAGTCCCCTGCCCTGGTGGGATTCCCACAGCTGACATTCGGGGAGCCGGGCCCTGGGGACACAGCAGGGAGGGGCTTCCAGGGCCTCAGGCCTCCTCAACGTTACAGTGCTAAAGGGTCCTGTGGGGCAGAGGCCTGGGGAAGAAGGTATGGAGGCTTCTCTGAGGGCCGCCCCTCACCCCAGCTTTTGTCCCCAGAATGTGGAGCGGTTGCTGGAAACTATTGGCATCAAGGTAGGTTGTTGGGGGGCTGGGAGTGGGAGCAGATGGGAGCCCCGTGGGGCTAGTGGTGCCCACATGGCCGGGTGGGGGCCTGGGTGGCTGCAGGGACAGGCTCTGGTTCCCCAACCCCTCGCTATCGCTCAGGCGTCCGCCCTGCGGGAGATCGTGGAGACCTGGGATGAGAGTTCTGGCAGCTTCCTGCCCATGCCTGACCGGCGCCGTGGCCCTAAGGGGGAGCCAGGCGAGCGGGGCCCCCCAGGCAAGGAGGTGTGTGTCTGCAGCTCGGCGGGGGCGCCCTGGGGACAGCGTCATTGTGCAGCTAGCCACATTCACTCCTCTGTTCCTCCAGGGCCCCATTGGCTTTTCTGGAGAACGTGGGCTGAAGGGAGATCGTGGAGACCCCGGCCCTCAGGGGCCACCAGGCCTGGCCCTGGGGGAGAGGGGCCCCCCTGGACCGCCCGGCCTTGCTGGGGAGCCTGGAAAGCCTGGCATTCCTGGGCTCCCAGGCCGGGCTGGGGGCACGGGGGAGGCAGGAAGGCCAGGAGAGAGGGTGAGTGGGGCTAGCCAGGAGGGCTGGGGATGTGGGCCCAGGAGGAGCTGGACCCCCCATGGACATGGCCCCCGCCCTGCTATTTGCATCTCAGGGAGAACGGGGAGAGAAAGGAGAACGTGGAGAACAGGTGAGCTGGGGTGGGGGTTCCTTCTGGGGTGGGACTGCCTGGGCGCTGTGCGGGGGCAGCCCTGCCATTTCCTTCTTCTCTGCAGGGAAGAGACGGCCCTCCTGGCCTCCCTGGACCTCCCGGTGCCCCAGGTCCCAAGGTGATCAGCCCAGCCCTGCCCCAGGCCTGTGACTCTTGATACTAGGAGGCCATCGTTAACTCAGGCCCCAGAAACTCTTACGTGGTGTCTCTGACCCAAACTCCTGTGGGATCTTGTGAGCGGGGAGGACTCCTCCATGCCTCTGTGACAGATGCCTCTCTCCCCTGTGACCTTGTATGTGTAGGTGGCTGTGGAAGAGCCAGGTCCTGGTCTCTCTGGAGTGCAAGGACCCCCTGGATTCAAGGGCGCAAAGGTCAGTGTGTGGGATCAGTTAGGGGGCCACCCTCTGCCCTGGCACCAGGGCCTGGCTTGACATGTCATCCCTACAGGGGGAGCCAGGCAGTGACGGCGACCGAGGCCCCAAGGGAGACAGGGTGAGGTCCCCCCGACTCCCCGCACTGTGCTTCCCCCTCTGTTATGGGAGCCCACGAGGGATGGTGTGTACGTGGGCGCACGGCAGTGACTGGGGGCTCAGGGCATGCCTTTCTGCTTGCAGGGTGTGCCAGGCCTCAAGGGAGACCAGGGAGAGCCCGGACAGAGGGGTCTCAATGGCAGCCCGGTGAGTCTGCACCGCAACGCGCCTCCCCACCCCCCGCCCAGCCCCGGGCTCTTACAGTGTGGTCTGGACTGGAGTCTGCACTGCCTGGGAGTGTCTCGGGGAGGGACAGCGTGGCCTTAAATCTGTTCTCTCCAGGGCCTACCAGGAGAGCGTGGTGTGGCTGGACCCGAAGGGAAGCCGGTAGGTGGTGGCAGGCGTGGCGTGGCCCAGGCTCCTGGGGACAGCCGCTCTCTGCCGTGTGCGGGCTGCTCTGGTGACTGGGGTGTTGTGCCTGCGAGCCCGGGTGTGAGTGCAGATGCCTGACCTGTGTGCGTGTGCGTGTGCGTGTGTGCGCGCATGTACAGGCCAGTATGTATTATCCCTGAGGGGCAGGCCCTGGGTGCGGGGTGATCTATGCCTGGGCGGGGGCGGGGGGCGGGGGTGGGGGCGGGGGGGCGTGGCCCACAAGTGCGCTTCCCAGACAAAGGCCTCCAGAGGGTGGGAACAGGCCCAAGTGAGGTCCAGATTGAGGCTCAGCAGCCCCCTTCTCTATCCAGGGTTTGCAAGGTCCGAGGGGGACCCCTGGCCCAGTGGTGAGTATCCTAGAATCATCCCCCCGCTCCTGCCCCCATCCTACCCCAGCCCACAGGGGGCAGTCCTCCCTGAGTTTCCCTGGGGGGGAGGCACAGGCTCCCCCTCATCAGACTCTTTCTCTCTCCAACAGGGTGGCCATGGAGACCCTGGGCCACCCGGTGCCCCGGTGAGTCACGGGAGCTTACAGTCTGGTGGGGGTGGGCTGGGCATTGATCCCCACCAAGGAGCCATGAATCCCCGAGCCTGGGCTGATAACTCTGACCCCTGTCCCCTGCTCTTACTACTTTTTTCTAGGGTCTTGCTGGCCCCGCAGGACCCCAGGGTCCTTCTGGCCTGAAGGTGAGTATGGGTGTGTGTGTGTGGCTGAAAGGAAGAGGAGGCTCATCGGAGCCGGGTCCACACCAGGGTAACATCTGCCAACCCCCTGGGATGCCGTCACCCTGCAGTGGGGCTGAGCACCCCGGTGTCCCATCCCTGGGGCCTTTGCTTCTGGACAGTGGCTGAGGAGCCTCTTGCCCTTCTGTGGGTGATGCAGTCTCTGGGTTTTCCGCAGGGGGAGCCTGGAGAGACAGGACCACCAGGGCGGGTGAGTGGCCCAGCTCACGGGTGAGAGCCACAGGGAGCCAGGCGCGGTTGGCCCTGCCCTGAACTCTCTCTTCGCCCAGGGTCTGCCTGGACCCACGGGAGCTGTGGGACTTCCTGGCCCTCCTGGCCCCTCAGGCTTGGTGGTGAGTGAGGCCCCTGCAGGGACACCATGTCCTACCGTCTGGGTCCCACGTTCTCCCATGGCCCCCTCATATCTGACTTGTCTCCCTCAGGGTCCTCAGGGGGCGCCAGGTTTGCCGGGACAAGTGGTGAGTCCTGGGGATCGAGGCCGGGCTCCAGGGGTCAGGAGTCCATGGGCAGGCCCCTGACAGAACCCCTCCCTCTCAGGGGGAGACAGGAAAGCCGGGAGCCCCAGGTCGTGATGGTGCCGGTGGAAAAGATGGAGACAGAGGAGCTCCTGGCGTGCCGGTGTGTGTTTGGGGGCAGCTTGCTTCAGGCCTGGGACGGGGCCTGGTCCTGTGCCCAGAGGGGTGAGGGGGGCAGGGCAGCAGGGCCAGGGCGGTGGGGAGGCTCTGAGTTCTTCACGCTGCTCTGTCGCAGGGGTCACCAGGTGTGCCCGGCCCTGTTGGACCTAAAGGAGAGCCTGGACCCATGGGGGCTCCTGGACAGGTGATCCTGACCTGACCCTGACCCTCTGTGCCTCACCGTGTCTAGTGCTGGCCTCCCATCTGGGATGGCGGGGTGGGGCCGGGGAGAAGGTGGGAGGCGAGGTAACTCACTGGGCATTCCCCACAGGCTGTGGTCGGGCTCCCTGGAGCAAAGGGAGAGAAGGTGAGTGTGCGGAAGGCCTGGGGGCAGGGGCCGAGTGCTGGAGGCCAAGGCATCCCACTGACCCTTGTCCCACATCAGGGAGCGCCTGGAGGCCTCGTGGGAGACCTGCTGGGAGAGCCGGTGAGTGTGGAGCCTCCGACAGCACCGATCACCCATCTTTGTGACCCTGGGCATCCGTAATACGTGTCACATTTGACCGCGGGCCTCATGCCTCCTTCCTTGAGTATCCTTTTTCAATGACCTTAATGCCCATGTTGCTTCCTGTCCCCTGCCTCCACAGGGGGCCAAAGGTGACCGAGGACTGCCAGGGCCCCGGGGTGAGAAGGTGAGGTGGGCCCGGCCCCAGGGCCAGAGCGCTGGGTCGAGGGGGCCAGGTTGGGTGGCTAGACCCCCTTACCGCCCTTTCTGTGCAGGGTGAAGCTGGCCGTGCCGGGGAGCCTGGAGACCCTGGGGAAGATGTGAGTCTGGGGTCCGGGCACATCTGAGCTTGGGAGGAGAAGTGCAGCTGTGGACCTGAGGCACCATTCCCGGGCCTGTGCACCTTCCAGCATTCAGGACCCTGCTCGTGGGCGCACACAGGGACCAAGCGTCTTGGCTTCCCCCCTCCCCGGGGGGAGGGGGGAGCCGTCTTTGCTTCCTGGTGCTTGTTCCTGGTCTCCAGCTCCTCAGTGTGTCTGAGCACACGTGTGTGGTTCCTGTCCGCTGCCCCCGGTCTCAGGACTCTGCACAGTTCCTGGGGGCTCTCTTGCTCACCTGCTTATGCTTCCTGGGTCCCCTGCCCCCTCCGAGTCCGGGTCTCAGCTCCCTGGGCTGGGGTGGCTCTGAGTTCCTGCGCTGGCGTGCTCCTGGGATCTCCCGTGAGCCTGTGCTCACATCTGAGGTCCCTGAGCCTGTGTTCCTGTGTGACATTACGTGCCCGTAGTCATGCCCGAACTCCCCTGTATCTGCGCTCACATCTGAGCTTCCCTCTTGTCTGTGCCCTCACGAGTCCGTCGTCACCTCGGAGCTCCTGTGAGTCAGTCCCATGTACATGTCTGAGTCCCACGTCTCCATGAGCACATCTCAGCGGCCCTGGGAATACTCTTGGGCCATGTCTCAGCTCTGGGTTCATGTTCCTCCCCTCAAGTACTGTTTACTTTGGTTTTTTAGGGTCAAAAAGGGGCTCCTGGACTCAAGGGTAATAAGGTATGTATACCCTAAAGTGTCTCTGCTGGAGGTCAAGTTCCTGAGACTCCCTGGGCCTGACCTGACCCCTCTTTCCCTTGAAGGGTGACCCAGGAGTTGGGGTCCAGGGCCCCCCTGGGCCAGCTGGTCCTCTAGGTCTGAAGGTAAGTTGATGCCCCATCACCGGTGGCGGGCAGTGGGCAGAGAGGTCCCTGGAAGGATGAAGAAGAGGGCATCCGGGGGCGAGTTCTGGGAAGGAGTCCCGTTGGGACCATTCCTCCCTTTGCTATCTCTGTTCCAGGGAGATGTGGGCCCCCCTGGCCCCCCCGGTGCTCCTGGTGTTGTCGGATTCCCTGGTCAGACAGGCCCTCGAGGAGAGATGGGTCAGCCAGGACCCAGCGGAGAGCGGGTAAGCATGCTGGGAAGAGCATGTGGGGACTTGGTGACTTCAGGACCTCTGAGTCTGGTAGTGGGTGAGCGGGTGAGGAGGAGAAGGGGGCCCAGGCCCTGCCTCGGGGGCTCCCAGTCTTGGAGGGGCCAAGGAGGAGGAAGGTCCCCAAGTCACCCTCTGTCTCTCTCGCTGCATTGTTCCGGTAGGGTCTGGCAGGTCTCCCAGGGAGAGAGGGTGCCCCAGGTGCCTTGGGGCCACCTGGACCACCAGGGTCAACGGTGAGTAGAAGTGCCCCAACGTCCCAGATATCTGATTCCGGTGTGTTGAAGTCTGTCCACGTGGGGACTGGGACACACTGCGTGGCTGGGTATGTGTGTGTGCCTTGGAGGGGCACAGGACCCTCACCTTACTCTGCCCACAGGGAGCTCCCGGAATCTCTGGACTCAAAGGAGACAAGGTAGATGGGACAAGGCTGCTGGCTCTCCTGTATCTGTCATCCTCCACCTCCGCTGACCCCCTGTCACCCCCTCCTGCCTCCACTGACGCCCATCACCCCCTCCCGCCTCCACCCACCCCTATCGCCCCCTCCCGCCTCCACTGACCCCCATCGCCCTGTCTGTCCCCCTCTGTCCCCCACTGATTCCTCTCACATATCGCCGGTATCCTGTTGATCTCTAGGGAGACCCTGGAGCAGGTCTGCCTGGGGCCCGCGGCGAGCGTGGGGAGCGTGGGGAGCCAGGTGTCCGGGTATGTATGTCCTGCTCTGTGGCCACAGCCCCCTTTAGCACAGCTCTCACCTCTGATTTCCAGCTTCTGAGTCAATGAACTTAATGTCAACATGCAGGGTGAAGATGGCCGTCCTGGCCAGGAGGGACCCCGAGGACTCATGGTGGGTCACCTTGGGGAAAGCGCCAGCGGTGTGGCTTCAGTCCCCAGCCTGTGCCCTCTGTGCCCTTGGGACGCTCTGTGTAGCTCTCTGGTTCTTTTTATGTACTCTCTGGTCCTTCATCTCTCCTATTCCCCTGGGACTCCTTGGTCCTCCCCTGCCCTCTGAGTGGTCTCCCCACTAATGCCCCCAAATCCCCTTAGCTCACTGTTGTCTTCTTCTCATATAGGGGCCCCCAGGCAGCCGGGGTGAGCGTGGGGAGAAGGTAAGGACATGGGGGAAAAGATCCCTGGGGTGGGCGGGGTTGGGGCTAGATCCTGTAATTCAGGATTTGGAACTCCTCTGGTTTGGAGAGATTCACACTCTTCCGCCCAACAGGGTGATGCTGGAGCCTCAGGGCTAAAGGGTGACAAGGTGAGTGTGGGCGTGGGAGAGGGCAGAGGCACGGACTAAGGGTGCTCCTGACTCCTCTGACTGCCCTCTGTCCACTCAGGGTGATGCAGCCATGGCTGTGGGGCCTCCAGGGCCACGGGGTGCCAAGGGGGACACGGTGAGTAGTTCTGGCCCATGTACAGCCTGGGTCTCTCTTGGATGTGGGAGGGGCTTCTCCGGGGGCTGGGCCAGGGGATCTGAGAGCTCAAACTCAGACGGGGTGAGGGCCCTCCAGCCCCTGACCCTGACTTCTGACCCCTGGCCCAGGGCCAGCAAGGGCCTCCGGGCATAGATGGTGACAAAGGACCTCGTGGAGACAACGGGAACCCTGGAGAGAAGGTACAGGGAAGGGGGTGGGGTACTCTGCGTGGGGTTGGGAGAGGGTTTCTGTGGGCTGTAGGGGCTCTATTGAGGGTCTGTGAGGATAGGAGGGGAGGATGGGGGGCTTTTGGGGGGGTCAGAGGGGAAGGGTTCAGTGGACTGTAGTAACTCTGTGGGATGGCTGAGAGGATGGGGGCTCCCCGGAGGGCTCGAGGACCTCCGTGTGAGGTCACCAAGGAGCTCTGTGGAATGTAGCTCCAGGAGAGGCCCTCTGGGAACAGACAAGGGGCTTGTCAGGTATCCGGCGTGCTCCAGGTAGGTGTAGGGGCCCCATGGTAGGAGGGAGGGCCAGGGGTCTGAGAGCCTGTGGTGAGAAATGAGCCCCGCCGGGGGGCGGTGGGTGGGAGCTGCATTGGCCGGCTCTCCTCACCCGGCAGGTCCCAGCCTTACTCCAAGCCTCCAGCCCGGTCTAGCCCTGATTGTGTCCCTCTCCCGGTCACACCCACAGGGCACCAAAGGAGAGCCTGGTGACAAGGGTTCAGCCGGGTTGCTGGGAGCTCGTGGACTCACGGGACCCAAGGTCAGCCCCACCCCAGGCACAGACCCAGACCCGCCTGTCACAAACATCTGTCTTGTGGGTGTTCTCTGAACGTTGGAGGGTTTCCAGCCTCCCTCCCTGTTGGCCACGTGTGTGTTCACATGGGATCTGTGTGCGGCCTGGGAGTCCCTGAGTGGCGTGGGGGACAGTCACGTTGAAGGGCTGCCCTCCCCCATCTGTGCTTCCCACAGGGTGAGCCTGGCACCGCAGGGATCCCAGGTGACCCGGTAAGATGCCCCTGCTCCCACAGAGACGCCCTGCCCCACAGGGCCCCTGTCCTCATGTGGTGGCCTTTGACCTTTCAGTGACTGGTGCTCTCCTGGTGTCCTCATGCTGCCCGGGGCCCCCACCTTCACAGTAACTGCTGTGATGATCCCACCCACAGGGTGACCCCTGCCCCTGGACAGCTCTGGCCTCCAATAGTGACTCTCACCCTGTGATGTTCCCTGTTCCTTTCATCATCCGGAGTGATTCTCCTGGATCCTCTCTGATCTCCTTGACTTCATATTGACCCCTTTCCCCGTCAGGGAACCCCAGGAAAGGATGGAGCCCCTGGTGTCCGAGGAGACAAAGGAGATTCTGGCTTCATGGGTCCCCGGGGCCTCAAGGTGGGAAGGGGCTGGGGTTTTTTCCTCGTTGGGCGGGGGGTGGGGGTGCTAATGTTGGAGGGCAAGGTATCTGGGGTTGAAGGCCAGGTATCTGGGGTCAGATGTTGGGATATCTGGGGTTGAATGTGGGGCATTAGGTTAGGCGTTGGAAGGTCAGAAATCAGAGTGTCTGAGGCCAATTTGGAAAGTGGTTTCGTGGTCAAGGGGTTATAGGGTGAGGTACCTGGAAGTCACTTTTCCGTCTGCTTTTTCCCTGCAGGGTGAGCGAGGGATAAAGGGAGCCTGTGGCCTCGACGGAGAGAAGGGAGATAAGGTATGGAGGTGACAGGGATGTGGGCAGCTGCGGGGCCTGGGCCGGCGTCTGACCCCTCCACCTGATCGCTGCAGGGAGAAGCTGGTCCCCTGGGCCGCCCTGGGCTGGCAGGACGCAAGGGAGATATGGTGAGTGTGGGGCACCCGGGATGGGGAGAGGATGGGTGGGCCAGGGCCCAGTTCATGTTTTCTCTTCTCCAGGGGGAGCCGGGGGTGCCAGGCCAGGCGGGGGCCCCTGGGAAGGAGGGCCTCATCGGTCCCAAGGTATGGGGTCTCTCAACAGTGGACGTAAGGGGGGCAGAATGGGGTAGGGAAGATCACGGTAGGGTGATGGGGGTGTCATGTCAACAGGGTTTTGGAGAGCTGGGACACTGGTGGGTAGAGTGAGGTTGGTCTTGAGGTTTCAGCGTGGGTTGGGGTCACAGTGGGGATTTAGGATTAAGGGATGAGAGGTGAAGTGGGGAGATGTGCATCAGGGCCAAGGGGTCAGTGGGGGAGGTTGGAGTGTCTGTATAAAGGAAATAGGTGGAATCAGGGCAAGGGCTATGACAGTAAGGTCGGGGTCACGGGGAGCACGGCAGACCAAGGGTCCTGGGATCGTAGGGTCACAGGTGCTTGGGTCATGGAAGACTGTGGCCATTGGGCCAAGGGTCTCGTGGCCATTGAGCTGAGGAGGCCAACGCAGACGGTCTCTCATGCTTCTTTCCATTCCCAGGGTGACAGAGGCTTTGATGGGCAGTCAGGATCCAAGGGTGACCAGGGCGAGAAAGGGGAGCGGGTAAGTTGAGACCAAGGTCATGGTAAACTGAGGAGATTGTACTTACTGGAAGTGCGTCCATCTTTGGGGGCTTTGATCACTGACCCTGACCTGTCTCTCCACAGGGGCCCCCAGGAATTGGGGGCTTCCCAGGTCCTAGGGGCAGTGATGGCTCTAGTGGTCCCCCTGGGCCACCTGGCAGTGTTGGTCCCAAAGGCCCCGAAGGACTTCAGGGCCAGAAGGTAAAGAGCTCTGACTCTGACTCCTGACCCCTGAACCTCCCTGACCCTTCCAACCTCACTGACCTCTGACCCTGCAATCCGTCCCCAATGCCCCTGCCCCAGTCTCTGAACCTATGATCTCCAACTTTCCCGACTTCTGACCTCCACTGCCTCTGACTGCTCACTCGGTCCTTTTGTCTGATAGGGTGAGCGAGGCCCCCCCGGAGAGAGAGTGGTGGGTGCCCCTGGAGCCCCTGGGACCCCTGGAGAGAGAGGAGAGCAGGTGAGTGGGGATTCTTGGGCATAGGGTCGGAGACCGGGGTGACCTCCGATGTCCCTAAGATCAGGGGTCACAGCCCTGTCCCATCCATTGTGCGTAGGGGCGGCCAGGGCCCGCTGGCCCCCGCGGGGAGAAGGGAGAAGCTGCACTGACAGTAAGTGTGGGCCTGGGTGGGCTGGGCCCCACCTTCCGCACCCAGGACCCTCACCCCCTGGTCCTGGGCCCCTGACTCAGTGCTGTCCCTCCGTGAGCCCTGCTTCATAGGCCTTTTGTCTCTCCCGTGATCCATGGGTGCTTCATGACCCTTTGTGGTCTTGTGCTCCCAGGAGGATGACATTCGAGGCTTTGTGCGTCAGGAGATGAGTCAGCATTGCGGTGAGTGCGGCCCAGCCCAGAGCCTCTTGGGTCCCATTCCCACTCCACCCCAGCTCCCGCAGACAGGGGCAGGCAGGGTCTGCAGACCTGACGGGGCTCAAGCAGTGAAGGAGATGGGCGGAGATGGACAGATACGCAGAAGGATACATGGGCTTCAGGACAGACGTGCCGACAGAACTTTCCCGTAGCGTCCCTAGCAGCCCAGCGTGGCCATGTGTGGAGGGTGGAGGTGGGCATTAGAGACTGAAGCTGTGTCTCCTCCTGTCCCTCTGTCTGACCACTTCCAAACCTTCTCCACGCCCGCCTACTTCTGACCCCCTCTCTCTCTCTGTGCTTCCCACCCATTCTTTCTCTCCCTCCGCCGGTCTCTCCTGTGGTCCTGTTCTGTCCATCTGTGCCCCCCTGTGTGTGTCCCTCTGTCTCTCCCCCTGCCGCTTCCCATCTTCGTCTCTCGCTCTCTGTCCTTGCCTCTCTCCCGGCCCTTCTCCGCCTGCTCCAGCCTGCCAGGGCCAGTTCATCGCATCTGGATCACGTGAGTAATTTTCTGGTATTTTCTGCTCCCGGAACTTTCCTCATCCCAGGCCTTTCTGTGCCCATCACCTGGGTCCACTCAGCCGGGGCTTGGCTGGGGTGGCCACCGTTATGACCCCAAGGCCCTGTGCCCCTACCCCTTGCTCCAGGACCCCTCCCCAGTTATGCTGCAGACACTGCCGGCCCCCAGCTCCACCCTGTGCCTGTGCTCCGGGTTTCTCACGCGGAGGAGGAAGGTGAGGACGGCTGGACCCAGGGTGGGGGGCTGTGTGGTGGGGTGCAGACCCATGAGGCGTTGCTCCTGCGTGCGGGGCAATGCCACGTGCACAGGGGCAGCACGCAGGGCATGGCACGGACACTGCATGCGTGGGAGGCCAGTGTTGCCCACCCCGCCCCCAGGGCCAGGGTTGGGCAGCATGGACGTGGCCCCACAGCGGCCTCGCTGTGTCACAGTAAACCCACCCTGTGTGCAGGCCTGGTGCCCCCTGAGGACGACGAGTACGAATACTCTGAGTACTCCGTGGAGGAATACCAAGACCCTGAAGCTCCTCGGGAAGGTGATGGTGAGAGCGGGGGCTGCCCCAGAAGGGTTCAGGGCGGGGCAGCAGGCCCCCCCAGTCCCTCTCTGATGGCCACCGCCCCTGCTGACCTCCTGACCCCCACTGGCCCTAGACCCCTGCTTGCTTCCACTGGACGAGGGCTCCTGTGCTGCCTACACCTTGCGCTGGTACCATCGGGTGGTGGCAGATGGCACAGAGGCTTGTCACCCCTTTGTCTATGGTGGCTGTGGAGGGAATGCCAACCGTTTCGGGACCCGTGAAGCCTGTGAGCGCCGCTGCCTGCCCAGCGTGGTCCAGAACCAGGGAACAGGTATGGGCCTACCCCTCCACCCCAATAGGAGCCGGGACCCTGAGCCTCCCCAGATCAGGTCCTTGTCGGGGGCCCGGGTCAGGAGCCCCCTCAGATTGGGGGCCTGGGACAGACCCCCCAGACCAAGGAACTGAACAGAGAACCCTAGCTGTGGCGTCCCTTCCATGCTCCCTCCTCCGAGGACCTGAGTGAGGATCCCCTCTCTGAGGTCAGAGCCCCACTCCTGTCATGCCCCCAGTGCCCCACTGATCCTTTGCACAGTGCCTCTCTGGGGCACACATGCTGGGTAAGGGCAGATGGCTGAAGACAGCTCCCCACTTGCCACGCCCCCCCAGGTGCTGCCCGGAGCTGAGGCCCAGGTGACCAGCTGACCAGCTGAAGTTCAGCAACCCCTGGAGGAGTCCTGCTGTCCCTCCCCTTGGTGCTAGAGGCCTGTGCGCATGTGAGCGTGCATGAGCGTGTCCGTTATTTCAGTGACTTGGTCCCGTGGGTCTAGCCTTCCCCGCTGTGGACAAACCCCCACTGTGGCTCCTGCCTCCCCAGCAGATGACTCAGTGCGGGGGTGGCTGTGGGCAGTGAGCGGATGTGACTGCATCTGACCCGCCCCTTGACCCAAGCCTGTGATGACATGGTGCTGATTCTGGGGGAGCATTAAAGCTGCTGTTTTGAAAGGCCCTTGTTGTGACTGTTTGGGGAGATGGGGGTGGCAGGGGGTTTGGTTTTCCCTGGGAGGTCAGTACTATCCTGCATGGGTGCCGAGTCCCTCTGTCCGGCCCTGGTCACTCTCCTGTGACCCTCAGTCTTGAACTTGTCCCCCAAAAGGAGTAGACCAAGTGGGGGCTGAGGACATGTCCTCACTGCTCCCCAGGAGGGGATGAGTCAGAGCGGGGGGAGCTGCTTCATGCCAGGGGCCATGCCTCAGCTCCTACCTCAGGGGGCTGAGAGAGATAAATGGGCCGTGAAGGGAGCAGAGAGCCGGACCACAGCACCGCACCGCCTGGCCCCAGCCACGGGCAGCCCCGGCGGCCCCACCTTGCCCCAGAGGAGGCTGCCGCTGGTAGGACTGGGGAGGCTCTGGGTGGGGTGGGGTGGGCAGGGCCTTGGGGGCTGAGTGGATCTGGGATTTGGGTTGGTGGAGGTCTCTGGACCTGAGGGGGCCTTGGACTCTCTGGCTGCTTCTCCACCTTGAGGACCCCATTCCTGCTCTTCCTTGTCCTCGATCTGTTGCAAGCTCCCCCAGAACTCAGGCTCCCCTTTTGTCCCTCCGTGTTCTCTCTGTGTCTTTGCATCCCTATTTTTTAAAAAAAATATTTTACTTATTTATTTGAGGGAGAGAGACTGTGTGTGCATGAGCAGGGGGTGGGGCAAAGGGGGAGGGAGAAGCAGACACCCTGCTGAGCAGGGAGCCTGATGTGGCACTCGATCCCAGGAACCTGGGATCATGACCTGAGCCGAAGGTAGACACTCAACTGACTGAGCCACCCGGGCGCCCCTTTGCATCCCCATCTTTATCATGTTGTCTGTGTCTGGGGTGGTTCCAGCCTCCCTCTCCTCTGGTTTGCCTCCTCCCTCTCCCCCCCCTCCCAAGTGTATCTCTATCTCTACATCTAGATCTAGCTGTGTTCTCTTTATCTCCCTGGCCCCTGCTCTGTCTAGCTCTGTCTTGATTTTCTGTCTCACTCTGGCTGTCTTGTCCTTTCATCTCTGTCTCTTCTATCTGTCTCCATCCCTTGCCTGGCCTCTCTAATCTCTCTGTCTCTTTCCCTCAGTCTCCCTGTCTGTCTCTCTGCTTTCCCCATCTGTCTCTGTCCATGAGCCTTGGCTGCCCAGAGCCCCTGCCCTGAGCCTCTTTTCTCCTTGCAGCCTGACCACCACGATGACCAGGTGGGCTCTACTGGTGCCGATGGTTCTGACATTGGGCAGGGCCCTGCTTGTCCCTGCAACCCCTCTCCCAGCCTCCCAGTTCCTCCCTCAGAACCCTCCCCAGGCCATTCCCTGCCCCGTGGCCTCGGACAGCACCTCAGCCAGCACCACAGGCCCCTCCACTGCTTGGGGCCACCCCAGCCCCGGCCCCCGCCCGGGCCCCCACATCACCCTCTCGCTGGATGTCCCCATTGGCCTCCTGCACATCTTACTGGAGCAGGCCCGGGCCAGAGCTGCGAGGGAGCAGGCCGCCACCAACGCTCGCATCCTGGCCCACGTTGGCCGCCGCTGAGCCGGAGGGTAGGGGTCACAATGATGGGACCACCCCGGATCAGGAGACCTGGAAGGAGGTGGCAGAGCAGGACAGCGCTCCATCTGGGCATGGTGCGCCTGGCCACCTCCCTGTGGGGTCACTGCCAGATGGTGTCATATCACAGCTGAGTGCCTCTCAGAGCCACGGTGTGTCTCGATAGCCTGGACGTTGCCGGATTGGGGGGCTGCCAAATGGAGTCTTGCCACGCCTGGAGCCCCACAGACTTCCAATATGTCTGGACAGCTTGGACGCTACTGTGGAATGTCACTACTGTGTGGAGTCTCGCCATGTCTGGATGCCCCAAGGTCAAAGAGCATCCAGACACTCAATGTGGTTACTCTTGCGCCACTTTTAGAAACTTCAGCACAGGAGCCTGACATGTTATCTGAGACCAGTCCGCCTAAGACCAGACCCGCAGGTCTGCCCTGCCCCCCACGGGTCACCACCCAGGGAAGTGCAGGCTGAGGGTCACACGCATGTTTTGTGCTCCCCGAGGCAGCACCCACCTCTGATGAAGGGGCCATCAGGGGCATCTCCAGGCATGGGTGGCCAGATGTGGCAAGTCTGTGGCTGTGGTAGCCTTGCCTTGTGGCAGGCGTACGCGTGCATGGGCGGCTGCGTCTCTGCGTATCTGATATCTGTGACTGTGGGTGGGCCAGGTGAGGGCAAGGTGAGGGGGCTGCACGCAACAGGGGCTTGTCCCCCAAACCAGCATGAAGCACGCTCAATGCACAGCCAGGCACTGTCCTACCCACACGCCTGCACACTCAGCCGTGGCCCTTGGACATGCTTGGCTCAGGCTGCCGGGGCTGCAGCCCAGCTCTGCCCCTCCTTCATCCAACTGTCCGGAGCAAACGTGCTCATCCTTCCAAGCCTCAGCTTCCTCCTCTGTAGAGCAGTGATGCCACCAGGCTTCTTGCGAATACCAAGGGACAGTGTACGTGAAGGTTCTGGCACTCAGGAAAGAGCTCCAGAAATGTAGTGCCTGGAGAATGGGATGAACGAGGGTCATGGTCATGGGGACCCAGGGCTGAGTCATAGCTGGCTATGCTGCCCCTCTGCCCACTCCCCCCCCCCACACACACACACCCCTGCCCCATTTCACCAACCTGGTCCCTCGGTGTGGAAGGAATCAGTTTTCCCTAATCTCACATGACCAGCTCCATTGCTGGGCTGGAGATGGGACTGACCTTCTGACCGGTGTGGACAGGCTTGCCCGCAGATGGGGCAGAAACTCTAGATAGTGTAGACGGTTCTGGCTGGAGCCAAGGGCAGACCCTGGGCAATATGGACTGCTCCGGCCAGAGAGGGAGGCCACGGGGGCGGGAGTAGGGCTGCCTGGGGTGGGGGCACTGCTGGTCTCTCAAGTTGTGAGCGGCCCTGGGGGGCGGGCCCAGGGCGGGGCTGGGAAGGCGGGGCCACACGGGGCACACGGCAGCTCCCTCCGGCACCCGGAGGGCGGGGCTGCCCGGCTCCAGGCTGCAGGGGGTGGCTGCCCGGGCCACTTCGCTTGCAGGATGGACAGAGGCGAGGAGGGAGGCAGCGCCCTGACGGACCCCGGGTCAGGGAGCAGCAGGCGGGGTAGGCACGGGCGGCGGGGGAGGGGGGGAGGTTGGGGGAACGACCAGAGCGCAGTGGGGGTGGTGCTGGAAGAGGTGTGAGGGTGTTGGGGGTCTCTCTAAGTGTAGGGGTGCTCTGAGGGGGCATCAGCCTGTCAGTGGCAAGGAGGAGGGGGAACACTGTCGCCTTTCAGGGGAGTGGGGGTGCTGGGCCAAGGGGAACTATAAATAGCTTCTTCCTCCAGCCCAGAGAGAGGGACAGCCAGCAGGAGCTGCCGGAGGCCCTCATGCTCTGCCCTTTGCTGGCCTCCAAGGGGGTCATGTTTGTCCAGGTCCCCCCTCAGGGGTCACACATCATTTTGGGGAGGCCCAGGGGCTCATTTGGAAAATTTTTCATGTGAAGTGGCTTTAGCCCTTAAACCAGCATTTCTAGGGCACCTACTGTGTGCCTTGTGTGGGTCTTGGGCTGCTCTAAGCACCTACTGTGTGCTCTGTCCTGGTCATGAACTTCTCTGAGCCCTAACTGTGTGCCTTGGCTGGCCCTGAGTCACTTTGAGCACCTACTGTGTGCCCTGTGCCAAGTTGGAATCAGCAAGTGCGGACCACAGGTCACAGGCTGCTCAGTCATATGGCTCCATACCCCCAAGTTGGAACCTCACACCCTCTGTGAGCTCTGGGCCCAGGGAGATACCGGGAATGATCCTTGGCTTGAAGTGCTCAGAGGAAGCTGGAACTCCCAGGAACTCCCTGAACCTCCCAGTGGCAGCGGAGGGGAGAGGAGGAGGGAAATAAAGGGAAAGGGAGGCAGTAGAGAGCAGCAGGCCACGGCAGCATGCCTGTCTCTGTGCAGGCCTGGGTTGCTAGTGTGCACGCACGTGAGGCTCTGTGTGCAGGCTTCTATGCACGGGCATGTGGGCATGAGGGTCTGTGTCGCATTCGCTGAGGTCCCTGGGCCTTTAGGCTGCAAAGTCTGGCCAGGACTGACCAGCCAATCCAGGGATGGGGAAGAGTTTGAGCACTGAGAACTGAGGAGCTAGGACTTCAGCCACCCTATAGCTTGTAGCCAGGGACACTGGAGAGAGGCCCAGTGGTCAGTGCAGAGGGCACCACTGGAGCCAACCTGGGCCAGGCCAGGCAGGTTCATAGAGGAGCGGGAAGGCTAAGCAGAACATAGTCACACACCAGTGCATGCTGACATCCCAGTATACTTTCCACCCCATGGCTTTGGGATGGCCCCAAGGAGGGAAAAGCCATGAAGGCTGGCTGTTCTACTGGGCATCTACCGATGCAAGAGGGCATTGGAGGGAACAAACCAGAGCTTAGGTGTAGGGGTGGGAAATGTGGTGACATGGAAGATGTGGGAGGTGAGGTTTTGGAAGGGCTGGGAGTTCATCTGAGTCCATCCTGCACTCTGGGCTGACTCTGTGACCCTGGGTCCTGCTCCCCTCCCTGTTTCCTACTCGAGAAATGGGCAGGGAGATGAAGAATATTCTTAGAGCAGAGGTAGACTCTGGCCTTGGGGAGGAGTCCCAGGCTCCTCCTGCTGGTAACCTGTGGCCTCCCACTGGATGTGGGGACTTGGGAAGGTGTGTCTGGGTCAGCCCAGGGTCAGACTGTTTGGGGAAGAGTGGGAGGTACAGAGCCACGGCTCTTCCTGGGAAGCTAGGCTCAGACTGTCTGGGCGTGGGGAAAGTTTCCTCTAAATGGCCCTGGCATCTTGCCCTGCTCTGGCTACCCTGTACCCCCAGCCTTTGACTAACATCACAAGAGGGCTGAGGAGGAGAATGGGCAGGCCAGAGGAAGTGCTGGGTGACTGTGGATGCTAGAGCACGTAGCTTTTGCAATAAATGCTGGGGGGTGGACAGGGTGTGGGCGGGTGGTGACAAGGTCTCTGAGGTCAAGGTGGCCCCGGGATGGCCTTGGCAATGGCTAGGAGACAGATGGCAAGGCTGGCTGTGTCAGGAACAGAATGAGTGGCTTTGGAGAAGTAGGAAAGTGGGCGGGTTGTCACAAGGGGTATCCTGCTCATCAGGAGCTGCCCACGGGTGTGCTCAGAGCTGCCTCTGCGTCAGGTGGAGGGAAGTGGGGGGTGGACACTGCAGAGGAAGGATGAAGGAGGAAGTGCTCAGCTCTGTCTGGGGGCAGGGCATTCCTCCTGGGGTAGGTGGCTAGAGCTGGTTTTAGGGAGGATCTAGGAGGGCTTCCACCTCCTGAACCTTCATCTCCCGTGAAGGGGGCAAGACATCTATATCAGAGTTATCTTAAGGGTCCTTGCCAGGCTCTGAAGTGTTGGGTGGAGACAAGTGTGTGGCAGGGAGGTCAGAGGGAGGGGGCTGCTGCACCTGTGGTGCGCTGGGCAGAGTCTTGTGATCCTGGCCGGACACACTTTAGTGAGAGAGAACCTGAGGATGTCATGATCCTGTCTGGGGGTTTTGTGGAGGACATCGCTAGAGGGCAGTGTGACCCAGCTTTGAGCAGTGTCGGTGGGGGGCCCCAGGACAGAAAGTGTACAGAACTTGGAGAAGCTGGCCTGAGGAGACAAAGGAGAACGAACCAGGGTTCCTGAACTTCTGGATTTCTCCCCTGCCCTTTGCTTCTACTGCATTCTTAGAGACAGGAGGGAGATAAGTAATATAAATGATATCACCAATGTGCTTTAGAAAGGATTTCTCAGACACTGACACATTTAATCTATACCAGAATCCTATAAGGTTGATGATGCCTGCATTCTATTTTCCCGATGATGAGATGGAGGATCATTTTTAACATATGCAAATTTACAATTTAATTGGTAAAAATGAAATCCTGGAAGAAGTAAGATACTGCCAGGGCTCAGTGAGTCCCCAGGGACCTTGGTTAAAAGGTTCTGCTCACGTGCTCCAGGTGGGCTGGAGTTTAGCCTGAGTTCCCGAGCGGCCAAGGTAAAGAGAGGAAACAATTTTGAGATGTCCCTGTCTGTGAGGTAAAAGATTTTTCCAGCGTGGTTGCGCCGGTCACTCCAGTGGGCGAGGAAGAATCCTGGGGCTCGAGAGAGGGTCGGGACACACGGCTGGGGGGCGCAGCGGTTGACAACTGGCATAACGCAGGGGCCCCCAGACTGGTCCTGACCAACTGAGACCTGCGGGTCAAACAGGCGCAGCTCCTTGGCCTGCAGATCCCTCCCTCCCGGGGGCCCTGAGATCAGCGGTAGCAGTGAACGGAACCCAGGTGCCCTGCGGGCAAGGCTGTGCAAATCGAAGCGGTGGATGAGGCCGATGCAAATCTGCGCGGTCCCGTTGGGCGTGCTGGGCTCGTGCATCCCCGACAGGGTCCGCACTGTGATCCAGGCCCTGAACCTGTGCGGAGTTGGGCATGCGCGTCCCCGATCCCGACGCGAAGGGTGGGCCTGCTGGGTCTAAAACCGGCTGGCAGGCGAGTTGGGCATGCGTGATCGGAGGCCGGTCCCTCCTCAGATGGGGTAGGGCCTACTCGTTCTGGGGCGGGGCCTGCGGGGAGTCTGACTGGCTCAAGGAGGCTCGAGGAGGGGCGGGGCCGGGGGGCGGGGCCTCGAGTGGCCCGAGGTGGCCTGGCTGCTGGGTCGGAAGCCGCGCAGTCCGACTCATCACGTCCCGGGTATGGCGTCCCCACGGGAACTGACCCAGAACCCCCTGAAGAAGATCTGGATACCGTACAGCAATGGGAGGCCCGCTCTGCACGCCTGCCAGCGCCGTGGTGAGGCGGGGTCCGTGGAAAAGGGGAGGGTGGTGCACGGGGTTGGGTGGATAGGGCGGCCTGGGCAGTGGTCTCGCACGGAAAGGGGGCCAAGAACCAGGTGGGGGACAGGTGAGGCTGCCGTGACTGGTGGTAGGGGAGCAGGAACAGGTCGAGGGCTGGGCACAGGTGTGGCAGAACAGGGGGCGGAGACAGGTACGTGGCCGTCTCCCCTCGCTAGGGGCTAGGTCCGGCCACCATCACCTCCGGCCCCTTCTCACCCGAGTCTGTACCCACCAGGTCAGGCCAGGGGAGGATTCGGAGCCTCCTGCTGCCATTCACTTCAGGCCAGAGAGCGTCGGCCAGGTCTGAGCTGTGTTGGCCTTACGGAAATCGCTTGACCTTTCTGAGCCCAGAACTTTCAGAGGCCCAAAGGTGGGCCAGTCCCCTTGGCCTTAACTACCCACCTCTGGGGCTAAAACCGAGCTTTGGGAGGAATTTCAGGGAAGTGCAGTTGTGCTGAGGATGGAGAAGGTGAGAACACCGTCCCATATGGACCTGTCTTTGTGTCCATGGGGTACATCCAGGCGGGGTCGTGGGTGAATGATAAAGTTGGAGGGGGAAACATCCAGGAGACATGCTGAAATTCATGAAATTGTTAAGGAATTGTTAAGGGGCTCGCCTTTCCTGGGATCCCGGTGTTTAATCCACTTTACTTGACTTTCTGCTTGTTCTTAAATGAGTCTGCAATCACTTATTGCCAAGAAAAACAAAGGTTTTTTTGTTTGTTTGTTTTTTTAGGAGTAGCTGAAACATTATAATGAATTTGCAAGTTGGCAAGGACCTCAGAGAACATCTAGTCCAACTTGTACAGATATAGAAATGGAGATCAGGAGATTGTGTGATGTGCTAAGGTCTCCCTGTACTCCTTGACCTCTGCTTGGGCATGATAAGGGAGGGGAGAGTGCTCTGTTCTTGTTTTGCCTTGAGGCCAGCCTGGGGGCCCTGGCTTTGACCAAGATGTAAGTCCTGTGGGTGGGCTGTGTGTATCTCTTACCACACTGGGTCCTGGTAGGGGGTGGCCATGGTTTTGACCAGGCATTCTGGTGGGTCATGGCTCTGACCATGATGTAGGTCCGGGTAGGATGCTGAGGTGGTGATCAGGCTCTTAGCCCCGGAGCCATGGCTTTCCAGTCAATACTCAGTCCTCAGAGGCAATGGCGACCGCCTAGCCAGCCCTCCTTCCAGGCTTTTCTGGAGGGACCGAGGCCAAGGCCCCTTGCTCTTGTGCTTCTAGCCAGTCTGTGTTGTCCTAACGAGGGAGTGTCCGCTGTTATTACATAAAAGGGAAGAAGTCAGAACCTGGGCTTTGAAGGCAGGAACACTCAAGCCGCATCATGGCTCAGTTGTGTGACCTTGGGCAAGGAGCTGACCCGCTAGGCCATGGGTTCCTCATCTGTGGGGTGGAGACAGTCATCATCCCAGCTCCCAGGAGCTGCTGTGAGCCTCTTTTCGAGGAGATGCTTGATAAGTGGTGGCAGCTGGTGCTGTCATTTCGCCACCACCCTTCTTTGCTTCTCAGTACCTCAGAATCAGGAACTGAAGCATCAGCTCTGAGCCAACCCCCATTCCAGATGGCAAAGATGCTGAGGCCCAGTGGGGAGGGGCCTGTGTTTCTCCAAGCTCCAAGGATGCGGTGAAAATATGCCTCTGGCCTGAGCAGAGGGCCTTCCGTGTGGCACTGTCTCAGGGTGTTACAGTAGGTGAGACTCTGGACTGGCCCAGCACAGGAGGGCTTCCTGGAGGAGGAGGCACCCAAGAAACCGAAGATGAGACCTGCAGATTGTATGGGGGTTTGGGCCCCAGGCAAGGGTCCCTGAGTTCACAGCAGGGAGTAAGCCATGAGTGAACATGGAACCTGTCTGGGCAGCACCCGCAGTCCCCAGAGTCTGTTTTCATGTAGCATTTTACCCCCTGTATGGTAGATTTATAACTTGGTGGAAGACCACAAAGACAGGTGAGGACCTGAGGGTGGGGGATGGGTGGAAGCTGACCCAATCACAGGGCTTTGTAGAGAAGAGGATATGGAGCCCCTGGTTGGTCTGTGCTGTGTAGTGGGTTGTCTTTGGCGTCTAGTCCCTGGCCCCTGAGGGCCCCAGGGGCTGCGCGGCTGTGCCTCCTCCACCCCTACTCTCCATTAGCAATTCTTATTCTTTTGGTGAAACTCAGAGCTAAGCATGAGGGCCTGGAAGCTGTTACCTTCTTCATCTTTTACCCCTCAGCTCAGCCTTGGAGGAGCTCTGGGGGCAGGTCGGGCAGGGGCTGAAGAAAGGACTCGGAGCATGCCAGAAAGGACAGTGCTGGTGATAGCCTTTATTAGCAAAAAGGTAGCAAGAACTTCTTGGCTAGGGACACAACTGGAATGTGCACAGGACAATAGGAGAGGTGACTTACTGTCCCCTCTGAACAGGACAGTGATGCCAGGTTGCTTTCTTTTTAAAGAGTTCTCCCTTCCCCAGCCTGGCCCCAAGGAAGTGGGAGCAGGTGCAGTTCTGGAACCTTCTCCAGGACTTGTGGCTGCCCCTGAGGTGGCCCACCAGAAAGTCATCACAGGGTAGCACCAGGCTTGTCCCGGGCCTCTTGATTCCTAGGGCTCTTGCGGCCCTAAGCAAATTTATAGGAAAAGGAACGAGTGAGGTAAGTTGAATGGACATGTCTGCAAATCTCCTTCTGCACATAAGCCTCAGGTTCTGCTGTGTAATTGCTCAGTAGCGAGGCTCTCAAGGGCCCAGAGCTGCAGCTTCGGCTGCACCCCAGCTCCCCTGGTGCATATGCTCTCTCTGTTCAGGCCCTGTGGTGTGCCGTCTTGTGGGCCTCCGTTTGTAATTCCTCCTCTGCTAGCTTGCTTATGTTTTGCTGTTGTAAGCAGAGCTACTGCAAACACACTTGTACTTTGAGCTTTCTTTGGGTCATTTCCTTGGGAGCTTATCTTGAGGAAAAGAGTTGATAGGTAATTTATTGCTCTTGTTTTGCACCCAGTCCTGGTTGACCACCCTGCCTGCCTACTGTGGCCGTGCATGGGACCAGGGAGGAGATCCTGTCACCACACACTGGGGGAGAAGGCCAGGGCTGTCTCTGGGAAGGTAGGAGATGTGAAGAGGGGATGCAGAACCCCACTCCTGAGGTTGTGGGAGAGCCCTTCAGGGAGCAGTGGGAAGGAGGGGAGCAGGCTGGGTGTGTAGGCTTCCCCCGTGCTTAGTAGCTGATTCACTGCCCTTTGGTTGCTTGAGAGCCCTGACCCGCAGTTGTGCAAACAGCACAGGCCTCAGTGTCACTGGCTCTCAGGATGCAGGGCCTTGCCTAACTTGCTTTTCTCTCACCTTCGCCAATGCTGGGGTTTTTCTGCAAATTCACTCTTGCTCATTGTTGGCCTGTGTTCTGTGAGATCCTCTCCTTCCCTCCCCTGAGGCTCACAGTTTGGGTCACATTTGCCCAAAGGTCAGGTACAGGAGCGATGGAGCCCCCACTGGCAAGCAGGGCCCTTTACTTCTCTGAGGGCTTGCCTAGAGACGGACAGGTGCCTCTGCACCCCGAGTCCCAAGGGCAGTGGGTGCTGAGGTGCACCTGCGTCCTCAGGGCCGGGCAGGGGGCACAGCTTCCCAGGCATGCCCTGGCTTTTACCTGGAGATAGTGCTAGGCCTCACTGAGCATTTATCATCCCATTTGACAGGTGAGGACACCAAGGCTCAGAGTTGCCAGTCATGATCAGAGTCAAGAGAGGAACCCAGACCTGACACCTGCGCCCTAGACAGGGCTGCCCCTGGGGCCTCTGTGCTCCAGCTCCAGTGAGGGAGACAAGCTGAGGGGTAGGGCCCAGCAGGCTGTCCCCAAGAAGGGCTACCAGGAGAAGGCACTTGAAGAGCCCTGGGGACAAAGAAGGGGCAGTGACAGGTGCCCACATGGGCCGCCTGTCTGCTGTGGTTTCACATGGCCCAGGTGCTGGGGACGGTGGAAGGGAAGCTTTCTAAGGTTTCTGCAGTGAGGCCACACTGAAAGTGGAGCCGGGTCACGTGAGGCCAGTAGTTTTGCTGTCTAGGTGTCTGTCCCAGTGGGCCAGGGTTTGGGGATGCTGTGTCCAGACCTGTCCCCGCCTCTGGCCTCAGCAACTTCTCTGGCTGGCGCACTGACCTGGCGGCACGTGGGATGGTGCAGGTGGACCGTCTGAGGGACAGTCCTTGTGGACATTGGTCTAGGCGTCTGGTCTCAGCCCCTTGTGGCACTCACCCTGGGTGATTTCGAGATGCCAGCCCCCCCCCATAATTTTTGAGCGCCAACTCCGTGCCAGACCACATGATCCAGAATGGCTCAGACACTGCAGGGCTGCCCTCACTCCAAGTGATCAGGTGCAGGGGGCAGACTCATGGGTGAGGTGATCAGGATGGAGGGAGTGTGCCGGGGTAGCACGGAGGTGGCTGGGAAGAAGGTCTCACTGAAGAAGCAGCTTTTGAGCTGGGCTTTGTACCAGATGAGGCAAAATTCCCAGCAGGGAGGGTAAGCAGTGGAACTGTGCTAGCAGGAATGTTGAAAGGCTGTGCGGGGTGTGGGATTCCCGGATGACAGGTGGGCGTTGACTATCTCCTGGGCTTTGGCTCTGTCCTACCTGTTCATTCAGGGGCGGGGCAGGTCCAGCTTTATATCCGAGGCACCCATCAGCATAAGGGGCTGATGAGATCATCTGCACTGCTGGAGCCCAGACAGGCCTGGGCAGCGGGGTTATGCCAGTGGTGGCTCGAGACCAGCGTCTGAGGCCAGGAGGCCTGGAAGGCCCGTCTGATATCCTGTGCGGGGAGCAGAGGGAGGGGCACATTGGAAGGCATCCCAGCCCCTATCTGACACGGCCTGCTTGCCTTTCAGTTTGCATGACCAACTGCCCAACGCTCATTGTCATGGTAGGCCTGCCCGCCAGGGGCAAGACCTACATCTCTAAGAAGCTGACTCGCTACCTGAACTGGATTGGCGTGCCCACTCGTGGTGAGACTTGGCCTTGGCTTCCAAGGGGGCCTTGGGGCTTTGTGGAGGAGGGGAAGGGAAGAGAGAAGGCTGGCCTGGGGTGGGTCAAGGTCAAGAACTGGGGAGGGCTGATGCTGTGTGAAAGCTGAGCCTTTCTTTCCCCCAGAATTCAACGTTGGCCAGTATCGCCGGGACATGGTCAAGACGTACAAGTCTTTTGAGTTTTTCCTTCCAGACAATGAAGAGGGCCTAAAAATCAGGAAGTGAGTTTGTGTATGTGTGTGATTATGTGTGTTTACAGAGAAGACCCTGGAGCCCAGGTGCCCAGGTGCCCAGCTGCTCCTGAGCCCTGGCCTTGCTGTGCCTGCGACAGGGCTGGTCTCCTGACCTCTCAGGATGTGGTGGGGTTGGGGAATGTGTTGGATATGGGGACATCGGGAAAGGGTGTAGGGCCTCTTTTTTTTTTTTTTTTTCAGATTTTATTTATTTATTTGCGACAGAGAGAGAAAGAGAGAGAGCATGAGCGGTGGGAAGGGGCAGAGGGAGAAGGAGAAGAAGAAGGCTTCCTGCTGAGCAAGGAGCCTGACTTGGGGCTTGATCCCAGGACTCTGAGATCATGACCGGAGGTGAAGGCAGACACTTAACTGACTGAGCCACCCAGGTGCCCCAGGTGTATGTCCTCTTGGTGGCTGGCTCTGCCCTGGGATTCATGAACCCTTAGTAAAGACATCCTATGGGAGGGGAAGATGGGGCTTCAGAGAGATGGAGGAGACCTTGCCAGGGCAGGTCATGGGCCGGCTGCAGAGACCTCTCACTTGCTTACCCCAGGCCCTTCGTGGGCATGGCCTCTGGTAAGGAGGGGGACCCCGTGGGTGCAGGGACACAGGCCTCTGGGATGGGGCAGAGTGGGAGAGGGACTACCTCCTGGCACCTTCTCACGAAGCTAGAAGGATTGGGCCCAGAACCGCATCCTTCCTTCCCTTGCCCCGGGATAAATTTGGAGGATGTTCGGCATGTGCTTGGCATGTTCTTGGCATGGGTAGGACAGGCCTTGGCTTTGCTTTCATGTGGCTCAGACTTCACCCTCCTGTTCTCATTCATGAATTTGCATATGATACCCTACCTCTTGCCCTCCCTGCCCCATTCAGACTTGAACCAAGAACACCAACTGGTGGTCTGAGGATCTGTGCTCTTTTGGGCAGGTATCAGCTGAGGGATCAAGAAGCTTCCTTGCCCTTGCTCTGGGTCCAGCCACTGTGGTAGGGCATTTAGCAGAGGTTGGCCCAGCTCTAGTGACCTCCCCAAATCAAGTGGAGCTCCAGGCCAGAAGCTCCTGGGTTGTTGCCCAGGCCTGGATACTAGGCTGTCTGCTCTGTCTCTGGCCACCAGGGGGCAAGAGCTCCCCACTGTGGGGCTTGGCCCTTCCCCAGCGTGGGCTCTCGGCCAGGCCGCAGCAGCACCAGGAAAGGGCAGGGGAGTCTGACGTTCAGGCCTCTGTCCGAATTGTGGGTAAAACTGGAGGCTGGACCCTCTGGCGACCCAGACAAAAGGGAGGGAACTGATATTTGAACTCCTGCTGTGTGTGGGGTGCATGCTGCCCGTTGTCACTCCTCCCCGTTTTACAGGTGAGGAAGCTGAGGTTCCGGAGTCTCACACAAGATAACAAGTTACTTCCCAGAGCCCAGCCTTGAATCTGTAGCCCATATACCACTAAAAACCGCTGTGCCCATCTTTCTAGTGTTACCCTGTTAGTAGGGCAGAGGCTGTATCCCGTGCAAATTCTGTAACAATCTCAAGCTGTGGGCACCGACCTGCTTATTTGCTCTCCCCTGCACGCGGCCGGTGGTGTCATCTCACTCCCCCAGATGCGGAGGCAAGGTCTGAAAGTGATGGTACTGTGTCGGATCACGCAGGGTTTGAATTTGAAGCCAGGCCTGTCTGAATCCAAAGTGTCTGTGGGAAGAATAAGGGAGCTGGCCCTCCCAGGGCCCACCAGTAAATCTGCTCAGGCCTCCTGTCGAAGGTAGGAGTATTGAGATTAACTCAGATGGGGAAATCCCAACTTGGAGAGGTTGGGGAGCTAGTCCAGGGTGGCCCAGCTGGAACAGAGCCCCCAGCAGGAGAAGCTGGGGGCAGGTTTACGGGGGCCTGTCTGCAGGCACACCCTCTGGCTATTCCTAGAAACCCTCCCTCCTGAATCTAAAGGCTGACTCTGGCCCTTGGGCTTCAGGACCATTTCCCAATGACCAGCCCAGAAGGTCCCACAGGTGATTGGCAACATAGAAGGATCAGACTTTTTAAAATGGGAAGGCTGCGAAGAGAAGGCTAAATTTCCCAGAGCCCTGGGTGACCACACATTGTTGAGGTCCCTGGAAGCTACACAGCGTTGGTGTCTGTCCCTGACACAGGGCACAGTGGAAGGTCCAGGAAAGGGCATGCAGGGTCACGTGCACACGTGCAGGTCACGTGTACACATACGCCACGAGGCACATTCATACTTGCACACTCAGTCTCCTACCGCACACAAGCCCACAGGCCCGCCCGTGGGCACATGCACGTGCGGCTAACAATTCCATTCAGGCCAGTTCTGGAGTTAGCATCCATGGTCCACCTGGAGTTAGCATCAGTCTGCACAGGTGAAGGGCTCAGTCCCATATGCCTGCCCCCACTTCACACCCACACCCCCAAATGCTCAGGCTCACAGGCTGCTCATCCCCTGTCTCCATTGGAGCCCTGAGATCCCTCTTTCCTGGTGCTGCCTCAGCCAGAGCAACCCACTGATCCTAGCCCAGGACCTGGGGTGCTCGTGCGGCTGGCCAGAAATGGCTCTGGCAGTGCCAGTTTCCCAGACTCTCAGAATTCAGGGGGTTTTGGCAGAGGAAAGCTCTTTGAAGTTTTAACCGAAAGACCCACCGGGGCGCAGAAAGGTCACAAAGAGGCATAGGAGCAGAGCTCCTTCCAGGCATGCGGACTCAGCTCTGCCACCAATTTGCCCCTGACCCCAGCGGGCTGCCCCCTGCTCTGCCTGGCCTGTGCCTCCATGCTTGGGCACGGCGGCCCGGCCAGTGAAAGGCCCGGCAGCACTGCCCTTGGATGCGCTGGGGTTTACGCACCCAATCCGAAGTTCAAACAAATGGAAGAAGATCTAACTTTACTCTTGCATGAAGAAAGTGCAGGTAAGGGGCGCCTGGGTGGCTCAGTCGGTTAAGCGTCTGCCTTCGGCTCAGGTCATGATCTCAGGGTCCTGGGATCGAGTCCCACATTGGGCTCCTTGCTTGGTGGGGAATCTGCCTCTCCCTCTGCCTGCCGTTCCCCCGCTTGTGCACGTGCGCATGCGCGTGCTCTCTCTCTGACAAAATCTTAAAAAAACATATCCCCAGTGGCCAGGAGCACATAGCCTTCCACTTACAGCAGAGTTAGCAAAAGCACTGAAATGACCTCAAGGAAAGAGAGCCCTTGAGAGGAGAAGGGGCCCCAGGGACTGGGCCCTCTCCGGGCTGGGGTAGGATGTGTCTCTGATCTGTGGCCCTCCTGCGGCCACGGTTGGGTGCAGGGCTGACCCTGTGTTTTCTCTTCTGAAGGCAGTGTGCACTGGCAGCCCTCCGTGATGTCCGGCGGTTCCTCAGTGAGGAGGGGGGACACGTGGCGGTGAGTGGGACATCCCCGCGACTTCTGGGAGTGGCATGTGGGAGCCTAGCTACATCTAGCCCTTCGCTGGTCAGGTGTCTGGCAGGGAAGAGAGGGTGTGCAGGGCCCTGGGAGGACGTCTACAGCCACTATAAAGGAGGAAGCCAGAGGCTGGATGTGTGCTGGGAATTTCCCTCTGGGCTTGTGGTTGCATTTGACCCAGTAGGACTTCCTTCTGAATACTCACATTGTTGGTCACCACATGTGGTATCTGTTACCTAAGTCTTTAGCCAATGTGATTTCTTCTGGTCTGGGGAGAATCCTGCCCCACATTTAGTGGCTGTTCCAGGAACCCGCTGAATCCTGGGTAATGGAATTCCAACGATGTGTTGGCCCCTCCTGTCAGCTGGATGGGTGGGATGAAGTTGAGCAAGGGTGTCTATGGGAAAGGCCCCTCCTCTCCCCCTATGCAGTCAAACACAGGAGCTGCTTTTTCCTTCCTTTTTCCTCTTGGAGGCGTGCTTCCTGCAGCTCATAATCCCCCAGCCCCATCTGGATCAGTCACCTTCTGGGTCTCGGGAGTTCCCTCCTCCTGACTCCCCCGTTGAAGCCTTGCTCGCAGACCCCATGTCTTCTTTTTCCTTCGTTTACTGACTTGTTTAGTTGGAGCATGTACTCCAGTAGCTTCCTGAGGAAGGTACTTGGGAATTACCTCACATGAGATCTTGTGTGTCTGGAAATGTCTTTTTTTATCCTCGTATTTGATGGTTGGGTTTAGGTGGGAAGTATTTTTCCTTTAGAATTTCCACATCGCTCTGTTGTAGTATGGCTTCTCGAGTAGCTGTGGAAAAGTCGGATGGCATTCTGATTTGCTGATCTTCCCAAAAGTTTCATCTCTTGGAGGGAACTGGGGCTGCCCATGCCCTTTTCTCTGGGGAGAACTTTAGGGCCCTGTGATGGGTCTTCTCCGCCATGCTGGGTCCCGGGGCGGCCCTCTCCAATGAGAAACTCTTTTCTAACAGGTCAGGGAACCTGTCACCTGTTATTACTTTGATAAGCCACCCCCACCAGTTTCTGACAATTGATTCTCTGCTCCACTCCCATTTTTCTGAGCTGCTTCTTCTAGAACTCCTGGTGGTTTCATGCTGGACTTGAGCCCTAATTATATCTTTTTTTTTTCCTCCTGATTGCCTATCTCTGTCACTTGTGTTCTATTTTCAGGGAGACTATCTCAACATTATCGTACAAGCATTCGGTTGAATTTTTAAAGAATTTCTGTGATCCTGTTTTAGTTTCTGAATTCTAAATTTCTCATCACTGAATGTTCCAGTTTTTTAGAACTCTGTTTCTGTTTGGGGGTTACTGCAGTATTTTGTCTCTCTCTTTAGATAACAGTTGTAAGGTTTTTGTTTTGTTTTGTTTTTTTGACATATCTTTCTGTTCTCTGTCCTGTCTTCATTTTCTCAAAGCTCCTTTTATTCTTTTTTATGTAGTCTCTGTTTTTCACATTCGGGGTTTTGCTGAAGCAGCCCCTGAGCCCTGGTTGAATGCCCTTTTAAAAAAAGTGATGCTCTAAAAGCTGCTTTTAGATGCGTGGGTGAGTGGGTCACCCCTGAGGGCACGTGGACGGGCCCCAGGTGGTTCAGGAGGAGCCCCAGACGGGTCAGCCTGGCCGGATGAGGCAGGGAGAGGGCCTGGGGCTCCGCCTGCTCTCAGTTGCACCACCGGGCGGGCCCCCCTTTTCCTCTGCACCCTTGTTCCTTTTCTCTAAGACAACTGGGTCCTGTTCCTGATGCTGCCCGTTCTGCACGGGTGGGTGTGCTGTGCAGGCTGAGGGCTTATGTTTGGTTTGCTCTGTCTCTCCGAGTCAGTCCCCCACATTTTGTCGACATCTCCTCTTCCATTCACTTTATTCTTCTTTTCCCATCTTCGTGGAGTCTCGGGATGGAGTGGAGATAAACAGGGGTTCCGCACTCCATGTTTAACTGGTTTTACAGGAAGTCCTGTTGGCCAAGCATGGACTGAGTGCCTGCTGGGAACACAGGTACCCACTCCTCCCAGCTTCCTTGAGGCGTGTTCCTCGAGGGAGGGGCGGCCCGGCCCGGGCGTCGCAGGTCTAAAGGAGACCGGCCAGGCGGGTGGCCTGGGCATGAGCTGGTCCCCGTGAGAAATCTGGTTCCTCTGCAGCCGCTGTCGGCTGGCTTCCCCCCTGCTCCAGGGCCAGAGTCCGAGTGAACCTGGTTTGGTCCTAGGTTTTTGATGCAACGAATACCACCCGAGAGCGGAGAGCGACCATCTTTAATTTTGGGGAACAGAATGGCTACAAGGTGAGGCGTCTTTGGTTCACTTCCTCAGTCGGGCTGTGCACATTTGGACCCCCCGCCCCGGGCCCCTCTCACAGCCTCCTGATGTGCGCAGGTGTCAGGCAGGTGGGCTCCAGAGTGGATGTGGGATACAGGAGTTGCCATTTCCTCTCTGTCTGGGGTTTTCTTTTGGGGGAGGTGGGCATCTTATGGGAGGGTCCTGGATAGGATGGCACCTAGTTTGGTTGGGGGCTTCTCGACCCTGTCGCCACCCCCAGAAGAAGGGCCTGGGGTCACCCTGGCCATCAGGGAGGTGGGAGCTCCATGGAGCCAGGCCCAGGACCCTGAATGTGTCTGTGGTTCCTTCCCTCCTGCCGGCCCTGGTCCTTGCCGAAGACCTTTTTTGTGGAGTCCATCTGTGTGGATCCTGAGGTCATAGCTGCTAACATTGTGGTGAGTGGTGTCTCTGACCTTGTGGGGGCAGTAATACAGCTGAGGTGGCATGTGACAGTGAGGTCTGTCTCTGGGTTTGGGCTGGTGCCTAGGCCAGCCTCTCTTTGGGCTTCTTGAACATTGGGGGCAGGGAGGGAAGGCGGTGCAAGGCCAGGTCAGGAGATCGGAGACTCCTGAGCACCCCTCGTGTGGAGGGCCGTGTAGCTGGGGGGCATTCACTCTTGCTCTCTGCTCTTACCTTCCCCTCCCTTTCCCCCTCATCATTTCCTGGACAGTGAGAGAGGAGCTTCAGCCTCTGGAGGTAGGGGGTGGGGGTAGGAAGTGATGTTTATATTTCGAAAGCGAAAGAGATTTGACCTCTCTCCACTGCCCCTGTTTATCCAAGGAATGAACATCTGGGTTGGGGGAGATGGTTCAGCTGGGAAGGGGCTTCCGGGCCCTTTGCTCCTCTGGCCTCACATCCCCCTGTGCCACAAAGATGAGGACTCCTATCTTAGGCTGCCCAGTAACACTCTGTTGGCGCTGGTGTGGGAACTAAGACCAGGGAACTGCTGGACTCCTTCTAACGGAACCAGTCTCCGGGGATCGGCTGCCAGCTTCATGCCCCCAGCCTTGCCCTGGCCTCTGGCTCAGCCTCCCCTCACCCCCTACCCAGCATCCTCCTTGGTATCTAGCCCTGCCTGGCCTCCAAGCCTGATGTGTCCTTGCTCTGTGCCTGGTCCGGCAGCAAGTGAAACTGGGCAGCCCTGACTATGTGAACCATGATAGTGACAAGGCCACGGAAGATTTCATGCGGCGCATTGAGTGCTATGAGAATTCGTACGAGTCGCTGGATGAGGACCTGGACAGGTGAGTGAGGAGAGCACCACGTCCCGCAGCTTATGATGGGTGGGTGGTGGGGGTCCTGCTCAGCTGCCTCCTTGTGACTCGCCGGGGTGGTGGCTGAGCGGCCACCCCAGCAGTCAGAGATGGTCTGGCCTTGTTTCTTTCCTTTGGGCAGAAATTGTGGGCCAGAGGTGACTTGCAGAACCCCTATTACCTTATCTGGGGCTCTGCAAGTCAGAGTTTTCTGTTATTCCATATGACTCAGTGACCCTGCACTGGGCATAGAGCTTACTAGAATGGAAGGGAGGGAGGGCGAGAGGGAGGAAGAAAGGAAGAAAGAACAGAATTTTCTGCTATTCCCTTATAAAATCAAGCCTAATTTCTGTGTGGAGAGTCTTCCCGCAAGGCATTTGCAAACATTACATGTTCTTTAAGTGTGCAGTCTGTGTTTTGAGATGGGGGGGGCGGGAAGGAGTGCCCAGATCCTGCTTACAGCTGACAATGACCCATGCTGATAAGCCCCACTGCCTCCTTCTGGAATGGCCGACCCAGCAGGAGTAAGTGTTGGGTGGGAGGGGTCTTTAGGCCCACAAGGGGCATCAGCTGAGGCTCTTACAGTAGCAAACTTTATCTGTGAAGGGTCAGGTAGAAAATATTTTTGGGGGCATACAGTCTCTGTTGAGCTATTTAACTCTGCCATTGTAGTGCAAAGGAAACATAGACAACATGTCAATAAATGGGCATGACTGCGTTCCAATAAAACTTTATTTACAAAAACAGGCTGCGGGCCGAATTTGACTTTTTGGCTATAGTTTGCCAACTTCTGTATTACAGTCAAAGTGGGTGCAGTGGTTAAGCAAGTAACACTGTGGCCCCTTGGTAAAGTATTGCATAGTCACAGATCATAGCCAAGACACTGGGGACAGGGTAAGTTATGTGGCATTAAGTGAAAGTCTGGAATGTAAACTTGGGCATAGGGTCCTGTATAATCACATGAGAACATCTAATGCGTACAGACCAAGGGGAACAAGCACCCGTAAGAGGGATGATTTCTGGGGGTCTTTACAGAATAGTTCCTACTGTAACTCCAGTAGGAACTCCTCCTCTGGCTGAGTCTCCTTGGCCGGGCTCTGTGGCCAACCCCAGCCAGTCAGCACCCACTGCCTGGGCCCCGGTGGTTTTTCGTGTTTCTCTAGTCACCCCAGCACAGTGGTTCTTGTAGTTCTGTGATGTGAGCGCACGAGAGAGGCTTAACTGGAACAGCTCCTGTTGGATTCCTCAGTTAACATTGCTACTGTTTTTATTGGTGTCCATGTAACAACCCTAAACTTAAACCTAGGCCCTCGGGCCAGACAGTGAGAACTCAGATGAGAACCTTCAGAGGGCCTCCCTGGGCCAGCCCAGAGCAGGATGCCTGAGAAACCCCATCTCTCCTCCTGTTGCCTCCCCAGCACCCAGCAAACAGAAGCAGAGCGTGTTCTCCCAACCACCCCGCTGCCCAGCCCGAGCAAGCAAGGGAAGTGGCTGAGCTGGGGTACAGGGGCGGGGTTTATTGGGGGAAGGAAAGGCAGGTCCAGGGATGGCTGGCAAGGGAAGCGGAGGCGAGGAGCATTTGCCAGCTGCCCCCAGGTCAGTCGTGGAAAAAACCATCTCTTATTCACCTTACAGACTGTGCGTTGAGAGCTCAGAGGTAGGCAAGCGGGGTCCGGGGGCCACAGAGCAGCAGTGAAAGTCACAATGTGTATGACTGACCCTTTGGATGTCACCTTTTGGAAACACGACAAGTGTTGAGCACCTCTCACAGGATCTGTCTGGCTGTTCCACGTGTTGTGTTGCTCCATCCTCACCCCTGTCACTTGCACACCAGCTGCCTGTCCATGTGTTGTGGTCTCAAGCCCAGTGGTCCGAAATGCACAGCTCTGTGGCCACTTCCGATAGTGGCAGGATGAGCCCTCGGGGGCCCAGTCACACTCACACCTCTCTCTCTCGACCTTCTCTCTGGAAAGGGATCTGTCCTACATCAAGATCATGGACGTGGGGCAGAGCTATGTGGTGAACCGGGTGGCTGATCACATCCAGAGCCGCATCGTGTATTACCTCATGAACATCCATGTGACCCCTCGCTCCATCTACCTCTGCCGGCACGGGGAAAGTGAGCTCAATCTCAAGGGCCGGATTGGCGGGGACCCGGGACTGTCCCCCCGGGGCAGGGAGGTCAGTGTGTGTGTGTGTGTGTGTGTGTGTGTGTGTGTGTGTGTGTGTGTGTGTGTGCGCGTGCGCGCACTGGCGTGCTTGGGGGTGGTGAGGACAGCTGTGCATTGGTACTTCTTGGCAGCTGGGTACATGTATGCATGTGTCCAATGGGCCTGGACTCCAGCTCTTATAGCTCGTGTGTAATCAAGGTGGATGAACTTCATTCCGTCTGGAATGTTCCTGTCATGTAGGGAAAGTCACCAAGCACCACGCTTGGATCTCTGGCTTCCACGTGAGCTGTCACCAGCTGAGCCCCTTTCCCTGGAGAGGCATGCCATTATGGGAATGACCCAAGTCCCTGCAATGCAGCTGATCGCTGCACCACAGTCCGGGGGAGATACTCAGGCCTCTGTAGGGAGGTCACATGGTCCAGGACACATGGTCGGGAGGTGGGCAACGGCAGGGGACATAATGGTCCACAACTGGAACTGCACAGAGGGTCTGGAGAGAATGCATAAGGACAGCACTTGAGGGTGTGGGTGTTCTCAAGAGGTCAGTTCTCTGTGTTCTGAGGCTGGGTGGGCATGACACCATTGTGCCCTGTGGCTTCATGGTCCTTTGTGGGCCGCCTTGGATCTGTGGGTCTGAACTTGCTTCTGATGCATTTCAGTTTGCCAGGAGTCTGGCCCAGTTCATCCGTGATCAGAACATCAAGGACCTGAAGGTCTGGACGAGCCAGATGAAGAGGACCATCCAGACAGCCGAGGCCCTGGGTGTGCCTTATGAGCAGTGGAAGGTCCTCAACGAGATCGACGCGGTAATCACCTGCCCTTTGCTGTCCTCCCAGCGCCCCTGCCCTCCACTGCTTAGTGCTCCCAGGCCCCGCTCTCCGCTGATCAGCGCTCCCAATCCCTGCCCACCCCTGCCCGGTGCTCCTGGGCCCCCGCTGAGCTCAGCCAGCGAGACTGTGCTGAGGCCCCGGGGGTGCTCTCTCCTTCACTTTTGTTCAGTTTTTTCGGGATTGGATTCCCACATCCCTGTGTCTTTCCTTCCTTCTCTTCTTTTGAATTTAACTATCTCAACCAACCAGAATTTCTTTTGGCGTTCCAACATAAGCCTTAAAACTGATTTCTCCCCGATTAACTCACCTTCCTATAACCCCCCATCTGTCTTTTCCCTGTTGATTTATTTCACCTACTTTTATATTAAGCATGATTTACAGTATCACACTCTTTTAATTGGGGCAGCTTTTTACTCTGTTTCATGGCCATTTGGATATCTTTTGTGAGGTCTTTCGTTCTTTTTCTCCCCTGATTGGATTGTCTACCTTTTTCTCGGTGATTTTTAGGAGTTCTTTATGTATTTTGGATACACTCCCAGTTTTTGATTGGGAGCCGGACATTTTGGATAAACAATGCTGGAGATGATTCAGGCTCGGGTGAATGTTCTCTCTCTCCAGAGGGTTAACTTTTACTTTGGGCAGTCAGTTGGGGTAGGTTACCTTAGTCTACTCAGGGACAGAACAATTGCAAAGCTGCATTTTGATCTTTATAGAGGCCAGTCAACGTTGAGGCCTTCCTCCTTCTCCGAGAATGTGGCCTGTCAGGTTCTGATGGAATACTTTGTGGGCCCAGGCTTCTGGTTTTGGCCCCTCAGCCCAAGATGGTTGCCGGTTCCTCCAGGCTTCTGGCCACTCAGTCCCTCCTTCCCGCTTGGCTTCTCCTCCTCCCCCCCCCAACCCCATTTTACTGAGATATAATCAGCATGTAACACTGTGTTAGTTTTAGGTGCATAACATGATGATTTGGTATACCTATATATTACAAAATGATGACTAAAATAAGTTAACATCTGTCACCTGCCGTAGTTACACATTTTTGTGTGTGTGAGGAGAACTTTTAAGATCTAATCTCAGCAACTTTCTTTTTTTTCTTAAGATTTTATTTATTTATTTGAGAGAGTGAGAGAGAGCAGGAGCAGAGGGGAGGGGAAGAGGGAGAAGCAGACGCCCCACTGAGCAGGGAGCCCAGTGCAGGACTCGATGCTGGGACTTGATGCCGGATCTGGGATCATGATCTGAGCCGAGGGCAGATGCTTAACCGACTGAGCCACCCAGGTGTCCCTCAGCAACTTTCAAATATACGACAGAGTATTGTTAATTGTAGTCACCATGATGTACGTTATATCCCCAAGACTTATTTATCTTTTTTTATGTATATATAATTTAAGATTTTTATTTATTTGTGTGTGTGAGAGAGAGAGAGAGAGAGAGAGGGCACAAGCAGGGGGAGTGGCAGGCAGAGGGAGAGGCAGACTTCCCGCCAAGCAGGGAGCCCGATGTGGGACTTGATCCCAGGCCCCTGGGATCATGACCTGAGCCGAAGGCAGATGCTTAACTGACTGAGCCACCCAGGAGCCCCGAGACTTATGTATCTTATCACTGGAATTTTGTACCCTTTGACCACCTTCACCCATCTCCCCCACCCCCAGCTTCTCATCTTTTTAACTGCCACTTTCAAAGCAACAAAACCCCAAAGGGAGAAATGATGCTGTGTATCAGGTTCCCCTCTTTGAGCGTCCCTTTTCTCCAAGACCCTGGCCCCTCATGGCCTCTCCGCCTTGTAGCTCTATGATAATATCAAGCAGGTTTAAAATTTTTTTTTCTCTCTGGCTTTTCTAGTTGCTCTCCCTGGAGGGTTGTTCTGAAGCAAAAGCTAGGCTACCAGTGCCTGAAGTGCAAGCTGGTAATGAGATCAGATTTGACTTGTAGAAAGGTTGTCCCAGCTGCATGTAGAGAATGGTTTTGCTGGGGCGAGGTAGAGGGGCAGGCTGGAGAAGGGAGACCAGTGAGAGGTGCTCGCAGTGGCCTGGTAAGCTGATGGATGACATCTGGAACGTGACCGGCAGCAGTGCAAGAGAGACGAGTGGATGGACTTGTGGGCCGTGTACTCATTTATTCACGTATTTATGCCAGCCTGCCCTGGGGTGGGCACTGGACCAGGTGCCAGGGACCCACATGTGGGGAAGGGATAGAAGTGATAACTGAGAAGAAGACAAGTGTGCAGGACCATTCCAGGTTTCCGGCCCCTGGGAAGGGTTCTGGGTCACGTGAGGGTAGGAACTGTGTCTGCCTTGTGCCCCACATGGTGGGTGCTCAGTAAGTATGGACTGAGTGGAAGGAGGCAGTCTGGGGGAGAATTGGTGAGCTCTTGAAAAGGGTTAGTACTCTTTGTGACCCCTCTCGTAGTTCCTTTGAGCATCTTGTAGGCTCCCAGCAGTTGTGGCTGCTGGGAGTCGTGGGAGGCCTGCAGCCACCCTTCCTCGCTCTCCCTGAGCCCGCTTGGGTGCCAGGGTCTGCCCTGCAGGTACTGGATGTGGCTCTAACATCGGGCTTTGCAGAGAAGCCTTAGGCCACCCCAGTTTTTTTTTTTCCTTTGTAGTTAATCTGATTATTTTCCTAGATGCTGGTGGATTCTCTTCTTTATCTTTCGGGTTTGGAAACTGTTCTAATATCTGTGATCTATTCATCATCTTTCTATGTTTATCTTTCTTCTTTTCCTGGGTTCTGGTAAACAGCCTTGGGCTAGCCTTCTATTTCAACACTGGGATTTTTTTTTTTCTTAGTTCAGTCCACAGTTCACGGCCTTATTTGTTCTTTTTTTAAAAAAAAAAAATGCCAGCTTTATTGAGAAATAATTCACATACCATATGGTTCACCTACCTAACGCGTACAATTCAGTGGCTCTTAGTATAGTCACACAGTTGTGCACCCACCACCGCAATTAATCTCAGAACATGTCATTACTCCAAAAAGCAACCCTGATCCCGTCCCTCCATTTCCTTCCAACCCCTCCCCCCCTCCCCCCCCCCCCCAGTTCCGAGGCTACTGCTAATCTATTTTGTATCTCTGTGGACTGGCCCAGTGGGGATATTCCATATAAATGGAATCATACACTATGTGGTTTTTTGTGACTTAGCATGTGTTCTTTTCTTTCACGTAGCATGTTTTCAAGGTCCAAGCAGGTGTCCGAGTTTCATTCCTTTATATTGCCCTGAATCCTGTTGGACAGATATACCACATATGACGTATCCAGTCATCTCTTGATGGGCTTTTGGGGGGTTTGCATTTGGGGGCTCTTGGGAATAATGTTGCTGTGAACATTCATGTGCAGCTTTTCGTGTGGACATGTCCTTTCTCTTGGGTGTGTACGGAGGAGTGGAATTGCTGGATCATATGGTAAACTCTGTGTTCAACCTTGTGAAAAACTGCCAGACCGTAGCATTTCCCGCCAGCAGCGCATGAGGGGTCCAATTTCCCCACATCCTTACCAACTCTTGTTATTATCTGTCGTTTTTTTTTTTTATAGCCAACCAATAGCAGAACGTCATTCAGCAAGTTCTCTGCCGCTTTCTAACAAAGATGACCTTTTCTTTAGTGTCCACTAAATACCATTTCCATTTCCTTCTGAGGCCTCACCAGAAGCAACTTTCACATTCGTATTTCTTTTTTTTTCTTTTTTTTAAGATTTATTTATTTATTTGAGAGAGAGAGAGAAAGAGCATGAGCGAGGGTGGTGGGGCAGAGGGAGAGGAAGAGAGAGAATCTCAAGCAGAATCCCCACTGAGCCTGAAGCCCAGTACGGGGCTCGATCCCAGGACCCTGAGATCATGACCTGAGCTGAAACCAAGAGTTGGCTGCTTAATCAGCTGAGCCACCCAGGTGCCCCCAATATTCGTATTTCTAGCAGCATTATGCTCATGAGGATATATGTATTTCTAAGATGATAGAAGCTTTCCCTACTCTGCTTCACTTCCTTCTGAGCCTTTAGCAGAATCACTGTCAATGCCCGTATTTTTACCTAGTATCTGGTGATTGCCAACGATCCTTGGCATTCCTTAACTTACAGCTGCATCACCTCAATCTCTGTCCTCACATGGCCTTTTTCCCTGTGTGTCTTTTTGCGTCTTCACATGGTCGTCTTGAAAGGATATCAGTCGGTGGACTGGGGCCCACACTTGGTGACCTCATCTACTTGGTTACATCTGCAAAAACTCTATTTCTTTTTTTTTTTTTTTTTTAAGATTTTATTTATTTTAGGGGCGCCTGGGTGGCTCAGTTGGTTAAGCGTCTGCCTTCAGCTCAGGTCATGATCCCGGGGTCCTGGGATGGAGCCCAGCGTCAGGCTCCCTGTTCAGAGGGGAGTCTGCTTCTCCCTCTCCCTCTGCCGCTCCCCCTGCTTGTGCTCTCTCGCTGTCTGTCAAATAAATAAATAAAATCTTTAAAAATATATATATATATTTTTTAAGAGGATTTTTTTTTAAAGATTTTATTTATTTATTTGAGAGGGAAGAGGGTCAGAGGGAGAAGCAGACTCCCCGCTGAGCAGGGAGCCCGATGTGGGACTCGATCCCGGGACTCCAGGATCATGACCTGAGCCGAAGGCAGTCGCTTAACGACTGAGGCACCCAGGCGCCCTATATTTTATTTATTTTAGAAAGAGAGCGAGAGAGCATGCATGAGCTGGGGCGAGGGGCAGAGGGAGAAGGAGACACAGAATCTCAAGCGGACTCCACGCTGAGCGAAAAGCCAAATGTGGGGCTTGATCTCGCAACCCTGAGAGCATGACCTGAGCCAAAATCAAGAGTCGAACACTCAACTGACTGAGCCACCCAGGTGCCCCAAAGCCCTATTTCTAAATAAGGTCACACT
Organism: Eumetopias jubatus; assembly: GCF_037043125.1. Taxonomy (NCBI): domain Eukaryota; kingdom Metazoa; phylum Chordata; class Mammalia; order Carnivora; family Otariidae; genus Eumetopias; species Eumetopias jubatus. The sequence continues at coordinate 200,506,552 of NW_028274807.1, forward strand.
AACAGGAACCATGCATTAGGACTCGAACGTATCTTTCAGCAGAGACACATCTGACTCAACAAAGATGGTTTGTCTTTCTTGGAATTTTCTTATTTCACATAAGTTATCTCATTTGTTGACACAGAGTTGTTCACAATAGTCCCTTAGAGTCTCTTCTCTTTCTGGAAGCTTGATAGTAACATTCCTCTGTCATGCCTAATCATAGTGATTTGAGTTTTTTCTCTCTTTTGTTTTTAAGATTTTATTTATTTATTTGACAGAGATACACAGTGAGAGAGAGAACACAAGCAGGGGGAGTGGGAGAGGGAGAAGCAGGCTTCCAGGGCGCCTGGATGGCTCAGTTGTTGAGCATCTGCCTTTGGCTCAGGTCATGATCCCAGGGTCCTGGGATCGAGCCCCACATCAGGCTCCTTGCTCGATGGGAGGTCTGCTTCTTCCTCTCCCACTCCCCCTGCTTGTGTTCCCTCTCTCGCTGTGTCTCTCTGTGTCAAATAAATAAAATCTTAAAAAAAAAAAAAAAAAGGCAGGCTTCTGCCAAGCAGGGAGCCCAATGTGGGGCTCGATCCCAGGACCCTGGGATCATGACCTGAGCCGAAGGCAGACGCCGAACGCCTGAGCCACCCAGGCGCCCCTTGAGTTTCTTCTCTTGTCAGTCTAGCAAAAGGTTTGTGAATTCTGTGAGTCTTATCAAGGAACCAACTTCTGCTTCCATTGCTTTTCTCTGTCTTCTGTTTTCTATTACATTTATTTCTGCTCTAATCTTTATTATTTCCTTCCTTCTGCTTGCTTTGCATTTAGCTTGCTCTTCTTTTTCCAGTATCTTAAGGTGGGAGATCAGATTATTGTTTTGAGATCTTTCTTTTTTTTCTCCATACAGACATTTACAATTGAAAGTTTTCCTCTTGGTCTTTCCTTTTTTAATAGACAACTTTGCCCCAAGGCTTTGTCTAGAAAACAACTTAGAACAAAGGCAGAGACCAGCAACTTTTTATTAGGACATTTTATGGCTTCTTTCCCTCTCAGAGCCCTTAAACCACACTTATGTGTTGTCAGCCAGTGTTCTTCTCTGCTGGATTTTTTAAAAAATAGCATTTATAGAAGGTAATCCATGCTACGTGTGAGTGCATGTGTGTCTTGAAGAACACAAGTGAATTCTTGCTTTATAGTTTGTACAATAGTCCATAACTCAGAATACGTATTTCTACAGCACAGAAAACAAAAGACACAAGGAAAGACACATAGTTAACATTCCTTTGTTTATTTTTATGGCATAAACTGGATGGATGGGTAATGGATGGATGGAAAAAGACTGTTCTGGTAGCTCTGTACAAACGAGGGGCTGCCCCCTTGCTCAGCGTCCCCATGAACCTGCTCTTCCCAGTGGGGTTCTAAGCTCCGGGCTGGGAGGGCCCCTATGGCCCAGGAAATGCCCTGTAAACCTGGTCCCCTCTGCGTGCCCTTCCCCCGCCCCCAACACAGGACTGACCCCCACGCCTGGCTTGGGAGATGTGACAACTGCCGTGTCTCCCTAGGGCGTCTGTGAGGAGATGACTTACGAAGAAATTCAGGATCATTATCCACTGGAATTTGCCCTACGGGACCAGGACAAGTACCGGTACCGGTACCCCAAGGGGGAGGTAGGTGGGATTTGGGGGCTTAGTCCCAGCCGCCACCTGTGGTCTGCCCCAGGATCCCTGGGGGACTCTGTGGAGGCTGCGTGGACAGCAGGTGGGGCCTGACCTCAGAGCTTGGCCAGACTGGGTGTGTGTGTCATCTCTGCCACTTCCCAGCCATGATGCCCAGGCCGCAGTCCCCACCCCCCCTTGGGCGGTGGGTGGACATTGCTGCATGGGACTCCCAACTCTGAGACTCATTGGATCCCTGCTCCCCGATGTTCCCCATCTTTGCCTTTCCCCTTCCCCAGGGTATCACAGGCATCATGTTCTCCCCGTGGCTCCAGACACAGAGTCCTGAATACAGACCTAGGGAGACCTTCCCCCGTTCAGTTGTGGCCGCAAGAAGCCATGTGCTCGGACACCTTCCCTCAGGCTGGCTCCTGCCTCAGTCCAGGCCCCAGGTCAGAAGTAGGTCACCTTTGACTTGGGTACCTCCCACTTCCAGGAGGTGGCCTGGGGCAGTGGCCAAATAAAGATACCCCGACAGATACACATGTATGTACACCCATACACGGACTCATGCAGAAGCTACCCCCCACCCCCAACCTCAGGTGCCAGCCCCTTGGCCCCTCTGCTAGACTGTCTTCAGGAAAGGTACAGCTCTGGGGAGCATTAATTATTCCCCATGTCATACTGTGAGGGAGAACTTAGATTTTAAACTAACCCAGGTAACAGTAAAAATAAGCCAAGCAGTTACCTATTCAGACTTGAGAATACAGCGGGGGGCGGGGGGGGAGGGGGGGGATTGGTAGAGAAATTACAGTTACTAAAAGAACTGATCTAGGCTTCCCCTGGAACTACAGGGCTTCGCTCCCAGTCAGTGCCCAGGGGGCACTTCTGGCTCCAGCTTGAGGTGTGTGTTTTGAAGTCCTGCTCATTGTGTACAAAGAGGGCTTGGTCTCCAGGTGGAGAAATCTCTAAACCTCAGGGCCCACGCTTGGTCCAAGGGCTCCCTCGTCAGCTACTTCATGGCACCCAGGGGAGGCACAGGGCAGGCTGACCGTGAAGATCATTGTTCCTGGGTCCTCAGGCATGCCGATGGGTCATGTCGCAGGAAGTTTTGGGGGTCTTTGCTCCTCCCACCCCCACGGGTCTTTCTGTGCATTCCGTCTGCTGTGGGCTGGAAGGGCGCAGTGTCTCTCCTTCCAGTCCTCAGTTTACCAGCGTGTGAATTCCAGCAGCAGAGGGTTCCGCCAAGGGCCCTGGGGGTGGGCTTGGTGATGGCCCCTTAGGATGGCAGCCTGAGGCCCAGCTCTGCCCTCTCGTCCTCCCGGGACCTGGCCCTGGGGTGGAGGATGCGATCTCTTTCCCAGACTTCCAGTTCTTCTCCCCTCCCAGCTTCCGTGTCAAGCTGGACATCTCACTGTCCTGCAGAGGCAGGCCCTAGCCCCGAGCTGCCCACCCCCCGTGCCCCTGGGATGCCAGGCTGGAGGATATCTAGCCACAACCTCCCAGAATGATGAGGGGCCTAGGAGTGAGGAGGTAGCCTGCTACATCTCCGTCACTACCCCTGGAGCAGGGCCTGAGGGACCCTTCCCGCTTGTCCTTGCAGTCCTACGAGGACCTGGTCCAGCGCCTTGAGCCTGTCATCATGGAGCTGGAGAGGCAAGAGAATGTGCTGGTCATCTGCCACCAGGCTGTGATGCGCTGCCTCCTGGCCTACTTCCTTGATAAGGCGGCAGGTGTGGGCCGGCCCCCGGGGAGGTGGGATGTATGTATGGGAGAGGGACAGAGGGACCGTTCCGTGGGCGTCCCTGGTGTGCCAGCCCTGCCCATCTGTGTCCACAGAACAGCTGCCCTACCTCAAGTGTCCGCTGCACACCGTCCTGAAGCTGACCCCCGTGGCTTATGGTAAGGAAGCTTCCCGCACACTCACCTGGTTGCCAGACGCTGGCTTTCCATGGGGCTCCACGATGTTTCTGCAGATCCCTTGAAACTCCCATTAGGGGCTCATTCCTCCTCTGCCCCCCCCCCACTGCCTTTCCCAATTTCCTTTTTTTTTTCTAACTAAGCCCTACACCCAACTTGGGGCTTGAACTCATAACACCAAGATCAAGAGTCACACGCTCCACAGACTGAGTCAGCTAGGAGCCCCTCCCAATTTACTTTTTTGTTCTGTTTTATTTTAATTTCTGTGGCCACACAAGCCTTTCCCATGATCCTTAACCATCACCCACCTGCATGAGGGGCTTTTCTACTGTTTTTTCAGAGACCCCCCACAAAGCCCCATGGCCCCCAGGACCTGGGCCTTAACATATTCAGGGTATTTTGAGTTCAGAGTCGTTTGAGTCCCAACTCTGCCTTGCATTGTGCCCGCAGGGACCTCAGGCCACCTCCTAAGCTCCTGGGTCTCAGCTCCTCACCTTCAGCACAGGCTACGAGGCACCCCTCAGGTGGTCGTGTCCTTGGGAGAATGACGGGAAAAGCCCAGTGACAGCTGATGTTGTTCCCCTGTGTGCTCACCCCCTCATCCCCATGGCACTGAGCCCCTGGCGTGACGTGCGTTTGGCCTTGTGTTTGTGGCGTGCTTGGGGTGTGAGTGGTGCGGGGGCCCCGAAGGCTCACAGAACGATTCCGCGCCGCGCTCAGGCCGCTGCACGGCTCGTGTCCTCAGGGGAGCCTCCCGGGTGTCTGGGCTTCTCCCCAAGGCTGCGCGGTGGCACTTGATAAGCACGGGCCTGCAGGGTTCCTTGTCCTTCCTCACGTGCTCCCCAAAGCTGCCCAAGGTGGGAGGGCCCAGATGACGCTAAGAATGGCTGCCCTGTTCTGCGATACCCCGGGCTTCCCCCTGAGAGAAGCTTCTATCCTCTACGGCTCCAGGAGGGGAAATGAATTTACATCCTCCCTTTGGCAGGTTGTAAAGTGGAGTCCATATTCCTGAACGTGATGGCTGTGAACACGCACCGGGACAGGCCTCAGGTAGCAATGGGGTTACTGCTGGGGTGGCGAGCCTATTCCTGGGGGTATCCAGATACAGCATCTTCCAGACCCAGGGCCAGTTGGGGTGCCTGCCAGAGAGGACTTGAGTTCTCTGCCAAACCTACTGTCTTATCATCAGGGCAAGGTCATGGCTCTGGGCTGGGCCTTCCCGAGGATGCTGCCCTGGGAGTGGGGAGGCCCCTGGAGCTGGGCCACCAGGGTAGGAAGTGCCTGAGCCTGGGTGCAGTGGCTTCCCAGCAGCCCTATCACAGGGGTCTGAGCCAGGGGGTGAGGGGGTCCCAGCTGGGAAAGAAGCAAGAGGCCTGCAAGGGGATGGATGCAGATTCTTCCATGATCCCCTACAAGTTCAGGCCTCATGAGCATCCTTTCCAACTTGAGCAACTTTAAAAATTAAAACGGTGTGCGCTTTGTTAGGGAAAGGGCCATGTAGGTGCAGAGAGGGTGTTGGCGCTGGACAGAGACGGTCCTGCAGAAGAGCAGTTCACGACCCTGTGTTCCCCCAGTGCCTTGTTTAAGATAGAAGCTCCTCAAAGTATTGCCCAGAACCCCTTTCTGTGTCCATGGGAGGTCTCTCTGCCACATTGATTACCTCTTCCACTGAGGCCAAGGGCTAGATCGGCCCTTCTGGACCCCATTCCCAGAGTCTACCCCAAGAAGGCTCCTGGGGTCTCAGTTGTGCCTGCTGCCACCTAAAAGGGAGCATGGTGGGCTCTGGGTCCCTGTTAAAGGTGCACAGCTTGGGCTGCACACCTGCAGCCCCTTGGCCTTGATCCCCACCGACAGAGATGTGTGGACGTTCTTAAGGCGGCTGCCCCCTCACCGGGACCATCCACCATGCAGGCCTCTTCCCTGTTTGTCCCGAGACTCTGCTCCAGGCCTTGTCTGGCCCCCACAGGTCACTGGGGAAGGCATGTCCTAACGGGCACCTTTTGTGCTGAGGGAGGTCCAGAAGGCACTGGGCCCCAGCACAGACTGACAGGGTGATGGTAAGAGAAGCCCCTGGACACGGCCGGCACTGGGGGCTGACCCCCGCATCTGCAGGGCAGGAGCCAGCATGGCCACGGAGTAGCTGGCAGCCCCCTTGCCCACCTCTGCATGCTGGCTTCCAAGACGCCAACTTCTGCTGGCCACAGGTTCCCGGCTCGTTCCCTTTCAGGTGGCAGGATCCCTGGGCCCTAGCCCATTCTTGGGAGCAAAAAGAGATGGGAAAGGGGCCCTCAGGAAGCCTGCCCCATCCCCCAGAGTTGCACCTGCCCCTCCCATTGCAGTGGCTGGTTCAGTGAACCCAGAGGTGGCCCCGCCCCCGGGGGCCATGTCTTCTTGCCTGTGGGTCTGGGCACATCACGTCACACAGGGCTGCGGCCCCAGGTGACCTGCTTCAGTAGGTCATGGTTGTGAGGGCCCACAATCAAGAAGATGGGCCACCAGGATTGGGGGGCTCATAGGACCATCTCGTGGAGCTGAGGAAAGTGTCAGGCCCCCATTATCCCTCAGGCCTGAGCCCAGCGGGCCATGGAAGGAGCTGGGCTCTGTGGCTTGGCGAGGCCTGTCTGTAGCTGAGGGCTTCAGGAGGTCCAGGGCACCCTGTGCCCCAGCTCTGAGAGGACAGAGCAGGCCAAGATGAGGAGGGGTCCACAGGCTGCTGGAGCCTCATCTGACACCTGCCCACCAACACTTAGACCAGGAGGTGGGCACCCCCAGGAGCGGGGCCCCCTTCCCTGCCCCCACTGGTGAGGATTTGAGCCCCCAACAAGCTCTTCCCTCCCAGCTGACTCAGGCCTGAGGCAGGAGGTCGGATGGCCTTGTTCAGGGTACTGCCTGCCCTGTGAGCAAGGAGCAAGCAGGACCCAGGCACCTTCCTCCGCTGCCTTTGAATCCTTGTGTTCATCCACCCAGCATATTTGGAAAGGCTCTTGAGCCCTTGCTCTTAGGGAAATTTGGGGGTTGGAGTCCCATAGCCAGGGCTCCTGGGGGGTGAGTATGTGAACCCAAAGGGTTACATTGATGAGGAAAGTAGACAGCAGGACAGTGGGTGTCCATCTATTCTCGCCACAAGGTGAATGTTCTGTGGTTTGTGTGTGTATGTGTTTGTTTTGCAGAATGTAGACATCTCGAGGCCCCCGGAGGAAGCCCTTGTCACGGTCCCTGCTCACCAGTGACCATGAATCATCCACTGCGACCCCCAGGCAGGTATGGACCTCTGCAAATGAGGTCCTTACAGGCCCCCTGGCCCGTGTGAGTTTCTCTGCTGGAACATCCCAGAGCCCGTGCACCAGCCCCCCGCTTCCTTGTTAATGGTGACGGGGTTACACGTGGTGCCCAACCTGCTGCTATAAAGCATTTGGCCAGACTGCATCTGCCCGGGGCTGGTGAGAGGTGTCCTCACAAGCTGGTCTTGCTGTTGCTGCTCTGAGGTGCTCTCTCCCTGGTCGCTGGGCTCTGTGAAGTGTGAAGCCCTAAACATGTGAACAGAAAGCCCGGCTAGGAGGTTCCCACCGCGGCCGAGCGGTCTGAGGCGGACCTGGCGACCCCAGCAGGGACTCTGTTGTCTCCTCTGTGTGGGACCCCGAGCTCTGCTGCCGGGGCTGTGAGGGAGTGCCCTTCCCGTCCTGCCAGGAACCCGAGAGCCGCCGAGGCCGCCACCTCGTGTCGAAGCCGCTCGTGAGCTCCACGTGCTCACTTCAGCAGAAGCATGCAGGGAGCGCGGGCTTTGGGGTCACCCCTTGTCGATGGCGCATACACTGGAACATTTGGGGGAGCTGGTGGCCAAGGCCACACCTGCCCAACGGCTGTCACGGTGAAAGCACGTAAAGTCAGGGTGGTCGCGTGAACACCCAGGTGCTCGAGGGAGACGGTCCCACCTCGCCCTCCCGGCCATGCTCCCCAGGCTACCTCTCCCCCGTTGCTGCCTGTGTCCACACAGGAGCGGACCCTGGTGGCAGAGAAATGCATTTGCTGTGAAGCATTCAGAGAAAAAAACCTGTCCTGGCGTTCGCTGACCTCCACCTGTGGGGAAAGGCCGGAAACCCGAGGCACCCTGTCCAGGGGAGGATGTTCCCAGCATGGCGCAGCTTTGGCTTCCTGTGCATGGGAGCCTGGCAGAAAACCACCCCAGGAGGCTGCCGTCTGTCACGAGCCCCTGAGTTCCTTTGGGTCCAGAGAGGCAGGCTGGGCAGTGGGTTCTGGCTCCATCTTGTAGATGGGCAGGAGGCCTGGCCAGCAAGTCGAGAGGCTGGGTGAGGAGGTGTCGGTGTCTGTAGTCGGATGCCCTGCTGTCCACAAGTGGGTCCTCATCCAGGATCCCGAGCCCACCTTGTACCCGGAAGCTTCCCTGGCAGGACAGCCCACCTTTCCCAGCCTCCCGGGGCTTTAAAGCCTGCAGGTGCCACCTGCCCCTGAGGGGAGCGCGTGCCCCTGCCCCAGCTGGTGGTCTCTCAGCCTCGTGCACTGCAGTGGCCGTGGACAGACCCGGTAGAGGGCTGGGGCAGGAGCTTCTGGACTTACCTCTTGCCAGAGCCCCTAGCCCTGGACTCAGGACCAGAGGACCATGCCACTGCCTTTGGGACGTGGGGACCACAGCCCTTGTTTCCATGTGCCCCAGAGTTTTGGTGACTTGGTCACATGGACAGTTACTTGTTGGCCATAGTGGGTTTCTTTGGTTGGCGGGCTGTATGTCTGGATGTCCCCACCTCTCCAGGACCTCAGGCTGGCTAAGGCAGGACCAGCGAGGCCTTTTCTCTGTGCCCAGAGGGCAGTCAGGAGCTGCTGGACCCGGAGTGTTACAAGGACTGGGGTAGGGCAGAGGGAAGCCTAGGGGCATGGCAGGGTTGGGGTAACTCCTCTCTGCCTCTGCCTGGAGTGCTCTCTGCATGGGCAGCAACCCGCTGGGTTGGCTGCCGGGTTTTATCCTTGACGGTCGATGTGCTTGTGTCGAAGACGTTTTCCCATTCTCCCTGGAGTGGGTGGTGGTGGATCTCAGCCACACATCACACTGTGTCCAGCATTCTTTGCAATAAATACTTAAAAAAAAATTGGAACACCTGGCTGGCTCAGTCAGTAGAGCACGTGACTCTTGATCTCGGGGTTGTGAGCTCAAAGCCCCATGTTGGGCCTAGAGCTAACTTAAATAAGTAAATAAATAAACAATAAGAATTTAAGGTTGTATCTTGTGGCCATCTCTCCACTTCTGAGGTATTCTCCAGCTGGTTCTGCTGACTCCCACATTGTGGTCTCTCATAGGTCTGTGTTGGGATCTTTGGTCCAGCTCCCACTTCCATGCCTACCCCTCTCTGGAGAGGAAACTGTCTTGCCCTGGAGTAAGTCCTGGGCCTGGTGCCCATGGGCAGGGACAGGGCCAAGTTTTCTCTGGGCCAACATAGGGTTCTGGGTCCTCACCCCAGGATGTGTGAAGGGGCCTCTGGGGTGGAGGACCATTAAGGGGAAATTATGGGTCCCAAACGTTGGCATCTTTGGGGAGGGGAACCGGGGACTGGGTTGAGGACAGAGGGGCGACATGAGGCTCTGAGTGGGGGCGTGTTGGCTGGTTCTGTCCTGTTTTCTTTGTCACCGACCTTTGGGTTGGGGAAGATGGTGACAGGGGCAGGGTTTTCCCTTTCCCCTGCCCCAGAACTTCATTGGACTCTGCATACCTCCTGCCCTGGGGCTGGGATGTTGGAGGGCAGGTTGCAGGGCTGCTCCTCAGTGGACATGCTGGGGCTGGACATGGCTGGATGCCCATCTGCACCTCTCCCAGTGTGTCAGTGTGGAGGTAGCTGTGGCTGGGCTGCTTCTGGGTGGTTTGGTGTTGCCAATAGCCATGGCTCTGCCTTACCCAGCTGTGTCATGATGGGTGACAGAAACCCCTGGGCTTCATCCCTGAGTTCAGCAGGATTTCAGCTGCGATGGTCTTCCTGGTGGGTGAGATTAGGAGACAGCTTGATGGTCCTCACCCTGTCTCTGGGCACTGGGTTCCTGGGTGGACACCTGACCTGAGAGGCCTCAGCGCTTTTGGAAGAAGGTGTTAAAGATTTTTAATAGCAAAGCAACAGCAGAAGGAATAAGATTTAACACTATGAGAATTTTTCTTCAGGTCCAGTGTTCTACCACAACCTAGAAAGAGGGATTATATATCATCATGTTGAAAAATTGTGTAGCATTTTGGGTTGCTCGGAAACAATGACCATCATTGGATGTTAGGGTCAGAGGGTATTTGGATAGAAAGAAATGCTGTTGCAAAGACAGGCTTTGGCAGCGGCGCCTGGCTGGCTCAGTCTGTGGAGCATGCGACTCTTGATCTCGGGGTTGTGAGTTCAGGCCCCAAGTCGGGTATAGCGCTTACTTAAAAATAAAATCTTAAAAAAAAAAAAGACATAGATTTCAGCAACATTTGAATTATGAATTATGTTTATAATATAATTACTATATATTAATAAATTAAAATACAGTTATCACCTGCAAAGGGGAATTTTGGCATGTTTGGCTTAGACCAATCATGTGTGGAGCTGGGCATGTTTTTTGAACAAAACTTTTTTTTTAAAGATTTTATTTATTTATTTGACAGAGAGATAGCACAAGTAGGCAGAGTGGCGGGCAGTGGGAGAGGGAGAAGCAGGCTCTCCAATGAGCGGGGAGCCTGATGGGCTTGATCCCAGGACTCTGGGATCATGACCTGAGCCAAAGGCAGACGCTTAACGACTGAGCCACCCAGGCGCCCCTGAACAAAACTAGAGTGAAAAATGGAGGCGGTGCCTGGGTGGCTCAGTCAGTTGGGCGTCTGACTCTTGATTTCAGCTCAGGTCATGATCTCAGAGCTCTGGGGTTGAGCTCTGCATCAATGGGCTCCGAGCTCAGCGGGGAGTCTGCTTGGGAGTCTCTCCCTCTGCCCCTCCTCCAGCTTGTGTGCGTGCAAGTGCACGTGCTCGCTCTCTTTCTCAAATAAATAAATCTTAAAAAAAAAAAAAAAAATCTTTGCAGATATACTGAGTTGAGGTGAGGGTGGGCCCCTAATCCAAAATTCCCCAGTGCCTTCAGAGAGAGCGTGGCCCTGCCAACACCTCGGCTCCAGAACCGTGAGGCAAGAACTTTGTGTTGTTTAAGCCACTCAGTGTGTGGTACTTTGTTACCGCAGTCCTAGCAGACAAACTTTTCAAAGATATTCCCCTCAGCAATGAACTCCTAAATGAAGGTGAAGGGAATATCTCTGCGTGAGTTGTCTGATAATCCCAGTCCCACATTTGTTTTTAGTGAATGAGTGAATCTTCTGAGGCTTTGGATTCTTTCCTCTACTATACCAGGGAACTTTTGGCATCTTGACTGCATTTAGTGAGACTCAGCTTTCCTTCCAGCCAACCAAATAGACACCCAGAATGACCCCTAGTAGCTCAAGCCAGCACACGGAATCCAAAATTTCTGGTAAGTGCACCTGTATTGAAAAAATCAACCCAATTTAAACTTTGGTTCTTATTTCCTTCGTCCAGGACCTGGATCTTTCCTCATACATGCTCTCCATATTGTGACCACAGTAAAGTAACAAAGTCTTACAATTTCTTTGATATATAAGCCTTTCCGTCTGGGTTTAACTTTGTAATAAGACTTCCAGACATGCTGGAATCCATCTTTTTATTTATTTATTTTATTTTATATTTTACTTTTATTTTTTTTTAAGTAATCTCTACACCCAACATGGGGCTTGAACCCACAATCCTGAGATCGAGTCACATGATGCTCCACCAACTGAGCCCACCAGGTGCCCTGCTGGAATCCATCTTTAGTTTAAGGCACTGGGGATGTTAAGGAGTTTGGGAAGAGGGGCAGAAGAATTGAATTGGCTTCCCTCGGCAAACCCCTTGGCAAGGACACCTTGCTTCCGTGGGCAGGGAGGTGCAGAGGGTCTGGGGTCGGTGGTAATCTGATTCCTCTGCGCTCTTTCTTATATCTTCATCCTCTGTAATTTGTTAACACGTTGAGTGCCTACTGTGGGCTAAGCCAGTAAGCCTGACAGACAAACCCTTACTGTCACAGAGCCAGCACTCTCGTGGTGATAGACCCAGTAAAGAAATAAGATCACAGAGAGAATCGCCTCACAGGGCGCTGGGACAGAGGGGTTGTAAGAGGCCTGGAAGGCGATCAAAGGCCTGGGTGAAGCCGTGAAGCATTCCACAGCCAGTGCAAGACCCTGAGGGCAGGCTGTGCCAGGTAAGTTCCAGGAACACAGGGGAGGCTGGGGTGGCTGCAGAAGCAGGAGTGAGGAGGAGGAAGACCAAGTCAGAGGTCATGGGGTTCAGGCGATATGGTGCTTTGGAAATGGGAGGCTACTTTGAGCCAAGTGACTTGATCTGATGAACATTTTTAAAGGGTCCCTCTGGCTGCTGCTGACTCCAGAATAGACTTCAGTGGGGCAGAGTGGAGGCCTGGAGACCCGTACAGAGGCCTCTGTGACAATCTGGGCGAGAGACCTTGACGCTGGGGTTGGGGCTGCTGAGAAGTAGTCAGATTCTGCCTAAACCGTGAAGGTAGAGCCAAGATGGGCTGCTGTTTGGATGAAGGCATATGAGAAACCCCGCCATGCCCAGGGATGGGGTCGCCACTGTGGACATGTGAAGGTCCGCAGGGGGCGGCGTGGTGCTGGGGGTCGGCAGTTCAGTTGAAGGTGCATTCAGATTAAATGCCAGGGATATCCAAGGGGAGGCGTTGATGGGACAGTTGCATCTTGGCCTCTGGAGTTGAGGCCTGGGCCAGAGATAAGAAATGGCATCGTCAGGGCATAGACGACACTTAGAGCTATGACAGTGGACCAGCGTTCAAGGGGAACGTAAATAGGAAAGAAGTGACACCTGAGGACTGAGCCCTGGGTTGCCCACATTACAGCCTGACATGAAGAGCCAGAAGAGGGGTATGGGAAGGACCAGAGTGGGGAGCATGGGTGGAATGGGGAGTGGCCCGCCATGTCGAGTGACACCAGTGGGTCAGGGAAGGCTAGCGTTGCCACTGGATGTGGGCTTGCGGAGTGTTCCCCCGTGTTGCTGTGCACACTCAGTGCTCTGTCCTGAGCAGTGCCGAGCGTTCGCCTAAAAGATTTAGGGAGGCTGTGAATTCAATCAGTATTTAACCTGGAAGCCACAGAATCAGCCTGTGGCTTTGATGATGGGCCTACCTCAGCCGCATCGCTGCAGGAGATAGGAGACCCCTTTGCAAAGCAGAGAAAGCTTTGTTCCTAGCCTGACATGCACACAAGAATCTGACCCTACTGTTCTCTTTCTTGAAGCTGTTTGGCGCTTTTGGAAGCAATCACCTGACACCAAGTGCATTTCTCAGCCCCTTCACTGCTGTTGTTAAGGGGAAGCCCTTGGCCTCCTCAAGCCCCGTCCTCAGTGGCTTCCTCCTGTGAGGGGCCACCTGTGGTGTCTTGTTTTCTGACGCCACTTTGGACACTAAATTTGGTGGGGTTTTTCACACCAGTAACGAATTCTCTGACACCAACTGGGTGTCCAACAATTCCATTCGATTTGGACACCAACTCCTGAGTGAGTGCAGACCCTACAGGTGAAGGGCTCAGTCCTACAAGACTGACCCTACTTCAGGTGCTAGCCACAAGTCCCGAGAGGGCCACCCATAACTTCTGACCAGGTGGCCATACATCAGGTATGAGCCCCCTCCTCAAATTCAATAATTTGCTGGAATGACTCACAGAACTCAGGGAAACACCTTATTTACATTTACCAGTTTATTAACAAGTATACAATTCAGGAACAACCAAACAGAGGAGATGCATAGGGCGAGGTATTGGGGGGATGGAAAGCTTCCAGGATACCCAGGGCTCCCGCCTTCCCAGTTCCCGAAGTTCCCTGAACTCACTATGCAGGGGGTTTGATGAAGGTTTCATTACAGAAGCACCATTGATCAAATCATTGGCCTTTGTAAGTTTAAGGACAGGTGTAGAAGTGGGGTACTGGGAGACTTTACCTTCAAAAACCCTAGAAACCAAGTTACGTAGATCATAAAATAATTGGATTCGAATTTTTAAAAAATGATTTTTTTACTTTAAAACTTTATTTTTGAAAGGAAAGAAAATTTGCTATTGCTGGCATTGATAAAAAAAAAAATCATTGGCCTTTGGCTGATAGAAGAGAACTCTCTACCCTCTGCCTCCGCAGTTCGGGCTGAAAGTTCCTACCCTCTATTCCTGGCTTGGTCTTTCTGGTGACCTGCCCCCCCCCCCCCGACCCCCGCGCCCTCCCCCCCCCCCCCCCCCCGCCCCATCCTGAACCTATCTAGGGGGTGTACCTTTCCCCACCGGGAGTCTTTCATTAGCATCCAAAAGACAATACATTCCAAGTGTTTTAGAAGGTCTGGTGCCAGGAAGCAGAGACAAAGAGCCTCTATTTTGTATTAAATGACACTCCCAGGGGAGGCTTCAGCCTGCCAGGTTAGCTAGAGCCCTTTCCCTTCATCCTAGTTGGATTTCCACTGCCTTTAGCTCCCACTGGACGAATGTCCAGTCCGGACACCTCCTGCCGTCCCTGGGGACAACTCCTCTATCAGTTGCAGGAAATGGGCTCTGCCCAACTTAATCAGAAGGACAATTTATGAAAAGGAACTTGTGTAGCTCCCATAGCCACCAAGGGGGCTAGAGGACAAGACACAGAGCCACACAGTTTGTCTCCAGCCCAAATCACAGTTCCGCTCGGGCCTGCTGCACATGCCACTGCGGGGCCGTCACCGTCCCTGCAGGCCCAGACACTGCAGGCTGCTGCCCGGCTGCCACGGCCCCCACGAAGTAGGCTCTCTGCGGTCCTCCCGCTGGTCACCAGCCCCAGAGTGACCTCCAGGGAGGGTACATTTGATTGGTTGGGCCTGGACAAAGGCCCTTGCCCCGGGGCAAAGGACACAGGGCGAGTGAATATCTGGCATTTCTGCCTTGTGAAGTGGAAGAAAGGGGCGCAGGGGCTGGGTGAAAAGGAATGGCCGGGACCGCTACTTTAGCATTGGTCACTAACACAAATTCGGCTGAGCAAAATGTAAAGATCTCATTGGTTTTATTAACCATTTCATGTATTGGGCGGCATTCCGCAAGTGGTGGGGGGCTCCGAGAGTGGGACCAGTTGGAGGGTTTCTATAGAAGGAGGGTAGACACAAGAAAGTTATTAGCAAAAGAAAAGGATTGTTCCAGGCCCCACAGCTTTCTAGGGGGCAAAGCAGGTGTCTTATCAGGCAGATGACCTCATCTTTCTTTGAGGGGAGACGAGCAGGTGGCCGACTCAGTGGTGCTGATCAAACATTCCCCAACTGACCGGTTACAACCACATTTCTGGGGGAGGCTGAAACCACAATTAGACTGGGGATCAAGCCCTGGTTTGGGAACTTGGTCTGAGGGACACCTCTTTGGGGTTTTCTTTTTTAACCGCACTCACCGCTCCTGGCCCCGAGGCTCATTCCCAGGCTGATGGGCCGCGTCCGCATCAGGAGTGGGCCGTCTGGGCATCAGTGGGTGTTGCTCTGGGCTGCGGGCCCCATGTGGATTTCCCATCACAACTTGGCCACCCGCCGTAAGTGAAGGTCCCATTCTTGTCAAGCTGGGTGTTTGAGAAGAGCTCAATACAAGGGCTGTTTACAGGGCTGTAGATAGGTTCAGGGGCCACCTAGGTTGGGGCAGCACCGAGGGGTAACATCAGGAGGAGCCCTTTCCCTGGGGCATCTGGGTGGCTCAGTGGGTTTAATGTCTTCCTTGGGGGCGGGGGGGGGCGGGACTGAGCCCCGAGTTGGGCTCCTGGCTCGGTGGAGAGCCTGCTTCTCCCTCTCCCTCTGTCTCTCACACCCTCCGCTCGTGTGTATGTGTGTGTGTGTGTTTGCGTGTGTGTGTGTGCACACGCGCTCTTCCCCCTCTCACTCTATCTCAAATAAATAAATAAAATCTTAAAAAAAAACAAAAACAAGGAGCCCTTTCCATCCCTAGGCCTGTGGGGTCAAGGTAGGGGAGGGTTACCCGAATCCGGTGTGGGACCACGCCTTAGCCCCAGACTGGCCCCCACACGTCCCGTGTCAGTTCCCGTAATCTGTCCACCAGAGGGATCTCTCAAGTCATTCACTCCTGTGGCCTCTAGATAAAGTCTCGGTATCTCAGCATATGGCCCTGAGAGGGACGTACGTAGGAGAGAGGCGTGGCTATGGGGTGGGGTGTGTTGAAGGCAGGCAGGATTTGGGGAAAGTAGAGTAGGGGAGGGGCAGCCCCACCCACGCAGACTCTGACCTCCCGCCTCCTATTTGCCAAGCCCAACAAGAAGCCCAGGAAGAGGGACCCCCAGGAGAAGGTAAGGTGGAGGGTGGACACGAAAGGGAACGTCAAGACAAGCTACTGCCACAGGCCCCTACTATGGGGAGCACAGAGGACTGGGGGCACTGAGGCAGCCCGTCCCCGAGGGGAGTGATTCAGGCCTGGTACTCAGGGGAAGGTGGCCAGTGGGCTGAAGGGGATCCTGTCTTTCCTTTTTCCTCAGTTATCCGGCACCTACTATGTGCATGGCCCTTGCACTGGACACAGAAGACAGACGCTACCCCAGTCTCATTGACCCCCCAGAGTAGCAGAAGACACCCACATGACCCAGGGTTTGGCGTTGGGCTGGGGGAGTCACAAGGGCTGCGGGAACATAGAGGGGCACCCTAACTCAGACTTGACATCTTGGGAAGCTTCCTGGAGGAGGTGGTGTTTTAAACTGGGACCTAAAGGGTGAGCCAGAGAGGGTGAGGGGGATGTGTATGGTGGCCAGGAAGCACGAGGAGCCCCATTTTTTTGCTGGGACTGAAATCGGAACTTTACCTTAAGAGCCACGGGGAGTCCTTGCAGGATTTAGAGTGGTGGTGATGGGGGGTGGGGGGTGGCTACTGATTTGTTCTCTAGGAAGTTCAAGACTGGAAGCATGGAGAGAGGTGGTGAGACCAGAGCTGGGTCAGTGGTAAGTAAAAGAATGTTCTGGAGGTGAGAGTGGCAGAGTGGGGGGGAGTTGAGCACCAGCCTGGGTGACCAGGTGGAACTGGGGAGACAGGTGTGAGTTGTCTGTGGTGGCCCAGGAGCTCTTGGGAGGTGGTGTTCTGGGAGTCCTCGGGGCCTGGATTGTGGTGAATGGACAGAGAATCTCAGAGGCCAAGTCAGCTGGCAGAGAGCTCAGGGCAGGGAGGGGGCAACAGTAGAGTTGTGGGTGGAAGGTGAGGAAGGTGAGGATCAGGTGGTCCGGGACACCAGCAGGGAGTGCAAGGAGGGAATGCAGAGGGAGAGGGTGAGGGCATAGGGGAGGACCCCTGTGGTGCCAGTGGCCTGGGACAGGGGAACAGCAGATGGGGGGGAGTGTGCCCTGAAATGAGGTGTGAGCCATTTCATGTAGACCAGACGGGAAAGGGGCAGAATTTAAGGTAGGGTCTGCTTCTAAGCAGGGAAGGGCACCGGCTGGAATGAAGAGCGGGTGGGGGAGGCCTGAGGAGACAGGCTGTCAGAGGGGTGCTTCTGAGCGCAGCAGCCCCGGCTGCCGGGCCCCTCCGTCCCATACATGTGGCCTCGCACTGTGTTTGCTGAGCTAGTCCAGCTGTCTGGGTCCTTACCTCATGTGTCCTGCCTGTAGGACCCTCACTCTTGTTGAGTACACTTTTTTTTTTTAATGTCAACTCTACACCCAATGTGGGACTTGAGCTCACGACCCTGAGATCAAGAGTCGGACTGGAGGACCCTCCATCTTGTCGAGACCCCCACATTTGGCACAGGGAGTTTGGTTTCTGCCTCGGAGGGGCTGATTTCCCCAGGCGGCTTGTGGAAGTGACCATTTCCCAGCTACACAGACTTGGTGCCCTCCTCCCCTGCATGGACACACGCTGCTCGGATGCACGGCTGTGATTTTCCCAGCCTCAGGCTATTCCTGGCCTCCAGCCCCTCCTGTCCGTGCACAGCTCTGGGTGGGCCATGGAGCCCATGAAGGTTTCCCACTTTTGTGAGGTGTAGGAAGATGAGAGGGCATGGGGACCCCAATCCTGAAAAGGTCAGGGAGGATAAGGCCAGGGGAGAAGCCCCGAGAGGAAATGGGGTGGGGGTGTCAGAGCAGAGAGGCCAAAGACAGGTGACAGGACGTAAGAAAGCTCTGAGAAGCTTTGCTGAGGGCAGGGCCTATGTTATGAAGAGAGACCGAGTTTGTGGGACACAGAAGGCTGGGCACCCAGGGTGTGGAATAAGGGGTCAGAGGCTGGCTGGACAGGTGCAGGTGGAGGGGAGCATATGGTGGCTGTTGGGCATGCAGAAGGGGGACCTGGGCTGCGTCCAACTTCACACCGTATTGCTGGGGAGGGTGGGGGGCAGAGACAGTGGGGCAGGATGAGGCTGAGCCATGTCAGGGAGGGCTCCTCCTTCTGCCCGGGGACAGCCATGCCTCTGTCTCGTGTGCTGAGTCCTGAGCCCTTCCCGACCAGGTGGTGGCTCCTGGCTGAGCTGTCTCCTCCCTCTTCTCACACCCCAGCCTGGGGAACTGCACTGAGGACCTCCCAGGTTGTCCTCTGGGGTCTCTTTGTCCTAGGGATGCCCCTGTCCTCAGGTGAGAAACATGCGGCGGCACACGGGGTGTATTCACTGGCCCAGGTGCCCAGTCAGTGCGACATTTCATGTTTTCTGCCTTGAGTACAATGTACTGGATGTGCCAGGTGTGGGGTGGGCAGCAGGTCAGAAACCCTGGGTAAAAAAATGCTGGCCATAGACTGAACACCTGTGCCCTCCCAAAATTCAGATGTTGAAATTCTAACCCCAAGGTGATGGTATTTGGAGGTGGGGTCTTTGGGAGGTGATTAGATCTTGAGGTGGAGCCCTCATGAATGGGGGTGAGTGTCCTTATAGAGGAGGCCCCAGAGGGGTCTCTTGGTCCTTCTGCCAAGTGAAAACACAGGGAAAAGACAATCATCTAGGAACACAGAAACTCTCATCAGACACAGAACCTGCTTGCAACTTGATCTTGGACTTCCCAGTTGGCAGAACTGTGGTTTATAAGCCCTCGAGTGGTTATAAGCCATCGAGCCCATGATGTTTTGTTATAGCAGCTGGGACAGACTCCAGACAATGCTCCTTCTCCATTTTCCTGGCTCTGCCCAGACCCCTGCCCCACAGTGAATGGCAGGGCCACAGTTAGCCACTGCCCCATCTCAAGGAGTCTTGTGTGAGCACATGGTCCTGGAACAGACACGAATTCGGGCCAGCCAGACTCCCCTGAACCAGGAGGTGGCCTAGTGTGCCTGGGAGCTGCCAGTTCCCATCCTCAGAGCAGCCCATCTGAACCAGGCTTGCCCTCAGAGGGGGGGATGAGCCTGCCTGGGCTGGGGGGTAGGATGACTGTGGGGATAGAGCTGTCAACCCAGGGGACTAGGGGATGGAGCCTCCTCAGAGCCTCTGGATTAGGCTTGCAGGAGGGACTGGCATTTATTGAGCGCCTACTGTGTGCCCAGGTCTGCTCTGGGCACTGTTCCCACCACCTCACCTGGTCCCCAGCTCCCAGGTGGGTCCGGAGAGAATCTGCTGAACAGGAGAGCCCCCCCTGCGCGAAGAATGCCTGTGTCCTGCCTCCCAAGTGTTAGGATGCAGATCCACCCCCCCGCCCCCCCGCCTCCCCCCCCCCGGCTCCCCCCCCCCGGCTCCCCCCCCCCCCCCCCCCCCCCCGCCAAGACCCCCTCCGGGCCAAGGGCTGGGAACAGGGGAGGGAGGCGGAAAGTATCCCCAGCCCAGAAGGCGACGTCGGGGCTCGCCAGGTACTGCCGTCGCCCAGAACGGGCTGGAGTGTCCGCGTGGCCCCTGGACGTGCGCCTGGCCCGGAGGCTGGGAGGGGCGTCCGCTCCCCCTCCCTGGCCTCGCTCTCCTCCCCTCCACTCCCTCCTCCGGGCGGGGTTCCCGGAACAGGCCGCCAAGGGCGGGGCGAGGAAGCTGTGGCCGCACGGGTCGCTGCGGCTGCGGCGGCACCTCAACCCCTGCTGCTTCTGTCCGTCTGTCCTGTGTCCGTCCGCCGCCCAGCCATGACTGTGTGGGTCCCCGCGCCACGGATCCTGCTGCTGGTGCTGCTGGTGCTGCTGCTCCCCCCGCCTCCAGGTGGTGAGCCTCGCGGGGTGGGGGCAGTTCGTCCCGGGCAGGGACAGTGTATCTGGGAGGGGGGCAGCCACGTTCGTGCGTCCCTGGAGTGAGCCCAGGCAACACCATCCCCAGTGTCCCCTACCCCCAGTAACCCCAAGGCAGCCAGCTAACCCCCAGGACTGACTTGACCTCAGTCAGCACCCCTGTGTCTGAACAGACTCTAGGAAGTTGCCACCATTGTTGTGCCCCGGGTAATGGTGGTAGTGGTGGGGTCTGTGCTCCCTTAGATGTTCCACAGGATTGGGTCCCCAGGGGCTGGGGTAGGAGTCCCTGCCTGGCCTTAGCCTAGGGTGGCGGCAGGAGGGAGGCTTGGCCCCTCTATCAGAGGCCTTCCCTTCGGCTCTATTTACTGGCTGGACTCCCCCACCCCCTGTTCCCATGGCCCTTGTGTTCCTGGGGACGCCTGAGGCTGGCCTCCCGGGTTGGAGGAAACACCACTGTGTGTGTTGATGGTAGACTGATGATTCACCATCGGAGGAGGCCAGGCTGGGGGCCATTTCGGGGTAGGAATTGGAACAGCCCCTTGCCCAGCCAGAGGAAGCTGAGTGATCCCTCTGGGGTGAGTGGCTTTCTCGAGGAAAAGGGCTTTATTTCCTGGGGGGCTGAGATGAATCTGGGGACCTGGGGTGGGAAAGTGAGAAGGTGGAGCCCCGGTCCCTGGTCCAGTGAGATCTGGCAAGCCTCGTCCAGTGTGTCTGGGGCCCAGAAGAACATTTCTGTCGTGGGCTCTTGGCCCAAACGGTGCAAGGGGTGTGTGTCTTCAGCCCCAGCTTAGAGGCTGGGCTGTGCCCATAGAGGCTGAAAGGACCCTGCTGGAGGTGGGTCACCTGAGTTACCCGGTAGCATGGGCCATGCTGACCATACCTGCTGTCAGGTGGACAGCTGGCTGGGGGGAGCCTGGGAGTGGTCAGGTCCTCCGCGCCTGCAGCCTTGCCCAGAGCAGGATTCTGCCTGAACCTGTCAAGAATGGAGCACCCCGCCCCCGTCCCCCATCCCCTTTCTAGTTCTCTCTTCTCAAGGAGGTCACTCAGTGCCTCTGTCTCTGGGACTCGCCCTGTATGTGATACACTGACCAGGCTGAGTCTCCAGACACGGCATGCTGCCCTGGGGCTCTGGCCAGTCTGGGTCCCCAGGGTCCAGGTGCTGGGCCAGGACTGTTTCCAGGAGACATAGCCACACTTCAGGGTTTATCATCAGACCTGTCTCCAGGCTACCATAACCGTCTGGGCCTTGCTGGACTGGGTGTTCTCTTCGGGGTCTGTCCAGGCACAATCTGGGACTGCCCCCCTCCTGCTGGTGGGCACTAGGTCTCTGCTAATGTTGCTTAAGGATGCATGGGAACGTTTGGCTGTAGCATCTTCCTGGAAGTTTGCAGGCCTTGTGGTCTCCCAAAGCCCTGGGTCATTTCCCACACTTGTCAGCCAGGTCCTCTCAGTATGACCTGGAGTTCTGGAGCTCTGTCCTTACCCCAGCTTGTGGGAAAGTCCTTGGATCCCTACTCTGGCTGAGAGCCTTGTAATGGCTCTGGGGCTTAAAGTGGTGCCACTGCCTCGGAGCCCTGGCCACCAACTGTAAACGTTTCCTAGGCACCTGCTGCAGGCCCCGCCCAGGGCTAAGCGCTTCACGGACATTTACGGTGGGTATGACCGTGGCCAACGGTGGGTCTGCCGTGAGGGCGTGGTCTGTGAGCGCCAGGGCCCTGCAGTCCAGGGTCTAGCGGAGGCACTGAGTGGTGAGGAGAGGGAGTAAGGATTGAGAATGGGTTGGTCCAGTGCCTGGGCCCCAGCAGCTGGTTGGGGGCGTTACTGTTCAGCCCTGACTGCTGGGCTTGGGCAGCTTCTAGAGGAGGGGGCCTGGAGTAAGGCCTTGAAAGATGAGTAGATTTGAAGACGGGAATGGGAAACAGGCAAGAATATGGGCCGAGTGTGGATAGAGCTGGAAAGTCGGGGTGACCATCAAAGCCCTTTGCAGTCCAGAGCCTGCTTTGTGGACCCTGGACTTGATCCTGAGGCAGTGGAGACCAGGGATGGTCCGCGAGCGGGAAGTGGCCCCTCCAAACTCCCACTTAGGAAGGTCAGTCTTCATCAGAAGACAAGTGACTGGTGGAGGAGAGAGGGAGCCCGGTTAGGTGCCTCTGCTGTGGGGCAGGGGGGAGAGCAAAGCAGTGCTAAGGGAGGGGCTATGTGGGCTGGGACATGGCTGAGATCTGGCATGAGGCCTGGCCCTCCGGCCACCGATTAACAAGTGTGCTTTTCCGCTCCAGCCCACAGCGAGGTATGTGTGGCTTCCCGTGGACGCAAATTCTTCCCTGAGTCCTGTCCTGATTTCTGCTGTGGCAACTGTTACAACCAATACTGCTGCTCTGATGAGCTGAAGAAATTTGTGGGCAGCGAGGGAAGTTGTGCCGGGCCTGAGGCCAGGTGGGTGCACAGTGGTGGCAGGGTGGGAGGCCTGAGCCCGCCCCCAGCAGGAGTGTGCCTGAAAGAGAAATAGCCCTGCCCCTCTGGCCTCACAGCCCCCTCAAGATGCTAGAGCACTGGACCAGGGATGGCGGTAAGGGTGGGGAGCTCCTATTCTGGGCTTGCTCAGTTAGTCCCCTGCCCCTCTCTCCCCAACCCTCAAGGGCTCCAGCTTACCTGGGTCACTCAGTCTCGGGCTGAGCAGTTTTCTCAGGGCTGGTGGCCTCAGCTGGCCCTGTGGCTCACCCCTGGGTATATACCTGGACCAGCAAGATGCACACCTTGGTGTGAGTGTACCCTGTAGCATATGCATGCACCTGGCAGGGGACTGTATATGATTTGCATAGGTATCATCTTGTGGGTCCTGGGGCGCACATCGCACTCTGCACCATGCCTGTGTCCTCTTGGTGTGGCCAGTGGATTTGCATTCCATCTGGGTTTAGACCGTTTCATGGGCTGGAAGCAAGGTCTCCCTTTGCCACGTCTGTGTTTCTTTTGTGTTTGGTCATAGGGATAGAGAGGGTAGAGGTGGTCCAACTCCTCAGCTCATGGCAGGTGATCACCACTGGTCTGGGCAAGCCCAGCCCAGCCCGTACCATCTTATATATTTAATCTCACATGACCTTTCCATTTCCCTCTCACCCCATAAGCAGCCAGTCTGTATGTCCTTTTCATTGTTTGTGTGATTGATTGATTGATTGATTGATTTTTAAGTTAAAGTTCTTTTTTTTAAACTCTACACCCAACATAGGGCTCAAACTCACGACCCCAAGATCAAAAGCTGCATGGTCTACCGACTGAGCTACTTTGTGTTTTGAAAAGTCTACATTGTTTTGTGGATACAATGAACTCCCTTACTTTTTTGCATTCAGCACAGCGTTTTTATTTGTAAGACCCATTCATGTTGCATTGTGTATACCTGGCCTGTGCCCACCCCTGTGGTGTCATTCTGTGTGGTGTGAGTCCTAAGCTTGCTATCACAGATAATTGCTGTGGGCATCTTCCGATACTTCCTTTCTCTTTTTGTGGAACCATGTGAGAATTTCTTGGATGTGTACATGGGAGCAAATTGCCAGGTCAGTGAGATGTATGTAGTTACTAAGGACTTCCAAGATGTTCTTGGGAATGGCAGCACCAGGCTGCATACCTGCCAGCCACACCTAAGGATTCCTGATGGATCATATTCCACCCTTTCACTGGAAGTGAACACCTTTTGGTGTCCTTATATTTTTACATGTGTCTTTAAAAAAAAAATCCATTCCAGTAATTTTTTTTTAAATACAGCATTCCCTTTAAATTTAATGTAATTATTGGTGTTCTGAGATTATATTTGCCATCTTATTTTGTGCTTTTTTTGGTCTCTCCTAGTCTGTATTTCTTTTTTTTTCACTTACCATATTGTTTTGGTTTGTTCTTACTCCATTATTTTTTCTTCTACTCTTTACTTCTTTTACCTTCTGTATTCCTTTATTCCTTTTTCTTGCCTCATTGCACCGGCTGGGACTTCCATTGCAATGTTGAATAGAAGTGGTGAGAGCAGATCTCCCTGTCTGGGTCTGAATTTTAGGGAGAAAATATATAGGATTAGGTATGATGCTAGCTGTAGCTTTTTCATTGGTACCCTTTACCAGATTGAGGAAGTTTCCTTCTATTTCTAGTTTGCTTGGACTCCTAGTCATAAAGGGATCTTGAATTTTGTCAAATAGTTTCCCTGCCCCTATACTTTTTCTAGGTACTTTTTGATGGTACTGTAAACAGTATAGTTTAAAATTCTCATTATTTATTGATATAAAGTTAATACATTTTTATAAACTGACCTTGTATCCAGAGACTTTACTAAATTTATGTATTAATTTAAGTGATTTTAATTGAAACTTAAGAATTTTCTACAAAAGTAGTCACATCATGTGTAATTAATGTTTTATTTCTTCCATTCCAGTTCTTGTGCTTTTAATTAATTTTTCTTGCTCTATTGCACTGGCTAGGATCTCCAGTACAGTGTTGATTGGAAGTGATGATAGGTAGCATTCTTGTCTCAGGGGAAGGCTTTCATCGTTTCATGATTAAAAATAATGTTTGCTGTAGTTTTTTTGTTTTTAAAGACACCTTATTAGACTAAGGAAGGATTCTGCTAATCTGGTAGTGATACTAAGAACTCTTTTTTACAAATCCTTGGTGCCTTTTAAAGATTTATTTATTTATTTGAGAGAGAGAGAGAGTACACGAGTGGGGAGAGAGGCAGAGGGAGAGGTAAAGAGAGAATCTCAAGCAGACTCCCTGCTGAGTGCAGGGCCTGACGTGGGGCTTGATCTCACAACCCCAAGATCATGACCCGAGCCAAAATCAAGAGTCGGGCACTTGACTGACTGAGCCACTCAGGAGCCCCTCCTTGGTGCCTTTTAAAAGAAACACATTTCTGGGGCTCTTGGCTGGCTTAGAGGAGCCTGCAACTCTTGATATCAGGGTCATGAGTTCAAGCCCCATGTTGGGGATCGAGATTACTTAAATAAATAAAGATTTAAATGGAACATATTTCTTTTGGGTAAATATCTAGGAGTAAATTTGCTGAGTCATTGGCTGCATGTGTTCAGCTTTGGCAGGTACTCACAGTTTTCTAGCATTGTTGTACCATTTATGCCCTTACCAGCCATGAGTGAGAGTTCCAGTTTGCTGTGCCTCCTCTCAAAACTTGGCATTGTAAGTCAATTTTAAAAAATAGAGGTATAATTACATATAGTAAAATGCACAGGTCTTAATGTTTCAGCTTGATGAGTTTTAGTAAATGTATACTTCTCACATATAATACCTCAGGCAGGATCTAGATCATTTCTATTTCCTAGAAGGTTTTAATTTTAGTAATTTTGCTGAATGTGTAGTAATACCTCATTGTGTTGTTTTAAGTTTTAAGGGTTTTGAAATTTATTGAGATTCATTTTATGACCCAGCATATACTATACCTTGGTAAATGTTTCATATGAACTTGAAAAATGGTATATTCTGCAGTTGTTGGGTGTAGTGCTTTAGAAGTGTCAGTTAGGTCAAGTTGGTTGATAATGTGTTTAGATCTTTTCCGTCCTTATTGATTTTGTCTGCTTGTTTTATCGATTACTGAGAGACCACAGATATGTTTATTCTTCTTTTAGTTCTGTCAATATTTGCTTCATGAATTCTGATGCTTTGTTATTAGGTACATACATATTTAAGATTGGTTTGACTTTCTGATGAAGTGTTCAATTTATCATGTGTAATGTCCCTCTTTATTTCTTGTAATACTATTGTAAACCTCAAAGACAGTATTTTGTTTTTGACAGTGAATATTTATTTATATTTATCCATATATTTATCTTCTCTGCTGCTTCTTATTGCTTCCTACATCTTTAAGCCTCAACTAGATTGTGTTCCTTCTACTTCTCATGCAGGTATGCTGGTGTCAAATTTTCTCCATTTTTGTTTCTCTGAAAATGTCTTTAATTTCACCTTCCTTCTTAAAGGATATTTTTCCAGGTTATAGATTTCTAGGTTGGCAGCTGTCAACTTCTTTCAACATTTTAAAGCTTTCACTCCATTGTCTTTTCTTATTTTTTTATTTATTTTTTTAGTAATCTCTACACCCAACGTGGGGCTCGAATTTATGACCTTGAGATGCTTTTCTGACTGAGCCAGCCAGGTGTCCCATTCCATTCCAGTCTTCTGATTTCTGTCCTTTCTGTTGAGAAACCAGTTGACAGTTTAATTATTGCTCCTTTGCAAGCAACATGTTTTTTTCTGAGTACTTTTTTTTAAACTTTTAATTTTTTTAAGATTTTATTTATTTATTTATTTGAGAGAGAGAGCAAGCGAGCGCGCGTGCATGCACGCATGCTTGCGTGCAAGCCAGGGGAGGGGCAGAGAGAGAGAGAGAGAGAATCTCAAGCAGACTTCTCATCGAGTGGGGAGCTTGATGTGGGGCTTGATCCCACGACTCTGAGATCATGACCTAAACTGAAATCAAGAGTTGAATGCTCAACTGACTGAGCCACCAAGGCTCCCCCTCTGACTACTTTTAAGATTTTTCTTTGTATTTTGTTTTCAGCAGTTTTGCTGTGATGTGCCTGGGTGGCTTTGTGCTGCTTGGGCTTCACAGTACTTCTTGAATTGTTTTTTCTTCAGTTTTGAAAAATTGGCAGCTGTTATCTCTTTAAAGATTGCTTCTGCTCCATTTTCACACTCTTTTTCTTTTGGGACTCTAATTACACATATGTAAGACCTCTTGTAAACCTCTTGTACTTCATATTTCACCCACCATCTTCTGTCTTTATATTTACTATCTTTTTGTGTCTCTGAGCTTCAGTCTACATGTATTGGACCTGTCCTCCAGTTTATGAATTATACCTTCAGCTGTGTCTAATGCATTTTGAATTTGTAGTATCGCTTTTTAGTTCTAGAATTTTTGTTTCTTTTATATTTCATGTTCTCCTCAACAGCTCAATTTTTTTCTTTCATCTCCTTGAACTGTGTATGTGGTGGTGTTTAATGTCAGTGGCTTCAATATCTGAAGCCCCGTGGTATTTCTGTGGTCATTTGCCTCTGTTGTTTGTATTCATGTTGTCTTGTGTCCTAGTGTTTCTGAAAAATTTTGATGGTGTGCCTAACATTACATTTACAAAATTGATTGTAGAAATTTGGAGCCCAGGACCTCTTCCAGGGAGGATTTGTGTTGCTTTTGCCAGGGACACAGCACTCTTAAGATCATCTTGGTCTGGGGCGCCTGCGTGGCTCAGTCGTTAAGCGTCTGCCTTCGGCTCACGTCAGGATCCCCGGGTCCTGGGATCGAGCCCTGCGTCGGGCTCCCTGCTCGGCGGGGAGCCTGCTTCTCCCTCTGCCTGCCGCTCCCCCTGCTTGTGCTCTCTCTCTGACAAATACATAAAATCTTAAAAAAAAACAAAAACAAAAACAAAACACATCTTGGCCTAACTGCAGAGACTTAGAGGATTAGAGGCTAAGCTGTCTACTCACTTCCTCCTTTCTTGGGGTGCAGATTTTGAGGTCTCATCCCAAGTGAGTGGGAATCATCAGGGCCTCCCCACCTGGTGGGCTCTGGGTGCAAGTCTCACCTGAGACTTTCAGAGAACAGGGCCTCAGATGCCATGCTTACTTCCATGGAGCTTTCTTTCCAGCCTTCCACACATTGGCGTGGTATCCTATTGCTCACTAAAGCCTACACACGGATTTTTTTTTTAAGTTTCATTTATTTAAGTAATCTCTACACCCGATGTGGGGCTCGAACCCATGACCCCAAGATCAAGAGTCGCATGCTTTTCCAACTGAGCCAGCTAGATGCCCCTGCACACTGGTTTTTAAAAACTATTTTCTCCTCAGCTCCACCTTCCCTTCAAATGCAGGATATAGTTGTTCCTAATGCTTTTTAATTTTATTTTGTTTTACATTTAATTTTGGAAATTTTCAATATATACAAAAGCATAGAGAATAATATAATAATTCTACATATCCATCACCTGCTTCCATAGTTACCAACGCTCTGACACTATTATTTTATACACCTCCCACCACTTTTTTTTCTGATTATTTTAAAACAAACAAAAATTAAAACATCATAAAAATTTCTCCCAAGGGCTCCTGGACGGCTCAGTCATCAGTTGAGCGTCCAACTCTGGATTTTGGCTCAGGTGATGATGTCAGGGTCCTGGGATTAAGCCCTAGATGGGCTCTGTGCTCAGTGTGTGTGTGTGTGTGTGGGGGGGTCTACTTGAGATTCTCTCTCCCTCTGCCCCTTCCTCTGATCTCTCTCTCTCTCTCTCTCAAATAAATAAATAAATAAATAAATCTTTTTAAAAAGTCTCCTTAAATGTTAGTTTTCATCTGTACAAATGAGTCCTTTGTAAAGAAATATAACCACCATTTCAGTAACACATTTGGCACAATTAACAGTAATTCATTAATAATTTTTAATGCCAGTCTGTCTTTAGTTGCCTCCACTTGTTCCAAAGTGCCTTTTCATGGGTGGTTTGTTCAAATCAGAATCCAAAGAAGGTTATTATTGTTATTTTTTTAAAATCAAAGTATAGTTGACATACAATATTCTGTTAGTTTCAGGTATACATCATAGTGATTCAGTATTTTTATATGTTACAAAATCATCCCCATGGTAAGTGTAGTCACTGTCTGTCACCATACAAAGTTACTACAATATTATTGCCTATGTTCCCTGTGCTGTACGTTACATCCCTATGGCTTATTTATTTTATGACTGCAAGTTTATGCCTCTTAAGCCCCTTTACCTCTTTCACCCACCCCACCCCCAACTTGTCCTTCCTCTGTAACCACCACTTTGTTTCCTGTATCGGTGAGGCTCTTTCTGTTTTGGTTTGTTGTTTGTTAAACTCCACATAGAAGTGAAATCATATGGTATTTTTCTTTCTCTGTCTTATTTCAGTTAGCATAATACCCTTTAGGTCTATCCATGTTGTCGCAAATGGCAGGATTTCATTCTTTTTGTGGCTGAGTAATATTCCTGTGTGTGGTGTGTGTGTGTGCGTGTGCCTCACATCTTCATTATCCACTAATCTACCAACAACACCTAGATTGCTTCCACATCCTGACTATTATAAATAACTCTGCAGTGAACATAGGGGTGCACATATCTTTTCAAATAGGTGTTTTCGTTTTCTTCAGATAAATATCCAGAAGTGGAATTGCTTGTATATGGATTATATGGTATGCCTATTTTTAACTTGTTGGGGGAACCTCCATACTGTTTCCCACAGTGGCTGCACCAGTTTGCATTCCTAACAGCGCACGAGGGCTCCCCTTTCTCCACATGCTCCCCAGTACGTGTTATATTGTGTCTTTTTGATACTAGCCAATGAGCTATTACTTTTATTTTATTTTTATTTTTTAAAGATTTATTTATCTATTTTAGAGTGAGAGAGAGAGGGCAGTGGGGAGGGGCAGAGGGAAAGGGAGAGAAAATCTCAAGCAGACGCAACAGCGAGTGTGGAGCCTACGTGGGGCTTGATCCCACGACCCTGAGATCACAAACTGAGTCGGAACCAAGAGTGAGACACTCAACCAACTGTACCACCCAGGCGCCCCTGAAGTTAATTACTTTTTTTAAATTTTTAATTTTTTTAGTTTGTTTTTTTTTTAAGATTTTATTTATTTATTTGACAGAGAGAGAGAGAGAGCACAAGCAGAGGGAGGGGCAGTGGGAGAGGGAGAAGCAGGCTCCCCGCTGAGCACGGAGCCCAATGTGGGGCTTGATCCCAGGACCCTGAGATCATGACCTGAGCTGAAGGCAGATGCTTAACCAACTGGGCCAGCCAGTTATTACTTTTATTTATTTATTCATGAGAGACAGAGAGAGAGGCAGAAGCAGAGGGAGAGGGAGAAGCAGGCTTCCTGCTGAACAAAGAGCGCAACATGGGACTCGATACCAGGACCCTAGGATCAAAACCTGAGCCAAAGGTAGACGCTTAACTGACTGAGCCACCTAGATGTCCTAACATTTTACTTCTAAAGATAAATAAATTTCTGGGGCAGCTGGGTGGCTCAGTTGGTTGAGCATCTGACTCTTGATTTCAATTCAGCTCATGGTCTCAGGGTCATGAGATCGAGCCCCACGTCAGGCTCTGTGCTCTGTGGGGAGTCTACTTGAGATTCTTTCCCTCTCCCTCTCCCTTTGCTTCTCCTCCCGCCTGCACACTCTCTCTCTTTCTGAAATAAATAAATCAATCTCTTTTAAAAAAGATAATTAATTTCCATCTAAGAACTGTGTTAGCTGTGTTTCATGAATTTTAACCTGTAGTATTTTTGTTATCCAGTTTTACTAATTTCTTAATTTCTTTTTTTTTTGGCACAATTTTATTTTTTCTTCCAAATTTTTGTTTAAATTCTAGTTAGTTAACATACAGTGTAATATTGGTTTCAGGAGTAGAATTTAGTGATTCATCACTTACATACAACACCCAGTGCTCATCATAACAAGTGCACTCCTTTTAATACCCATTACCCATTTAGCCCATCCCCCACCCACCTCCCTCCATTAACCCTCAGTTTGTTCTCTATAGTTAAGAGTCTTTTATGGTTTGCCTCCCCTATCTCCTTCTCTTTTTCTTTTCCCTCCCCACACATTCATGTGTTTTGTTTCCTAAATTCCCAAATGAGTGAAATCATGTGGTATTTGTCTTTCTCTGACTGACTTATTTCACTTAGCATAATACACTAGCTCTATCTACATCATTGCAAATGGCAAGATTTCATTCTTTTGATGGCTGAGTAATATTCTGTTGTATGGATATACCACATCTTTTTATTTTAAGATTTTATTTTTTTATGTTTTTATTTGTTTGAGAGAGTGTATGTGTGCACACAAGTGTGGGGGAGGGGCAGAGGGGGAGAGAGCGAAGCAGAGTCCCTGCTGAGCAGGAAGCCTGACCTGGGGCTTGATCCCAGGACTCTGAGATCATAACCTGAGCTGAAAGCAGATGCTTAACCCCGCCCCTGCCAGGTGCCCCGATATACCACATTGTTTTTATCCATTCATCAGTCAGTGGGCACTTGGGCTCTTTCCATAATTTGGCTATTGTTGATAATGCTGCTATAAACATCATGCCCCTTTGAATCTGTATTTTTGTATTACACATTTCTTAATTTACTTTATAATTTCTTATTAATGCACAATTTTGTTGCTGTTTTTCTTTTTGGTACAATGCTAGTTTCTCAAGGTATGAGTTGTGTTTAGCATTTCTTTTTTCACTTTGTGGCTCGGTAGTCTTTCTCTGCTGATTTCTAACTTCATCCCACTGTGGTTAGAGAAGATAACTTTGTATGATACCAATCTTTTCAAATCGATTGAGCCTCGTTTGTGGCCTTACATGTAGTCTATACTGGAGAATGTTCTGAGTACGCTTGAGAGGAATGTGCAGCACTGTAGCCTGAGATCCTGGTGTGTGTGATAGTCATCCTCGGGAGGCCATCAGGGCTTCTCCGTGGCCTGCGCAGGATTGGCTCTTGTGCATTTTGTGTGTGTGCTAAGGTAGTGTTTGCTCCTGGTGTGCTGGGTGGGGCTTGGATGTGTTAATCATGAAGTTTCCTCTTTTCAGTGTGTCCGCTGGTACCGAGCCACTGGAGCAGCTGGGCTCGGCGCTGAGGTTTCGTTCCAGCTTGGACAGCGACCCGATGTCAGGGTAAATAAAACCTGCAGGCTGGGTACATCTTCCTGGTGGAGGTGACAGGGGCTTAGTGGGCTAAAGTGAGGGCTGTGGGCACGGATGCCACAGAGTCATTGTAGTGGGGCCCCAGAGTAGCTGACCACCAGGTCCCTGATCCTTATCTTGGAAAGTTGAGTCCTCATCATTGTGCTGGGGATGGGGGGGACTGTGGTTGACAGTTGAAAGGCCAAGGGTAGGGAGTCCCTGTTGACCTAAATGATGGATGGGGTGGGCACTGGTGACTGATGGGGAATAAGTGACAGTGATGGAGGTGATGGTGGTGACAGTGATGGTATGATGGTGACAGTGACAGGGCGATGGTGACAGTGATGGGGTGATGGTGGCAGTGGTGATGGGGTGATGGTGATGGTGACAGGGTGATGGTGACAGTGGTGGGGCAATGGTGGTGACAGGGATGGGGTGATGGTGGTGACAGGGATAGGATGACAGTGGTGATGGTGGTGGGTGATGGTGGTGATGGGGATGGGATGATGGTCATGATGGTGATGGGCAATGGTGACAATGATGGCAAGGTGATGGTGGTCATAGTGATGCAGTGATGGTGGTGATGGTGACAGAGCGATGGTGATAGTGATAGGACAATGGTGGTGACAGTGATGGGGTGACAGTAGTAATGATGGTGGGGTGACAGTGGCAATGGTGACCATGATGGCAGGGCGATGGTGGTGACAGTGACGGGGTGATGGTGGTGCTGGTGCTTGGTGATGAGGTAATGATGGTGTGGTAAAGATGCTGGGATAACTAATATGCCCAGTCCCTGTGTCAGGGCTTGTGAGTCATGGTTGCTGTATCAGGGCCCTTCTGTCAAGGGGCCGGGGAACAACGCAGTCTCCCAAACCTCAGTTCCCTTGGCCAGGTTCCTGCTCTGTGTTGTTGACACCATGATGAGGTGCTGTGACGCACCCTTCATGTGGGTGGAGTAAGCATGCAGTCCCCATGGGGCATAGGAGGAGAGGCTGCTGAGACTGGTAGCAGCAGAGAGGTGACTGGGGTGAGCCCAGGAGCACCTGTCCCTCCGTGAGCTGTGCACACAGAATGTATTTTCCTGGTGGGGTCTCTTCCATGTGCTGCATGCCCCTGCCCTGGTGGATCTAGAAGCCCCTTTCAGGAGAAGATCTGCCCAGGCCTGGTTGCCCCTTTGGAGGAGGACACTGGGGGCTCCGGACCTGTGCGGGGGGTCCAGGTGCTTGCCTGTCCCATCCTGCCCTGTGAGCCTGGGTGGGTGTGAGGTCTCAATGGCCACAGTGAAATCAGGACAGGGCTTCTGAGAGTGGGGAAGTACCACAGAGGTACAGCCTGTGGTCCCTCCTCAGTGCCCAAGGCCCGGCCTCTGCACTCTGGTCTGCTGGCTGATCCTGCACCCTTGGCTGATTGGAGACTAACACCTTGATTCGCCCCTCCCTCCACACGTGGGGAGTGCCCTTCCTTTGCTGAGTCCCATAACTGTGGGCTTTCTGACGGCCCCAAAGGACATCCCGCTGTCCAGCCAGTGTGGGCCTGGGGCATTGTCCTGAGGACAGTGAAGTGTTCTGGGCAGTGCTGGTCTGAATGGCGTTTAGGAAGAAGACCATTCTGGCTGCTCCACGGAGGCTGAGGCAGGGAGGGGGTGGCAGCCATGGCTTCCCAGTTCCAGGTGTTAGGAGGCCAGAGGGAGACCGCGCTTGGTGGGGGGAGGTGAGGCTGGAGACTGTCATTCAGCAGCTGCCTGCTAGGGAGTGGCCTGGGAGGGGTGGCGGGGGGCCTGGCCTCTGCTCTGTTGACGGGGCCAGAGGTCCAGCCCTGTGAGAGGATGTGGGATCAGGAGTGGGTGTGGGGTGAAGGGCTCAGGTTGGGTGGCAGGAGTGTGTTGAGGACTGAATCTGAGGGTCAGCAACATTTGAGGAAGGGCCTCGGGAGATGCTGAGAAGGAAGGTTCAGAGAAGCGGAAGGAAAGAGGAAGATGCTTGGGCTGTGGGGTATTGAGAAATGTGGATGCCACACCACAGAGGCCATGGCACCCTTGGCAGGAGCCGTTCAGTGCAGCAGATTGAAGAGTGAGCTGGAAACGTGTAGGGTGAAGTGAGTGTGGACAGCTTCAGGGAGAGATTTGGCTGCAAACCAGTGAAGGGGAAGACGGAGTTGGAGGAGGAGTCAGGGTGAAGAAGGGCTTCTTGGATGCTGGTGGAGACTTGAGCTGAGAGAGGGGACAGAGGGGACATTGCAGAACAAGGTCCCCATGCGGCATAGGAGGAGAGGCTGCTGAGACTGGTGGCAGCAGAGAGGTGACTGGGGTGAGCCCAGGAGCACCTGTCCCTCCGTGAGCTGTGCACACAGAACCGGATCTGGTGGGTGGTGTGCACACCCTTGTGCGTGGCCCCGCCCCGGCTGTCCTGCCCACCGGAACGCGCAGGTGACTGCAGTCATGCTGTCCAACTTGCCTGCACCTGCACCTGCCCCATCCCTCCTTCCCTGCCTCTGACCAGAGCCCTGTGTCTTGCACGGCACCTGCCTTATGCAGGGTTAGGGCTTAGGAAGCAGGCAGAAGGGCAGGGTCAGCAGCGACACTTCTGTGAATGCCCTCAGGTGGGCATCTGTGTGCTGCCCCCTCGGCCAAGGGCACTGTTTACCCACTGGAGTGTTGGCTCCCTGGTGGGGTCCAGCCCCTGCTGCGCAGGCCGTGGCTAGGAGCTCCAGAGAAGTCTCAGTGGGGGAAAAAGACCCCACGTCTCCCTCTGTGGGTGACTCCTTGGGTTCTCCAAGAATGAGGCACCAGGTCAGAGTGCAGGGACCCAGAGGAGGCCACCTCTGCCTGTCACAGCCTGGATGGGTTGTGTCTTCCCTCGACATGGGCCCTCTGCTCCCCAGAGTGTGGCCATGTTACCTGTGGGCCTGCGGTTGGCCCAGGTCTTCTGCTGCCTGCTCCCCAACTTTGGCAGGTGAACCCCATCCTGCCCTGTTGAATGGTCAGTGCATTGCCAGCATCATGGTGAAAGTGCTGTTGTCCCTGCTCCAGAGAGGGTCTTTCCCCGGTCCGCACATTGGGGGTCTTTGGTCTTCTGGAACCACTGAATTCAGCCCTGCACACTCCCTGCTTGGGCTGATTCTGCTTTTTTTTTTTTTTTTAAAGATTTTATTCATTTATTTTTGACAGGGAGAGAGACACAGCGAGAGAGGGAACACAAGCAGGGGGAGTGGGAGAGGGAGAAGCAGACTTCCCGCTGAGCAGGGAGCCCGATGTTGGGCTCGATCCCAGGACCCTGGGATCATGACCTGAGCCGAAGGCAGACGCTTAATGACTGAGCCACCCGGGCGCCCCCGATTCTGCTATTTGAACTTGGCCTTTGGACTCTGATCTGGGAGGTCGCACCAACCCTGTAAACCGCATTCCTTCCTCTCAGAGGCGTGGTTCCACTAGAACTGTTGCCATGGGTACCACAGGCCCCTGCCACACTCTGCAACCACCCCTCAAATATTACCCTTCCTCAGAGCATCATGCCTGGCTGTCCTACTAGGTGCTGCCCACGGGGTCTCTGAGTGAATTTTTCATTCATTGGATACCTGTTGAACACTTACTGTATGCTAGGTGCTGGAGACAGAGCGATGGGCCAAAGCAGGTGCGGTCTGTGCCTCTGTGAATCCACAGGCTGGAGGCAAGGTGCATGTTAATCAAATGCTCACACAGGGTGTGTGTTTATAAACTGAAGGAGACAGGAATTTAATTCTGTAAGAGCATTTATCAAGGTGCCTGAACTTCTCTGGATGGTCAGGGAAGATGTCCTCGAGGAAGTGGTATTTTGAGCTGAATTCTGAAGGGTGAACAGGAATTAATTACATTGAGGTGGGAGGAAGAGAAGGGCTGACCAGGCAGGAGGAACTGCATATACAAAGGCCCTGAGGGGACTCGTGTGTCATTCCGAGGGCCCCAGCAGCTGCTGGTGGACCTAGGTCACTGAAGGTGCCCATCAAGGAGGACAGCTGGAACAGGGCTGGCGGGCTGAGCAGGAGTGTGGCTTGGGCACTCAGGGCACCTCAGATCCCAAGGCAGCATCTGGGCAGGAGGGTGGATAGGCATGGTGAGAGGCCAGGGCTGGGCAGGCGAGGCTGGCGAGGCAACTCTGGGAGGAC
Source organism: Eumetopias jubatus (assembly GCF_037043125.1). Taxonomy (NCBI): domain Eukaryota; kingdom Metazoa; phylum Chordata; class Mammalia; order Carnivora; family Otariidae; genus Eumetopias; species Eumetopias jubatus. Next base: position 200,542,100 of record NW_028274807.1, read on the forward strand.
CGCCCGACCACCTTGGCTTCCCTCCTTGCTCCGGGCCCCTCTGGTGCCGCTGGGCCTTGCTGTGTCTTTAAGGGCTCTGCGCTGCTCTTCCCGTCACTGACGTCAGGGCGAGGGGCGGGCCAAGATTTCCCTTCCCTTTCCTCGAAAGGGGAGGGGATTAGAACTGAGTGGCCCGTGATGGAAAGAGGGCGAGTCCAGGGCTGCTGGAAGCCGGGGAGTGAAGGTGGAGGCTAACATGGGGTGAGCTTGGGCGCTATACTGTGTGTGTGTGTGTGTGTTTCTGACGGCGGAGGCTAACATGAGGTGAGCTTGGGCCCAGTACTGTGTGTGTGTGTGTGTGTGTGTGTTTCTCTCCATTCCTTGGGGGCAGCAGCAGGTCTGGAAGGAGCTTGTGAGTCCGGGGCAGGTGAGGGCCGCACAGTGGCCAGTGGCTTCTGGTTTGTGAGTGCGGTTGTGTATTTTGGAGTCCACGATGTGAAAGGTCTGCCCTAGCCTGTTGCTGGGCTGTGTGAGGGGAAGCCCCTCCACCCAGGGCGGGGTGGGGTGGGGTGGGGCCGGGCCCACCGCCTTCCCCTGGGCCCTCAGTAGAGGCGGAGGCCCTGTAGCTCACCAAGCTCCCTCCCCGTTTTATTTTATTTTATTTTATTTTATTTTATTTTATTTTATTTTTTTAAGGAGGCTCCACACCCAACGTGGGTGAGGCTTGAACTCACGACCCAGAGATAAAGAGTCGTAAGCTCTACCAACTGAGCCAGCCAGGTGCCTCTCCTTCCACATTTGAATGCACTAGGTGCAGTCACCAAGCATGTGCCTTTTCTTAGAATAGAGTTTAGTCCCTGGCAACACAGGAGAGCAAGGGACTCTGTCTGCCCTTGAAAGTCAATTTTAATGAACTTCCTGCCCAGGGCCTGTCCTTTCTTTAAAGCCCCTCCACTCTTTTGTGGTACTTGCTGAGGGGCTGGAATCAGGCAGGCAGGCCTCCTCTTCCAGAAGGCAAGGTTAGCTCCAGTACCCCCATATCATCCACCTGGCTCTTTGTTTACCCACTTGCCCTACTGGTCAGAGCGTGGGAGCCCAAGGATGTATGCGAACGCCTGGCACAGTGCTGGGCACCCAGCAGGCTTGCCGTCACTCCTGGGGGGCCTGCAGCCCCTCTCTGGGGCTAGTGCTGAGGCTGTGTTCCCTGCATGCCTCTCCTCACTGCTCTGGCCACGCTGGCCTCTGCTCTCCTGGAATTTCTCCCCACCTTTGTCCCTTGTGCTGCCATTTTACCTCAACAACTGGCTCCTACACTGAAGTGTGGGCTCCAGAGGCTGTGAGCGGGTCGGTCTCGCCCACAGGGACGGGCCTGAGCCACGTGCCCGAGGACGGGCTGCTGAGTGGGTGGGGCGGACAGGGGTGTATGGTGGGGAGACACTCCAAGGGCGTAGACCCTGGGTGAGGTGCTTTACACAGACTTGCGAAATAACCCCATTTTACACCAAGGAAACAGTCTGAAGGAGAGTCAAGCTACCCCGCCGGAAGTTGCTCTGTGTTGCCCAGAGTCTCCTCTGGCAAGAGGGGTGCCCCTGGGAAGGGTGGGGTGTGGACTGCTGGTCCTGGGCCGGGGCGCGAGGCCCTGGGTCACCACCGGCTCTTTGGCAGGTTTGGGGCAACTGTAGCCATCGGCTTGACCATCTTCGTGCTCTCTGTTGTCACCGTCATTATCTGCTTTACCTGTTCCTGCTGCTATCTCTACAAGATGTGTCGCCGGCCACCACGTCGTAAGCATGCCCGCCCCCTCCCTGCCCCCCGTGACCCTGGGTGTGTAGGTGCAGAGCTCAGGTGCTGGGGGTGGGGGAGGGGGCTGACCAGGGCCCTGACTCGGCTAAGCTGGAGTGAGGGGTGGCTGTGGTCCTGACTGGGAATCTCTTTGCAGCGGTGGTCACCACCACCACGGCCACCACGGTGGTGCACACCCCTTACCCTCAGCCTCCAAGTGTGCCACCCAGCTACCCCGGACCGACATACCAGGGCTACCACCCCATGCCCCCACAACCAGGGATGCCAGTAGCACCCTACCCGACACAGTACCCCCCACCTTACCCTGCCCAGCCGATGGGCCCCCCGGCCTACCACGAGACGTTGGCTGGTGAGTATCGCTGCCAATGCTAACCCTGCCTAACCTCCCCCCAACAAATCGCCTGCCTCTGTCCCCTCACACTGCAGCCCTCCGTGTTCACAACCAACCGGTGTCCTCTCTGTTTTCAGGAGGTGCGGCCATGCCCTATCCTGCCAGCCAGCCTCCTTACAACCCGGCCTACATGGACCCCCCGAAGGCAGCCCCCTGAGCCTGTCCCTGCTTCTCTGGCTGCCACTTGGTGTGTGTGTGTGTGTGAGAGAGAGAGAGAGAGAGAGATGGGTATGTAGGCACGGTCTTTTTCTCCCCGTGCGTGGTGTTTGTGTCCGGTTTGTACACGAGGCCTCTTGTGATGCCAACGTGCTGGGGAGCAGTCATTGCTAGAGTTGCTGGGACCCTTCTTCGTTCTCTTCCTCACTTGAAATTGTGCTCTTTTGAAATCTCAAAATTCAAAGACTGGGGTGGGAGTTCTTTCCCATACTGCCCCAGGGAGACCAGGCCGGTGGGGGCTTGTCATGCTAGGACAGTGGGGCTTTTTGGAGGCAATGTGCCCATGTGTTCTGGTTTTGGCAGAGTGGCTAGCCACTGCTCAAGGCCACGGCCTGTCCCCAAGGTGTGGGGTACTCTTCAAGGAACCAGAGCCATCATGGCATGGGGGTGAGGCTCGGGGCCTGGCTAAGTTGGGTTTTAATCCTTTAGCAGACGTCCCATAGTCCCCAGAACCTGTGCCATGCCCAGCAGAGGGCGGTCAGCCTCCCGAGACCAAAACACTTGAGGCAGAGGCCCACCCACCCGAGCACGGTCTGCCTGGACTGTCCCCGCATCCTCCCTGGCACCACCTGGAGGGCCACGTCCACCCATGGCTCTGGCTGCCCTGGCTGGCCACGACCCCCACCACAGGTAGGCAGGGTGGCCTCTGTCCACCTGCACACTCAGGTGTCCTCCCTGCAGTGTTTTTGTTTTCCTTTCCTTTTAGGCAAAAACAGTTTGTTTCCTGTTTTAAAATGTATGTGATCATTTTTGTGAGGCTGAATCCCTTGGGTCCTGGAGGGAAACTGGACCACTGTGGAGAGGGACCGTCAGACCTCTGATAGGCCCTACTTCTCCCCACACCAGCTTCATAGAATAGCCAGCTCCTATACCCCAGTCCACAGTATGTCCTGGCACCCAGGACACCTGGGCCAAGGGGCCGTCTGGACCAAAGGTGGAAGGGGGCCCTAGGTGGCGGCTCTGGCCCAGACATGAATACCTCGGTGTTCCCTGTTCCTCTGTTAATATCTCACCAGATCTGTCTTAGCTTTGTACCTGTTGATGTGTTTCTGAGTGTCTAGGGTCTGCACTTTTGTTTATAATAAATGCAAACATTTGGGGCTGCCGCCTTCTTTCTTCAGAGCCTTGGGTGCTGGGACTGGGCATTAGGCCATGACCATCTTCATCCATCCCTTGGATTTCCATGTTTCCCCCGTCTTTGCTGGGCTCAGGTGTCTGGCCATCCTGCTAGGGAGGGTGGAGGACAAAGACTGTGCCACCCTCTGTGTCCCCCTCCCCAGGTCCCCGAGTGTGGGCAGAGGTGCAGGAGGCTCCTCTAAGGCTGCCAAGGAGGGTAGAGGTGAGTGGCCACTCAGTGCTGGGGGGGGGGTCTTTATTAGTCAGACTTTCCTTCTTGGCCTACTGTCCAGGTGTGGCCAGGGAGAGCCCATACAGTGTGGCTAGTGCCAAGGTCAGGAAGGCCAGAAGACCCAGTGGGGCTAGCAGTCCTGCCTTGGGTGAGGCTCCAGGGCCCTCCATTGGAGGAACAGCCTTGGGCTTCCTGCCCCTGCCCAGGTTGGGACTAGTGTCCCTGGCTCTAGCCAGGGCTTTAGTGGCTGTGGTGGCAGATGGTCTTGGGTTGGTTCCAGCAGAGGCTGTGACCCCGTACATGGGCTTGACAGTGCTGAAAGGCCTGGCATGAGCATCCACCCACTGGAGCAGGGCCCGCGGCCTCCACTGACAGATGCTGAGCAGGGTGAGGACATCACTCTCGGCCATGTGGGAGTCCGGTGGGGCCTGCCCGTACAGGCGTGTATAGATACTGCCCAGGCTGTAGCTTTTCCGTGGGCCATGCTCCGAGGGGCTGCCAGCGTGCTCCAGGGCCTTCAGGGCGGCAATGCTATCCACACAGAAGGCACCGTCTAGAACACTGGCAAGGCCTAGGACAGCCAGCTCCGCCTGGAGCAAGGGGAAGTCGTAGCGGTCACCATTGTGTGCCACGAGGCACCAGGGCTGTGGCTGGCGCTGCAGGAAGGCTCGGAGCAGACTGGCCAGGTCGGCATCGAAGCGCTGACGCCCATGAGCTGCCAGTACAGCTGTGCTCAGGCCTGTGATCTTACTGGCTTCTGGGCTGCAGGCCTTCCCTGGAGCCACGCACAGAGAGAGCTTGTCTGCCACCCGGGGCGGCGGGGGCACTGTGGGAGGCTGCCCCTGAACATTGGGGGAGCTCTCCAGGGCACATCTGTGGACAGCCAGCAGGCACAGCTCCGTGACCTTGGGCTGGGAGGAAGGCAGGCCAGTGGCCTCCAGGTCCAAGAAGATGAGGGTCTGCACGGGCCCCGGGGCTAGGGCCTGCGAGCCCATGCTGGGTACCTGCTGCCGAGCCTGGGGAGAAGCAGGGGTGGGGAGTGGGTGTATGAGTGCCCCAGTGGGAAGAGCTGAGGCCGGCACTGTCAGTGAGCTCCAGGACCCGATTCCAGGGCAGGAAGCCAGAGAGGGTGGCATGGCTTCCTTAGGGGGAAGCACCCTCAACTGTCTGTTTTGGGGGAAACCTTGGCTCCTCCCCTAGTGCCCACCTAGCCTGGGACTGGGTTGGGGGGGGTGAGGCCTTCCCACCCTGCCCCATCCCCGTGGGGGTCCTCACTTACCGAGTAGCAGGCAGCAGCAATGATTCAGGGTGCAGTCTGGCTGGTTCTTGCTGCCGGCAGCAGTGGCGGGAAGTGAAACTGAGTGTGAGCCTGCCTGTGGGCTGTCCTGAGCGAGGCCCGCCCTGCTCATCAGCGGGGCCGGGTCTGTCCCTCCCACAGCACTGCTCCCTCCTGACTCCCCAGAGGCCTCCAACCTATAGCTGTGGGCCTGCTGGCTGGCACAGCGCATCAGAGCGCTCACACCATGAGAGCCAGCCAGCAGGACAAGGGCCGTGGTGCCCAGCCCTTCGGGGAAGGCCAGCAGCAGGACTCCAGCCTGCCAGGAAGCCCGGCTGCGGCCAGCAGCCACCGTGCACCCTCTCCTTGGCCCCACTTTCTCAGGTCTCCCTGCTGTAGGCCCCGGCTGCCGCCTGCCTCCTGCTTTGCCACACAGTGGTTTCTTCCCATGGCCTCAGCCCAAAGCGATGACTCAGGACAATTCCACAGGCAGGGCAGGGCAGGGCTGGGCTCCTTCCTCAGGGCGGATTTGTTACCATGGGGACAGGGTCTCAACTCTGGCCAGGGATGGGAAGGCTCCCAGGCTTCCTAGGGTCTGGCTCCTGCTCCATCCGCCCCCCTACTCAGCCCGACACATATCAGACTCAGGAAACACCACAAGGCTGGCGTGTTCTCAAACAGCCCTTCGCTGCTTTTAATCAGTTGATGGGGAAGGTAGTGGTTCTGGTGCCACCGTGTGGCTCGATGCTCCCTGGCCTCAGCTGCAGTCCATCTCAGGGTCATCCACATCGGTTTCAGTGGCACAGAGGTCATCCAGGGCTGCCTCTGAGCGAAGAGAAGAGGGTTCTACGGTGAAGGCCTGGAGGTGCTGGGCACAAGGGTGGAGGGAAGGCCCACCGCTCCTCCCCCACGCCCGTAGGAACTAACCAGTCCCTTCCACGCCCAGGCCTTGCTCCCTCAGCTACTGCAAGCAAAGTGACACAAAGGCAGTTCAGACAGGGATGTTTCTGGAACAACCGTGGCTCTGCCAGGCCAACTCAACAGATACAAGCAAAAGGCAGCCTGCTACGCTCAGAGAAGAGCCAGAGCAGTAAGGCAAGTAGGACCCCAGTGCCGGCAAAGGCTGCGTGGAGGGAAGACTACTGACTTAAGGCCAGGAAGTCTGACCTGTCTGTGAACTTCAGGGAAACCCTGCGTGTGGGTTGGACAGGGAGGAGTCCTCCTGCTGGCTCACCTTCACAGTCTGCCACATCAGGAAGCCCTCGAATCAGCATGCTGACCCCTGGCATCACCTGGTCATACTGATGCAGGACCTCCACGCAGTGCACAGTGAAGAGCTTGTCCTTCTGGGACAGGCCGTGCAGCAGCAGCACCGTGTCCCGCAGACAACGCACCGTCCGCTTCTGCCGGTCCGTCCTTGGGGGCCCCCCGGCCCTCCGCACTGTCAGCCACTGTCTGTGCAGCATCACCGTGAGTGCTCTGACCCCCTGCAGGAGGGCCAACACTGAGGCCGGGTCTCAGGGCTCCTGTACCCTCCCAACCTGCTCTGCTGGACAGTACCCTTCCCAGCCACCACAGGTGAGGAGGGTTCGGGGGGAGGGGGCACGAGGGTTAGAAGGAGCGGGGGGGTCCCTGCATAGGGTCACCTCAGCCCCCGACAAAGCCGCCACGCCGCCGGCCCCCGTGCGCTCACCTCCACGTTGCACTGGCAGTTAGAGCCCGTGACTGGGGAGCAGGGGCTCTGCACACCCAGCTTAGCCAGGAGCCACACGGCCTAGAACAAGAACAGACTGGTCCATCTGTGGCAGAATGAGACCCTGATCACAGTGAGGGCTTGCTAAGGCTTCTCCTACAAGTGCTCCGGTTGCCTTAGCAACTGCCTGTCTATACAATGGGGTCCAAGGAATGGTCTTGGGGCCTTCCCAGGCTAGACTCAGGGCCAACCCCTATGTCTCACCAGCGACCCACCTGCCTCCAGGCCCCAAAGCCAGGGTGGGACCAGTTACCAGGCCACTCTGCCAAGTTCCAGGACACCCTGGGGTCCACCTGTATTGCTACTGTGTAGTGTGGAGCCTCCGGACTGAGATCCCCTCGTTAGCTAGGTAAACTCTTGTTACCAAAGTGAATGAAAGCTCCGTTCTCCCCAGGAGGAGGAACAGTGGCCTTGAGGTGGGGTGGGGTGGTGAGCAGTTCACAGAAGGGGCTCTGGAGTTTTACCTCTTGTTCTAGCTGAAGCCACTGTGTGTCCGAGGCCACTTTGTCAGGCCTTGATGTGATGTACATGTACAGCAGCAGGAGGAGACAGCCTTCTGAAAAGGATGCCCCACCTCTCACTCAGGGTTCCCCTTCTTACCCAGAGCCCAGGGCACAAGCTGCAGAAGCCCTCAGGAGGCCTCTGACCTGTCCCTGCCACCACCCTTGCTTCCAGCCTGCAGTGGCAGCCCAGCCACCCACTCCCTTCCGTGCTTTACCTGAGCGGGAGCAGAGCTGAGGCACCAGTTTCTCATGGTCCGCCAGGAGGGAGAGGAGCTCGACAGTCAGCAGGACGCTGGGCAGGGGGCTCTCGGGGCTCAGGCACTGTGGCAGCACCCGGAACACACACTGGAACCTACAGTACAAGGGCCCAGAGAGACGGGATGCTGGTAACCCAATCCAACTCACCTCGCTTTTCACCAGAGGGAACAGGCCGTTTTGAACAGGCGGTACAAGGAGGAGCTGTGGTTCAGACCTAGGTTCAAATGCTGGCCGACCACCACCTGCTTGCTAGGACATCTGCTTCCTGTGAACAAGTGGGTACAAGCCTCCACCGCAATGTTGCTGTGGCTTAGAGAGGGCAGGCCCTTACCAGGCACAGCGCCACCTGTAAATGGGGGCTGCCTCCCTGGACCTGGGGTGCCTGGCTTCCACACTGCTCCCAAATAGGGAGGCAGATCTTAACTTGGGTGTGAGAATGTTATGAGCCCACTACCCAAGGACTGGCCAGGCTCCAGAAGTGACAAATGCAGACTTGGCTAGGGTTGGATTTTATACCACTTGCTGAGCAGACCATTTTTGAAAACACCAGATAGGAGCAGGTGCCCCCTTGGAGCGTGCATGGGTGAGGGGCTCTGGGCACACTCTCCCTCAGGTCTCACAGGCACAGGGAACTAAAGAACTAAGTCCCAAGACAACTGCCATTCGCTCAATCCACACAACCTTGTGGGTAGGGAGAGGGGTACTTTTACATGTCCCCCTTCATGCATCTGCAGCATCTCAGCACACACCATTGAGGGTTAAGAATATTCCTCAGTATGCCATTAGGAAGCAAGTTCTCACTGTTTGGGGTGAAATTATTTTTGAGCAGATCCTGTACGGTGGATAAGCGGCATGTTTTCAGTTGCCAGGGAGGGTAGAACTTTATGGGAAACTGGGATTTAACCTGGTTGTTACTCAATTTCATCATTAGGTTAGAAGTGGTCTCTAGTGTTCGTGTAAAGTCCCTGAAACTATCTGCAAGAAAAATCCATCTTTATATATGACACAGTGGTTTCCAAATTACTTTTGGATAGCATCAGCCTTCTTTTAAAAATTTTTTTCAGAGCCCCAAACATACAAGAGAAAATAGTCCTGCTGTTCTGTTTGAAGCAGGGGATGAGACCTCTTTGCTCAAAAGTCACGACCATCTCAGTACCTGGGAATGGCCCAGTAACCAGGGATGACCTACAGCTATGGGTATGGTAGGAAGACATGTGTCCGAGGGGAGACCTTGCCCTCAGGCCTAGGTGGGCAAAGGTGCCCTTTATGAGACCGCTGTCTGCATGGCTGCTTGTGTTCCACTGCACAGTCAGGGCCCTGGTGGCACGTGTCCTTCGTTTTCACTCTAAGGTGAACAGGAAGCTGTGTGGTAGTGGGGTTCAGCCTGCAAGGAGGTAGGAATTCTGAAGAGAAGCACCAAGTGGGAGGTGGTGTCGGACCATGATTAAGGGCAAGTCAAGGAGACTGGCCTGAAACTGGCCCAGCATCCTGTCTCCATTCGTATTCATACAGCAAATACTGAGTGCTTCCAGCGAGCCAGGCTCCATGCTGGGTGTGAGGATGCAGGGCTCTGAGGGTGTCACATGAGCTAGTGAACAGAAGGCATCTGTCTGGCCTATAGTAAGCATCCCCTAAACAGCTGTTTTATCATGTCCTTGCAGACAAGCTCAACAGGAATGGAATGATGGTGTATCTACCAAGAGGACTGGTAAAAAGTGGTTCCTGGAATTCATTCAACACCGATGAAACAAGCACCCAGCCACTATGAGCTAGGTCTGTGCTAGACACGTGGGTGATGGTTCTGAACCTATCATGCTGCCCACACTACACTACAGTATTGTGAGTACTGTGTCCCGCTCTGAGGACTACCGTTAGGATGGACCAGACCAGCTAGACTATCCTCAAATGGAAAACAGGATCCAGAAGTGTTTTTAGGAAACAAGTATGCTAAGCCCAGAGACTAAAAGCTTAAGGTAAGTGCAGCCAGTGGAGTTACTCCAAATAGGAACTGGCTTCTTGGTGGTGTGCTGAGGGGGAGACAGGATTATTGGATGAGGGGATGGGCTGGATGGTGTTTACAGTTCCTCCCAGTCTTGAGGCTCTGGATCCCAAGTTAGGAATTTATGACTACAGTGTTCACAGCTAGGTTCACTATACAACCACTTCCCACAAACATTAAGAGGACCAGGTAAGGGGCGCCTGGGTGGCTCAGTCGTTAAGCATCTGCCTTCGGCTCGGGTCATGATCCCAGGATCCTGGGATCGAGCCCCGCATCGGGCTCCCTGCTCCGTGGGAAGCCTGCTTCTCCCTCTCCCACTCCCCCTGCTTGTGTTCCCTCTCTCACTGTGTCTCTCTCTGTCAAATGAATAAATAAAATCTTAAAAAAAAAAAAAGAGGACCAGGTAACCTAGGGCTCATGCCAGAGAGCATGATGATGATGGGCAAGGTCAGATGATGATTCCCAGCAAAGTCAGCTTATGGGCTGCAGACCTACCCTACACCCTCTGCTTCCCTAGGGAACGCCACCAAACTTAAATGTGGTGTGATTCATGGTCTTCACCTGATCCATGGCCCAGGTTCAAGGCTCTTGGTTCAGCCTTTGTCTGTCCTGGGGACAAGGATGCTTTTCCATAGCGGCTACAAGCCTTCTTTCAACACGTGTCTTGAAAACACCAGATAGGAGCAGGTGCCCCCTTGGAGCGTGCGTGGGTGAGGGGCTCTGGGCACACTCTTCCCCAGGTCTCACAGGCACAGGGAACTAAAGAACTAAGTCCCAAGACAACTGCCATTCGCTCAATCCACACAACCTTGTGGGTAGGGAGAGGGGTACTTTTATGTGTCCCCCTCTCCCTACGTGTCTTTTGCTTACCTGCTGTACAGAGCAGAATTAAACCAAATAAATCACTTTCTTGGTTCTCCTAACACCTGGCCCCACTTTCCATCACTTCAGAACTCCCTGAACGAAGCCTCAGAACATAAAACCAAGGCTTAGCACTGAGAAGCATAGATAAGTAAAGAAGCGGACAAAGTATAAGGGCCACAGGATAGACCTCAAGAGGTCAGGTAAGACCCGCAAAGAATCATGACTTCCATGCTGTGTTATTATACCTGGGCAGGAAATCAAAGGAAGCATTTTCAGCTAATTTCACCAAAATCTTAAGACACTGGCTCAGGACACTGGCTTGAAGGTGACCTGTTGCTGAAGAAGAGAAAGTCAACAGGTGAAGAAGCATCTTCAGTAGCGGATGCTGGCCTTGGTCACTGGCAAGCCCCCTTGGGGCTGAGGACACATCCCCATGATCTTGTCTGTGAACCAGGCTCTGGTTTCCTTCCCTAGCAGCAGAATCCGCTCCTGCATCTGACAGTAACAGGTGGACGACTGCTCCGCTGTGGCACACCAAGTGCTGAAGAACACTAAGGGATGCTACAGAGAAGCTTTCCAGGCTGCAAAGTGAGTCCTCCAGGCTTGCCTCTCCCCCAGAGCTCACACAAGAGGAACTTGTCGGTGAGTCCCCAGGTGCTCCACTTCTCTTGGCTGCTGCCAAATCTTGCAGAGCCTGGCAGTGTAAGCTGATAAAGAACTGTACCAGGGGGAGGAGATGCACAGCTCCAGGAAGCTGGCAGAGTGGGAAGGCCCTTCTGCCTCCCTCTGCTGTGTCTCCATCACACGAGCCTTCATCCCGGGCAACCAGATTCAATCCAGTGAGTGCCAGGTTCTGTGCCTCTCTCAGAGCCAAGAGGGGAAATGACCCATCGCAAGAACCTGTGGTCCTCAGGCTTGAAATCCCAGTCAAGGTACTAGCAGCAAATACAAAAGAAAACACACAATTGTGAGATGGAGATAATGTCAAGGGCCCCAACCAACCTGCTGGCCAAATTCTCTAGTTTCCCAAACTGCACCCCACCCCCAGCCCCAGCACATAGACCTCCCAGGCTGGTCAGGACCAGAAAGGGACTTGCTTCCTGGGAACTCCTTCCTAAACGAGCTTTTTAGGAGTCTGAGGCTTACCTGCCAAACCCCGGTGGCTGCAGCAGGGTGCTGGTAGGAGCCTCCGAACAACTGCTCAGGAGGTGGCACAGACCAAGGGATGACCCTGGGATCAAAGGCTGCTTCAGGAGAAGGTTTATCAAAATGGAACCTGCAGAAGACAACGTGATTCTAGAAGGTTCTGAGAAGGGAGGCCTTTTCTAAGGCTTCAGCAGGAAAAGTGAGGGTTCCTTGGATGCTAACTCTCCTCTAAGCTGCCCTTAAGCCCCACTGAGGTCCCTTTGGGTGCTGAGGGTTCTGGGACATACCTGCTTTGGCCCCTTCTATTTTATAGTCTTCTGCTTAAGTCACAGACTACCACTCCCCCAGACCCTCTGAAGGACTGCCTGGAGTGCTGGTTCTCAGAGACAATTCTAATGGAGCACTGCAGAGGACAACGGAGCTGTGCAGGCCTCCTGCACGAGGGGCGGGTATTCTGGTACCTTGAGTGTTTGATCTCTGCATCCAGCTGTCAATAGGACTTTTGTGGGATTCTTCTTGCTTTATGGGGTCACCTCCCAGACTATGGCTCTTCTTCTCTACAACTAGATAAAATGTGAATCAAAACTTGAGCACAAAAGCACAGGCATATCAGAAACTCTTGAATGTAATGAGTTTTTTTTGTTTTTGTTTTAAAGATTTTTTAATTTATTTGACAGAGAGAGACACAGCGAGAGAGGGAACACAAGCAGGGGGAGTGGGAGAGGGAGAAGCGGGCTTCCCACTGAGCAGAGAGCCCGATGCGGGACTCAATCCCAGGACCCTGGGATCATGACCTGAGCCGAAGGCAGATGCTTAACGACAGAGCGACCCAGGTGCCCCTTGAATGTAATGAGGTTCTTTTGTTTTGTTTTTTTAAGTAAACTCTACCCTCCATGTGGGGCTCGAACTCATGATTCTGAGATCAAGTGTTGCATGCTGTATGGACTGGGCCAGCCGGGTGCCCCATAATGAGTTTAAAACAGAGACTGTTCCATCTCTTCAACCTTGGATTAAAACAAGAGCCAGAGCAACTCAAGAATCCTCACATTTTTGCCTTCCTCATGGAAAACAGGAACTCATACAAGGAAAGTAAAGTTGTCTGCCCCACTTTAAAATGAGGCAAAATAACATGAAAACTGTAGTCACTAACGCTTATTACAGTGCTGATTATGTGCCAGACAGACTCTTCTAAGAGTTTTACCCATGTTGGCTCATTTGTTCCTCAGAGCAACCCTAAGAGGAAGTGTTATCATTAGCTCTATTTTACACACAGGAAAACAGAGGCACAGGGGTTAAGGGACTTGCTTGCCCACATCACAAAAGCCAGTAAGTAGTGTGACTGGGACTCCTGCCAGGCAGGTAGGCTGCAATGCCTGCTCCTAACACTATCCTATACTGTTCCTGTAGTTGCCAGATACCAAAAATATGTGTGGTTGAGGTTCTCAGAGGTGGCGTGATGGCCAATGGCTTGCAAGGTGCCAGGTGCTAGGAGAGAGGCGATGTATCAGAATTATAAGATAAATTGACACAGCATATTCTCAGAGTGAAAACCTACCAATGCTAGATTGGGTCCCTCTAGAAAGCAGTAGCATCCCCTCAGTCTAGACCTAGCGGCACAAACTCAAGGCTGAAAGGAACACAAGTTCCTGTATACTGGCTGTGTTTCTGGCATGTCAATGGATGTTAACCGGGCAAGTTTTAAAATATGCCTGCAAATTCTAGACACACTTCTCTTCAAAAGGTGAGGCCTAGTTTCCTTCCCCTTGAACATGGCTTCTAACAAACAGAATGTGGCAGAAGTGATGCTATGGGACTTCTGAGGCTAGCCCATAAAAGGGCTAGCTTCCACCTAGCTCTCTCTGGTTTGTTAGCTCTAGAGGAAGCCATCCACCAGGTTATGAGGTCACCCAAGTAGAGAGGACCACATTTGGCAAAGAACTCCGTTGCCAGTCATGTGAATGAGCCACTCTGAAATAGATCCTCCAGCCCCAGACAAGCCTTCAGTGATTCTAGTCCCCACAGACAAACCATCCCCACTGTGCTCTGTCAGTACTGTTGTCCCACAGAACCAGAAGAAATACTCATTGTTGTTTTAAGCCACAAGTTTGAATAATTGGTTACACAGCAATGGATGAGAGACAAGACCAACTCACCCTCTCTGCCCACCAGGGACTTGTATCCTGGCTCTGTCTGGAAGGGGTGAGGAAGGGACATGTTAGCACTAAAAGACTCCTTTGTAGGGAAAGATGGTTTTCCAGATTGTAGAGAACATGCTTCTGGCTTTATAGCCACAGAAGGGCTTTTCCTAGGACTGGAAAAAGTTAACTATGAAAGCAAAGTAATGATTCTGCTAAAACCATTTAAAATACCTGGTTATAAAACTTCTAACTTATTCAAGTGTTAAACTTTTCGTGTCTACGTGCTCTGACCAAAGGTTTTCTTTATTCTGTATTTGTCATTCTTTGTCAGGATAGCAATGCAAAATTCAAGGCATGATCCAAATTGTTGAAAACCTCTTTCATTCCCGTATTCTTCTAATCACCCAAAAATATTGGCCCTAATTCCATTACTATTTCCAATTCCACCAAAGTATCTTTTTAATGTGGAACAACCTCTTATTCAATAGTCCCCAGGGGCTGAATTCAAAGATTTTCAGTAGAAAGAGGGTCTATTAAAAGGCATGTTGTGTCCTCCAACTTGAAAACTGAGCCAGTTCTTCAGTGCCAGGGTCTTTGTGTTAGAGAAGCAGTCTTAACCCTCTGAGCGCATCAGACAATGCCAAGACCCTTCTGTCAGAGATGTGAGGATGGACCCCCTCTGCTTTCCTGTCTTACCTGGACTAGGCAAGGCAAGAAGAGTTCAATTTCACACCCTGCCCATTATGAGCAAAGGTAGCTGAATGTTCAATACCAGAAAAAGACACCCTGACCCATACTGTTCAAATTTCAAGGCTGGTATCAACAGTGTGCCAGAGTTCTCTGGCAGGCAGGGGGCAGGACAAGACCATTAACAAGCTGATCACATCTGCAGCAAAGGTGGGGACTGGTGGACAAAGGTCCCAGGGCAGCAAATGCGAAAAAAATGTTCCAAGTAGTTGAAATATGCTTATACTTGGGGCACAATCAGTTATTTGAAACAAATTACGTAAAAATGAAAACTGGGGGGAAAAATGAAGACTGAGCCACCCCAAAAGTTCGGAGAGCATCTTTCCAGCCTTTTTCAGTCCTGAGTGTAAAGTCTATCTATAGAGAGGAAGCCCTTTTAGGGTGTGAGGCCTTTATGCTGTGATGCGCCAAATCTTTCACACCTGATCTAAACCGCCTTCGAGGCCTTTAGGAAAGAGGATCTATGTCCAAATGGCAAATTTTAAATGGCCTTTATTCAAGACTAGCCTGACCTTGTTTTTCATATTTTCTATAAACCATGCAAAACAACTCTCCCTTCAACGCCATCATTACCTGATATGGGGAATGGAGGGAGCAGCCAATTTATTTGTTCGTTCACTACTTTGAAGCTTTGTCCTTAATTCATTCATCTCTGCATCTTTAAATTGGAGTTCAGACTGCAATGACTGAAGCTGGAAGGCAAAGGCAACATACTCATGGTGGCCCCATCATATATGCAAAATTATCTCTGGACTTCAAAACATCAAGTTCGTAAACGAAAACAGTGAGAAATAAATATGAAAGTCCACTGTGACACAAATGTCCTTTCTATAGAGCTTTAGCCTTCTTCCTGAAAGTCAGCATGGTATTCTAGAAAGACATTTTGACCTGATCTATTGCGAGGTAGTTTGTGAGGGTTTAAATACCATTTACTCAGCCTCTCTAAACTTTAGCTTATCTGTAACACAAATACCTGTCTTCATGGTTGGGGGGATTAAATAGGAAGGATGAATGTGAACCGCCCAGCCTGGAGCCTGGCAAGGTGCCTTATCTCACAGTGACATGTCGACCTTTTGATGAACGTAGTGGTGTATGATTCCAGGTCTTCTTGAAAGTCTAGGCAGAGTATTTGGAAATTTTACCAAAACCCCATGCAGCATGGGCAGACCTGCTCTGGCCTATACCCAACAGTAACTGCTGTTACTCCCTGGGCACACTCTGTGCCAAGTATAGTACCAGTCACAGCACCGTCCCAGCAAGTGCAGGGCTGTTTAAGTCTTACAGCAACCCTTCTGGTTATTTCCTGTAACAGATCATAGAAATGAATCACAGAGCTTAAGCCATTACCCTGAAGTCTCCACTCATGTGAGAAAGAAAGACTGGATTCAAACTCTGGTTTGTCTGATTACAACTCCCTTGCTCTTCCATCATGTATGTGGAGAGACAAGTACTGCTGTTAGTGCTGGGCACAGGTTAGTGCTTCTTTAAAGTTTGCTAATTTGCTGAATGAATGGCAGAATAAGACCCATGTCCTTGAGATTGAAGCCATGGAAAGTGCTGAAGGAAAATGGCGGTATGTATGGACACCTACTAATTTCTTCCCAGAATAGCATCTCCCTCCCCTGAGAAATCATCATTTCCCTACCTCTGTGTGATTTAAATGGGAGCTATCATCTCTGTGGTTACAGTGTGACTCAGGTCAGACCAATGAGAGCCTTGAGATGGGGGGGAGGCAAGTATTCATTCTGCTCTGGAGCTATGAAACATGAACCCAAGAGCTGCTGGAGAACATATCCTTTACCATAAGGAGGGAGCCTGTCTATAGAGCAGACAGTAAAGACAAGTCCTGGCAAGGCTTGAGTCATTCAAGGCCCCCACACACCTGTTTTTTCCCAGACTTAGTTATGGAAGTCAATACATTTTCTTTTGGCCTAAGCTAGGTCAACTGAGTTTCTAACCTGGCAAAAAAGCTCTTACTTACGCCTATTTCCGGAAAGTCTAAGCTATTGATTTGTTCCTGCCAAGACCAACTATCATAACTACCACAGCAAAGCAGTTTCTTCTAAGTCCTTTTCCAAACCACATGTAGAACTTAGAAGAAAAGTATATGCAATTAACTGATAGCAGAAAGTATTTAAGACAAACAACTGTTGAAATCTTCCTGGAAGATTTATAGACACTTTGGTCATTGCTTCTAAAAGAACTCAGTGAACAGGCAAAGGTTGTGTCTAGAACAAGAAAAAAATAAAAAAGCTCTGGGTCACCTTTTTGGAAAATTCCTTTTCTTTGTCACCAAGTGCTTGAGTTTTCTCTTGCTCAAGAAGGAAATGTGATCTTCTCTGTTCCTCTAGAATGGATTCTGTCTGATGCAGTGAGTCCCGTAAGATTTTTATTTCTCCATTTTTAATGAGGACTTCTTCTTCCATTGCCTTCATCTGTAAATCCCAAATCAATCTTGTGAAAAGCTTACAAGGGAAAGTTTATTTGTACTTGTTTCAACATATAGCGGAAAAAGCACATGTAAACCATGTTCTACAGACCAATGAGTCCTCAAATATATCCATACCATCTGTCACCATGGTCTGCTAGGCCCATTCGTGGAACAGTTGACATTCAGCAAGATAGCTTAAGGACACACTGTCATTCACACATACAGATTCTGTAGGTTCTAGAAGTATTAAACAATCTGGGTCACACACTTCACAGATCCAAAATTTCACACTATGTTCCTGGTTTTCCTAAGGACCTTCAGATGGTCATATAAAGGATGTCTGCTTTTTTGTAAAACTGCTACTGAAAACAGCAAACATTATGATGTTGTATCCCCTATATGAGACATATACTATAAATTTGTCTCAGTACTATGACATAAAGTTTGTATCTTTTTTTGGATCTGGTGTACACTGTTTCCTTTCTTTCCTAGTTGTTAGGAATCTCAGGATTTGGTTTCTTTCAGTCTGAATTTTCTGGCTTTCTTTCCTTAGCCTTCCTCCATTTCGTGGGGCTGAATCTGAACTCTTGTTTTAAAACTTTTACATATCTTATTGTACAGTGCTTTATAACACATGCATAAGTGAGTTAGCTATAAGAACCACAAGTTAAGTCACTTACCTTTTCTTTAAGTTCTTTGTATTGTGCCTGAAGTACCTCTAATTCAAAATTATCTTTAACTGGAACAAATTCTCTGTTTTTCCCTGCAGGAGTTTTTGACATCCCATCTAATCTGGGGACCTTATGAACATCTGTAAAAAACAATTCCCATATACTTTTCAGGATCCAACATTTCCCCACTTTTGTCAGTCAATGCCGAAAAGAATCTCTTGGAAGCAAATTAGAGAAAGCTCTGATAAGCAATATAGGTATTTTCCAACCCAAGAACATGATTCAAACTCATAAATGATCCTTACAAAATAACAGATCCTACCACTTCCCCACCCCACCCTCCAATTTTAAGAGTCTCATCTGAAGGCTGAAAAGGTGTTGTGGGAACCTCACTGGTCAGAAGTTGGTGATCTATTATTCAACAATTATTTACTGAGCACCCTATACCTACAACAGCACCTACACCTACTGAGCACCTGGCACAATCTAGTCTCTAAAGGTACAGCAGTGAGCATAATGGGTCCAGTCCTTACACTCATGGAGCTTACAGGATATTCAAAAATATTCACACAAATGCAAATTTACAAAAAAATGCAAATTTACAACTGTGATAAGAGCTGCACAAGAGAACAAATATAGGAAAACCTATCCTAGGGGGACTTGATCCAACTGGAATGACTGGAAGGCTTCCCAAGGAAGTGATGACTGAGCTGAGAGCTGAAGAACAAGAAGTTAAGCAGATGAGCGGGAATGGGGGGAATGGATGGGAAGAATCTGTGTACAAGAAACAGCAATGTGCATTTTATGTATTGTAAAGAAGCAGGGAGAATTCAAGAAATGAAGGAAGGTCAGTGTGGCTCAAGCTCAGAGAGAGTGGGAACATGGGCCAGGCCACACTGGCCTTGCAGGCCATGTTAAGAACTTTGATCTTTTTTTTTTTTTTTTAATTTTATTTACTTATTTGAGAGAGTGAGATAGAGCACAAGTAGGGAAAGGAGCAGCGGGAGAGGGACAAGCAGATTCCAGGCACCCCAGGACTTTGATCTTTATACTAGAGGCAGTGGGAAGTCATTAAAGGGCTTTAGCAGGTATGTTCACTTTTATCTGTGTGAGACACAGCGGATTTGAGTTCTGAAAAGATCACTCTGGCTGTGGTGTAAAGTCTGATTTACAGGGAGTCAAGACTGGAAACGGGGAGAATTTAGCAGATTATTGTCCAGAAGGAAGGAATAATTGTAACATAGATCAGGGAGATGGTAGAGATGATGCAAAAAGGATGGATTCTAGAGATGGATTAAAAAGGTAAAGTTACAGGATTTGGAAAGGAATTAGATGTATGGTCAAGGAAGGGCCACTGTTGCCTTGGGCCACCTGATGGAGAGTGGTACTAGTCACTGTTGTACAGAATTTTTAGTCATTAATGAACGTTTTCTGAATGTCTGCTCTGCCAGGTGCCACGTTGGCAATACTGGAGAATGACTGGGTTTCCAGGAAGTGAATGGGATTTAAGATGCCTGTGAGATATCCAAGTAGAGATGCAAGGTGCCCTCAAAACTTTTCTTTCTGTGAGCCCCACAAGACTTCATACATTCTTTAGCTACAAACGTAAGCTACTGAAGGAAGGAGGTTTTCTTTGTCTTTTGTCAATTGCTAAGTATGTTACAGTTCCTAAGGTTTTGGGCACCTAGTACAACTTACTGGTTGTATAAAGGAATAAATCTCTTTCATCTCTTGCCTCGGTCGGGCCCCCTCTTATGTTCTTATGGCCCAAGGGGGGCAGTGGTATTCATTAGATCTAATGCCTCCCAAACCTGTCACAAGAATGGGTCCCCATGTGTAGGTATGATGGTTCTGATGGTGGTAGTCGTGTTCCAAGGATCTATGCTTAGAACCAAGAACTTCGTGGCCTAAACTTCATAAACGAAAGTAAAACGTTAACCTTATCTTCCGTATTTCAAATCGGCTTTGACATTCTTGATACATTTCTCCCCCAAATCAAAAAACCTTTTGAGGTACAACCACTGCTTAGATGAAGCCATTCCTATATTTTAAGCAGGGCAGTGTGGGTGCAAGACACCAGGGCAGCGGTCGCTGTGGGGTTCCGAAGCCACAGCCATCTGGGAGGTCTGGCGAGGTCTGCACCACCCTCCGGGGAAAGGCCCCGAGGCGCACTCACTGGACACGTCCCGAGCAGCGGCCGGGCACTGGCTCAGGGCCTGCGACGCGAGGGTGTCGAGTTCCTCCAGATCGTCGGCAGTGAAATCCCCGTGCGCGCCGAACGGGTCTTCGGGGTCCGGGACCGCGGCCGCGGGGAAGCCCCGGGCTCGCTTGCTCGGAGGGTGCCCGATGCTGGGCGGAGGGCCAGGGCTAGGCGCCGGGAGCCCGCTCCGCCTCCTGCTGCCCGGCGCAGGGGCTCCAGCCATGCCTCCGGCGGCCAGTCTCCGAGGGCACCGAGCAAGGCCTGGTCGCCGCGAGGCCGGATCGCTGGACCAACCGCCCGCGCGCCGCCACTCGCCTCAGCCGGTAGGGCCACGCCCCCCGAGCCCACGGGCCAATCGGCTGCCAGCCAGCGGGCGCGGAAGGATGACCTAATCCGAACGCGTCGCCGTGCTCTGCGGAGTGCGGGCCTTTCTCGGTGGCGCCCCGCCCCCCAGCCCAGCTCTACTGGGCGCTCTGGTACCCGTGGCAGGGTCTCCGTGGGTCTCCGGCGGGATGTGTGCTGCGCGATCCGCGTTACCAGGGTGCGGGGCCGAGCCTTACCAACCTTACAGCGCGAGTGGCTCTGCGCCCCCTCCCTGCAGCCGCGCTGGAGTCCGCCCTGACATTCACACGCACACCTGTGAATCGTGACAGGCAGCGTTCAGGGGTTTGGTCTCTGCGACTTCGCCGTTTTCCTCCCGCCGGACTCACCTCTCACATACCCAGAGGTCTTCTTGAGGAGTCTGGGAGAGTGGGGTTGGGCGAAGAGTATGAATACAGCTTTTGTGAGGAGGTGTCTTAGAGTTAATGTTTTGAGTGTGTGCATTTGAGATAGGTCTGGAGAAGAAAGGTCTACGGAAGAGGGGTGATTCTGAGAAGGGTGTGCCTGTGTTGGAGCGTGTGGGAACTAACTGTTCAGGCTGTTGGCATTCATTCATTTCTCTGAGCGCCTGAGTGGTTTTGTCCCAAGCACAGGTCATAAATGAATGAGGCCAGGAGGTCAAGAAAGGACCCTTGAAAGTGGCACCTGGGCTGTCCTCCAGGTTGAGTGGGAGTTACTGAGTTAGCAAGGAGGCTAGCATACTCTAGTTTACTCAGATGAGAACACAACACCGACATGGGGGCCACACAAATGCCAGGTAGGAGTTATCTGTGGCAAGGAGAGAAGGTAAGGCTTCAAAGGGGAGCAGTACTTGGGCACCTGACAGGATTTTATTGGGCAGCAGTAGTATGCAGGACAGTTAGCAGGAACAGGGTGTTAGAGAGTAACAGAGTTAAGACTCCACCCTTGTACACTCAGTGCCAAACTTAGCTTGTAAGTGTCCTATGAATGTTTATGGAAACAGTAAATGAAAGAGAGATGGTTGTCAGAGTGTAAAAGGTCTTGAATACTGGAGTTTAGTTTTTGAGACAACTAGTAGGTTCCCTCAGTAGGCCCAAATGTTGAATGCCTAAGTCTTAATTTTTGCAGGTCTCTGGTCTTGTAAAGATAGGATTATACTTCATTTGTCAGAGAGGATTAGGTTCCACCAAATAAAATAGTAGACAATTCTCAGGGCAGTGTGCTGGCACTGGATCTTGGGAGTTGTTCTCAGCCCAACAGGGAATGCCAGAAGTCCAAAGTATGCTGGCTGTGCAACTTTCCAGGAGAGGACCAAAGAGGCGCCCCCCCATTAATGTCAAGTACCTTAGTCATAAAACAGGCTTCAATCTATAAAAACCTTTTCCAGTTTTGACTTAGCAAAATCTGACTAGTTCTAGAGCCCTTCTTGAAAACACATGATCAGAGAAAGCTTAGCATTATTAGCATAATTTCCAGTGATATCAAGGGCCTGGAGGGGAAACTGACTTGTGCCTCTGAATTGTTTCAATATATATGCACTTAGCCTCTGCCTCCTCCAGTTTACTCCTCCTGGAGTCAAAGATGATCAACAAATATAAACAGAAAAAAATCAAAAAGGGTAACAGACAACTGGGACTACCACTTTATATATACAGTGGTAAGGGAAGAGCTCACTACTGTAATGTTTGAATTCTTCTAAAGGGAGGTAGTCTCCAGTATAGAGAAGTGACAGAAGGCAGAGTTGGTAAAAACAGTGAGTCGGCTTGCTTGCAATGTAGACCACTGTGGCTCAAGATGATCAGGGGATGAATGGTATCAGGAGGTAGAGAGTGGCATCCAGATCCCTTAAGGCCTGACAGGTCATTGTGAGGACTCTTACTTTTGCCCTAAGAAGCCACTAAATTCTGAGCCAAGAAGAGACAAAGTATAACTTTGTGGTTTAGCAAGGACACTCTGCATCCCGAGTGAAGGTTAGACTGTAGGGGAGCAAGGGTAGGGGGCAGGAAGACAAATGTGGATGTGATTGCAATAACCTGGGTGAGGGATTTTAGGTCAGAATGGGGGAGGGGTGTGTGGGGGTGATACTGGAGAAGTATGCAGAGGCCAGATTTAATTTTGCTGACGGGTCAAATGTGGGGTTTAAGACATGGGAACCTAGCAAGGACCTTTCTGAAGCCCTAGTATAAATGCAGACCTGGAGGTTTCATTTATTTATTTATTTATTTATTTATTTTTAAGATTTATTTATTTGAGAGAGAGAATGAGATAGAGAGAGAGAGCATGAGAGGGGAGAGGGTCAGAGGGAGAAGCAGACTCCCTGTGGAGCAGGGAGCCCGATGCGGGACTCGATCCCGGGACTCCAGGATCATGACCTAAGCCGAAGGCAGTCGCTTAACCAACTGACCCACCCAGGTGCCCCTAGACCTGGAGGTTTCAGAGTAAGCTTGGTTCTTAGAAACTTTCAGGAATCTTTCTCCTTTTCCCAGTTTTATTCCCTTTATAATGCATATTGTATGTGTTAGTGTTGCTCCTCTCCCATAACAGAGAAATTCCCTGACAACAGGAATTGCTCTTTGGTACATGTGCAGCATGCACTTAGTGGACTCCTGACATGAAAGATGAATAATTCCAATACAACAAATGGCCACGTGGACGTCCTCATAGAGACCTTTTTTTTCTCCAAAGTACAAATTCTTCCATTAACCTCATGTAATGTATTCCATTGGGTATACAATGTTACAAAAACAATAGCCATTTCAAATGAATTGGTTTAATTCCAGGTGACACAGTTCAGGATTGAACAAAGACTGAAGAGCACACATTGGCAGGATTCTGGGCTAGGTTCACTCTGACCTCACAACTAAGGTAGTAGTGACTAACAAGAAATAAAGAGAATATGAGCCACTGTATGATTATTTTATTTTTTTTTTACAAAAGTTTATTCTTAAATGTACAACAGGATCTAAGACAACACTTCATTCCAGCTATAGGTAGCAACAGATGCTATGACAGGGAATCCAGGTGTTTAAACAGGAATGGAATTAAGGATCATCATTGCCTCGGGCACAAGGAACAGCTTACTTTTTGCCAGATTTCTTAATTCCACCTGTGGCTGCAAAAGGAAAAAAAAATGTCTCAGCTAAGGAAAATTAGTACTTGGATGGGAAAAATATATTCCTTACGGTTGAAGTGCCAGGGGCCTGATATGGATCCTAAAAAGGCTCAGCTCTTGTGCGGGGCATTCTTTTTTGATACAAGCATGCACAGGGCTTTACCAACAGTCTAAGCTGGGTAGTATTTGAATTAGCAATAATCGCGCCTCGGATAAACCTCACTGGCTATGATACTGCCACTGTGCAAAGCTAAGCTGGGTAATATTTGAATGAAGATGAGGCAGGAGCATGAATAACGGCTGTGCACTGGCCTAGATCTACACTGTTGAGTACTTCACATGCTGGTTTGTTTAATCCTCATCTCCCATCAACTCATTTTCCAGATAATGAAATCTTAGTGGGGTGTTGTTCAAAGATATAAGATGGTCTGCGACAAAGCCAAGATTCCACCTTGGGTAGTCTGATATCCAAGTCCATACTCTCAACTGCCACATCACGCATTGCTACTACATTATGATCCTGGGATGTGGTTTACTCAATATCTTTATTCAATTTACATTTGACCATATATTTGGCACACAGTAGATACTTAAGAAACAGTTACAAAATTAAATATGCCCAATGCAGTAATGAAGATCCTAAATGTCTGACAAAATGAACCTTTAAAAAACGCGGTCTTCAATGAAAAATAAGTAGTGTAAGATTTCACTAAAGACTGACCTTGTCCCTATGCACAATCACAGATTAAAGAAAAGTACAAAATACCTCATGATCCAAAAGGGAATCTCAATAACTAGAATCTCAGCACTGTGAATCAAATCAAACCCACTGGGACAGAAGCCTTGGGGAGCCCTGGATGACACTCCCACCATTCTAGCCTCCACCAGCCCCAGTGTGGCTCACAGTGATCCCATAGGTCACAAATAACTATAGAAGAAATTGTTCACTGGTTTGAGGAACATAAACAGCATTTAAGGAGCACAGAAAAATATTTGGGCTGTTGGGCTTGAAAGATCTTTTGATACGTAAGCAATTCTTTCCACATAAAGAGGCAGAATAGAGGGGCGCCTGGGTGGCTCAGTCATTAAGTGTCTGCCTTCAGCTCAGGTCATGGTCCCAGGGTCCTAGGATTGAGTCCCACATCGGGCTCCCTGCTCAGCAGAAGCCTGCTTCTCCCTCCCCCACTCTCCCTGCTTGTGTTCCCTCTCTTGCTGTGTCTCTCTGTCAAATAAAATCTTAAAAAAAAAATTCTCTCTAAAAAAAGAGGCAGAATAGTGGGGGGATTAGGTTAAAAGACCATATAGCGCAATAACACATTAAAGAACCTGGACTCTATCTTTAGGCGCACCCAGAAGCAAAGACTCAGGATGCAAAAGAATTTACTGGAATTAACAATATGAGCGGTTAAGAAATGTTATAAGCAAAAAATTGGTGAAATACGAATTTGGGGCAAGAAATAGCGGACAATATTTGGAAACTCAACTCTACGAATTTGTGTCTAGAATATATGAATTTTGGTGTTTCCATTTCTGCCGCTTCCCTAAAGAAGGGAAGACCAGACTGCCTGGGAGAAAAGAGATTTCATTTCCAAAGCTGGTCTGGCTCCCTCCCCTTCCCGCTGCTGCGAAACCAAGCCTGGCGGGGGCCGTCCGCCGTAGTGAACGCGAGGACCTCACCAACGAGGCAGGAAATGGACCAGACTGATGCTCAGAATGTTTGCCCGGCTTGAGCTCTCTCTACTCGGCCTTCACTTACCCAGGGGGCCCTTCCCCGCGGCCTTCGCTTTTAGCTCCTCGAGTTTCTTCTGCTCCTCTTTCTGCTTCTGCTTGAATGCCTTATCTTCCTAGGGAGAGGCAGACGGGGTTCACGCCAGGCAAATTTCCCAGACCCTCCGCACCCGCCCGCGCCTCCGCGCTCGCCCTCACCTCGTCCATCTCCTTGGCCTGCTTCTTGGGCTGCTTCAGGGGCTTCTTCTTGCCACCTGTGGGCGACACAATCATGCTCAGTTCAGTCCCCGCGGAGTCCTGTCCCTCTCCGCCCGGCCACCCCCGCACACTCACCTTCGCGGCCGGACATGGCGCCTGCCGCCCCTTCCCCAGACCCTACCGCCGGAAGCGGAGCTCCCTTTCCCACCCCCTGCGCCTATATTTCCACGCGGTCCCTCTGATTGGCTCCTAGTCAGGAAGTTGCGCTCCCGCTGCCGGAAGCAACTCTGGGGGCGGGCGTTAAAGGGTCAGAGATCTACTGAGTGGCGGGCTCTCTGTTTGGGTTGCAGTTCCTGCATTGGGGCGTCAGGTACGAGGTGGGGGTTGGCTTGCCGGGGGAGGGTCCGGAAACCAGGAGGGGTGTTTAACCGGAAGGCGCTAGGCCTGGGACCGTGCATGGGAAAAGCACTGAGGGTAGATCGAAGGGCGCGTGCCGAGGCCTTGAAGTTCAGCGCATTCCTGGAACCGAGGAAAGAACGCATGGGTGGAGGGAGATAGGAGGGAGGTGACAGAAATATGGACGGGGGCTAGATCACCTGGTCCTAAAGTTTTGGAGGCCACCGAAGGAGTTTGGATTTTATAATAGAGCCGGGGTATGACTTTTTGCAAATTCTGTTTATTCATTTAATACATTTTTGTTGAGTATGTAGTATATGTAGATGGTATTATGGGCACTGAGGATGCAGCAGTGAACAAAACACTGCCTACCCTGGCAGAGCTGACATTCTAGTGGGTGAGACAGCCCATAAGCAAAGTAAATAAGTGAAATACATATCGCAGGTCATGTGATAAGTGCGTGGAGAAAAATAAAGCAAAGTGGGTAGAGTGCTGGGATGAGAGGGCATGGCAATGACATTTGAGCAGGACTTGGAAAAGAGAAGGGAGCAAGCAGTGCAGATAGGAAGCCGCTGGTGTGGGGATAGCCTAGTGTGTTCCAGCAACATCAAGAAAGTGCATGCATGGTAATTACCTGAACGATGTGTTAGCTAACCTTATTGTGGTACACGTTTAGCGAATATATACCTCTATCAAGTGTATCAAATTATCACGTGTGTATCTTAAACGTACACAGTGATATGTATCATTTATACATCAATAAAGCTGGGGGGCGCGGGAATAAGGTCTATATGATTGGAGCAGAGTGAGAAGGATGAGAGCCAGGAGGTGGATGTCCTGTAGACCATGGAAAGAATTTTGGCTTTTACTTTGAGAGAAATGAGGAACCACTGGAGAGTTTGAGCAGGGAGTGACATGGTTGGCCTGTGTTTTGAAAGGACCACTGGCTGCTCTGTTGACCAGAGACTGTAGGGGCTAGAGGAGAAGCGGGGAGACATTGTTAGTCATTGGGACAAGGTCGTGGCAGTGGCAGGGATAAGAGGAGGAGGGATTTTGGCTTTAGAAAGGAAGTAGCATTTGCTGATGGATTGGATATGAGATGGGAGAGAAGGATGTCGGGTGATTTGAGGTTTTTGGTCTGATTTGGACTTGAAATTTCCATCACCAAGATGGAGAAGGCTGTGGAAAAGGCAAGTTGGGAAGGGAAGTTAAGATCCCCATTAATCTTCTAAGCAGAGATGTGGATTGAGCAGTTGGGTAGATGAGCCTGGAATCTACAGGAGAGGTCTGGGCTGGAAAAATCAGAGTATAGTTGATAGTTTTTTTTTTAATTTTTATTTTATTTTTTAAAGATTTTATTTATTTGAGAGAGAGAGAATGAGAGAGAGAGAAAGCACGTGGTGGGGGGGAGGGTCAGAGGGAGAAGCAGACTCCCCGCTCAGCAGGGAGCCCGATGTGGGACTCGATCCCGGGACTCCAGGATCATGACCTGAGCCGAAGGCAGTCGCTTAACCAACTGAGCCACCCAGGGGCCCTAGTTGATAGTTTTTTAAAGTAATGGTTTTGGGGGGTGTGGAGGGTAGTGGCACTTGGCTGGCTCAGTCAATGGAATGTGTGACTCTTGATCTCAGGGTCGTGAGTTTGAGCCCCAGGTTGGGTGTAGAGATTACTTTTTAAAAAGGTAATAGTTTTATTGAGATACAATTTATATATCATACAATTCACTTATTTAATGTGTACAATTCAGTGGTCTTAGTATATTCTCAGTGTTGTTCAACCGTCACTATAATTAATTGTATAATATTCCAGTAGATGGCTTTTAAAGCCACGAGACTGAATGAGAGTGGAGTCCAAGGACCTTGCCCTGCAGCACTCTCTGTGGAGAGGTTCAGGAGATGAGTGGGGCCAAGCATAGAAGGCGTTTCAAGGAGGAGGAAGGTAGCATGAGCCCCAGGCTGCTGATAGGCTGAGTAACAGGAGGACTGAGATCTGATCACTGGATTTATTTTATTTTTTTAAAGATTTTATTTATTTATTTAAGAGAGAGAATGAGAGAGAGAGAGCACATGAGAGGGGGAAGGGTCAGAGGGCGAAGCAGACTCCCTGCTGAGCAGGGAGCCCCAATGTGGGACTCGATCCCAGGACTCCAGGATCATGACCTGAGCCGAAGGCAGTCACTTAACCAACTGAGCCACCCAGGCGCCCGTGATCACTGGATTTAGCAACGTGGAAATGACCTGGACCAGAGCATTTCCGGTGGCATGATGGTTGCGAGGGCCGGATCAGAGAGGGTTTGAGAGAGGATGGGAGAAGAGGAACTGGAGACAGCGAGTACTGACAATCTGTCAAGGAGTTTGGCTGTACAGAGGGGCAGAGAAGTGGGGCTGTTGCTGGAGGGATGTCTGATCAGTTAGTGAGCAGTGTCAGGTGGGGAGAGCTCATGGGACCTGGGGCACAGCTTGATCTTCCTAGAGCATGAATTCTTCATCTGGAAGAGCAAGAGAGAAGGTGGAAACTGGACAGACACTGGCAGGTGGGAAGGTATGGTAGGAGTTTAGAGAAGTTGTCTTCCAATTTTTTTAAATATTTTCTGAGTGAAAAATGAAGCAAGCCATCGGCTATGAGTGAGGAAGAGGTACAGTTGATGGAGGTTCGTGGGATGGGCAGTTGGTAGGAGATGGTCATCTGGATAGAATGGGAGAATGGATTTGGAGGGGCAAGGTTCTGAACGTGGCCCTCAAGACCCTCCTTAATGTGGCCTCTGTTTACCTCTTCAGCCTCTCCTCTGCCCACTCTCCTTTCGTCTGCTGTTTTCCAGCGGCACCAGCTGCCTGTCAGGTTTTAGATGACCCCAAGTGCATCTCCACTTTGCCCCCTCTGCCAGGAACACCTTCCCTGTGCTGACTGAGGGCCTGTGAGATGTTTGAATGGGGAGGGGCTCAGAGTCAGGCCGGAGTTGGGGCTGGGTGGGCGAGAGGAGGGACTGGAATAGAGGAACAACTTGAGTCATTTCCTCACAACAAAGTCTCTGCTGTCACCAAGCTTATGTTCTAGTGAGGGGCCTGGCAACATGTAAAGAAGGCAAATATGTGTCTGATGGAGACAAATAAAGCAGGTGGCCCAGGAGGGAATGGTCAAGGAAGGCCTTGCCATGAGGTGATATCTGAGCCAAGACGTAGACATCAGGGTGAGCCAGCTGGAGCTGCGGAGGAAGCAGCAGGGTTGGGTTTCGTGTGTTTGGGTATGTGTAGCGGAGGACAGGGGCAGAGAGGAGGAAGGGGGTGACAGTCAAGAGGACCGGGGCTTGTTGGCCACTGGTGGGACTGGTGTTCATGGCAAGTGAGATGGGAGCTGTCGGGGTGGGGGGGTGGTTTGAACCAAGGGAAGTGAAATGATGAGTTAATAGAGCCTCAGGTTGTGAAGAACGGCTCTGAGCGGCAGGGAGGAAGCCAGGACGGTGCAGGATGGGTGACCCTCCTGGCTTCCAGGAGTGGGCGGCTGGTAGAGGAGGAGCTGGGAAAGGAAGCTGAGAAGGTTGGAGGAAGCTGAGAGGGGGTAATGAGTTCAAAAAGACAGGGTGTTGAAAGCTGCAGAGATTGGGAGAAGAAATCTGTGAAGCGCCTGCTGAGTCCGGCAAGGTGGAAGTTTTGCGGGACCCCCAGAGGAGCAACGTCATGGTGGAGTGGGATCAGGATAGAATGGGGGCTCAGAACGTAGTGATAGCCAAGGTGGATGCTTTTCTGGTGAATGTTGCTGAAAAGGAGAGGGCTATACTTGGCGGGGCTGCAAGTCTGTGTGCTTTGCTTTGATGCAGGATCCACCCGCAGGATTGTTGTGGGGTCATAGCTCAGTGCAGTGGGTGCAGGCATCGAGGCCTGGGAGGCTAGCTTGACCCCATGACCTTGTCATGGATGTTGTGTGCTTTCTTGGGCCTTAGGGATGGGGCCCAGGAGTTCAGGTGCAGCACCAGCTTGGAACCAGTGTCACAGGAATGTCCCCTTCTGTGGCTCTCAGCTCGGACCTGCTTTGGGCAGGAGGCATGTCCCTACCCAAGCAACTTTGTTTTCTAGAGGGCCTGAGCTTCTCCGAGCACAGCACAAGAGGGAGGAGGCTGGGATGGTCTGAGCCGGTCTCTGTTACAATCAGAAGCCCCTTTCTTCATCCCCTGAGCTCCTACAGTCTGTCTTCCTGTCCCCAGCTCCCACTGCTTTTCTCTCTGGCCTGGTTGTCCACCAGGTGTCACTCTGACAGCCAAAGTCAGTATTTGAGGGCCTGCGGGGGAGGGGGGCGCTGGCCAGGGGAGGGAGTGCTGGCCCAGCTGTGCGGGGAGCATGGGTCACCTGGCCCTCTCTTGGGGTCCTCAGTGTCCTCACTGCTCTAGGGTTCAGGCAAAGCCTGACTGGGTAATGGGAGCCTCCCTGTGCTGTTTAGGTAATAAGAAGTGGGTGTCGTTGGGGCCCAAGCATCAAAGCAAGGTTGAAAAGGGAAATATTAAAGAAACCTAACCTGTAGGGCGCGCGACTGAGGCTGGAGACTCGGGAGAAAGCTTACAGAAGGTGAGGATTGTGACATGGTACTGGGAGCCTGGACAGTCTGGGCTCGGCGCGCACAGGAGAAGGGCTTGTGTGAACCTAAGAAAAGCTGTCCTCTGTAAAGAGATCCAGGCTTTTTGTTTTGTTTCCTTTTTCTCCTGGAATTGTCTTCTCAGAGGACAGCTGAGGGGGGAGTTTTCTGCCTTGGGACGCAAACGACCTATGTCCTCGAACATAAGCAAAACTTTGTGTCCCCAGTGCCGCGGCAGCCCTCGGATTCCAGGCAGTTGGTTTTGGTGGCCTTTTACAGAAATCTTTCCCTGAAATTCCCTCCGTTCCACAGTTTCCCGGGGAGTCTTTATGAACCTTTGTGGGGCTTTGTCAGCATGGGCACAACTCAGGTTTGAGAATTTTCTTTGGCATTATCAGAAAACCGGGCACCAGGATTCTCATCCGAGTCACAGCAGAGACCTGGGGGATGTGGGGAAGGTGGGTAGAATGGGAGGGTCTGGTGGCTTCGCGGAGGGAGGTAGAAGGCATGATCTCCTCAGTATGTTCTTCCCCGAGTTGTCTGGGAGTGCCCTTGGAAGCCTGACTGTGGTGGCTGCTGTCTCCGGGTACAACAGAGTAGCGCTCAGTTTGGACTTTTTCATGGACATTAGTTCAGAACTGTCCCTAGGCCCTAAAACCTGGCTCCTGCCCAGGCTTTCTCAGCTGTGAGCTGATCTGTCTTGCGTCCCCCACCCCCCCAGATCTCCTGATGACAGGACACCGCACCACGTTTACCATGCAGCATGTCATGGGTGTGCCCCGTGTGTTGGTGCGGAGCGGCCTCCTTGGAAGGGACCTCTTTATGATCAGGACTCTCTGCAGCCCAGGCCCTAGCCAGCCCAGAAAGAAAGGACCTGAGGGTGTGGCCCTGGAGCTGTACCACCGCCTCACAGCCCTGGGAAGAGCCCTGGGGCACAACATTCGGCAGCGAGCATCCTCCACGGCCACGACATGGTGGGACAGATATGAAGAGTTTGTCGGACTCAGTGAGGTTCGAGAGGCCCAGGGAAACGTGACTGAGGTGAGGAGGGGAGTCGGGGTGGTTGGCCCTGCCTTCTGACTCAGGAAATGTGGCCTGGAGCCTCCTGCCAAATAAGTCACCAGCCACACACCACCAGCCATGCCCACATTTGCCTTTCCTTGAACAAATACTATTCATAGAGGGATTTGACTCATTTCTCACATGACAACCTGGGTTTGATAGTCCTGGGGTGAAGATCTCCATGTAACCATGCTCACCTACCCAAAAAACAGGTTTCTGTGTACCGATCAGTCCCCAGCCATTGACATCCATTGTGTTAGACCAGTGGACACTTCCTATGTGGGCCCTTTGGGGTCGGTGAGAGTGGTACAGCATCCTCAAAGCCCTGTGTGGAATTAAAACAGCCCTGGTGAAGGTAGAGGCGCAGGGCTGGGGCAGCATCCTACGCTGAGCTGGAAAGAGCTCAGCCTGTGGCTGTGAAGCCCTTGGTGGCAACAGAAACGCATTCTGTCATCTCTGTTCCTGCTCCTGCCTAGCACAGACCGGGCTAGTGAGGTGACAAGAACCTGGGGTTCGGCAGGAGGTTTTGAGGCACCATGCTGTCCCTTCCCTTGGAGGTCATGACCTTGGCTGAGCTGGCATTTCTGGGTCTGTAACATGGAGGCCACAGCAATGCCTCTGATGGTATTGTTGTGAAGTGTAGCTAAGGTAACGGACGTGAACAGCTTAGGAACCTGGGTTCCTCTTTGTGGTTTGTATCAGACTAGAATTGCCTGGGTTTTGTGTACAGCATTAGCTATTTTCCAGTTTCTCAGGGGCACATTATTTCTACTTGAATGGATAAATCCGGGGATTCTGATGGGTGTGGCCCAGGGTTGCACTTTGAGGACTGCTGGGTGAGCCAGGATTTTGTGTCTGAGGGGCTCCTTTTCCACCCTTTTGCACCAAGACCCCACTCACCTCAGCCATAGCCTTGTTGGGAATGGAGCTGAGCCTGTGTGGTTGTGGAGGGAAGGGCAGACAGCCTCCACCATTCTCTCTGCAGGCAGAGAAAGTGTTCATGGTGGCTCGAGGGCTTGTCCGAGAGGCTCGGGAGGACTTGGAAGTTCACCAGGCCAAGCTGAAGGAGGTGAGGGACCGCTTGGACCGCGTCTCCAGAGAGGATAACCAGTACCTAGAACTGGCTACGCTGGAGCACCGGATGCTGCAGGTAGGCACCTTGGGAGGCAGCCTTTCCTCACTGGACAGGGACCCTAGTCTGGGCAGGTCAGGGAGGGGCAAGGTGAGAACCCTCACTGGTCTGTGGTCAGAGGTCTGGTGAGGGAGGTAAACCAGAAGGTACACTGGGCCCCAGGCTTCCGGAGCCTCTCCACCCACTTCCTCCTGGAGTTCAAAGTCCAAGGCAGTGTAATCTGGGTCCCATATTGCTGAGGAGGGAGCACCGTGGTGGAAGGACTGGCCCAGAGAGGACACATTCTGTAGTCATTATGCATGTCTGATCAGACCTAGCACTGCTTGGGTAGGAAGTAGTACAGCTCATCTTGACCCCCCCCCCATTCCTTTGCTCCCTGTCCTGACCAGGCTTACTCTGCCTTCATTCACCCAACGGGTTTACGGAGCATGTGGTCTGGGCCAGGCTGAGACTGAGCCCCAGGAGCGTCTGCTCGTGGCTACTGCTGCAGAGCCACATTCCTGCTGTGTAACACAGCTTTGCTTCTGCAGGAGGAGAAGAGGCTTCGTGGAACCTATCTGCGTGCTGAAGACTCGGAGCGAGAGAAGTTCTCCCTCTTCTCTGCAGCTGTGCGGGAAAGTCACGAGAAGGAGCGCACTCGAGCTGAGAGGACCAAGAACTGGTCCCTCATTGGGTCAGTCCTGGGGGCCCTGATTGGTGTGGCTGGCTCCACCTATGTGAACCGTGTGCGGCTACAGGAGCTGAAGGCCTTGCTCTTAGAGGCACAGAAGGGGCCTGTGAGCCTCCAGGAGGCCATCCGAGAACAGGCATCCAGCTACTCCCTCCAGCAGAGGGACCTCCACGACCTCATGGTGGACCTAAGGGGCCTGGTACAAGCTGGGCCTGGGCAGAGCTCTGTGGCCCAGGCAGGTGCTTCCCCGACCCGAGACAGAGATGCAGATGTCCTTTCAGCCACCTTGAAAGAGCAGCTCAGCCATTCCAGGCAGGTCCGTTCCTGTCTAGAGGGTTTACGAAAGCGGCTTGATGACTTGGAAAAGACTTTCAGCCAAACGGCTGAGTTGGTTCAGCTTGCAAAGGCTGCAGTGCATCCGGGCCTGGTGGAGCCAGCAGATGGGGCTCTGCCTGGCTCCTTGCTGGAGCAGGGGAGCATGATCCTGGCGCTGTCGGACATGGAGCGGAGGCTAGAAGCCCAGGCCAACAGGAACACCATCTGTAGCACGCTGGTCACCTCTGTGACATTGGTGGCCGTACTGCCTGTGCTCTACATGCTGTTCAGGGCCAGCTAGCCCCTGGAACCCCCTCCAGAGGCCCTGAGGGGATAGGTGTGGATATGGATTTAGTTAGGGAATCCCAGCAGTGAAGTGAGCCTTCAGGGTGCACGCAACCTCAACCTGAGGCTGAGCGCCGTCTGTGTGGCTCACCAGCAGGCATACTTTGCTCTTTAGAAAATGCTCATTTATGTTAATTATCAAAACTGTGTGCTAATGTCCAATTAAAATGTCTTTGGGTTTGTGTTATTTAAAGTAATTTACATTGAATGGAGTTTTTCTTGTTGAAGACAGATTGGGGATTCGAGGGTTGGGCCTGGAATTACGGTAATCATTGTTCCCTTTAGTTCCTCTCTCACCTCCTCCGATAGTTCCTCTCTCACCTCCTCTTGGTCTCCTCCTCAGTTCAGGACCATGTTGGATGTACTTACCCTTGAGGCCTGGGTTTTTGTTTTGGATTGCCTGGCCTGGCCTCTTCTTGCCTGACCCTCCCCTGTCAGATAGCCTGGGGGTTCCAGTGAGTGGAATCTAGCCTGTACACCCACTGTTGACCATGGTTAGTGCCCTGTTTCTGGATTACTTTCTCTGCCAGAGTGGGGAGAACCTTCTGGTTCTAACACTGGAGGGATGATCAGAAGAGAGCAGGGAAGAGGGATCCCGGGAATGGTTGATAAATATTGCTGGGGACATAATTACAGAGATTGGTAGCCAGTCTGGGTCCCTGTGCAGAGAAAGCTTTGGGCAGCCCCATGTGCCCCTAGAGTTAGGTGTCCTCCCATACACAGCCTAGGGACATCCTGTACCCGGAGGGGCAGAGCTCAGCCCATCAGCAGTGTGAACTAAATGGCAAGGATGGGGAGGGGCCTCCCAGAGGTAGGAGGTGCAGTGGGGGGCCCCAGGGATGGACTGCCTGGAAACTCCTGGCCTGTCCCTTTTCAGAGGAGAACAGCAACCTTTGACCTCCTGGGCTAACTGGCCATGGGTGGCCTTGTGTGTCCTTGAGTAAACAGGAACAGCCAGGAGGTACTCTGTCCTCCCTGCAGGTCTGGAAAAGCCACTCCTTTCAGTGTGTGGAGGTATGTAGATCTGTGGGGAGGGGTTTCTGTGGGCTGGGACTTGTTTGCCTGGGCCTGTGTGGAGCCCACTTTCAGCAGGGGCCTGTGGAGCCAGTAGGGTTTCCTATGAGGTACCCTCCCTCCTTGAAGCCTGTGGTCAGGCTTGGGCTGTCAACACAGCCCAAGTGGCCCACGGGTTTTGTGAGCCTCTGAGCACCTGGTCCCTTGGTCATTTGGTCACTCCATTCTTGACCTTGTTTTGTGTCATGGTTCCTCAGGCCGGCATGGGATGAAATGACCTCTGCTTGTGGGATATTCACCCTCCTGATGGGGTAGGAGGTGCTGTATCTGTGTATAGATGAGGGGTGCTGTGGGGTTTGGAAGTCCCATGTCCCCCTTTGGGGTGAAGTAATTCCTAAAGTGTGCACTTAAGTGAATGGATTTGAGGAGGGGAGGATTCCAGGTATGTGGGAGACCCCCCCCCCAAGGCTGCACAGGCAGGAAAGCCAAGGGGGCTGAGGTGGTGATAGGTGTGGAGGAGTGGTGGAGTGCAGGTTAGAAAATGAGGTGGAGGGCCTGGGGTCTGATGCCAGAGGCCAGGAATAAGGAAAATGGGAAGGGGGTGCCATGGTGGTGCACGGACCCAGGTGCTAGAAGAGGGGGTGGAGGAAAGGGAGTGACCTGAGAAGCTGGTGAGAGAGAAATTGGAAGGCAGAGTTGGGTAGATGAGTGTGAAGGCAGACTCTTGACTAGGGGGAGGGGGTGGCAGGTGGCAAGAGTGCCTGTGGTGGTGGCTCTTTGGACAGTAGCCAGCGTGGGTGACCTGGACCTTCTGGTTGAGGCTCTCCCTAGCCTGTGGAGGCTCTGGGGGCTTCCAGGGTGATAAGTGTGACAAATTTTGTCTCCCAGGAGGCTATCCCTATGTGTCTTGAGCCAAGTCCTAACAGGATGGGCCAGGTCGTGGCTCCTGAGTTCTCAGTGGGCAGGCCAGGCTGTGTGTGAAGGGCCCAGCAGAGGGCACAACTGGGCCTCTGCCCAGCGATTCCTCCCTAGAAAGGCCCAGGTATTTTTGCCAGTGAGGGAGTCCAGACTTGCCCAAGGCTTCTCAGCTTAGGGTGGGTCCAGGTACAGGCCTGGGAGGAAAAGAAGTAAATGTGTCCTTGCTTGTGCACTTTGCAGCCCGCGTGCGCTCAACTTTAACAGCCGGCTAGGTGTGGTGTCCCCTCCACTTGCCGGTGAGCAAATAGGCGTGTATGGGGCGTGGGGGTGGGGGTGGGGGCGGTCAGGTTACTAGGCTTAAGTGGTGGCAGAAACCCAGGCCCAACCCCAAAGCCTGTGCTCCTCTCGCACAGCTAGAGGTTGGGGCCGGAAGGAGGGGGTGGCTGTTAGGGAGTAGGGAGTCCGGAGAGTAGGGGCGGTGGGGAGAAACCAGGCGCCGAGAAGTTCAGGTAAAGAAAGTTGGAGGACGGCCACAGAAGGGAAGGAGGGAGCTCGCGGCGCTGGAGCGGGGGTGGTGGCTGGCGAGCCCGCGGGGCCGATCAGGGGCGACGGAAGCGGCCGGGCGCGGCACCTGCACACCTGTGGGTGCGGAGCACGCCCCCCCACCCCGCCCCTCCCAGGAGGGCTCCTGATTCCGGTTCCTGCGCCGCGCGCAGGTGAGGCCCGGCGGGGTGGGGCTGGGCCGCCCGCGCTCCGGGCTCCGCTCCTCGCCCTCGGCTCGCCTGGCCGCGACCCGCGTTGCCGTGGCTACCGCCGCCTTGCAGCCTGCGCCCCCACAGGGAGGGGTCGAATCCCCGCCCTCGGCAAGTGCGGAGCCCGTAGGGCTGGAATGCGGGGTCCCGGGCGGCTCGGGGCCGCGCGCCCGGCTCTCGCGGCTGCTTCCGGCCTGGCCTGGGCGGCGGGCGGGGGGAGGGCGGCCCGGCGGGCGCGGGGGGAAGGAGCGAAGCCCGGCCCGGCCGACGCGGCTTTGTCTCCTTTGTTCCCGGCGGTGGCAGCGGCGCGGCGGGAGGGGCGGGCAGCGGGCGCGCTTTTCCGCCCCTCGGTCTCCGGGTAACAGCTGCGGCGCCGCCGGAGCCACCTCCGAGGGGGGGGGCGGGCGGGGGGCAGCGAGACCGCCGCGCGCAGATCCCGAGCCCGCAGCGGCCGGCGCCCGCCTCGGCGCGCTCCTCCCGCGGGGCCCGGCCGGGTGGTGAGTGCGGGGCCCGGGGCCCGGGCGGGGGGGCCGGGGGTGGCGGTGCGGCCCCGGGGGGGAGGTGGGCAGCTTCGGTCCTGATGCCGCCGGGAAGGGGCAGCCCGGCGAGTGGTGGGCAGCTTCGGTCCTGAGAGTTGGGACCACACTTCTCCGCACTGAGGGAAACTCTGGCGGCTCCGCCTGTAACGCGATTGGGAGACGGAGGAGGTGGAGCTGCTCCTCCGCGCCCCCTCCTCGCCGCCGCCTCAGCCGGGACCGGCCGGCCCCTTCCCCGCCCTCCCAGGACCACTGGTGGGGTCCTTGCCCTGCGGCCGAGGGAGGAGGGAGGAAGAGCCGATGGGGAGGTCGAGGCTTCCCCTCTGTATGTAACAGCCTTTCCAGGCTACGCTCGGCAGCACTGACAAAGGCGGACTGTGAGCCTTGTGTTAGGCATCCCCAGAGGGGGACCCCCCCCACCTCCCGACACGACCCAGGCGGTGGGTGATTGATGAGCGCTCCTGAGCCCTCGCCGGTGGTGCAAAAATGGTGGGCCCCTCCACCCCACCTCCACACACAGACAACAGGGCGAACAATGTGCACTACAGCACTGTCAATGAAATCTCCTCTCCTGGGTGGACCCTGGGAGCCGAGCAGGAGAAGGGGAAGGAAAGGCCAGTTTCCCACTGATCCCTGTGACTTGGTAGATGAAGGCTGGGGTCTCCAGGGGTGGAAGGGCAGAGTTTGTTAGCCCCTTTGGTGGGTGAGGACAGCCCCACGGCGGCCCGAGTTACTTTCTCTTTGCAAAAAGAAGTTAGGTAGCTGTGGGCTCTGCTGAAGCAGTCCAGAGAAAGGTGGGCCCAGAAGAGACCTCAAGGCAGGCCCGAGGCCCCAGTACAGGCAGAGTTAGGTTTTGCCTGTGAGTTTGGATGAGGCCTGAGATCTGGTGATCCTGCAAGTTGAGGACACGAGGCCTGGCTCCAAACCAGCCTTTTTAGTCTGCTCTGGCCTGGTTAGTAATAAAAGTGGGCCTGACACCTTGCCCCTTTGAGAGGCCAAGTGGCCTGGAGAGGGGTGTGGGCCCCACATCTCCCCTACTGGCTGGATTTCCTTGGCTGTGAAATGGGGGTTCTTTCAACATGCAAGGAGCACTTGCTTTGTGCTGATAGCTGTCTTAGTTGCTGGGACCTCTGAATCAAAAGCCACACTCCTTGCCTGCAAGGAGCTTCAAGTCTAGAATGGGGAGGGTGGAACAGAGAAAAGTGGCCTTGGTTGGTGCCACTCATGCCAGGCACACACCGTTCCATATTTAATGGCCGGAGCAGTCCTGCCTCCCATTCTACAAACTGGAACTCTAAGGCTCAGCCGAAGGCAGAGCTGCCGTCCACACCAGGATGGTAGCTGGGTATGTCCATTCCATCTGCCACACGGAGCCTGGGGGAGACAGGGGAGGCTCTCCTGGGAGATGGTTGGGAGTCAGAGTTAAGCAGATGGAGAGGGAGTGGGCATTCCAAGCAGGGAGCAGTGTGAAGCAGCCCACAGTTAGACCAGCAGGAGCTAATAGCATCTGTGGGGGAGCCCTGGCATGCATTAGATGGAAGAGGGCGGGGACTCGAGGGCTTTGACCTTTATTCTTCAGGCCTGGGGCTGCTCCAAAGACAGGGGAGAGATACGCTCTGATTCTGCTTGAAGATCCTGTGAGGTAGGAGGGGCAGCCTGGAGGGGCTGGGGGCTGCTCTGGCCTGTGGCAGAGGTTAGGTGAATTTGAGTGCCCAGTAGGGAGGAGAGGTCACTGCCCCTCTTTTCCCCCCTTCTCCACCTGCGGTACGTGGGGAAGGGTGAGGGTCCTGCTTCAGTGATTGAAGAGGCCCGTCACTTTTCCTTGAGTGGCTCAGCCTCCAGCCTCCTTTGTGGGCCTGGCCAGGAGCTATTCTGATCCCTTCCATTTTCCTGTGGGCCATTTGACCCAGTTGTGATTTTACATTTGGGGAGTGTCTTGGTTGCTGCCCCTTGAGGGCTGGAAAACCTTGGCACGCAGTAGGCTCTGAGCAAATGTTTGTAAACGAATGCAGTGACTCTTGGTCTAACTATGGACCTTCTGGCCCTAGCGCATCCCTGGGCAGGAGGTGGCCGGAGGGAGTGAGCAGCAGCTGAGTGCAGGAGATAGCCTCTGCCCATCCTCAGGCAGACCCTGTCTTCCCAGAGGAAGAAACTCTTCCCCCATCCCTTGGAAACAAGGTGGGGGGCTCCTGGAAGCCTGGTCTTGCCATAGTCCTGGGTTCACGACTCTCCCTGCTATCCCTTTTCCCCCACCCCCTCGGGTAGCAAACAGAGGCGGCCTTGTTCCTGCTCCCATAGAGCTGCCCTGTTCTCCGCACACTAAAAATGGAAACCCCCAAGCTATTTCGGGAGCAGTGCCCAGCTGGGCTATGGCCACCGCTCCCCTGCTCCCACCAGGCTGCTGGACCCTCCTCCAAGACTTAGGCCCAGCCTTCTCACTCTGGGACCATCTCAGCAGCACCTTGGCGGGGTCTTGGCTGGGGGGAGCCGATCCCGGGCTGAGGGAAGCTCTCCCACAGGCCACCTGGCAGCTGGGTGGTGGGAGGGGCCGGGCAACGTGGCCTGGGCAGAGGCAAGTAGGGAAAGTATCTCCCAGCCTGGGAGCAGCACTTCATCAACCTGGTGTTCCTGGCTGGGGACCACCCGGGGCTGGGGAAAATGGTGTTGCCATGGTTTTCTGCTCCCTGGAGGCTTTAGCTGGGACCTACAGGGAGGGATCTGGGAGGAGAGCCGGCACCCAGGGTCTAAGGAGGCCCTGGGGATGGGGAACACAGCTGGACATGGTGACTTTCTCTGGGACAAGCCTCCCCCACAACCCTGGGCCCCGGCTCTGCTCTGACCTGCAGAAGAAGAAATAGCAAGAGATGTGCTGGTTTCCAAGGCCCTTAGGGCTCGAACCAGGGAAGTGTGCATGAATCTGTGGGTGCAGGTGTCTGAGTGTGGGTGGGTGTGACATGTGCTTGTGTGGAATGCCTGTCTGCAATGTGTGTTTGTGTAAGGAGGTTGTGCCTTTGTGCAGGTGTCTGAGTGTGTGGGGTACATGGCCTGTGTTTCTCCATGCATCTGTGCAATGTGGACCCGTTGCGTCTGCATGCATCCCGTACGTGCCTGTATGCCCGGGTGTGGGTGTGCATTCGCAGGGCTGGTGGCATGTGTGCTTCCTGGTGTGTGCAAGCCTGCATCTGTTTACGCGCTGGTGTCAGTCTGGGCCAGGACAGCCCCTGGCCCGTGTGGAGGGTGTGGACCTGGGTGCCCTGACAGAGTCTGGGCAGAGGGTGAGACAGAGGGAGTGCCAGGAAGGGAGAAGGGGCTGCAGAGGGACAGGGGTGTGCTGGAGGTGGGGGGTGGGGGCTGGGCCCTGCCAGCCGTGGGGCTCCTTCCTCGCTGCCCTCTCCCAGGCCCTGAGGGTGCCTGGTTCCGCTGCCCTCCCCCTCCCTGTGTGGGCTCTGAGGAGGCGTCCCCTGTGGAATGTGTTTGGTGGCCGAGGGCCAAGCTGGGCCCAGTTCCACTGGCAGGCTGGGCAGCGGGAAGGGGAGCCCGGGCCCCCAGCTTCATGCTCTGCTGTCTCCCTGGCTAGGTGACTCCCACACAGGTCATGCTGTTGTCTCCTGATCCGGCCGGCCCTGCCAGGTGAGCCTGACCTCTCGTCTGGGCACCTGGGAAAAGTGTGACTCCCTCTTCTTAGGGCTCTACAAGGTGGCATCCAGTCTTTCAGGCCCCAGCCCTGGCAGCCTCAACCTCCCTCATCTTGCCATTGGTTCTGCAGATTCCTTCTGGATTCCTGGCCTAAAAGGCCCTGCATCCAATTCTTGCTCTGCTCTAATGTGCAGATGGCCCATGGGAACTTGCCCTCCCTCATTCCCCCCAGGCAGCTGACATCTATGCAGAGGGGTCCTCTCCCTCCTGGGGGCTGTGGGCCCCTCCTTCCCCTTACCTGTGTTTCCCACATCCCTGCCCCTCTGGCCCCTTCCCCTGGGACCCTGTGGTGACACAGGGCAGTGCAGAGCGAAGGGGTGGTGGGGTGGGATGGCGGTCTCCTGCGACAAAAGTGCTTGCAGGAAGTGGACAGTGTTGAAGTTTCCAGGAAAGATCTCCTGACTCCTCGCTAGTGCGTGGTCCTGGGGTCATGGGGGACCACAGTGCCATCTAACCGTAGGCATCCTCTGCTCACTCCCTGGGTTAGGAGGATCGTCTTGGCAATGTGATGGCCCTGCCCCACCAGTGGCCCCTCAGCTCTCCATCTCTCTCCTTGCCAGGTGACCATGCCTGCCCTCGGCCCAGCTCTTCTCCAGGCGCTCTGGGCCGGGTGGGTCCTCACCCTCCAGCCCCCTCCACCGGCTGCTTTCACTCCCAATGGCACGCATCTGCAGCATCTGGCACGGGATCCCACCTCAGGCACTCTCTACCTAGGGGCCACCAACTTCCTGTTCCAGCTGAGCCCTGGGCTGCAGCTGGAGGCTACCGTGTCCACTGGCCCTGTGCTAGATAGCAGGGACTGCCTGCCACCCGTGATGCCCGATGAGTGCCCCCAGGCCCAGGCTACCAACAACCTGAACCAGCTGCTCCTGGTGAGCCCAGGGGCCCTGGTGGTGTGCGGGAGTGTGCACCAGGGGGTCTGTGAGCTGCGGCGCCTAGGGCAGCTGGGACAGCTATTGCTGCGGCCCGAGCGCCCTGGGGACACCCAGTATGTGGCTGCCAATGACCCCGCGGTCAGCACGGTGGGACTGGTGGCCCGGGGCTTGGCTGGGGAGCCCCTTCTCTTCGTGGGGCGGGGCTACACCAGCAGGGGTGTGGGGGGTGGCATCCCTCCCATCACAACCCGGGCCTTGTGGCCGCTGGACCCCCAAACTGCCTTCTCCTATGAGGAGACGGCCAAGCTGGCCGTGGGCCGCCTCTCGGAGTACAGCCACCACTTCGTGAGCGCCTTTGCCCGCGGGGCCAGTGCCTACTTCCTGTTCCTGCG
Source organism: Eumetopias jubatus (assembly GCF_037043125.1). Taxonomy (NCBI): domain Eukaryota; kingdom Metazoa; phylum Chordata; class Mammalia; order Carnivora; family Otariidae; genus Eumetopias; species Eumetopias jubatus. The sequence continues at coordinate 200,583,869 of NW_028274807.1, forward strand.
GCGAGACCTGCAGGCTCAGTCTAGAGCCTTCCGGGCCTATGTGTCCCGAGTGTGCCTCCAGGACCAGCACTACTACTCCTATGTGGAGCTGCCTCTGGCTTGCCAGGGTGGCCGCTACGGGCTGATCCAGGCTGCGGCTGTGGCCACGTCCCTGGAGGTGGCCCAGGGGGAGGTGCTCTTTGCAGCCTTCTCCTCGGCCGCTCCCCCTACCGTGGGCCGGCCTCCGTCAGTGGCTGCCGGAGCGTCTGGAGCCTCTGCCCTCTGTGCCTTCCCACTGGACGAGGTGGACCGCCTTGCTAACCGCACGCGAGATGCCTGCTACACTAGGGAGGGCCGTGCCGAGGATGGCGTGGAGGTGGCCTACATCGAGTATGATGTCAATTCGGACTGCGCACAGCTACCCGTGGTGAGTCCCAGTGCCTCGCCGTCTGGCAGTCACAGCTGGGCAGCTGCCCGAGGGGTCTGAAGGGAAGCTGGCGGTGGTGTGGCGGGGCTGAGCAGGTCAACGGAGGTAATGTACTGTCTTTGTGCCTGGGCAATGGAGAGATGCCTTACCGAAATTGTGGTGCCCAGAGGTCAGAGAGCCAGCCATTCTGAGGGTATTTGTGTGGGTAGACTGAGGATTCTAGGCTTTGGGGCAGGGATCTAGAATGTAGGGGGATGGGCCCTGTTTTAAGTTCTTGAGCAAGGAAGGGAGGTGAGGTTGAGACTTGTTTGGCTCTAGCTTCTGGATGGATAACACAGGGAAGAAGCCACACCCCGGGGGACTGAGTGAGGGAGAGGTGGCGGGGGCCCAGGGGAGCAGACTGGCCAGGAGGACGCCAGCTTCGGGAGGCTTCGGACAAGTGGTCCAGGGGAAGACTGAGCGCATAAACCCGGGGGGAAGGCCACGGGTGGAGGAAGGTGGAGCCCCAGACAGGTGGGGATCAAGAGTGGGGTAAAGAGCTGCTGGAGTCTGTCCAAGGCAGCTGAGGCCACACTAAGGTTGCAGCTGTGGGTGATGTCGGGGAGGGCCGGCAGAGAGACTGGGGTGACGATGAGAAGCGGCTCCCAAAGAGAAGGGTGAGCGAATAAGGTGGTCCCAAGAGGTCTGGCAGAGAAGAGAGAATCATTTAGGGAGAGCTGGCTGGGCCAGGGGATTGGGATGTCCAGGGAGGGCCTTATTGGCCTTGCTGCCTGTAGGACACCCTGGATGCTTATCCCTGTGGCTCGGATCACACGCCCAGCCCCATGGCCAGCCGTGTCCCCCTGGAAGCCACGCCCATTCTGGAGTGGCCAGGGGTTCAGCTAACAGCTGTGGCAGTCACTGTGGAGGATGGACACACCATTGCTTTCCTGGGTGACAGTCAAGGGCAACTGCACAGGGTGAGTGCACAGGAGGTACTGGGCCCTGCCCCAGGGTCTAGAGGGAATGGGCTGCTGGTGACCAACCTGTGACCCCTGGGGCCGGGATGAGGGATCTGTGACACGCCCCTGGCCCCAAGGCTGGGAGAGATGACTTATGCTTCTCTTCCCAGGGCTGGGTGGTATTTACCTGTGACCTCCCCCACCCCCTCCCCAAGGGCTGGGTGGTGTGACCTGTACTGCCAGTAAGAAAACTCAGTTTGTAAATTGCTTCATTTTGGCGAGAGGAGAGGGCCTTGGGTCTATAGCCATGGACTTGGGTCCCAGAACTTGTCTCTGATCTCAGGTCTATTTGGGCCCGGGGAGTGATGGCCACCCATACTCCACACAGAACATCCAGCAGGGGTCTGCCGTGAGCCGAGACCTGACCTTTGATGGGGCCTTCGAGCATCTGTATGTCATGACCCAGAGCACAGTGAGTGCCAGGCGAGAGCTGGGGCCTGGCTGCTGGGAGGGGCCTTGGGCCGGGCCAGGGACCGATGAGTTACTGGTGTTTGGATTGCTGTCATAGCTTCTCAAGGTTCCTGTGGCCTCCTGTGCTCAGCACCTGGACTGTGCATCTTGTCTTGCTCACAAGGACCCATACTGTGGGTGGTGTGTACTCCTTGGCAGGTCAGTGCTTCGCTGACTCCTGACCCTTGACCCATTCCCCAACCCCAACCCCAGCCTCCTGCCCTCACCGCACCTACATAATTGCCCTGTCCAGTATTCCTGGTCCTTGACCCTTGACTTGCAACCCCTGACCCCTGGATGCCCCACTCTCCTTCCTCCATCCTGGGCATCGGTGCCTTGCTGGGGCAGACGTAGCCTAGTGTCACAGCCCACCTGAGGATCCTGCTCAGGTCCCCAGTATTGGGGGTGTCCCTGCCCCATGAAGGTGGATCCCCGTCATTCTCATGCAGGTGCAGTCGCCATTCCGAGTGCTCACGGGGACAGGGCCCAGAGCGGTGGCTGTGGAGCTTCCAGCCTGAGCTGGGCTGTCTGCAAGTGGCAGCTATGAGTCCTGCCAACATCAGCCGAGAGGAGCGGAGGGAGGTGAATGAGCAGGGCTGGCGCATCTCTCACGGGGAGGGCTCTGGTGATGGGTCAAGACCTTGCATTTTAGTGTCAGATGCTCCAAATACCACATGGCCTTCTACGAGTCACTTCTCTTGGGGCCTTGCTTTCTCTGTTTCTAACCCAGGCTAGAGGGCGTTTGTGAAGGCTTGGGGCCACCAGCTCTCGACAGCCACCAGCCCCTGAGCCTGCTCATCTTGGGTGCCCCGGAAACAGGCCCCGGTCTGCTGCCCATGGTTCCAGCAGCCTGTCCTGGCCTCTCTTGGCAGGTTTTCCTGTCGGTGCCTGAGCTGCCACCTCTGTGGCCAGGGGAGTCCTATGCTTGCCAGTTTGGGGATCACCAGAGTCCTGCCCTGCTGACCAGTTCTGGTGTGATGTGCCCTTCCCCAGACCCTAGTGAGGCCCCAGCACTGCCGAGAGGAGCCGGTGGGTGAGAGAAGGGGCCAGCTCTGGGGCCTGGGAGCCCCACGCTCCTCACATCTTGCTCCAAGGGGTGCGGTTGGGGTGAGGTGTGCATCCGGGCCGGGAGCCCTGAAGTAGCGCCTTTCTCTGAGTCCCCTGACTAGTCCCCGGTCCTCTCAGATGCCCATTTTGTGCCCTGTGGACCATATTCCCCAGACGCTCCTCGCCGCTGAGGGTGCTAACCCCACTCCTCAGCCTGGGCCCTCTCTCCCACTTTGCAGACCATGTGTCCGTGAGCGTGGAACTCAGGTTCGGTGCTGTGGTGATTGCCAAAGCTTGGCTCTCTGTCTATGACTGTGTAGCCGTCACTGAGCTCCGCCCGTCTGCGCAGTGAGTCCCCTGCCCCCCTGCCCCCCGGCCCCCAGCCCCCGGGCTCCCCTGCGCTGATGCCTGCCCCATGGCTGTGCTCCGTGCAGGTGCCAGGCCTGTGTGAGCAGCCGTTGGGGGTGTAACTGGTGTGTCTGGCAGCAGCTGTGCACACACAAGGCCTCATGTGACGCCGGGCCAATGGTGGTTAGCCAGCAGGTGAGCAGGACCCCCAGCCGGGCCCCCCAGGGTTGTGCGGGTTTCTCTGATGGCCCGGGGTCTGTGTGCCTGCCCGCCCACGTGAAGCTCTGTCGTGAGCACCCGAGCTGCTGTGTGTGGCGGACTCACTGGAGTTTCAGGAGAGGACATTTGTGGCTGAGCGGCAGGGGAGGTCTGGGCCTCGGGCCCCACCTCAGCACAGATGCCCCTGGAGCCTGCCCTCTCCTCTCTCCTTTGGAGAATTAACGGGCTGTTTTTGTTTCTCTTTCCCTTGGTCTCCTTTCCTCTTAACACACCCTTTGCCTGCCTGCCACCCACTCCCGCACCTGCCTGCTGAGTGACCCCTCCTGTCTTTCTCTGCCTCCCCCTTCAGAGCCCGCTTCTCTCCCCAGCCCCTCCGGCAAGAGATGTACCCACCCCCTTCCCACCCCAAGCCCCCCAGGCCCCGGTCACCCCTGCTCCCGACACCCTTCCCGTGGAGCCTGGGGCCCCCTCCACGGCCACAGCCTCGGATGTCCCACCTGGGGACAGGCCTTCCCTGCGCAGCCCCTGGGGGCCAGGGGCGGGTCCTGGTCCCGTACCCGCCTCAGCCTCCACAGAGTCACCTCTCCATGAGGAACCTCCCCCTCCCAACCCCCCCCACAGACCTGGAACCGCTGTCCCCGCCCCCACTGACTCCGGACCCACGGCCACACCCGAGGACCTCTCAGCCTCCCACCCATCGCCCTCAGATGCAGCAGCACTGCCCCCCGCCCCTGCAGACCCCGGCCCCGAGGCCGACCCCTCTGCGGCACTCCTGGACCAGCCCCCCGGCACTGCTCCCGCCACCACTTTCCCAGGGGCCGCTGGCTCCGCGAAGCCTGCTCTGGACTGGCTCACGAGAGAAGGCGGCGAGCTGCCTGAGGCGGACGAGTGGACGGGGGGTGACACACCCGCCTTCTCCACTTCCACCCTCCTCTCAGGTGATGGAGACTCGGCTGAGCACGAGGGCCCTCCCGCCCCCCTCATCCTCCTGTCCAGCCTCGACTACCAATACGACACCCCCGGGCTCTGGGAGCTGGTGAGGCCCAGCCCAGGAAGGAGGCCTCAGGGGAGGGGACACAGGGCAGACTCGGCCCCTTACCTGCCTTGCGATCCTGCATCGGGAGGGATCGAGGGGCAGCGTGGGTTCTGCAGCTCCACACTGGCCTTGGGCCCTGGGTTCTGTACGGGGAGCCACTGAGTTGACAGGGTGGGCTCCATAGACTGCCTTGCTCTTGGTGTCTGCAGGAGGAGGTGAACCGGGGGGCAAGCTCCTGCCCTTGTGTAGATAGTGTTCAGGGCTCCACGCTGATGCCGGTCCACGTGGAACGAGAGGTCCGACTGCTGGGCAGGAACCTGCGTCTCTTCCAGGTGAGCATATGCCGTTGTAGGTGGACTTGTGGCCTCCTGGGCTGTTGACCGGCTATACACAAGCCCTGGAGAGCAGGAAGAGGGCTTGGCCCTCAGTCCCAACCCGGGGGCTCTGCTAGGGGCCCATGCGGGGCTCAGTGGGGCCCACTCCTCCAGCTGCCCCACCAGCTGTGGCCTCTGCCCCCAGGACGGCCCGGGAGACAATGAGTGCGTGATGGAGCTGGAGGGCCATGAAGTGGCAGTCGAGGCCCGGGTTGAGTGTGAGCCACCTCCGGATGCCCAGTGTCATGTGACCTGCCGGCGGCACCAGGTGCGGGTCACGAGGGCCTGGGTGGGCGAGGGTGCGCTGGCCACAGGCTGGCCTCCGACCTCAGCTGGCTGCACCACATTCATCCTGGGAGTCCGGGTGCCCTGGCTCTGGCCTCTGACTCTATGCCTTGGGGTCCCTGCACCCCAACTCTGACCTCTGACCTTGTGCTCCCACAACTGGGTCATTTTGGTGCTTTCTGGACCCCCTCCCCAGGCCTGGCCTCCCCCAGCCGCAGGCTCTGACCCCACTCCCATTTCTGCAGCTCAGCTATGAGGCTCTGCAGCCAGAGCTCCGTGTGGGGCTGTTTCTGCGTCGGGCCGGCCGTCTGCGTGTGGACAGTGCCGACGGGCTGCATGGTGAGCTAGTTGGGGCCTCTGGGGCCGGGGGCCTCCTCCGCGCCGGCCTCTCACATTTGTCTCTGCTACCCCCAGTGGTACTGTACGACTGCTCTGTGGGACACGGGGACTGCAGCCGCTGCCAAACTGCCAGGCCCCAGTATGGCTGTGTGTGGTGCAAGGGAGACCATCCACATTGCGTGGCCCAGGAGGCTTGTGGTGAGACCGAAGCTGTGGCCACTCAGTGCCCTGCACCCCTCATCCACTCGGTGTGTTGGAAACGCTGGCGTGTCCCTTCCTCACCACTGCCTTTCGAGGGAGGATGGGGGTGCTGTGGGTCCAGGGGGCCCAAAGGTGGGAGGCTGGGTCTCCCTCTCCAGGCTGCCAAGGCCTGACTGGTGGGCGGAGGTGAGCAGTCCGTGTCTTGGAACAGGTGCAGCCGCTGACGGGGCCTGTAGACGGAGGCACCCGTGTCACCATCAGGGGCTCCAACCTGGGCCAGCACGTGCAGGATGTACAGGACACGGTCAGGGTGGCCGGAGTGCCCTGTGCCGTGGACGCTCAAGAGTATGAGGTCTCTAGCAGGTGAGTTGGCTGGACCAGCGGGACCTCGGCACACTGCATGAGCTCCCCGATGGGCTTTCCTGCTCACGGCTGCCCACCCACTACTCATCTGTCCTTCCCTCTCCCCCTTTCCCTGTTCTGGCCCCAGTGCCACAGAGCTAGGGTTGCCATTTGAGGCCCCGGAGCCCTCACCTCCGCTTCATGCACAGACATGCATGTTCCCGGCCTGGGAGGCTGGGGAATCACTGCTGAGCCCAGCCCAGTCCCTGCCTAGAGCCGACAGGTGGCCCCATGCAGGTGTTCTCAGCTGGCTCTCCAGAGACCAGGGACGTACTTGTGGTAGCAAGGTTCTCAGATCCCAGATAGCTGTGCTCAGGGGCTGGTCTTCCACCAGCTGCTCTTTCTTCCCCAGGCACTGCCTCGGGAGGGCGCCTCAGGAGGACGGACTCGTGGCCCGCCTGCTAGGTGCCAGACGCCGCAGTCTGCTCCTTGGGACCCCGGCTGCCTCCCAGGGCCTGTAGCCAATAGAAGTTCTGGGTCACAGTAGCCTGGCTGGCAGTTGCAGGGTCCCAAAGGTGCCCACACAGGACATTCCCAAGGAGATATCCACAATCAGCAAATCCCAAACCGGCTGAATATCAGGGTTACCCGGAGAGCCTGTCCAAAGCCACCATGGAATCGGTCCTTTGCACCCACCCTCAGAGATCTGGATTCAGTAGGCTCGTGCTGGGGCCCCGTAATCTGTATCTTATTTAACTTATTGATTCATTTTGGTCATCTCTATTTTATTTATTTATTTTTAAATATTTTATTTATTATTTTATTTTAATTTTTAAAAAAATTTTTTGAAGATTTTATTTATTTGTCAGAGAGCATGCTTGAGCACAAGCTGGGGCAGCTGCAGGCAGAGGGAGAAAGCAGGCTCCCCGTTGAGCAGGGAGCCCGACGTGGGGCTTGATCCCAGGACCCTGGGATCATGACCTGAACCGAAGGCACTTAACGGACTGAGCCACCCAGGAATCCCTATTTATTTATTTTTAGAGAGCGAGTGAGCACACACATGTATGTGAGTGGCAGTGGGGTGGGGTGGGGGAGAGGGGCAGAGGGAGAGAGAATCTTGAGCAGGCTCCATGCTGAGTGGGGAGCCTGACACAGGGCTTGATCTCATGACCCCAAGATCATGACCTGAGCTGAAATAGAGAGTCAGACAGTCTAACCGACTGACTCACCCAGGCACCCCTCATAATCTGTATTTTAAAACCAGACTTTGGGGGCGCCTGGGTGGTTCAGTTGGTTAAGCGACTGCCTTCGGCTCAGGTCATGATCCTGGAGTCCCGGGATCGAGTCCCACATCGGACTCCCTGCTCAGCAGGGAGTTTGCTTCTCCCTCTGACCCTCTTCCCTCTCGTGCTCTCTATCTCTCATTCTCTCTCTCTCAAATAAATAAATAAATAAAATAAATAAAACCAGACTTTGGGAGCGCCTGGGTGGCTCGGTCAGTTAAGCGTCTGCCTTCGGCTCAGGTCATGATCCCAGGGTCCTGGGATCGAGCCCCACATCAGGCTCCCTGCTCAGCGGGGAGTCTGCTTCTCCCTCTCACTTTGCCTCTCTCCTCTGCTTGTGCTCTCTCTCTCAAATAAATAAATAGAATCTTAAAAAAAAAAATAAAATAGAAAAACAAACCAGACTTTGTTAGAGCATGTGGTTTTCCCTTCAGCGTTTTATGACCCAAAACTTCAGGTGATTGTCTAGACTGTTAATGATTCTAGAACCATGAGACTTACCAAGTGATTTATAAAGAGTTTAAAATATTCTCCGGTTGAAGTCTCTCCTGGGTACTTTACATACCACTTGTCCTGTTTTCCAAAGCGCCGGCAGTGAGTGTGGCCATGTCACGGGATGGCGCCACGGCCAGCCTCACACCGGGGACAGTGATTTGCCCCGAGCTTCTGTTTTCTGGCTGAGAACCAGCATCTTCTTAGATTGCTCACTTTCCCTTTCCATCTCTCTCCAGACCTGACCAGAGGCTTTCAGGGACTTTTTTTCATGGGGAAATCAAGTTGCCACCGCTTTGCAAGTGCTGTGGCGCACGTGGTGGTGGTTAGGCCCCACATGAGCTCAGTACTTCATGCCCTCAGCCGGCCTCACGGGGCTCCTTGTAAACTAGTGCCCCACAGAGAGGTGGATTCCTCTTCGCGAGGGGGCCTTAGGGTTGGGCCTGAGTGACTAAAACCGTGAATATGAATTCTCAGGTGCCAAAGCCCCCTGGCGTGCCAAAGGCATTCCCTCCAAAGTAAGGGGATCTCTGTCAACCTCGGGAGTGGGAAGGACACCAGCGGGGCAGGGAGGGGGCAGCCGGGCCCGTTTGAGGGGACCGCTGCTGCGGCCCGGCACCCCAGCCCGCCCTGTGCCCACAGCTTCGTGTGTATCACTGAGGCCAGTGGGGGGGAGGTGGCTGGCGCGGTGACGGTGGAGGTGCCAGGAAGAGGGCACGGTGTCTCAGAGCACGACTTCACCTACCAGGTAAAGTGGCTCCCCCCAGCCCATCTGGTTTTCCCTCCTGGGGCTTCCCACCCTAGGGCCTTCTCATCTGCCTCAGGCTCCCCTTGCTTCTCTGTTTGTGGCCTCATGCCTGCCTATCTCTCCCTATCCCCCTTCCCACAGGACCCGAAAGTGCACTCCATCTTCCCGACCCGGGGCCCCAGAGCCGGGGGCACCCGCCTTACCCTGCACGGCTCCAAGCTCCTGACTGGGCGGCTGGAGGACATCCGAGTAGTAGTTGGAGACCAGCCTTGTCACCTGTGAGGGCTGCTTCCTCATTCTGCAAAAATCCATGAGCTCCAGGGAGAAGACAGAGGGGTGGGATGCTGGGGAGAGCAGAAGTGGGGGGAGAGGGCCAGGTCTGCTCCATCAGAAAGCGGCCAGACCCTCCCTAAGCTGGGGCTGTCGTGGGAAGGTGGCCTCCAGGGTCACCTGTGGAGCTTTCAGTCGGCTCTGAGGGGAGTGAGCGGAGGCCTGAGCGGGTCCTGTGTGCTGGGATCATCCCGGTCGCCTTCCTGACCTGCCTTCCGTTCGTCCCTCCCTTCCCTAGGCTGCTGGAGCAGCAAGCTGAGCAGCTGCAGTGTGAGACCAGCCCCCACCCCACGCCTGCCACGCTCCCTGTGGCTGTGTGGTTTGGGGCCACTGAGCGGAGGCTTCAACACAGCCAGTTCGAGTACACATCAGACCCCAATGTCACCTCTGCTCGCCCCACCAAGAGCTTCCTCAGGTGCTGGGCCAAGGGCATGGCTGGGTAGCATGTGCGGGGGTGGGGGGAGGGGGGGATGGTCTTTGCAGCTCTAGGATGTGGGGAGGTTGCAGGGCTTTCTGTGGAGGCTGACTCCTGTGCAGCTGGTGGGGACAGGGGCCATGTGGCCTGGGCCTGGGCTAGGCTGGTTCCATAAGCCACCAGCGGTTCACGGTCTGTGTTGCAGTGGAGGACGTAAGATATGGGTCCGTGGCCAGAATTTGGATGTGGTACAGACACCAAGAATCCGAGTGACTGTGGCCCCAAGAGCTCCGCAGCCTAACCAGGGGCTTGGGCGGAGGCGCCGTGTGATCCCGGAAACAGCATGCTCCCCCGGTGCTTCCTGTGGCGGTCATCATGTAGGACCCCTGGGCCTCCCCTGCTTGCACAGGGCTAGCTGTCCCCCACGTCACCCCATGCTCCACCCTGTGCACACCCGTGGGCGGCGGGTACCAAAGAGGCTATGTCCCTGTCCTTGCTGGACCCCCTTCCTGCATGGCCCTCAACGGGTCCTCCCCCGTCTTTCCTCCCTCTGCCCCAGTTTGAGGAGCCATGCCACGTGAACTCCTCTCAGCTCATCACTTGCCACACGCCTGCCCTCCCAGGCCTGCCCGAGGACCCCCGGGTCCGGGTGGAATTTATCCTTGACAACCTGGTCTTTGACTTTGCAACGCTGAACCCCACACCCTTCTCCTATGAGGCCGACCCCACTCTGCAGCCCCTCAACCCCGAGGACCCCACCACGCCGTTCCGGCACAAGCCCGGGAGTGTGCTGTCTGTGGAGGTACCGTTCCCACTCACACGTGGGGCCACACGACCCTTCGCTTTGCTGGACGTTGCTGCTGGGGGAAGGGGGGCATAGCAGCTGAGCAGGGGCCAGTGCACGGATCTGGTTCCTCACCCTTCATGTGGTGAGGGCTGAGGGGCCGGCGGGGGCTGCCTAGCCTGCCGCGTCTGGCCAGGGCTTAGATCCTTCACCCGGGTCCCAACACACTCCGTGGCAGGAGTCTGAGTGACAGTATGTAAATGGTCTGGCACCCACAGTAGCTGGGGGGCATGGTACACAGTAGGCGCCTAGGTCGATGCCCATTTGGCAGCCTGGCTCAATGTGGACAGACCCTTGGCATGGGTTCTGACACGTGCAGTAGGTGGGCATCCCGAAAGGCCGTAGGTGGACAGCCCATCATCGCTCACCTGGTGGGCCAGCAGACACTGTAGGGGCTCTGGCTTTGTGAGTAACTGGGCAGGACTGGGGGGCAGCTGTATATTGTCCAGAGTTTTAGCTCTGGAGAAGTGAAAAGGTGGGGAAGAAGGATGGGAAGGGCAGAGGAGGGTCGGGGGGGCAGCTTGGAAGATATCCGTGGACTGTCGCCTCCCCTGCAGGGGAAGAGTGCTGAGGCATCATCAGCCCTGCTCCTGGGGGTGGGTGTCAGGACCCTCCCTCCCACATTTGGGGGGATAGGATCTGAGTGACCACCAGCTCCTCCCCTTAGGGAAGAGTTCTGACTGATCCATCAGTGACCTCGTGTTCCAGGGGGAAAATCTGGACCTTGCAATGTCCAAGGAGGAGGTGGTGGCCATGATAGGGGATGGCCCCTGCGTGGTGAAGACGCTGACCCGCCACCACCTGTACTGTGAGCCCCCCATGGAGCAGCCCCTGCCCCGGCACGACGCCCTCCAAGAGGCACCAGACGCTTTGCCCGAGTTCACGGTCAGTAGGTGGGCGTGGGCCGGGCTGGGCCCAGGGCACGCGCTGAAACCTTGCTCACAGGCGGCTTCCCATGTAGGTGCAGATGGGGAACCTGCGCTTTTCCCTGGGCCACGTGCAGTACGATGGCGAGAGCCCCGTGGCTTTTCCCATGGCAGCCCAGGTGGGCTTGGGGGTGGGCACCTCTCTTCTGGCTCTGGGTGTCATCATCATTGTCCTCATATACAGGTGGGTGTAGCTGGATGTGGCTGGGCTGGGGCAGCAAGGGGTTGTGGCTGGATGGGAAGGGCAGACGGGGCCAGGGGTCAACAAACGTTTCTGGAAGGTGCCAGAGAGTACCGATTTTAGGCTTTTATGGGCCAGGTGGCCTCAGTTGCCATGGTTCCACCCTGCTGTGACCCGTGCAGAAGCAGCCATAGCCGAGAGGCAAACACACGGGTGTGGCCATGTGCCAATAAATCTTTATTGGCAGAAACAGGTCGTGGGCCAGATTTGGCCTGGTTGTAGTTTGTTGATCCCAGGGCTAAACTGTTGGGCTAGACTGGAGATGGAGTGTGACTTGCTCAGGACGGGACAGGCTAAATTATTCTGGGCGAGGCCTTGGCTTGGCTGGGCATGGCCATGTTAGACACTGCCGGCCTGGGCCAGGGTGAGGTTGGGGTAGACAGGCCTGGGCCCAGGGCACCAGAAAGGGCTCTGGCCTTGTCTGGCCTCCCCCTTCCTGACCTTGGCGCTGAGTAGGAGGAAGAGCAAGCAGGCCCTGAGGGACTACAAGAAGGTCCAGATCCAGCTGGAGAACCTGGAGAGCAGTGTGCGGGACCGCTGCAAGAAGGAGTTCACAGGTGAGGCTGCAGAGCAGAGAGGCCTGGAAGATGCTCCAGGGCTATGCCCAAGCCTGCTCGCATGGCGTGGGATCCATGCCCCAGCCTGGCCTCCTCTGCTCCACAGACCTCATGACCGAGATGACCGATCTCACCAGTGACCTTCTGGGCAGCGGCATCCCCTTCCTCGACTATAAGGTGTATGCCGAGAGGGTCTTCTTCCCCGGGCACCAGGAGTCGCCCTTGCACCGGGACCTGGGTGTCCCTGAGGGCAGGCGCCCCACGGTGGAACAAGGGCTGGGGCAGCTCTCCAACCTGCTCAACAGCAAGCTCTTCCTCACCAAGGTGCCGGGCGCCCCACCCCAGGCCCCAGGCCTCTGGTGGAGGGGAGGCGGGTGGGGGGCCGTGTGGGGAGGGCCTGCCTCAGCTCCCGGCCCCACCCCTCCTGCCCCAGCCCCGCCCCTTCTCTCTCCCTCCGATTCTGAATCGGCCCCTCCCTCGCTCCCCCTGCGGTCTCCCTGGTACCAGTTCATCCACACCCTGGAGAGCCAGCGCACCTTCTCGGCTCGGGACCGCGCCTACGTGGCCTCTCTGCTCACCGTGGCACTGCATGGGAAGCTCGAGTACTTCACTGACATCCTCCGCACCCTGCTTAGTGACCTGGTGGCCCAGTACGTGGCCAAGAACCCCAAGCTGATGCTGCGCAGGTCTGTGCGGCCGGAAGCCACGGGGGCTGGGTGGCTGTAAGGGCTGGAGCCAGGAGCTGAGGCAGGCCCTCTGGCGCTTGGGGGCCTGCAGCGCAGACAGCCCTCCCCCCTGCCCCTCCCCTTTCCTGTCTTCCTAGGACAGAGACTGTGGTGGAGAAGCTGCTCACCAACTGGATGTCCATTTGCCTGTACACTTTCGTGAGGGTGAGGGAGGCAGAGGTGGAGGGGGCCCGGGCTCCCCCCCAGGGTGGGGCAGGACTCTAAACCACACAGCTTCCAGCCCCCAGGCAGCTCATATACTCCTGCCCAGCGTGTCTCCGTCACTGGAGGCCCTCTGCAGCCCGTCCCCTTCCCCAGCGTGTCCGTACAGCTCCGTTTCATGCCTGTTATCTGCCCCGGGGGTCCTCACTGCCTGTCCCTTCCCTAGGACTCAGTCGGGGAGCCTCTGTACATGCTCTTCCGGGGAATTAAGCATCAGGTGGACAAGGGACCAGTGGACAGCGTGACTGGCAAAGCCAAGTACACCCTGAATGACAACCGCCTTCTCAGAGAAGATGTGGAGTACCGTCCCCTGGTGAGGGAGGGAGGAAGGGAGGGGGATCGGGAGACAGGAAGTGAGGGAGGGGAACAGGGAGGGAGGGAGGGAGGGACGGAGCGTGTGAACATGTGCCCGCACAGCGGTGTCGGCCCCTGGTGAGGATGAGCGTGTGTGGTCATTATGAATGTCTGTGTCGCGTTTACAGCTAGCCTGACTTCTGGCTGGCTGTGGAGAGAGGCCTTTGGACTAGTGCAGCAGGATAGAGGCTTGAAGGCCAGTCCTTGAGACAGAGGGCCTGGAGGATTGGGCCTCAGGCTTGGAGTGTGGTCAGTGTGGACACAGCCAGGGTTTGGGGAGCAGTCCAAGTCCTTGGCCTGGGCCAGGGCCCGAGTGTTTGCCTGCTCAGTGTCGTGCCAGTGATGTGATGTGCCCACCAAGCCGGGAGCCAGTTCTGCCAGACGTGGCCGTCTCTTCCTTTGGATTGTTTTCCCCTTAGTAGAGTCCTTTCCCCAGTGACTCACGTGGGGCGCCTTCCCCGGTGACCCACGCAGGGCACCTCTGGGTAAAATCTCATGCAGGCTCCACCAGACCTGCTCGTCTCCCAGGCTGGTAGGGACTTGTCAATTCTCAAGCAGGCTTCTCTCAGGCCTCAGCCTGACCAGTTGAGCCAGGAGCCCAGAGACCTGAGTTAAGAGGGCCTTGTGTTCACTTGTTTTTTCTGCCATTCACCTGTTTCCCTAGTGCACTGTGCTAGGTGCTGGGGTCACAGTGGAGGGAGCCGCTGTCCCAAGGGGGGGCGGGCCGGTGAAGAGACAAGAATCAGGGACTCCTTGGGGCCTGGAGGTCGGAGGCAGTGGCTCCCTCATGGGTTGTCCATGTCCCTGCATCCTGGTCATCCCATGTGGGGCATGAGCCCTGACTGCTCCCGTGTATACCTTGGTAGACCCTGAATGCACTGTTGGCGGTGGGGCCTGGCGCGGGAGAGGCCCAGGGTGTGCCTGTGAAGGTCCTGGACTGTGACACCATTTCCCAGGCCAAAGAGAAGATGTTGGACCAGCTTTATAAAGGAGTACCTCTCGCCCAGCGACCAGACCCCCGCACCCTGGATGTCGGTGAGGGTGGAGGGGAAGGGTAGCCTGGGGGCCTGAGCCAGAGTGAAGGCTGAACTGGCCCTGGCCCAGCCCTGCAGGGGCAGCATCTCGCTCAGTGGGCACGGGGCAGCGGTGGGCTGTGGGATCCCTCTACACGGACAACCTCTCACGTGGTTGAGGGGCCCCATCCTGGTCTTTGCAGAGGTTGGGTGGGGCTGCCCCCTGTTGGTGGGCCCGTGTCCCTGGGGAGGAGGAGGAAGGCTCCACCTGTAGGAAGGGTGTCCCAGGAGCCCTCAAGTCCCACCTTGCTCTTGCAGAGTGGCGGTCTGGGGTGGCAGGGCATCTCATTCTTTCTGACGAGGATGTGACGTCGGAGGTCCAGGGTCTGTGGAGGCGTTTGAACACCCTGCAGCATTACAAGGTGGGCGGAGTAAGAGCAGGAGGAGGGGGTACGGTGGGGCGGGGCTGGTGGAGGGGTCACCAGCTGTGATCATCAGGTCCCAGACGGAGCAACTGTGGCCCTGGTCCCCTGCCTCACCAAGCACGTTCTCCGGGAAAACCAGGATTATGTCCCTGGAGAGCGTGAGTACTCTCCCCCACCCCCATCCAGCCTCCACCCAGTCACTGTCCTCTGCCCTCGCTTTGCCCAGTCCCCAGTAATGGGCAAAGTCCTCTGGACCTTAGGGTGGGCTTGTGTCGGCTTCCCTTCCACCTAGAGAAGCCCTCAACCCATGCTTCCACTCCTGGAAGTTGGCAGGACCCTGGGGGCCCAGGGAAGGTGGTACCTGATGAGGGATGACGAGCTGTGGGGTCTTGGCACAGGGACCCCAATGCTGGAGGATGTGGATGAGGGGGGCATCCGGCCCTGGCACCTAGTGAAGCCAAGTGAGGAGCCGGAGCCCCCCAGGCCTCGGAGGGGCAGCCTTCGGGGCGGGGAGCGTGAGCGAGCCAAGGCCATCCCTGAGATCTACCTGACTCGCCTGCTGTCCATGAAGGTGGGGCAGGAAGGATGGGGTCGGGGGCTGGGGTCGGGGACGGTTACTTACGGGTTTTGGGGGTGGTATGGGGCTCGCACGGGCACAGTGCCCTGAGGTGTCCGAGGCCGGGCTGGGCCGAAGGTCCCCTTGCTGACTATACCTCCCCTTGGGCTTCCCCTCCCCCACAGGGCACCCTGCAGAAGTTTGTGGATGACCTATTCCAGGCGATTCTTAGCACCAGCCGCCCCGTGCCGCTTGCTATCAAGTACTTCTTCGACCTGCTGGATGAGCAGGCCCAGCAGCACGGCATCTCCGACCAGGACACTGTCCACATCTGGAAGACCAACAGGTGGGGGTGGCGCTGGAGCCCGGTGGGCCAGGCGTGCGTGGACTCTTCTCTCCTGCCTCCCCAGCACACTCATCGGCCATGCCTGCCCCACCCACAGCCTGCCCCTGAGGTTCTGGATCAATATAATAAAAAACCCGCAGTTCGTGTTCGACGTGCAGACGTCTGATAACATGGATGCGGTGCTCCTGGTCATAGCGCAGACTTTCATGGATGCCTGCACCCTGGCCGACCACAAGCTGGGCCGGGTGAGTGGGTCCGGGTGGACACGGAGGGCATGCCTGACGGGGCGGGGGTGGGCTGGTTCGGGGCGAGGGGTGGGCGGTGCTGTGTGCGCACAGATTCTGGGCTTGGCCCAGAAGGTCAAGGAGGAGGGCTAGGGGAGGCCTGTGACTCCAGCCCCAGGCCGGGCTTTGTCCTTGGGAGGTGGCAGTACCTCAGTACCCCTCGGGAACCCAAACCAGCAAGCAGCCTGGAGCTGTTCTGGGACTGTAGAAGCCACCTGTCCATCTGGAAACCACCTGGTGGGCCACCCCCCGACCCCCCCATCACCCCAGGCTCCCCTCCTCCCAGTCTGGGCTCACCGGAGGCCCAGGGATCAGAAGTGACCCCTGCTTGTACATGGGCGGAGGCGCTGTCTGCCTGCCAGTGCGGTGTAGACAAGAGAGTCGGGGGCAGCGAGTGCCAGGCGTGGAGCGAGGTGCTGCTGGGGGGAGCTGAGAAGTGGACGGGAGGGGCCGGGGCCGTCTGGTAGCACGTGGCGGTGGCGGGCTGTTGTCACAGTAGTAAGAGCCAGGAAAGTCCCATGACAGATAAGGGGTCACTGCTGCAACTGCTCAGCCACCAGCAGGCGGGGCCGGCGGCTCCTCAGGCCCATGAAGGGAGCCTGTTACCTCTTGAGAGATGGATCTCTCGACCTCTGTGGGGAAACAGAATGTTAAATTCTACTTTGTAGTGCTGTCTTTTGGGGCCCATTTTTGTTCTCTGTGTTCCCGTCACTCTGTCTACAATGAACTGAGAAAACACAGGCCCCCACCTGGACCCGGGGGCCATGGTGGGTGGATGCTGTGTGCTGGCTGGGTTTTTGCCCAACCTTCACACTGTCTCCCCTTCCCAGCAAAAGTGCAAATGCTTGCTGGGTAGCTCAGGAATGGTGTAAACCAGGAATGCCCAGGGTCCCCCCACAGCGAGTTGGTGAGAAGGCATGCATGCTGATCAGGCCCAGGGACTGCATCGCTGCCCACGTGGGGTGGTGCCGTCTTTTCCTCACCCTCCCGGCAGCTCTAGGATGAGGCAGCAGGTGCCGAGAACAGAAGTGTGCTGCCCAGAGCCCACGGCTGCGGAGGCAGGGCTGGGATTGGAACCCACTTCAGTGGTGGAGGACCTGTCTGGGTGTGTTAAAATTGTGGGTTCTGACCTGAGAGACCTGCTTCAGATGCCAGCTCAGCCACTCAAGGGTGAGGTGGTGTGGGGCAATTTACTAAATTTCTGGGTCAGTTTCCTGAGTTTTAAAACGATTACATGAGGAACGAGCAGCACATGGAGAAGTGGCATTAGGGCCCCACACGCCGCTGCACCCTCCCGCCCTGCACGTCATCTCCCTGCTGGATGCAGGTCAAGGCAGATGGAGCTGAGAAGTGACCTTAGAATAATTCGGGGGGAAGCTTGAGGTGACAGAAGCAGAGGCTGGACATCAGTGGACGGGACCGGCGGAGGAGGTCCTTGCAGAAGGGAATGGGCCAGGGTCGCCAGCCATCCCAGTTTCCCGGGACTGAGGGGTTCCTGGGGTATCTAAAACTGAAATGGCGCTGGGAAAACCAGGACCGTTGGTCACCCTAAGGGGGCTCTCCTCTTTCTTTCCTGCTGGTGCCTAGGACTCCCCCATCAACAAACTTCTATATGCTCGAGATATTCCCCGTTACAAACGGATGGTGGAAAGGTACGAGGGTGAGGCAGTAGGTCTGGAAGGGGGATGGGTGGACGGATGGATGGATGTTTATGGCTGTAGCCCAGGGGTGGGCCCTGGTGGGGTGAGGTGTGGCTCGCTTACGCCGCAGCTGCCGTACGCATGGTCTCTGACAGGTACTACGCAGACATCAGGCAGACCGTCCCTGCCAGTGATCAAGAGATGAACTCCATCCTGGCTGAGCTGTCTCGGGTATGGCCTTCCCTCTGCTTCTTGGGTGGGGCACAGGTCTCCGGCCATGAGGATCCTGCCCTTTTGCAAGGAAGCCCTGGGGACCTCAGCAATCCTGTGAGCTGGTTGGGGCAGGACACATACCATCATCATAAACGCAGAGTGTTCCAGTGGCCACTGTAAAAGACCGGGGCTCCCAGTGTCTCAGTACAGAGCAGTAGGGCCTTGTCCTGGCAGCTACCACCGAACCTGACCCAGCCAGGTGCTTGGGTGCCTGCAGCCCGGGCCGGGTTCTGGGGACGGTGCATCCAAGGCAGTGAGCTGGCTGGGGTTCAGTCCCAGGACTGCCCAGGCCGGCCTGCCCTTGTCTCTGTACCTCCCTGCTTTCCTCAGGGGTGTAGGTGCGCCCCCACCTGCTCCTAAAACAGCCCCCAAACGTAAACTGCAGGCAACTTACAGTGTTTCTGAAACAATGATGCGGACCACAGACCACACCCAGTAGCAAGGCAGCTGTGATTTGGTGGTGTTGCTGTGGGGGGTGCCTTGGCCACGCGCCTGCCCCCCATAGGAGCTCCACAAGTCAGGTGACCTCAGCCCCTGCCGTTGTCCTGATGAGGAGGTGCAGACTCCCAGATGGCCCCGTGGAGGGGCCTGGTGTGACCTCACGGGAGACGTGAGGGAGATCAGAGCAGACCAATGCTGGGTCACAGCCTGTAAGCGGCACCTGTCTCGCGGGGCCCTGCCACCGTCCGGGACCCTGGGCTCCCATCTGGTGCCTCGAGGGGAGAGAGGCAGGGCCCTGTTCACACTGCAGACCCGGAAGCCCTGGTGTGTTGATGGGGCTTCCTGCTGCAGGGCCTGTCCCTTCCGCCACCTCCTCCCCTGTTTGCCAGGGATCCTGTGATTGGTAACACCCCTCATCTCTCATCTCTTGTCTCCTCTCCTCCCTAGAACTACTCTGGGGACCTCGGGGCACGAGTGGCCCTGCATGAACTCTACAAGTACATCAACAAGTACTATGACCAGGTGGGCAGAACCGCGCAGAACCCCGGGCCCGGAGCGGGGTGCGCCCTGGTACTGGTTGCGCTCTAACCTGGCCTCGCCCTCACCATCTGCGCTCCTCGGGAGCAGCAGGGATCTCAGGCATTGGGGCGGGGCCGCTGGGGGATCTGCCAGGGCCTGGAGATGGTGGGGGGGACATGCTGGGAGGACACAGGGCTGCCACCTCTACCCCCACCTCGCCCTAGCTCGCATCCCTCCCGGAGTCCACAGTGGCTGTGTGCTGTGCACGGCCACCTCTGCGGGAGGCCTGAGCTGCCAGAGAGGGGTTCCTGCCGGGGGTGGGTACGGGCACAACAGAGCCAGTGAGGGGGCTGTCTGGGCGATTCCTGGACTGGGCCTCGAGATCAGCGCACCTACGAGTCAGCCTGCTAAGTGCCTACCAGAATCGTGCACCCAGCTGTCTGTGTGGCTCCCGAGACATGGTTGCTGCTGTTCAGGGATGAGGAGCCTGCCTCGTGGCCCAGGCCTAGAGTGAGGAGGAGCCTGCCTCGTGGCCCAGGCCCGGAGTGAGGACAGTCATTTCACAAACGAGCGGCGCACGGATGTGAATTCCGGGCACCTTGCTCCAGCAGTGCGAGCCCCTGCGTGAGGGCGGCAGGGGTGTGCGAGGCGTCACGTGCCCTCGTGCAGACAGGGTGGAGACCCCTCCCAGGTCCCGCCGGGCCCCCTGTGGCAGCCCCCACTTGTGCTTCTATAGTTGTGGGTGTTGGGTTGGTGAGCTCCATGAGGGCACATCACTTGGGTCCCATCCTTGCAGGGTCCCTCCTCCTTGCCCAGCACCTGGCAATAGGAAATTAGGAAATGCTTCTTACCTGCTGGGCAAGGGGAGCCATGATGGCTGGAACACGGCTTCTAGGGGGTTCGTGCCGAAAAGGCCAGCATGGTGGGTGCAGGTGGCCTCCACTCAAAGCGATCTTACTGGTGGAGGTGGATGCTTGTCACTGTGAGTGCTAAGTACTGAGTAAAGTACCTCATTCTCACCTCTCGAATCCTTAAAACCCTGTGCTGACCTCACCAGCCAGGCCCTGAGGAAGTGGGGGGGGGGGCTCGCCCAGCTGTGCCGCAGTATCTGAGGAAGCCGGTCAACGTGTGCGGGTGAAGGTGGCGGGCGCCCCTGACCAGTGGCCTCCGTTGCAGATCATCACTGCCCTGGAGGAGGATGGCACGGCTCAGAAGATGCAGCTGGGCTACCGGCTCCAGCAGATCGCAGCTGCTGTGGAGAACAAGGTCACAGACCTGTAGGGACCTGGCCAGCCCTGGCCTGCCATTGCCTCAGCCCTGCCCAGGCGGCCCTGGAACCGTGAGGGAGAAGCGACCTTCTTAGATGCCTGTAGTGCCTGACAAGCAGAGTTAGTAGAAGGTGGCTCCCAGTCCCCTGGGGCCTCTGGCCTGGGCCCTGCTGGACCTACCTCGCAGGCCTGGGGCCTTGAGGCTGATCGGGCAGTGCCCAGCCTGCTCCCTGAGTCCAGTGACCCCATGGACTCTTTTGTGTGTGACGTCAGTCTGTGTGGAGTCAGGGACTAAGGGCTTCCAGAGAGTGGCTGGAAGGGCCTCCAGCCCCTGGAGAGACTGTACTGTTCCTGAACACTGGCCTTTATCCCGCTGGGATGCAGAGGGGGAGGGGGAGAGCCCCACTTCCCGTCCTGTCGTCCTCCATCGTCCCTGACCTCAGTTTAGCTGCCTCTGGCCTTAGCTGCTGCCCCGTTCCTAGGTCCGAGAGAGGAATGCCTTTGCTAGGCCACTGCAAACTGACCCCTCGGTGGGGCTGGCTGCCTCTGGGCCACCGTGCCTGAGGCAGCCCGTGGTGAGGGGCACCTGCTGCAGGCGCCGGGCGGGAGAGTGGGGGCCCCACTGACCCAGCTCTTCATTAAAGGATAACACACCGCATGGCGTCTGATGTATGGGCTTGGCCCAGCCCCTCCCTTGGTAGGAGGGTGGCAGCCGTGCCTGGCAGGCACCGGGGGGAGGTGGGATCTGTACCCTGGGTCGTGTCTGTGTGTGGGTGTTGGGCGGGGGGGACGGTTCTCATGACCCTCACAAGACGCTGCAGCGAGAACCCCACCCAGGATGGGCTGGGGAGCCTGCAACCCGGGGCGGAGGGGTTGGAGTCCCTTCAGGGGCCCTGCCTTCTCTGCAGCACAAGTGTTCTCAGGCCGCCATCTGTGTCCTGTCGTCCGGGAGGAGCTGGGAGAGGAGGACGCTGTACAGATGACTCCAGGCACAGTGGATCTTGGGGCCCTTTTCCATGCTCCTGTTTTCGTGCTCCCCGTGCCTGGGACATTTGAAGGGGCTCCTGGATACTCCAGGCGTCCGGGGCCGGGGGCCGGACCCAACCGTCTGCCTGTGTGAAGGCCACCTTGGGTGGTGGTTCCTGACTCGTAGCCGGAGGCGAGCGCCGAGACTGTCTCTGTCGGGTCTCATGTTGCTGGCTGGGCCTGCGGGGCTGGGGGTCGATGCCCCTTTGAATGAGAAACGCCCTTGAATCTGGACAAGGCTCTCCCCCGTGGCTCTCTGCTTAACCCCCCAAGCCCAGAGACCCCCCAGCCTCCCTCCCGTTCTGACCAGAGGCCCCACCCGCCACTCAGGGGTCTTCATGGAATTTGAAGAGACCGAGGCTGATAGATTCCAAAAGGAGCCCGCCCCTTCCTTCCCTCCCAATGGCCCTAAGACAGCAGGAGCCACACTGGTCTGTCCGTGCCCACTGTGGTCACGGCTGCTATTCTCTGCCCCGAAGGGCCCCCCCCCCCCGCCACCATTTCTGCCCCTTGTCGGGACCAGAGTCAGAGAGGTCAGCAGTCAGGCACCATCATTTGGGAGGCTAGGAGCTTTAGTGCTTCAAAAGGAAGAAACCAGGTCCCTGCATGCCCAGGAGGGCTGAGTGTTGAACATGCTATGAGTTGTTCACTTTCACGTCTCAGCCTTCTCAGAACATTGTTCTAGATAAAGGTGGAGAATGAAAATCTGCCATGATAACGTAGGAATTTCTAAGTCCACCCTCAAACGCCACAGCTGAGAACAGAGACTCTGGCTCTGAGAGCTCTCTGTGATTTTGCTCACTTGGGTCTGGCCACAGTTTCGGTGGCAGACACTTGTCATCTAGACTGACCAGTCTCTTCCTAGTTTTTCCGATCAAGGTGGCAAAAGTGGCCTCTCGTGGCTTGGTATTTCCCACAATTGTGCTAGAGTGCAAAGGACCTTGTTTCTTGCTGGGGGCGCCTTCAGGGGTTTAGGAAGTGACTTGCCTTCGTAAATGAACTTTCTCCAATTTAAATATTGGAAGAGTTGTCCAGACAAAATCCGGGAGTTGTGTGTTTTTGTTAATGTTTTTGGTATTTAAAGTACTGTGCTAATCGGTGTAACAGCTAAATTTGTGCTGATAAATGGTGGTATCATCTTGGAAGCCACTTGAAACTTTGGGAATGGGTAGAAGGACTCCAGAGCCTCTGGGCCAGGGCTGACAGATGGCTGTTGGCTGTGTTGGGAGCCACAGGGTGGGCCTGGCTGCCCCAGGCTTCTCGTTGGGCGCTGACACTGGTGTATCCGGTTCCCTTTCAGCCCCCAGCTTTTCCTTAGGATAACACATTGCGGAACAAATTCAGACCCAAACCATCTGGTGCTCCTCTATGGATCTCCCTTTAAAAGTGTCGTGTTCTAATTAAGGATGATGGCTTATCCCATTGCAAATATTTACCAGAAATCTAAGGCAAAGATAACATCTTGGTATTTGAAAGGAATTTGTTCCGTGATCTCAATTTGGGGGTTTTATTTATAAGCGTCTGTATTACCTAGCTAATATGTACACTTGAAGCAGAATGATCTTCAGGCTGTCCCAGCGGCCACAGGTCTAGGAGCTCGCGGTGGGGGGGTGGGGGGGTGGGGGGATGGGGGGGTGGATTGGGGAGCTGGGGGCTTGGGATGGTGGCATACTGCCATCTTCTGGTCACGGTGTGGAATTTGATCCAAGGCTGCTATGGCTATTTCTGTGTCTGGAGCTCTTTAGAAAATCACAACAATGAGAATTCAGTAGTGCTGGGGCTCAGGGCGTGACCTTGCCTTGTCTCTACCCTGACCTCTGGTTTAGATGTGAGATACACCTAAGGAAATAGTTGAGTCCTGTAACAGTGAGTAGACTGGGGCAGAAAACAAACCCGAGTGTTTCAAACAGAAGATCGATCACCAGAGTGTTGGGAGGGCAAAGCAGAGGCTAGTGACCACTGAAGCTTTTCACTCCGAAACTGGCAGGGGCACAGCGCTGTAATGGGACCATGGGATGTGCCGGGGCTGGGTGCTCACTGATGCTGTAGGAACCCGGGGACCTGACTTCCCCGCCAGGCACTTCCTGTGAAAACATCACCATTCCCAAATTCATCTCCTCCCCAAGATCTCAGGCCAGGAAGCCTGGAGACCTGGATTCTAGTTTAAGTTTCGCTTCCGCCCCCCGCCCCCTGACTTGCTGGGCCTCTGGGGAGAAGGGCAGAAATGTTCTGGTATGTGGCAGGAGCCACCCTGTGTCACTGGATGGGACCCCAAGTTGGCAGCTGGCCGGATTTAATGAGGAAATGTTTGTCAAGGGCCAGATCCGTCCAGCTCCCAGTGGGAAACTGATGGCATAAACCAGAGAAGAGGTCACAGAAGTGGGCTTAGCGAGAGAACTACTTGCAGAGCTGCGGGCCTCGGGGAAGCCTTCCAGGGTGAAGCACAGCGGATACTGGCCCTGTCATGAGGGACGGGGACGGAGCCGCCACCAGCCACCACCAGCACCAGGAGCTGAAGCTGGAGGAGGGGCCGCCCCAGGAACGGAGGCCTTCGGAGGAGGAGGGTGGTGCCTGCCAGCCTGCCCCAGGGCAGGAAGGACACTGGTGGAGTCATTACCCTGGCCCCTTGCTCTGCCCACTTCCCAGGCTCCTGTCAGCTCCCCTTGTTGGCCAAGCCTCCTGAGGACCAGAGGGCAGGGGAGCCCGGCAGGTGCAGATCGGGGTGGTCAGCTTCTGAGTGCAGAGCGGGGTGAAAAATCAGGATGGGCCTGGTGGGCAAACAGCGCATCCAGCACGAGCGCCTCTTTGCCCTCGGAGGTGCATAGCAGGTGTTTTGTCATTCAGGGCCACAGGGTTAAGGCCATAGTGGGACTTGGTTCCCAGCTCCCAGGGATTTCCCCCCACACCCCATGACCTGCTGCCCCTTGGGAGGCGCCGCACGTTCCACCTGAAGGGCCTCAGAAACCTCAACTCCTTAGGGCTGATTGGCCTCCTCGCCCCTGCAGGCTGGGGGGTGATGCTGGGTGTGCAAATAGGGACCCAAGGGAGACTCGAGCTGCAGACTGTGTAAGATGCGTTTGTCCCAGGGCAGAAGAATCCAGCCCGGGCAAGGCACAGACCCACCCCAGGGATGCAGAAGGCCATCTGTGTCCTTCCACCCACCGGAATGTGTGTGGGCACTTCAGCCTCCTTCCTCCCTGCTCCCAGCCTCGCTTACTGACCTGGAGTCAAGGTAGCAGTTGCTCATCAGTGTGTGTGTGTGTGTGTGTGTGTGTGTGTGTGTGTGTGTGTGTGTGTGTGTGTGTGTGTGTGTGTGTGTGTGTGTGTGTGTGTGTGTGTGTGTGTGTGTGTGTGTGTGTGTGTGTGTGTGTGTGTGGCACTGGGGGCAGGCAGAGGCTCCGGCCCTGTGTGGTGTGTGTGTGTGTGTGTGTGTGTGTGTGTGTGTGTGTGTGTGTGTGTGTGTGGCACTGGGGGCAGGCAGAGGCTCCGGCCCTGAGGAAAGATGCCCTGGTGGAAAGCCCTTGGAGCTCCACGACTGGGCTAGGGCCTGGCCCTGGGGACCACCTTGGGACAGTGGCCTCAGGTTCTGTAAGATGTGGGCGTCTTGTGAAAAGTGTCACTGGAGAAGGTAGGCCCCTGGAGACCCTGAGGGCTACGAGAGCCTGCAGGGCACGAGCTAGCCCTCCGTGGCCCAGAGAGCCGGGCCTGACCTTGGTGCGGGGTAAGCTGGGAGGCCACCCCACACCTTATTGGAGGAGGACAACAAGGGGAAGGGGTACCACCCTTGCCCTGGCCTCCTCACTCTGACTCCCAGGCAGCCCAGCCTAAAAGAGGTTTCCCAGTGACCCATGCCCAGGTTCCTGCCTGTTGGCTTCAGGCTCCAGGCCATGCAGGAAGGCCCTGCCTTTGCCCTCTGTCTTGCCGGCACCCCCCCCCTTTTACCCCCATAATGAGAGGTGCCGCTGTGGCACTGTCCTTTGGTTGGGGACTAGGCTGGGGGAGGCACAGATGGTGTCTTTTCCTGGCGGGGAGGTTGAATCCATCCAGAGGGAGTGACTTGCTCAAGATCACCCAGCGAGGAGGACTAGAACCAGCTTCTGACTCCCAGATGGAACCTTGGACTCCTGCTGCTCCATGCTGCCCAAGTTCAACCTCTGACCCTGCCCTTGCCTGGTGGGGAGTGGTGCTCAGGTTCCCTGTGCCACCTCCTGCACCCCTGTGTCCCCAGCTCTATCACTGGGCCAGGTCCTTGGGTCTCTTGGGGGACCTGCCAGGCCCTGGGTCTTCTCTGTTTCTCGTACCTCATTCAGTCTTGGTTTCTCCTCTGCTCCCCTCCCTCTCACCTCCCGTGGTTGTCTCCATTTCTCCTGTATTTTTGTTTTGTTTTGTTTTGTTCCTATATTTGAAGGGAGTCATATTTAGGATTTTCAAATCTTTGTGTTAAAAAGTTTTTTAAAATTTTTAATTGAAGTATAGTGGGCATGTTAAGTTACTTTCAGGTGTGCCCCATAGTGATTCAACAATTGCACACATTATGAAATGCTCACCCCACGGTAAGTGTGTTACAACATTATTAACTATTTCCTGGGCCATACTTTTCATCCGCATGACTCATAATTGGAAGTGCCCCCTTCACCCATTTTGGCCATCCTCCCCACCCCCTTCCCCTCATTAGGCAACCACCAGTTTGTTCTCTGTGTTTATGAGTGTTTCTCATTTTTGTTCATTTTTTAGATTGCACATGTAAGTGGAATCATACAGTATCTGTCTTTATCTGACTTACTTCACCAGGCATAATACCCTCTAGATCCACCCCTGTTGTTGCAAATGGCAAGATTTTATGGCTAATAATCCACTGTGTGTATATGTGTCTGTGTGTCTGTGCGCACGCGCACACCGCACATCTTTATCTGTTCATCCATCGATGGACAGTTAGGCTGCTTCCGTGTCTTGGCTATTATAAATTATGCTGCAGTAAACATAGGGGTGCATATCTTTCTGAT
Organism: Eumetopias jubatus; assembly: GCF_037043125.1. Taxonomy (NCBI): domain Eukaryota; kingdom Metazoa; phylum Chordata; class Mammalia; order Carnivora; family Otariidae; genus Eumetopias; species Eumetopias jubatus. The sequence goes on from NW_028274807.1 coordinate 200,609,848, forward strand.
TTAGGACTTTCGTTTTCTTCAGGTAAGTACCCAGAAGTGGAATTACTGGGTCATATACTATTTCTATTTCCAATTTTTTGAGGAAGCTTCAGACTGTCTTCCAGATTACCTTCCCACTGACAGTGCATGAGGGTTCTCTTTCCTCATATCCTCACCAATACTTGCTGTTTCTTGTCTTTTTGATTCTAGCCATTCTGACACGCGTGAGGGGATATCTTACTGTGGTTTTGATTTGCACTTGCTTGATGAATAATGTTGAGCATCTTTTCATGTGTCTGTTGGCCATCTGGGTGTCTTTGGGAAAATGTCTATTCAGGTCCTCTGACCGTTCTTTAAATTGGATCATTTTTGGTGTTGAGTTGTAGAACTTTTTATTTTGGGTATTATTTGGATAGCTTATAAATTTTAATATTTTGAATATTAACCCCTTATCAGATACATCATTTGCAAGCATCTTCTCTCACTTGGTAGGTTGCCTTTTTATTTTGTTGATGGTTTTCTTCACTGTGCAAAAGCTTTTTAGTTTGAGGTAGCCTCAGTTATTTATTTTTGCTTTTGTTTCCCTGGCCTGAGGAAACAGATCTAGAAAAATGTTGCTAAGGCTGATGTCCGAGAGATTTGTGCGCATCGGCAGTTGATTTACATTTATTGCTGGGTAGTATCTCATTGTATGGATTCACCCGAGTAGATCTTTTCACCAGTTGAAGGACATTTGGGTTGTTTCCAGTTTTGGGTGATTATGAATAGAGTTGCTAGAAGCATTTATATACAGGCTTTTGTGTGATCAGAAGTTTTCATTTCTCTTGGGTAAATACTTAGAAGTGGGATTGCTGGGTGATATGCTAAGTGCATGTTTTATTTCATAAGAAATTGCCCAACTCTTTACAAAAATGGCCGTAGCATTTTGCGTTTCCGCCAGCAGTGTCGAGTTCTGGTTGCTCCCCATCCTCTAGCTCTTGGCATTGTCCATCTCCCCAGCTGCCCCCTCCAATCTAATAGGTGTACACTATTCTCTCATTGCAGTTTTAATTTAGATTCCTTTGATGACTAGTGATGTTGAGCACCTTTTCATGAACTTGTTTGCCCCCTGTGTATCCTCTTTGGTGAGGTAGCTATTCAAGTCTTTTGCCCATTTTTAATCGGGTGGTTTATCTTGTTGAGTTTTAAGAGTTCTTTTATACATTTAGGGTGTAGGTCTGTAGGCCTCAAAGGATGTGGGGGCTCATCAAGGGAAAAGAACAAGAGGCAGTTACACACACAAACTTTACTGAGAGGTGCTTGGAGGGTGTTGCGTGGAGGGGAAGGTCCTCATCTCATGAGACTGTCTGGAAGCTTGTGGTGCAGGGGCCACCATCCAGGATGGGACGATGGCAAGGGTACTCTGGCTGGGAGAGAGGAGAAGGAGATGGGAGCAGGGGACTTCTGTGCCTAGGTGTGCGTGTGGGGTGGGGAGGCTCTGGGTCAAATAGCCCCAGATGACTGCAGCAGCCTGGGGCTTACAGCCATAGGGCTCTGGCTTAGCAGTGGGTAGGAGCTGTTAGGTAAGGTTTCAGTGGGGATAATATGAAAAGCAGACAGGCTCTAGCTGGCTAAAACTCTGCTTGTTTGGGCCATTTCAAAAATAATGTGTTAAAATTTGAATTTGGCACCAGTTGGCTTTTGAGGTAATGGGTCTCATGCCTGTTTTTGGAGCCAGTGATAAAGCATCCTTACGATCCAGAATCCTATAAAGTCAAAAACTAGGATTTCAAAACCTTTTTTTTTTCAGCCAGTCTGCCCATTTAGCTGTAGAGAGCCAGAAGAATTGATCCAAAAAGGAGAAGGTTCTGATTTATCTGTTTAATTTGCAGGCAATATTTGGTGTGTGTCCCTTACTCTAACATTTGGTGAGTGTTGTCCATCTACAGGCAGCAGGATGTGCTAATAAGCACCAGAGCCACGTGGGGCTAGGGCGACTTGCCACTGAACCTGTGGTTGCCCCGGTAAAGGTAGAAGGAAAAGGCATGGCTGCAGAGTAGGGGGTTAAAGTTGGAGGCCATCTGCAGGGCATCTGTTGGTCTCCTGGGAATCACCCTATGGTGCTGCCCCATGCGGGGCAATTAATTCTGTTAAATAACAAAAATTCAACCGAATACATTTTAAAGATCCAAGGGGCTTTATTAATCCATTTGTGAATTGGGCAGCATCTCTGTTTAGCAAGTAAAGGGGACCTCCAGAGGGTTACAGAAAAGGAAAAGTTTTTAAAGATAGGGAGTGGGGGACAAGGGGATTATTAGCAAAGAACCCATTGTTTTAGGCAAGGTTGCCGCTCCAGAGGGGAACAGCAGGGGTCGAGCAGCAAATCTAGTGCGGACCAGGAAAGTCCTCTGTAGACTGGTGACTGCTGAAACTGCGGCTAGGTTAAGGCCCCAAGTCCACCAACCAAGACCTGATACCTAACCTAAGGGACACCATGTGTGGTTTCCTTTTTCACAGTTCCATCTCCTGGGTGTCAGGGGCAGGTCCACTTGGCTCCAGTGCTTATAGCAGAGCAAAGTACACGGGTGCTGGAAAGGATGCCTCCCTCTCCCTGGTAAAGTCTTTACTCAATAGAACCGTGTTAGTCAAATCTATGGACCACTTGAATGTATCCATTCAAGCAGTGATATCTAGTAGAGGTGTTCTAATTAGAGGAATAGCCCTGTTTAATTCTCTGTAGCTATAATAAGCCCCCACCTAGTAGCGGTGGCTTTTAACACAGGCCAGCCCAGGGCACTGAAAGAAGAGGTGGGGCGGGGGGAGTCAGTACCCCTTCAGTAACTAAGTCAGCTAGGCTAGGCCAGCACCCTCTGGGTACAGGTAGGGGAAGATTAACTCTTCCCAGCAGCTGGTGCCCGGCCCGCCCCCCGCCCCCCCCAGAGCTTCCTGTGGCTGAGACAGAAACAAAACCTGGTCTGGATTAGCGAGCATAGGTCAATAGTGGACTGCCAGCACCCCGTAGGGATGTTTACAAAAGGGAGGGGCTAAAATGCCCCTAGGTGTATTATTTCTGTGGCTTCTTGAATTCTTTTCGCCACAAACCCAAATTAGAGTGGTTCCTTTATTAAACGTTGGCCAAATTACCTTAATGTGTGTGACCTCTGTCTAGTCTTGGGACCTTGACTGATGTCAACTCCACCTCCAAGGAGAGTATGGTTATGGTTAGGAATTCTCTGGAGGGAATGGTTTCTCCGTTTTTAGTCCACCCATACCTGAAGCTGAGAGAGGCAGCTCTCCCCATCATCCTTCTCCAATGGGTAGACTTCCCTTCAGTTAACCTACAAGGAAAGGACTGTTACTTTTCTGAGGGTCCCAGACCTTGCAGAGCTGTGAACTGACTTCTACTTTGGCAGGGGCCCTGTGTTCCACTGTGGAGTCCTGTAAAATCCTATGAATAAGGCATGCAGCATTTCTTGACTTTTCTGGATTCACCCTTTTTCTTCATTCCCAGCTTAGAGGGTTTCTCAATTCCGGCCCCCTTCACCAAAGATTTTAAGGTTTTCTTTTGCATTTGCAGTTTTGAACAACGTTTGGTGCTGTGTGTAGAAAGTTTTCTCTGCCTATCTTGACCACCTTTTCCTGGAAAATGAAAGCCCAACAGCAATTCAGTTTTGTCTCTAAGTTATTCACAAATCACAGGCGCTGTGGGATCCTGTTTACTCTGTTTACCCGTTTCCTCTGACAAACTACATCCTTTGTGCTCATGCACATATGGTCCACAGATTTTTGCCTCTATCTCACTTCCACCTCCATGTCCTCTGCCACATACTCCCTTTATAACAGATTCGAATAAAAAAAACGGCCTCACGGGCTTTCCTTAGCCACGATGGCTACATTTTTTTAACGGAGGTAAACTTGGCATAGGACATGATACTCATTACAGGTGTACGCTAGGGCTACTTTTAACTCACTTTTTAAAAAAACATAGATCTATAAAATATAGGTCTTTTTTTCTCCTTTGTTAAAAAAGGAAACATTTGGGTTAGATCCTGCAGCTGTGTGACTTGACACTTCCTGACTTTGCACCCCACGTTAGTGTGTATTCCTCCTCGCGGACTTTGCTTCGGACCGAAGCCAAACATGCGACTGTCCCAGAACTGCCAGGTGCCGTGTACAAGGCATCTCCTGTCAGCTTCTCCACCCAGCCTTGTCCATCTCCAGCCACCCTCCATTGACTTACTTTCCTTTATCCTCCTGGTCACAGTTTCAAGTTTATTTTGAGGAAGAGGGAATGGTGGGTACTTTAACAGCCCAGAAACCCCCACTGCTGCTTGGAGAAATCCCCCATTGAGATTGCATTCTCATGAGAGTACGGTGTCCCCCTCTCACAGCCAGGACAGCACACCCATGGGGCTCAGGCTTGATGTATTAGTACTCTGTCCCCAAACTTCGGATCCTGAACCAGTGATAAACTTAGGGGGCAGTCCTTTATCATGTCCACTACAGTGGCTGTGATAATAGGCACATTGAAAGTTCCATGTGATTTAGCTTTTGCTGTATGTTCTATTTCCTAATCCTCTTCGGCATTTTTGTATTACCATCTATATTCTGAGTCACTTCCAGCCGCCGTTAAATATTAACGTCTATGTTTTTCTAACACATTTAGGTTTTGCTTGCATTTTAGAGGACACTGACTAATACAGATGACCTTCACTTTTACAATTTTTTTTAAAGTAGGCTCCACGCCCAACATAGGGCTCAAACTCACAACCCTGAGATCAAGAGTTGCATGCTCGGGTGCCTGGGTGGCTCAGTCAAACAGATCTTCGGCTCAGATTGTGATCCCAGAGTCCTGGGATCGAGCCCCACATTGGGCTCCCTGCTCAGTGGGGAGTCTGTTTCTCACTCTCCCTTTGCTGCTCCCTCTGTGCACTCACTCGCTCTGTCAAATAAATAAAATCTTAAAAAAAAAAATAAAGTTGCATGCCCTACTGAGCCGGGTGCCCCCTTTAAACCAGCCTCAGTCTGAAGTCATGCTTTCCCCCGATATAGGCTCCCTTTGAATTGATCTGCGCCCAGTTATATTTTACTCCCTTAGTATTCTATACTCACCCTGCTGGCAAGGACAAAGGATATGTTGCTCTGCCTTCTGTCTGTATAGTGCCGGATCTGTACTGTCTGTTACAGTGTCTGATTTACTATAGGTAGTTAAATCATTGCTTCTTTCCTAATATCACTAAAACAATCATTCTGGGTTTGCGAATAGAATTCTCTTTACTACATTGAGGGAGATGATGCAAGGTTAATTCCATCAGTTTCCACATTACATATGCAAAGAATACATCACCAGAATGCTGGATTCACGAATTCTGGACACCACACATACTATGCTCATATCATCACATATTGCTTTGGAGACGTAGCTGCCAACAGAAAAAACAAGATCATCAGTGGACAAATGGCAAAGTAATTATATTCATTGTTGATAAGACTAAATTTGAACCTGACAAAGATATGAATATTCTTCCCAAACGAATTGGTCCTTTGATCACTGAAGTTATTCTTAGATTTGGTTTTGACTGCACAGATCTGACACAGTTATGCTGATTATTAACTGCAAGAGTAGCAATCCCAACCTGCTCTGAGATAGCACCTGCCGGAATTCTCAAGATAACCTAGCAAATCAGATATATTATTTAATAATGATGAGAGAGAATATTTTTTAAAGATTTTTTTTTATTCATTAGAGAGAGTGCTAGCAAGACACGAGAAGGGGGAGGGGCAGAGGGAGAGGGAGAAGCAGACTCCCTGCTGAGCAGGGTGCCTGTTGCAGGACTCGATCCCAGGACCCCAAGATCATGACCTGAGCTGCAGGCAGATGCTTAACCGACTGAGGCACCCAGGTCCCCTGAGAGAGAATATTTTCATTTTAAAATAGAATTCTGTTCCCTTTGATTATACCTGCCCTCTTCCAGGAGAATACTAAGAGGCCATGCCTCCCTCCCCATGGGGGTGATGTAGAGATTGTGGGGCATGGCCCTGTCAACCATTCTTATCCTGTATTAATGAGGTGATACTCCTACCCCTCTTCTCCAGGAGTCCAGAAACAGTGGGGATAGAGTTCTGTTGACCATCCCTGCCTTGCACTAACCCAAGCAAAGGTGGTACCTTTACCTCTCCCCTGCAAAGACCGAGGTAGAGCCCTGTTGACCATTTCCTCCCTGCAGTAAGGTGGAGGAAAACAATGTCACAAACATTAATCAAGAGAGAACAGGAGTAGCTAAATTAATAACAGGTAAAGTAGACCTCAGAGCAAAGAAAATTGCCAAGGCCAAGGAGGGTTATTACACAAATGTAAGAGGGCCAACTAACCAAGAAGACATAATACTACTAAATGTATATGCACCAAATAACAGAGCTGCAAAATGCATAAAATAAAAACTGATAGAATTTAAAGGAAAAAGATCAATCCACATTTATAGTCAGAAAATTCAATCTTCTCTCATAATTGATAGAACCACTAGATCAAAAATCAGAAAGAGTATGGAGGAACTGAAACAGATAATCAACAAGGTGATGCCGACGTCAATTACAAAACATTCCACCCAACAAGAGCAGGGTACACATTCTTTTCAGACACACATCAAACATTCACTAACATACACTATACCCTGGGTCATAAAGCAAAGTTCGACAGACATAGAAGAAAAAAAAACATATGGAGTATGCTCTCTTTAATTGATTCAACCTAGAAATCAAAAAGATAGCAATAAAATATCCAAACACTTGAAAAATAAACATACTTTTGTTTTTTTTTTTAAAGATTTTATTTATTTATTTGAGTGACAGAGAGAACGAGAGATAGAAAGCACGAGAGGGAAGAGGGTCAGAGGGAGAAGCAGACTCCCTGCTGAGCAGGAAGCCCGATGTGGGACTCGATCCTGGGACTCCAGGATCATGACCTGAGCCGAAGGCAGTCGCTTAACCAACTGAGCCACCCAGGCGCCCATACTTTTGAATAATCCATGGGTCTTCACTCCTGAAACTAATATTACATTAAATATTACATATATTACAATATATATATTCAAACTGGAGTTTGAATAAAAACTAGAAAATAAATAGTAAATCCATGGGTCAAGGGGGAAAGGGAATTTAAAAAGTATATGGAACTGAGTGAAAATGAAAATCCAGTCAGTTGAAATTCGAAAGTTGCAGCCAAAGCAGTGCTTGGTGAGGAATTTGGAGCATCAAATGCTATTATTTAAAAAGAGAGGTCTTGGGACTCCTGGGTGACCAACTCTTGGTTTCGGCTCTGGTTGTGATCTCAGGCCTGTGTAGGGCTCCACACTCAGCAGGGGGTCTGCTTGAGATTCTCTTTTTCCCCCTCTGCCCCTCCCATGGCTCACTCATGCACTCTCTAATAAATCTAAAAAAAAAAAAAAAAAAAAAAAAGGTGTCAAAGCAATAATCTAAGCTTCCACCTCAAAAATTAGAGAACAAAATTAACCAAAGCAGGAAGGAGGAAAATAAGAGAGCAGAGATGAAACTGAGAAAAAAAAAGACAAAAGAAAAGCTATTTCTTTGAAAAGATAAAATTGATAAACCTCCAAAAGACTGACAAAGAGAGGCAAAGGGGTGGCTCAGTCGGTTGAGCATCTACCTTTGGCTCAGGGTCCTGGGATCCAGTCCTGAGTTGGGCTCCCTGCTTGGCAGGAAGTGCGCGCATGCACGCACGCTCTCTCTCTCACATGCACTCATGCACGCACACTCTCAAATAAATAGAATCTTTAAAAAAAAATAAAACCAAAGAATTCATAGTTATGGGGCGCCTGGGTGGCTCAGTCAGTTAAGTGACTGCCTTCGGCTTAGGTCATGATCCCAGGGTCCTGGGATCCGAGCACTGCCTTGGGCTCCCTGCTCAGCGGGGAGTCTGCTTCTCCCTCTCCCTCTAACCCTCCCCCTGCTCATGCACACGCTCTCTCTCTTTCTCTAATCAAAATCTTAAAAAAAAAATCACTGTAATTTGTCTTATTAACAATCTAAAAAGGAAACATATGCTCTAGTAATTGATGCAGGAAAAGCATTGGCAAAATTAAACATCTATTGATGATAAAAACCCTTAGCAAACCAGGACTATACAAATATACAAATTATACAGTTTTGACAAAAACAAAGGGGAAAACCTTAGTGACCTTGGGATAGGCAAAAATTTCTTAGATACAACATCCAGAGCCCAATCATTTTAGAAGAAAAATTGGAGATTCATCAAAATTAAGAACACCTGGGGCGCCTGGGCGCCTCAGTCATTAAGCGTCTGCCTTCGGCTCAGATCATGATCCCAGGGTCCTGGGATCGAGCTCTACATCGGGCTCCCTGCTCAGTGGGAAGCCTGCTTCTCCCTCTCCCACTCCCCCTGCTTGTGTTCCCTCTCTTGCTGTCTCTCTCTCTCTCTCTCTGTCAAATAAATAAATAAAATCTTTAAAAAAAAATTAAGAACACCTGCTCGATGAAAGACAGTGTTAGAGTAGAAAGACAAACCACAAAGTGGGAGAAAATATTTGCAAATCCTTATCTGATAAAAATTTATATTCCAAATATATAAAGAACTATCAAAACTCGCTATTAATAAACAACCCAACTAAATACTGTACAAAAGATTTGAACCAATGCTTCACCAAAGAAGGTATCTGGATTGCAAAAAAGCAAATGAAAAGCTGCTTGACATCATTAGGGAAATACACAACTATAATGAGAGCACACTATACACCTATTGGAATGTAAAATAAATAAAACAAAACTGGAGCAATACCAAGTGGGAATGCGAAGACGTACAGCCCCCTAGGAGTTTTGCAGTTTCTTATAAAGTCAAACATACCATATGACCCGACAGTTCCACTCTTAGGTAAATATGAAAACATGTTCATCCCAAGCTAGAAACAACATAAATGACCCTCAGCTGGTGAGGTGATGAACTGTGGTCCATCCGTACAACCACACACTAACCACTCAACCGCAAAAGGGAGTGAATTCCTGATACACCCAGCAAGGGTGAATCTCAAAACCACCACGCTCACTGAAAGAAGCGAGACACACAAAGGAATATATACTATGTAATCCCATTTACATAAAAGTTTAGAAAATGTAACTAATTAATAGGGACAGAAAACAGATCAGTGGTTGCCTGGTGCTGGGGATGGAAGAAGGGACAGCCTACAATGGAGCCTAAGAAAACTGGGGATGATGGAAATATTCTGTGGTTTGATTGTACTTCTGATTAAAAGACCTTACGTTTTTGCCAAAACTCAAACTGTGTTGGACAACTGGACTCTATTTGGGGAAGACATAAAATTTCTTTGCATTGTTAAAAAAATTAGATGGATAAAAGACATAATGCTACACGGTATGGAACATGTGATATGAAGGGGAAGTATTTAAAATTATTGAGAGGAGCTTGCAGGGGCTCAGTCGGTCAAGTGTCCTGGCTCTCGATTTCAGCTCAGGTGGTGATCTCAGGGTCAAGATTGAGCTTCCCGCCTGGCTCCCTGCTCAGTGGGGAGTCTACTTCCTTCTCTCTCTCTCTCTCTGCCCCATTCATTCTCTCTCTCTCTCAAATAAATAAATTTTTAAAATTTTTTAAAATTATTGAAAGGAGAAAAGCATTTCTGACTCAGAGTAGGCTAAGATTAATTAGCTATGATACAGAGAAAAAATAAAATCTGTTAGGCATAATTATATATCAATTATATATGATTAAAATTTTTTTGCCTCAAAAACACTGGAAAATTTTATCTGAACATAGAGATTTAAATTACAGCTGCACAATACTCCATGATGTGGATATGCCATAGTAATTTAAACAATCTCTTATGTTTGGGCAGTTAGTTTCTAGCATTTGGCAATCACAACTCCTGTTGCAATAAACAACAGATGGATTTCTAATCCAAAGTAAACTCCTGCTAGTGGTACTTGCAGTTGGAAGAATACATGTATTTGTGCTTTGTTAGATATTACCAAAGATAAACATAAGGACAAGCAACAATGTATATAAAAGACAAGACCTCTATGTATGGTATGTAAAATCTCAAGAAAAACAATTTAGATGAAGGCAAGCAATCTACAAGAAAACTAAAACGGAGATAAAGACAGCTCGCTAAAGAAGCGCCCCAGGGGCGCCTGGGTGGCTCAGTCGGTTAAGCATCTGCCTTCAGCTCAGGTTGTGACCCAGAGTCCTGGGATCGAGCCCCACATTGGGCTCCCTGCTCAGCGCGGAGCCTGCTTCTCCCTCTGCCTCTGCCCCCTGCTCGTGCTCGCTCTCTCTCTCAGACAAATAAATCTTAAAAAAAAAAAAAAAAAGCAACCCAAATGACGAACGAACTCAAAAAAGGTATAAACCTTGCAAGAAAAGACAGGTATTGAGGATATAAATGTCGCATATTCTGCTGTGGGCAAGCAAATGGGAGCCCTTTTGGAAAGCCTTTTGAAATGTACTGCAAGGGCTGTGAACACATGCCAAGAACTAGCAATTCTCTTTCTGGACATAAGTTTATTTAAATACATCCTCAGAAACTCTTTTTATAAACCTCCCTTATTATCCCTTCATTTTTTTATATCAAAAGTTGAAATCTTTAAGGCAAGGTAAGTCACAAGGCAGGGCTTACCAGCTCGGTGCTGGGTCGCTCCCTAGGTGCTCCAGGTGACAGCAGCTCCTGAGGTATGGATAACGGCCTTCCTCTTCCCACATGTACAGGTGCAGAGAATCATCCATGGATGTGGTGAGGACGTGCACAGAATCCTTCAAAGGATACCTGGGATGAGCGGCCCAGAGTCAGAGCCACGAGCGGTGGGCGGAGGAGGCTCATACCTACCACCCATAAGTTGCCGATGGTCCTCTGGTGGTCCTCAAATCGTTGCAGCAGGTGGCCACTGATGGTGAAGAGGAATAGGGACGGCCCACTCTCAAAGACAATCATATTTCCGTCTCCGACTCCCATCCAAATAGGACTCTCCATATGAAGCGGCAACAGGAAAGTTGCAATCTGATGGGCTGTTTTCATGCAAAACATACACGTGCAGGCAAGCTGGGGATCCTTCAGTCCGCATACTGGCTTTACATGGAATGAAAAAACACTCGCTCCTTTCAGGGGACCTCAGTCTGGTGAGGAAAACGAAGGGCAGGCCAGTGACAAACAGATGTCACCGACCACGGTGATGGGTGCCCGGACCCAGGAACCGGGGGCGGTGGACCGTAACAGCTCAGACATGGAGGAGGCACTGGGATCCAGGCCCTAAAGCAGGATGGGAATCTGAACAGACCTGCCCAAGAGTGGGGTGGAGCATAGTAGAGGTCAGAGCATGGGCATGAGAGGCAGGCAGGCCTGGGGTAAAGAAATCCCCTCCAGCTAAAGAAACCCTCTGCCCCCTTACCACAGAGTTAGGCCTCCCAAAGAATGCACACACGGAAGGGACTAGAAACCATGTCTCTGATGGGGCACAACCTACCTTGGATGTCTGTTCTGTCCCCTGTCCTCTCAGCCATTAGCTCAAAGGTGGTAAATCCTGTCTTTTTGAAAGAGCCTCTTCGGTACATCACTGTTATCCTGCCTGTCCTCCTTGGGGCCCAGCAGGCTCTGCAGCAGGATGGAAATGGGATGGAGAGTGACAGAGGGCTTTTGCCTTCTGACGGTTTCAGTAAGCTCTCTGTGAGAAACACCTGGGGAGAGATTATTGCACATGTAGTCAGGTGAAGGGAGAAGTTATAGCATGTCAGGGCAGGAGTGACTCCAGAAAAGCCTCCTTAAAAGTCCTTGTTTTGTGGGGGTGCCTGTCTGGCTCAGTCGGTAGAGCATGTGACTCTTGATCTTAGGGTCAGGAGTTCAAGCCCTACACTGGGCATGGAGCCTACTTTAAAAAAAAAAAAAAAAAAGGCTTGTTTTGTGGCCAAAGCTTTACTCTGAATCTCAGGGAGCATTAAGTAGTCCCTGCTTGTCATCTGACATCCAAGGACCGTCTTCCTCTCCTGCCTGGCACGGTCATGCAGGGAGCAAAGTCCCCAAAGCTGCTCTTCTGGCACTCCCAGGGGTTATAAAACCGTCTGGCCACACTGGAGCCCAGATCAAGCTGCCATTGGGTGGACCAATTTTTCCCTGCTTGGGGAACTCGTCTAGCGCGGGTCGGCTTTCGCTGCGTCCTCTCAGCTCCTTGCTCCCTGGTGTGCGGTCCGCACGAGCCACGTAGTAAAAATGGCAGACTCAACGGCCGCAAACTTTCTCAGAGGGACATTCGGAGGCTGATACGTTCTTAGTTACTTCTGGACTTCTTTGTCCCTTCCAGCCAAGGTGGATAAAAGTAAAGCAAGGAAAGCTAAAATGAACAAGGTTACCAAAGATCCTCCTTTCCTGAGACCTCTCTCACCTTCCTCTAGCTCTTTGGCTGATTCAGGCTTCATGAGGAAATTTTCCTTAATAAACTTTTTTTTCTTGCAACTTGACACTACCACTTCAAAGAACACTGTTTCTTTTTTCCTTTTTTTTAAGATATTATTTGTCAGAGAGAGGGGGGACATGCCACCACAAGCAGGGGTAAGTGGCAGGTAGAGGGGAAAGCAGGCTCCCTGCTGAGCAGGGAGCCCGATGCAGGACTTGATCCCAGGACCCCGGGATCATGACCTGAGCTGAAGGCAGACACTCAACTGACTGAACCACCCAGAAATCCCAGAACATTTTTTCTTGGCTACAAAAATGGATTCTATATGCAATATGGCCTTTGAGAGGAGGGAGCACTATGTGTGGTCCTCCCTGAGTTCTTCAGCTTCTCCAACACTTCCTAAACCCCACCTTCCTAATGCTTGACCCTCTGCTCCCAAAGTTAAAGCACAGAGCAACACCTACCACTGGCAAGATATTCTGATGTGTCCCAGATGCAAAGATCCATTTCTTGTCGGGAGAGCAGTGTAGGAGGTCAACACTATATTTAAATGCACTGACTTTAGAGACACCCCTTAGCTCAGGCACTGTCAGTGTGTAGATGTCACCTTCAGAGTTGCCTACCTGAAACCAAACACCACCACCACGTCAATGGAAGGAGACAGGAAATCCTAGAGCACACAGAAAGCAGGATTGATTGTCAGCTGTAAAACATACTATGGTTTCTTCAATCCCATAATGGAGATGAAAAGCTGCCTCAGCGTTGTGAGAATGATCCCAAGGAATAAAACTTTCTAAGCCCCAAAGCACTCTTCTCCAGCATAGTTATTCATAGCACATCAACACTGTTCTTTTCTCAGTGTCTTCCCAAACCCACAGCTCGCTCTCCCTAATCCCTGTCCAAGGTCAAGTACTATACAATACACACTTGAAAGAAGAGATATAGATAGGAAATCATTCAGGGAGGCTTTTTTTTTTTTTTTTTTCTGGAAGAATGACTAGGGAAACGTACTTGTGGTAGATCAAGGGCCAAGATGGTAGTGAGGTTTGTATGGCCAACATTCGTGGATATGTTCGGACTCTCAGGGTATGTGGTAGCGATGACTCCAAGAAGACAGACAGTGATGTGACAGTCATGGGGGTCACAATGCCTGTCAAGGCAACAGGCATTTTGTTTTGTGGGCCCTCTCTAGGTGAAGGGCTCACTTACCATCAGGAATGGGCCATCATTTGTGAGACAGCTTTCCAAGGAAAAACAGGCCCGAGGCATGGTGAGAGTAGCCAGGGCATCCTCATCTTGACAATTCCACACTTTGACAGTTCCCTCCAAATCCGCAGTGAATGCAAGATGCAGCTGAGGGAGGGTTGCCAGACGCACGATACTAGACTGCTGGACTGGGCTGGACCAGATCATAGTGCCCTAGAAAATGAAAGGAACACTGTCGGTGCGCAAGGAACTCTGCACACCTACTGGGCTTTCTTTCGGCCAGTGTTTTTTTGGAAGCCTCCTCCAAATCAGATCCATTTCTCGCTTCTGGGAAAAGAGTAAGAGAATTCTAAACATCTCGATTATTGGAGGGGTACTGAACGCAGAAAAGAAACAATGTAGTATATTCAAAGACAAGATCTCACTATGTGATGAGCATAAAGAATGATCACGCTTCTGGGCTCAAGTCAGTTCTGCCTCTGACTAACAGTGTTACATTCAGCAAGTTACTTACCATTGTGGCTTCTTACAGGGCTGTCATATTACATTTCACAGCACATGAAACATTCTTAGAATTCTGCCTAGGGACGCCTGGGTGGTGTAGCCGGTTAGGCATCTAACTGGGTTTTGGCTCAGGTCATAATCTCAGGATTGTGAGATTGAGTCCCACATCGGGCTCCATGCTCAGTACGGAGTCTGCTTGGATTTCTGTCTCCTTCTCCCTTCCCTCCCAAATAAATAACTAAATCTTAAAAAAAAAAAAATTCTGCCTTGTCCACAGTAGGAATTCAAAGAATATCAACTCTCATAATTGTTATTCCATCAATTTTGTACATTGCAAATAAGACAGAAGAAAGTTTCCCTTCTAGATTTTCTTTAGCCTTTAAAAAATTGTGAAGTATATCATACGAAGAGAAAAGAACACAAAATAAATGTAAAATTTTAGTTATTATAAATTGATCATAATAACTACTTCTAAGCCCACTTGTAGCACTTGCTCTATTAACATCTGTACAATCCCCAAATGTAATCACCATTTTGATTTGTAACACTCAGGTTGCCTGTGTAGTGTTATCTATTGCTGTGCAATAAATCATCCCCAAATTGGGTGGCTTAAAATCACCTCACACCTGTCAGAATGGCTAAAATAAAAAATGCAATGACCAACAAGTGTCCGCAAGGGTGCAGAGTAAGAGGAACACTTGTGCCCTGTTGGTGGGAATGCAAACTGGGGCAGCTGCTGTGGAAAACAGTATGAAAGTTCATCAAAAAATTAAAAACAGAACTACCACATGGCCCAGCAAGTCCTCTACTGGGTATTTGGCTGAAAAAAAGGAAAACACTAATTTGAAAAGATATATGCATCCTTATGTTCATTGCAGCATTATTTACAACAGCCAAGATACAGAAGCAACCCAAGGGTCCATCGATAGATGAATGGATAAAGAAGATTGATGTGTGTGTGTGTGTGTGGGTGTGTGTCCTCACCCACACACACATCCACACCCACACAATGGAATACTACTTGGCCATGAAAAAGAATGAAATCTTGCCAGTTGCAACAACATGGATGGATCTAGAGGGTATAATGCTAAGTGAAATAGAGAAAGACAAATACCACAGGATTTCACTCATATGTGGAAGAAACAAACAGAAAAGAGACAAACCAAAAAACAAACTCTTAACTATAGAGAAGTTACCAGAGGTGGGGGTGGGAGATGGGAAACAGGTGATGGGGATTAAGGAGTGCACGTGTCATGATGAGCACCAGGTGATGTACAGAATTGCTGAATCACTATATTGTACACCTGAAGCTAATATAATGCTGTATGTTAACTACACTGGAATTTTTCTTTAAATAAGCAAAATAAATAAAAATAAACCCTCTCCAGGGGCACCTGGGTGGCTCAGATGGTCAGGCGTCTGCCTTTGGCTCAGATCATGATCCCAGACTCCTGGGATTGAGCCCTGCATCGGGCTCCCTGCTCGGCAGGAAGCTTGCTTCTCCCTCTCCCACTCCCCGTTTGTGTTCCTGCTCTCGCTATTTTTCTGTCAAATAAGTAAATAAAATCTTCAAAAAATAAAAATAAAAATAAACCCTCTCTATAAAAACTGGGTGGTTAAAAGAGAAGTTTTTGTTATCTCAGTTTCTGTTAGAAATTCAGGTGCCGCTTGGCTAGGTGGTTTGTGGCTCAGGGTCTCTTACGAGGTTGAAGTTGGCTTCATAAGGATGAGTCCAAGATGGCTGACTCATAAGGCTGGCAAGTTGGTGCTGGCTACCGGCAGCCCTCAGTACTTCACCACACAGACCTTCCCTGTAGGGCTTCTTAAGGCTCCTCATAACACTGTGGCTGGCTTTCTAGGAGCCAATGACTCAAGAGAGAGGAAGTGTCTTTTATGACATATCTTCAGAAGTTACACACCATCATTTCCACAATGTCCAGTTGGTGACAATGTCCAGTGGACTACCTAGGATCATGAACATGGGACAAGGAATACTGAGGCCATCTTCCAGACTGGCTGACACACTCCACCCTGCAGTCCCTAATAACTCACCTCCCTCCCACATGCAAAATACACTCGCCATGTCCCATGCCCCCAAATGTCTCACCATTACAGCATCATCTGAAAATCTAGGATCTCATCGTTTAATGCAATGAGGCTGTTTAGATTCAGCTCATCTTGATGTGAAAACCTCAGAACTAAATATATAAGTTGTCTGACCCCTATCCCCAAAATAGAAGGCTAGGAGATTATAGCACAGATAAGGATAACATTACAGACACTCTCATTCAAAAAAAAAAAGGAAAATGGTGGTAGAAAAGCGGGAGTCAGTGCTACACAGAAAATTTGAGCTCCAACAGAGAACATGCTGGTAGTATGTTGATCAGGATTCAAGACCTGGGAAAGATTCTTCAGGACTCGTGGCTCCACTCACTGGCTCTGGGTTCTGCCTTCTGAGTTATCCTGCCCTGTCCATATACGGTGGCCCAATTCCATAGCTGAGTAGTTTCACAGGCTGCTTCTTCCCTACAAAAGTTTGGGATTCAAAGGCCTCTTTTCCTGTTGTGATATTTCAACCCCTTAACATTCAAGCTGGCGGCATTTCTGCCAATATGATTCCCTGAAAAAACTTTGTGGGTCTCCCAAGAAACTTGAAGTTGATGTCATTAGACAAGAGCTGCACCCACAAGTCTTTGAGATAAATCCCCTGACATCCTGGGCTGCTGCTGGGGCTGGTGAGGACAAGGCTTTAAACTTTGAGGTCCATTGCTTGACCTCAGTTCTGAGGCACCCCCTTAGATCTTTCTGTGGTCTAATAAAGAATTTTGCAGTCACTCTTTGGCTTCACCTTTATAATATGGTTTATTGACACTGCCTTGGATTGATCTTGCTTAGAGTCTACATCTTAAATTTTAGCATCATTTGCCCTCTGAAAGGCTGCAACTTTTCGGAACTAGCAATCCTTGGCTCTCTTTTCTCTGACAGTCATTGTATCCTCCCCTCTTCTCTCGTTTTACTACAAACAGCAAGCAGCAGTCAGCACTCAGCATTCCGCCTGGAATTCTCCTTAATAAGAACACTCAATTCCTTGGATATGTTCACTAGTTTTCTCATTACCTGGGGTGACAATGTTGTTAAAAATTTCTGCAGCTCTGTAACAAGAACATTGTTTCCTCCAGTGTCCAATATCTTTGTTTACATTTCCCTTTAAGTCTTCACTGGCAGCCTCATGGCAGGCCACTAGGTTTTTGCTAGGTCTCCTCAAAGTCCCAAACTCTCCTGAGTCTTTCTAGCTTCTTCCCACTGCCTGGTTCCAAAGCTGCTTCCACATCTTAAATTTTAAGAAAAGCTGTACTAAAAACTGTTATCTGTTGCTGCCTAACAAATGCCATAGCAGCTCAAAGCAATAAACACTTATCTCACACAGCTTCTGTTGGTCCAAAATTCAGGAGGGGATTCCTTGAGTGGCTCTGGTTTTGGGTTCTTCACTAGGTTGCAGCATGTTGACTGGAGACACAATAATCTGAAGGACAGAAGGTTAGCTTCCAAGGTGGTTCACTCACATGACTGCAAAGATGGTGTTGGCTGGTGGCAGAAGGCCTGAGATCTTTGCCAAGTAGGTCATCCACTGGGCTGCTTGGATGTCCTCAGGGACATGGTGACTGGTTTCCCCTAGAGCAAATTATCCAAGAAAGTACCTTTCTGATTTTCTCAGCTTTAGTGAAATGTAATTGACATATAACACTGTATAACTTTAGGGGCACCTGGGTGGCTCAGTGGGTTAAGTGTCTGCCTTCAGCTCATGTCATGATCCCAGGGTCCTGGGATCGAGTCCTGCACTGGGCTCCTTGCTCAGTGGGGAACCTGCTTCTCCTCTCCCTCTGTCCCTCCCCCTGCTTGTGATCTCTTCTGTCAAATAAATAAAATCTTTTTTAAAAAGCATTGTATAACTTTAGGAGTCCCTTCTAGACTTTTATTTCATCATTCTCCTGCCAACTCATATATTCATAAAGGGTTTTCTTCAGAAGACCCTGTGTGAAAAAGTGTCATTATATACTTTTGACAGGGAGAGGAGAAAAATCCAAACAGGGAAAGCCAAGAAAATACAATAACTTGGGGCCCACGTTGGGGTCTTCCAATTTCCTATCTAGCGATTCTTGCACTACATATACTGGTCCTGATGTAGAAGACCTTTGTCCGCCTTGGAAGTGATCGGAGTTAGAGACCACTTCCTGAAAAAGTCAATGTAACAAATGCCAACAGTTGACGGAGAGGCGGTAGAATAGGTCATGAAGATGCACAACACCCAAAGTGTATTTCACAGCCATTCCACGTTACCAATAGAAAATAAATCCTTGTACAAATTTATATACAGAAATACACGTTAGGGATGCCTGGGTGGCTCAGTTGGTTAAGCGACTGCCTTTGGCCCAGGTCATGATCCTGGAGTCCCGGGATCGAGTCCCGCGTCGGCCTCCCTGCTCAGTGGGGAGTCTGCTTCTCCCCC
The DNA here is from genome assembly GCF_037043125.1 of Eumetopias jubatus. Classification (NCBI taxonomy): domain Eukaryota; kingdom Metazoa; phylum Chordata; class Mammalia; order Carnivora; family Otariidae; genus Eumetopias; species Eumetopias jubatus. Next base: position 200,628,449 of record NW_028274807.1, read on the forward strand.
TGCTTGTGTGTGCACGCACTCTCTGACAAATAAATAAAATCTGAAAAAAAAAAACACATTAAAAAGTGAATTTTCTGTGTGTCTACAGTCTAAATGGAAAGGTCACAGTTTACCAATTAGAAGACTCGATTCGAAACTCCATTTCTGTCATCAATTCCAAGTAGCATTTCCCCCCAGCACTTGCTGCCTGTGTGGAACAGGATGGACAGAGCGAGGCTTTATTTGTGCTCCTCACTGGCCAGACTCACCTCCTGCACGTCCCAGGCATAAAGCATGTGCTTTGACGACACCGTACAAATGACTGACTTCTCCTGTCTATCCATTGTGTGGCCATGTCCTGACAGATAAGCCATAGGTCCTAAGATTCCTAGAAGGAAACAGACAATACTGGGCCACCAGATAATTGAGGGATGATCCAATCGAATAAAGAGGACTTTGGAAAGATAACTAAGTTTTCCTGCACCTCTTAGGAGGGTTTGGGAAACAATTATGGAGAAGAGAAGAGGCTGGCTCCAGAGTCATCCAAACGCGGGTTCCCATTGCAGATTGGTCATTTGGGAGACACTGGCCGACTTGTTTTTCCTCCTTTGTTTCAGTTTCCTTACATAAATATATACATACATAATCCCCATCCATAAAATGGGGATAAAGAGGTCTCCATCAGAGAACTGTTCTGAGTTTTAAAAGAGATAACTAGGAATAGAGTGAATGGTAGAAGCTCTGTTAAGTTTCCCTTTTGTTTAACATTTTTATTCTAGGAGGGACAGGAAGCCTTTGGAGAAAGGGAGTCATGGGGCCTGATTTTAGCTCATGAAAAGATCACTCTGGTCTCTCCATGCACCACAGACCGTGGGGGACAAGAGAAGACGCAGGGAGACCATGACCGCTACCACAGCAACCCAGTCCCACTACGCTTTCATTTTCTTTCTCTTCACTGAATGAAGACACAGGGAAAAAAAAAAAAAGTTTCTTAAAACTCGTTTGTCATGTTCCTCTAGGGGACCCCTATCCCCGTACCAAGGTTCCCACTTGCTTCTTTGAAGATGAAGTCCTCTGGCTTTACCGATGCCATCCGGTACTCCAGCCTTGTTTGTTTGAGGAAAAACTGCTTCCAGGTCTGTGAGCCCAGGCACAGGGAGAAGTTGCAGAAGCTCCATTTCCTCAGACACAGGTTTCTGGAAACAGAGTCATCAGCCCCCCAGGCTGCCCCTGGTCAGTCCTCCTCCTCAGCAGCACTGGTCTCATGGACCCTTTCCTCACCGTAAGCCTCACTTGTGCCTCTCCCAGCGCAGCCCCACACAGGCCGCCTTGGTACACACTCGGATGTCCTCTTCCTCCCGTGAGAAACACGGGCCTTCCCACCTTACCCTTCCCTTGCTCACCTCCACAGCTGATCATTCTCTGCAACGCTATTCCAGCACTGAGGGAGAGAAAGGAAGAGGTAAGCAGGCAGTCCGTACCCAGACGTTGGCTCCTCCTCTGCTCTCCTTTGTTCTGGGAGCAAAACCCTCATGGGTTAAGCAGCCACCATCCGGGCTCTCAAAGCCCTCCCAGTGTAGGGAGACCCGCACACAGTAACCGCAGAGGCCCATCGCCGCGAGGACAGGCACTCGGAATTCTTGCGGGAGAAACGTGGGTTTCCTGGGGCTTGAAACGGGAGTCACAAGGACCATGTAGTCAGCACAGCGTCCTTTTCGCTTAACAAAATGTGAGGGCCTCAGAGCGAGGGATGTTAACTCCCCAACACCCAGTGCAGCACTCTGCTATTCCGCGAATCGGTGCTCAACCTGGTCAAGAGAGGCAGCTGCAATCCAGGGCCCTGGGCCTATGGGAGCTGAAGGAATGGGCCTGAGCAGGGTAAATGTAAGCAGTGAGGGAGGCTGTGTGGGTCTAAGGCTGGGGTCGCCAAGATGCGGAGGCGCTGCAGTGAAGGGAGTCTGTGCGAGGACTTGTGGAGGGGGGTGGGGCGGGTCCGACAGAGAGCAGCCTGTGGAGAGCATTTACCCTGTTCACTTGGGAAGCCTGGAGCAAGCTGAATGCGTCCAGGAAGGAGAAGATTTTCAACAGCGGCACATCAGGCACGTGGAACTCCATCTTCAACGGGCTGCACCTCCATCCAGGCTCCTCTCCCGTTGCTCTGAATTTAAAGGCTTGGCCCACGTCTGCAGCACTCAGGGCGATTTCCACCCATAGCTCATCCGGCTCTGATAGAAACAGGCCGCAGGTGTGCACACTTCGGCCTCCTCCCTGGGGCCAGATCCCCGCAGCTGAGGGCCTTCCTCCCAGTGTTTGCTCGTTAGGGTCCATTGTTTAAACGTGTTCCACAAGACCTCCTTTGGTGCTGGGAACTGAAAGTGCAGGATCTGGGGCCGCTCTAGGAGCTGATGAACTTGTCAGAACTCTAGGAAGTTCTGACTGACACGCTCACAGTCATCAAATTCAAGTCTCTGTGGGACATCCTTTAAGTTCCAAATCACCGGCATAGGGAATCAGCTTGGCATTTTTTTTTTTAAAGATTTTATTTATTTATTAGAGCGAGAGAGCACAAGCAGGGGAGCGGCAGGCAGAGGGAGAAGCAGGTTCCCCACTGAGCAGGGAGCCCGATGTGGGGCTCGATCCCAGGACCCGGGGATCAGGACCTGAGCTGAAGGCAGACGCTGAACCCACTGAGCCACCCAGGCGCCCTGCTTGGCATGTTTATACGTCTACTTTGGGACGTGGAATCCGTGGGCACGGCCTATCTCTTAGCACCAACGCAGCTCCTGGGTTTCCACCTTTGTGCGTTTCACTTCCGGCAGAAGGAGGAAGCATGGGCCACACAGACTTCCCCACAGAGGCCCTGCTAAGGGCACAGGGCCCGTGGGACCTGGCTCCCACAGGTGGTGCCTTTCTCTTGTGACCCAATTCTTTTCTTCCAAGAACTTGACAACTGATTCCACTATTTTCTATGAGTTCCTCTGTGAAGCTCAGTGGGGACAACCCCTTCCTTGAACTGCTGCCTCCAGCCTGACCCACAGTAGTGGTTCTTGGAAGCCCCGTTTTCCCTACAACGTTATCTACTCCATTATCCAAAACGAGACTGGGCTTTTCAGGGATAAACGTCCTCTTCCTCAGAATTTGCAGTGGACGAGCGCCTGGGTGGCTCAGTTGGTTAAGCGACTGCCTTCGGCTCAGGTCATGATCCTGGAGTCCCGGGGTTGAGTCCCGCATCGGGCTCCCTGCTCAGTGGGGAGTCTGCTTCTCCCTCTGACCCTCTCCCCTCTCATGCTCTCTCTCTATCTCATTCTCTCTCTCAAATAAATAAAATCTTAAAAAAAAAAAGAATTTGCAGTGGAAAACCTTTCACACTGACAGGCCCATCAAGTACAAGCCTGACAACTATGGGAGGACACATTTTTCATTCTGTTGAATTAGGTTCATAGGAAACTGGTTTGAAGAGAATGTGCTTTAAAGAGAAAGAAATTGCCATAAAGAAAAAAAATTCTGGTTTCAAGAGAGATAAAGAGAGTCTTCCAGTATCTTTCATATCAGTAATTCTAGTCCTTACTAAGTCAGTTTCCCTGAACTATGTATGCCATTTTACTAATTATAAAATTAAAACCTGTTTTTTGGTTTACCTAATTCAAATGAATGAGCAAGCTCTTGACTGACTGACTATTCACTACCTTTAATACCAACAAAAATGTATGTTCAAATTTATTAGACCTTGATATACATCCTAAGCTTTTCTTCAAACATATTCATGTATGGGCAAATGACACATGGGACTGCACACCTGTCAGAACACCTAAAATAAAAAAACACAAGAAACAAGTGTGGAAAAGGATGTGGAGAAAGGGGAACCCTCGTGCACTGCTGGTGGGAATGGAGAACAGCATGCCACTGGAGAACAGCATGAAGGTTCCTCAAAAAATTAAAAATAGACTACCCTATGATCCAGTAATTCTACTTCTAATTCAAAAAGATATGTGCATTCCTATGTTTATTGCAGCATTATTTACAGTAGCCAAGATATGGAAGCAGCCCAAGTGCCCATCAATAGACAAATGGATAAAGAAGATATGTATATATACATATATAGAATATTTACACACACAATGGAATATTACTTGGCTGTAAAAAAAAAGAATGAAATCTTGTCATTTGCAACAACATGAATGGATCTAGAGGGTATCATGCTAAGTGAAATAAGTCAGAGAAAGACAAATACCATACGATTTCACTCATATGTGGAATTTAAGAAACAAAACAAATGAACAAAGGAAAAAAAGATACCAAAAAATAGAGAGAACAAACTGATGGTTACCAGAGGGGAGATGGGTGGGGGGATGGGTGAAAAAGGTGATGCGGAACAAGAGGTCACTTATCATGATGGGCACTGAGTAATGTTTAGAATTGTTGAATGATTATAATGTACACCTGAAACTAATCTAACACTGTTAATTATACTGGAGTATTTTTTAAAAACCTCAAATTCAGAAAATTCCTAAAGAAAAACAAAAACTAAGTAAGTATCTACAGCACTTGTGGGAAAAACCTTAAGTGTCCCAGAATGAGTTATAGTTACATATATGGTGTGTGTATATATATGTATATATATAGCATACATAACTCTATGCACAAATGATTTGAATATATTTATGTTAATTAGATTTGCCCAAAGGTACTCAATTCTAATACATCCTTTGTCTTACCCTCTCTAAAATTTTAAAAACCTGTCCAATGTGGAATCAATAAAAGGACAAAATATCCACAAAACAAAACAACACACGGGACTGGAATTTGGTGATAAGCTTCCTTCCCACTCTCATGGTCCAGGACATTGAATGTTAGAACTGATTTTCAGGCTGTTGCCTGCTCTTAACCCTCTATAGGGTGAGAATGGTGATTTCAAACTGACTGTGTCTCGAGATCTCTCTCTCTTGGTTTCTTATTTTCTCTCTGATTAAGTATTCCTATAATTACTTCAGGGTTCTTCATTCTGCCTGCCTCCAGCCTATGGGTCCCTGTGTTTTTATACAACAAATGTGCATTAAATTGACATTGAAAGTAAGCAAGGCATTCTCCCTCTGTTCGTCCTTTCTTCTCCAAATCAGGGAAATCACTTATCTTTGTTTCATTAAGATCTTTTTCTGAGGTTTTGTCTTGTTCTTTCATCTGGAACACATCCCTCTGTTTCTTCATGTTCCTTGACTCTCTGTGTTGGTTTTTCTGCATTAGATAAAACAGCCACCTCTCCCAGTCTTGGCGAGTGGCCTCGTGTGGGAGACGAAACTTATCAGTCGACACTGCCCTATCTCTTGGTTGTCTCTCAAACTCTGGTGATTGTCCAAGTTGCCTACTTTCTTTTTAGTGGTTCCTAGTAGTTGGAGGACGTGCCAAGACGTGTCAGTGTCCCAAAGAGGAGGATCTCAGTCAGCACTAGATTCAGGCTGATTGGAAGTTTCTGACCCTTAGGCAGCAGCTTTTAAACATGTACAAATAGGTGCAGTCGGGCTCCAGTTGTGATCTCAGGGTCATGAGATCAAGCCCCACGTCAGGCTCAGCACTCAGCACAGAGTCTGCTTGAGATTCTCTCTCCCTCTGCCCCTGCCACTCCTGCTTGTGCTCCAGCACTCTCTCTCAATAAATAAATAAATAAATAAATAAATAAATAAATAAATAAATAAATATATATTTTTTAAAAACCCAACATGTACAAATATATCTCTTTCAGGAGAATATGGATGTTTCCATCTGCTTCCTCTGTGCTGAGCCTTGGGGTGCCAGCCCATTGAGAACTGTTTCTTTCTTCGCTTCTTTCCTATTGAAACTGTGAACACAAGCCCCAATGGCCACCAGAGCCAGGCTATCAAGAGATGTATCCTCTGGTGACACCTGGGTGGCTCAGTCGGTTAAGTGTCTGCCTTCGGCTTGGGTCCTGGTATCAGGGTCCTGGGATCAAGCCCCGCATATGGCGCTCCTGCTCAGCGGGGAACCTGCTTCTCCCTCTCCCTCTGCCCCTCCCTCTGCTTGTGATCTCTCTCTCTCTCTCTCTCTCAAATGAATAAAATCTTAAAAAAAGAGAGAGAGAGATGTGTCCTCTGGGCAGCAGACACAAAAGCCAGCATACCAGGCACAAAAGCCAGCGTACCAGGCACGTACAAAATCTCTTTTCTCAGAGACACCACAGATCTGGGGTGGGGCAGGGGAGAGAACAGATGGCACCCAAGATTTGCAATTCATGTTTTATGCCCCTGAGACCCATGCTTCCCCAAACCTCTAAAGTCACAGTCTCCTGTGTCTTTAAACTACATCCCTCTGGTCACAGGTTCAGGTCCGTAATGCATCATTTACTCAGCAAATACAGAATGTGTGCTTACTCTTTGTAGTCCCTTTTCTTTCTTTTTTTTTTTTAAAGATTTTATTCATTTATTTGATAGAGAGAGAGAGCACAAGTAGGCAGAGCTGGAGACAGAGGGAGAAGAGAAGCAGGCTCCCCGCTGAGCAGACAGCCTGATGTGGGGCTCGATCCCAGGACCCTGGGATCATGACCTGAGCCGAAGGCAGACGCTTAACTGACTGAGCCACCCAGGCGCCCCTGTAGTCCCTTTTCTGAGCACTGGGGCTCACCAGGCAGAGGACTCAGGCTTCACTTTCCCTGATCTCCCTGACTCACCTAGAAGAGAGAGACAGAAAGTAGAAGTAAGGTTAGGTTGGCATGCTCCAGGGAGGCAAGGGCAGAGCCTCTCTTGCTCTCTGCTGGGCTCCCAGCCTCTTGAAGTTTTGTCTGATCAGTCCAGAGACCTGGCACAGTGCCTGGCACCTAGGAGGTATTTAGTAAATATTTGTTTTACTGCTTGCATGAATGAATATGTATATGAGAAAGATTATAAAGATAAGAAGAGGACAAATTCAGAGAGAGAGAGAGATGACTACAGGAAGAATATGAGAGACAGAAAGTCCGAGAGAGAGAGAGAAAGAGAAGCAGAAACTTGGAGGCAAAGCAACTCAGGAGGCTGAGCAGATCCCCTGCTCATCGTTCTGCACTGTAGGGATTTGAGCGGAATAAAAGGAAAAGTTTATTCCCCCAATGGCCATTGGTTGGTTTTGTGTATCTTTGTCCCAGAAGAGAACCCATCCATCCTGAATATCAGGAAGAAGCACCACACGTGTCCTTGCTTGGGCGGTGCCACTGATGGTGCTCAGGGAAAGCCCCCAAAGGGGAACAAAGATAGTGGAGGAGACATTAGCATGGGTGGGCAGTGGCAGGCTGCCTGCCTGCCAGCCTGTGGGGCCATCTGTGAGTATCAAGAAAGTCTGGAAGCCTTGGGTCAGCAAGGAGCCCTGCCCCAACCCAGTTATGTCCTGGGGAGGTCATGCAACATGAGAGTCTCCTCCTCATCCATGTGAGGAATCTAGGGCTGTTTCATGCCAGAATGGGCCTTAGCAGTGCAGAGTCAGCAAATCCAGGGCATGAGGACTGCTACTCCCTCCCTTCCCCAACACCCTATGACATGTCTTAGTCCTTGCACTCTGTCTTACCAAGCCCTGAGCCACCGCAGGCTCCTTTGCCACCTTGCACTCTACCCAAGCATAGAATGAATCTCCCATACTGAATCTCATTTTACAGGATGGTCATGGATCTCCTAAGGCCACACAGGAGCCAGTGGGGCAGGCACAGGGGGCAGCAATGGGAGCACCTGGAAACACGGGATGGGAGTAAAGTCTGGGCAGGAGATCTCAAAGGCGGCATTGCACGGTAATCATGTGCATGCTGAGCAGTATGTAGAATGGCCAGAGGATTGGGGTGAGCTCCGCAATGATCCTGGGGGCATGACAGGGCTGCTGTGGACCAAGGCAGGAATACTGGGAATGGGGAGTGAGGTTTGGGACCAAGAGTCATAGCAGAGGGGGAGACAGATCTACAGGTTCCAACACTTTTGTGCAGAGCACTGGGTCCACACACAGAGGTCCACAGACAGGTGTTGAGGCTGGGCAGGTAGAAGGCGAAGTGATGAGATCAGGTGTTCTGCAAGAGGCATGGGTCTGGGCAATAAGACATTGGTTCTGCATGCATTGAGTTTAGGAGCTGCATGGAGGGCTGCAGAAAAGGAAACTTCTTGTGTTCATTAAATAATCATGTGTTTGGTGCCCTTGGGTGGGTTCAGGAGAAGGCATGTGGCCCACAGACCTCGAGGTCCTCACATGTCAGAGCCACCGTCTCGGGTGAGGTGCTGGGCACATGGAAGGCAGGTGGTTCCTGTGGTGTCTGCTATGCACACCTGGGCGCCCAGTGCAGACCCAGGCAGGGAGAGGGACAGCTGAGGCAGAGCTATGGTAGTCTAACAGGAGAACCGTGGGCCCGGTGGTGGGGCTGGGACTCTCCTCCTCAGAAGAGCGAGAACTGCACAAAGAGAGCTCATGGTCTGTCACTTCATTCATCCATCAGATGTTCCAGGAGCTTCCACAGTTTTTGGAAACTTCCCACCTGCCTGCCACTGTTCTAAGCATTAAATCCTCCCAGTGACCAATGAAGACATTTCTATTCTATTTCCTTCCTAGAAGAAGGAAACATTGAGGCTCAGAGAGCTGAGGTGTGTTGAATATTCAGCCTTCTGATCCTGATGGTACAAGCCAACTAGGATCTGGGGCTTCTTTGGGGTATAATCCCTTTCCTCCCCTAGCACAGCCAGTGTTTCTCTGCCCAAGAGCTAGTGAGTTCACATAGTTAACCCTGCACTACTGTACTCACGTTCCATTACTGCCCCCATTCCCCTGTGCCCTTCGGTGCTGACTTTGATAAACAGAAGTTCTGAATGAAGTCCAGTTAATCCATTTTTTCTTTCACGACCTGTTCTTTTCCTTTTTCAGCTACATTTGCCTACCACCAAGTTACTTTTTGCTTGGATCTTTATTGTTTTGGCCTTTCATATTTAAGTCTGTAGGTCATTGTGAATTAAGTTTTCTGTGTGGATTTCCATGTGACATAGCACCACATGTGGAAAAGGTGGTTCTTTCTCTATTACAGTTCATTGACAGCTTTGTTGAAAATCAGGTGATTATATGTTGGTTTATTTCTGGATTCAGTATTATGTTCCATCGATCTATTTAAGTAATACATTTATTCACTTCCTCATGGAGACAGGGGAAGATTATCCTAATCCGCTAAAGGACTGAGATGACAGGTGGCAGATTTGCTGTATTTTAATTCCATCTACTTCTGGATCACCTGGTGACTTCTGGAGTGCAACTTGAGATGTCCCAACCAAAAGTGTAGTGCATTTATAAGAGTCCCTGTGGGGGCACCTGTGTGGCTCAGTTGGTTAAGCATCTGCCTTTGGCTCAGGTCATGATCCCTGGGGTCCTGGGATCCCTGGGGTCCTGGGTTCGAGCCCCGAGTCGGGGATCCCTCCTCAGTGGGGACTCTACTTCTCCCTCTTCCTCTGCCCTTGTCCCCCACTTGTGCGCACTCTCTCTCTCATTCACTCTTTCCTCTCTCAAATAAATAAATAAAATCTTAAACAAATAATCATAAGGGTCCCTATGCTTTGCTGGGTCTTGAAATTTGATGTTTTCCTCTCTAGCCCTGAAAGACTGAGATATTTTGAGGCTTTCTGTCCAACTTCTTATTCCCCTACTCAGTGCAGTCCAAGAATTTGACAAATGCCTCAAGAGGAAGGAGAAACCAAATCATACATTAGGGTCTCATCCTCCTGCCTCCTTTCCCTGGAATATTGGCCACCCGAATCCTGGCTTCCTTGTCATTCACAAAGTTCAATCTTGCCACTTTGTTTTGCTAACTTCCATGACCCTTAGCAACCATGCTGCCCAGACCTCCGTGGGCCTGGGTTTTCAGGCTCCCTCCCGCTATTAACAGCCCAGTGCCAATAGGCAAAAATCAGATAAAGAATTTTGCCTCTCGTTCTGGTTCACTTCCTTTTGCCATCTGCCCGCTCAAATCCTAGTTCCCTAGGCAGCTCTCTGATGATGTCATACAGATTCATTTCTTAAAATCTTATTTCCCTTTTAATCTGGTTTTTGTGGGAGCATGAGGCTTTCACCATCCACTCTATCATAGGCAGAAAAAGATGTCTGGATTCCTGGTTTAAATGATGTCTATATCCTGATGACTCCCACAATTATATATCCTTCCCAGGCATCTAATGCTAGTTTAAAACTCCGTAGCCTGTTGTCTTCTTAACATTTATACTTTGATGTTTAAAAGGCATCTCAAGCTTCCAATGTACATTTTCCCTGTGTCCCCATGCATAGTAACTGTCACTTAACATTCATTCTCTTGCTCAGGCCCAAAATCTCAAAGTTTTTCTCAATTTCTCTTTGCTTGTGACCCTCCTCTTCTCTTATAGAACCCCATCTCTTCCTTCACATTTAGCTCAAATACTATCTCCACATAAAGTTTTTCCTAAAATTAAAAAAAAACACTTTTCCTAAAATAACACTTTCCAACAAGTGTGGTCCTTTTCACTATTTTGTCTTCATCCCTCAACAGCCCCTGTAATTCACTTGTAAATAAATTAAGTAAATTTATTTGTTTATCTATTTATTGTCTCTCCCCCTCAAAGGAATATAATTTCTTTGATAAAAGGAATCTGTCTAACTCACTTCTGACCCAACAAAGTCCAGGCTTGTTTCTGGAAACATAAGATTTAATTATAATCCGATGAATGAAGGAATGGATGAATCCATTTTAAGCTGATGAGAACGGCAAGTACCCTGCACACCACGGTTGCTAACAACCACGAGCTGACACGGAAGGGCTCCTGCCTGATGTAAGGACAAATACGAATGAGAAATGAGGCTTAATTTTCCCTGTTGAAAATAAAGGAAGAAATTTCCTTCCCTTCCCTTTTTTTAGAGCATTCAGTTGAGAAATTTTGCAATTGTAGGTTCTTTCTCTGTCTCTTCGAAGGGTATAAAATCTTCTTAGAAGCTAAATAAGACTCTTGCCAGAATATACTTACTGTGATGAGCACTGAATAATGTATAGAATTGCTGAATCACTCTATTGTACAACTGAGACTAATAGAACACCGTATGTTAACTATACTGGAAAACAAACAAACAAATAAATAAGACTCTTGTCAGCTTTATGACCCAGGAATGTCTTTCTCAAACACCTGGGAGCCATCCCTTTAAAATGTAAACTAGGGAGATAGCACCCCTCTCTCGCAGTTTCTGTGGGAGGGCAGGAGCCTACCTTCAGTGGATACCTTGTTCCCAGTTGAAAAACTATCTCCTGGAGGATCTGTCTCTAGTGCTCAATAGTTACAGCCTCAGCTGTTCATTGCAATAATAAAATCCAAAGCTTAGAGTATTTTTGTGATGTGCATAAAAAAAAAAAGAAAAATGATCTCCTGTCATGAAGATAAGAGTTTATTTTTCCTTTGTATAAAGCCAATGAACTAACACAGATGGTCACCCCATTACCAGGTGAAGTTAGGATGAACTATGTAATAAATCGTGCTGTCAAGTCTTCTTTCTGGATGGCTAGTCATTTATTGTCTATCTTGGGAACATGTACGTAATGGGTTGTATCTGCTCGACCATATAAAAGGGTGAGATTCCTTTCTGTCTTTGTAATCTCTTCGTGACTGCTTATGATCCACATCACATTCTGGCTTGATGCTTATTCAATAATGAAATTTCTTTTTTTTTTTTTTCTATCTTAATGGAGAGGTTTCCTGGGTTGGGAGATTTTTTTTTTTAAGATTTTTATTTTTCAGTAATCTCTACACCCAATGTGGGGCTCAAACCCATGACCCTGAAATCAAGAGTCACATGCTCTTCTGACTGAGTCAGCCAGGTGCCCCTGGGAGATTTTGTTTTTAATTACATTTCTCTGATGCTGATAAAGGTAGGGAAAAATTACTTCTCTTGAGGGTATGTGAATTTTAGACATATTCCAAACACGCTCATTTGTCTCAGAAGCAATAAGCCAAAGGGCCAGATAAACATGAGTCGCATCCAACATAAACAAAGAATGAAGTAACAGTCGGAGGTCCAGATCTATAAATTGGAAGAGGTTAGTTGTGCTTCATATTTTCCCATCTTTTCATGAGAAAAAATACAGTAGAACTAAATATTTTTTTCTCGGTAGACAAAATATCGAAGAATATATAGTATTTATTGCTGTGCAATCCCCACCTATTTCCTGTCTTTTTCTGAACAGATCTACATTTTCCAGAAAAATATTTAATGATCACATGGAGTTCAAGATGATTCCTCCATGGGGCTTTCCCAAGTGATTAACCCATTACTGAACAGCCTTAGAAAAAAAAATGGACTTTTTCTGCTCTGGGCAAATTAGGAAAGTGCTTAATTATAGACGATCCGTAAAAATTTGAGTGCTAATCAGTAGTTGTTTCTGGGGAGAGAAAGAGAAAAGTCTAAGTTTGGCGAAACGGGGACAATTATGTATGCCTCCTGTACAGTGAGACTCAGTAGCTCTGCCCATCAAGATGGGCCCGTTCCACTGGGCTTCGTGACTTTCTTTGGCCCAGGGTCACACCCAGGACATGGTGTGTGTGGCAGCCCATGGACACTCAGGTGAGCCCGCCTGGGTGCAAAGGGAAGTGATGCCTCTATGCTATGGAAGAGGAAAACGGTTTTGCCGTATTTCTCCATGTGGCATCTACTCCGCCACTGAAATTTAATTTCACTGTTTTTCTAGTGGAAAATTCTGCCCACCCATAGCAAACTGGTATTTAAACTGTCTTTTGGCTACTTACGATTTTCCAAGGTCTTTTTTCTTAATATCAGCCTTTAAAAAATTTATAATTGTACTTTATGGTTGATATACTTTCTTTCATACAGAAAACTAATTTAGGAGAACCCATACTTTTCTCGCCATAATTATCTGTTTCTCTCATCTCAGTTTGGTCAGTTTCACCATTTGCTTTCCTGGTGAAAGCAAATCAGCAACTCTTACACCATATGGGTGGAAATGCCCATGGCTAACGTATATGATCTCATAATCTTGGAAAGAATCCTGTTGGACACTTCCCAATGAGAAAACATCTTTTCCTAAAATTAATAAGGATTTGGAGAAAATGTGATTTTCTGAACTTGCTCTAAGCAATATGGCAAGTTTCTCAGGTCCCCCGTAAGAGGAATAGAGCAGTTCCACTGATGGTCCTTTTGGAGATGGAAACCTCTGATTTGTCCACTGATCGCACTGAGATGTGTATCATACATACACCGTTGTCACCCCCTCTGTCCCCCTTTGGCCCACCCAAGTTCACCTGCAACTGTAAAGCAAGAGGGCTTCCCCAGTGTGCTGTCATCTTTACATCCCAAGACGAGACATGTCTTGTCTCTGCCTGAGGCTTTTTGCACCTGACATGAACCACATGGGGACCATATGTGGGTATCACATGAATTTGCTTGGCTGCGTAGACAGGCACCAGAAATAGGGGAATAAAGTTTCTGAGGGTCCCCCTCCAACAGTGGGGCATGGGAGTTGGTGGGGAAATGCTGCAGCCTCCCATACTGAAGGACAGCTTCTCAGAGTCCCTCAGTGGCAGTGAGCATAGACCTGCTCATTAATGCCACAATGGATGGCTTTTCTACCTTCCTTGTCTCATTTCCCCACTTCATTTTCTTTTTTTTCTGGAGACTATCTTCAAAAATAAAGCATGCCATTTAAGTCCTTGTCTCAGGATCTTCTTTGGGGGAACCAATTCTAAGACCTTCGGTATAGTGACAAGTCAACTGTTGGTCAGATGACAGTGAGGACTGTTTTGCTAGTGTTAAGTGCCACATGGGGAATGTTGGAAAGACATTTGGTGGATTGGGATGAGGTACAGATGGAAAGTGAAGCACTAACTTACACATTAGTTCTAGAATTTGAACTATATGTGGGGAAAGTGATTGGAAGGTGCTAGAGTTGGGTGTGTGGTCAATCATAACCTATGGACATGTTCTGAGAGCCAGAATCCCGCCATGGCAGCATTTAAATACACCCTTGTTTCTTTTCTTTTTTCTTTTTAGATTTTATTTATTTATTTGAGAGAGAGAGAAAGAGCATGAGTGGGGGATGGGGGGAAGAGGCAGAGGGAGAGGGAGAAGCAGACTACCCACTGAGCGGGGAGCCTGACACTTGGCTTGATTCCAGGACCCTGAGATTATGACCTGAGCCAAAGGCAGACACTTAACCAACTGAGCCACCCAGACGCCCTGCGGTCCTTCATTTCTTGTAGCAAGAAGGCAAACTGTGAAAATTAAGGCCAGATTTCATTATAAGGGTAGTGGAATTAAAAGAACGTCAATGCACAGACCTTGCGGGTCTTCTCTGCTAAATTAGGACACTAAAGCTGAAGGAGTAAGACACCGATACCAAGGACAGGAACATATATTTGGATCTTCCGGAGACCACTGAATCCCTAGATTCCCCCTAAAAAAATCTCTAGGTCTATGGAAGCAGTCACCTTACCTTTGCAAGGGGAGAGTAGGGTCCCATTATCCTCTGGTCATACAAAGGCCTCCTGAAGTGGCTTCCTCACAAGATGCTGTCTGCCCACCTCAAATTCCACTTCTGCCCCCTTCATGACCCCCAGGCCTGTAACTAGGTTCAGGTCTCAGCAGGGCCTTGGTGAGGAAGTAGCTGTTTTACCAAATGAGTGGTATGCTGTGTCTCATTTGTATTGATGGGCACTGGGGGAATAGGAGCAGAGGGCATTGTGAGAGTTTTCACTTGCCATGGAAAAGGCCAGGCACGGAAGTGTTTGTTGATATGAGGGCACTCACAGTGACTCAGGACTTGACATCTTGTAAAGACACATGACCCTTGACCCTGCTGGGAGAGCTCTTTGAAAATGTGACATGATGACACCACAGTAACTGAGGCAGAAATGCTGGAACTGCTGTGGCAAATTGTGAGGGTCAGAGTTTCAGCAAAAGGACAGACAAGAATTGAATTATTAGGGGCGCCTAGCTGGCTCAGTCAGAAGAGCATGTGAGTCTTGATCTTGGGGTCATGAGTTTGAGCCCCATATTGGGTGTAGAGATTACTTAAATAAATAAAACTTAAAAAATTTGAATTATTATGTGATTCCAGAGAACCCACCAGAATGGTCCTGCAGCTGACTGTGATTACTATAACCCAGCTGCGTATGGTCCTGGAGAGGACCTAGAGATTACTCCTCTCACAAAAGCAATACAGGATGCTTTAGTCAGATAGGCACCGGCATCACTGAGAAGCTCAGTGGTGAGATTTTGTCCTCCGAAGGTCTTGGTGAGGACAGGAATGTGACGAAGAAAGTGGGCTCCCTAGTGTGAGTGGGGACAATAGGATTCCATATAATAGGAGGGAGATGGTAAGAGTTCACTGTCAGAAGCCAAGATGGGTGTGACTGCTATGACAGGAAAAAAGTCTGGCTTTGCAAACTGGGGGCCTCTATCCACCAGGATTTGTGTCAGTGGCAAATCGGCCTTTTCCCTAGGTATGAGACTAGATGGGCAGCCAGGGATGGCACTGCTTACCTTCTACAGATGAAGTGATAAAGAATGGGATTGCAGAAGACTTATGTCAGCAGCTAAGCAGATAACTGTGAGCCCTTATGCAACTTTATCATCTAAACCAGTTCACAGAGCCCACTGCTTGGATGGGGACCTTGGGACCTGGTGTCCTTGAGAATGGAACCAACAGAGCCTCTGTACGTATAAATAAACATATTCACGGAGACTTTTACCAATGGGACCTATGGCCATGGGCCCAAGTCCCTCTACACTGGAAAAAGAAGGATACCCAGATCTATGGAGGGCTGTTGGGTATAGATAAGGAGGTAACCCGATTACCAGGGTAATCTAAGAGGTATAAACTTCCAGTTATAAAAATAATAAGTCTTGGGGATGAAAAGTACAGCATAGAGAATATAGTCAATAGTATTAACTTTGCATGGTGAAAGATGGCTGCTACACTTGTGAGGAGCATTTTTTAAGGTATATAATTGTTGAATCACCACATTGTACACCTGACACTAACCTGTAATATGTCCACTATACTTCGATTTAAAAAAAAAAAGAAAAAGAAAAAATCGATCACAGCCTTCATGTTAAACTCAGGCATATGAGACCAGAGGATACCCAACTCAAGTCCATTTTATACTGGATCCAATAGTTCTGTGAACTTACCGCATGGTCATTTCTCTGACCTCGGACTATGAAGTCACGATGGCTCCACCTGGCTGCTGGCCGAGCACGCGCCTTGGCTGTATGACCTGCGAAGTAAAATTCACTATGGTAAGAAGAGCCAAGTGAATGTTCCTGAAACCAACTTAACTAATTAAAATACTGTACTGCATCCAGGTAGAATTGTAGCCTCAAAGACAAAGGGGAATGAGGGCCCCGTCACAAGCCAAAACACTGCTGTTGCAAAAACAAGATGGATCACGGCAGATGAGAGTCAACCACGATAAACCCACCTATGGGGCTGTTCCATGTGCAGCAGCCCTGCAGATGGATTAACCTTGTAGGAACAGATTAGCACGAACCCCGGAATGTGGCCATCAGTCTAAAGTATGTGTTGCCTTTCATCTCTATCAGGAAGGAGGATTAAAAGCAATTTTCAATCACCTGGATAAGAAAGCATTCACATTCACTCTTTCCAGGGGGCTTCCGCAACTTTTCTGTTCTACATCACAATGTAATCTGAAGGGATTTTGATTATCTTGACATGATGACATCATGTTAATTGGTTCTCAGGAACAAGATATAGAAAGTTCTCTGGATACTCAGGGAAGACAAATGGGCACCAGAAAGTAAGATAAACCCTCCCTCTTTTCATATCTAAAATATTTAATAGGGCTGTCTACACAACGTTTGCCTTTGTTCCTAGCTTCTTCAGAACCACAGTTCCACGAAGGAACAATTTCCCCACACATCAATCTCCCCAAAACTTCCTTCACGTTTAATTCAGGAGCTACTTCAATGTGGTTATATTAATTTTCCTCTTAACAGTTTTGGATTTAATTAAACACTACCTCTTTGTTAAGATGACATTAGTGGGGGGAAAGGGGGTTCTTATTTACTTCTTCCTCCTTGGCAGCCCCATTATACACTATTTTTTAGTGTTTCTATTTTACTCTATATTATAAATGCCTGAGTATCTGAAATTTGTGAAGAAAAGTATATGGAATTACACATTCAGGGAAATCGATTCCTCAAAGGAACCATAATTCTCTCTGGAAAGTGAAATTAGATTCACCACACTCATTTACAGCGTCTGAGGATATCTGCTTCCCGTCACCCTGGAAACCGCTGGCAAGTTTCTCTTCTAGTTAATTTTGACCGTCTTGCTGGGCATTTTCATTAACCGCTAGTAATCGTTTACAATAATAATACCTTGGACAAATCTTTGTCAGAGAATTAGCGTGATGTTCCCTTGAAGTCAGTCATTCCTGTGGCAGGTGGCATGACAATCACAGCTCCGGAAAGAGGTGAGCTCAGAGACTCTCAAAGTTACGATGTGCTTCATGCTCCGCGTGGAGTGTGCTTGTCTCTCTCAAATAAATAAATAAATAAAATCTTTAATAGATATATTATTTGAGAAAAGAAAGAAAAAAGAAAACCTGTCATACTGCTTTGTGGTCTTACGTTATATTTTAAAAGGCTTATCTAAATACAAAAATGCCTTTTGTGTCTTTTTAAAACTCTAGGGAGCATTTTGTGAAAAAGTAAATAAGGATAATCAGGACTTGTAATTTCATGTTAATTATTTTGGGGAAGTCACTGAATTTTCGTCCTCCTTGGATGGAAACTGCAATCTTCAAAGCTGTAGTTCTTTTTTTTTTTTAAGATTTATTTATTTATTTACTTGAAAGAGAGAGAATGAGAGAGAGAGAGAGAGCACATGAGAGAGGGGAGGGTCAGAGGGAGAAGCAGACTCCCTGCTGAGCAGGGAGCCCGATGCTGGAGTCGATTCCGAGACTCCAGGATCATGACCTGAGCTGAAGGCAGTCGCTTAACCAACTGAGCCACCCAGGCGCCCTCAAATCTGTAGTTCTTATGAATCTCCAAAGATCCTTAAAAGAAAAGGGCCTGGCAGCTACTTTCAGTATTTGTAAAAGCCTATCGGAAATCATATCTATGTTAAAGCTTCAGAAGCTAAAAAAAAAAAAAAAAAAAAAAAGCTGTGCCCAGTCAGAGTCATGCCAATCACAGTGGCCAGAGCTGTGTTGTTTGCACAAGAAATTTGTCAAGTTTTGGAGAATGACAGTGTATATAGATTTCAGGGAGACTGTCTCCTCAATTTTTAAGTCCAGAGGCCATATGGACAGCACTATGTTCATGCAGGCTTCACGCGGGCTGGTGTGTTTATGCTGTATTGTGCTTTCTCTCGCACAATCTGCCATCACCTTGGCTCTCAACATGCATTCAGTGACTCACTGCCTTAGACAAATACATGTTTTCTATAATAAACACACACACTTCATTTCCCCGGGAGCACTTTAACCAAACCAATTCCTTTGGAAGTTAAACTTATATGGTGAGCCATTATCTTTCATTTAATGATAATTTGATATTTTGTTATATTTCACTTTTTCAGTTTTGGATTCCTGTCTGTACATTCCTTGCTTGTTGATTTTTCTTCAGCTCCTTTCCTCTTATTCAAGGGCTGCTACCCTGCTTTCTTTTTTTTTCTTTTAAATTTTTATTTAAATTCTAGTTAGTTAACATGTCGTATAATATTGATTTCAGGAGTAGAATTCAGTGATTCATCACTTACATATAATACCCAGGGCTCATCATCACAAGTGCCCTCCTTAATACCCATCACCCATTTAGCCCATTGCCCACCCACCTCCCCTCCAGCAACCCTCAGTTTGTTCTCTCTTTCTTCAATATAGATATTTCTATAGGCTTCTCTTATACTTTTTAGATAGTCTTATCACTATTTCGCTATTTATCATTATTCATTACCTTGTTATTATTTATTACTTAGTCTTTCATGTAGCGTTAGTGAAGCATTGATTCACTGGAAAAAACATCCTTCAACAGAAATGTAACCGGGCCGCAGGGGTGCACGAGCACCTGGCTCCGGGCTCCCAAACAGACCAAGTGTGGCCACTCACTGCTGACAAAATCCAAAGGCAGAGAGACCAGCAGTGGTGAAACAAGAAAGGAATTTATTTCAGGGAGGCCGACACCTGGAAGACAGCAGACTAGCCTCTCAAAGACGGTCTCCAAAGTGCCGAAAATACTTCCAGGTTTATATAAGTTTGTTGGGTACGTGCAGGTGGGTAGTGAAGGTCAGGTCGATTTCGTCTTGGGGTCAGTCGCCATCATTGTCTTGCTGGCTCAGGGTGGTTCTTATTGCTTGGGGAGTAGTTTCAGTTCTCATGGGGGATGCTTCGCTCACAGGGTCTTTGGCCTAAGTTAAGAGATAATGCTAGAAAGAACTGAATCAATTAGAAAGGAGGACTGAGGTCAAAATGCAGGTGCTTGAAGTCCTCTTTCAGACACATATAACAAGTATCTCTCTTTGACAGAAAACCAGGACTTCTTCACATTCTGATTCTATTATTAGTAGCCTGTGCTGTTCCAACTATCCATTTGCTCATTTCCTCTCTGTCTTCTCCCCAACCTCTCACCCACTTCTTTGAATAGCTTAAATATTTGGGTCTTCAAATATCTTAAACTATAGGCTTCCTAGCTCTGTGCCTCTGTGTTCTATGTCCCAAACTTCAACAATTTTCTGATTCAGAATCTCTCATCATGTTAAATGTTCCATTAAATGTGTGGTTTGGGACTGGGATAAATTCCTTTCAATAAGCACACACACACATTTGGGCATTCTGTGTCCTACTGATGTGGGAAACAAAGGCAGAAGAAAAATGATTAAATTTCCTTACTACCTAGAGACCACTGACAAGTCCTTGAAACAGGCAGAGTGACATTCCTCTAGGGACCCAACTGCCTCGATGTTAATACTCTGTAAAGGGCAAAAGATAATCCTAGCCGGACTCCCCCGCGGGCCCTCCCCTCCACCGCCCAGGATCCTGTAGGTCTACTTTAACATATAAAAATTCCTTTGGAAACTTCCTTTATCTCTAAACCCCCCAAGATACATGTTGGTAATCATCCTCCAAGCATACGGCCTATCGATATACATCGGAAGGGTCTCATGACTAAGGTTTTATTAGACGGTAATAAATGACCTTTCCCCAACAAGAGCTAGTCCCCCTCAAGGTCCTGGAAACCTTGCTTCCAGAATTCCTATGAGACTTACGCTCTCCCTAACCCCCTCCCAACCTGAAAGTATGTAACAGGCCACCCCTCATGACCCCGGTGCAGCTCTTTCTGCCCACGGGTCCTGTCCCCGGGCTTTAATAAAACCAACTTTTGCACCAAAGATGTCTCAAGAATTCTTTCTTTGCCGTCAGCTTTGAACCCTAATAACATCTTTCCTACATCACTATCACTTTCTGAGAATGCAGAGAGAATGGGTTATTCTGCAGGATGGGTTATACTTGGAAAGGAGTTCAGATACGCTGGACCCTTCTGTTCCTAACTACTTTGATTTCATTTAGGGTAATCTCTAAGGACCTGTTTTATTTTATTTTTTTTAATTAAAGATTTTATTTGCTTTTGACAGAGAGAGAGCATGCGTGAGCGAGAGCACGAGCAGGAGGGGAGGGTCAGAGGGAGAGGGAGAAGCAGACTCCCCGCTGAGCAGGGAGCCTATGTGGGTCTTGATCCCGGGACTCCAGGATCATGACCTGAGCCGAAGGCAGACGCTTAACCGACTGAGCCACCCAGGTGTCCAGGATATCTGTTTTAAAAGTATTTTAGAATTCTACATTTTCCTGTGTCATCTTTTATAAAAATGTTTGGTTTTATACATACTGCTTATATAAAAGGAATAAAATCTTTGAGTTCCCATACTCTGATGGCATATGCTGGGAGATTCTCGTTTGTTTCTGTCTCAGAGCCCAATACAATTAAGGAGACAATAAGTGTCTCTCTCACCCAAAGTGCTTGTGATCATTGAGAAGCTGCCCACGTTCTTTACTTCAGTATATAATTGGACATGTAACAATGTAAGTCTGGAGGTTTCAGAGATTCAAATGATCCTTTTGGATAATTTTTAATTGTTATTTCTGCCCCTAAACATATTTTCCTACCCCTGCTATTATTTTTTTATTCTTGTTTTTTATTCTGTTTTTTTCATCAACTCCTTCAGGTGGTATGAACGAGTTGATTGTTAAATGGAAGTGAAGAGTTGACTTGGGTAGCGGGTGCATGGGTGATCCAGGGGAGTATTTAATGGTGACAATCACTTATCCCGGAAGGAAGCCTGAACGGAGAGGCTATTTTGTGACTGAGCTGAGAATTGGTCTCTTTCTATTGCTTGGTTTACTAAAATAACCCGTATATGGTTGCTTACGTTATCTTTCACTTTCTGGATACATAAAGCGTGTTTCTGTGCTTTGTTTGGGCATCACCCATGTCCCCCTACTTCGTGGAAGTGCTGTGATTCAGCTTTTCCATCCTCTTGGCTTTGGTCTGGAGCTCCCTCTTCTGCCACCTTGCCTGGTCAAACAGCCTCCTGCATGGCTCCCTACAGCAGACTTCTTTTTTTTTTTCTTTTTAACATTTTCTTTTTTAATGTTCAGTTAGCCTACAGCAGACTTCTATATGCACCATCTGACACACCGTCCCAGGAAGAGACTAAGCCATCTACTTGCTTCCTTTTCTTAGAAGATAAAACTCCCAATATTGGACTCTCACCTTCGTTTTATTGATCTGTTTTCCTATTTCCTCATTCATTTTCAAAACTATTAAAGCTATTTGTTGGCTTATAAAGATCTATTTACTTCTTTTCTTTCTTTTTTTAAGATTTTATTTTTAAGGGTGCCTGGGTGGCTCAGATGGTTAAGCATCTGCCTTCGGCTCGGGTTATGATCCCAGGGTCCTGGGATCGAGTCCTGCATCGGGCTCCCTGCTCCTTGGGAGCCTGCTTCTCCCTCTGCCTCTCTCTCTCTGTGTCTCTCATGAATAAATAAATAAAATCTTTAAAAAAATAAAAAAAAATAAAAAATAAAATATTTTATTTTTAAGTAATCTCTATACCCAACGTGGGGCTCGAACTCACAATGCCAGATCAAGGGTCACATGCTCCACTGACTGAGACAGCTGGTGACAAGAGCTTCATCATCATAGCTCTGTATGTGTAAAATATTTTTCATAAGTCCTATTTTACTCCATATTTAAATCTGAGCTTAAATATTTAAATTTAAAATATCTAGACAACTTAAATATTTAAATTAAAAATATAAAGCAATAAGATTTTGCAAAAAAAATCTACATGACTACATCTAAAATTTAGGGGCAGGGACAACCATATCAAAGAAGATAAGAAAGCAGAAACTATGTAATAATGAAATGGAATTACTTGATTAAATACCATGTAAAACTATTTGTGTGATAATATGTTCTATAAACACAATTAATACACAATTAGCACATAATCGATCTAGTAAAAATGTACTTTGCAGATTATAAAATTTGATTAGTTACACAGAAGTAGTAATTCTTATGATTTTCTGAGGAAAGACTAAGGGAAAACTGGGGAAAAGGTATGAAGTTTCAGTTCACGAAGACCAACCCCAAAAGACACAACCTCCTAGAAAAATATTCACATACATTTGGGTGAAGAAATGCAAATTAAAGTAACAATGGCAGGGCGCCTGGGTGGCTCAGTCAGTTAAGCATCTGAATTTGGCTCAGGTCATGATCTTGGGGCCCAAGGGTCCAGCCCTGCGTGCAGCCCCATGTTGGGCTCTGTGTTCAGCCAGAAGTCTGTTTCTCCCTCTCCCTCTGCCTCTTCCCCAACCCCCATGCTCTCTCTCTCTGTCTCTTTCAAATAAATAAAATCTTTAAAAATAATAATAAAATAACAATGCCCTATCACCTTCTACTCGCCAAACTGAGGGAAAGACTGAAATTACTAACGCACACTCCTACTTTGCTGGTAGAACGCTGATTTGTTTCAACCTACCCGGAAATCCATGATCCTTGTCCTCTTCCCTCGTCTCCCTCCCCCTTCTCCGTTTCTCCCAGCCTTCCTTCTCTCCCTCTTTCCTTTCTCTAAAGCAGCATCCCACTCCTGTGAGTCTGAATCTGCCGTAAGAATAAAGAAACAAGAATAAGCTTGCTACAAAGCTGCAATCAGCAAACATCTAGGTTCTTATATACTCGGTAAAAAATATAATGAGGCTACTAATATGGGAGCCTGTGGAGTGTAGAAGTGAAAGACCCCAGAGCCAGTTCAAATCTCAGCTCTGCTACTCATCAGATATGTGAAGACTGGCAAGTTATTTAATCTGACAGTGTTGCATTTTCCAGATCAGTGACATGAGGATAACACTGTATCTAACTCATGAGTTTGTTTTGATAATTAAAATAGATCTAAACCCACTGAGGCACCCAGGCACCCCACCCCCATCTACTTCTTTAATGTGAACATGATTTTTCAGTGTGTATCTGTGAAAACAAAGGGTAAATATAGAACTGATGCTGGATCCCGAGTAATTCCAGCAACAAGTAATATTCGAGGGTATATACACAAATAACTGAAAAACATCAGCACCATGCATCTCATTAAGAGACATATACTTAGGAGCGCCAGGCTGGCTCAGTTGGAGGAGCGTATGACTTTTGATCTTGGAGGTGTGAGTTAGAGGCCCACATTGGGCATAGAGATTACTTAAATAAATAAACTTAAAAAAAAGAGAGAGAGATTTAATAAAAATTTACTTCTATGTTAAATATCAAAGTTTATAATATATGCTGTTTTGATCAATGTGTACTGCTGTTTGTGATAACTCAACCCAAAAGAATTTTATTAACACTTTACATCCTATGGTCACAGGAAATTGAAAACATCAATTCATTGCATATTTCTGTTGAAGAAAATTAGAAAAGCCTGACCAGTAAACATTTGTAACATAACATTGTGTATAAAATTGTAGGGAAAGTAGAATGAAAATTCTACTCATTCAAGGAAGAAAAGTATGTAAAATTTCAAACTGTGAGCTCATCCATGTGTTTGGTTATGTCAAATCACCATAGGATGTAGATTCCACTGGATACATCCTAAAGAATGACTTTCACTTTCAACATTTTTATTTTAAAACGTTTGCATTTAATCATTTGTAACCATTTAAACTTAGGGTGAAATATTTTACATGCCACTTAAAAAATATCTAAGTGGGGGCGCCTGGTTGGCTCAGTCAGTTAAGCATCTGCTTTCCACTCAGGTCATGATCTCGGGGTCCTGGGATTGAGTCCCGCATCAGGCTCCCTGCTCAGTGGGGAGTCTACTTCTCCCTCTGCCTGCCACTCCCCCTGCTTGTGCTCTGTCTCTCTCTCTCTCTCTCTCTGTCAAATAAACAAATAAATTAAAAAAGAGAGAGAGAATTTTTAAAAAATATCTAAGTGGGGTGGGGGTGCCTGGGTAGCTCAGTAGGTTGGGTGTCTGACTCTTGGTTTGAGCTCAGGTTGTCTCAGGTTGTGGAATCGAGCCCCACATCAGGCTCTGTGTTCAGTGTGGAGTCTGTTTGGGGTTCTCTCCTCTCCTTCTCCCTCCCCCTCTGCTCCTCCTGCTCTCTCTCTCTCTCAAATGAAATAAAATCTTTTCAAAAAAATCTAAGTGGGCACCAAATTCAGAGGGATTGAAAGCAAAAATTTTGGAGACTATTATGGTACATGCTGTGGTCAATCAGAACAGTACTGAGAAAGTAGAGGCACCTGGGTGGCTCAGTTGGTTAAGCCTCTAACTCTTGATATCAGCTCAGATCTTGATCTCAGGGTCTTGAATTCAAGTCCCAGGTTGGGCTCCACGTTGGGCTCCATGCTAAGTGTGGAGCCTACTTAAAAAATAAACAAACTAACTAACTAAAAACAGTACTGAGAAAGTATACTGCACCTCCCAGAACTATGTGGCATGTCCTTATTTAAGGCCATTCATCCAGGACTGGGACCTACAGAATTTATGATACCCAATAACCTCTGAACTTTTCCTTTAAAGTTGGTGTGTGTCTGTATGTGTGTGTGTGTGTGTGTGTGTGTAAGATTTTATTTATTTGACAGAGAGAGAGGTAGCGAGAGCAGGAACACAAGCAGGGGGAGTGGGAAAGGGAGAAACAGGCTTCCCGCCAAGCAGGGAGCCGGATGTGGGGCTCAATCCCAGGACCCTGGGATCATGACCTGAGCCGAAGGCAGACACTTAACGAATGAGCCACCCAGGAGCCCCAAAAGTTGGTGTTTTGAGGGACTTTTGTTCCAAGTGGTAGAAAGAACTATCGTTTAGTGCTCATGGAAAGAGCACTCCATCCCAGGATTCAACTCTACTCAACAAGGCTGAACCTGGCAGATTCCATATAAGGTAACTTTCCACTTTAAGATTCTGTGAGTTAGTATTAGAAACCTTCTAAATTAAAGGTTTCAATAAACTGAATACAGAGTTTTGACTACTGATGAAATAAGTAACAGCATATGAGGCTGTGGCAATTTATAGTACGGTCTACACACCCAAAGCTGTCCTAGATACAACGATTGCTATACAGATAAAAATATAAGAATTCAGTATTTGGGTAGGACACATCTCTACATTGCTAGGTCCAGGTTTGGCAAGAACGACTAAATTCTGGAGTGGTAGTGGACAGTACATACCACCCTTAAAAAACTGAAATAGAAATTCACGAAATTTAAGCATGACAGAATTTGGAGTTGGAAGAAATAGGTATGAGTTGTGACCACATTCCTAACTTCAGGAATGTGCCTGGCTGGCTCAGTGAGTGGCGTGTGTGACTCTTGATGTCCAGGTTGTGGGTTCGAGCCTCCCATTGCGTGTAGAGTTCACTCAAAAATAATAAAAAAATCTTTAAAAACAAAGGTCACTCTCTTCTGCTGCCAGGCATCTCAGCCTTGAAAAGACATTCCCTCCCTCACCCAACCATTCCCATACACGTCGTAATTTCATTATCAACCAACTGGA
The DNA here is from genome assembly GCF_037043125.1 of Eumetopias jubatus. Lineage (NCBI taxonomy): Eukaryota > Metazoa > Chordata > Mammalia > Carnivora > Otariidae > Eumetopias > Eumetopias jubatus. The sequence goes on from NW_028274807.1 coordinate 200,654,451, forward strand.
AATAAAAAATATCTCGTCCAGCCTGTTTCTCACAGCAACTATGGGAGTCCCAGCAGGTAAAGTGGACATACTAATTTGCAAACTTTTGAGTAGGAAAAGGGTTATATTATTTATTATTTGTTTTTACTCAGGGAGGGTCTTGGGCAGAAATTACCTAGATATATAATTTGCCTGGAAAATGTATCAAAACCATATAAATAATGTCAACTGCCTTGTACTATAATATTTTCAATAATGCAAGTAAGCTGTTGGTAAATACTCTACGGTTTTCCCTTCAATACTGATATTGATTACTAAATATTAACACCAAAGTAATAATATGGAAGATTAAGAAAGGATTAAGAAATGTTGTTTTGTTCCTTCCTTTTATTGTCTGTTGATTTAACACGTGTCACTGAACTTCCTAGTGACTGCCCTTCTTACCTCAGAGATAAATACCAACTTTTAAACATTTAATCGCAAAGTTCTTGGTGCCTATTCTTTATCAAATGATCCCCTGCAGATAGTCTTTACTAGCTCTTTTTCTGGCATCTTCTAAAATTCCATTTTGAGATCATTTTCTTCTAATGTCCAATTGTTCTAGAGAAATAAATGAAGCCACTTAATTGCATCAGACAAAATTCATTCCAAATGGCCTGGGGAAAGAACATACTTGAAGGATTTAGACTTCATTTCCTGGTCAATGTGGGATCTCTGTGAGAATGCGTACTTCACATGGAACTTGCTCTCTCCTACCATCAAAGGCTGCGTATTTTCATAGCTCTTCTGCCACCATGAAGGAGGTTTTCTCGAATGCCACCCTTGTCCTGGCCATTTCTGTGTGGGCTGCCCTTGCAGTTGGTGAGTTATGTATCCTTGCTCTGCCCACGTTTCCCGGGGTATATCCAGTATTACAGGAAAAGCAGAGGCAGGAGTGGAAGTGCTGTTCAGTTTTGTTTAATACTAATTCCTTTATGTTACAGATGTAGAAACTGAAACCCAGAGGAAGAGAGGATTCCCTCAATGTCATTGGTATCAAAGCTGGGAGTCAAATCCAGACCTTCCAAACCCAGGACCACGAACTTTCCAAAATACCTGATTACTACCGAGGCATTCAAGCCTTAAAAACATTCATTTCCAGAATCTGTATATTTACATTTCTCAAACCCCAAAGGGAGTATCAGGCAGGACAGCAAAGCACAGACTGCCAGGAGGTGGTGGTGAGGGGCTATAGTTATATGGCGGAATGAGGAAGTATGGGGACTTACGGAATTTTCCCTTTTTTTGGTAATCTGAGGAACTGTGCGTGGCTGTAATTGGTCAGTTAGGGCCTATGGCTATTTCATGTGGATTGCTTCACGAGCCTGTTTGTGTTAACTTGGTTGTCGGTGGTCACTGTGGGCCCTCTTGCCTTCTTCAGATTTCTATTGCTCAAGCCTGTTGCCTAAAAGCAGCCTCTACACTCAACAGCTCCTGTTTCCATCTGGACTCTGAAATTCTCATTTACTTTCAATTTTTTACTTTCTATTGGTGCTTTCTCTCACTTAAAACATTTTTTTCACATCTTAAGAGGCTCTGTAACAAATTGAAAACTGTTCTTCCTGCCTCTAATATCTTATGGGGAAAACCCCTTTTCTTCTTCTACTGAAGAAAAAACTATTTCTTTCTACTCTAACACGTCTGACACCAAACGTGTGGGTTTTCCACACCAAGCAATCTTCCCATTTTCTGTGGATACCAACTGGGTATCCCACAATTTAATATAATTATGGCACTTCTATCTGGCATCCATCCAAACACCACAGTTAAGGACTCAGTCCCACAAGACTGCCCCTACTTGGGACAGCAGTCACAAGACTGGGCCTCCAGTACTTCTAACCAACGAGCTATAAGTCAGGAGTTCCCCTGACCCCCTCCTCAGGTTCAGTAATTTGCTAGAATGGCTCACAGAACTCAGGACAGTGCTTTACTTACTGTTACCAGTTTATTATAAAGGACACAACTCAGGAACAGCCAAATGGATGCATAGGGCAAGGTATATGGGAAGGGGCAGAGAGCTTCTGTGCCCTCTCTGAGCATACCACCCTCCCAGCACCTCAGTGTGTTCAACTGGGAAGCTCTCCAAACCTTTTGGTTTAGGATTTTTATGGAGGTTCCATTATAACAGTGTCAACTGAGAAAAAGAGGCAAAACTGAAAAAGACCTCTATCTGAGGTCTCGGAATTGCCATTTGGCAAGCACAGTTTCCAGAGTAACCAGAAAAGTGTCCTGCTCACATGGGAAAGCAAGAGGGGTTTTATGAGAAAGAAAGAGGGTAACTACAGGATATAAAGAGGAGAAAAGAACTGAATTCAGTGCTAACCAGTTGAGCTGCTTTTGGTGACTACCTAGTCGATTATTTTATAGGTGCTATCAAACAAAACTCCTCCTGGAATGCATTAGTCAATGTTTCTGTCTTCATAAAGGTCATGTCAACAGTTTTATGGTCTGAGGACCTGTTGTTCTGTTGGATTTTACAAGCAACTGTTTGTAATACAATGACCCCTTCCGGCCCAGTTCAAGAGTTCATTAGTTAGAAAGGAAAATAGAGCTTCAAAATGGAATCTCTCCTGTCTAAATATTTTATACAATTCCACAAAGGCACTCATGATTAAATCATGGGCCACTGATGATTAATTTAATCTCTACCTTCTGATGGGATCTGTTGCTTCCCGTGTGCCAAGCAGGGTCTCCCTCACCCTAGCTTTTTTTCCCTAAGGTCAGAAGACAGAGCAGCAACTCTTCCGAATGTGTTTTTGTCTTCCAGATTTCCCTCTTCCTACAGGCACAGGGGCTCGCCTACAAGAGACAAAGGTGAGCTCTACTTCTTGGTTCCCAAGAATAATGGGGAGTAAGCCAGTTTCCTGGATAGTCCCCAGAGCTTTCTTCTGAGAGGTGGGGGCAGAGGGGACTTGTGTGGGAATAACACCACAGTAAAAGCTGGGTCATCAACTGTGTGTAGCACATTTCATATGTTCCTGAGCCCTCTTCCCATGCATTATTCCAATCAGTTCATACTCTCTTGTGGGATAGAAGCCAAGTATTTTGAACCATTAAATGGATGATGAAGTCATGGCTCAAGTTCAGGTCAGTCCTGTGCTGCAGTGGACATTCTTTCAGCCGAGATAGGCTAAAATGTACATCCTGCCTCCCCCACACTAAAGCCCCACAAATAGTCTCTCTGTCCCCTTCCTTCTACACCCTACCTCTGCTGTGATAAATTTGACATCACTGCTGTCTGAAGCACCACACACAAGTCACTCAGTAATGTTCATAAGAAAAGTCTAACCTTCAGGACATGTTCCTTTCTGTAATCTAACAATCACATTTTGTGGTTGGTAGGGCAGGGATTTTCATCCAGAGGAACTTACATCTTAGACTGGGGAGTTCACAGATTATATGTTACATTATAGTATATATTATATTATAGTCATATTGTTGGGTACGTTCCAGGGGTCAAACCCCAAAGCTGCTAAAGACTGTTCCCTGGATGCTTGGTCTAGCATTCCTTCTTCAAGCCCCCTATCCCACTACCAGTGACAATGGCCAGAGGTCCTGGAGGAAGGCATCTGAAGCAGTAATCTGTGTCTCATTTTCAGGCGGAGTGCACTGGGAATATAAATAAGTGCTGGATTTTCTCTTACATCAAGCCAAGTGAACCCATATGTGGCAGTGACCAGGTTACTTACAGTGGTGAATGCCATCTCTGCTCCCAAATCCTGTAAGTCTTTTTATTCTTTCTCCCAGTCAGGAGGCTAAAGGTAGCCAAGATAGGAGTAACCTCTTCAGAACGCTTCCTACTGGTTAGATCTTCTCTCCAGTGACTCCTCCATGATCTGTTCCTCCATTTCTTCCATCTTCCCTTATGCTCTCAGAAGTGATCCCATTCACACAATTACAGAAACAGAAACCCATTGAGTCTAGAGTGTTCTGTCTGGCCTTGACAAGTATCAAGTGGAAAGTTCTCAGCAGCAACAAGCCACAGCATTCAGATCATGTGACTGCAGATGAGGGTTACCCTCAAGCCCCTCAAGCCAAAGAACAAAAGCCTGATGAAGAAGAGGAAGAGGTGCCGGGTGAAGAATCTTCCCAGCTGTCGCTTTATTGATTCTTGAATCGGTATTATCCTCTCAAACAACTTTCTTTAGCTTCCAACTTTCTTTTAGCTTTCACACTTTAGCTTTCACGGCTTGGTCTTTGGGCCCACCATATGTTAGACATGAAGTGGCCAATGCTTTGGTTCAAGAGGAACAGCAAGGTACAGAGGTTTTCATCAAGGAGGCTGCCTTACAGAGTTTGGAGGAGGATTCCCTGACATCTGCTTTCTCCTTTAAGGAAAAAGCAACACCCTTGGATGACTAAATTTTAGAGATTAAGTCCAATATTTCAAGAGAGAGAAAAAGCAGACAGGATGTGTAGATAAAATTTTCTTTCTCTCCTTCCTCTTGTCTTCTCCTTAAAAGAAGAAATAATAATCCTGGTCACGGGGGCACCTGGGTGGCTCAGTCAGTTAAGCGACTGCCTTCGGCTCAGGTCATGATCCCAGGGTCCTGGGATTGAGCCCCACATCTGGCTCCCTGCTCGGCGGGAGGCCTGCTTCCCCCTCTCCCGCTCCCACTGCTTGTGTTCCTGCTCTCACTGTGTGTGTCTCTCTCTCTGTCAATTAAATAAATAAAATCTTTAAAAAACTAAAAAAATAAAATAAGATTTATTGTTTAAAATAATCCTGGTCACAGTAAGAGATGTCAAGCTGGGCAGGATTGGACTTTCCTGCATGCCTTGCTGCATAAATACCAAAATTTACAGAACCCATAAAAAACGTGTGAGGTGAACAACTTTAGTGTCAGCCTCCATCACCGGTACAGACAGCTGACAATCAGAATGTACAGTCTGGGGAATTTAGAACATCACAGACCCATAGAAGGCTAAAACCAGGAGATACTTGAGAGATAGATGACTTTCAAAGAACTCACACTGACTAGTATTTTCTGAAATATATTCTTAGTGGTTAATAGGGGAATGAAAGGATTTTAATGTATAATAATCTAGTTTGGACTGATACCACATTAATTACCAAAGTATTTTTAAAAACTTTGCTCCTGATAGCTCCATTCTATCCCCTCCTTTGTATATTATTATCATGCAAATTACACCTTCATGCATGGATGCCCATCAATATAGATTTGTAATTATTGCTATTTTATTACATAAAATTTATGTAGTTGCCTTTTCAATCAGAGAGGAGAAAAAATTATAGACAAAACATACATTTATACTATCTTTTCTTTTTCCCTATATAGTTACCTTTACTGGTTCTGTTTCTTCATGTGGATTTGAGGTTCTAGTGTCTAGTGTCTTTTCACTTCAGCCTGAAGGACTGTCTTTAGTATTTTGAAGCAACAAGTTCTCATTTGGGTTGTTTCCTCATTTTAGCTACTGTGAATAGTGCTGCTATGAACCTTTATGTGAAGGTATGTACTTGAGCACCTGTTTTCAATGTTTGGGGTATAAACTTAGGAGCGGAACTTGCTGGGTCCTGTAGTAATTATATGTGTAACTTACTGAGAAGCCACCAAATGTTTCCCACAGGGACTGGACCATTTTAAATCCCTGCCAGCCACATTGAGGGTTCCAATTTCCTCACCTTCTCCCCAACGTTTTTTAATATCCATCCTGTGGATGTGAAATGATATCTCACTATGGTTTTAATCTACATTTCCCTAATGACTAATGATGTTAGGCATCTTCATGTACTCGTTGGCCATCTGTATACCTTCTCTGGAGACATGTCTATTTGAGTCTTTTGCCCCATTTTTAAAAAAGATTTTATTTTATTTATTTGAGAGAGAGAGAGCGAGCGAGAAACAGCATGAGAGGGGAGAGGGTCCGAGGGAGAAGCAGGCTCCCCACTGAGCCAGGAGCCCGACGTGGGACTCGATCCCAGAACTCTGGGATCATGACCTGAGCCGAAGGCAGACGGTTAACGACTGAGCCACCCAGGTGCCCATTTTTTTTACTTCATTCTGTCTTTTTATTTTTGAACTGTAAGAGTTCTCTATATATTCTTAATACTAAATATTATTATTTGTAAATATATTCTCCCATTCTGTAGACTGTCTTCCACTTTCCTGATAATGTATTTTGATGCACAAAGTTTTGAATTTTGATCAAGTCCAATGTATATATATATATATTTTTTTTTTTCCAGCTGCTTCTTCTGCTTTCAGTGTCATACCTAAGGAGCCTCTGTAAAATCCAAGGGCATGAAGACTTACCCCTATGTTTTCTTCTAAGAGTTTTATAGTCTTGGCTATTACATTTAGGTTGTAGGGATGCCTGGGTGGCTCAGTCAGTTAAGCATCTGCCTTCAACTCAGGTATGGTCCCAGGGTCCTGGGATCCAGTCCCACTGGCCTCCCTGCTCAGGGGGGAGCCTGCTTCTCCCTCACCTTCTGCTGTTCCCCCTGCTTGTGCTTTATCTCTCTCTCTGTCAAATAAATAAAATCTTTTTTTTTAAGAATTTTTTTATGTATTCATTTGAGACAGTGAGATACAGAGAGAGAGAGAGCAGGAGCAGTGGGGAGAGGGAGAGGAAGAGGGAGAAGCAGACTCCCTGCTGAGCAGGGAGCCCGATGTGGGGCTTGATCCCAGGACCTGGAGATCATGACCTGAGCTGAAGGCAGACGCTTAACCATCTGTGCCACCCAGGCACCCCAATAAATAAAATCTTTAAAAAAAATTTAGGTTGTAGATCTATTTTTCAGTTAATTTTTGTTATGGTGTGAGACAGAGGTCCAGCTTCATTCTTTTGCATGTGATTATCTAGTTGTCCCAGCACCATTTGTTGAAAAGACTATTCCTTCTATCACTGAGAGGCCTTGGCACCCTTGTCAAAAATCAATTTGTCACAGATGTTTGAATTTATCCTGCACTCTCAATCTCATTCCATTGTTCTTTAGGTCTATCCTAATGCCAGTGCCACACAGTTTCTGTATCATGGTAGTAAGTTTTTGAAATTGGGATTTTGGGGTTCTCCAACTTTTCTTTTTTTCAATGGTTCTGGCCACGCAGGACCTCTTGCAACTCCATATGAATTTGAAAGTAAGCTTTTCCATTTCTACAAAAAAAAAAAAATGCCATTGGTATTTGGATAGGGATTACATGGACTTTGTAGATTGCTTTCGGTAGTATGGACATTTCAACAACATTAAGTCTTCCAGTCCATGAGCATGGGAGAGTTTCCATTTATCAGGACTTCATTAATTTCTTTCAGAACTGTTTTTTAGTTTTCAGTGTACAAGTCTTTCACCTCCTGAGCTACATTTATTCAGAAGTATTTTATTTTTTTGGATGCTATTGTAAATGGGATTGTTGTTGTTTCTTTGTTTTTTAAGTAGGCTCCATGCCCAGCATGGGACTTGAACTTATGACCTCAGGAGAGTTGCATGCTCTACCAACTGAGCCAACCAGACTCCCCCGTAAATGGAATTTTTTTTTTAATTTTTTTTTTAGAGATTTTATTTATTTCAGACAGAGAGCGAGAGCATGAGCGGGGGTGGGGGGTATAGGAGCAGAGGGAGAAGCAGACTCCCCACTGAACAGGGAGCCTGACGCAGGGCTCAATCCCAGGACACTGGGATAATGACTTGAGCCGAAGGCAGATGCTTAACCAACTTGAGCCAGCCAGGCGCCCCTGGAATTGTTTTATTAATTTTATTTTCAGCCTATTCATTGTTGCTATATAGAAACACAACTGATTTTCATGTGTTGATCTGTACCCTGAAACAGTGCTGAATTTATTAGCTTTAGTAGTTTTTATATGAATTCTTTGGGATTTTCTATATGTAGAATCATGTCATCTTCAAATAGAGATAGTTTTACTTCTTCCTTTCCAATTTGGATCTCTCCCCCTACCCCAGCTTTATTGAGGTAAAATTGACAAATGAAATTTTGGATGCCTTTAATTTCTTTTTCTCGCCCTGGTTAGAACTTTCAGCATAATGTTGAATATTGATGGTGAAAATGGGTATCTTTGTCTTGTTTCTGATCTTAGAAAGAAATCTTTGTCTTTCACCATTGAGTATGATATTGCTGTGGGTTTTTCGTAAGTGTTGTTTATCATGTCAAGGAAGGTCCCTTCTATTCCTTGTTTCTGAGTGTTTTTATTATGAAAAGGTGTTGAATTTTGTCAAATAAGGGATTTTTTTAATATAAATTGAGATGAACATGAGCTTTTTACCTCCTTCATTCTATTAATGTGATGCTATTGCATTGGTTGATATTTTTGGGTTGAACCACCCTGCATTCTTGGGATAAATCCTGGTCACAGTGTCTAATTCTTTTAATATGCTGTTGGGTTCAGCTTGCTATAGTTTAGTTGCGAATTTTTACATCTATATGCATAAGGGATTTGGTCTATAGTTGTGTGTGTGTGTGTGTGTGTGTGTGTGTGTGGTGTGTGTGTGTGGTGGTGGTGGTGTGTGTGGTGTGTGTGTGTGTGTGGTGGTGTGTGTGTGTGGTGGTGGTGGTGGTGGTGGTGGTGGTGGTGGTGGTGGTGGTGGTGTGTGTGGGTGTGTGTGTGTGATGTTTTTGTCTTTGCTATCATGGTAATTCTGGCTTCATAGAATGATTAGCACGTGTTTTTTCCTCCTCCATTACTTGAGTTTGAAAAGGATTGGTATTTGCTCTTAAATGTTTGGTAGTGTTCGCTAATGAAGAAGATACCTGGTCCTGAACTTTTCTTTATTAAGAGGTTTTTTATTACTGATTCAATCTCTTTACTTGATACAGGTCTGTTGAGATTTCCTATTTCTTCTTGAGTCAGAGTGTTTCAGTAATTTGTCCATATTTCTTCTAATTTGTGTTTTTCTAGGGATTTGTCCATTTCATCTAGATTATCTAACTGTTGACATAACAATTGTTCATAGTATTCCTTTATAATCATTTTTATTTCTGTAAGGTCAGTAGTAATGTCTTAGTCTTATCTTTCATCAAATTCATACTTTAATTTTATTGCATATTCTTTTTATGATACTCTGGATTTCTACTTAAATATTCAAGATTATTTTTAATTTTCTATATTTAAGGCTGAGTATGTTTCACATATCAAATATCTTTGACAAATAAAGATCTATAACAATAGGGATTTTTAAATATTTGCTACATAAGAATTCACTATAAGCAGTGTTTTTCCTTCTCAAACTTAGCTAAAGATTATCAAGTGAAATTTAGTCATAATTTATAATATGCCATAAAGCAAAAATAACCATTTCAAAATATAATTTCTTTCAGATACAAAGGGCTTAACATAACTAAACTGTACGATGGACCATGTGTAAGTAAAGTCACTCTCATTTTTCATTTTTAGGAGTAAACCAGATATACTGATATGTTGTAGAGAGCTTTAAATGTTTTGCTATAAAAAATTTCAAACATAAAACTAGATACAATATAATATCATATGCCTATCATACCAATCCAACAAAGTATAAAGTGTTTGCCACATTTCCTTCATTATTCTTTTTTTTTTTTTTGTCTAAATATATTAACGCACGTCTTAGACATCAGGTCATTTTACTAAGAAGTATGGACATTTCCTTACATGCCCACAATGCTGTAATCACACCTAATTAGTACCCTGTCATCTTCTAATATGTATTTCATGTTCAAATTTTCCGAGCCATCTCAAATATAATATCTTCTGGGGAAATAAGAGTATTTCTGCCTAATAATTCAGTAGTTAAGAACATCCAGTCCACCTTTCTGTTCCCTGCCATACCCAATTTCTGGGATATTTTTCTTAAAGATTTATTTGAGAGAGAGAGAGAGAGAGCATGCACGAGCAGAGGGGAGGAGCAGAGCGAAAAGCAGACTCCCCACTGAGCAGGGGACACTCGATCCCAGGACCCTGGGATCATGACCTAAGCCGAAGGCAGACACTTAACTGAGCCACCCAGGCTCCCCCCCCCAATTTCTGGTATATTGATAAAAGACACTAACTGGAACATGAAAGGTTATTCAGAGAGTGAATGGACCAGGTCTTGCTTAGCTCTGGCCTAGATATTGTGTCTTTGACTTCAGGGTCATAGGGCCAAAGCAAGAACTCAGCTGATGCCATAAAGATCATTGTAGAGTTATGAAGCACAGAAACAAGACTGGGGAAAGTCATCTTGGAACAAAATATAAAAAACGTGGAAGGTAAAGCAGGTAAAAAAGAAATTATATACTTTGGTAATAATTTTATGACAATATCTTCTGACACAATCTCAACAAGTTGACAAGACTCAACTGATGTATAGACCAGCATACATATTACTCACTTGGGGAAGGTCTATAACCTGAAAGTTCTCTAGTTCTACTAGAGAGAAATATAAAGACTTTTAGGCACTTCCATGATTTGGGGTAACTATAAAGAGACCTTACATTTCCTCTACCTCTGTCAGATGCCTTTGCCTGGGCTAATTCATAAAAAATCCTGCTGAATCCCCTTCTCTTATATCTGGACCATAGCCCTTTCCAATTAAACTTCTGGTCTTATGTCTTTTTCAAGTTTGTAACTTCAAAGAGATGCTTTTAATCTTAAGAATATCAATAAGATGGTGTCTGAAAGCTTTCTGCTGGCAGAATTTCTTTTCGCTCAGAAAGGTTGGTCTTTTGTTTCAATAAGACCTTCAGCTGATTGGATGAGGTCCACCCACACTGTAGCAGGTAATCCTGGATTAAATGTTAAATGTCTTTTTAATTGAGTTTTTTAAATTCTAATATAGTTTATACACAGTATTATATTAGTTTCAGGTGTACAATATAGTGATTCAACAATTCTATACATTACTCAGTGTTCATCATAAGCGTACTCCTTAATTCCCATTAGCTATTTCACCCATCGCCCCCACTCACCTTCCCTGTGGTAACCATCAGTTTGTTCTCTAGAGCTAATGGGGGTGCCTGGGTGGCTCAGTCAGTTAAGCATCTGCCTTCAGCTTAGGTCATGATCCCAGAGTCCCAGGATCAAGCCCCACATCAGGCTCCCCACTCAGCGGGGTGTCTGCTTTTCCCTCTGGCCCTCCCCCCCTCATGCTCTCTCTCTCTCTCTCAAATAAATAAAATCTTTTAAAAAAAAGTCTGTTTCTTGTTTGTCTTTTTTTCCTTTGCTCATTTGTTTCGTTTCTTAAATTCCACAGATGAGTGAAATCATATGGTATGTGTCTTTCTCTGACTTATTTTGCTTAACATAATACCCTCTAGTTCTATGTCATTGCAAATGGCAAGATTTCATTCTTTTTTTTTTTAAGATTTTATTTATTTGACAGAGAGAGAGACAGCAGGAGAGGGAACACAAGCAGGGGGAACGGGAGAGGGAGAAGCAGGCTCCTGGCTGAGCAGGGAGCAGGGTGGGCTTAGCCACAAACTATTAACACTATTAAGGGGATTCTGAAATTGTGCTGGAGGCAAGATCAGTCCACAAAATCAGTAAGAGTTCTTTACAGCAGTAACACCCAATTAAAAAATAAAAAATAATACATCACTCAAAATAGAAACAAAAACTATGAAGTATCTGGAAATTAACTATAAAGAATAAAAATACTCAGGGCTTCCAAAGAAAAAAACTTTAAAACTCTAAGGGTATTTAAAATCATATGAATAACGGAGAGACTGTCCACGCTCCTAGATCATAACTTAAGTAATATGATTGTTAGTTTTTTCTAAACTATTCTAAAAATTCATTTCATTCCCAATCAATATTTCAGTTGGGTTGAAGATCTCTGATAAATAAAGGACACTATGGTAAGTTAGTAGACAGCTGACAGAACCAGAGGATATTTGCCATTCCTAAAAACAATAAGCTAATATTGAGAATGTGTGTCTAAATAAGCAGCAAGAAAACATACAGCAAACCAACAGGAAAATAGGCAGAGGCTATGGTTTTATACAAGAAAGATAAAATCTAATTAGCATAAGAAAGATGTTCAGAAGCTCGTGAATAACCAGACGGGTTCAAATTGAAACAAGATACCAATTTGCACTTGTTATACGAGTAAAAATCAGAAAGCTGGGTCATGTCCAATGCTGTACTCTCATGACATGTAGTAAGAGTGAAGACTGTCCTAGCCACTCTTTTTTTTTTTTTTTTTAAGATTTTATTTATTAGAGAGACAGCAGGAGCAGAGGGAGAGGGAGGGGGAGAAGCAGATGCCCTGCTGAGCAGGGAGCCCAATGTGGGGCTTGATCCCAAGACCCTGGGATCATGACCTGAGCTGAAGGCAGCTGCTTAACCGACTGAGCCACCCAGGCACCCCTGTTACAGCCACTCTTGAGGAGCAATCGACCACTTCCTAGGCAAAGTAAGAAATTAAATACACGCATATCTAGCGGGCCAGCATTTCCAAACCTAGGAAATCACAAAGCAATTCTCTCATAGCTTTGTAAAGTGACATACATGTTTATTGCAGTATTATTTGTGGTGGCAGGTGGCCATTTTGAAGGCAGCCTGGGTGAGACTAGTCCAGAAATCAACTAGTAAACTGTGGAAGGTGTCTTCATAGAGGTCCATGCAGCTTTCAGAATAAAACAGATGTCCACTTTGGCAGTGTGAGTAGATCTCACAATATTGCACTGAGCGAAAAAGAGAATAATTCAAGTACCTCACTACCATTATGTAAACTAAAAATAACCACAAACAGTACATATTTTATGCAAACACATAAATAAAAAGAGACATACTGAACTCATTAAAATGTTTGGCTGTAATATGAGGAGAAAGGGAATAAATGAATAAATGAATGAATGAACGAATAGTGGCCCCTCCCCACAGCCCTTTACCAAAGCACGGTGGAAACTGTTTTCGACAAGATCGAAAAGAAAATAACAATATCCTTGGTGGGAGGACTAACAGTTATCACTTATCGACTGCTAGCTGTGTACCTTGTCCTGGGTCCCATGCTTTGCCTGTATCTCCTCCCCCATGTTTCTACAGCCCTCACCATGAGGCAGGTGTTGCTATTAGCTACATTTCATATTGAAAGATGGAGAGGTCTACAGAGGGATGTGACTTGCCCAAGGCCACACAGCTAGGAATGGGCAGGGCTGAGTCTTGAACCTGGCTGGTCAGCCTCCAGACCCTGTTAATAGCACTTTCTATGCTGCCCATGGCACCCTCAGAGGCCTCCGACCAGATTCTACTTCACCAATGTCACTGCCTCTATCCTCCACCTTTCTGCCCCCTGGCTCTCCTGGGGTTCAAAGACTCACATAGCCATCTGCGTCCTTAGCTCTCCTCTTCTCTTCCCACTTCCACTCTGTGCTCCTGTTCTTCATTGACATTAGAATGTCTCTAGTCTGCCTTAATTCACAGAATAATGGTTTAGCCATTCCTCCTGCAGGACTGTGGGTGTAGTTATCAATGTGGTAGTTTTTCTCTTAACTTTCCCAAATTTGATTTCTCTAAGCCGATACTTCCCTTGCAGGAAAACTCCTGAACTTACCGTGAAGAATTATAGAACTTGCTGAATCCCCCGACGATCAAGGGAAACTTAATGGTTGTCACTTCCAGTATCATCCCCTGTGGAGGAGAATGCTGATGCTGGAGGAAACCAATGGTTAGAGGATCAAACTCCTTGATGTTTGCTTCTTCAATAAATGATTCTCAGTAGAAATTCTGGCTGGCAAATATTTCTCTTCGTTAATCAGAATCTGTTAAAAATATCAACTATTCTGTGTTCGCATCCCAAAACTACAGGACTTAGGCCATAGATTCTCTCTGTTCTCATACAGATTGTGAGCAAATGACCCCAGAAATCTAAACGATGGGACAGGTGCCTCAAGAGCAGCTAAAGATACAACTCGAGGGCTCGGGTCATTATGGAGCTGAATATGCGTCATGTGAGTGACACAGATTTCAATACACCAGGATCTGGTTTCAGCAATTTCAACCATACCATAAAAGAGAGACTTTTATCCAAAGAAAACATATTGGGCACAAATACTGCCTGGCCACAGTATGGTTTCTAAATACTATACAAGCACTAACTTACTTAAGCCTCACTACAAACTTAAGAAGTACATCCTCATTTTACAGACAAAGGAATGGAGGCTTAGAGAGTTGCACACAATTCCACACTGAGGATTCTACTAGAACAAACTGCATAGATCCTTATATAGAACATACAGTAATGGTCCTAGGGAAACACATATGTACACATGTACACATTAAACTGAGAAAGGATGAGGAAATACATGCTTGTGTTAATATATGTTTATTTCTTAACATGCTTTAATGCTTTTCCGCTTTCCCAAAATTGTAAGTTGCAGACTAATGATATCACTTAAGACTAAGGACATTTACTCGACACAATCTAGAAGTTATAGTCATTTGCTCCAATTTCTTGTCACTTCTTAGGACACAGCATAAAAAGAATGAAAAGAATAGAATGAGATTCTTATCAGAAGTTCTGAAATGAACCCCAGGCAACATGCAGTAAGAATGAAAAGCCTCCCAAACTCAGAAATTCTGATGCAAAACTAGAATTAGGAACCACTGGACTCAATTGTCTTCTTGAGGTCCCATGCAACAAGAGTCCTACAAAAAAAAAAAAACAAGAGTCCTACAATTCTAAAGAGAAAATTGCTTATATCTGATGGCACTGGGTGGTTAGTGTAAACATGTCTTTTCCTCAGATATGAGAGACCAGACAATGTCTATAGAAATAAAAGAAGTGGACAGAGATTTAATATGAAGATAAAATTGTTTAAGATGCAAAGAGGGGATGGACGCCTGGGTGGTTCAGTTGGTTAAGCGACTGCCTTCGGCTCAGGTCATGATCCTGGAGTCCTGGGATCGAGTCCCACATCGGGCTCCCTGCTCAGCGGGGAGTCTGCTTCTTCCTCTGACCCTCTTCCCTTTCATGCTCTCTAGCTCTCATTCTCTCTCTCAAATAAATAAATAAAATCTTTAAAAAAAAAAAAGATGCAAAGAGGGGGCACCTGGGTGGTTCAGTCATTAAGTGTCCGCTTTCAGCTCAGGTTATGACCCCAGGGTCCTGGGATCGAGCCCCACATCCGGCTCCCTGCTCAGCAGGAAGCCTGCTTCTCCCTCTCCCACTCCTCCTGCTTGTGTTCCCTCTCTCGCTGTGTCTCTGTCAAATAAATAAATAAAATATTAAAAAAAAAAAAAAGACGCAAAGAGGAGGGGCGCCTGAGTGGCTCAGTCAGTTAAGCACCAAACTCTTGATTTCAGCTCAGGTCATGATCTCAGGGTTGTGGGATCGAGCCCCACATCACACTCTGTGCTCAGTGTGGAGTCTGCTTCAGATTCTCTCTCCCTCCCTCTCTCGCTCTCAAATAAATAAATAAATAAAATCTTTTTTTAAAAAAGAGGCAAAGAGGAGATGAGATTAAGGGACAAAGTAGAAACCTCCCCTGAATTCATGTTAGTGGGCTTGAATCTGTTCCAACATGCCCCGAACACATGCATAAAATGACATCTGTATGATAATACCACCACAAAGGAGGAGGTGGATGGAGTTACACAGAAGCAAACTTTTATACAGCATTAAAATTAAGTTGAGGGGCGCCTGGGTGGCTCAGTCGTTAAGCGTCTGCCTTTGGCTCAGGTCATGATCCCAGGATCCTGGGATCGAGCCCCGCATCAGCCTCCCCGCTCTGCGGGAAGCCTGCTTCTCCCTCTCCCAGTCCCCCTGCTTGTGTTCCCTCTCTCGCTGTGTCTCTGTCAAATAAATAAATAAAATCTTTAAAAAAAATTAAGTTGGAATTAACATGAACTAAACTCTTATATGTTAAGATGTTAATTGTAATCCCCAGGGCAATCATTAAGGAAATAACTAAAAAATCTAATAAAAGAGGGGCGCCTCAGTGGCTCAGTCAGTTGAGCATCCAACTCTTGATTTCAGCTCAGGTCATGATCTCAGGGTCATGGGATTAAGCCCCATGTTGGGCTCCGTGCTAAGTGTGGATCTTGCTTGAGATTCTCTCCCTCTGCCCCTCCCACTCACACATGCGCACACACATTCTCTCACCCCAAATAAAAAAGTAAAAGAAATGACAAGGGAATTAAAACAGTACTCTGAAAAATATTTAACACACAAGAAAAGGCAACAACAGAGAAACAGAGGAACAAAAAAGACATAAGACAAATAGAAAACAAATTACAAAATTACAGAGGACAATTCTACCTTATCCACAACTACATAAATGGATTAAACATTAAAATCAAAAGCAGAGATTGACAGAATGAATAAAAACATGATCCAATTAGATGCCAGCTACAAGAGACACATTTTGGATTCTAAGACACAAATAGATTGAAAATAAAAGGATGAAAAAAGACTCATACAAAACAGTAACAAAAAGAAACCTGATGTGGCTATACTAATATCAAACAAAGTAGAATTTATCCAAAAATTGTTACCAGAGACAGAGGATATTTTATAATGATCAAAGAGTCAATCCAGCAAGAAGACATATAAACATTTTTGCAACTAAAAATAGAGCCCCAAAATACATGAGGCAAATTAAAGAAATAAATAGACAATTCCACAATAACAGCTGGAGGTTTCAACATTCCATTTTCAGTCCTGGATAGAGGAACTAAGCAGAAGATCCAAAGTAAAAGAGAAGACTGGAGTAACTATCCCTGTACAGACATCACAGACCTAACTAGACATCTATAGAACGCTTCATCCAACAACAGCAGAATTACACATATTTCTCAAGTGCACATGAAATATTCTCCAGGATAAACCACATCCTGGACCATTAAAAATGTTCAATAAATTTGAAAGGATTGAAATCATACTAAATATATTCTCTAATCACAATGGACTAAAATTAGAAATCAATAGCAGAAGGAAATACCTAAGAAATACCTAACAAAACTATTGGCAAATACCTAACAAACCTAGGTACATACTTCGCTTCCAAGCCAGTAATCTCACTCCTAGGAATCTACTACTCTGAAGACACACCTCTATACAAAAATATATATGTGCAAGGTTATTCACTGAAGCGTTGTTATTGCAAATAATTGAGAACAACCCAAATGGGGCGCCTGGGTGGCTCAGTCGTTAGGCATCTGCCTTCGGCTCAGGTCAGGATCCCAGGGTCCTGGGATCCAGCCCCGCATCAGGCTCCCAGGGTAAACCAGAAACAAAAAAGAATGGTTCCCTGTAGGGAGTAGGTGGGGAAATGATGGAAAGAAATAGGGAAGGGGAACAAGATAGCAGGAATGAGGGGGGAGCAGCACTTCTCTGAGCATATCTTTTGGTACAGCTCCCTTGAAACCACAGTTATGTTTCACATACACAAACATAAACAATTAAAACCAACCAGGATGTGGGGGGACTCGAGATGGAATACAAACACTAAGGATTGCACTAGCTGTGTTTTAAATTGCAGAACCACACTGAAGGGGGTAGGGAAGAAAATAACCAAGCTAAGTAATTTTATGGAACAGTATCTTGACTGGCTACGGTAAGGCTAAAGACAAGAACTCTACATAAATGCTATAATCCAGTTGGTAATTGTTGAGGGAGATGCTGGACTTTGTGGGGGACATAACAGATTTGAGATGAGGACTATATTTTAAGGACAGATGTGCTGCAGGCAATTGGGAGCGACTGGAGCTCCAAAGAACGTCAGGGAGAGTCATACACCCTCGCCTAATAGATCACAAGTCTTTAGTTCTGCATTAAGAAATGACTCCTCCGGACGCTCCATTCAAGACAATTAGAACTCTAATCCAAAGAGCAGAAGACAACTCATTTCTTCTTTTGTAATTTGCCTGGACATGTTTTCACTTTATCAATTTGTAGAGTCGTATTTATTAGCCATTGGGTAAGGGACATTTATTTATTGTAGTTGCCAACAAGCTATAATTGTTTACAATACAGTCTATAGTTCATTCTTGGTCTTTTATGACATTTATTTACTTATTTAAGTGGCCTAGCCTTTCCTTTATGGCCTCTAGACCATATCTTGCTTGGGAAAGTCTCCTCACCACGAAGGATGTAAAAATATTTTCTTAAATTTCATTCCAACATTTTCATCATTATATTTCACTTTTACCCATTTAAAGTCAGGCAGAATTTATCATGTATGTGGTTGAGGTTAAAGTGTAGGTTTCCTTCCAGATGAATTCTCAACCTTATGAACATTACTCTTTCCCATGGAATACCATTGACTTTTATATATACATATACTTCACTATTTGATGGAAGTTTCTTATATTTATAAGAAATATATTTTGTAAGATAAGTCTATACCCAATCATTTTTCTTTTTAAAAATAATTTTGACTGTTTTTCAAACACTTATTCTTCTATACACAAGACCCTCATTCTGAAAGTTTTGTCCGTGACTGACAATCCTATTCCAATGCCAAAATTTTAATTATTGCAGTTTACATTTAATATCTAAGCACTATCTCATTACTCCCATTTCTTAAGGTTTTCTTTCCTGCTTTTTCCTGTCATCTTTAAAAATATTTTCTTAAATATTCCCCGATCTCATTTGTAATATTGCTTTTAACTGCCGGCATGATGCTTGAAATGTTTTGTATTGTGATCCAGGTGATGGTTACTCAGGTGTAGATATATTTAGAAGGTGCATACTTAAGATTTGTTCACTTTGCTGTATGTGTAACCACAGAAAAATTTTAAAATAAACTTGTATTTTTTTTCATTTTGAAAAATCTCTTGCTTATTAACTCTGCCTTTTTTATTTTTTCTAACTTGTAGAGATGGATGGAGCTTAGATGATGGATTCTTCAGCCTTCTTTTCTAATATATGTATTTTAGGTTTCAGCAGTATTCTTCAAATTAAAGCAAATTATACCTAAGGGCAAGGTACATACAGAAGTCACATAAGCTTAAGCAGGATAAAGCACCTCCTCAGTACTATTAGTAAATGTTTTCTATCACTACTGTTAGTTGTCCTTTGCCTCTTATGTATGCATAGGGACCCTGGTGGTGGGGAAGGGGTTGGGAATGGGACAAAGGGGAGGATTCTGGGATTCCACCTTTATCAGAGCATGGACTTCTTCTGTCCTCTCCATGAGGGAAGAAGATTTGTGCCTGTTTCTTCAAGTTTGGTTCATGGTGGAAGACTGAGTTCTGGGATCCCTTCTAGGTGAGGGTCTGGAATTTGGGGAAAGAGCTGGTTTCATATAGGTTCCTGTTTTTGTTCAGCTGGGTTGTTAGCTGGTTTCTGGGCTTCTCCTGGAATCCCAGTGATTGTGCTAGGGAAATTGGGGGAATGGTAATGCTGGCTATGACTTCTATCTCCTGGGTTATGGTGGTCATTGTATTGCCGAGGTTTCTTTTGCTGTGTCTTAGGACAAGGGCTTTATTGAGCCATCCATGTTTCTTTTGCTGTGTCCTAGGGCAAGGGCTTTACTGAGCCATTCATCTGTGTCTGAGAGCTTTACCACTTACTAAGGACAGTTCTCTTCCATCATGGGTCTAGGATGACCTGCTGACTGAGGCTACTGTGTTGGGACATAGAAGTATGGTCACAATGACTGGGACTTTCATTGCCCATCTTCTGAGATTTGAAGGCTTGTTCAGGCTTGCTGCTAGTCTAACACATCCTGTATTTAGGGTTTTTCTGGCTTTTTTTTTTCTTCTGGTTTTCTAGGAGTCCTGTTGTTTCATGTTCTGTGCCTGGTGGATTAATTTGCTGGCATTCATTCACTATGTCCTCTGACCTACGCAGTTTAAGTTGCTGCAATTCCCCTGGTCTGTGGCTTATGGTAGGGTGAAGTACTGCCTTGTCATTTGTGCAGTCAGGGTTGGGGGTCTGGGGTTCCAGGATCCTGGAGGTTAGCAGTTTATGGGTGAGGGTTCAAAGGTTAGAATCCATAGGTCAGGATTTAGGGATTAAGGGCAGATTACAAGTTTAGAAGATAAGTATCAGGGCCTCAGGATCTAGAAACCAGGTCTAAGGTTAAAGGGTTAGAAGTTTAGGGACTAGGGCTTGGGTTAGGGTTAGAAAGTAGTATCAGAGGAGTTAAGGTTAGAGTGGTGGTCAGGGACTGTGGTGGATTAGATGTTAGGGCTGTGGCAAAGGCCTGAGGTTTAGGGCTTCAGTTTAAGGATCAAGGGTCAGAGTTACAAGGTCAGTGTCAGAAGAGAATGAGTCAGGGTCAGAAGAGCAAGGTTTAGGTTACAAGTTAAGAGTTAGATCACTGCCAGAGGTGCAGTTAGGGGTCAGAATATAGAATTTAGAGTAAAAGGTTACGTACTAGGGTTGGAATTTGCTAGGGCTAGGGAGGCAGAGTGAGGGTAACTTCTCTTTTTTCCTTGCTGTGGGCAGATCGTCCAGGAAGATAGAGGCTTCAGGTTCTACGGTTCTATAAGCCCCAGCTCCCAGAGGATACATGTCACGGTTTCACACTAACTATTCCATTGTACACCCGATTTGACTGTGGCAGCACTGGGCCCGGAGGTTCAAAAGATCAGGAGGAGAGCGAGGCCCATCTCCGTCTCCTGCGGGCACTTCCCCAGATCCGAAAACTCTGGAGTCCCCTGCACTTGGCTCAGGGGACTCACCTTTCCTCCTCCAAAGCAGCCTACACACACACACACACACACACACGCACACGCACACACGCAGCGAAGAGGCAAGTGGATCTGGAGGGCAGCTAGCCGGATTTTCCTCTCATTAATAAAGCCAGAAGAAAGGGTGGGCTAGAGTAACAAAGATAGGTACAGGTACTGAGGAAAACCAGAGAAGGGTAATGGGAAAGAGAATGCTGGGCGAGGGTGTGGCTTTCGGCCGTGAAATCGGGCCAGGCTCTCTGAGGAGGTGACTCAATGCTGAGCGAATGGAGCAATACTGGGTAGAAGAGCCTTCAGGCAGAATGAGCAGCTCCTGTGGAGGCCCTGAGGTGGGAACAAAGTGGTGGAATGGTAGGAGTGAGGGAAGAGCGGTTTGTGAGGAAGGAACAGGGGTCAGCAAAGGCCAAGTCAGGTCGTGCATTAAGGGCCATGGTGAGGAGTTTGGCTTTTGTTCTCAGTAGAGCAGCAAAACACGGAAGTGCTTTAGGCTGGAGAGTGATGTGACCTGCTTTATGCATTAAAAAGATCAATATGGGGGCACCTGGCTGGCTGTCAGTGGAACGTGTGACTCTTGATCTCTGGGTTGTAAGTTTGAGCCCCACAATGGGTGTAGATTACCTAAAAATATATATTTATTTTAAAAAATAAAAATTAAAAGATCAATCTGATGGCTGTATGAAAAACAAGCCACAGAAGGGATAGACAGTACATGAAGGGATGAGGCTGGCTTCGGCTAGGAGATGGCCAGAGGTGATTTGATTTAATGTACAGCTGAAGGTTAAGTGGACAGGTTTGCTGAGGGATTGTTGAGGGGAGTCTGGCAAAAAATGAAACCAAGAATCATGCCTGAGTTTTTGGAAAACTGGATGGCTAACGGCAGGAGTGCAGCTCAGGGGATTGAAAGTTGTTTTATAACATTTATGGCAAAAGAAACAATACACACTTCATCTAAAAAGTGAGTGTGAGAGTGTTTAAATATTTTTTTTAATGGAAAATATGTTTCAGCAGTTGTGAGCAGAGATGGTGATTCAAAGTTAGAAACTTCTATCAGGATTTTTATTCTTAAAAGTAAATGCTCTCAGTTATGATCCACTTGGTTTGTGAATATTCATTAGCTAAACCTGACTAAACTAACCCTTGGGACTTAATCTCCTGATTAAACAGGCCAGTGAGTAAACAGGATATAAAATGGGTTCCAAATTTTTGTATTAGTATCTAGGATTCCCTTGCTCTTTTGGGCACTGTCTGCTAATATTCAGGGGTTTAAATACTGTTATACAGCCAATGCCCCCAAAACAACATTCAACTCATGTTGCCACCTCGGAAGGAAACTGAAACCCTCAGGGCTAACGTGGACCAGAGCTGAGTCTGATTAAAAGGGAGAAGGTCAGAGATTCTGAGAAGGGAAATAGCAGACCTGGCCTGATGATGGGGCTTACAAAGGATACTGATAAGACATTATTCATCCAGAAACAACCTGACACATACACCTCACTGGAACTCTAGAGGTCTTCTGGAGAACCCAGAAGCAAGTGAAGTTGATATTTTATAATCCATTTAGTTGCCCCAGGAAAGAATACTGGCTCTTTGTTGGCTGCTAGCTGATGAGCAGTCTACCCACAGGAAACAAAAGCTACAACTTTCACACAATCTGTGGTTTTTCCTTCTTCCCTCTCTACTCTTTCTTATACATAAATCGTTTTTGCTGCTAGATTAAATCAATTATTGTTTTCCCTTATATACAAGTAGTTTTTCTTAAGTTTATGTATTTATTTAAGTAATCTCTACACTCAACATGGGGCTTGAACTCACGACCCTGAGATCAAAGAGTTGCTGATTTTTCGACTGAGCCAGTCAGGCGCCCCTTTATAAACAAGTTTTTAAATTACTGACAGGGGAAGGATTGGTCTTTGACCTTGTCTTCCGTCTGCATTCTTTCCCATGGTCGGTTCTTCACTGACGTATTTCCGACTATCACCACTCTGATAACTCCCAAACCTAACTATCCAACCGCCACCAAGCTAGTTCTGCTTGAATGTCCCACCATCACTCCAAACTCACCACATCCCAAATGAATTCATTTTCATCTTTAAGCCAACCTCTTAACCAATTCCCAAACACACAGGCTGAAACCAAAGAGTTATTTTCAACTCTATTAGAAAGGGAATGCTTCCTGGACTGATTCCTTGGGTCCACGAGGATTTCCTCTATACACTCCTGAACTCTTAGGGTAACTCTCGTCCCCTGGCTGAAGCTTCAGGGACAGAGAGCCAGGTTAAGTGTAGCTTTGCCCTTTTTTCTGTTCCTTATTTCAGAAGCCAGCTGCCCACAAGTTCTGCTGCTCTGTGTTGGAAGTTTTACAGGAATTGTAAAATTCTGGCAGGGGTGGAGGGATGGGATTAATGAATGAAAAGATTCCTTTTCAAAGGAATGTTAGGATCTCTTGTTTTGGCAGAGAACATAAAAGAGAAACCTGGTGAGGAATTTGGGAGTGAAATATCACATACAAGTTGAGGCTATGATGGGACCAGCACTTGAGGCATTTCAAACACTTTTCCCAAGTTGGCCATGTGGAAATGCTGGCCACTTTGTTCACTGGCAAGAGTTTTTATAACTCCGATTTTATATACAGGCAAGGATGAATGAGTACCTTAGTGAAATGCCAGTCACATGGCTCAGCAAAGGCACTGTCCTTACACAAGCACTACGGCTTAAGCACGTCAGAGTTAAGGTGTGGGCACTGACCTTGGCCTTAGCACAGACCCACTGCCTTCCCTTGTGGGGGCATCTGCAAAGCCTAAGCAGCAGAGAAGACCCTTGGTGAGCAGGCCCTGCTGAGGCACAGCCTGGACTACAGGGAAGTCTTTCCCTATACACGCCTTTTAGATATTGGGGTAAAAGAAGTACTTGGTCCTTTACTATGTTTTTTAGCTAGTTCGACAGGCCAGGGGCTTTAAAATGCAATTAAATTCCACACATGCTAAGGAACACAAGTGTGTAAGCTCCAAACTTTGTTAGTCCCAGTCCAGCAGAAACCATGAAAAGGCTGTCCCAAATTCCATCCCTTATGCTCTGAGCTAGACTCAAAGCCAAAGGCTAAAACCAGAAGAATTCATGTGTTGTTTTTTTTTTCTCCATGGTTTAAGGGTCACTCCCCACTTGCAAGTCTGTTTGTCAATAACTCTGGCTAGGGTTTTATAGTTCTGAGATTTACAATGCAGCTTCAATCTTAAAAAGATGGTAGGTTTTATTTATAACAAAAACAATGCCCTTATTACAAATAGAATATGTCATCTTCTCAGACTGAAGTAGAAAAACCACTCAATGCAATAACCACAGCCACAGAGGTTGACAAGATGAGAAAAGCCTGTGCCTGGCACACAGTCTTAAGGAATCACGTATGTTTAGGAAGTCCAGGAAGAAATGCATAGCTTTAGAAACCTACTCCATCAGATTAGAAGCAGTACAAGAATGAAAACAAAGGACAAGAGATTTTTTTTTTTTAAAGAGAGATTTTCTTAAAAGAAAGTTGACATCTTGGAAAACAATTAAGAGACAATCTCCAGGGCATGGCCCTGGTTCCTCCCCTACTTTCTGTAGCCTAGCAAAGAGCTGGCTCCAAGGTCTTCCTTCTCTCCAACAATAAGAATGCCAGAAATTCAATGAGCCTTCTGGAAAGGAGTAGGGGAACACAGGGGGAAAAAACTGCCAAAAGAGAAGTGTCTCAAAGAAATACTACTCCCCATGTGATCCATCCAGAAGCCGAAGATAGTATCTTGAGGAATGGCAGAGGTCTCGATTCTCATTGGGTCCCTGAAGCAACAAACTTTAGAAGAAATAACATCAGCTTCAGGTTAAAAAAACAAAAAAACAACAAAAAAAAAACCTGCCAGAGTGATTCTCAACTGAAACTCATGGGGTAAAGGACCACCCTCCTGCCCTCCAACCACAGGAGCCAAGTGTCCTGGGCCTGACCAACTCAACAGCAGAAAGCAGTGGCCAACTGAGGACTGCTCACAGTGGGGATGGGTAAACTAGGTCCTAAGAGCCCACTCTCAATGCAGCCTGGGGATGCCAGAAACAAAGGACCCAAAAGAGAAATGGTATTAAGAAATTTGAATATGCTGGATGAAAAAGAAAGGCATCTCAAAGACCTGGTTTGGGGCTGCCACTACTGTAAATTAACAATGCAAGAAGGTGGCATCATCTTAAATACCACTGGCTAAAGACAAGACTAGACACAGGTAGATGCCCCTCAGGATATAATGAACACAGGTCATAATTAACCTCATAATGGGTGATTCTCCCAACTGAGTTTAGACTCACAAGTTAGGAGACTGAATAACTGGTATAGAACTACTTGAGTCCCAGTGACATTGAATCAAGACCTTTTCAGCCTATTCACCTTCCCTCACATACCACTGAGTATCAGAGTCTTTTGACAGGTTTCTAGGGACAAAATCTGCTACGAGCGAGGGGTGGTCCACTTTTTAAATTCAGTGAATGTGGGGCAATACTGCGATCATTTTGTATGCCGTTAACGATTTAGATTCTTTTTGTTGTTGCTATTGCTTTAAAGCTTTTAAGAGACCTGGCATTGAACTCTGGCAGCACAGAATTAGAAGGCAGGCGAATTTGGTTCTCACACTAAATTATGTTCTCCATCAACTCCATCAGTATTAGATAAGCTGATATTTGGTCTCCACCTGCCTGCCATTCCTCTATTTCTGTTGGTCCTGAGCCCAAGTTCAGAAAAAGGGTGTTATTTATTGGGTCTCCTCCTAAAATCACATCTGCCTTACTTTCATTATGTAGGCTTGTTGCTGAGGATAGTCAAAGCAACTATAAAATATGGAACTAAAGCCTTCTCCAGTGTGTAAGACAGGTGAACTAATGACCATGGTCTAAAAATTGGCAAAGTCCCTTTAGTTCAAAGGTATATTAATGAAGATAAAGGTAGAAAACGGGGTGCCTGGCTGGCTCAGCCAGTGGAGCATGCCACTCTTCATCTCACCGTTGTTAAGCTGGAGCCCCCTGTTGGGTATAGAGATTACTTAAAAATAAAACCTTAAAAAAAAAAAGGTAGAGGGCACCTGGGTGGCTCAGTTGGTTAAGAGACTGCCTTCAGCTCAGGTCATGATCTCGGAATCCCGGGATCGAGTCCCACATCGGGCTCCCAGCTCAGCAAGGAGCCTGCTTCTCCCCCTCTGACCCTCTCCCCTCTCATGCTGTTTCTCTCTCTCTCTCTCTCAAATAAATAAATAAAGTCTTAAAAAAAAAAGGTAGAAAACAAAATTGGACCTGGTGTACTTGGAAAATAAAACTTAAACCTGATGTCTGGGCAGTATCACATGGTTAAGTTTACTCTCATCCTGTGAAGGCAGAAATGGACCTGTGCCTTCACCAGCCAGGCAGGACTCGACTTTCCCAAAGACACCTGGTGGAAACAAGGTGCCAGAAACACCGACCTGCCTTCCAACCTTCCAGGAGAGCAACACCTGTATATCTGGCACCAGAGTCAGTTAAAAATACATATATACTTACATTGATGACAGTTATGGCTTATTTTCACTCTTTGCAAAGTCAGTGACTCTTCCCAAGAAAAAAATTTACCACCCTTCTTCAACCTGCCACACTGTTCCCTCTCCATACTCAGACTACACACCAAGAATACCCGCAGTTCTCATCTCACGCTGCACTGCTTCAACAGACTCCTGGGTAACCCACCGCACCCCAAATTTCTTAGCGACATGTTCAAGGCCCTTACGACTAGCTCCCCTCACGGCCTACGGACACCTGGACCCCAGCCAAGAACCCTGGGTCATCACCCCCACATGAGCTGTGCTCCCTCGCGTCTCCGTGTCGCTCGCAGCTCGAGACTTTCAACGGCGGCCTCGGCGATCGCGATCGAGCGCACAAGTCCTTCGCCCTCCACGTACCTCCGACAAGTACTGGCCACCAAACACGTGCCAGGCACTAGCCTAGACAGAAAAGGAAGAAAGGACAGTCAGACAAGGTCCGTCCCACCGCCAGACGGCCACCTCCCCCCGCGCACGGCCGCCCGGAAACGCCGGCCTCCCTCCCGCCTGAGGGCGCCCGAGCCCCGGCTCGGAGGGGCTGTTCCCGCCCAAGACGGCTCTGTCCTCTCGTGCGGCCCAGGACAAGCGCTGGGGAGAGAAGAGGGCCACCGGCAAGGCCCGCCCTCGGGCTGCAGGCCGCCTCGCCTCGCCTCGCCTCGGCCCGCCGCTCCCACTGCGCCGTCTCCCCGCGGACCTCACACACCCAGCCTCCGCGGCCCCGTAGTTCCGCGGCCTCCCGGCAAGGACCCCCAGCAGGGCTGCCCGGCCGAACGCCCGAAGGACCCCGCTGGGGCCGCGCAGGGTAGCTATCGCGGTGCCTGGTGGCCGGGCTCCGCGGTGGAGGACCAGGTGAATCCAGACCAGAACTCCCGCTGGGCTGGGGCCCGAACAGCCCTGAATCTGGGGTGCGCTTAGGTCCTGGTACGAGGGCCAGGAGTCGCGCGGCTGCAGGCCCGGAGAAATGAGGGGCAGCGAGGAGAGGGGTTGGTGTCAAGAAATGGGGCTGAGAGCCTGGGGGGTTGGGGAGCTGGGCCTCAGGTGTCGGGGTGGAGGGTAGGGGATGGGGACGCGAGACAGAGTTGGGGGGTTCCAGGTCCCCGCGGAGCCTGGGGGGGCGGGGCCTTGGTCACCGTCCTCCCGGAAGCAGAGGAATGGGCACCTCAGGTGTGAAGGCTAATACCCAGGCGACTTATGAAATTTGTGGTTCTCTGGTGGAGTAACTTTAAAATTGAGCGAGTTTCTTAACCTCAGCATTTGTTTTAAACCAAGGGCCAAGACAGTCATTACTTAGCTGGCATTAGGAAAGGAACCACATCCTTCCCTGGAGAGCCCCTGGCAGCTTCGCCTTGCAATAGCTGGATGAGGTTCATTCATTCATTCATTCATTCATTCAACAACATTCATTCTGCTTAGGTACTGGGAATAAGATGATGAGCAAAACAGACCCCTGCTTTAATAGAGTTGACCTAACAGGTGAAGATGTAACTGAAGAAAATGTCCAAAAAGCTATATAATAGGGGAAGTGAGGTAAGATCTAGTAGGTGAATAGGAGGTAACCAGAGGAAGCACATTGTGGACTGTGGAAACATCTCTCGCAAAGGGTTAAGGAGGGAAATGATATGATTAGATTTCCATTTTCCATTCCAGTTCACTGGCCGTTGTGTGAACAGATTGTAGAGGCTCGGAGGAGTAGAAATTGAGAGGCCATGGAGGAGGCTGTTGCAGAAGTCCAGGGAAGGTTGATAATGAATCTTGGACTTGGGTGGTGGTCCTGGAGAAGGAGAGGACTGTATGGATTTGAGATATACTGCTTAGGTAAAATTGCCAGAACTTGGTGATTAACATGGATGTGGAGAGTGAGGGAAGGGAAGTGTCAAGGATATCTCTCCCTAGATTACGTTGAAGATTCCATTTGCTTTTGGGTTACTCACAACTGGGATATTAGGAAGGGTTGGCTGATCTTGCACTAGTTAGACTAGACTTAGTTTTGTGGTTTGAGTGGAGCATCCAGCTGAAAACTGTAGAAAGGACATGAGTAGGGGAGACCCTAGCACTGCCTTTAACATGATTGTCAGGCTACTTTCAGCCTAAGAGAAAGGAGAGTGTTGTCCACACTGTCCCTGTGTGTGTTCATGGAAGCCTTCTCCATATTTGTTGGCAAATTTAGGAGCTCCACCAGGTAATCTTTTGAGACCTAGTTCTTAGTCCTGATCAGATGATCAATTTCTTACATCTGAATAGAATCTCACAGTTGGGAGAGACCTCAAATTCTCTTAGTCCGGTTTAAAAAATACCTTTATGTTCCTTATATCACTTCCACAATTATTTATTGAGCTCTTACACCATGCTAGACACTAGAAATACAAAGATGGACAGAATAAGGCTGTAGACGTTCAATTAGTCAATTAAACTGACCTTTGTCGTAGGCACTGTTTCAGCTGCCAAAATGGTTACAACTGGTCCTTGACCTTGGAGTTACATGTCCACAAGCCTTGCCATTGAGGATAGCTGAGTGTATTAAAGGATTTGATTTGGGAGATCCTGACCTATCTGTAAG
The DNA here is from genome assembly GCF_037043125.1 of Eumetopias jubatus. Classification (NCBI taxonomy): domain Eukaryota; kingdom Metazoa; phylum Chordata; class Mammalia; order Carnivora; family Otariidae; genus Eumetopias; species Eumetopias jubatus. The sequence continues at coordinate 200,683,173 of NW_028274807.1, forward strand.
ATTAGATAAGAGATGGTACGTATCCAGCAGACTTCTTTGGGGTATTCTGGCAACATCCCAATTCTTGTCCATCCAATCTTCCAATTCTAGAACTGATGAGAGCACACTATGGGATAGAAGGCCTTAGGAAAGGAAACAGTTATTGTACCTTTGTGGCCAGGATGTTTAGCAATGTAAATTATAAATCCTCTAAAACACAAAGAAAAGTTAGGAAGTGAAGGGAATATTGGCAGAGATGGGTAAAGTTTAAACTTGAATTTCTCCTGAATAGGTAACTCCTTTGTATGTAACTGCCACAGGCTTTGGGAGTGAGATTGCTGTGGGTTTGCAAGGCTGCATGGCTCTGGAGTAGGGAGGGTGGGGAGCACAGCACTGATAGGTCCCTAATCCAGCTTTCTGATGGCAGGAGTGAGATGACCTCAATCTTGCGGAGCCCTCAGGCTCTCCAGCTTACTCTGGCCCTGATCAAGCCTGATGCTGTTGCTCACCCCCTGATTCTGGAGGTAAGAAGGAATCCTAAGCCTCTTACTGTATGCCTTGGGCACTGCTTCTCTTTCTGGTGCCACAGGGCCACTTGTGAAGACTGACAGCACAGTCCTGTGCAAGATGCTGTGGAGGCAAAGCTAGGAGCTATGGGCTCTGACCCTAAAAAGACTAAAAATCTACTGGAGAATTGGGGCAGATTAAAAATATAAGGATCCAATACAATAAGAACCAAACCTCAAGACAGTGTATGTGTATTCGTTTTCTATTGCTGTGCAAAAAATTACCACAAACTTAGCAGCTTAAAACAATGTTTATGATCTCACAATTCTAAAATTTAGAGGTCCAGTAGGCTCAGGTAGGTTTTTCCTCAGGGTCTCACAAGGCCAAAGTCAAGGTATCAGCTGACCAGGTCCTTAGTTGGAGGGTCTGGGGGAAGAATCCACTTCCAAACTCATTCAGGTTGTTGGCAGAATTTGGTTCCTGTGGTTATAAGACTGAGGTCCTTGCTGGCCTTCAGGAGAGGACTGCTGTCAGTTTCTAGAGACCACTCACGTTCCTCACCACATGGTTCACTCCATCTTCAAGACAGCAACAGTGTGTTTAGTGCTTCTCACGCTTTAAATCTGACTTCTCCTTTAGCCCCTGGCCAGATAAAACTCTGCTTTTAAAGAGCTCATGTGATTAATTGGGCTCCTCCGGATAATCTCCCTTTTGATTAAAGCAAAGTCAACTGATGGGGCACCTGGCTGGCTCAGTCAGTTGAGCGTCTGACTCTTGATTTCAGCTTAGGTCGTGATCTCAGGGTCATGGGATCAAGCTGTGTGTTGGGCTCCACGCTCGGCAGGAAGTCTTTTTGAGATTCTCTCTCTCTGTCTCTCTCTCCCCCACACATGCTCTCACTCTCTAAAATAAATAGATAAACCTTAAAAAATAAAGCGAAGTCCACTGATAGCAACCTTAATTACACCTGCAGAATCCCTTTTGCCATGTAATGTAACAATCATATTACTTCCTATTCACAGTCCTGGAGAGAAGGGTGCAGAATCTTGTTGGAACTGGGGGAGGGTCGATAAATACTGAGCAGCTCTGCTAGGTCAGCTCACTGTGGTGCAGAGAAAGACCAGAGCATTCAGGAATGGTGGCCCGCAAGTGTTGGGACCTGGCCAGGCTCGAAGGCGGGGTAGACTTCGGTTAGTGCACAGGAGGGCAGAAGTTCTACAAAGGGAGATACTGAGGCAGGAATGTGTGTGGTGGATCTGGGGGCCACAGGCAGGCTGGAGAATTGGAAGAGGTGGAGGTCAAGGAAAGTACAGCCTTGAGCACTGGGCTAAAATAGTTGTACCTCATTCCATGAATAAGGTTCTGACCAGAGTGTGACGTGTAAGTTACTATGTTTTTAATCTGTCAAGTGTGATGGTTTGGAGAGAGTGGGACAAACTCAAGGCAGGACCACTATCAAGAGATTTTTCGATGGTCTGAGGCTGGGTCATGTGGGCTTCAGCTCAAGGGGCTGGAGGAACGGAAGGGCAGAGATGGCACCCGAGGCTCATGCTCTGGCCGCGTGACGAAAGGTCTTTACCTCACCCCACCTTCCTGCTCTTCTGACCCAACAATGGGACAGGCCCTCAAGTCCTGGGCTCTGATGGGTCCTCATGGTTCTTTTGGTCATCCTGGGTCTCCTATTCACACATATGGTCCCTTTGACCGATTTTTATCTCTGACGTTACCCAGGCTGTTCATCAGCAGATTCTGAGCAACAAGTTCCTTATTGTACGAATGAGAGAACTTCTGTGGAGAAAAGAAGAATGCCAGAAGTTTTACCAAGAGCATGAAGGTAGGATCAACAATCCTCCGAATGGGAGGCTTCTCTCTCCCAAGACGTGTGCAAGAGAGATTTTAGCTGGGTGCACAATGGCAGGCTGTCTCTGACCTACCAACTGTCAAATTGCAGACATTCTTCTAAAGCTTTGCTTTATACACAAACTTTTCATGATTATCAATCTTTTAAAAATATTTTCTAGGGGACGCCTGGGTAGCTCAGTCAGTTGAGTGTCTGTTGATTTCGGTTCAGATCATGATCTCAAGGTCATGGGATCGAGCCCTGCGCCAGCTCCCTGCTCAGTTCAGAGTGCTTGTCCCTCTCCCACTGCTCTCCCCCCGCTTGTGCTCTCTCTTTCTCTCTCTCATTCAAATGAATTACTTAAATCTATTAATATATATATTTTCTAGGAGGGTTCCACTTCGTAGTCCCGACCAGAAATTTAGTTTTATGTCCTGATGATATCAGTAGTTATTAGTGAGTGTTTACGCTTTCAGACATTGTCCTAATGCTCATGGTTTCATTGAATTTTCTCTAGTGCCCTATGACATAGGTATTGTTATATCTCCAGTACACAGATTAGGAACCTGAGTTAGGGAAGTTAATGACCTACCCGAAACTGCACAGGTTGTAAGTGGCAGAGCCTGGATTCAAACCCAGATATGTCAGATTCCAAGGTCCTTCTCTAAAACAGTTTTTATTGGGGTGCTGGGTGGTGCAGTTGGTTGAGCTCAGGTCATGACTTCAGGGTTTTCGGGTCAATCCCCATGTCAGGCTCCACGTTTAGCCTGAAGCTCCCTCTGCCCCTCCCGCCTGCACACTCTCTCGAAAGTGAATGAATAAATCTTTTAAAAAATAAAATTAAATAAAACAGTTTTTATTATTCCAAGTAAGGAGGCAGAAGTACAAAAAATTCTCTTGGGCACCATGTCTTGATGGTTACTCTCTCTTTGCAGGGCGTTTTTTCTATCAGCGGCTGGTGGAGTTCATGGCCAGGTACTTCTAATTTTCATTTCGGCATCTTTATCCACCAAGATTTACCTTCCCCTGCTCCCTAAATTTGTTGATTTCATTTGACCTTGTGTAGAGTTGTAATCAGTGTTAAGTGTCTGAAGAAACATGGCTTGGGACCATGACTAAGCCAACACTGACCTGGTAGCACCTGTCCCATGATGGTTATTGGTCCAATGGCTATAGAAGAGTATCGTTGAATGCTACTTAGCAACTCTGCTGACCTCCGTGGCCTTTTCTGTACACCCATAGTGGCCTTCCATCACCTGCAACTTGAAGCAGCATTGGTATTTAGCAGGGTAGCTCTCAGGATGTAGTGTGCTTTTATTCGTGCCCTGCTTACTGTGTGCCCTCCTTGACCACACAGCCAGGTTCCTCACATGTGTTCCTTTGGCACACAGCGGGCCAATCCGAGCCTACATCCTCGCCCACAAGGATGCCATCCAGCTCTGGAGGACACTGATGGGACCCACCAGAGTGTTTCGAGCACGTCATGTGGCCCCAGATTCAATTCGTGGAAGTTTCGGCCTCACTGACACCCGCAACACAACCCATGGCTCTGGTGAGTCTGCCTCCCCTGTCCTCAGCCACAAATAAGGGAGGATAGTTTGTGGTTGGTGGTTAGGCCATATCTTGGAGTTGAGAGCCAGGTAACCCTGCCGTGAACCTTCCTCCCAATTGCATTTCTGGTCCTTTGTGGCCATCTCAGCAGATGTGGCCCCAGGACTGAGGGTCAGACAGAACTAGAGGCTCAGGTTTCTAAATCTGATTATAACTGCCCCTTGCCTCCATCCTGCACTCCCTATGAGAACCCCTTCTCTTTCTTACCTCCCCTTACAGACTCTGTGGTTTCAGCCAGTAGAGAGATTGCAGCCTTCTTCCCTGACTTTAGTGAACAGCGCTGGTATGAGGAAGAGGAGCCCCAGCTGCGCTGTGGCCCTGTGCGCTACAGTCCAGAGGGAGGCATCCACTGTGCAGCCGGACCAGAAGGCCCAGAACCAGCCTGATGCAAGCCTGGTGGTCTGTGAAGACTGGTGGCATTGCCCAGCCTTTTCTCAGAGACGTCCTGGGACCAGGGAGGCCTGGGGATCATGGCGCCATCTCTGCTGGGCACCACACCCACCTGAGGATCTAGCTCCTCACTGCCACCTGCTCTAGAACCTAGTTCTCTATCTACCTCTTTTCCAGAATGTTCATGGGTGATTCAGAGGAATAATGGTTCCTCTTTTCTCTGAAAACTATTCATCTTTTTCAAGGAATTTGCCTAATTGACTTGCCTGAAAAATGCAGTGACTCTCTAATAAGCACCATGTGGCCTGTCTTCCTCAATAAAAGTCAACGTTCTACTAAATCCTCAAGGCTAGGAGCACTACTCGAGGTGCTTTCTTGCTCTCCTTAAGTGAAGTAATTAAACCTGTCACAGGAGTGCCTGGGTGGCTCAGTCGGTTAAGCATCTGACTCTTGATTTCGGCTCAGGTCATGATTAGGTCGTGGGCTCGAGCCCCACATCAAGCTCCATGCTCAGTGCAGAGTCTGCTTGAGATTCTCTCTTTCTCGCTTTTCCCCTCCCCCTGCTCTCTCTCTCTTTCTCTAAAATAAATTAAAAGGAGCACCTGGGTGGCTCAGCCGGTTAAGTGTCTGCCTTCGGCTCAGGTCAGGATCCCAGAGTCCTGGGATTGAGCCCCGCATCGGGCTCCCTGCTTGGCAGGAAGCCTGCTTCTCCCTCTCCCACTCCCCCTGCTTGTGTTCCCTCTCTCGCTGTGTCTCTCTGTCAAATAAATAAATTAAAATAAAATAAAATAAATAAAATAAATAAATTAAAAAAACAACTGTCCTGAAGCCAAGTTTCTGGTCTATGCTAAATGGAGAGAATTGTGTAGAAATCTCCGAGAAGGTTCACACACAGTGTGCAAGCTTGTCTAGTGCATAAAGGCACCCAGTGACAGAGCTGAGTGTGGGTCCAAATCCATGCTGTGCACCTGGCTTAAGGCTGCATCCTAGAGGGACGCTTTTTATTTGAACAAAGGTGTGTCTGCCCAGTAGAGGCATGTTTTTATGACTCACTTTTTTTCTGATTTGCATAAAGCCACTAAAGTTAGCCATGTCTCTGTTGTAGATGAGGATGACAGTTACCTATTGCTGCATTACAAATCACCTCAAAATCTAGTGGTTTAAAACAATGATTAATTTTGGGCGCCTGGGTGGCTCAGTTGGTTAAGCGACTGCCTTCGGCTCAGGTCATGATCCTGGAGTCCTGGGATCGAGTCCCACATTGGGCTCCCTGCTCAGCAGGGAGTCTGCTTCTCTCTCTGACCCTCTTCCCTCTCGTGCTATCTCTCATTCTCTCTCAAATAAATAAATAAAATCTTAAAAAAAGGGTAAGTGGCACACACCAAATTAAAAAAAAACTGATTAATTTTTATGTGTCTCTGAATTGGCTGGGTGATTCTGCTGGTCTCACTTGGACTCACTCATGTGGCTGCATTCAGCAGGTGGGTCAAATGTGGTTTTTTATCCTTAGCTGCTTCATAGCATGATTGTTTCAGAGTTCCAAGAGGGCAGGCCCCCCATTCACAAGCTTATTAAGCTTCTGCTTATATCATGTTTGCTAATATCCCATTGGCCAAGGCAAGTCACGTGGCCAAGCCCAGAGTCCATGTGGGAAGAGATTTCATAAGGGCATGGATACTGGCAGCTGTGAATCATTGGGGGACCATTACTACGATAATCTACCATACGGGGAGTAGTGAGGAACCTTGAATTTATATAGAATTTTGAAAAATATTTGTACAAGCTAACAAAGGAGATGAAGAAATAGCCCGAGAAGGAAAGAAAAAAAACAAGGATGTGTGCATCAGGAAAGTCAAGAGAGTGTTTCTGGAGAATGAAGCAATGTTGAATATTGTTGAAAAGTCCAAAATGATGAAGCCTTTAAAATACCCTCTAAATGTGGCAGCATGGAGGTTACTGTGACCTTGGCAAGAGCGGCACCTCTGTGCCAATAGAGGGGTTACCTTGCATGGAAGATAATGGGCCAAAGCATTTATAATGTCCTGGTACCCTGGGATTAGAGTGAGATGTCTGGGAGTCAGAGAAGCTTCTCACATCTGAATCTATAAATGTATCTGCATATGCTTCCCTCTTCTCTTCCTGTTACAACATAGGAAGGGTCCTGCTTCCCATTAAGCCAGTCCTTCCATGTGCTCTGAATCCCACCTTGCTGTTTTGGTTTTCTGGTCTCTACTGCACTTTCACCTTTCCCTGCTGAGTCCCTTCCCTTTGAATTCAAACATGTTTTGGTGTCTCCCATCTTTCAAAATCTTTTTAGCCCCCCTTTCCCCTTCAGCTACCTCTGTTTCTTCATCTGTGTACAAACAAACCTACACCGGTTGTCTGCTCTAACAGGCTCATCCCCATTTTCCCAGCAGCCCACTCCAGTGTGGCTTGCACAGTAACCACTCCAGAGGAGACTGGTTTCCTCATGCCTTTATCACTATTGCCCAGTACAGTGCCAGACATAGGTATCATTACTTTGTAAATAGCACTAGGCCATCCATATCCTGGTCTTTGACATCACTTAGGATCCCTCCATCTCTAAAGTCTTTAAATCCTACTTTTAAATCATAGTCTTCTATATTGCTCTCTCACATCTTCTAAACCTAGGCCATCTGCTCATCTACTCTCCTAGGTAACTTTCATATATTCTCTCTCCGAACCTCCAACAACCTCTTCCTTCTTCCTCACTGTCCAGCTGTTGACCCTGCTTCCTCTTTCAGGAAGGTAACAGAAACAGCCAGGAAAGAAACTCCTTAGACTTCCAAGACCTTACTGAGCACCCACCTGCCTTTGTGCTCATGTACTCTGCTTCCCTCCTGTTTGGATGAACAATGGACAAACCTTCCAACCTCCTATTTAAAGGCTTCCCCATTTTGTGCAGGAAAGCTTATTGTCTGCTACCTATTCAAGGCATTTCTCCAGTAATTATTTCCTATGCTTCCTGCATCATCAGGAGATAGATCTTACAAACATGCTGTAGTTTCTCTCATTAAAAAATAAATAAGGGCTCCCAGCTGGCTCAGTCTGTACAGCATGCAACTCATAATCTCAGGGTCATGAGCTCAAGCCCCACGTTAGGCATGGAGCCTACTTAATATTTTAAAAAATAAAAATAAATAAAAGCAAACCTTTCTTAACATCACATCTCCTTCATGCCACTGTCCCATATCTCTGCTCACCTTTATAGCAAAACTCTCAACAGAGTAACCTAGAACAGCAATGACCAGTGACTTTCAGTCTAGACAAAATGATGTAGACCCATTTATCTCTGCTCTTCCCTGCTGAGTACAACTATAAACCTGAAAATAATGCAAGAAACAATCAAGGAGAACTCTGAAAGGTTCTCCGAAGGAGACTTCCAAACTAGAGGAACAACACAGCAGCAGGGCATCTTAGGTCTCCCTACACAACAGAACAAGGTGATCCAGACTAGGAATTTCCCAAACCCTAACCTGGAAACAGATGACAGCCCATCTGGCCTATTCCTTCCCATGACTAAATGGACTAAGTAGAAAGTCCAGCTCAAAACACCAGGCAAACTGACAAAGGAGAATTGATCAGGAGTACCAGCTATCAGTAAGCAGCCAGGGGAAGCACTCTATTTCCTAGCCAGGTCTGAGGCTACCATCACCCATGGAAAAATACTAAGGTGGTGGGTTAACACCCACAAGAGAGACTGAAACAAGTGCCCTAAGTCCAAGTTCTGTGACCAAAGTTAGACATCTAAGTCAAAGTCAAAGGTAAGCTCCAATATCCAAGTCAATCCCATGTCTGAGTTCAATGTCCAGGACAAGTTGAGTTCCAAAGTAAGGTTCCAGTCTAAGACCCAGGTCCCCCAGTCTAGGTCTAGGATTCTGGTTCAGATCAACATTCCAGGTCCAAGGTCATGTCCTGGTGTAGGTCTGAGGACTTGACATGATGTCAAAGTCTCAGGTTAGAGGTTGAAGTTCAAGTAAGTTCCAAAAAACCAAGTCTGAGGACAGGTCCAATATCACAGACAAACAGAGTTCCACAATTGATTTGATGTTTAAGTCCAAGGTCAAAGTCTATGTCCAAGGACCAGTTTGAGATCTAAAGGTCAAGTCCAAGATCGAGGCCCAAGGCTGAGGTTCCAGGTTCAAGGTCCAGGTCCAGAGTTTGAGAACAAGGTCATTAAGTCTACAACATAACAGGTCAAGGTCCAGGTCCAAGATCCATGTCCATTTCCAAAGCCCAGGTCCAACATAAGTATCCAAGATCAAATGCAGATTCACACCCTACATTCAGGTCCAAAGGGCAGATCCGAGTTTAAAATGTTCAGTGTCAAGTCTGAAGTCCAAAATACAGTTCTAATATCAAAGTCCAAGTCCATGTCCAAGGACCAGGTTTAATATCAGGACTAACTTACAGGCCAATTCCACACCCAAAATCTACAAGGTTCAGGAGCAGGTAGGTGTTCAGTTCCAAAGATTATATCTAAGATCTAGATCCAAGTCTAGGTCCATGGTCTAGGTCCAACACCTATGTTCATATTTGAGTCTCAGGTCCAGTGTTAGTGTTTAATGTCAAATCTAGGTCCAGGATCACAGTCTAGATTCAAGGCCCAATGTTCAAAGTTGAGGTACACTCAACCAATTCCAAAATTCAGGTTTAGGTCAAGACCCAAAATCAGATCCAAACCTGAGGTTCAAGGACCAGGTCCAAGGTCTAATTCTAGGTCCACTTCCCAGGTCTAAGATGAGTCCAAGATCCAGATTAAATCCATGTCTAAAGTCCAGGTTGACTATCTAGTACCAGGTTGCTCCAAGATCCAAATCCAAGTTCTAGTTCCAAGGTCATGTATAATCCATTCTGAATTATAGGGTTAGGGTCCAGAAATGTGGTTCAGCTTTAAGATCTGATTTCACATTTGAGATCCATATCCAGGACTGAAGCGTAAGTCTAAGAACTACATCTATGTGTGAGGTCCAGGACCAAAGTCAATTTCATTGCTAAAACTCACTGGTAAGATCCAAAATCTTGTTCATACATGCAGGTTCAGGTCAAAGATCCAAATGTAGGCACAATTTCTATTTTTAAGGTAAGGCCTATTGTCCAAGAAAAAGCAAAATTTGAGATTCAGGGTCTCCTGGGTGGCTCAGTCAGTTGAGCGTCTGACTCTTGATTTTGGCTCAGGTCATGATCTCAGGGTCGTGGGACTGAGCCCCGTGTCAGGCTCCATGATCAGCGTGGAGTCTGCTCATCCCTCTCCCTCTGCTCCTCCCCCCACATCTCTCTCTCAAGTCCTGGTATTTGTCTAATGACCAAGTCTAATGTCAAGTATATGTTCCAGGTAAAATCAAAGCCTTAAGTCTAAGTCCAACATCCAAAACCAGGTCCGGATTTAGATCCAAAGATTAGGTACAAAGTCATGTACAAATTCTGGTTCAAGGTCCAAGTCCAAAGTCCAAGTCCATTTACATCATCCAGATCATGGTCCTAAGTCCAAGATGCAGATTGAAATCTGAGTCCCAGGTCCAAGGCTGAAGCATAGGTCAGATCCTTGACCAAAGTCCAGGTCTAATGTCAGTTCCTAAATGCTGAACAAATCCAGGTCTGAGGTTGAATTCCAAGGTTTAGGTTCAAAGTCCATGTCCACATACAAGGTCCAGCTCCAATGTCCAAGTCAAAAATCCAAGTTCAGGTCCAAATTCCAGGTAAAGGTCATATGCAGGATACTGGGAAAATCGAGGTCCAAAGTTCAGGTCCAATGTGCATGTGCATATCTAAAGATCATATCTGAGATCCAGGTCCAATGTACAAGTCCAATGTCAGGTAAAAATTCCAGGTCCTGTGTATGTCTAAGTTTCAGGTTCAATGTCCAGGAGAAGGTCAAAGTTCAGGATGGACATCCAGGTCTAAATACTTGGCCCAAGGTCATGTCACATCCAGATCTGAAGTCTAGGCATGGGGTCAGATCCATGGTCCAAGTATAAAGTCCAAGTCCTTTGTTAGAAGTTCAGATTCAACAACCAGGGGTGCCTGGGTGGCTCAGGTCATGATCCCAGGGTCCTAGGATTGAGTCCCTCATCAGGTTCCCTGCTCAGCGGGGATCCTGCTAGCCTGCTTTTCTCTCTCCCTCTGTCCTTCCCCCTCGTTCATTCTCTCTCTCTCCCTCAAAATAAATCAATAAAATCTTTTTAAAAATAATTTAGGTCCATGTCCAAATCCAGGTACTGGGTCCAAGGTCCAAGTCCATCAAGATCCAGGTCTGATTTTCTTCCAATCAAAGTTTCAGGCACTCTTCCAAAAGTCAAGGTCTAGGTCTAAGGTCAGGTTCAATGTTCTGGTCAGGTCAACATCCAGTTCCAAGTCCAAATTCCAAGTTCATATACAGAGTCCAAGTCAATGTCCCAAAGATACCACTTCACAGGATTATTGAGTTGTGGTCCTCAAAAATTCATATGTTGAAGTCCTAACTCCCAGTACTACAGAATGTAACCTTTTTTGGAAATAGGGTTGTTGCAGATGAATTAATTAAGATGAAGTTCATACAGGAGTAGGTGGACCCCTAATTCAATATGACTGGCATCCTTATAAAAAGAAGAAATTTGGCACAGACACACATACGGGAGAACTACCATGTGAACATAAAGACAGAGATTGGGGCAGTTCATCTACAAACCAAAGAATGCTGAAGATTGCCAGAAAAACACCAGAATCCAGGAAAGAGGTACAAAATTGATTTCTTCTTCACAGCCCTCAGAAGATATCAACCCTGCCAACAGCTTATCTTGAACTTTTAGCTTGCAGAACTGTTGAGACACTAACTTTCTGTTGGTTAAGTGATCCAGTCTGTGGTATTTTGTTATAGCAGCCCTACCATATAACACTCATGCTCCAGATCAAGATCCAAGTTCAGGCCCATGACCAAGGTCCAGATATAAGCTCAGGTCCAAGATTCTGGAAAAATACAGGTTGGAGCCCAAGATCTAAATATTGACCAAGGTCCAGGGGTCTAAGTCCAGGACAAATTCCAAGGTCTAAGTAAAAGTTTCACATCCACTTATAATATCTAGCTTATGAGCATTTCCAAGGAACTAGACAAATCCAGGTCCAAGGTGCATGCCTAACATACATGTGTAGACCTAAGGTCCTGATCCAATATCTACGACTAAGGTCACGTCTAACATATGAAGTTAAAGGTCCAGATCCAAGGTACAGTTCCAAGGTAAAAGTGACTAAATACAATCAAGATACTGGGATGCCTGGGTGGCTCAGTTGGTTAAGTGTCTGTCTTCAGCTCAGGTCATGATCCCAGGGTCCTGGGATCAAGTCCTGCATTGGGCTCCTTGCTCAGAGGGGAGCCTGTTTCTCCCTCTGCCTGCCACTCCCCCTGCTTGTGCTCTCTTTCTCTGACAAATAAATAAATAAAATATTTTTTAAAAAGTGAATAAATACATACCAAAAAAGTCATCTTTTACTTTCACTTTCTTAATGGTGTCTCTTGAAGCACAATAGTTTTAAATTTTAATTAAATCCATTTTATCATTTTTTCCTCTCATTTGTTGTGCTTTTGGAGATCTAAGATTTCACTGCCTACCCCAAGATCTCAAAGGTTTGTGCCTATGTTTTCCTCTGAGTTTTATAATTTTAGCTCTTACCTTTATGTCTTCCATTAATTTGAGAGCAAATTACATATCTGATAAAAGGCTTGAATCAAAAACATAAAGCACTCTCAAGTCTCAATAATAGGAAAGCAAACACCCAATAAAGAATATGGGCAAAATGAAAAGATGTTAAGCATTATTACCCATTAGGGAAATGTAAAATAAGACCAAGATGAAATACCACTATACACTTATTAGAATCTCTAAAATTAAAAATATTATCCATAGCAAATGTTGGTAAGAATGTGGAGGAACTGAAACTCTCATACACTGCTGGTGAGTATAAAAAATGGGACAACCACTTTGGAAAAGTTTGGTAGTTTTATAGTAAAAAGTCAAGCATACACCCATTATATGACACAATCATTCCACTCCTATGTTTTTACCCAAGGTATCTGAAAGCATTTGCCCATACAAAGAATGGTACATGAATGTTCATAATACAGCCCAAATTGGAAACAATCCAAATGTCCATCAACAGGTAAATGGTTAAATTATGACTTATTCACACAATGGAATATTACTCAGCAATAAAAAAAGAATGGACTATAGATAATCCATGGGACAGAAAGGAGAGAGCACTGGATTGAGAGCTGGGCTTCAAGAACTGGTTCAAACTTTTTTTTTAAGGTTTTATTTGTTTATTTGAGGGAGAGAGAGAGAGAGAGAGCGCATGAGGGGTGGGGCAGAGGGAGAGGGAGAAACAGGCTCCCCGCTGAGCAGGGAGCCTGATTCAGGGCTCGATCCCAGGACCCTGGGATCATGACCTGAGCTGAACGCAGATGCTTAACCGATTGAGCCACCTAGGCACCCTGGGCTTTAAGAACTGGTTCATCATCCAAAGAGAAGTTTGACAGTGAAAAGAAATCATAATAGATACTACATGTTGTGCAGACACAGATCTGGCTCCATATGACCATTATTTTCTGTAAGAAAATAACTTCCAAGGTTTAAAAATGATTATTTACAGAAGATGGCTACATGTATTTGTTTTAACCTGAAATCAAGTAAATTCATTTTCTATTTCCGCAACTTTACTTAAAATCAAATGAAACACTTATGACTAAAATACACCAGATTAATAAAAATATACTAGATTAATAAAAATATTCCAGATTAATAAAAAATATCTTTAGCACAGATTCAGCTTGAAAACAGGTGGTAACATAGAAATCCAGCAAAATTTGGACATTTCAAAGACAATTTCCTCTTCACAGTAGCTATACAACATTCAAAAAATTTTTTCACCTGTCAGCCTCCCCCCACTGCACACAATCCTCTCCCATGGAATTGTAATCTCTAAATTCAAACATTCATCTACCCAAGAATTCCCTCCCATGCATTCATTATCCAACAAATTCTCCCTCAGGCTTATTCTTCTTGGTCACATATGGGCCTAGGGAGCCTGGGCCCTTGAACCATCCAAGGGCAGGGTGAAGAGTGAGATTCACTTCCCCAGATGAGCAGCGTGGATGCCTAAACTGAGTCCACATTTATCCCAGTTCTCCAAGAGCATCCAGGATTCACCTGTCCTGGATTCTAAGGTTCTGAGAGCCCATGATCCCTTTAAGACTCATATATGCCTGAGCCTCATTCCACCCTTCTCTCTCACTCCCTGGAGAGAGGCTCGCCCTAGGGCCCAGCATCTGAACTACAGGAGCCACATATGGGGACTTTAATTCCCATCTCTCACCGCAAGACCGAGAAAGAGACAGGATATGAAGGGCCCTCTCAAGTGTGGAAAGTAGGAGCAGAGACAAGGGATGTGGGAATGATGATGGAAACAGCTGCAGAAAACCAGGACCCCTGGACTGAGTCAATAGAGCACTCCCACAAAGCCTCATGGGAAAGTGGCCTCAAAACACAGACCTCTTAAGATGTTAAAACTGTGCAAAAGTGGGGTGGGGTAATGAGGGTACCTCCATTACTCGGGGAGGCAGAGGGTAGGGAATCAGTTACAGCAACTAGAGCTGAACTTTGAAGCTTCTATCTCATCCCCGCAGAAGTTGGGATAGGGGCAGAAACAGTGAGTAGCCCCTCTAGCGCCCTCTCTGCCCCACCCCCACCCCCACAAAGCACTCTTCCCCACAGTCCCAGCCTGCAGGTACTTCAACATTAAAAGAAAATTTGGGACGCCTGGGTGGCTCAGTCAGTTAAGCGTCTGACTCTTGGTTTCGGCTCAGGTCATGATCTCAGGGTCCTGGGATTGAGTCCTGCGTTGGGTTCTGCACTCAGCGTGGAGTCTGCTTGTCCCTCTCCCTCTGCTCCTTCCCCTGGCTTGTGCTCGCTTTCTCTCTCTCTCTCAAATGAATAAATAAAATCTTAAGAGAAGAAAAGAAAAGAAAATTTGGGGCAGGAAGGAAGAAGTCTATACTGAGGGACAAAGCTGAGAAAAAAAGGGGGTGAAGCGTTTGTAGGGCTAAGGAAAATTGCTTCAAAAGGGGCAGAGCCAGAGAACTTTGGGGTGAGGTTGAAGGACAATGCCAGTAGGAACACAGGAGCTGTCCTGGTCTCAGTTTTATTTCAGGCCCTGCAGCCTTTTAAGTCTCTTATCATCCATCAGAAATGAGCCATTTGCCCCTACAGCAAAACTTCAGCTAGGAGCACCTGGGTGGCTTGGTCCGTTGAGCGTCTGGCTCTTGATTTCGGGTCAGGCGTCAGGGTCCTGGAATGCGGCCCTGCATTGGGCTCTGTGCTCAGCATGGAGTCTGCTTGTCCTTCTCCATCTGCTCCTCCCCTGCTCTCTTTCTTTGTCTCTCTCTCTCAAATAAATAAATAAATTTTAAAAGAAAAAATAAAAAAAGAGGAAGACACAGGAGGGACTGATTCCTGACCGAAAGGAACCCGAAGCTATCTGCCCTGGCCTGGACATCGGTCCCCTCTGCATCTCTTCCTGTGATTCCTGAATCTGACAGTGGTCTCACAGGCACGTGCGGTGTCTCTACGATGTCTGTGTGGATTTTAATAGAAAACGAACATTTTTTCTTTCCATCATGTGGGTCAGGAAGGGTCATTTGGGCCCTGGGGAGGTAACATAGGCAAGAGTGGCTCCGGTTCAAAGAGCTTTAGCAACATAGTGAGGACAGATATGAGCCTGTGGCTAAAAGACTGGACCCAGAGAGTAGGGGCGCTTTAGAGGGGCCGTGCTTAAAAGCCCCAAAACCTGGTATTGTCAGGCTGATGGTGGGCATTGCTAGTGATCTTACACCTGCCAGGGGAGGACCAAAGCAGCATGGTTACGAGATCTAAGTCCCGAGACCGAAGAACTTTGGGGTGTGGTTAAAGGGACCTGGGTTTGGGATTGGAGGGGTAGCAGGAAGACATGGCTGAGGAGTCCCTCAGATTACAGGCTAGAGACTGAACCCTGAGCAATCCCTAAAGGGAGGGGTAGAAGAGGATGCAGCAAAGGTTAGGGACATAGAAAAAAAGGGAACAGGAGAGTGTCATAGAAGTCAGTGGAAGTTAATGGACTTGCAGAAGGAAGCAAGAAGTAGTCGATGAGGTGTGAAGTCCGCTTCTCCAAGGGGAGCATCACCTGGTATCTCTGTTCGCAGAAGCTAGACCTCTACCACCTTCACACTCACAGAAGGGGTCAGGGGTCAGAAGACTGTTCCTGAAGCCCTCTCCGAGCTGGCACGGGGTTGGTCATGTATGGAGGACAGATGTGACTCTCGGTGTTTCTTAAGAGGTCACCTCCAGCTAACACTTTGCACTCTCTGTACACAGGCTTCTCCCTGAGTATGTCCTTTGCTCTGTGATGAGGAGTGATGTCCAGCTAAAGCCTTGTCCACATTACCTTACAATTCAAGGCTTCTCCCCTGAGTGCATCCTCTGGTGTGGCTGACGGATGACTTGTTGCTAAACACACACTCTCGCTCTCCACACACCTAAGCCTTTTTCCTGAGTGTGTCCTCCAGTGTCTCATGAGGGCTGACTTATAGCTAAAGCCTCACCCATATTCCCTGCACACATAAGGCTTTTCCCCTGAATGTGTCCTCTGATGTGTGCTGAGAGTAGACTTGGGGCTAAAGTCTCACCCACACACCATGCACTTGTAAGGCCTCTCTCCCATGTGTGTCCTCCGGTGTGTGCTGAGGACTGTCTTGTGGCTAAAAGCTTGCCCACACTCCCCACACACATGCGGCTTTTCCCCTGTGTGTGTCCTCTCATGTCTGATGAGATGTGACTTCCTGCCGAAGCCTCGCCCACACTCCCCACACACGTTTCCCCTGTGACTGCCTTGTGTCTGAATAGGTTTGTCTTCTGGCTGAAATCTAGTCCACGCTCTGCAAACTCAACTGCTCCAAATCCTGAGGTTTCTACCCTCTCAGGAACCGTGTGCACACCCCAGAGCTCGTCCTATGGGCTAGACTGAGTTTTACCTTCAATACTCAGTTGCCTGCCTGGGAGCTTACTGATGGTCCCTGGGGTGAGCTAGGGAAAACCTTGGAAGTCCCCCTCTCATTTGTACTCCCAGACAAGGGTTAAGAACCTCCTCTTCCTCGATCTTCTGCTTTGGCCTCCCGGTGGTTTTTATCAGAACGCTGTTGCCGTTGCCGTTGCCGTTGCCATTGCCACTGCTGATCCTCTCGGCAAGAATCTCCTGGTTGGAGTGGACTTACTGAATGTAAATCTGGAATATAGGATGACTGAGTAGTTAACTTGGACTGAGAAATTGCTGCTTGCCAAAGGCCAGAAGGCAGGAGGGCCAGGGATGAACTTCCGGTTTTGATTCTGCTGAAGAAAGGAAGAAATGAAGTTCGGAGTCAGAGTAGTCCTAGGAAAGGCTCACTGGGCTCTTCTTCCTTGTCTTACGGTTAAGATCTAATCCATTAATCATTCACAATGATTCATGTCTGTCTCCCCAAGATGAACTTCACAGGACCCACATTTCCATTCAACGTCTTTAAACTTTTTATATGGAAATAGTTTCAAATGTACAGAAGAGTTGCAAGATTAAGAACAATACAAAGAACATCTGGGCACCCTCTACCCAAATTACCTATTGTTAACATGTGTATGTTATATTTGTGTGTATGTGTGTATAGGTTTATGTATGTGTATTTATTCTCTGAACCATTTGAGAGTATACTGCATACATCATGGTCCTTTAATCCTAAATACTTGGATGTGTATCTCATAAAAGTGGGGTATTCTCTTTCATAACTACAATACAGTTATTAACTTCAGTAGATTTGACATCTATATCATACCTGTATCTAACTTCCATATATATTCCAATCTTGTCAGTTGAGCCAATAATATCCTTTTATAGCACTTTCCCTGCAGTACAGGATCCGGTCTAGGATTAGGTATTATAATTAGTTATCACATTTCTTTAGTTTCCTTCCCCTATTTTTAGAGAACATTCCTCATGGTCTAGAATATAGAGAGAGCATTCCTAATGTTTTCCCATGATTAGATTCAGATTATGCACTGTACTCAATTTTTACATATTACATCTTTTACTTGAACCCAAAAAACCCACAGCAAAACTTATTATCTACCTAATATTGTACATATTATCCTAACAAGGAATCCTCCAAGTAAGCATCAGGGGCATCTTCAGCTCTGTAAGCGTCTGTAATTATACTAAAATTATATTATAGGCCATAACCAGTTACACTGACACAAATAGCTACAACCATTTGTTCCCAACAAGAGAGAACCATCTTTATGACCTATATGGGAATGTCCTTTGTGACTTTTCCTATGGAAAGAAAGAATAATTGACATAAGAGTCACTCAGTCTGGATGTCCTCCAATGTAGACGGTAGTATGGAACAGTGGTTATAGAGCATATGTGAGGGGTGCCTGGGTGGCTCAGTCGTTAAGCATCTGCCTTCGGCTCAGGTCATGATCCCGGGATCCTGGGATCGAGCCCCACATCAGGCTCCCTGCTCCAGGGGAAGCCTGCTTCTCCCTCTCCCACTCCCCCGCTTGTGTTCCCTCTCTCGCTGTGTCTCTTTCTGTCAAATAAATAAATAAAATCTTAAAAAAAAAAAGAGCATATGTGAAATCTACGTTTGAGTTTCCCCATCCATTCAGAGATACTAGTTAAAGGACTAGTATGCATCATGCTACCAGGGAGTGGAGATTCAGCAACAGAAAAGACAGGTAAGCACAACTGACTTAAGTGATCTTGGCTCTTGGCCTCCTGAATTAGTCCAAGATATGCTCTTCTCTGTTTCCAAAAATCAACACATACACAAATTTTACCATTTGGCTGCACTTACCTAAGAAATAATCAAAACTGGATCGCAATTGTTTCTAACCATCTAAAGATGATAAACCATGAACTTTTTTTAAGATTTTATTTATTTATTTGACAGAGAGAGAGATAGTGAGAGCAGGAACAGAAGCAGGGGGAGTGGGAGAGGGAGAAGCAGGCCTTCCACTGAGCAAGGAGCCCAATGTGGGGCTCAATCCCAGGACCCTGGGACCATGAACGGAACTGAAGGCAGACGCCCAACGACTGAGCGACCCAGATGCCCCAAATCATGAACTTTTTGAAATCATGGGAGACCAGAAGACCCTTTATTGGCCCTAACTGAAGACTCTTTCCAGATTCATTCCATTAGCAGAATGCTAATTTTTTATACTTTTATTAGCACAAATGCCATAAAACTGCCTTTCTAGTCCTTAAACATCCCTGACATTTCTCTGTGAACTATTCAGTAAAAGGTTTTCTACTGGTATTTATATCTTTATCTGACAATTAAATAAATTCAGAATTTTTTTTTAGTAAGTTTTGGTGGTCTTTGCTTTATGACCTGACATTTGGATTGTAAGAGTTGTTTTTACCATTAGTATTTGCCATAATAAATAGCACTTGCTATGGCCCAGCATTTTGCTGTACAATGTTTTTCATGAAAATCAAATTTAATTCTGCTATTATCATTTCATAGATGGGGAAATTGAGGTTTAGAGGGGCTAGGTAACTTATCCACAGTTACAAACTAAGAAAACACAAGACAGGTCTCAGGATGTGCTCTTAAACAAACCACAGATAACTGACTACTTAGCATACAAAGGCTTATATCCTACTCAATCTGTCCTTAAAGGGAGAAAAAAAAAGCTTCTAAGCAAAAAATGACACTCTTGCTGCCTTGACTAGGTTTTTGTAGAAAAGAAGCCAATGAGAATTAAGCCCTGGACACAGATACAGTCTTCTGGGGGAAAAGCTAACCAAATTTGGCGTCTAAACTAAATCTGGAGGCAGTCTAGGGCTGCAAAGCTGCCACCAAGACATCCTGATCAGGTGATTTCCAAACACCCAGCCCAACTGCACTGACTCAGGACAAAATGGGGGGTAGCTAAGTCATGCTGCTCCAGAGGAGCTACTGAACCCAATCCTACCAGGACCCTCACCCATTCAAAAGGTAGTATTCCCTGGAGCCTGGAGAGCTCTGCCCTGAGATCAGGAATAGAGGAAAGGGGTGGGAGTGGTGAATAAAGCCAATTCTTTCTCTTCCCTTTTTTTTTTTTTCCTCTTAGAGTTGCGGGGAGAAGGAGGGAGAGAAAATTTCAGGCTGACTCCATGCTGAGCACACAGCCTGAGGCAGGGGGTCAATCTCGTGACTCTGAGATCATGACCTGAGCCAAAATCAAGAGTCAGATGCTCAACCAACTGAGCCACCCAGGTGCCCCTCTTCCATCTTTATTCTACATTTCTAATAAATAGGATTCTTCACTTAAAACATTTTTTTTAAGATTTTATTTATTTATTCATGAGAGACAGAGGGGGAGAGAGAGAGAGAGAGAAGCAGAGGGAGAAGCAGGCTCCCAAGGAGCAGGGAGCCTGATGCGGGACTCGATCCCAGGACCCTGGGATCATGACCTGAGCCGAAGGCAGACGCTTAACCATCTGAGCCACCCAGGCACCCTTAAAACATTTTTTTTTAAAGTCCATAATGTTCTGAGTAAAAGCCAAGCTCCTCAGAAGGCCTGCTAGGTTCCACATTCTCTGGTGATCTGCTGCCTCTCTGACTCCATTTGGTCTCCACCCTTCATTTGCTCCACTGGACCCATGCTGATCTCCCCTCCTGAAGCCTTGCACTGGCTGGTTCCTATGTCTGGAACACCTTTCTCCCAGACATATCACTGGTATATTCCAAGAACCTGAAACTGGGCCTAACATTGAAGAGTTAATAGATATTTTTGAATGAATGAGTGATAGGAGCAGAGTTAATTAAGAAAGAACTAAAAGGTGAAGCAGAAGACAGGTAAGAGATTGTTAGCACTGTCACAACCAAAGCCTCCTTTTTTTAAAGATTTTATTTTTAAGTAATCTCTACACCCAACGTGGGCCTTGAACTCACAACCCTGAGATCAAGAGTCACATGCTCCTCCAACTGAGCCAGCCAGGCACCGCCAAAGCTTCCTTTTATCATCTGTTTTCTAACATCTCATTTACTGTCCTGAAATGAAATTTCAATTTAATAAGTTGTGCCCATACAAAGAATATTTTTAAGATAAGGTAATACCCTATCCAAAATATCAAAAAGGAATTTACAATAAAATATTATGCATTTCAATATGAATTTCTTGTCAGGACGACATTAAGAGATATAACAAAGCAATCAGATGCTCACAGCTATAGGCAGATCATCGTGGACGTGAAGTTACACATGCAGACAGACGTGGATGTACCTTTTGATGACAGACATGTGTCTATTTTTTTGGTGACAGACACACGTGTGCTGTAGAGGTGATGACTCAAACACTACCCAGCACTGCCACTGGTGATGTGATTTTTTTTTTTCATATTGGTGAACACCTCTTGGTAAAGTTTGAAAGTATTTTCCTCGATTTACAATCTATGCAAAAATTACCTTACAATATTATCTAAAACAGATTTATATTCTAGATTCAGAGCATTACAAACAGATTCATGGCCCATGGGGAAAAATCAGGAGAGGGAAGAATGATACAGATTGAAGAGACATTAAAAAAATGGAATACATGGATCTTGTCCGGATCCTGATTCAAGTTTGCAAAAAGACTTTTTTGAGATGTTCAGGTAAATCCGAACATGGACTAAGTGTTAGATGATATGGAAGCACTACTGACAATTTTGTGAGATATGATAATGATACTGTGGTTATGTAAAGCAAAATGTCCTTATTTAGTAGAGTTGCACTGTGATTTACTTAGGAGTGGTATGTCACTTTATATGGGATTTGTTTTAAAAAATTCAGCAATAAGAGAAAAAAATATGGAGAGGAAGGAAAGGATGAATCA
The DNA here is from genome assembly GCF_037043125.1 of Eumetopias jubatus. Classification (NCBI taxonomy): domain Eukaryota; kingdom Metazoa; phylum Chordata; class Mammalia; order Carnivora; family Otariidae; genus Eumetopias; species Eumetopias jubatus. Next base: position 200,704,416 of record NW_028274807.1, read on the forward strand.
AGAGTGGCAAAACATTTCAAAGCCTAAAATCGATCCAATAGGATCCAAAGTTTCAGTGTAAAGATTAATCTGAATCAGGTTATTTTAAGGCAATTTTAACATAGTCCTCAGAATCAACAAAATATGTGAGCATAGAGAATAAGATCAGATGAAACAAGATAAAAACAAGACCAAATTAGATTGGCCAGTTGAAAGCAAATTCAGGGATGCCTGGATGGCTCAGCTGGTTAAGTGTCTGCATTTTTGGCTCAGGTATGATCCCAGAGTCCTGGGATCAAGTCCCATGTCCAACTCCCTGCTCAGCAGGGGGTCTGCTTCTCCCTCTCCATCTACCCCTCCCCCCTGCTCATGCTCTCTCTCTCTTTCAAATAAATAAAATCTTAAAAAAAAAAAACTCTCGGGCGCCTGGGTGGCTCAGATGGCTAGGCGTCTGCCTTTGGCTCAGGTCATGATCCCAAGGTCCTGGGATCGAGTCCCGCATCAGGCTCCCTGCTCCTTGGGAGCCTGCTTCTCCCTCTGCCTCTCTCTCTCTCTCTCTCTCTCTCTCGCTGTCTCTCATGAATAAAAAATAAAATCTTAAAAAAAAAAAAAACCTCTCCCTCTCTCTGCCCCTCCTCCCTGCTCACTTGTGTGTGCGCCCTCTCTCTCTCTCTCAAAAAATAAATTTAAAAAAATCTTTAGGGGTGCCTGGGTGGCTCAGTTGGCTAAGCATCTGCCTTCAGCTCAGGTCATGATCTCAGGGTCCTGGGATCAAGCCCCAAGTCAGGTTCTCTGCTCAGTGGGGAGTCTGTTTCTCCCTCTCCCTCTGCCCTTCCCCCTGCGTGTGCTCTCTCTCTCTCAAATAAATAAAATCTTTTTAAAATAAAAAAAACTCTTTTAAAAATAAAATACTATCATTTCAACACATAAGCAATATTGAAAGGTTATTGGTAGTTTATATTCTTTTCTTCCAAACATCTCTTCTGAATCAGGTGCATACTTGACAGAGCATATCTCAATAATGACCTTAAATTTTCAAAGGTTAAAGGAAAATGTAGTCTTCACCAAATAAATAAATAAATAAATAAACTTGTGGGGCAGAAGACACAGACATTTCTCCAAAAAAGACATCCAGATGGCCAACAGACACATGAAGAGATGCTCAACATCACTCATCATCAGGGAATGTAAATCAAAACTACAATGAGGTATTACCTCATACCTGTCAGAATGGCTAAAATCAAAAACACAAAAAACAACAAGTGTTGGCGAGGTGGCAGAAAAATAGGAACCCTTGTGCACTCTTGGTGGGAATGCAGACTGGTGCAGGCAGTGCGGAAAACAGTATGGAGGTTCTTCAAAAAGTTAAAAATAGGACTACTCTATGATCCAGTAATCACGCTACTAGATATTGACCCCCAAAATACAAAAACACTAATTCAAAGGGATACATGCACCCCATGTTTAGAGCAGCATTTTTACAATAGCCAAATTATGGAAGTAGCCCAGATGTCCATCAATAGATGAATGGATAAAGAAGATGGGGTATTTATATATAATGGAATATTACTCAGCCATAAAAAAGAATGAAATCTTGCCATTTGCACTGACATGGACAGAGCTAGAGAGTATAATGCTAAGCAAAATATGTCAGTCAGAGAAAGACAAATACCATATGATTTCACTCATATGTGAAATTTAGGAAACAAAACAAGCAAAGGGGAGAAAAATAGATAGAGACAAACCAAGAAACAGACTCAACTATAGAGAATAAACTGATGGTTACCAGAGGGGAGGTGGGTAGGGGGGTGGGTGAAATAGGTGATGGGGATTAAGGAAGGCAGTTGTCATGACGAGGACTGGGTGATGTATGGAAATGTTGAATCACTATACTGTACACCTGAAACTAATATTATATTGTCTGTTAACTATACTGGAATTAAAGTTTTTTAATTAAATAAATAAATTTGTGTTTGATGGGGAAATATTTTAGACTTCTTCAGTATTTAGTTACAAATTAATTAAAAGTAAATTTTAAAATGTGGTTCCTCAGTAGCACTCGCCACAACAGGTGGTCCACAGTCACTTGCGGCCAATGGCTGTGAGAGCAGAGAGTGCTGACGGTCCCCCGGAGGGAGGGGGGCCGGAGATTCCGGCCGGCGGCCGTTAGCACCATGGACAGTGTACAGGAGCGCCCAGCCTCAACCGCCGCACACCCTGAGGGCCAGCCGAGGCCTCGGATACCGCGGACACCAGGAGAGCTGGGGCTCGGCGCCTGAGGTCCGAGTGCGGGAGAAAGCAGGCGGTCACCTCCTGTCTCCCTGTCCCTTCGCCAGGCCGAAGGCCACCTGGCCGGCCGACTCACCGTGAGCCGCCGAACCCGGAGCAGAGCCCGCGCCTGGGCTGACAGGGAGGCGAGGCGGGGACGGCAGCGGTGACAGTGGCAGAGGCAAGTCGAAGGAGAACCGCGCAGAGATCCCCCGGGCCGCCAGTGGCGTTAGACGGCGGAGGGGATTCTAAAGGAAGTGCGTCACTGTGCGGCGAGCAGCCTGCCGGGAAGTGTAGTTCAGAAGCAGAACGCTCCTCTAGCAGTAAACCCCCTCCAGTTCTTAGATGTGATCCTAGGTGCTGGGAGCCGTCACCGCGTGTGAACAGTGCCATGACCTCATGTAATCAGGACCATGACGTCACACGATCAGAGCCATTGGCCCCAAGTGATGGGAACTGTGACCCCACTAACCGTGACTGTGACCCCCACATGCTGGGGCCATGACGCACGTAATCAGGGCATGCAGCCCCTGTGCTAAGGCCCCTGACCCGACTTGATCAGAGCCTTGACCCCATGTCCTCGGGGGCTGTGACCACCGCCTTGCTCAGAGCAGTCACCCCTATAGTGCTCAGGGCCTATTCTCCAAACCAGGACCCAACTTCACTGGGGACTGGACCGTAGGTCTTTGTGGCCGGGACCCCATGTCCTCATGTGGAAACCCAACTTCAGGTGGGGTTGTTACCCCTCGTGCAGGGTATGACAAGGTGGCATGTCATTAGCCATCTTTTATAAATTAGGTGTAGATAAGTCACTGAGTTAGATGGATGGAATAATTTGTGGGGGTGGCGAAGTGATTTCCATTCTTCCTGTTAAAAAACTATGGAAGGGAAAGGGGGAAGGAGAAGGCGAAGGGAAATCATGGCTCTGACCACAGTCGGAATGGTTTTATGATATATTAGGGGTGGGAGAGATTTTAGCAGTCTCTCCTCTGCTGTCCTGCCCACCGCTCCCTTGCAGCATATTCAATAAACTTCTATCTCAATCAATCAATCAATCAATAGGATGGGAGAGATTTTAATGCCACTTTCTCAGGGCCATGACCACAGGTGACCAGAGCCCTGACCCACCTCATCAGGACCATGACCTCCACATGCTCAGGGCCGTGACCCCCATTCTCCCGGCTGTGAGGAGGCTCTGACCCGCCCTCAGGAGGGAGGCGGCAGGCACCCGCACCCTGCTGCGGGATGGAGAGGGTCCTGCAGGTCTTGGATCCCGGAGCAGCCAGACAAGTTGGGGAGGGAGTGTGAAGGACTTATTTTTCCCTTATGCTCTCCATGTTTTTTAGTGACCTTTGATCCTCTCAGATTATCTCATATTAAGCAATATAATATGGCTGTTGAAGACACTGAATTTACAATCCAAAAGAACTGATGGAAAATCCAAAACCCACCACTTCCTCACTTTGAAGTCCTAGTTTCCCCATCATCGAAATGTAAATGAGGGGTCCTCTGTCCACTCAACACACTGCCTCTCAGATACAGGGAAGGAGGCTTAAAAGATCACATCTCCTCAGGCAGTTTAATTGGGCTTTCCTTTGTAGATAAAGCTGAGTATTTCAAACTAGGCTGGTTCAAACAAAAAAACTCAGTATATTCTTGTGTTCTGATGTGAATATATATTAGGTAAAGAGATCAGATTCAAAATCAGGTTGTAATTACAGACGTTATACCGTCATTATTGTGGAAATACTACGGAATTATTATCCCAAGAAGGAATGTAATAATGTAACTTAGGGACTGGATGGATTAAGCGTGTCTACGGGAGAAAGTGTGCCCACAGCTCTGGACTGAGACAGCCTTACCCAGGAGCCTCCTTCACCCTATCCCGACAAGGATAACCAAGGCCACTCCGGCCACCTCCCCCACTCACCCAACCTTCCCAAAGCCCTTCCCTGTCTGCATCCCTGGGACTTTGGATCTGGAACATCAACCAGGAACACTCCCAGGGTGAGGGAGGTATTGATGGGTCTGAGCTCCGCTGTGCTCCTTGGATGACAAGAGCAGCATCTGGATGCAGACAGGGCAGGGGTTGGGGCTAAGCTGGCAGACAGGAAGGGCGAGCAAGACCCAGGATGGCTCTGAAGCTGGATTTTGGCAATGGGCAAGAAAACTGTCCTCTCTTTTACCAACTGTAGCTGAGGCTTGCCAATTTGCACCTTATTCGGATTTTGGAATCCAACAAGTCATGTGAAATTTCTATTCCCTAGCATGCAATGGGGAATGCAATAAAGATCGTGCCATGATTGGGTGAGACTGTGCTATATTTAGCTTACTAAAGTCTTTTCAGGCAATTTAAGTAAATCTGTCTATCCTGGAGAAATTATTTGACTTTTTCCTACCTTGTGTGAGGTTTCTGTTTTCCCTGTTTTGTTTTGGTTTGGTTTATCCCCCATGTGCGATGTGGGGAGGTTACCCTTTATCTTCGTTAAGGAAGAGGCAGGGAAGGAGAGGAGCAGACATTCCCAGTGGCTGACTTCACTGGAGGCTTCTAAGTGCTCCCTCCCCGCTCTTGACCAAGGCTCCAGGTACCCTGGAAGCAGCCCATGGGGCTACAGATTCAGCTTGAGGAAATTCCTTCTGGCTCCTTTCGAAACCACCACCTCTGGTTCAGCTGTCCATCCCGCCCTGGACCTCCCATGGGATGCTTCTCTTGGCCTAACCCGCCTGCATACTAATGGTTTGTTTGGATTGCTTCTTCACCTCAGGTTTTTCTTCTGGATTCCACAGGCTCCCCTAACTCGTTTTCTTTTTTTTTGCCCCAGGCCAAAGATGCAGTACCCCAGGCTCCTGAGGTTGTCAGCCAGACCTGCCCTTGTGCCCCAGAACCAGCTGCAGGAACCAGGGGCCCAGAACCAGACCACAGAGTCCCCTCAGAACCACACTGATGTACACATCCTCATCCCTGCAAACAGGATCTGGCCAAACTAGAAACAGGCACTTGGTATCTTTCAAATGCCAAAAAGGCCTTTGTGAACAGGGAGGACCATTGGTGGTCACAAAAAGCAACAGGCTGACTAGCTCCAACATATGGAAGAGGGGAAAACACCTCCTGCCCCACTGAGCACGCTCTACCATCCTCATCTTGTAAAAGCCATGAACCCATGTGCTCTAAGGCTGAAGTTCATATTATGGGTCAGTCCGGTGACAAACAGTATGTCTAAAAGCAGCAAAAGGCTAAAGACAGACCCATGGAGACACCCTACTGATTTATTTAGTTGTTTAGAGGCCCTTATACCAATCAAAAGCTTTAAAGAACTATTTCTTTATTAGAGAGAGAGAGTGTGTGTGAGTGTGCAGGGGGGGCGGGGCAGAGGGAGAGAAACTCAAGCAGGCTCCATGCTGAACGTGGAGCCTGATACAGAGCTCAATCTCATGACCCTGAGATCATGATCTGAGCTGAAATCAAGAGTCAGACACTCAACTGACTGAGCCACCCAGGTGCCCCCAATCAAGAGCTTTAAAAACAAAAACAAACAAAAATCCCAAAACTGGCACTGAGATCACAAGTAAAAAATATTGTTCATCTTTGGAGCAATACAGTGACATTCTGCACTAGGTGAGCAGATGCGGACCAAGGCCAAACTCCACTCATCTCTGCTCATGGGTGGCATCTGGCTGGTTACAAGGCACCAGTTAATGCCCCTGACCTGCTGTGTGTCCTGGGGCTGCTCCAGTGAATGTGGCCCCAAACTCTGAGTTCCTATCCGCGATTTTCACCACGAGACCACAGCTAGGCAATATGCTTCCTCTGCCTCGTGTTTAAAGACATTCCAGTCTTGACTTACCAAAGTCATCCTTGGAATCACTAGAAAATACACGTTCCCCATCAGGCAAAACTCTCCCCTAAAGAGAAGAGAGGGACTGCCATTTCTCGGGTGCCTATTACGTGTTCTGGAGGCGGCAGCCCACAGCCCCCGTGACTGATACAGGTCAATGTCACCAGCTGCTCTGATCTTGTCTGTCTGGGGTGGTTCCTCTGATCACAAACATCTGTGGAGGCCATCTTCCCCTAAAAGGACCAGGCTAAAAATGTGGCTCCTGAATCCATGCTTTTGCCCCCAAACCAGCCACAAGGAGCAAAGACCATCCAACGAGCAGTTAAATGATTGACTCTAAAGCAACTACAAAAATAATCTAAGTAAAATATTGATTGTAGATTCTAATAGGTGGGTACATGTACAATTCTTTCAATGTACTTGAATTCTTTCAATTAACTTAATTGAAAGTTAATTAACTTCAAATTAACTTAATTCTTTCAATTAACTACTTTTTCATTTTTTAATTTTATTATTTTTTCAGTGAGCTCTATGCCCAATGTGGTGCTCAAACTCACCACCCCGAGATCAAGAGTCACATGCTCTACCGACTGAGCCAGCCAGGTGCCCCTGCTTAGCTACTTTTTAAATAAAATATTGAGAAAAATTTAAAAACTAAATAAATCACAAAGATGAACACCTTTGATGGAAGACAGAAAACCTATTTCCTAAAGCAAGAGCCTTTTCAGATCCTTGTAATCAGAGACCACGTCCCTTCACTAAGACAATTAACTTTGATTTCCAGGGTGATCACAACGATGGCCCACAACAGGGCATGGGAATTCAGTAACTGATGAAGAGTGGCTGTCACAGAAGGAAGGGTCGAGTGGAGCCCACTCAACATGGGCCCGCTTGGGAAGGTGGGAGCCACGGGAAGCAGAAAACCTTAGCGTTGGGCGCCTGGGTGGCTCAGCTGGTTAAGCGAATGCCTTCGGCTCAGGTCATGATCCTGGAGTCCCGGGATCGAGTCCCACATCGGGCTTCCTGCTCAGCAGGGAGTCTGCTTCTTCCTCTGACCCTCTTCCCTCTCGTGCTCTCTATCTCTCATTCTCTCTCTCTCTCTCAAATAAACAAAACAAAACAAAACAAAACAAAAAATCTTAGCATGACCTGCTCACCAGGAAGAAGCAAGTATGACAGATAACAAAGGAAATTCTGTGTGATATCCTGCTTCCTGTTGCTCTCAGAGCAGGACGACTATGTCTTATTTTTGGTTGGCCCAGAAACAGATCTAAGACAAGGACGCAAGGGGAAGGAGTTTATTTGGCAGGCAAAGAGAGAAAGCAGCAGTGGGAGCACAAGTGAGACAGAGCAGGAACAGAAGCCAGAACAGGGTGTATTAATAAACAGGTCATTGCTGTGGGCGACAGGGGCACAACCAGCTGGGGACCTGGGCGATGTGTAACCCATCTTGGAGTGGACCCGCCCAAGGATCAAGGAAGAGAAAATATTTTTCCACCAACTCCCACCAGTCTTTGGTTGAGGCTGCTCCCTGGAGTGCCCTAGGGCCCAACTCCCCTAGCAAAGAGCCACAGGTATTTCTAGTCAGCTACTGACTGGCAAGTGGGCAAGACATTGACAGTGTCTGAAACACCCATGTCTCTCTCCTAGCCAGAGCTCTTCAGCCTGCTGAGCAAGATTCTTGCTTTTAATGGTGCCAAATGTTGGTACCATTTGATCCCTAAACACAAGCCCCCAACTTAAATCTGCTACCCAGCTAAAGAAACAGTGTTTTCCAATGCCAGAGGAGATGCCAGGAGCGATATAGTCTTTTCCAAAGTTAAGATTTTCTTTCCTTTTTTTTTTAAGATTTTTTATTTATTTATTTGACAGAGAGAGAGAGAGAGAGAGTGAAAGCGGGAACACAAGCAGGGGCAGTGGCAGGCAGAGGGAGAAGCAGGCTTCCCGCTGAGCAGGGAGCCGGACAGGGGACTCAGTCCCAGGATCCTGGGATCATGACTGGAGCTGAAGGCAGACGCTTAACAACTGAGCTACCTAAGTGCCCCCAGAGTTAAGATTTTCATTAAGATTTTCAAGGGGAATTGGAAATTTATGGGAATTGTACCAGCAGGCTGACCTTAGAACCCAGCCAGCCAGGAGACTGAACTGTGCCTCTGTGTTTCACAAAATGCTTGGTCCCTCCCTCAGCTGTCACCTCCATAGGAGCAGGAACAGCTCTGCAGTCTCTCCACTACCACTACACTCAGGGTGGATCTCCTGAATCACTACTGGGTGGTGTTCAACAAGGATGGTGGGAGGCATCTGAAGGGCATGGAGAAGAACCCGGAGAATGGAGACACTATCCTGGCCCTCCTGGCCCTACAGCCTCCCCCCAAGGCCTTCTGAATGGACTAGCTGCCCCCACTTTGGTGTTTTGCATGGATGCGCGTTCACGCACACACGCACAAGTCCTCCCAGAATTGAGGATTCGGTCGTGGTAAGTGCGAGGAGGCAAGATAAGTAAAATTGAAGCTTGGAGGAAGTTGCTTTCACAAAACTTTATTTTTCAGGGTCCAGAAGCCTGAACCAGGGCAAAGCAGACACTTAGGACTCTTTCTTGGCCTGAAGTTTCCTAAAAATGTTATTGATTTGCTGGCCAATTCTCTGAATCTTTTCAGCAATCTTCTGCCTCCCTCTCCTGATGAGATCACGCAGCCTGCCAAATCGGATTTCCATGACCTGTGCATCAGAAGGAAGCAGTTTCTTTATGGGGGCTGGGCTGGGCCCAGGGTCAAGACAAGACCCCTCCCCTCCTAGACACCCCCCTTCTAGGGCCACCCCAAGAGCCCTGAGGCTTCAGTTCATCCTCTGGCTATAACCTTCGGAGTGTGTGGTTGATTGAATCCCTACACCCACAAACAGATGAAGAAACTGGCCCAGAGATGGCAGGGGGCTTCCCAGGGTCTCACAGCTGAAAGCTCATTACTCAAAGGGGCTCTCAAGCATCAACAGGAGTCAGAATCCCCTGGAGGGTTTGTTAAAGTACAAATTGCTGGGCCCCACCCCAGAATCTGATTCTGTAGGTCTGAGTGGGGCCTGAGAATTTGCATTTCTAACAAATTCCCAGATTCTCAGGACGACACGTTGAGAACCACTGTTCTAAGGGATTGCAGAGACAGTCCTGGAGACCTGAGGCTCAGGTTGAAGGAGAAGCCCAGGGTAGGAGGGGCTTTCTCTGCCTGGATGCCACAGTGGTTAATTGGCCCATAGAATGGGGCGCCTGGGTGGCTCAGTTGGTTAAACTGCTGCCTTCAGCTCAGGTCATGATTCCAGAGTCCTGGGATCGAGCGCCACATCAGGCTCCCTGCTCATGCAGGAAGCCTGCTTCTCCCCTCTGCCTGCCACTCCCCCTGCTTGTGCTTTCTCTCTCTCTCTCTCTCTTTCTCTCGCTATCTCTCTCTGTGTGTCAAATAAATAAATAAAATCTTAAAAAAAAAAATTGGCCCATAGGATGTTCTTTGCACCACCACCCCCATCAACCCCTGCAACCCAGAAGGGGCCACTCACCTCATCACAGTTGATGTCAAAGTGTCTTCTGTCCGAGTCCAGGATGACTGTCCCATCACACTGTTTCACCGGCTGAGAAGAGGAGGTTCCAGGTCAAATTGGAACCCCTGTGCCATAACCTCCCAGCCTCACCCCAGTGGCTGGAAATATTCCCAGGAAGCCACTTGTTTAACTCCCAGGCGGGCATCTGCCAGCACCCGCAGCCTCACCCCATTGTCCTTGAAATCACACTGCTCCAGGGGCTGCTGTGTTGTCTTGGGACACACAGTCTCCTTCACGGTGAAGCTCACAGGCTTTGGGATGTTCGGGTCCTCGTCCTGGTCAAGGGAGGAAGTGGGAAGACCAGACTCAGGCTCATGCTTGCCTTCTCTAATCTGTATTCCTGCCCACCCCTCCCCCAAACCTTGCGCCCCCCACCAACCTCCCAACTAAGAGAGCAGCCTTTCAACAGCCCCTGCTATGTGCCTGGCACTGGCTCTGAGCTAAGGCACAGAGGTGAGGACAGAGCCCATTCCTGCCCTCACCAAGCTGAGAGAGCATGAACAGACCTCAGACAAGCTCTAATGAGTAGCACCTCCCCCTTAGGGGGCCACAGGAAAGCATGGGCCTCCTGGAAGCAAAGAAATTGCCACTGGAATCTCAAGGCTGAGCAGAGCCCTTCCCTGGGCAGGGAACTCACATCCCAGAGCCAGTAATCCCACTCTTAACCCTGGAACTTCCAGAAGGCTGAAAGGAAGTGGCACTTCTTCACCCAGTAGAGATTCCAAGGCAAGAAGCACTCATGCTGGGGGGGGGGGGGGGGGGGCGGAGCACACAGCTCTGGGAAGTTTTCCTGGAAGAGGTGGGACCGCACTTAAAGGTAGAAAAGCCTTCCTGACGTGAGCAAAGCATGAACAAAGGGAGGGACAGTACAGCCAAGACTGGCTGGTTGGAGCAGAGCCTCCCTCCTCACTGCCTCCCTCTTCCACTCACTCCCTGGGGCTCTGAGTCCAGCTTCAGGAGACGGTAGAGATTCTCCTCTGAGGACCGCTGGTTTAAGCTATCCACAACACGGAGCACAGCCTCCCTGTAGCTAAGGGTCCGGGAGGTGGCTGGAGTGATCACCAGGCCCAGCAGCACTAGCAACAGTGACCACCGCTCTAGGGAGGTGCGGTCCCTCTGGGTCTCCATGGTCCCCAAGTCAGCCTCCTCCCAACCTGCAGGTCCCTCCTTTATGCCCAGCCTGGGCTTCACGTGAAGACCCAACCAGGAGCCTTCCTGACCCTCCCATCACTGGCTGCCCGCCAGGATGTGGGCTGAGGCTTGCCTCAGCCCCTGCTGTTGTTGCCTCACGGGGCTCCCTGGCCGGTGGGCAAGTCCTCCTCATGTGCAACTAAAGAAATAGTTCTCCATCTCCCTGACAATGTGTTGGCCTCTGCTAGGCCCCACGGGGGAGTGTCATTGCCGGGGTTGCTCAAGGGAGTTGAGTCCTCCCGGGGAGAAAGGGAGACAGGCAACTGTTGAACACACTTCTCCCCAGATGACCCCCTCAGGAATCACAGTAACATAGTGTATTCATCACTCAATCTCCAGCCTAGGCACTGCCTTGCACCCAGTAGGCACTCAGCTAATGTTTGATGAATGAATAACAGTAACCACCCCTCATCTAGAGCCTGACCCCCACCCAGTTAGTCCTAAGGGAGACCTTCAAGGCCACACCATATTGTTCTCTGGACCCAGCCCTCAGCCAGTTCAGGGGCTCAGCTCTGGCTGTCCCCCTTTCCTGGGTTCTTCTCCACTGCCTTTCTCAGTCTAAAAATGGCCCCAGCTAATACCAGATGTGGCCCATTGCCCTGGCTCCTCCCCACCTGAGCCTGAGGAAGGGTCATCTACCTTCATTGACCCCCTCCTTGACTCTCTCTCACACTCAAGGCTGCTGCAGGCTGGCCAGCCCTCGCTGGATGCAGTGGTCTCTCCCAAGGCTTGTCTTTACTTGTGTAGGCACCAAAGACTGCTACTCCATTGTCCCCTGATGCCAGTCTCCTGGTTTCCCACTCACCTCCCTGGTACTCCTTCTCAATCTCCTCCAGGGACCCTTCTCTTGATGTGGGGGGCTGCTTCTCTTCCCAGTCCTCGCACCTCCCTGGGGACACCCACTCTCGGGACACCAGTTGTCAGAGACAGACCTGCTTGTCCCCGCCAAGGTCACCTGGCCTGCTGTTTTGCTCAGTGCCATTGCATGAACCCTGAGATGAAACCTTGGGGAGTGCCCCACCCGCTTCTTCTTCCTGGGGATATTCCCTTCTGACCTCCCCCATGGCCCCTGTCGTGGTTTCTACCATCATCTTCTCTCCTCTGAAGTGTGACCATAATCTCCAGACTCCACTTTCTCTAGGTTCCAGGCTCTCCCCAGACCACAATCTACCAACCACAGCAATTTTTCAAGGACTCTTTCAAACCCCTGCCTTTAGGAGCCCACACGCCTCCTGGGCTGGTATCAGAGCCTGGAGTCTTGTTGCTCCCCATTGCCCTCACCCACAGTCCTGCACACCCCAGGCACCAGGATGCCCCATATACTCCAACTGCTTAGACTCCTCTGAGACGCCTTCTCTTTCTCGACCTCTGCACCTGATCCCTCTGCTTGGCGTGCCCTTCCACCTTGTGAAGACTTCCCCGACCTCCAACCAGACACAGCAACCTCCTCCTCTTTGTTCCTTTTTGCTTCCTCCAGAAAGTCTCCTCTGAATTGACCCCAGATGATTCTCTGTCCGATGCTCTGACTGAGACACCAGGTTAGGGTGGCTGTTTCTTAGGGGTGGAGAGAGCACTGCTGGGAGAAATGATCAGCCAAAGTGACAGAGAGGTCCAGAGGCCATGAGGCAAATGCCAGTCCCAAATCTCCTGTGGCATGGCCATGAGGCTGTGAGGCCTGGGGTAGCTCCTGACTCCAGGGGCCCATGGGACTCTTGGGGGCTCGGGTGGGGCACCTCGGAAGGTGGCAGCCTGGACGCATGCTGCTGGTTGCGCATTCAGCCTTGGGAAAAGGAAGGAGGAATGGGCTGCTGTGCAACCTGGTTTCGCAGGCCAGCTGTTGCCCCAGTGGCCTCTTGGTCAAGCAGGGCTTCACATTGGGGCCTTTTATAACGGTTCTGCCCAGACTCCGCAATGACCACTGCGCACCTTTGTCTCCCCTGCAGGATTGCACTGCCGGAATGGGGCGGGGGGGGGGAGGGTCCTGAGCACCATCCTTTCCTAGCTGTGTGACTTGGAGCAAGTTGCTTTGTTTTCCTGGGCCTCAATGGGTTCTCCTTATCTTTAGGATGGGGATTACATGCCCTGCAGTGTCTGCATGGGGACACATGTGACCGTGAGTGCAAAAGTGCATGTGTCCTGTCAAGTCTTGCACTCCCAGGGCATTTTTGTGAGTGAGGTCAGGGTCAAGTCTCCTTGCTCTGCAATTACTCAAGCTCAACTGTTCCCCAACAGATGCATGCCTGCATGCAGGTTTGAGAGTTGTGCCTTCCTTGCCAACACCGCCACCCGCTGCCCCAAGCCCCCGTTACATTCCTCCTCAGATTTAGCCTCTCCAGGAGGTCTGGCCCAGTGTCACCCCCAGCTGGCATCCTCTAGGATGCACCCCACACCCAACACCAGGATGGGAGGCAGCTCTCCAACCCTACCTTTAGTCTCAGGCTCGTCCCCGGGATAGGGCTACCTATCTCCTTAGACAAGAGTCATGAAGGCCTGAGCTGCCCTCTTAGACTTGGACTCCCCAAGCCACCCCTTCTGTCTAGCCTTCCCCCCAGGGCTTCCCAAATGTGACAAGTTTGTCCCACAGACAGAGGCTCCCGAGGGCAAGACTCTGCATTCCCTTCATCCCACAGGTTCCCGAGGGGACAGGACCCATTTCATCTTTGGACCCCTCTCAGAACCCAGCACTGGGCTCTGCCTTCAAAGGGATCCAGGAGCCAGCGGGTCCAGAGCCAGGTTTAGAAAACATCTGTCAAAAGAAAAGTTGCCCATCATAGGGGTGGTGATGGGTAATTTCTAGCAAATATGCCTTTGTTTCCTGGAGTGATTCCCAAGAAGGGTCTGGGACATGGTGTCCCGGGAATCTCTGTTCAGCCAGAAGAGGGAAACCCAGATATTGCCCGGATTTCAGCTTCTAGGGCCCATCTGTCTTCCCCTGGTGGTGGTTGCAAGGTGGAGAGTGGGGGCAGGAAGTGTCAAACCAAAGCATGTTCTTCCTGAGAAAGGCCAAGACAGCTGTGGGCAATCACACCCTGTACTGTTCAAGAATACCCACCCCGGGCCAGGGACCCATTGCAAAATCAGATTTCCCATCTCCACATTTGCCGCCAATGAGGAAGATGAGACCTTCAGCTTCCTGACCTGGGCAGCCCCTCCTGCTTGCCTGGTGACCTTGCCCAGCTCCATTCCCCATTCCCAGACTCTCCCCTTGTCAGTGATCCATAAACCCTGTGCAGCTCCAACATTTCTGTGCCTCCAGGTGTCTGGGGCCAGTGCAGCAGGAGAAAAGTCAGCCGCCTGATGAACCTCCCTCTTTCAGCCTTCCCTTCCAGCCCCCCCCCAACCAGGGAGCCCCCAGAGTGATGTGACCGAAGGCAGGACTGGTCCATGACCACCGTCTTCCCCTCTCTCATGCGGGCCAGGCAGCATGCACCTGTGGCTGTAGGGATTGGGAAGCAGGTGCCTGCTCCCAAATCAACTCTTTTTTGTTGTAATAGCTTTACTGAGATATGACTGACATGCCACACAGTTCACCCATTTAAAGTGTAAAGTTGATGATTTTTAGTATATTCACAGAGTTGTGCAACCAGCACCACAGTCAATTTTAGAACATTTTCATCATCCCCAAAAGAACCCCCCTGGAGGGGCACCTGGGTGGCTCAGTCGGTTAAGCATCTGACTCTTGATTTCTGCTCAGGTCATGGTCTCAGGGTCCTGAGATTGAGCCCTATCTCGGGCTCTGCACTCAGCAGCGAGTCTGCTTGAGATTCTCTCTCCCTCTCCCTCTGCCCCTCCCCCTGCTCGCTTGCACACTCTCTCTGTCTCTCTCCCTAAAATAAATAAGTAAATCTTAAGAAAAAGAAAAGAAAACCCTGTTAGCAGTCACTCCCCATTCCCCCCACCAAGCTGCACCCCCAGCCCTAGGCAACCACTAATTTACTTTCTGTCCCTATGAATTTTCCTATTCTGAACATTTCATATAAACAGTTTGGCTTCTTTCATTTAGCAAAATGTTTTCAAGGTTTATCCATGATGCAGCATGTACTGGTACTTCATTTCTAGAGCCAAATCATATTCCATTGTATTCCATTCCATTTTGTTTACCCACATATCAATGGATGGACATTTGAGGTGTTTCTATTTTTTGGTTATTACAAGTAATTCTTTTTTTTAAGATTTTATTTATTTATTTGACAGAGAGAGACACAGTGAGAGAGGCAACACAAGCAGGGGGAATGGGAGAGGGAGAAGCAGGCTTCCTGCAGAGCAGAGAGCCCGATGCGGGGCTCGATCCCAGGACCCTGGGATCATGACCTGAGCCGAAGGCAGATGCTTAACCGACTGAGCCACCCAGGCGCCCCTGGTTATTACAAGTAGTTCTAATTGACTCTCTTTTCTTAAGATTTTATTTATTTTGAGAGAGAGAGAGAGAGAGCGCGCACGCAAGTTGGGGGAGGGGCAGAAGGAGAGGGAGAAAGAGATTTGGGCGTAGACTCTGTGCCAGGGGCTGTTGCGGGGCCCAATCCCAAGACCCCAAGATCATGACCTGAGCTGAAATCAAGAGTCAGATGCTTAACTGGCTGAGCCACCCAGGCGGCCCTCTAATCGACTCCTTATGTATGGACTACAGGGGCCAGGTTTAGCCCTCTAGCCGGGCATTCAAGGTTGTCCATCATCTGCCAACCTGTCTACCCTCCTCACTTCCTGTTCCTCCCACCTGCATACAGAGGTCTTAAACTTTGGAACACCACACTGGCTTCTGCCTGCGAGCATTGCTAAGGCGTCTCCTCTGCCCCTCCTGGGTGTCCCTGGTTCACCCCAAGGCATACCTGAACCCAATCCATCTCTCAAGTTCAGCCCAAATCACACCTCCCCCAGATGCCCTCCCTAATTGCCAATGGCCCAAAGTATACATACTGGGGCCCAAAGTATACATACTGTCCTTAGGTGGTCTCACTGGTGATGCTTTATCCTTTATCCTTTACCCCAGAGAGTGATAGAGGCCACAGCCATCAGGGGAAGAACCTGGGAGGGAGTAACCTTGAACTGAAAGAGAGAGCTCCGGGGCCAGGGGTACACCCTGAGCAAAGGCATAGTGGCTAAGTGGGTTAAGCTCAGTTGGTTAAGTCTGCCTTCTGCTCAGGTCATGATCTCAGGGTCCTGGGATACATCTCTGAGTCCAGGGAGCTCCCCTGCTCAGTAGGGAACCTGCTTCTCCCTCTCCCCCTGCCCCTCCCCCCTGCTCTCTCTCTCTGTCAAATAAATAAATAAAATCTTAAAAAGAGAAAGAAAAGAAATTAAGAGCTCTAAAAGGGCACAAAGAAGTACATAACAATGCCGACTATTACAACTCCCCACTGTTCAGAAGGAGTAACTGAGTTCCCGGGAGAGCAAGGAAGAAGGGGGCTTAGCAAGGCCACAGACAGGGCAGTGCTCTGGCTCGGGTCCCACAGCACACCCCCCCACCCCGCATGCCGCCATCGGACCCTAGGAGGCAGTCTGGAGCTTTGTGAGCCGGCCTCTGGCCTCCTCTCCAGCCCCCACACCCTCTAAGCCTGCACAGGCCCAGTGGGGCCCCCCCAAAGGACTGGCTTCTTTCCTCTGCTAGAGCACCCTCCTCCCACCCCTAACCCCCGCCCAGGCTTCCTGACCTGCCAGAGTCCTACTTTCCTTCAGAACAAGGCTCCCCTCCTCAGGAAAGCCCACTCTGACTGTCCTTGGCCCCAGCTCCTGGGGCTCACCACACACAGATCTTTCAGCACTTCGCCCCACAGTGCAGTCTCCGGGGGGGAGTCGTGAGGGGTGTGAAAATATTACAATCGAGACAAGTACAGAACTCCTCTTGGGGAATCCTGGAGAGATACTCAGTAAGCTGCTACTGGTGTTGTAGCAGAGGGGCAGGCAGAGAAGCATGTGGGGAGGAATGTCAGGAAGACTTGAGGTAGGAAAAAGGGTTGGAGTATTAGGCTGTTACCTGACTGACTTGGAGGCCAGGTCCATTTCCTTGTCGGTCTTCCTCCAGACTGCGGGCCCGCAAGGGGTGAGACCGGTTCATCTGTGGCCCAGCTCTGAGTGGCCCTGGACCCCAGAGGCACTTAGTATGGGGTGGATAGATGGGTGCCCTGCACCGTGAGCTCAGGAAGGGACACTCAGGATTCTCCCAGCCCCACCCCACTGAGGGGGCCCTGGGAGCTGAGCCAGGAAACACATGAGCATCCCAGACTCCATAAGTGCCCTTCTCAGCTTTTGTACAAGTGAGCAGGGGATCTAGGCAATGTCTCCTGGAAAGAAACTAGGGAAACTCCTCAAGAAAGTGGATCTTTTCCATTTGCAATGACACGGAGAGAGCTACAGAGTATAATGCTAAGCGAAATAAGCCAGTCAGAGAAAGACACATACCATATGATTTCACTCATCTGTGGAATTTAAGAAACAAATGAGCAAAGGAGAATAGAAAGAGAGAGAAAGCCAAGAAACAGACTCTTAACGACAGAGAACAAACTGAGGGTTACCAGAGGGGGGTGGATGGGGAGATGGGTGAAACAGGTGATGGGGATGAAGGAGGGCACTTGCTGTGATGAGCACCCGGTGTTGTATGGAAATGTTGAATCGCTACATTACACACCTGAAACTAATATAACAATATATTGTTAACTAACTGGAATTAAAATTAAAAAAAAAAAAAAAAAAGTGGCTCTTCTGCCCGCCCTCCCCCCCGCCCATAGGGGTTAAGATAGATGGGATGGGGTCTGGGAATATGGGTTCTGATGAAGGCCATGCCATGAAATGGCCAAGGGCACAGAGGCTGGAGCTAGGTGCCCAAGTTGAGGTCCCAGCTCTGCCACTTACTTGCTGTGTTCTTTGGGGCAAGTAGCTTCCCACCTTCTCTGTTTGTCCATTTCCCTCTCTGTAAAGTTGTTCTTGGAAAGCACAGACCTCCAGTGGCTGATAAAGGATGAAGTCTGATAAAGGAGTCAAAACAGATAAAGAACTTGATCCAAAATCGATGTTATTATCAACAGGGGGAGGAGCCACCCCCAAGGGTTGATCAGGACCTTAGATTCTGGGGTCAGGCAGACATATGTTTCAATCATTGATGTACCTCTCACTAGCTGTGACTTCTTTGGAAGAATTCTGCCCTTGAGAGACTCTCAGCAGCACGTGAGGGTGAGCCCAACTCACATTGCTTCAGGCATAACTGAGAAGTCCAGCAGGAGAACAGGAGAACAAGCTATAGAACTAACTGGTCCCTCCGGATGCTCACTCCATTCTCCTAATACACTTTGCCTGGAGCAAAGGGAAAAGCAAAAGTAGAGGAGGGTCAAGATCTCAGAGGCTGTGGTAACTAAGCCCTGAGATGATCAGGCTGGGCTCTGGGCACCCTCCCACCCCATGCCCGCTCCTAACCCAACAAAGGACACCAGCCCAAGAGGTGGGAACAGATGGTCCTGCAGAGGTTGGTGTAAGAGTGTTATCACCACCTCATCCCCAACTTTGGACTCCCACCTTTCCTAGTCCCCTTCTATTCCCCCTCCCAGTCTGGTTGAGTCAGATGTTCTTCCCATCATGCTCTGCACTTAAAACCTGCACTCTGGACAAACACAGCCTCACTTGTGTGTAAACGCCTCCTTGATCCAAGCCCCAGAGTCCTGGACTTCTGGGCCATCAATGCTAAGTGGTATAAGAGAACTAGCAGGGGCCAGGGCTGAGTGACATGGGTTGCCCCCTGCCCAACCTGCTGACCGTCTATGAGAACTTAAACAAAATTTTCACCAGCTGTACCTCCCCCTTGTCTATAAAATAGAAGATATTATTATACCTGCTTGGAAGGCCATTGTCTTCTCCCTGAACTTCAGTCTCTCTGAACTTCGAGGTGAGGGATCAGAGACCCAGTCTCTGCCTCCTGAGGGTGAAAGCGGATAGCAGCCATCAGATCCATGCCCGCCCCATGGGACCCGCTCACTGGGAGAAGCCCTGGCCCAGCCCAGACCATTGTCAGGGTGCCCCCTGAAGCCCCACTTTTCAGGAACCTCCCTCAAGGATGCGCGTGAGGAGGCATGAACCAAGATGCTCCATGCAGCTTTGTTGGGCCTATTTGGTGAACTAGAAATTATCCAAACATGTGTCAGGAAGGAATGGTATGTTCACTCTATGGCCTACAGTGCAGCCATTTAAAAAGAATGAGCTGGGGGGCACCTGGGTGGCTCAGTATATTAAGTGTCTGCCTTTGGCTCAGGTCATGATCCCAGGGTCCTGGGTCCTCAGCAGGGAGTCTGCTTTTTCCTCTCCCTCTGCGCCTCCCCTACCACTCCATCCCACCCCCACTCATGCTCACTCTGTCTCTCAAATAAATAAATAAAATATTTTTAAAAAGAAAAAAAGAAAAATAATGAGCTGGAGGGGTGCCTGGGTGGCTCAGTCAGTTAAGCAGCCGACTCTTGACTTTGATCTCAGGGTCATGGGATTTGGGATTGGGCCCTGCACTGGGCTCAGCACAGAGTCTGGTATTTTCTCTCTCTCCTTCTGCCCTTCCCCCCACTTACGTGTGCACGCTCTCTCTCTCTCAAATAAATAAATAAAATCTTTTAAATTAATTAACTTAAATAAAAAGAATGAGCTGGAAACTACCCAAATAGCCATCAAGAGTAAAAGAATAACAATATTGTGGTATATTCATAGAGTGGAAGACTACTCAGCAATAAAAAATTGAACAAATTATAATTATATACAACAACAGGTGATTCTCTCAAATGTCATGATGCATGAAGAGACTGTATGCAAAAGAGTATATAGTGTATGGTTCTGTTCTCTATAAATTTTTTTTTAAGATTTTATTTATTTATTTGAGAGAGAGAGAGAAACAGCATGAGAGGGGAAAGTGTCAGAGGGAGAAGCAGGCTCCCCACTGAGCCGGGAGCCTGATGTGGGACTCGATCTCGGGACTCCGGGATCATGACCTGAGCCGAAGGCAGTCGCTTAACCAACTGAGCCACCCATTTTAAAATCTGGTACTACTAGTCTATGGAATTCAAAGTCAGGGTCATGGTTATAGGGACGGGTAGCCCCTCAAAGAGGCACGAGGGGACTTATGGGGGCTGGTTATATTAATGTGTTCACTTAGCAAAAACTCAGCAAGCTGCACACTTATGATTAGTGCATTTTTTCATATATGTATATATATTTCAATTAAAAGTAGGAAGATGCCAGGGCACCTGGGTGGCTCAGTCATTTGGGCATCTGCCTTCGGCTCAGGTCATGATCCCAGGGTCCTGGGATCAGGCCCCATGATGGGCTCCCTGCTCAGCGGGGAGTCGGCTTCTCCCTCTCCCACTCTCCTTGCTTGTGCTCTCTCTCTGTGTCAAATAAATAAATAAAATCTTTTTTTAAAAAAAAGGTAGGAAGATGCCAATATAATTATGGAGGGGAAAAGTCACATTGCAGAATAATATGTGCAGGTGATTCCACTTATGCGAAACATCAATCACTGTAAAATAATACCCTCTACTTCTTGATGTTCATTACCGTATATAAACATCAAAGAAAAAGATCAGGACAGGTATCCTCCCAGCTGATGAATGAAGGTTATTTCTGACGTGGAGATTGGGATGAGTGGGGCAGGGATGCAAGCTGTCCAAAGGACTTCTGTTGTACTGTGCTTGTTTGAATTTGTCTAAGGAGACTATGTCCTCTAACAATGCTTATAATTAAAAGACAAAAAGGAGGGGCACCTGGGTGGCTCAGTTCAGCATCTGCCTTCGGCTCCGGTCATGATCCCGGGGTCCTGGGATCGAGCCCCACATCGGGCTCCCTGCTCCGCAGGGAGCCTGCTCCTCCCTCTGCCCCTCCCCCTGCTCGTGCTCTCTCTTTCTCAAATAAATAAACAAAATCTTTTTAAAAAATAAATAAATAAAAGAAGAAAAGGAGGAGGAGGTAGAAGAGGAAAACCTAGAGAGAGAAAATGGAGGAAGCGCCTGTGGGGGAGGGACAGCGAGCCGCTTGGAAAGGCAAGATTCCCTGAAGGGCTAGGTGCTCGGCATGAGGAAGAGCGACGGACAAAAACATGTGGAGTGCACACTTGACAAAGCTGGAGCCACACACAGGTGGGGGCCCCTGTGGGTCCTGGGAGAAGCCCCATCCCAATCACGATGAGATTCTTTCTTCTATTCACATGATGAAGAGAATCCATGAGAAGCTTAGTAAAAAATCCAAAGTGTCAGACCCCCAAGCCTGCTCCTCAGAGACAACCACAGTCACCTTTGCCCTGTGTGTGCTTCCAAGATGTCCTGATGCCTTTTGATTCTTAGGCCCTGTGCCATGTGTATGGTGGAGGCACAAAGGTGATTCAGAGGTGATCTCCACCCCCAAGCAGGTCCCCGTTCAGCAGGAAGATGGACAAGGACACGATATCTGTATTAGAGAGGGCCGCCCATGGTATTGTGGAAGACCAGTAAGCACAGCAAGTGGAGACAGTGTGAGCCAAGGCATGACAGCGAGAAGGTCCAGCAGGTTCTGTGCACAGTGACTAATTCATGTAAAGAGTGAAGCATCTATGGGGTGCCTGGGTGGCTCAGTCGTTATGCAACTGCCTTCGGCTCAGGTCATGATCCCAGGGTCCTGGGATCGAGCCCCGCATCAGGCTCCATGCTCGGCGGGAAGCCTGCTTCTCCCTTTCACACTTCCCCTGCTTGTGTTCCCTCTCTTGCTGTGTCTCTCTCTGTCAAATAAATAAAATCTTAAAAAAAAAAAAAAAAGAGTGAAGCATTTGTGTGGGCGGGGAACAAGTTGCTTAGCCCGGAGGTGTCAAGGCCATGGCGAGGCCACGCCAAGGCTGTAGTAGTGTTGAGCTTCTGGGAGCACAGAGCATCCCTCAGGCCTGCCCCAGTGCACAAGGCTGGCAGAGACCCCACAGCTCTCCGTCCTCTTCTGTGGTCAGGGGACACCTGAGGAAAAGCCTCAGCCCTTGCCCTTGGCCAGCCACCTCCAGTTCAGCCCCTCCATTTCTAATATACCAATGGAAGCTGAATCTCAATCTCTTGACCCAGATGGGCTTCGGGAAAGGAAATAGGACCAGATGTTAGAGGCAAAGAAGGTTGGGACGGGGGTTCTGGAGCTGAAGGGTTGGGTACTGAGGGACAGTAGCTAACCCAAGGAAACAGGTGTGGCCACAGTATAGACTCAGCTGAAAAAGACCTGACCCACTAAGACCTCCTTCTGCAACCCTAGGCAACTCACTCTCTGGCCTCAGTCTCCTCCTCTGCCAAATGGGAACAGTGGTGACCCTTTGCCCTGACCTCCTCACAGGACTGCTCTGAGCTCAGAGGGGACAGATGACACAGGAACGCCACACACACATCACATCCAGGCTCAGGTGGACAGAGACCATGGGCAGCATGTCCATGGGCAGTCATGACTGTAGGATTCTATGGCCCCAGACACGCTCTCAAGGTGTTGGTTACCATGACAACCCCAAAGACACAGGTTTTTGCCTTGGTGATGGCAAGGGCCCCAGGGCTGCTCTGAGGGCTCTGAGTTTCCAAACTCATTGGAATAGGGCTGAAGAGAGGAGAGTATCTCTCCTCCCCTCCATAGGAAATCTCTCCCCAGTGGGAATGACCTCCAAGGCAGGGGACTCCTTGCTCAGAAGAGATAATTACCAACTTTAGAGTCAATGAGGGGAAGGGTCCACCATGTCCCCAGGTGAAGCCACTAAGGAGTTCCAGTCAGCATGAACACACAGAAAACACACTCCCCCAGACACATACTCATACACACATGCTCACTCCCAGGCCCCATCCTCATGCACAGGCAGCTGCAGAGTCCCCTCCTCACACATAGCAACATGTCTCCACACCAAGGACACCTACAGGAAAATTTGAGTTCCCAGAGTTCTTCCCTCGGGCAGTGTTGTATCATCAGCAATGTGTGGTTATTCCAATCAAGAGCTATATCTCTGTAGGAGGTTGCTTTCATCTCTACAGGGTGCAGCTGGCCTGCAGCAGCGAACCTCCCAAGGAGATGGAAATCTGCCCAAATCCCATGGGGGAGCTCTTCTAACTCCCCTGGTGCAGACCCTTCTGAGAAACTCTGGGAGCCTGGATGCCTTCCTCCCTGCCGCCCCACCCCCGCAGCGGGAATCATCAGCTGGGATGAACACGATGCCCTCTCCTGTTCCCAAGCCCTAGCTTCTCTGTGGTTTCCTCAGCTTGGTTCAAGGCCCCACTGTGTTCTGGAAAGAGCGTCCTTGCCTTCCAACCTTGAAGTGGCCCACTCAGGAAGGTACCTTGCTACCTCAAGCCAGCCCCTCACCTTTCGGCTTCCCTGTCCCTCCGATGAGACCTACAAGAAGAGGTAACTGCCCAGCTGGCTGACTCACCAGGAGGATCAGACAGAAGGGATGGCGGAGAGAAGCCAAAGCAACCAGGGAAGAGGCCCCATGATGACTCTTGAGGAAGAGATCCTCTCTGGTGTGATCCCTACTTTACTCCCTTTTCCAGCAAGCCACAGTCCTCTAGAGGTCTTACCAGTTCCTCTGTGGGGCTTACTGTCTCCAGGAGGGTGAAGTTTAGGGTCTGGAATGAACTCACATCCCTGTCCTGGTGGAAGATGGGGAGAAAGGCCCCAGCTCAGAGTTCACCCCTGGCCTCACCACTAAACCACGAGGGTAGAACAGAAATGATATGCCAACTTGGATCTCCCTGGGCAAGGCCACACACACCCCCCGCAAGGGACTGGGCAGTAAGGGCCATCTCCAGAGAGGCCCTATATGTGCTGGACTTGGGGGTTAGCCCAAATCTCCTTTAGTCCCACATCTAGTACGACCTGAAGGAATCTAGCCAAGGCGCCAGCTCAGAGTCATAACTCAGAACTATCCATGTGTTCTCAACCCTGGTAATCTAGCCAGGAAGAGGTCCAGGTATAATCAGATGAGTTCATCAAAATCCTTCATTGGAACAACAACAAGGGCAACCAGTTGGATCAACTCATCAGAGCGTATCAAAGCCAAGCTTCACTGAGGCCTCTGCTCAGCCTGTTTGTAGTGTAAACCCTGACAGGTGGTTGGTTTTCACTTTTTTATAATGCAAATGTAAACTTAAGCTTTGATTGCCCAGGTATCCACTTCAAAGATAGCTATCTCAGGGGTGTGTGGCTGGCTCAGTAAGTAGACTCTTGATCTCAGTGTCATGAGTTCAAGTCCCACATTGGATGTAGGGCTTACTTAAAAAAATAACATAAAATAATAAAATACCAAAGATGGCTATCTCAAATAAACACATGGCCTGCCACGCAACTAGGTCAAAAACCAGGCCACCTGCCCACACTGAAGGTCCTTTGTTTTAGAGATCTTGGTTGATTTCAGTAACTGACAATTTGGGCCACTTGGTTTTTTCTCTTCCTTTAAATTCACCAGTAACAAGTGAGCCTAGGCCCTCACACTCAACCCCAATAAAAGCAGAACCCCAGGCTTGCTCTCTCTTGCTTCCGCTCTCTTCCTGGGGCCTCAGTCTGTGGCCCTAAGTGTGCCTTATAATTTCCAGGTCTTGTAAGTAATAAACTTGTTTTTTTCTTTCAAAGTCTCCTGATGGTTACTGCTGAAGGGCACCTTGCAATTATAATAAGAACCACGAGATGGGCGCCTGGGTTGGTTAGGCTCAGTTGGTTAGGCGACTGCCTTCGGCTCAGGTCATGATCCTGGAGTCCCAGGATCGAGTCCCGCGTCAGGCTCCCTGCTCAGCGGGGAGTCTGCTTCTCCCTCTGACCCTCTTCCCTCTCGTGCTCTCTATCTCTCATTCTCTCTTTCTCTAATACATAAATAAAATCTTTAAAAAAAAAAAAAAAAAACCACGAGGGCTGCTCCAGCCACAACTATTGGCTATTGATAGGCTAAGACCAACATACAGCAAATGGCATAGTTGGCGGGATTGCACAATTGCCTCTGCAATTAACCAAGGGGAATGCACTTTACCTGTAACTTGCTTATTAACCACCTAACTCAGATGGTGAGCGCCATGTGGGAAAGGAGCACCACGTGCTGGGGTTTCGGTGGGCCGCTGTGTGCTTTCACATATTGCCTCTGTTGTGTGTTGTTGCCTGTAATGTCCAGCCCAAAAGGTCACAGCCGCCATAATAATCTAACGATCTCCTCCGAGCAGCATGATCAGGCTATGTTCTTTTTGTTATATATATATGAAATATTTTATTGAATTTAAATGACTTTAAATTTCTATTTTTTTCTTTTTACATTGTTATAAACCTAAAGAATCAATCAAGAAAATAAAAATTATTACCTGTTTATTCAGAGCTATTACTGAGAAGTATTCTGGTGTTTAGCAGAGGAGGGTAGAAAATGGGATTCATGGGGCGCCTGGGTGGCTCAGTTGGTTAAGCGTCTCTCAATTTTGGCTCAGGTCATAATCTCAGGGTCACAGGATCAAGCCCTGCATCTGGCTCCACGCTCAGCTGGGAGTCTGCTTGAGATTCTCTCTCTCCCTCTCTCTCCCCCAATGCTCACTCTCTCTCCTCTCTCAAATAAATAAATAAATCTTTAAACAAAACAAAATAAAATGGGGATTCATTCAGTCCGGCTATAAAGATAGCTAGTCTGTGGTCCAGGCCCTATGGCCCTATGTTCTTTCTTTCTTTTTTTTTTTTTTTAAGATTTTATTTATTTATTTGACAGAGACACAGCGAGAGAGGGAACACAAGCAGGGGGAGTGGGAGAGGGAGAAGCTGGCTTCCTGCCGAGCAGGGAGCCCGATGCGGGGCTCCATCCCAGGACCCTGGGATCATGACCTGAGCCAAAGGCAGACACTTAACAACTAAGCCACCCAGGCGCCCCCTATGGCCCTGTGTTCTAATGAGACAATTAGACTGCTAATTATAAAGGCCATAATTGACTGTTAATGTGCGTAGACGTCCTTCTTGCTTTAAAGCCAAGACGAGCTAAGAAGGGTGAACTGGATCATAAAGCCATTGTCACTGCCCAAGAGGCTCTGGGCTAAAGACACACAGGAAAATATACCCGTAGGTGAGGATGGGAGACCTCTGCCTGCAACTACAGAGTCAGGGGGAAGTAGTGCTCCTGCTACGTGTCCTACCCCGGAAGAGTGAGTAGCCTTGCAACCAGAGACCACTGGCACCACCAGGGGGACTATACAACAGAGACCTTTTGTCTCTGTGTCACCACTCACTGCTCCTACTCTTTGTCTTCTGACCCAATGGGGTTCCTTGGGTCCAATCCCTTGATGTGATGTCACTAAAAAAATTAGTGGACCAATATAAACATCCTGAACATCTAGTCCCAGTGCCTCCTAAGAACCCTGAGGTGAGGCACCAGCTCCCTAATAAACGCAGAACTCCATGGAAGCTTTCTGGGCATGCTCAGTGCCACGGCATACCAACACACCAAGACCCTGGTCTCACGCTCCAGAAGCCTACGGGCTTTACGCAAAGAATGTGTGTATGGTGCTAGTGGAGGCTGACATCAATCCCAGAGCAGTCTCTTGGGACACCCTGGAAAGGAGAACAGCCACCTACCAAGAGGGCTCAAGGGATATCATCTGAAATTTTCTAGTAACAATGTGTAAGATTAAGGTAACAGGAAAAAATCAAAAGTACAAACTGAGATCAAAAACTATGCCTTAACTGAAATTCAAATTCAATCTTTCTTCAAGATTCTATGCAGCAGGATGGAGAGAGGCGAATGAATTGGCTATTGTGGTTTTTGTTTGTTATTTGTTTCTTTGTTTGGAACGGGCTCTAAATTGTTACTCACTGCTGCCAAAATGCATCAACTGGTCCATGTCACTAAAGACCCTAAAATCCAGCGGCACTTGGGTGGCTCAGTTGGTTAAGCCTCTGCCTTCGGCTAAGGTCATGATCCCAGGGTCCTGGAATCAAATCCCGCATCAGGCTCCCTGCTCAGCGGGGAGCCTGCTTCTCCCTCTGCCTCTGCTCTCCCTGCTTGTGCTCTCTCTCTCTACCAAATAGATGGATAAAATCTTAAAAAAAAAAAAGCTCTATTGCCCAAAAATCTAGTCAACAACCTCCTTAACATTACTTATCAAAGACAAATACAAATCTTAAGAGTCTTCTCCACAAATATTAGTAAAAAAAAGCTTTAGCCACTGGAGTGGGTAACCATAACTTGTCCCTCTGCCAGAGACCCAATTTGTATCAACTGTTCTTTTATAAATTAATGACTTTTGTATTATTATACCCGACTCATGGCTAAAACTTTAGAACCCAAACCATGCCAGTATGTTCATGTGTGTGTGTATACATGTATCTTATAGATATATAATATTTTTCTATCTCTAGATGGTATTGTTAAAATTAATTTGTGGGGCGCCTGGCTGGCTCAGTCAGTAGAGCATGAGACTCTTGATCTCAGGGTTGTGAGTTCTGGCCCCATGTTGAGTATAAAGATTACTTAAAAATAAAATCTTTTTTTAAAAAATTTAATCTGTAGGGGTGCCTGGGTGGCTCAGTCAGTTAAGCATCTGCCTTCACCTCAGGTCATGATCTCAGGGTCCTTTGATCGAGCCCCCATCGGGCTTTCTGCTCCGTGGGAAGCTGCTTCTCCCTCTCCCACGCCCCCTGCTTGTGTTCCCTCTCTCGCTGTGTCTCTCTCTGTCAAATAAATAAATAAAATCTTCAAAAAAAAATTTAATCTGCAAAAGAGTTCTATTTAATTGGCTTTAAAATAAGCATTTTCAAGTTCACATGATGTGAGATCATCTTTGCTAAATAAAAGCTAGTTTGGGCTTAATTAAAGTTGGCTTTAAGTGTGGCTTAATTAAAATAGATATGTCTTCAGAGTTATGGGCATTAAATACAATGCAGATAAACAACTTATATTCCTCTACATGGTTTTACTAGTCAAATAAATTTATGTTATCTCTATCACAAAATTTGTGAGCAAGAAAAGTAGCTCGGGATGATGGCTGACTTTGTCTAGTGTGTAATGAAGTTTTCATGGGTGGTCTAGACATAATTGCTGGGAGAAGCTGATTTACATAGATATAACTGAGATAACATCTCTAAGTGAACTTTTAGCAATGATTATGTGTTATGGTATGTCTGCTTAAAAATAGCTTCCCAGGGCGCCTGGCTGGCTCAGTCAGGAGAGTGCAACTCTTGATCTTTGGGTCATGAGTTTGAGCCACACTTTGGGTGTAGAGATTACTTAAAAAAAAAACACAAAGTTTCCCAAATCTTTGGTAACTTCCACTCTTAGGATTTTGCTAAGTTAAATTATATGGTGAGAATTCGTTGAATATCTAGTCACTTCCAAATAAGATGAAATACTGAAACTTTAATTGCTAAATATGTCTCCGTTTCCCTGCTTTTGACTTCTTATTACAGAGGAACTAAAGATATTTGGACCTGTTAGAAAACATATCTTGTGCCACATTGAACAACTGTGCTATGGGGAAATGTATGTCTCTAGATATTATGAAATGTATTCATCAATTTGCCAATCTAAAGAACACTGGTGTAACAGTTCATAATTGCCTACTTTTTAGTTCACAACTGCTTACTTCTTAATTTTCTCTAGAAATTCAGGTTTATAAGGGTTAAGAATTCCAATTAATATGTGCAGTTAAAACTTCTGTATACAAAGAAAGTAGGATGTGTTTTGGGGTAAGAAAGGTATGAGGTATTGAGATGAATTTTTAAGAGAAATGAAAGTAATTTTGTCCTAAAGTAAAGCTAGTTATTTCAGAGTGGGATGAAGGAGAATAAAGAACAAAATGGTATAGATATTTGGGGAGAGAGAGGGGCCCCTGGGTGGCTCAGTCAGCTAATCATCTGCCTTCAGCTCAGGTCATAATCTCAGGGTCCTGGGATGGAGCCCCACACCAGGCTCCCTGCTCAGTGGGGAGTCTGCTTCTCCCTCTCCCTATATGCCCCACCCCCACTCATGTGCTTGCCCTCTCTTAAATAAATAAATAAAATCTTAAAAAAATAAAAAAAAGAAATTTGGGAAGAGAGAGAAAAAAGACAATTTTACCTTATGTGGTCAAGTTGGCTAAAATTGACTTGCTATTATAAGGATTTTTAAAATAAACTTTAAGGGGCTCCTGGGTGGCTCAGTTGATTAAGCATCTGCCTTTGGCTCAGATCTTTAAAAAAATAAAAAATTTAGGGGTGCCTGGGTGGCTCAGATGGTTGGGCATCTGCCTTCGGCTCAGGTCATGATCCCACGGTCCTGGGATCGAGTCCCACATCTGGCTCCCTGCTCAGCGGAGAGCCTGCTTCTCCCTCTCCCTCTGCTCCTGCTCTCTCTCTCTCTCTGTATCTCTCTGTTTCAAATGAATAAATAAAATCTTAAAAAAAAGAAGTAAAAAAATAAAATAAAATAAAATAATTTTAAAAATAAACTTTAATATCAATAGTATACTTATGAAATTTTCTTTCATTGCTAAAAGGACAAAGTTTTGATTATCAGTCTGCTCCTGATGAGAGGTTGTGAAAGGTTTCTTTACCTTTTAAGTAATCTGGCTAGAAAGAAAGGAATTTGTGTTTTCTCAAAATAATTTTCTGTGCTTCATGTTGTCTTTATCCATCTTCGGTTACCTAAGACAGTTGAATCTTCCCTATTAAGAGCTAAAGTCTTTTTTTTTTACAGTTATGTAATCTTCTATATTTGCCTATGAAATCTTTTATTGTCACTTTGGTTAAATGGATAACTACAAGTATTGTTTCACAGTGACCTGTGATCCTATTTAATCAAGTGTCCAAAACTTTAGGTATTTTTTACAAATTGCCCCCCAAAATCAAATTCCAGATGAAGACTTGAAGCCTTCAAACTAATTTTGAGATTACCCAGAGGGTCCCTGGACCATCTCAAAATATTTGTTCTCTCTCCCTATAAAAAGGGAGACATTAAACTAATTAGGCTTATTCGGTTTTTTAGAAAAATATTTTATTTATTTAATTGAGAGAGAAAGAGAGAGCACAAGCAGGGAGAGAGGGAGAAACAGGCTCCCCGCTGAGCAGGGAACCCAAGGCAGAGCTAGATCCCAGGACCCTGGGATGGAGACCTGAGCTGAAGGCAGATGCTTAACTGACTGAGCCACCCAGGTGCCCCTAACTAGGCTTATTTGATATATTAAATTATATGGGAAACATTGTCAAATAAGAAGTAATACTAAACCTTCTTTATGTTTTATTTGTGTAAGTATGTGTTTGAGAAATTGTATGAAATTCCGAAAATTCTGATATACCCTGATATTTATTATCAGTCATAATTCTAGTTATTATCTTGAAATGTTGTGTGTCACTGAAATAACCAAATTTCTTTGTCGATTGCATTGTAATGAACTCTAATAAGATCTTTAACCATGGCTTTTAAGTCTTTTGCTATTTACAGTGATTGCTTTCCTCTGAAGCTTTTGCAAAAGTGCTTCATCTTCAGTGAGATTCCTGGGAACGATTCTGACAAGTACAAGTTTCTGATAACTTTCAGATCATACCATTAAACAGACAAGAATGAACAGAGCTCTAATGGAGAAACTGATGGCTTCATAAAACTGCTAACAAAAGATCGAGATCAACAAGAATTAATTACAGGAAACTGAATGAACTGATGAAGACGATTATAATTTTTATGATTTTTTTTGTTTGAAACATGATGGTTCTTGGGGCGCCTGGGTGGCTCAGCTGGTTAAGCGTCTGCCTTCGGCTCAGGTCATGATCCCAGGGTCCTGGGATTGAATCCCGCATCGGGCTCCCTGCTCAGCGGGAAGCCTGCTTCTCCCTCTCCCTCTGCCTGCCTCTCTGCCTACTTGTGCTCTCTCTCTCTCTATGTCAAATAAATAAATTAAAAAAAAAAACTTAAAAAAAAAAGAAAAAGAAACATGATGGTTCTTTAATGTTTTGTTTTTTCCAGATTTAAGGAAACCTCCTCTCATAAGCTATCTATGACTTACAGCAATTTGATAAAGTGTATCCTTGTCAACAAAGAGGAAACAAGTCCTTTTTCTCCCTACCCAATAACTCCAAAATTAGAAAACTCTCAAAGAGTATTCTTATTTTCATGGCAATATAATTATTTGCATTAGTTCAATAAGAATCTGTTCTCCTTGTGATAGGACACAATTGGAAACATTAGTTATATCACCAGGCTTTGACTGCAACGTCATATTTGAGAGAAATGTATATAGACTCAGATACAACCAGACAGTTTTAAGGAACTAAGGTTGACTTTCTGGAGCCGATAAAGCCCCTTGGAAAAACTGGCCTGGTATCTTGCTTACAAAGTTCCTGGCAGGGGCGCCTGGGTGGCTCAGTCGGTTAAGTCTGCCTTCCACTCAGGTCATGATCCCAGGGTCCTGGGCTCCAGCCCCACGTCAGACTCTCTGCTCAGTGGGGAGCCTGCTTCTCCCTCTCCCTCTGCGTGCTGCACCCCCTGCTTGTGCTCTCTCTCTCTCTGTCAAAGAAATAAATAAAATCTTTCTTTTTAAAGATTCTTATTTATTTGACAGAGAGAGATACAGCGAGAGAGGGAACACAAGCAGGGGGAGTGGGAGAGGGAGAAACAGGCTTCCCGCTGAGCAGGGAGCCCGATGCGGGGCTCGATCCCAGGACCCCGAGATCCATGACCTGAGCTGAAGGCAGATGCTTAACCGACTGAGCCACCCAGGCGCCCCTAAATAAATAAAATCTTAAAAAAAAAAAAAAGTTCCTGGCAGTCTTACTGGGTGAGTAAGGGAGGTCACTTCCTGGCACACCCAAAAACTTCAGGATATTTTGGGGACACCAAGAAGACAAGAATTCACCCAATCTATAGGTATTCCAGGTGAAATCTGATGGTGAGCTCTTGGCTTGGCTTCTTAGCCTGGAGAGGCTTTTAAAAGGTCAATCTGAGATTCCTTATGAAAAGTTCCAGGGGCTCCTGGCTGGCTCAGTTGGTGGAGTGTGAGATTCTTGATCTCGGGGTGGTAAGTTTGAGCCTCATATCGGGTGTAGAGATTACTTAAAAATAAAATCTTTAGGGCGCTTGGGTGACTCGGTTGATTCTCCCTGCTCTGCGGGGAGCCTGCTTCTCCCTCTGCCTCTTCCTGCCACTCCCCCTGCTTGTGCTCTCTCTGTCAAATAAATAAGTAAAATCTTAAAATAAATAAATAAAATCTTTTAAAATAATAAAAATAACAGTAAGAAAATTAAAAAACTTAAAAAAAAAGTTTCAGTAAAGCAGACTTAAAAGAGCCTATATGGTCAACTACTATTCTTGCTACACTTACATAAATAATCAGGCTAATTTTATTGACACTAGACTTAATGTGCAAATAAATTAGTCTTACTATGCTTATCTTTGATAGAAATGGAGGAGATTGTAGAGAAAAATTATATTTCAGTAGAAACTATAATACACACTTGTGGATATTAGATTCTAGTTCTGTTAAGGGTCTTTGAGGCTTGGTTTTTCTACCTGTAAACTGGACTGGATAGTGAATTCTTCTCATTTCTTACAATATCCGGCTATAAGTCTCCAGACCAACGCTTCCAATTTTTCTCCCATCCTTCCGACTTGGAATCGCTGAGAACTAAAACTGTCCTTTTCCTGAAGGCATGCAAGCAAACATGGGACAACACAGTATAAACTTCAGAGAAATCACTATAACAACTCATATATGTACAATCTTTGTGCCTGATGCTCTGTGGGCCACTCACAAAAATCACCAGAGACATTCAAGCTGCAGACCAGGAAAATCCATCAGAGAGCCACAGCCTGCCCTCACTCCATCTGAAAATGCTTCAAGCCCAACATCTAGAAGCATCTCAACTAGCTGCCTTCAGAACCCAGAACCTGGGATTCTAATCTGCTCCAAGCATTAACCATACGGTGCTGTTGCCATTGTTTCCATAGAAACGCTTCTTGTCAAATACCTGATGGCTTGTTCACAATAGACCTACCTTGGGGAACCCACCTGCATCACCATCTCCTCCTGAAAGGAGACACAGCCCTCTAACTAAACGGACCTATTCTCAGGACCAAGAGACTGGTCTGAGGTGACATGGACCAACCTACCTACTCACGACAGGTTGGCCCAAAATATTAACACTTTCCACAATATTGCCCAAATCCTTAGGCAGATTCCCAGGGCCCTCGAGATCATTAACTTGTTTTCATGGCAGGACCCTTCAAGTTTGGGACATGGCTACAGACTGGATTTCACACTACTGCCTGCAGAATTATTATAAAACTTGCTACGGGGCGCCTGGGTGGCTCAGTCGGTTAAGCGTCTGTCTTTGGCTCAGGTCATGATCTCAGGGACCTGGGATTGAGCCCCACATCATGCTCCGTGCTCAGTGGGGAGTCTGCTTCTCCCTCTTCCTCTGTCCCTCCCCTGCCCCTGCACATGGACTCACTCACTCTCTCTCTCTTTCAAATAGATAAATAAAATCTTTTAAAAAACAAAATAAAATTTGCTACTATAATCCTATTTAGATGTGTACTTTCTGGGTTACAAGCCCTGTGACCTTATCAACCACCTGGGCAGCTAATGTCCTCACCATTGGCTCTGATGCCTTGACATCATAGGGTGGGTTGCAGTGTTAACCCAGATAGTTAGTGGTGTGGTTTTTTGTTTTTTTTGTTTTTTTTTTTTTTGGTAATGCAAGTACCTGACTTAAGCTTCGATTACCATTATCGATTACCTCAATTACCAGTTACCGAGGAATCCACTTCAAAGAGGCATCCTCTCTCCAGATAGCTACCTTGGATAAACACAGGGGCCAGCCACACCACAAGATAAAAAGCCAGGTTCCCTGCCCCCATCCCCAGGCTTCTTTGTCTTAGAGATCTTGGTGGATTTTGATAAATGACCATTTGGGCCACGTGTTTTTTCTCTTTCCATCCTTCAAATTCCTGCTCTTATATTTTTAAATTCAGCAATAAAGAATGAGCCTCAGAAACTCTAGGCCCCCACCCTCAACCCCAATAAAAGCAGAACCCCAGGCCCTTGCTACCTCACTCACTCTCTCTCTCTACCTACAACCTTGTTGTGTGGCCCCAAGTGTGCTGTGTAATTTCCAGGTCTTGTAAGTAATAAACATTTTTCCCCCAAAGTTTTCTGATGATTACTGCTGAAGGGCATCTTGCTATTATGATAAGAACCACAAGGGCTGGTCCAGCCATAACACTGTTTATTGATAGGCTGAGACCTGCACACAACAGTGACCCTTGAGAGTCCTGCTGAGATCACCAACAGAGTGCTACCATCCTGAAGGCAGCTGGACTCAGAGCAGGAGGTAGCCACAATTTCCCCTTGTGGGGCTCTAGCCAAGGAGATGGTCTCAGGAGGCCGGGATCATTTCTCCTGAAGTGTCTGATACTCCCACCACCTTGCACTCTGCAGAAGGCCCACTGCCTACTCCTCAAATGGAGCTACCACATCTTCCCACTAGCAAACCATCCCCGCCAACATCTGCTCCACCCAGCCACCTCCTTTTCCACCCTGACCCAATCCTACCCCTCTGCCTCTGCAAGGTCCTCACCATGTGCTCCTGTCCCTCTCAGGGGCCATCTCCCCCACCAGCCAACCATAGGGTCCCTGCGAAGTCAACTCTCTACGATGAGCTCTGCCCACTGGAACTATGGGATCCTTTTCTATAAGCCTGCTGACCTCCATGGAGCCTACCTCAGTCCACTAGATATGTTCTAACATACTGACCCTCCCAAAGGAAAGGGTTTGGGGTCTCAATCAGGCTGTCCAATAGAACTTTCTGTGATGAAGGAAATATTCTATGTCTGTGCTATCCAATATAGCCATTAACCACACATGGCTATTAAGCTATTAAGCACTTGAAATGTGGTTAGTGTACAGCAATGTCCACAATAGCCAAACTATGGAAAGAGCCAAGATATCCATCAACAGATGAATGGATAAAGAAGATGTGGTATATATATACAATGGAATATTATGTAGCCATCCAAAAAAAAAAACACTAAAAAAAACAAACAGAAATCTTGCCATTTGCAACCAAGTGGATGGAACTAGAGTGTATTATGCTAAGCGAAGTAAGTCAATCAGAGAAAGACAATTATCATATGATCTCACTGATATGAGGAATTTGAGAAACAAGACACGCTCATAGGGGAAGGAAGGGAAAAATGAAACAAGACAAATCATAAGAGACTCTGAATCCCAGGAAACAAACTGAGGGTTGCTGGAGTGGTGTGGGGGGGTGGGAGGGATGGGGTGGCTGGGTGATGGACATTGGGGAGGGTATGTGCTATGGGGAGTGCTGTGAATTGTGTAAGATTGATGAATCACAGACCTGTACCCCGGAAATAAATAATACATTATATGTTAATTTTAAAAAAAAGGAGAGGGGGCGCCTGGGTGGCTCAGTTGGTTAAAAGACTGCCTTCGGCTCAGGTCATGATCCTGGAGTCCCGGGATCGAGTCCCACATCGGGCTCCCTGTTCAGCGGGGGGTCTGCTTCTCCCTCTGACCCTCTTCCCTCTCGTGCTCTCTCTCTCTCATTCTCTCTCTCTCAAATAAATAAATAAAAAATCTTTTTAAAAAAAAGAGAGAAAAAAAAGAAATGTGGCTAGCGTAGCATAAACTGATTTTTTTTTTTAAGTGGGTTCCATGCCAGTCATGGAGCTTGAACAGGGAGCTTGAACTCACCACCCTGAAATCAAGACCCAAGCTGAGGGGCGCCTGGATAGCACTGTTGGTTAAGCTTCCAACTCTTGGTTTTGGCTCAAGTCATCATCTCAGGGTCATGGGATTGAGCCCCACACCAAGCCCCCCATAGGGCTCTGCCCAGAATCTGCTGAACATTCTTTCTCCCCTCAGGGCACGTGGGTGACTCAGTCCATTAGGTGTCTGCCTTCTGCTCAGGTCATGGTCCCCAGGTCCTGGGATCAAGCCCCGCATCGGGCTCCCTGCTCAGCGGGAAACCTGCTGTGTTCCCTCTCTGTGTCTCTCTCCGTCAAATAAATAAATAAAATCTTAAAAAAATAAATAAATAAAGATAAAGAAATCTTTAAAAAAGAAAAAAAAGGGACGCCTGGGTGGCTCAGTCGGTTAAGCGGCTGCCTTCGGCCTGGGTCATGATCCCAGGGTCCTGGGATCGAGTCTCGCATCGGGCTCCTTGCTCAGCGGGGAGCCTGCTTCTCTGTCTCTCTCCCTCTGCTTGTGCTCTCTCTGTCAAATAAATAAAATCTTTAAAAAAAAAAAAATAGACCCGGGCTGAAATCAAGACTTGAATTCTTAACTGACTGAGCTACCCAGGTGTCCTGCATAAAATGATTTCTTCATTTATTTTTCATTAATTTAAATTTAAGTAGCCACATGTGTATAGGACAGTGGTGGAGATACTTTTTTCCTTGGTCCCCTTGCAAAATGTTCTTCCTCCTTTATAGCTCCATATTCCAAGGTGTTTATGGCAAATGCGTGGCCACAGAGAATATTAGCCCTAGCCGACTCAGTTCAGGGCC
Source organism: Eumetopias jubatus (assembly GCF_037043125.1). Classification (NCBI taxonomy): domain Eukaryota; kingdom Metazoa; phylum Chordata; class Mammalia; order Carnivora; family Otariidae; genus Eumetopias; species Eumetopias jubatus. Next base: position 200,740,734 of record NW_028274807.1, read on the forward strand.
AAAAGGAACCTCTCAAGATTCGCAGAAACCGGTTATTGTCACGTCCGCATGGACTTGAGAGAGACAAGAGCTCTCAAAGGGAGGCCCTCTCCCAGGTCCGTGTTCTGTCTCCCAAGCACCACCAACCTTCATTCCACCCCTCAGAGTGCAGGCCCCTCGCAGCTTCCAGAAATAACCCCTACCATCTCCTTTCATCCCCACAACAGCCTCTGAGACAGACAGGGAGGGTGGTGGTGCTATTATCATTTCACAGCTGCGTGAAGTAAGGCCAGCCCGGGGCAGCACAGAGCAACTCGCCGAAGACACCAAGCTACTCAGACAACAGATGGAAGTAAGGCTGAGGCCTAGGTTATTCCCTAGCCTCTCCTGGCCTCAGCCCACCCTCTCACCCCCCCATTCCCCGCTGCAAATGATGGGAGAAGGACAACCAGGAATCATTCTGAAAAGGTTAAGCTTGGGATGCCTGGGTGGCTCAGTTGGTTGTTTGGCCCAGGTCATGATCCCGGGATCCTGGGATTGAGTCCTGCGTCGGGCTCCTTGCGCACCAGGGAGCCTGCTTCTCCTTCTGCCTGCCGCTCCCCCTGCTTGTGCTCTCTCTCTGACAAATAAATAAATGAAATAAATTTCATTTATTATATATATATACATATTTAATATACATATTATACATATTATCATATTATTATACAGCTTATCATACAACCCAGAAATTCCACTCCTGGGTGATTACCGTCAGGAAATGTGGGGCGCCTGTCTGGCTTAGTCGATAGAGCACACAACTCTTTTTTTTTTTTTAAACTTTTTTTTTTAAGATTTTATTTATTTATTTGAGAGAGAGAATGAGAGAGAGAGAGAGCATGAGGGGGGGAGGGTTCCGAGGGAGAAGCAGACTCACTGCTGAGCAGGGATCCCGATGCGGGACTCGATCCCGGGACTCCAGGATCATGACCTGAGCCGAAGGCAGTCACTTAACCAACTGAGCCACCCAGGCGCCCGAGCACACAACTCTTGATCTCAGGGTTGTGAGTTCAAGCCCCACATTGGGCACAGAGCTTACCTAAAGAAAAAAAATGAAAACATACCTCCACACAAAAACTTGTATGAGAAGGTGCTCAGCAACTTTTTTTTTTTTTTTTTTTTTAAAGATTTTATTTATCTATTTGAGAGAGAGAGAACGAGAGATAGAGAGCATGAGAGGGAAGAGGGTCAGAGGGAGAAGCAGACTCCCTGCTGAGCAGGGAGCCCGATGTGGGACTCGATCCCGGGACTCCAGGATCATGACCTGAGCCGAAGGCAGTCGCTTAACCAACTGAGCCACCCAGGTGCCCCGGTGCTCAGCAACTTTATTCAGAATAAACCCAGGAACACCCCAAATGTCCATCAGCAGGCCCATGAAACTGTGGAACATCCCTGCAATGGAATGCTACTGACAAGTAAAAAGGAAAGAAATGCCCGTGTACACATCACGAATAAACTTCGCAGACATTATGCTCAGTGAAGGAAGCCAGATATAGAAGATCACCTATTGTATGATGCTAGTCCTGTGAAGTTTCCAGAAGAGGCAAAACTATAGCAGTAGAAACTCGATCAGTGGCTGCCAGAAGCTGGGGCTGGGAAGAAGAGAGTGACTACAAAGGAACTTGAGGGAATGTTTTAGGGTGATGAGAATGGTCCACAACTCGATTGTGCTGGTGGTTACACAATTGCGTGTATTTGTCAAAACTCATATAATTACTCTTAAAATTGTGAATTTTACGGTAGATAATGTATAGCTCAATTTTAAAAGTTGCAGGCTGGCGGGGAGCGGTGCTGCCTGGCTGGCTCAGTTGGTAGACAACACGACTCTTGGATCTCTGGGTTGTGAGTTCAAACCCCATGTTGGGTGTAGAGATTACTTTAAAAAAAATTTTTTAATAAAAAAGCTGTAGAGTGGACAGATAAGTGCTGGCAAGGTGTGGGCATATCCTTCCAGGAAGGAGTGTTGTTCTCTCTCCTCAGCTCTCTGTGAACACGAAGCCCAGGCTTACATGACCTGGCCCTTGAGCCCAGATGGGAGAAAGGGTGGGCAGTGAGGAAGAGGCGTAGACCTGTAGTGCCCCCTCCCTGCCCACTTGGAAAGGTTCTGAGTGTGCCCAGGGAAGGGGGACCCAGGTTGTATTCAGGAGTGGAGCCCACCAACCTGGGACTGAGGGCAACAACTCCCTCCTCTGCATTTCTATTTCCACACGTGTGAAATGAATGTGGAGGCCACACTGAACTAAGTAGGTACTCCTCAGAGTGTGTTCCATGGAATAGTGGTCACGCAAGACTCTCTATGAAAAGCATCCCTTATTCAAGTAATTATGTAAAACCACCCTTGCTGGTTCTTGGAGACTCACAATACACGTTAGCTTATTAAAGCCTCTGAAGAGTCCTGAAGAAAAGGAACCTGTTTCATTCTGATTAACCCCAATTTCCTCGAATTTGCCCCTTTTTCCACAGAACTCACAAATATCCCAGAAGGCCTGGAGCGGGCCTTAGAGTCTGGATTTTAGATGTAAAAGATCAGACTAGGTCCAGCCTCAATTCCTTCTAGGGCAGGCATTGCTCAGGGCTAGGGAAAGGGATAGGTCCTGGAAACCAAACCCCACCCTCCCACCTGCAATCCCCTCCCACAACACCTTGCCTAATGTGGCCATTTGTCAACCAGCTAACAGCAGGATGGTGCAAGATGCTCTAACTCAACCAGGATGGGAGGGAGCCTCAGCAACAATTTCACTTCTCAGAGGCCCAGGGATTGAGTAAGACCAGGACAGAGCAATGATACCACAAATCCAGCTTGTTGGTCTCCAGCCCCCTACAGCTGCCCATATATTCTGGTGGGGGGAGGGAGGGACAGCACCCAGGCAAGCTGTAGGAAGAGCTCAGCTCCTCCCCAGGACCTCTGACTTCCAGAGGGATGACCCCAGGAAAACTCACAAGAAAACTTGGCCCTTTAGAATGAAGCCCTCCCACTGCTCTAGAACCTACCATGACTCCCTATTGCCCCAGTGTCCTCCATTCCCTGCCTGCTGCCTCTGACCTAATTCAGGCCTCACCACCTCTACCTGCTGGGGAATCACCTGTCTCATAATGTGCAGCGCTCCATACTTACTCACAGTAGTGTACATGAGTGTGTTGCTGAAAACCAATGTGCTCTGGAGCTGAAATATGTAACATGAAGACAAAGTTTGGGTATAAGGAGGAACAATAGCTTTATTGCTTTGCCGGGCAAAGGAGGCTGCAGCAGGCTTAAGGCCTTTGAAACAGCATGCCTGCCAGGAGGAAGGGACTGGGGGGGGTGGTTATAGGGAAATACGGGATCTAGCTGGTTTAGACAGGAATTGCGTATGTGCTGCCAACCTCGCTTGTCATGTCTTCAGGGTGGTACCGGGTTCCTGAAACAAAAGGCCAAGAAGGGGGATGACCGGCTGGCTCAGTCAGAAAAGCATGTGACCCTTGATCTCAGGGTCAGGAGTTCAAGCCCTACAAGGGGGTATAGAGATTACTAAAAAAATTAAAAAAGAAAACTTAAAAAAGAAAAAAAGGCCAAGAAGGGAGGAGGGGAGGTCTGCAGAAGAGAGGGAAAAGATTATTATTTTTTTTAATATTTTATTTATTTGACAGAGAGACACATAGCGAGAGAGGGAACACAAGCAGGGGGGAGTGGGAGAGGGAGAAGCAGGCTTCCCGCCGAGCAGGGAGCCCGATGCGGGGCTTAATCCCAGGACCCTGGGATCATGACCTGAGCCGAAGGCAGTTGCTTCACCAACTCAGCCACCCAGGCGCCCCGAAAAGATTATTTTTTAAAGATTTTCTTTATTTTTTGACAGAGAGAGACACAGCGAGAGAGGGAACACATGCAGGGGGAGTGGGAGACGCGGGGCTCGATCCCAAGACCCTGGGATCATGACCTGAGCCAAAGGCAGACGCTTAACTACTGAGCCACCCAGGCGCCCCGGGAAAAGATCATTTTACATCAAAAACTAATGATGTAATGTATGGTGATTAACATAACAAAAAAATTATTAAAGATCATTTTAAAATCAAGCTTTGCGGGTGCCTGGGTGGCTCAGTTGGCTAAGTGACTGCCTTCAGCTCAGGTCATGATCCTGGAGTCCCAGGATGGAGTCCCACATCGGGCTCCCTGCTCGGCGGGGAGTCTGCTTCTCCCTCTGACCCTCCCCTCTCTCATGCTCTCTCTCTCTCTCATTCTCTCTCTCAAATAAATAAAATGTTTAAAAAAAAAAAATCAAGCTTTGCTGAAGCGTTAGCGCAGCCATTTTGATTTTTGTTCAACTCTATGCTTTTATGCAATTTCAAGTGTAGTGTCACACCCTCATTAGGTTACATTAGCACAAGGGCAGCATGGCGGACAGCGAGGGTCAGCAATCCCAGTACACTTCATTTCAGATTTCTGAAGAGTATTTAAAGTATTTACTTTGTTCTCTCTTGCTAATGCCTCTATGGGGTAGACTGGTCAGGGGTCATTTCTCCCATTTCCTTGAGTGTAAAACTGAGACCAAGAGTGGTCAAGAGGCTGACACAGAAGATAAAGGACCGCCTGAGACCAACAACACAGGTTTGGGGCTCCCGGCCTTGAGCATGTCCCACCTTGCAAAAGGCTCTGGAAACAAACCCCAGCAATTAGGGCGCTTTCGATTTTTCCACACACGCTTCGCCTCCATCCCAAGCCGCTCTTAACTACAGCGGCCTCTTCCGCCGGCGACGCTCAATTCTTTCCCAGAGAATATTCTCCTGGGAAACAAGTGCCCTCTGGCGGCCTCCTCAGGTGCTACACCCATGTCCCCCAGGGAGAAGAGTGGCAGAAATAGTCCTCAACCTTTTCTGGAGAGAAAGGGGACCCTAGGGAACTGCCATCTCCCTAAGTCCAGTCCATCTTCCATGGAGGGGGAGAGGAGAGGAATGACGGCTTCTCAAAGGCCCTTTCTAAACCCACCACCTTCAGGATAACACTCAAATTCTTAGTCTTCTTCCACTCCACACATTTCTCCTCATGCTTCTGGGAACAAGAAGCCTTGATGCCCCAGAGAAGCTTCTGACTTGGGCCCAAGGCTCTCTCCCTATGTCTGGTTCCCACCCTTGAGGGACCAAATGGCTCCCTCTATCATGACCTCTCTATAGCATCTTTTTATAGGAGCCATTTGAGGTAGGAGGAAAATTTGGAGAATGGTGTCCTAAAAGTCAAGGGAAACAAATGTTTCTAGAAGGGAGTAGTCAATTGTATCCAGTGCTGTAATGGACAGCTTCTAGAGAGTAAGACAAGGTGTATGAATTGGTCATCAGATTCAGCAAAATGACGGTTCCCTGGAGAACTTGCTAAATGCCATTTCCACAGAGTAGGGAGGGTGAATGTCTGATTGGAGTGGGTTTAAGACAAAATGGGAGGAGGGAAATTAGAGACAACTTTTTTTAATTTAATGGTGAAGGTAAAGACTATAGCTGGAGGGGAAAGTGGCATCAAGGGCAGGTTTTATTTCACATATATATAATTTAATAATTTTATATATATATACATAAAATTTAATAATAATTTATTATTAACAATAAACACTTCAGGGGCACCTGGCTGGTTCAGTCCATGGAGCATGTGACTCTTGATCTCTGGGTTGTCGGTCTCAGCCCCATGTTGGGTGTAGAAATTACTCAAAAATAAAATCTTTAAAAACAAAACAAGGGGCACCTGGGTGGCTCAGTCAGTTAAGCGTCTGCCTTCGGCTCAGGTCATGATCCCGGGGTCCCGGGGTCCTGGGATGGAGCCCCTTCGGGCTCCCTGGGAGGCTGCTTCTCCCTTTCCCTCTGCCCCTCTCCCCTGCTCATGTGCTCTCTCTCTCAAATAAATAAAATCTTTTAAAAAATAAAACAAATTAAAAATAAATCAAGAAATATACCATTCACGCAGAAAAGTGAACAAACCATGAGTGTGCGGCTCAATGAGTTTCCACAGGGTGAACACATTCATGCCACCAGCACCCAGATCAAGAAACTATGTGACCCGTTCCCAAAAGTTCTCCTTACAGCCCCTTCCGGTCACTACCCACCCCCATAGAGGACCAGTACCCTCACTTCTATTACCAAAGATTAAAAAGCAGGACTTCATTTTATAAAAACTTTATGTCAGCAGAATCAAACAGCATGGATGAGATTCATCCATACTATGGGTAGTTCTCTTCTTTTTGTTGCTGTATGAAAGAACCTCCATTTACCCATTCTATTGTTGATAGGTATTTGGGTTGTTCTCTGCTTGGGGCTGAAATGAATAATGAAGCTATGAACATTTGTTTAAGTGCTTTTTGGTGCACTTATGAACCATACTGTACCTTCTGTGCCATCTCTTACCTTTCCAGAGCCTTCCTGTGGCTACTTCCTCACCTCCCGCCTCTCTCACCCACTCAACGTGACCAAGACCTCCATCTGGCCACCCTCCCTGACTCCCTTCAAGGTACGTCTCAACCATGGACTGGCCACTCCTTCCCTGTGGTTCCTTCCCCAACCCCACTTCCACAGACCTCTTGGACTACACCCAGTCTTCAACACTGATGCTCCCAACACCCAGTTTCCAAAAACACTTTTTGCACATCCTCAATGGACTTACCATCCTCGTGCCAATGAACCCCAAATCTCTCTCCTGAGTGCCAAGCCCTTATAGTACACAAGAACAAAATGGAACTTATCAAATTCCTCCAAGAACTGTGCTGCCTATTGTTGAAATAATGTTACCATCCAGCCAGTTGCTTAAGTCATTACTGAGGATTCATTCTAGACTGCTTCCTCTCCCTAAGCTCCTCAACTGTTACCAAAATTCAATGATCCCTACCTCCTTCCCAAGGTCACTCCCTTCTTCCTATTGCTAAGGCCCCTGCCTTGGTTCAGGATATCACCTTTCCTCACTTGGGACTATTTGGACAGCCTCCACCTTGCAGACCTTCCCATTCTCCCTGCCCTGACCCACCTTGTAGCAATTCTGAGCCCATTATCACCCACCCTCCACGCCCTCCACTGTCCACAGGCCCAACCTTTCAGCAAGCTCTAAGTCGTTCAAGATCTGACTCCTGGTGTTATGCTGAGTGAAATAAATCAATCAGAGAAAGACATGTATCATATGACCTCACTGATATGAGGAATTCTTAATCTCAGGAAACAAACTGAGGGTTGCTGGAGTGGTGGGGGGTTGGAGGGATTGGGTGGCTGGGTGATAGACATTGGGGAGGGTATGTGCTATGGTGAGCGCTGTGAATTGTACAAGACTGTTGAATCACAGATCTGTACTTCTGAAACAAATAATGCAATATATGTTGAGAAAAAAAAGAAGAAGAAGATAGCAGGAGGGGAAGAATGAAGGGGAGTAAGTCGGAGGGGGAGACGAACGATTAGAGACGATGGACTCTGAAAAACAAACTGAGGGTTCTAGAGGGGAGGGGGGTGGGGGGATGGGTTAGCCTGGTGATGGGTATTAAAGAGGGCATATTCTGCGTGGAGCACTGGGTGTTATGTACAAACAATGAATCATGGAACACTACATCAAAAACTAATGATGTAATGTATGGTGATTAACATAACAATAAAAAATATTTAAAAAAAAAGATCTGACTCCTTCCTCCCACTTGGGTGCCTCACAACCACCCCTATCCTAAGACTTGGCTGGGACAACTCATAAGTAATTCCCAAAAAGTGCTGTCCTCACCTCCTAGCTTCAGGGGGCTCTTCTTAGGAAGCACCCCACCTCAGCTGACCCCATATTCCCCTTTCCCAGGGACCTATGCCAAGAACTGTGCCAGCCTTCAAGCTCCAACAGCTTTAATCTCCTTTGGGAAGCACCCCACCTCCTCCAGACTTCCCCATCTCTGTCTCCTCCCCTCCTCCAGGTCCCACCAAGCTCAAAGGCAACCATTATCATGGTGATGACTCCATTATTAGAAGGATCATTCTGTGAGATTGCATTTGGCAGATGTAAACCCCCTGAGGGTAGGGATTGTGGCATTTTATTTCCAACCCTCCCTGTTTGTCCCAGTAACCAATAAATATTTGTTGGATGAATGAATGCAAGAATAGGGATGTTGAAGCAAGTATGAATCTCCCCAGACAGGAGCAGAGGGAAGAAATTTTTCAGATTTAAGGGAGGAAAATATTTGAAATAGTGAACTGGGCAGGGGAGGGCACCCTGGACCCGTGGGGACTGTGACAGCAGAGAGGCCTAAGTAGTGTCAGGTTTCTGGAGGGCCAGGAGGGTCATGGCTGGTGCTGGGGTGCTTGTGAGGGAATCGAGATGGAGCGGGAGAGGAGGGTTCCTCACCGTAAAGGATCTGGTGTCCTGGGCCAAAGGTTTTGGGCTTCATCCTGTCACCCATTGCTTTTCAAACTATAGGTCAAAAGCCATCATAGTATTAATTTTGTTTGGTTTGGTTTTCGGTTTTGGTTTTTGGTTTTTTAGAGAAAGAGAGAGGGGTGGGGAGGGAGAGAGAGAATCTTAAGCAGCCTCCACGCCCAGCACCAAGCTAGATCTCCCAACCCTGAGATCATGACTTGAGCCAAAGAGTCGGATGCATGCTTAATCGACTGAGCCACCCAGGCACCCCTCATTACGAGGATTTTTTTTTTTAAAGATTCCATTTATTTGACAGAAAGAGACACAGCGAGAGAGGGAACACAAGCAGGGGGAATGGGAGAGGGAGAAGCAGGCTTCCCGCTGAGCAGGGAGCCCGATGCGGGGCTAGATCCTAGGACCCCAGGATCATGACCTGAACCGAAGGCAGACGCTTAACGACTGAGCCACCCAGGCGCCCCAATTACCAGGATTTTTTAAGTGACATAAAATAAAATAGAAAAGAGTGTGTTGCTTGAAGTATGAATAAATGATGTATTGGAAACTTTCTGAAATGTGTGTTCTGGGTCACAGGTCCAAAATGTATGAGAGCCCCTGCTTTAAGCAATGTGGTGGGTACAGGCAGGCCTTTGAGCAGAGAAAGAAGGAAGAAGAAATCAGATTTGCATTTAGAAAGATCACTTGGGGCCAGGGCTTGGGAGTCCAACTGGACCAGGGCAGCAGCGAGGAGAAGGAACAGACAGATGATGGTGCCATTTCCCGCCAAGAGCCCTGGGGAGGAAAGAGATGCGAACTTGAGGCAAGTAGAGTTGTGTTGCCAGTGGGCCATTTCTAGGTGGATTCAGATGAGGGGCTGGAATTCCGGAGGGAGATTCGGACTGGAGGCAGGAACTTGGGAGTTCTGTGGGGATAAGGCTGAAGAAGTAGCGGGGGTGGGTGAAACTGTTCAGGAGCACCCATGAAAAAAATGGAGGGGCTCCTGCTAGAAAAGACTGTCATTCGAGAGCAAACATTTAGCCATGAGACAAGACGTAGCCTGTGCTCAGAATACCATCCTACAAGACTTGTTCAAATTACATATCAAATAATGTGTGTAGGGCGCCTGGGTGGCTCAGTTGGTTGGGCGACCGCCTTCGGCTCAGGTCATGATCCCAGAGTCCTGGGATCGAGTCCCGCATCGGGCTCCCTGCTCAGCGGGGAGTCTGCTTCTCCCTCTGACCCTCTTCCCTCTCATGCTCTCTATCTCTCGTTCTCTCTCTCTCAAAGAAATAAATAAAATCTTTTTTTTTAAATAAATAAATAAATAATGTGTGTGATCTCTGGTCCTCGATGTCCTTAAAATCCAAACAGTTCAGTCGTTCCCCAACCTGGCTGTGTATCAGAACAATTCAGAGAACTTTCTGATCGCACAGATACCAAGCAGAGCCCCATGCTAAAACTGTGACATCAAAAAATCCAAGGGAGACCAGGCGTCTGTATTTTCAAAAAAGCTCCCCAAATTGGTAGTCATCAAAAAAGAAAGTGAGGGGGGCACCTGGGTGGCTCAGTCGGTTAAGCACCTGCCTTAGGCTCAGGTCATGATCTCAGGGTCCTGGGATTGAGGCCCATATCAGGCTCCCTGCTCAGTGGGGAATCTATTTCCTCTCCCTCTGCTCTTCCCCCTTACCCCTTCCCCCTACCTCTCATGCACTCTCTCTCTCAAGTGAATAAATAAAATCTTAAAAGAAGAAGAAGAAGAAGAAACTGAGGAATTCTGTGATATTGAACCATCTCCAAGTACATCAAGTGAAAAAAGAAATGTTCAGGACAGTGTTTATAATATGTTGCTGTCAGGGAAAAATCAAAAGTATATGTGGGAGAGAATGTACTGTAAGCATAGACACAGACTCTAGGGACACAAAATAGCTGGCCACAGTGGTGACCAACAGGGAAGAAAACAGGGTAGCTGGCACAGGAGTGAGGAGGAGATTTACTGTAGGACTTTTTGGTATCATTTGAATTTGTACCGAACAAATGGATTATCTACTCAATAAATAAATCCCCATATGATTGTGATGTAGAACCAGAATTTGGGAACCTCTGATGGTAGGGACTCCTCCTCACCTTGACAGCATCTAACACACTAGTTATACAGCCTCCTGGACAGCTCATTGATCTTTGAAAGCTCTGACCCTCCTTTTTATTGTAAACAGAAACCTGAGAGCCTGGGGGGTGGGGGTGGCTCATGCTGCCTCCCATAACCAGGCAGAATCAACCTAAACCTGCTACCAGCACAGGTGGGTGAAAGGAGAATGAGCACACATAAAACATGAAATTAGAAAAGGAATGTTTCTTTTGGCCCAGAAATTAAGTCTGATACACTGATGGAAAGCTATTCGGATTTTTTGTTTAACGAGGGACTCCTTTCTCCAAGCAAAATGGACAAGGCACTGCAATACCTAATGCAGATTTAAAAGCCAAGTTTCTGTGGTGGGTGCCTGGGTGGCTCAATTGGTTAAGTGACTGCCTTCGGCTCAGGTCATGATCCTGGAGTCCCAGGATCGAGTCCCGCATCGGGCTCCCTGCTCAGCAGGGAGTCTGCTTCTCCCTCTGACCCTCTTCCCTCTCGTGCTCTCTCTCTCTCTCTATCTCATTCTCTCTCTCAAATAAATAAATAAAATCTTAAAAAAAAAAAAAGCCAAGTTTCTGTGGTTGCCAAGGAGTGGCAGGGAGGAGGCAGGAACCCTGCTTGGGCACCTCACTATCCGGGAGACACAGTTGTGATCCACCTCCGTCACCACTCACAGGTCCAACGGAGACCTACTTCCCCCCTCTACATCACCTCCTGCCTCGTTCAAGTCACCACCTTCTCACAGCAGGACCTTGTGATCCTCTCCAGACTGGTCTCCCCAGCTCTCCCCTTGCTGCTCTGAAATCAATTCCCCATTTTGCAGCCAGGGTTATCTGCTTAAAATGTAAATGTAAATCTTGCTTCATTTCCCATAGCATTTGAGATAAAGTCCAAGTTCCAGAATGTGGTCTCCAAGCCCCTGCAGTCTGGGCCCTCCCCAGCCTCCTCTTCTCCCACTGTTGTCTGCTCTGCACCAGACACTCCGTCCAGCCTCAGAGCCTTTGCTTAGGGCCTGTCCCTCTGCCCAGAACACTCTCTTCCACCTCCTAAGGATTTATCCTTCTGGACATTTCCTCAGGGACGTACCAGATCAGATCAGATTCCCTTCTTAAACACTCAAAGCATTCATACTTTTTTTTTCTTCTTCTTCCCCCCTACCCCCAAAGGGGTTACACTTTTTCTTTGTAGCATGTATTCGGTCTGTATGTTCTGAGGAGTACCAGGGCCTGGTTGGTACTAAACAAAGGGGAGAAAAAGGCAGGGTCCCTACCCTTTCAAGTGTATAGTCATTTTGGGAGGGGACTCACCCTGATCCAATAATTACAGAATCAAATGTAAATGTATGGTGCCTGGAAGGTGGATGGTAACGGGAATAGTTACCAACATCAGTTGGGATGTCTGAGGGTAGAGCTTTCCGGGAAAGGGTAGGTATTTGCTGAGTGAAGTGACAACGGAGGTAAGAAGGGCCTTTCAGGCTAGTGTCCAGGAAAACCCTGACTGTTTGACCTAGCAAACTGGTAGGCTTTTAGTAGAGACTGAAAGAATGAGCAAAAATTGACTTGCCCCAAAGCAGAATCATATTAGAACTCAGACCTCCCAGTTCAGTGCAGCGTTACTCCCGTACCCTAGTGCTCCTCCAGGATTCCAGAGAGCATGCCTAAGTGAATGGGGGAAATGGTTTGGTGAAACTATGCTTCTCCTTTTGCTTCCATTTCACATTTCAGACATCAAGTTTTTATTCCGGTACTTGGACTTGCTGATGGAAATGCTTCCGTATGTTAGTCCTCTTGGGCTGATCCCACTCAGGGAATGTCTATTCAGGCAAGGAGGGAGACTTTCTTTCTTTTTTTTTAAAGATTTATTTATTTGAGAGAGCGAGAATGAGAGAGAGAGAGAGAGTACATGGGGGGGGAGGGTCAGAGGGAGGGAGAAGCAGGCTCCTCGCCGAGCAGGGAGCCTGATGCGGGACTCGATCCCGGGACTCCAGGATCATGACCTGAGCCGAAGGCAGTCGCTTAACCAACTGAGCCACCCAGGCGCCCGGGAGACTTTCTTTTTTTATAAAAGATTTTATTTATTTATTTGTCAGAGAGAGACAGAGCACACAAGCAGAGGGAGCGGCAGGCAGAGGGAGAAGCAAGCTCCCCATTGAGAAGGGAGCCCCAAGGGGCACCTGGGTGGCTCAGTTGGTTAAGCGACTGCCTTCGGCTGAGAAGGGAGCCCCATACAGGACTCAATTCCAGGACCCCGGGATCAGGGCCTGAGCCAAAGGCAGACGCTTAGCCAACTGAGCCACCCAGGCATCCCTAGAAGGGTGAGCTTTCAATTCCTTTATTTGACTCTGATACGAATACTGATTGTATGTTTACGACGCACACACATGCAAAGCTTAAAATGTTTTTAAAAAAGTTTAAAATATTGACAGTTGTGTCCTTGATGATGGTAAAATTACAGATGTTTTAAATTGTGTTTATCTGTATTTTCTAAGGCTATAATCATTTTGTATTATTTGTGTAATGCAAATCCTTGAAAGCAAAAGATTTTCAAAGAAACACTGAATTGAGTGAATTCGATGGCTGGCCCTAAGCCAAGGTAATGGTCATAATCTCCACCAGACACCTAAAATAAATATACAGTCTAAAGAAGCAGAATGTCTGCTCTAAGCATGCTGTCTACAGACAAATCCACTTGTAGCCTGATCACCGATCATTTTATAAAATCATTGGATCTAGGACCTGCCATTGATGCAGGAGATATAAAAATAAATATGGTGTGGGTGCCTGGGTGGCTCAGTTGGTTAAGCGACTGCCTTCGGCTCAGGTCATGATCCTGGAGTCCCGGGATCGAGTCCCGCATCGGGCTCCCTGCTCAGCAGAGTCTGCTTCTCCCTGTGACCCAACCCCCTCTCACCCTCTCTCTCATTCTCTCTCTCAAATAAATAAACAAAATCTTTAAAAAAATAAAATAAAAATAAATATGGTCACCTATAAAATGGGAACAATTCTTCCCTCATAGAGTTGTAAGGATTAAATAAATTAGTACAGATAAAGCACTTGGAACAGTGTCTGGCACATAAACACTATATAAGTGTTAACTATTATTATATTTATGGCACTGCTATTTGGAGCCACCCAATAGGGTAAGAAAGGGTAGAAACGAAGGAAATGATTCTGAAAAATATAGTAAGAGCTTAAAATGGAGGTGAGCAATGAATGCAGAGTCTGGCAGCCTGTATCACAGGGTTCAAGTCTGTTGGTCAGTTCGTGGCCAGCACCGCAGGAATGTTAAGCGTTTCGCTGTTGGGGCCTGGAGTTCGAGACGTAGAGTCCAGTCCTTGGGACATCCAGTTCCTACCCTCGTTACAAAATTGGGGCCTGCAGACCCGGGTCGGAAGAGAGGGGCCTACAGTACCGCACGGTTACAGGTCGAGCCAAGGCTGGGCCCGGCCCGGCCCCCAGTGGCCAGGACGGCTCTCTCCAGGCTGCACGTCCCCTCTGTGCATGGACCTCCGGGTAAAGGCTACGCAGCGGTGGCCCACAGCGGGTAAGAGGTTCCTGGACCGCAGTGCGGGGTGGGAACTACGCTTCCCAGCACGCAACGGGGCAAGAGAGGGCTCTCCGTCTCTACCCGCGCCTCGCAGGTTCTGCTGGGAGTTTTCATTGACCTCTGAGCGCCCCCTCTCGTTCGGATCTGCTCGGGCCTCCTCTAGGCCCCGCCCCTTTCGGAGAGCGGGTGACCTCGCCGAGCCCCGCGAGCTGCTTCCTTCTTCCCCTCTCATTGGCCCAGCGTAGCTGCCATTCGGGAGCGAGGAGAAGAAGTTGCTTACTGATTGGTGGATTCCGTTTGGCGCCAACTAGGGAAGGGGGCGGGGCAGCGGCGGTCCCTAGTGAGCAGCTATTACCGCGAAAGGCCACCTCGGCAGCGACAGCCCGGAAGGGAGGTGAAGGTCCGCTTGGTGCTCTGCGACCCCAGGTTCGGGCAAAAAAGAGAAAAGCGAAGAGAGTGTGAGCCCTGGCCGTTGCTTCGCGGCCCTGGCCGCTTTCTCTTCTTGACCCGACGCGTTTGTTTGGATTTAATCTTCAGGTTGCCGGCACCCGCCCGCCCGCTGGCCTCGCGGGGTGCGGGGGAATCACCCGTGCATGTGGCTGGCGCCTGCCGGGTCTACACACCCGCCCGTCCGCGCCGCTTGCCCGCGGCAGCCGCGTCCCTGAACCGCGGGGTCGTGTTTGTGTTTGACCCGCGGGCGCCCGCAGCAGGGCGCGCGGCCGAGGCCGGTGCCGGCGGGGCGGGGCGGGCGCGGCGGAGGCGGAGGAAGAGAGAGCGGGAGCCCTGGGAGGCCGGGCGCCGCCATGGAACTGGGCCCGGAGCCCCCGCACCGCCGCCGCCTGCTCTTCGCCTGCAGTCCCCCTCCCGCGCCGCAGCCCGTCGTGAAAGCGCTGTTCGGCGCACCAGCCTCCGGGGGCCTGTCGCCTGTCACCAACCTGACGGTCACCATGGACCGGCTGCAGGGGCTGGGCAGGTGAGGAGGGATTGGCGAGCGGTGCCGCAGGCCGCTGGGCTCCCACACGGCTCTCGGGGGGAATCCGGCTGGGAAACGGGCCCGGAGCGGGGCGAGACCTGTCTGCCCTCGTGGGCCGCCCCCCTGATTTGGGGCCCGCCATGTGCACCCTCCCCCCAGGCGGAATGTTGGGCGGGAGAGGCCGTTCCGACCCTCCAGGGCCGCCCTCAGCCCCGAGCCGGGCCCGGTAGGGTGTGGGGTCGGCCCGGGTTCCCCACCTTGGCCACCCCTTTCAGATTGCTTTGTACTCTTCTGTCCCAGTCCCAGGAAGCTCTTTGTAATCTACCCCACGGGGCAAAGCGGACCTTTTCAGGCGCTCACTTCCACCCTTTGCTGAACCATCTCGAAGGATCTTAGCTTCCTGCGAGCTTTGTTCCTTCTCTACAGAGAGACATGGCATTTTCTTTCCTGGAGTATGTGCAAAATCATCTCAGTTCCTTAGCCTGTGCACATTCCTGATGTCCACCCCTGCTTTCCTAAGGCCAGGCCTTTTTATTCAACTTCCCATCCTCAAAAGCTCCCTGGACTTTTCCTTATGGCAAAACATGCATCCCAGGGTGTTTTGGTGGAGCTGATTACCCTTCAGTTTTGGACGTCCCATTTTCTCTGTAAGCACATGTCTTGTACGTTTTCCACCCTCTGAAAAGCAGGAACTTGTCTGATTCATCTTTCGTCCTAGCAGGTACCTAGAACACATGCTCTCGTTCCAGGAAATACTCCATCATAGTCCTCTTTTCTACAGCCTGACCCAGGCCATGCCTACCCACTCCATTCTCATCTTTTATATTCAAGTGCTAACTGGGTGTTTTGGGTGGCAAAATGGGGTCTGTGGTGTGGCCTTAGAAGTAGATGGTTAAGAGCAGCCTCGATACTTGCTAACCTCATGGCCTGTCTCCTGTATGTAACCTTGTAATTATGTTTTAGAAATACATAGAATTCTTTCTCTTGCTTTCAGTGAATATGAACAGCCGCTGGAGGTGAGAAACAGCAGTCTGCAGAGAATGGGCTCCTCTGAGTCAACCGATTCAGGTATTCCTGTAGTCTGTAACATTTATTATGTGTTTACTACATGGGGATCAAAACTTGGGAATTTGTTGTAATGTGCGCTTCACCTAGGAACTTAGTCTGGTGACTAGTTGAGACAATAAACAAGAGTCATGGCATTCCATGACAAATACCCTTAAAACAAGACAAAGAAGGCCCTCTGGTAGTTTATGGAGGAAACAAGTGTCCAGTGTCTGCATGGAGGTGGTGGGTGCTTGATCTTGAGGATGAGTAGTTGGGTAAAATGAACTATAACATCAAGCCCAGAAAAGCATATTGGTTGAAACACGGAGTCAAATTATTGTTTCACTGAGCCTGCTGTGGAGGAAATGGACCAGTGCATTTTACTCTAATTCATAAATTCATGGTTATATTTGCACAGATGCTTTAAGTTAGGAAATAAGAGCAAAGATCTTAAAATGTAGACTTTTTTTTTTTTTTTTTTTTTTAAGATTCCAGGTATTTATTTGACAGAGAGAGAGAGACAGTGAGAGGGAGAAGCAGGCCTCCCGCCTAGCAGGGAGCCCAATGCGGGGCTCGATCCCAGGACCCTGAGACCATGACCTGAGCTGAAGGCAGACGCTTAACGGACTAAGCCACCCAGGCACCTCTTAAACTGTAGACTTCTTAAGAACTAGGGATAGGATGCTTACTTGTGGCAGTGTGGCAGATGAGAGTATCAGAGCTAATACTTGACTTCCTGCAAAGTTATGTGGAGAGGTATGCACTAGGCAGACGCTGGTGGGTCTGGGCCATACTGAGAGGTGTCTCCTACACCTTGCTCCCTTTGGTGAGATGAGCACCTTACTTGGTGTTATTTAAAGGCAGTGAATACTTGGCTTGTCATAGGACTAATAAATGTATTTTTCCAAACCCCCAAATTACACATATGATCTGACAAGATAAAATATTTTGAAGTCAGAACTATTCCAGAAAACCGGTACCTGTTCTTTCCATGGTCAGCACTCACAGAAAGTTACCTGAGTAATCTCTGAATAACCAACTAGTCATCAAAAGATTATGTTTAATTGTCACATCGTATTCCCTTGATGGTATTTGTAAGTAGGAAAAGGGGATTGGTAGATATACCATGAAAATGTTAAGACTTGTGCAGATACGAAGTTTTTGACAATCAGATGATTCCACTTTAATTCTGGCAAAAGTCCAAGCCATGAGTCTTGATTGATGGCTTAAGGAAACAGTACTAGTAGTAGTTTTATTTTAATGACAGAATGATATCTCATGTATTATTTTCCTGAGGTTTTATTATTTCCCACAGGCTTCTGTCTGGATTCTCCTGGGCCCTTGGACAGTAAAGAAAAGTATGTATTCACTGGTTTTAAAAATTAGTGCTTAGGAAAGACTTTTCTTAATTTTTTATTGAAATTCTTTGTGCTCTGGATGGGAGCCCTGGATTTAGCTGACCTGAGTAAGGGTCCTATAAATGTGGATCCTATAAATAAGTCTGGTGCCTTTAGAGAATGAGTTGTTTGTGCCAGCAGTTTTTAGGACTCCCCATCCTTTATTTTAGCTGTAATTTGTGGTGTTCTCTTCCGAGTCTTGCCCAAACCCTTATGCCAGAGGGTGCTCTGGCATCATAGACTTAAGAGAAATGTGTATTTCTTTTTTTTTAAGATTTTCTCTCTTTATCCGAGAGAGAGAGAAGGAGAAGCAAACTCCCTGCTGAGCAGAAAGCCCGATGTGGGGCTCGATCCCAGGACCCTGAGATCATGACCCGAGCCAAAGGCAGCCGCTTAACCGACTGAGCCACCCAGGCACCCCGAGAAATGTGTATTTTAAAAGACCTGGGCTTGCTCTTTTTACCTAGAAGTCCAGTAATGTTGGGGGTGCTTGTGAGAACAGGACAGCCTCAGAAATCTGTTCTTCGATCTTGCCTAAAATGGGGATGTTTGACTGCCCCCTCCCCAAACTATAGACTAGACCACTGCATCTACTAATATGAATACCTCTCTCTTGTTTTATTCTCATTGTTTACCTTCTGATCTCATTGCAGCCTTGAAAATCCCATGAGGAGAATAAGTTTCCTGCCTGTAAGTTAGTTCCCTTTTTATTTTGAGCTAATTCATATTATCTGTCTCTTTAGCTATCAGTGTGACCTTGATGGGAGACCTTAATTTAGGCAGCAAAGACTGCTTTTCCTTAGTCTTGTAAGCACTCAAAACACCTAAACAACCTCACCTTCAGTTCTAACTACGAGTTAGATACAGGAAGTATTCTTTTTTTTGCAAATGTATTTTTGGATTGGTTTGGCACCCTAAATCTCTGCTGAGAGAGCTGTAGACCTACCTTGTGAGGTTAGGTGGGAAGCCATGTAGCGGGATCTCCTACCCCATGTTGTGGCAAGGTGGAACACTGGCCACATTTCTTGGTTACCACCTGCAGTGTGTGAGGAGATGAACCCCACCCCCCACTGCCATTTTTGTTTTTCTTTTGAACCTGAGTTTCATTGAATTGTCATTTATGTACCCTAACGTCTTTTTTTCATTTTGTCAGCAGAAGCTCTTGGGATGTAGCCCAGCTCTGAAGAGGAGCCATTCTGATTCTCTTGACCATGATGTCTTTCAGCTGATGGACCAGGATGAGAACAAGGAAAACGTGAGTGGTCTCAATGTACTAATCTAGGATAGAGGTAAAACCACAGGTGTCAGTGGCTTAGAGAAGTGGCTGGGCTGCTTTCTGGGAAACTAGACCTTCACCAAAGTCATGCATGGTCTTTGCAGTCAGAGAAACCTGGATTTGAATCCTGCTTGTGTGACCTTGACCCATTACTTCTTTTTAGGCTTCTTCATTTCTTTGTTTATAAAATATGAGTAGCAGTAACTTATAGGGCATTATGGAATTAAATAAGATAATGTATATAAAGCATTTAAAATCGTTCCTGGCAGGGAGGAGTTGCTCAGATGGTAGCCCTTAGGAGTAATTGTATCCATGAATACTTTATCCAGAAGGGTCTGCCCAGGCCCTGCCTCTTTGTGCTCACCGTGGGATGAGTGGTAAGCTTAGGAAAAGGCTTCTTGGCAGTATTTGAAAGAACAGGGCCAACAAGTCTCAGGGAATCACAGAGTAACTGAACTGGTAGCTTAGAGGGTGAACTTGTGGTGATCCATCCAAAAGTCCAGGAACACCCTGGCCTGGCTTTTCTCTCATACCTGCCAGGTGCATTGCACAGGGTAATCACCCAAAACAGTTCAGTGACTTGGCTCAGTTTTTCCAGCCTTCATTCTCACTATGTCCCCATGTTGATTTCCTCCCCTTTCCATTCCCTGCTAAAATGCCACAGTTTATAATCCTTATCATCTCTCAGACTTTGTGTAAAACCTACTGCCTCCATAAATTCTCCCAGTGATTCCTTTAGCAACTTTGTGAGTGGTTCTGAGGGACAATACATAAGTGAGTTCCTGCCTTCAGTGCTTGGAGCACTGCCTTGGCGCGCGTGCGTGCGTGCGTGTGTGTGTGTGTGTGTAGTGCCTTCTACTGGACACACAAGCTGTACTGATGCCTGGTTTTCCCCTGAACTTGGCTATTCCCAGGATTGCCCGCTTGGAATTTTGTTGTGGAGGAGAAGGAGCATAGATGGTGGCTAAGAAAGAGCTCTTGTGATCTTAGGCACATCACTTAACCTGTATGGCCTAGTTTCTTCCTCATCTGTAAAATGGGGGTGATCGGTGATGGTTATATGAGTTAATGCATAGAAAGTACTTAGTCCTGTGTTGGCTTGTGCATACTCTGATATTAGCTGTTACTGCTCTGAGCACTTCATCACAAGTGAAGTGGCTGTTTTAGGTAGGCGGATTATAAGTGCTTTCAAACTTGAAGTAAATGGAATCATACAGAATGTATTCTGTCACTTCTGGCTTTCACTCAACATGTGCAATTCATTCATGCTGTTGAGTAAAAACAGTAGTTTTCTTAATTTTCCATTGCTTTGAGTATGGAGTACAGTAAGTAGAAAATAATTACCTCCTGTTGGTAGGAAGAAGGTGGAAAATACAAAATCTTCAAACAAATCTGGAGTGAAAAGTTTTGGCTCCCATGCACAGGCAATTGTACTGAAACCCTTTAGATTTTAGGAAGTTGTTGATTGGATTTAGCTTATTAACTCAGTGTTTTGTATACTTGGCCGATATTTATGTTTGTGTCAGGAAATAGTCTTTGTGGTGAGAGAAAAAATGCTGCCTTAGAAGTCAGCTGTTGACAAAGTCTGTGCAATTCTTCGTGACACAGATCCAGTGTTGGAGTTAAGCTCAGAAATGGGTACTTAGTTTGGAGGCAATTACAAAGGTGAGCAGTGCCTGCTCCCTTGGCTGTCTCACCCGAGCTACAGCTGAGGCCCTGGTTTTCATGGACAGTGGAATATGTCTTGACTCTACTGTCTTGCAGGAAGCCTTTGAGTTTAAGAAGCCAATAAGACCGGCATCTCGTGGCTGCCTGCATTCTCATGGACTTGAGGAGAGTAAAGATCTCTTCACACAGAGGCAGAACTCTGCCCCAGCTCGGATGGTATGTGCCCTGGCTTTCACAGGGGAGTTCCTGATGGGAACAGAATTAAAGCACCTTCTTGAACCCGGAGTCGAAGACACTACAGTAGCTCTTGTCTTTACCTTGACTTTGTCATTTGAAACTAGACTGTCACATTTTTTGGTGTTTTTGCTGTCTGGAGAGCAGACAGGCAGAAGCAGAGTGAGAGATGGTCTGTTTGGAATATTGAACTTGAGCAAGGAATATTTGACCTTATCAATTCTGGGCAAATAATCTGTGGGCATCCTGGGTCATTCTTCTAAATGTGTGTATGGTGGGATTATAGGTCTTAAAACTTGCTCTTTCATAGTGCCTCCTGACTGCTAAGAGGTACTTCCCAGAGTGGTTTTGTTCAGAGACAGCACTTGGCTTCTTCCAAAGGTGGTTTATTAAGAACTTTTGGGAATTCCAGTGAACCTACTACCTGTGGGCTACTTGACAGTATTGGGGGCCATCTACCCCAGGGTTATTTCTTTGCCAGAAAGAGGCATCACTGCTTCCAAAGTTGCCTACTGGTGATCTGACAGCTAAGGCTAGAGAGGCCCAAAGAAATGACCACATTTTGTTTCCAGTCTTTCCTGGGAATTTGCATGTGAAAATACAGCTTTCCAGTCTGGCTTGTGGTCTGAGGTTCGGGTTCAGCCAGTATCATTGCTCCATCTCGCGTTTGCACAAAGCACTTCTATATATGTTCTCATAAGCCTGTGAAGTAGCTGGAGTTAACCCATTTTACAGATAGGGAAAGTCTGGTGAGGGAGGTTGGCTGATTTGCCAAAGGACACAGATGAGACCAGGATTTAACAAAATCTACTGATTCCCAACTACACAGTAATTCTTTAAGTACTGGGTATCCAAAACTAAATATCTTTAGTGTGCCCTTGAAGACCACCACAGTGGGGTTTATTGTGGTCACCTAGCCTTCCCTAATTATAGGTGACATGTCTATCATTTGCTGTATCACATGTGCACTAGGGATCCCAGAACCTAGGTCACAAATACTGGTATTATAAGAAAATTTTTTTAAGAATTCATTTATTTATTTGTCAGAGAGAGAGGGCGCACAAGCAGGGGGAGCAGGAGGGGGAGGGAGAAGCAGGCTCCTGGCTGAGCAAGGAGCCTGATGGGGGACTCGATCCCTGCGCCTGGGATCACAACCTGAGCTGAAGGCAGACACTTAACTGACTGAGCCACCCAGGCTTCCCACAAATACTGGTATTCTAGTGTGAACCTTCAGAGGGTGCCGCCCCGTGATAAAGTTACCTGCCCCTTGGTTCTGCTAGCTGGAAACTTGCCGGTGTGCCCAGAGCATGCTCAGGAGCACTTGTGGAGGATCAGAGGCAACCTAGAATTTCTGTGAAGCAAGCTGGTGCCTGAAGCAGAGGAGGCTAGCTGCAGAGAGGATTCTTTCCTAGGTAGGCAATTGACTCTGAAAACAAGAGGGCAACTTAAGGATTAATGCAGTTCTGTTAAAAAGGGATTTATGTCTTAAGGATTATCTGTAGGACTTAGGTTGAGACTGCCTCCTTACTGTGGGAGGTATATCTCTGAACATTTTTCCTGGCTTTGGGAAGCACCTGGAAAAGATATAATTCACTATCAGCAATGTTTGTATTAGTAATGTTTATCTCTAGGTGTGGTTTTTGTTTTTGTTTTTTTTTTAAAGATTTTACTTATTTGACAGAGAGAGAGTACCAGCAAGGGGGAAGGGCAGAGGGAAAGGGAGAAGCAGACTCCCCTCTGAGCAGGGAGCCACTTGGGGCTCAATCCCAGGACCCTGAGATCATGACCTGAGCTGAAGGCTGACCCTTAACTGACTGAGCCACCCGGGTACCCCAGCAATGTTTATCTCTAGATGGTAGACTTAGGAACCATCTTTGTAAATTTCCTATATTAAATATATATTAGTTTCACGATGGGGGTTCCCCCCCAAACAACAACACAGTGTCACCTAGTGAGATACCCTATTTTTACTCCAGGAGCGGTTCTCTCTCCTAGGAGAAAATGTGGTGAGAGAAGCTTGGGCTTTGGAGTCAAACGGGTGAGCCATGTGGTCTTGTGGTAACCTCTCTTAAGCATTGGTTTCCTGACTTGATAAATAAGTAGAAAAGGAGTTACTCCCCTTAATGTGTTGTGAGGTTTAAATGGAACTGAACACCTCAGACCGTATCGTAGTGTCCAGTACACAGTAACTCCTCAGTTAAAAGCAGCACTTGCCATTTAAACTCCAAGTCTAACGGACTAGGAGAGACTGTAGAACCAGGCCACCCTTTACCACGCCCCTTCGGAGCTGGAGTTACATGAGCATTCTCTAGGCCATTCTGTGGGCAGAGATTGCATCTTCCCACCGTTCCTCATTGCGGCCTGTTGTCCTCCTGTGTCACAGCCCGCATGTCGATCTCCCTGTTCGCTGATTCCAGTCCTCTGATAAAGCAAACCTTGCCCTTCATTACCCATATCCCACTGTAAGGTGAATTGCTTCTCAGAAAAGGTTTTTGTGAAGGTTTCCAGGCCTGATTCTACTCAGGACTATGTGTAGACATCAAATCCTTTATCATCTTAGGCTGCATTTTCCTTTGATGAGTATCTGTTAAAATTTTACTTCTAATAAATACAGTATGTTTCCCTCATAAAATCTAGTGACCCATCCAAGGAAATCCAGTCTGATCAGTTATTAACAAGCCATGAATTCTGTCTTCCAGCTTTCCTCCAATGAAAGAGATGGCAGTGAACCGGGGAATTTCGTTCCTCTTTTTATGCCCCAGTCCCCTGTGACGGCCACTTTGTCTGATGAGGACGATGGCTTCATGGACCTTCTTGATGGAGAGAATCTGAAGGTGCTGTGTGTGTGTGTTCCTGCCCATTCCCCTAAGTACCCTGGGGAAGTCCTGTGAGAAAGAACAGCAATTCCCCAGGGCTTTGGGGTGGCTGCTATTTTTGTTCTTTTGGTGAGAATTTATTGAAACTCTGCTCCTAGTCTAATTAAATCTGAGGTGGAAGTGGGGCAGTTCTTCAAAAGAAGACACCCAGAGGATCCTTCATACCCTGAAGGAGCTGACAGTCTATTTTGTACAAGAGACCTGGAACAAGAAGAGTTTAAGATGAGCTGGCATGAAACTGGAAAGCCAGAGGCACCTCTTCACGTACCCTTGGGTTGGAAGGTGCTTTTAGCTACACGTTCAGATGTCTGAATTGTGAAACATGATGCTCTTCTGACCTTAACATATTGGGCAGTGGGAAAGAGGAGCAAACATTAGCGGCTTCCTATCCAAGCCTGTCTGATACTCCTCAGGCAGAATCACACCTAATGCCTTCAAACTGTTAGTCTCTGCTGGATCTTTATAATAGTTTTTCTATTTTAGAATGATGAAGAGACCCCGTCGTGCATGGCAAGCCTCTGGACAGCTCCCCTTGTCATGAGAAGAATGACAAACCTTGTAAGTTGTTTCCATTGTCTGGAGAGAGCCTCGAGTAATTAGGCCTCTGGGACAGAGTGGACTAGACTAAATGGAAAACTAATCTTTCTGCCCACATCACCACAGGGATCAAAAATAGTTTCATTTGATTCTGTCTTTGAGTCTATGGGCCTTTCCCCTGACTGGTCACTAGTGTTCTCTGGTGTAAAGAGAACTGTTTACACTGTTTCTTTAAGTTTTCTTTTGTCCTCATTGGTGTGTGAGGAAGTCTGGCTGATAAATAACACATGTAGTTCTTATTTTTATAATTTTTAGTTTATCCCAGCCATTCTTGGTCAAGTTAATGTCGTGTGTGTGTGTGTGTGTGTGTGTGTGTGTTAATGTCCTTTCTGTTCAACTCTGACCTCTCTTACTTTCTAGTTGAAGATCTCAGGAAAATATCTGCTAAATTGAATTCCTCACAAGTGACAGTGATTGATGGCACCTTTGTGTTCTAAGCTGTGGGTGCAAGTATGGATAGTCTGGGGATTGGCCCTGCATGAGGCTGAGTTCACAGGCTGGGGCCTTGTTCGGCCTCAAAACACAGCATCTCCCCTAGGAGCTATTGAGGAGTACACCTACGTGGGCACTCTGAGCTCTTTAGAGCTCCTGTTTGCAAGGTGGGGAGCTGGCTGTCCTCTGTCCCTGGGTCTCTGGCTCTCCTCTTTCTTCAGCTTGTTTGGTTGTTTTGTCCACACTTTCCAGCATTTGCACGAAGTCTGCCAAACATTTGGAACACTGCTTTATCTCTGTTTTCTGCTCAAAGATTCTGCTTTACTTCAGGTATTTTCCACATGGGGTTTAGGATTATTTCAGAGCTTAAGGGTGCTGAGAGTATTACCCATAGATAATTGAAGTTTTATATCATTTTTATGTTTTTCCATTTCTCCTGTATAGACTCACCCACAGCTCATATTTAGGACAGATATTTGTGTTTCTTTTGCCTAGGTTAAGTTAGAATTGCCTTTGACCCAGCCAGGCATTTCGTTACAATTGTTACTGCTAGAAGCACATCCTTGGATGACTACGTCATTGGAATGGGGTCCGAAAGTGGCCCGTGAAGCTCTGTTTTGCACCTCTGCAGAGCAGAGCCATCTCTGGCCCTCAGCTTAACTTGCTCTGAGAGGTGGTGACAGTTTGAGAAGGGGCAGGTGGCTTGCTGTGGCCACCAACATTGCCTTCAGCCAGGAATCTGAGGCGTCAGTAGATGAACTCAGTCTGCTTTCACATTGAGGCTTCCCTTCTAGCCGGTGTCCTTAATTAGCCATCTTTATAGCCTGTGTAACATTGTCTTGTCCCAAATAGGGTTTGTCCCCACTGTCATCCTCAGCTACACCTTTGTGGGGTTTTTTTTTAAGATTTATTTGTCAGAGAGAGAGAGAGAGCACAAGCAGGGGAAGCTGCAGGTAGAGGGAGAAGCAAGCTCCCCGCTGAGCAAGGAGCCTGATGTGGGGCTCGATTCCAGGACCCTGGGATCATGACCTGAGCTGAAGGCAGATGCCTAACCAACTGAGCCACCCAGGTGTCCCTCAGCTACACCTTTAACTCAGTCCCCGTATTAAAACCTGACACTTTAAGGAGTAAGACAGCAAGGAGTGGGTTATTTTTCCACGTCTCCGTCATGGGGTAGCAGCAGAGTTCTGGAGCCCTCGATGGTGAAGCAGACCACAGCTTACCCTGTGTGTGTGGCCTTGTTAAACACACACGTATTGCCACATGTACCCCATCGAATGGGTGGGCCTTATGGACACTTCAAGGGCAGGAATGTGCATCACCCTGGAAAGAGCCATATACTGTGAGCAATCACCTGAGTGCTGTGAGCAACTCAGGGGCTGATCCCGCAGAGAGGGCATGTTTGCCAAGGGTCTCACGGTGTGTGGGAACTTGGGGGGCAGGATGTGTCAATTCATGAAAGAACAGTTCATCTGCATAGCCCTGTGAAGCTGGAGAACGGGGACGTGTGGTGGGCAGGGTAGAGGTTGTGACGGATGTCACTGGTCTGCCAGTCTAAGGGGTTTAGATGGATTTCCCCAGGGACGCTAGGATTCGTTGAGTGTGACTTAACTGGAAGGGAGGAGGGGTCAGTTAGAAACAGGGTACTTAGGAGCCAGTTGTGACTATGGCAAAGTGCTAAAGTGCTAATTTTCTGAATTACGGAGAGAGGAGGGAACAGATTGAAGGAATCATAAATTAGGAACAGGTGGTATTTAGGGGTAATAGTAAAGAAAAAGTCATGACAGTGACACCAAAGTTGTCAGTGGGAGAGACACTTTTTTTTTTTTTAAGATTTTATTTGAGAGAGAATGAGAGAGAGAGAGTGCACAGGAAAGGGGCGGGGGTCAGAGGGAGAAGCAGACTCCCTGCTGAGCAGGGAGCCTGATGCGGGACTCGATCCAGGGACTCCAGGATCATGACCTGAGCCAAAGGCAGTTGCTTAACCAATTGAGCCACCCAGGTGCCCATGGAGAGACACTCTTAAAATACATCCTCAATTTTGTTGGGTGTCTTTGTGTGTGTTTAAGTACCTGGTGGGTAGAGAACCTGCGGTCTCCCATCTTCTCCATAGTGTTTGGGATGGTAGAGATGTGCCCTCAGTTATGCCACCTTAGGTGAGTACAACCAAAGGTGAAGTGGAATGATAGGACCTAGGGATCTGGGTTTAGACCCCGCCTGAGCTACCCACAAATGGAGACCTTGAGAGATGCATTTCATCTGTCTGCATGTTTCCCAGTTTGTAAAACAAGGAGCCTTGATTAGGGGAAGGACCACATTTGTTGCAGGCTCTAATATCCAGGTAGTTGGAAAAAGACTTTTCAAGTATTAAATCTTTCTTTTTTCCAAGTATCAAGTCTGAAGACTATTTGCCTTTTTTTTTTTATCTTTCTCATGTATTTATATTCCATATCATCTAGCACAACACTTGCCAAACAACAGTAACTGACAGACTTTCTATCAGTATATAGCCTATAGACTTCTGTTTCCATCAGGGATACTTTCAATCAAAGCTAGAAGCGAGACTATACCTGCACAGGGACACATCTTCACCAAGTGTGCAAATGCCTGGTGAAAATTAGATACTGTCACAGTACAAAATCAGAGCCCCACACCCTTAGGTATACATATAAATTGATATCCTTACATTTTTAAACTAGCACAGCCCTTGAACTATATATAAATATGGGACAAATGAACTATACTTTTGAGACCACTTACGAATTAAAGTAGATTAACATGCATAGCTATGAGGAAATGGGCTATTCCAGTACAAATGCTTTGACTAAATTCACTACTTTGAAAAACATAAATTATATACAGAATGAGGAAGCTTGGGAAATGGCTATCAGTTTTTTTTTTATTGTGTTTTTTTAATTTAATTTAAAATTTTATTTATTTATTTGACAGAGACCGTGAGAGAGGGAACATGAGTGGGAGAGGGAGAAGCAGGCTTCCTGCAGGGAACCTGATAAGGGGCTCGATCCCAGGACCCTGAAATCGTGACCTGAGCTGAAGGCAGATGCTTAATGACTGAGCCACCCAGGTGCCCCTTTAATTGGATTTTTTAAATTACCAGTCGAGTTCTGGGACCCTTCACAGCGAGGACTTGCCTTGCACGGACGCTTACTACAGACTCACAATTGCTGAGCTGTATTGGAAATATGATTTCTGCCCTGGAGGAGTTCACAATTCCCTCTGAGACTGTTGAAAGCAGTGAATTCTTTTCCCAAAAATGCTTCCAGCTTTTCCAGGTTAAAAAAAATCTGGGGGCGCCTGGGTGGCTCAGTCGTTAAGCGTCTGCCTTCGGCTCAGGTCATGATCCCAGGATTCTGGGATCGAGCCCCGCATCGGGCTCCCTGCTCGGCAGGAAGCCTGCTTCTCCCTCTCCTCCCCCTGCTTGTGTTCCCTCTTGCTGTCTCTCTCTCTGTCAAATAAATAAAATCTGAAAAAAAACCTCTGGTCCTGCTTTTCAGAAAACATTCCATTAAAAGAAATTTCAGAAAAGTTAGGAGAAAATCCGTGGTCTCTGGGACAGCTGACCTGGGAGTGGCACACTCTTGCTGGGGATTAACCTGAATGTTTCAAGGACACATCATCGAAATTGTAGTATCAGCTTTAAAAGGAGCGGTTTACCAGGGTATGAAAGGAGATTTCTGCATGGAAGGAAAAGCTAGGCCAAGACACACTGAGTCATAAACAGACACACGAATTTAGACTGTCCCTACCACTGGTCGGAGTGGCTGCCCTAGGACTCTGGGAAATTCGTCCTAGAAAGACCAACTTTTGAACACAATTCTGAAGGCACTTGGTTCTCTGTGCACCCCCGCTCCTTGCAGACTTACACCCTTAGCACTATTTTAACACCTTATTAGCCCTGTTTCCTAGCATATTCTAGCTACCTCCCACCTTTTCTGGACTTAGGTGGGGTATTAAAATCTGTTGAGCTACTCAAGCAAGGTACAAGTTATCAAAACGAGAGGAGGAGGCAAACCAAAAATGTTTTCCCATCTAGAGGGTAACAGTTATTTGACTCTTAGGACCCTGTGTAGATAGTGAGCTTTTGAGAGTGGATTGTCGTCTTCATCTCCATATCATGTCAGCTGTGTACTTTTCTTTTTTCTTTTTTTTTTTTAAGATTTTACTTATTTATTTGACAGACAGAACACAAGCAGGGGAGAGGGTCAGAGGGAGAAGCAGGCTCCCCGCCGAGCAGGGAGCCCGATGTGGGACTCAACCCCAGAACCCTGGGATCATGACCTGAGCCGAAGGCAGATGCTTAATGACTGAGCCACCCAGGTGCCCAGCTGTGTACTTTTCACTGGGCACCAGGTAGTCGGTGGCTACTATGTGCCAGGCCCTCCAAGAGTCGCTGGGACTAGAGGAAGGGACGGTGTCTGTTTCCTGACTTAGGGTGAATTTTAAACCATCCCAGGAAGCCCTTGACCCATCCTTTTTACCGTCCAAGTGAGCGGAGTGTTTTTGTTTGGTTTTGGTTTTAAGATTTATTTATTTTAGAGCTCCAGCAACTGGGGAGAGAGGGGCAGAGGCGGAGGGAATCCTGAAGCAGACTCCCTGCTGAGTACAGAGCCTGACAAGGGAAGGGGTTCAATCCCAGGACCCTGAGACCATGACTTGATCTGAAATCCAGAGTCGACTGCCTAACCGACTGAGCCACCCAGGTGCCCCTCAAGTGAGCAGGTTTTAATGGAAGATGGGTCTCTTTTTTTTCCCCCGTAGGGCAATCGATGCAAGCTGTTTGACTCTTCTTCCACATGTAGCTCCATCACCCGGACAGTGTTAAAAAGACCAGACCGATCTCAGGAGGAGCACCTGCCCGTAAATACGAAGCGGAGAAAGAGCATGGCTGGGGCCAGTGCCGAAGAGGCAGCCAGTCCAGAGAAGCCCCAGGAGGTTAGTTTTGCAGGTGCCTTTTTGCTCAAGGAGAATGATACTGTATTTTTTAATTCTGAAATTTCCATCTGGTTCTTTTTCTTTCCAAAACTTAACTATTTTCCATTTGTTTCAAGCATGTTCCTAATTGGCTATTGAAGCATTTTTAGGATGGCTGCTTTTAAAATCCTTACCAGATAATTCCAGCATCTATGTTGTGGTGTTGGCTTCTATTGATTGTCTTTTCCTATTCAAGTTGAGATCTTCCTGGTTCTTGGTATGACAAGTGATCTTTCAGTTGTATCTTGTGTATTTTGGGTATTATAAGACTCTGGTCTATATAAATTTTCTGTTTAGGCCTCTGCTACTGCGGGGATGATAAGGGTGGAAGGTCAGGTTCCCCAACATGGCCTCCCTTGACACACTGGGTGGGGGCAAGTCTCATTATGGCTGGGCAGGAGTGGGAGTTCAAGGTCCCCACTAGGCCTCTGCTGACACCATCCTGGTGGGATGGAGACCAGGCACTTCATTACAGATAGGCAAGGCCTGGATGAGTAGGTTCCCCACTTGCTGACCAGGTACGGTGTAGGGCCATCATTTTTCCCTTGGTGTTTGGCTACAGTGGTGGTATTGTCTAAAAGTTTTCTGTCTTTATAGGTGGCCCTTTTCCTAGTCCTTTGGCTGGGGAGGACAGACTTCCCTTAGGGTTTGTTTCTTTGGGTTTGCTGCATCACTGTCTCCTGGTCTGCTTGGATCTATAAATTTCCCATTACTTTAAGTTTGTCTCACAACTGTGTAGTGTTTTTCATTGTATTCTAAGTGTTTTGATTGCTTTGTTTTCTTTTAATTCAGACCTATTGTGGCCTAATAAAAGTTTGATTTTTGTAAAAACTTTCACCTTACTCAAAAAAATATGTATCCTCTGGTGTCAAGTTCAGCATATCCAATTCTATCAAATCAATTGCTCATAGTTATGGTTTGTTTTCCTGTTATTTTGGAACTTTCTCTACTGATAATATATCAGGAACTTTTTTTTTAAGATTTTATTTATTTATTTGACAGAGACATAGCAAGAGAGGGAACACAAGCAGGGGGAGTGGGAGAGGGAGAAGCAGGCTTCCCGCTGAGCAGGGAGCCCGACGCAGGGCTGGATCCCAGGACCCTGGGACCATGACCTGAGCCGAAGTTAGATGCTTAACGACTGAACCACCCAGGCGCCCCATAGATTTCCTGATTTTAAAACTATTCTTGCTGGGGCACCTGGGTGGCTCAGTCGTTGGGTGTCTGCCTTCGGCTCAGGTCGTGATCCCAGGGTCCTGGGATCGAGCCCCGCGTCTGGCTCCCTGCTCCGCGGGAGGCCTGCTTCTCCCTCTCCCACTCCCCCTGCTTGTGTTCCCTCTCACTGTGTCTCTCTCTGTCAAATAAATAAAAAAAATCTTAAAAAAAAAAAACTATTCTTGCTTAATGAAATGTCATGTTTGGCTTATTTAGAATTGCTTTTATTAAACACGTTTTTCCTTCATTATACTGTCCTTATATCAGATTTTGGTATTAAGGTTTGGTATTAAGCATTGTAAAATAAACTGGAGAACTGCCCATGTTTTCTGTAGCATGAAAAGGTTTGAGTAACCACTAGTTGTCTTAAAAGGTTAGCTAGAGGGGTGCCTGGGTGGCTCAGTCAGTTAAGTGTCTGCCTTCGGCTCAGGTCATGATCCCCATGGTCCTAGGATTGAGCCCCGCATCGGGCTCCCTGCTCAGTGGGGAATAAAAAAAAGTTAGCTAGACAACAACCATGAAAATACCTAGGCCTGGTGTTTTACGTTTTATAATCTGTTTTAGTTATCTAATACTTGATGAGCATTTTACTTTTTCTAATTAAAAGTGGAATTCTAGGGGCGCCTGGTGGCTCAGTTGGTTAAGTGTCCAAGCCTTGATTTCAGCTCAGGTCGTGATCTCAGGGTTGTGAGATGGAGCCCCACATCGTGCTCTGTGCTGGGCGTGGTGCCTGCTTAAGATTCTCTCTCCCTCTCCCTCTGTACCACCCCCTCAAAAAAAAAAGGAATTCTAAACTAAAGGGCAGGAACATTTATGAAACTTCGCATTTTATACATGCCAACAAATTGCCTTCCATAAAGCTTCTTAAATATCCAGGAATATTCATTTCCTTGTACTCTTGCCATACTAGGAAATTACCTTTTTATTTTCTTAATATCGTTTCTAAATTTTTTTTTTTAAATAGAGAAAAGGGTAGGGGACAGAAGGAGAGGGAAAGAATTTTTTTTTTTTTTTAAAGATTTTGTTTACTTATTTGACAGAGAGAGACACAGGGAACACAAGCAGGGGGAGTGGGGGAGGGAGAAGCAGGCTTCCCACTGAGCAGGGAGTCTGATGCGGGGCTCGATCCCAGGACCCTGGGATCATGACCTGAGCCAAAGGCAGACGCTCAATGACTGAGCCACCCAGGTGCCCCAGGAAAGAGAATCTTAAGCAGGCTCCACACCCAGTGCAGAGCCTGATGTGGGCCTGGATCTCACGAGCCTGATGTGGGCCTGGATCTCACGACCCTGAGATTATGATCTGAGCTGAAATCAAGTCAGATGCTTAACCAACTAAGCCACCCAGGCGCCCCAATATCATTTCTAATTGTCTCTAGTTTATTTGTTCAAATCTGGGTTGAAATAAGTTCTGTGCATTGCAGTTGGTCACGAGGTCTCTTATTATTTGGGTCCAGTGCTCCATCTTTTTGTTTCCTTCTTGAAGTTTTTGGTTGAAGAACTCAGGCCAGTTGTCCTGTAGAAAGAAGTTCCCAGTCCTATGGGATCTTCTAACATTGTCTTCTATCCTCTATATTACCCATAAACCTAGACTCTAGGAAGGCTTGATCAGATTGGAGTTCCATTTCTTTGGCACGACTATTTCCTGGATGATTTGTTTACTTTGA
The DNA here is from genome assembly GCF_037043125.1 of Eumetopias jubatus. Classification (NCBI taxonomy): domain Eukaryota; kingdom Metazoa; phylum Chordata; class Mammalia; order Carnivora; family Otariidae; genus Eumetopias; species Eumetopias jubatus. The sequence goes on from NW_028274807.1 coordinate 200,773,125, forward strand.
TCAGGCGGCACACCACCGAGCAGCCATTGATGATTATTGCCTAGATTTCATTTAACCAAGGTTTCAAAAAGTGATCCTGCTGTTCCATCATTCTTCACTTACTGGCAGAATGTTCCTACAAAGAGAAACTTCTGCGCATCAAACTCTTTGGTCACCCTTGGGAAAGGCAAATGAATGCTGGATCTCTTTAAAGGGAACATACCCCGGGGCACCTGGGTGGCTCAGTCGTTAAGCGTCTGCCTTCGGCTCGGGTCATGATCCCAGGATTCTGGGATCGAGCCCCACTTCGGTCTCCCTCCTCGGCGGGGAGCCTGCTTCTCCCTCTCCCACTCCCCCTGCTTGTGTTCCCTCTCTCGCTGTGTCTCTCTCTGTCAAATAAATAAATAAAATCTTTAAAAAAAAAATGAAGGGAACATACCCCCATAAATACCAGCTATGACCAGCAAAGAGCACTTAGCAGCAGCCCAGAGCCCCTCATATGCTTCCCCCGTCAGTAACACTGACCTGAACTCTGCTGATGTGGCTGAGTTTTGCCTGTATTTGAACCTTCTATCCTTGGAGTCCTACTGTATATATTTCTTTTATGTCTGGATTCTCTTGTTCAGCATTATTTTTGTAAGAATCATGTGTTGTATTTATCCATGGTTGAGTGACGCCCCCCCTTTTTTGTCATTGCTGTGTAGTATTTCATCCCACAGAGTACAGGTTATCTGTCCCATAGTTGATGTTTGGGTACTGTTCACAGGTTTTGACAACTATGAATAAAGCTGCTATAAACATTCTTGTACAGTTTTGTTTTGTAAACATATACTTTGATTTCTCATGAAATTCTGGTCCTAGGCTAGTCACGTGTTTGGCTTTGGTAGACACTCAGCCAAATCATTGTCCAGCAGGGTTCTTCTCACAACAGTGTATGAGTGTTGCACTCTACATCCTTCCAGTATCCTTAGTGTTGTTCATCCCTTTAGTTTTAGCCATTCTGGTGAGTGTATGGTGTCTGCGGTTTTAGTTTGTATTTCCCTAATAGTCATTTTTCTTGGTCCTGGATTTTCCTCTCTGTATTGCTAGTCCAAGTTATTGCCCATTTTTCTACTGGATTATCTCTTATTTATGGGAGTATTCTATGTATTCAGAGATGAATCTTTTATTGAGAGATTGTGTATCTTCCTACTCTGGCTTGCCTTTTCTCCTAATACTGTTCTTTTGATGAACAAAATTTCTTGATTTTTTTTAAATGTATTTCAGTTAATCAATCTTATTTCTGTTTAGTGCTTTTTGTGTCCTGCTTAAGAAATCCTTACCACCCCATGACTAGCCCTTTTGACATGGTCCTACTAGTCTGGTAGCTTCCTTGCTACTATCAGAAGGCATTCCAGGTTTATCTTGTATATTTCTTGTCTCAACATGGAGTCAATTATATCTTCAAAAAGCCTTGGTTTCTTTTCTTTTCTTTTCTTTTCTTTTTTTTTTTTAAGATTTTATTTTTAATGAGGCGCCTGGGTGGCTCAGTCGTTAAGTGTCTGCCTTCGGCTCAGGTCATGATCCCAGGGTCCTGGGATCGAGCCCCGCATCGGGCTCCCTGCTCCGCGGGAAGCCTGCTTCTCCCTCTCCCACTCCCTCCGCTTGTGTTCCCTCTCTCGCTGTGTCTCTCTCTGTCAAATAAAATCTTTAAAAAAAGATTTTAAGTCATTTCTACACTCTATATGGGGCTCGAACTCACAACCCCAAGATCAAGAGTCTCACGCTCCACTGATTGAGCCAGCCAGGCATCCTCAAGCCCTGGTTTCTTTTAGTGGAAAATAATTTTCAGAGACCACAGTATCCTTTAGGAATGCTCATTGTACCTCTAGAGCTTCTCAGTGAACAGTTAAAAAATATTTATTTTAGACTTAGCCTTAATTTTTTTTTTAAGGATTTTATTTATCTGTTTGATAGAGAGAGACACAGTGAGAGAGTGAACACGAGCAGGGGGAGTGAGAGAGGGAGAAGTAGGGAGACGCAGGCTTCCCTCCTAGCAGGGAGCCCGATCGAGCCTGGGGCTCGATCCCAGGACCCTGGAACCATGACCTGAGCTGAAGGCAGACACTTAACGACTGAGCCACCCAGGTGCTCCATAAACTTAGCTTAATTTTAATTCCCCTTTTTTAAAAAGGTAGGGAGGAGTGCCTGGGTGGCTCAGTCAGTTAAGTGTCTGCCTTCGGCTCAGATCACGGTCCCAGGGCTCTGGAATCAAGCCCCACATCAGGCTCCCTGATCAGCGGAGAGCCTGCTTCTCCCTCTTCCTCTGCCTGCCGTTTTCCCTACTTGTGCGCACGCGCACTGTCTCTCAAATAAATAAAATCTTTTTGAAAAATTTAGAAAGGGAAGAAGAAAAACTTAGTTTCAGAACATTTCAGTTAGACACTAAAATAATAGTAGACCTAGTCAGTGACCTACTTTCTCTTTTTCATTCTAGATTCAATCAAGTAAGAAAAAGTATTTGCTAAATGTAGACCTTTACATGTCACTCTCCTCCTGAGACGTGCTAGGTGAATGTTTTCAAAAGTCCTATTGAGAATCGTGGCCTCATTTTCTACCTTTGATTTGTTACAGATTCTACATCAGTCTTTATCCCTGGCATCTTCCCCAAAGGGGACCATTGAGAACATTTTGGATAATGACCCAAGGGACCTTATAGGAGACTTCTCCAAGGTAATTCTAAACAGACACAAGGAGAGCTGCTCTATGTGATTTGGGTTTTAGTGTGTTTCCTAGAACCCCCCTCCCCTCAGCCTTTCTCCCTCCCTGGGGTGGCTCTTGCAATGCCCCCAAGGGGACACAGTTTGAAGTTCTTAAAGATAAGGAAACAGACTCATGATCTGATGTATCTTGGTCTCTCTGGGACTGTCGACCTTACTGGTACTGATCAGACAAAGTAGGAAGCCACCAACCAGCCACCTCAACTCCCACCCAAAGGCCAGGCCCTTTGGGAACTGTGTTTCTGATTATAAAAATAGTAGTGCAGTAAAGTACAAAGAAGCAAGAATAAACCTATAGCCTCACTACACAACTGTGTATGGAAAGGTTATCTTAGAAGAACCGAAGCTGACGGATCTCTCTGTTGTCCAGAGAAGCACAGCCTTTGAGGGAGAAGGCCCTCAGGGAAGTGCAGAGGAAGGCCTGCTGATGGCCTGATAGTATAATTTGCTGAGTGGAGGACTTGGCTGCCTTTGGGCTGTGGTGAAATACAAGGGTGGGACAGAGAACGTGTCGGTAGCAGCTCATGTAGCCACACAGGACGTGAAGGCTACTAGATCAATTTCTTAGTCATTAGTTTAGCTAACATTTATTGAAGTACTACTGTTACGTGTTAGGGAGAGATTCCAGTATGAGACCCAGTCCTTCCCTCAAAACACTTTTCGTGGTAAGACCTGCCATGTCGTGGGCCGCACGGTAGATGGAAGTGAAGGTCAGTGCAGTGTAAGCAGGCTGGGAGAAAAAAGGGGGGCTGTCTCAGAAGAGTGAGGAAGGTATGGGTCTGGGCCATATGTCATATTTCAGCCAGCTGAGTTTTGAAGGAATGGGGACACGTAAGGAGGTTAAAAACAGGAGACAATTCTATCTGAAGGGAAGAGCGAGCAAAGACTGGGTGTGTCCTCATTGGTGGAACCTTCCACTTGTCATAATGACCTTGCACATGGCCATAGGGATGGTGAGCTTTTGATTCAGCCAGTTGCCCTAATGAGTAATTGCTGATGTGCCTGTCTTTCCCCTCAAGGCCAGGCCAGGTCTCATTTTTCCCATCTCCAATGCCCAACACCATGTTCCTGACAATCTGGCTACTGAGATGAAGGTTCCTGACAAGTAGGGGGAAGGAAATTACCTGAGGTTTCTGTATTTACATCGGGCTTACTAGCTAGCTATCCTTGGATAGAGTTACCCAGCTTTACATTTGAGAATGAGAACAATGTGCCATGTTGGTGTGTGCGAAAATGACATGTCAGGATTTTAATGAAGTGCCTAGATGAGTAACCTGCCTGTACTATTAAGGTTTGTGTATAAAGCTGCCTCTTACCAGGCAGGCTAGCAGTATAAATGTTGCATTTATAGGCCTTGAGATTTGCTAAGTATCTTTTTTTTTTTTTTTTTTTTTTAAGGGTTATCTCTTTCGTACAGTTGCTGGGAAACATCAGGATTTAAAATACATCTCTCCAGAAATTGTAAGTCATCTTTTTGGATCCTGCAACCTGTGGGGTATTTGAACCTGTTGTTTCAGGCAGCCAAAGTTGATTTTCCTGGGCTTTCTCTCCACAGATGGCATCTGTTTTAAACGGCAAGTTTGCCAACCTTATTAAAGAATTTGTTATCATTGACTGCCGGTACCCGTATGAATATGAGGGAGGCCACATCAAGGTATGTTCTTGAGGTTTGCTTGTGAGTTCTACTGTTGTGGGAGGTGTAGAAGGAGCCCTGACAGGATCTGTGATTTTATTTTATAACTTTTTTTAAGATATTTATTTGAGAGAGAGAGGGAGAGGGGCAAAGGGAGAGGGAGACTCAGCAGACTCCCTGCTGAGCAGGGAGCCCGATGCAGGACTCCCATCCCAGGACCCTGGGATCATGACCTGAGTCGAAGGCAGATGCTTTACAGACTGAGCCACCCAGGCACCCCATGGATGTATGATTTTAAAAGGTGGAGGGGTGGTCAGGGTGCCTGGGTAGCATAGTTGGTTAAGCGTCCAACTCTTGATCTCAGCTCAGGTCTTGAACTCAGGGTTGTGAGTTCAAGCCCTGCATTGGGCTCCACACTGGGCATGGAGCCTACTTTAAAAAATAAATAAGAGTAAAAAGTAAAATAAAGGTGGGTGGTGACACCTGGCTGCTTACTAGCTCATATGCTGGTTATGAGAATTTTTAAAAGGGGCCTTGAATCCTGGTGCACTGAAGAATATTCCCTGGCCTACACTACTCCACCACATTGTACAGCAAATGTTCCCTGTCCTGTGCCTCACACCATCACCATCAAGGGCATTTCTAGGTGGTACCCACTGATTTCTAAGCCAGGCCTGGGCACCCCAAGGCTTCTGCCTAGAAGCCAGTCTCTGGTGACATGCCCCAGTCTATGCCAGACTTAATGATGCCTCTAAGTCTATAGTTGAATTAAGCTGCAGGGTGGAGGGCAGGTGTGGGGACACGGTTTCCCAGGAAGAAAGTAACTGGTTGTGCCAACTTAAATCTTTTAACCAATAAAATAGTGTTGAAATACAGTAAAGGGGTACACTAAATATAACAGCGTTTGCCACTGTCTCGGTGGCTTTTTGAAAGTCCCGAATTCATAAATACCCGTCATGCCCATCACAGTCATAACAATATGAGGTGCTCGATTAAAGATGACTCACAGAATCCTTATTGGCAAGGATAATGCACACAGGTGCCAAAAGAGTCTCTGGTACCTCCACAGGGTGCGGTGAACTTGCACATGGAGGAGGAGGTTGAGGATTTCTTACTCAAGAAGCCCATCGTGCCTACTGATGGCAAGCGTGTCATTGTCGTGTTCCACTGCGAGTTCTCTTCTGAGCGAGGCCCTCGCATGTGAGTGCTGTGTGCAGCCGGGCTCTGGGCCAAGGGTCTGCGGTAACGGGGGGCATGAGGCGGGGGAGGCTCACACTCGGGGCATACCTCAGCACACGGAGCACCCTCTTGCACCTCCCAAGTCATTTCTGTACTTTAGCCTGCATACATGTAACTCTTTGCTTCTTTGAAAGTTCAAATTCATGTGTAGCAGATGTTTTCCCAAATTCTTAATCTATTAAGCAGTCATTTGATTTGATGAACAGCTTCCTTGAGTGTGGCTTTTTATAGGCTTGACCTAGCAGTGTCTGTTGCCAAGGCTTTGGGCCTTCTCCAGCCCGGCCCTGTCCCTGATGCTAGTGTGGTCCGCGCTGGGAGAACTGAGGGACAGCTGGAGAGGGGGGTGGGGGCCGGGCCAGGGTGGGCTGCAGCTCTGACAAGGGTGGGCCAAGGTAGACTTTTCATAGGCCCACAGGCCTGGATTCTTGTGCAGCCTTTTCATTTTGAACCAGTTCAAAAGTCAGGACACGTGGGGGCGCCTGGGGGCGCAGTTGGTTAAAAGTCCAACTCTTCATTTTGGCTCGAGTCATGTTCTCAGGGTCATGAGTTCAAGACCTGAGTTGGGATCCACGCTGAGCGGGGAGTCTGCTTGAGATTATCTCCCTCCCTCTGCCACACCCCCACACACCCCACACACACTCACTCAAATAAATAAATCTTTTTTTTTTTTTTTAATTTGAGAGAGAGCGTGCACAGGAGTGGGGAAGAGAGAGAGGGAGAAGCAAACTCCCCACTGAGCAGGGAGCCCCATGCAGGGCTCAATCCCAGGACCCTGAGATCATGACCTGAGCCAAAGGCAGACACTTAACGGACCGAGCCGCCCAGATGCCCCTAAATAAGTAAATCTTAAAAAAAAAAAAGGGGGGGGGGCCATTTGCCTGCGTGTGCTTCACCTGACTTCAGCAGCAGCTACTGTTTTGCCGCATTAGCACACATACAACTACAGCAGGAACTTGTCTCCCCGCCTTCCTCCCAAGGATAGGGACTGGCCCTGCATTTGGCACAAAACCATAATTACAGGAAGAGGTAGGATTTGAGCGAGGCTCCTGTTCCTTCACAAATGGGATTATTCATTCAGGTACAAGTACTTACTGTTGCCCCTCACAGGCTAGATAGTGTTCTGGGTAGTGTGGAGAATGGCAAAACGTAGGAGAACCAACAGCCCTGCCTTCAGGGAGCTTGCATTTCCAAGTGGGCGGGAGCAGACAGATAAGATAAAAAATAGGTCAGCTACTCTGTGTGTTAGAAGGTGCTTCGGAGACAAATAAGATGAGAGGTGGGTGCTCCCAGGCAGGTTGTAGGAAAAGCAAAGGGGCCAGAGTGGCTGGAGTAGAGAGAGGGGGAGGGCTGCAGGGGCGGGGTACCACATTATGGGCCACTGTCAGGACTTTGGCTTTTGTACCAGGGCTTGGGAGGTCAGGAGCCACAGCGAGGTGAGGGTATTAGTAAGAGTATTCAGAATTCAGTCCAAGTGGAGGGTGCAAGTAGGCGCCCTGAGGCAGGAGCTAGGTCGGCCTATTTAAAAGGCACAGGAAGAAAGCAGCCAGCCTACATAGGAAGTAAGGGAGGGACCCCGGCCGTGGAGGAGGCGGGGGGTGGGGTGCCAAGGGTGGAGACTGCATTGGAAAGCTGGCTCGGAAGCTGTCGCTCCACATGGGGTGCCGGTGGGGGCAGGGAGGATGCCGGGCAGGGGCTGGGCAGTAGGGCTGTTCAACTCAGAGGCAGGATCATTGGAGAGAGACCGTCTCCCTCCCACCCCTGTGAGCTCTTCCTAAAGATCACGTGTGGCCAGGAACGCACGGCTCAACACTGACTGTTTGCAAGAATGACCGGGAAACTGGGAAGCTGTGTAAGGAGTGCTTGCACCGCCCCACCGCCCTCACTGTGTTGTCTCGTGTTGCTCTGTATCAGAAGACCTCACCTTGCCTTGGCCTGCCTTCTTGACAGGTGCCGGTACGTGAGAGAGAGAGATCGGCTTGGTAACGAGTATCCCAAACTCCACTACCCTGAGCTGTATGTCCTGAAGGGCGGGTACAAGGAGTTCTTCCTGAAATGCCAGGTAAGGGGAAGTGTCTGGAGGGCACGGTGCCCCCCTCACCCAGCTCGGACAGTCCGATCTGTCTGGTGGTCATGGCTGTGTCTCGTCCTGGCTCTGGGGCTCTGCCCTGCACAAAGAAAGGCCCTGGAACGTGCTGTGCTTTTGGCGCTGCTCCGCACCTTGCAAGCCCAGATGGGGGGAGCCGGCTTCCACGCGTGAGCCAGGGACCCCTCATCTCGTCCTCTCCTGTCTGCAGTCTCACTGTGAGCCCCCCAGCTACCGGCCCATGCACCATGAGGACTTCAAAGAAGACCTGAAGAAGTTCCGCACCAAGAGCCGGACCTGGGCAGGGGAAAAGAGCAAAAGGGAGATGTACAGCCGCCTGAAGAAGCTGTGAGGGCGGCCGTGCCAGACAGCAGCAGCCTGAGGCTCCCTCCATGCCTCCCCCCTTCCCTCTTTGCTGCAGAGAAACTTGAGCGAAGGGGCCAGCCGCGTGCACGACGTGTGGAGAGAGGACCCGGAGCCGGTGGGCCTTCCCCCGGCTCTGCGCTCCCGGGGTTGGAGCGTCCCGCCAGCCGCACCCCTTCCGTCCCTGTAAGACATTCTCCTTCTGCCTCGGGACTGGCTGCCAAGGCTGTCACTGCTGTCACTGGCTGCAGCACCAGTCCGAGCACAGAGTCAAGAAGTTCTGACTTCTCACTGCCCGCCGTCGGACAGACCACCTGGGGCCTTACTGGGCACTGTCCTCTCCTGGGGGCGGGTAGGAGAGTGTGAGAGAAGTAACGGAAGCCGAAATGCCGTGGTCAGATGCCAGAGACAGCCTGGGAAGGGAATGGTCTTGGTGGGATAACCCGTATCGTTAATTTATTCAACTTCATCAATCACTTTATTTTTTTTTTTTTTTTTAACTCCTGGAGACTTTTATTTAACTGCTTCTTTAAGTCATAATACTGCCATTCTGGGTAGGGTTTTATCATCCCAGGGACTACCTCTGCTTTTAAAAAAAAAAAAAAGTTGGGGGAGAAGCGGCAAACTTGTGTTGAGGGACAGAACTAGGAGCTCTGTCACCCCCAGGAGGCACTGTGGTACTGGGCCCGCTGCTATTTAAAGCCAAGGACTGAGGTACTGGTAGGAACAGGCACTGGACTCAGACTTGGCTACAGGACATAAGCTAAACCTCCCAGACCTACCTCGAAGGCCACTGAGATCTATGGGGGGGGTGGCCCTGCTCTTCCTCACCCCAGTTCCCTGTGACGCTGGCTGGTATAGGAGTCCCAGTCAGCAAAGCACTTCAGGCAGCTTCCATTGGGCCGCCCCCAGGTCATTGTTGGAATGTGGTAGTGTAGGTGTCCTAGAGTAGGGGGGGGGCAGGGCGGGGGGGGGCTCTTCGGGATGGGGGAGGGGAGTGTACACTGAGTGTCTTGGATTACTCTGATACTCTTGAATAGCTTTTAATTTTCTAAAAATAGTCATTGTCCAAGTCAAGGAGGATCAAATCAGTGTTCGTGGGCCACCCAAGGGTGAAGAGGGGCTGGAAGCCCTGGGCATTAGGAGAGGGGTGTGGGTGCTGGCATACAGATGACTATACCGAATGTGTTTCTCAGGAGGCAGCGTGGTGGGTTTTGAAGGTAAAACTTTCCGAGTTTATCATGTTTGAATTTGAGGGACAGGGAGTGATGGATCATCCCTAGTTGCCCCCTCATCTAACCCCATGGAAATGGGGGTCTCAAAGGAACAGCTCCTATCCAAGGAGCTGGGCTGACTTGGTTGATTCTGGACAGGCCTATTTGGTTCCTGCTCATCCCTACCCATAGGCACCAGCCCCCACACCATCTTTGCTCCACTGGGGTGTAGCCAACTTTTTCTTAAACACAAGAGCCAGTCTCCCCTCTTAATTCCTTTCCTCCTCCCAAGGTAGGGAAGGAAGCAGTGGTACCAGAGATGGTTTGTTGTGTTGTTATGGGTTCCAGTTGCATTTGGCTGTAAAACAATCTTGTTAGAAAAAATCAGTGGGGAGGAGGGGAACAGGAAGAAAGAGGAAGGCCTCTTCCCCCTCTCACCACACATTGAGACACATCTCAGTTGGTCTCTAATCTTGTTTGTAGGGATTCTGTTGGTTGGATGCCTGGAAAGGGAGGTGGGATGGCCTTCAGATGGTACCAGCTTAGCTCACATTACTGACCAGCTGTTGCAGGCTCTGAAAATAAAAACAATCCTGAACCCATGCTCTCTGCCTAGTTCTTGATGGATTTAAGAGAATTGTGTTTCCCTTTAAAATTCTGGGACCATACTTGACTAAAACCAGTGGGGGGTGGAGGGGTGGCCAAATTTCCTCAAGAGGCCAAAGGGCTCCTGTGTAGCAGGGCTTCAGGGATGGCCAGAATGACCTCTAGTTACAACCCTGACTCCAAAAACTTGTCATTCAGATTGATTGGCAAGATGAAATAGGGACATCAAAGGTTACCCAAACCCAGCTCCTGGATGGCTCAGTCGGTTAGGTGTCTGTCTGCGGCTCAGGTCATGATCCCAGGGTCGTGGGATCGAGCCCCACGTTGGGCTCCCTACTCAGCAGGGAGTCTGCTTCTCTCTCACTCGCTCTCTTTCAAATAAGTAAAAGCTTCAACATCTATTCAGAGCCGGTCTTCTCTTCCTCACTCTCCCTAACTTTGTTCTTTAAATTTAAGCAGGTAACACTTCTCTGGATTATTGCCAAAGCCAGCTGGCCTTTGGCTTAGCCTGTTGTTGCCACAATCAACTTGCTAAATGTCTAATTAGGTCAGCCCATTCTTACTGAAAAGTTTAATGGCTCCTTGTTGCCTATAAAATTAAACTTGAACTCTAGCCCATGTGCAAAGATATAACCCCAGCCTTACCCTACGTTCATCTTACGCTCCAATAACAGGCAGAGCTCTATTTCTAGAATGTACCCTGCCCTCTGAACCTTGCTTGGAAGTTTGGTTGAGAGCTGAGAATCTTGGGTAAGACAACTCAAAAAAAATTAGGGGCAGCTGTGTTGTATGCAAGCCATCATCCGTTGGTTCCAATAAAAAATGTTTTAAGTTCGGGGGCACCTGGCTGGCTCAGTCGGTGGAGCATGTGACTTGAGCTTGGGGTTTGTGAATTCGAGCTTAATAGTAAATCGTCCAGTCTCACCCATTCCCCCAAGGTAACTGCTACCCCTGGCATTGTGATTGTTGCCTAAGCAAGCAGATACAGAATTGCTTTTCATGTTTTAAAACTGCGCAAATATCTCCATTTTGTGTACATTCTTCTGCATCTCACTTTGGGTTTTTTGTGGGTTTTTTAAGATTTTATGTATTTGAGAGAGAGTGCGTGCACGTGGGGAGGGGTGGAGGGGAAGGTAGAATTCCGAGCTGAGTGCTGAGCCCGATGCAAGGCTTGAGATCACGACCCAAGCCCAAACCAAGAGGTGGACGCCCAACTGGCTGAGCCACCCAGGCACCCCTCACTTCGGTTTTTAGACTCTGTTTCTTACACCAAGCGGCATAAGGGCACTTGGCTCCAGGAAGGGCAAAGCATGAGTCAGTGATGACTCACAGGTCACACCTCTCCAACCAAGGAATCTGCAGTAAGTCACTTCTCGCTGCCTGGTGCCTTTCCTCAGAGATAACAAAGGGCCCTTGAAGTAGATATTCCACTGCCGCTACCCCTGCCCCAACATTCTGTGACTCAGGTATTTGGATGCCCCCATACCCACTTAAGATCTACTGGGAAGAAGGGCATCCGTGGGAGAAGAGCTGTTGCTTTCACGTGCTCATTCAACAAAACATTTCAGTTGTGCTAGGTAGGCACTGAGGATGAGGAGATGTGTAACAGGCAGGCTCTCCTCAAGGAGCTCACCAACTAGTGGAAGAAAATAGTCCCTTCAAGACCAGGAGCACGTGGGAGTGACACTTCCGTGGAAGAGAAGCGAGGATCAAGACAGGTATAGAGCAAATAGTGCTCAAGAGGGACGGAAGGAAGCATACCACCCAGGAGGTGATGGGTAAGCCTGATCTTGAGCAGGACTCTCAGGAGACAGGGTATTCCTGGAAGAAGGAATAGAAGGGTGAAACAGCACACATTGATGAATGTAGATGAGGTAGGGGACAAGCTTGGGAGGGCAAGGGTGGTGGAGAGGGACCAAAAACTGGATGAGGAGCTGAGGAGTCTGGAGAGCAGGACTTCTCAAGTTTAACAGAGCAGAAGTCACACCGGGGGAACTTGTTAAAACGCAGATTCTGGCTCCATAGGCCTGGGATTCTGCATTTTCTCGAACTCATGACCTGGAGATCAAGAGTTGCAGGCTCTTCTGACTGAGCCAGTTAGGTGCCAAGCGACTCTGCCTTACTAACAAGCTCCTGATGCCACGGGCCTTGGTCCACACTTGGTGAAGCCAGCCCGTGCGAGGCAGCAGTGGCTGAGGGGTCTGGCTGCCGAGGGGCGCACAGCCACAGGGGAAGCTGTGGGCCTGGGAAACCACGACGCTGGGCACTAGGACCTGGTGGTGGGTGGATGGTAGCAGGGGGAGGGAGAGGCCACGGTGGCGTCCTGGCTCCTAACCTAAGGAACTGGGTAGACTGTTGGCACTTAGAGCAAAAAGTATAGGAAAGGAATTGTCTGCCTTGAGGAACTTTATAACGCTGCTGGCCTATATTCTCCATAAATGTCAGCACCACGCAGGGCAGAGGGGCTGAGGAACCGTTCCAGATTAAAGGAGACTCGAGAGACCTGACAACTAAATGAAATATGGGGTCCTGGACCAAAACAGAAAGTGCTGTAAAGGACATTTTGGGGACAATTTACAAAATTGCAATATGGACTGTTAATTAAGGTTAAAAGACTGCCTCAGTGTTTAAAGTTCCCTGAATTCAATAATTATCTAAGGATATCCTTATTCTCAGGAAATAACACTGCAGTTAAGGTTAAGGACTATGACATAGGAGAGTGCCTGGCTGACGAGGTCAGTAGAGCGTGAGACTCTTGAACTCAAGGTCGTGAGTTCAAACCTCACCTTGGGTATGGAGCCTACTTATTTTATTTTTTTATTTGACAGAAAAAGACACAGCGAGAGAGGAAACACAAGCAGGGGGAGTAGGGGAGGGAGAAGCAGGCTTCCCGCCGAGCAGGGAGCTGGATGTGGGGCTCGATCCCAGGACCCTGAGATCATGACCTGAGCCGAAGGCAGACGCTTAATGACTGAGCCACCCAGGTGCCCTGGGTGTGGAGCCTACTTAAAAAAAGGGGGGGGGGTGCATCTGGGTGGCTCAGTACGTTAAGCGCCAGACTTTTTTTTTATAAAGGTTTTATTTATTTATTTGACAGGGAGAGACACAGCGAGAGAGGGAACACAGCAGGGGGAGTGGGAGAGGGAGAAGCAGGTTCTCCGCTGAGCAGGGAGCCCGATGCGGGGCTCGATCCCAGGACCCTGGGACCATGACCTGAGCCGAAGGCAGACACTTAACGACTGAGCCTGCAACTGAGCCACCCAGGCATCCCTGATTTTTCTTTTTTTAAGTAAACTCTAGGCCCAACATGGAGCTGACAACTCAGAGATGACGAGTTGCATGCTCTACCAACTGACCCAGCCAGGCGCCCCCCAAAATCAATGACTTGATAAAGGGTCTAAGGGAGTTCTTTGTACTATTTTTGCAACTTTCTGTAAATATGAAATTATTTCAAAAGAAAGAAGTTTAAGAGAACTTCCAACCTCGGCTCCTGTGTGGACTGGGCAGGTGTGGGCAGTGGACCGTCCAGATGCCTGGGTGGGCGGGGATGAACGTGAGGGAACTGCCCTGCAGAAATATCCAGGGTGGTGACAGCAACTTGTTCCAAGCGCCCAAATGGCATTGGTGTAGGAGAGAGGTGGGGGGGAGGGGCGCGAGGGCCCCAGGGAAGCAATGAGAGGCGGGAGGGCAGGATGGCAGGATGGCAGGGACAGGGACAGCCCAGGGAAGGGAAGTAGAGCCAGGGGCCGTGTGGCAGGAAGGCCTGAGAAATAAGGGAAAGCTCTGCTGGCTGGGGCGGGAACGCGCCCAACGACCTTGATTAAACAAAGGCTGCCCACCCTGGGGTGGAGGCGGAGGAGAGACAAGGAGGGAGGTAGAAACAGCCTCAGGGGTAAACGGGGTGATCCCGGGCTGTTCTCAGCCCCCAGGTGACTGTGACCTGGTGGGAGGGTGGGAAGTGGGGATGACCTTGATGAGTCAAGATCTTAAAACCTTGGCCACTCACGGGGCACCTGGGTGGCTCAGACGGTTAAGCGTCTGCCTTCGGCTCAGGTCATGATCTCAGGGTCCTGGGATCGAGCCCCGCATCGGGCTCCCCGCTCAGCGGAGAGCCTGCTTCTCCCTCTGCCCCTGCCTGCTGCTTCCTCTGCTTCTGATCTCTCTGTCAAAAATAAATAAAAATAAAAATAAAAAAACCTTGGCCACTCAGATTTGCAAGTGATGATGCCTGCGAGTCGTGTAAAGTTCAGTCTAGGGCTCCCTGCTTGCACACTCCCAGGTCAGGGAGCTCACCCTTTCCAGGAGGCAGCCTTAATGGCCAGAGTGGGTCAGCTCTTCGGGGGTAGGCAGATCGCCCAGCCTGACGCCTCCACCCAAGGGCGTCCTTTGTTTTCATTTCGCCCCGCTGGGCTTGCAGCCGCGACCACTACCATGGCCGGGGTGTGCCACCAGATGGCGATAGTGCCCCAGCTTAGCCTCCCAGTCTCTGCGTTCCAGCTTCTCTTCCCCTGAACGGGCAACAGGGAGGAGCTGGGGTCTCTGCAGGAGCTCCCCACGCCACCCCATCCTGGCTTCCGGCTGCGTTTAAGGACATTTTGCTGCCCCGAGTGCAGGCAAAGCTGCAGTTCTTCCTTGTTCAGGCTGCAGTTCCTGAAGGCGTAGCTCAAGCGTGTGCTTCACGTACCACAAAGCAGGAGCACCAAAAGAGGAAACAAAAAGGAAGGATGCGGGTGGGTTCTCAGTGTATATATATTTTATAAAATTATTTATTTATTTGTTTTTCTTTCTTTCAAGTGGGCTCCACGCCCAATGTGGGGCTTGAACTCAAAACCCTGACATTGAGTCACGTGCTCTACAACTGAGCCAGCCAGGTGCCCCCATCAGTGTGATTTTTGTTTGGTTGTTTGGTTGGTTGGCTGGTTTTGTTTTGTTTTGTTTTTAATTTCTACACCCACCGGACACGTTTCTACACACTTCGTCGACCGAACCATCCAACCCTTTTGAAATGAATGAAATGAAACCATATTTCATTTATGGTTTATTTTGTTTTTTGGGTTTTTTTTAAGATTTTATTTATTTATTTGACAGAGAGAGACACAGTGAGAGAGGGAACACAAGCAGGGAGAGTGGGAGAGGGAGAAGCAGGCTTCCCGCGGAGCAGGGAGCCCAATGCGGGGCTCGATCCCAGGACCCTGGGATCATGACCTGAGCGGAAGGCAGACGCTTAACGACTGAGCCACCCAGGCGCCCCTCATTTATGGTTTATTTTGAATAACACAGGGTGGGAATCATCTCAATCTTTTCAGTGCCTAAACCCTTTCCCCTTGGATGGTCCTGAGCAATTGCTAGGTTCTAATCAAATAAAGAAAGCTTACATTCCAATTCTGGCTTCACTACTAACTAGATGTGTGACCCTGAGCAAAACACTTACCTTATGTGGGTTTTACAGGTCTCATCCATATAGGATGAGCCTGGGCAACACCCCCATCCCTCCAACCCAGGAATCCTGTGCCATCCCTGCACACATGTCCTCACCTTTGCTGACACCTCCAAGGAATGCCCTTCTTTTTTTTTTTTTTTAAGATTTTATTTATTTATATGAGAGAGAGAGAGAAACAGCATGAGAGGGGGAGGGTCAGAGGGAGAAGCAGACTCACTGCTGAGCAGGAGCCCGATGCGGGATTCGATCCCGGGACTCCAGGATCGTGACCTGAGCCGAAGGCAGTCGCTTAACCAACTGAGCCACCCAGGCGCCCAGGAATGCCCTTCTTTTTACACAGAACTCAATCTTCTTCTTCTTCTTCTTCTTCTTCTTCTTCTTCTTCTTCTTCTTCTTCTTCTTCTTTTTTTTTTTTACTGTTTTACTGAACTTTAAGAAAGACAGCAAAAAAGTTTTTAATAAAAAATAAAGCAAGGGCGCCTGGGTGGCTCAGTTGGTTAAGCGGCTGCCTTTGGCTCAGGTCATGATCCTGGAGTCCCGGGATTGTGTCCGGCATCGGGCTCCCTGCTCAGCAGGGAGTCTGCTTCTCCCTCTGACCCTCCCTTCTCTCATGTGCTCTCTCTCTCTCACAAATAAATAAATAAAATCTAAAATAAATAAATAAATAAATATTACTTCCAAAGAAGGGAAAGATGGTGGGTTGATAATTTTTAATTACATTAATGTATTTTTTTAAACTTACATTTACATATTGGCCTGTTGCAATAACGAATAATGTTAGAGTATACCAACCATTAAATAATAAATAAAAAGAATAACAATGAAAAAATAGATTTCCATTTTGGCTAATGTGCAGGTTCAGTAAAATATTTCAAGTATAAGGTAAGACTTGCACTATCAAAAACATTACCCCTTGGGTACCTGGGTGGCTCAGTCAGTTAAGCCTCTGACTCTTGATCTCAACTCAGGGCTTGATATCAGGGTCAGGAGTTCAAGCCCTGCATTGGGCTCCACGCTGGGTGTAGAGTCTACTTAAAAACAAACAAACAAAAAACAAACCCTTGCAGTTTGTACTCTATTTCACGTTTTAAAATTAAAACCAATAAATACATAAACACATAAATAAAATTTAAACCAAATAAGAATTATAAGTGGTCACACGGGTTTTTGTTTTTGTTGTTAGCTTGTCTTCACAATCACTGTACTATCATTGTTGGAGACAAGAACTGTCCTTGAAGCAGATTCAAATGATGCTAAAAAAGTTACAAACTTACTCTGGAAACAAATACATGAGCTAAATCCACCTGTCTGGGAAGAAGACTGTGTAACTAGTTTTCTGAATTAACATCCAGACTCATTATTTTTATAAAACTGAATAATTATTGAAATCTAAAGCTCAATTGATGGGTTAAACTACAGATTAGACCCAACTGAAGAGAATTCACTGGAGAAGTATGTTAAGAAATTACTTAGAGGGCGCCTGGGTGGCTCAGTTGGTTGGGTGCTTGCCTTCAGCTCAGGTCATGATCCTGAGTCCCGGGATCGAGTCCCACATCGGGCTCCCTGCTCAGCAGGGAGTCTGCTTCTCCCTCTGACCCTCTTCCCTCTCGTGCTCTCTCTCTCTCATTCTCTCTCTCTCAGATAAATAAATAAAATCTTTAAAAATATATATATATATTTTATTTTTAAGAAATAACAACAACAACAATAAAATCCTCCCAAGAATCTGCACCAACCTATCCATTGGCAGTTATTACAAGGGTTGTTTCCAGAGAGAGGACCCGGCAGGCTAAGGAACATAGCTCTGACATCTTTCTTTTAAGATATTTCGTAAGGGCGCCTGGGTGGCTCAGTTGGTTGAGTGACTGCCTTCGGCTCAGGTCATGATCCTGGAGTCCCGGGATCGAGTCCCACATCGGGCTCCCTGCTCAGCAGGGAGTCTGCTTCTCCCTCTGACCCTCTTCCCTCTCGTGCTCTCTATCTCTCATTCTCTCTCTCTCAAATAAATAAATAAAATCTTTTTTAAAAAAAGATATTTTTTAAGTGGTACATTATACATTATTGTGATCTCCGGTATTTTTAAAAAATATAAACACGCAAAAATAAAGCGATTTTATTTGAAACCACAGGCCAGTGAATCTGAGGATCCAAGAGTCATGCAGTGCTTACAGTATTAACAAACACCCAAGCCTTTGGGTTTGCAGGAAACCAAAGGCTTCAATTTGGTTACATAACAAAAGCCATCCTCTTCAGCCTACTTTCCGTGGGTTTTCCTCCCAATTTAAAACCAAAGTTTTCAAAATTTCAAAAGTCATGCATGTTCACTGTAAAAAATAAAAACAATATGGAAATGCACCTGAGTCTCATTGTCCTCCCCCCACCCTTCTTCCTGACCCCCATCCCTCTGACAAGATTGCCCCTGTGAACTTTGCAGCGTAACTTTCTAGACATTTTCCTATACATTCATAAATATATATATAATATAAATACACATGGTAATATGGATAGGATGTGTGTCATCTATATTTAGACACATGTAGCCATACACACATATATGTACAAGTATGTATACATAAGGAAATATATGTAGGCATATATCTACATATATTTTTCTGTGTTTGTGTATATTCACCTTAAAATGTTTTTTTCACACAATTTCACTTCTAGAAATTTATCCTATAAAAATACCTACATGAGGGTGCCTGGGTGGCTCAGTTGGTTGAGCGACTGCCTTCGGCTCAGGTCATGATCCTGGAGTCCCGGGATCGAGTCCCACATTGGGCTCCCTGCTCAGCAGGGAGGCTGCTTCTCCCTCTGACCTTCCTCCCTTTCATGCTCTCTCTCTACCATTCTCTCTCTCTCTCAATAAATGAATAAAAATCTTTAAAAAAAAATACCTACATGAGATCTATATACAAGAATGTTCACTGAAGCATTATTCATAAACATCAAAACAAGGCGTATGCATTACATTGTGTATTTGTGTATATACACAGAGCGAACGAGAGGAAAAAGTTCTTTTTTACATAAGTGGGACTTGCATCTTCACTGAAGCACACAGTTTCGGACGATCAGTACCCTAATGCCCCCTGGAGGTGGATGCCTTCTTCTTTCTTTTTTCTTTTTTTTTTTTTTAAAGATTTTATTTATTTATTTGAGAGAGAGAGAATGAGAGACAGAGAGCACGAGAGGGAAGAGGGTCAGAGGGAGAAGCAGACTCCCTGCCAAGCAGGGAGCCCGATGCGGGACTCGATCCCGGGACTCCAGGATCATGACCTGAGCCGAAGGCAGTCGCTTAACCAACTGAGCCACCCAGGCGCCCTGCCTTCTTCTTTCTTTCTCTTGCTCTCTTTCTCTCTAAAAGTGATGCTTCAGGGCGCCTGGGTGGCTCAGTTGTTAAGCGTCTGCCTTCGGCTCAGGTCATGATCCCAGGGTCCTGGGATCGAGTCCCACATCGGGCTCCCTGCTCAGCAGGAAGCCTGCTTCTCCCTCTCCCACTCCCCCTGCTTGTGTTCCTGCTCTTGCTGTCTCTCTCTGTCCAATGAATAAATAAAATCTTTTTAAAAAAATAAAATAAAATAAAAGTGATGCTTCAGTCGAAGTTCTTGTATGTATGTACGTATATTAGTACTTACATAGGATGAGTTCCTAGAAGTGAAATCGCCAAGCACGCGTTAACATTTTTTAAATTTCTTTTTTTTTTAAGTTTATTTTTATTTTTTGTAATCTCTACACCCAACGCGGGGCTCGAACTCATGACCCTGAGGTCAAGAAGTGCATGCTCTCCCGACTGAGCCAGCCCGGCGCCAGCCTTCACCACTTGACTCGGTGCAGTCCGAGTGCCCTTCATCATGTCAATGTCAGATCCGCTCCGCCCACAGGGCAGGAGCACGTGGAAGGCCTACTGGAGTTCCAGGCGGCCGCCCCCCTCCTCCCAAGGTGAACGCTCTCCTCTCACAAGAGTGGACTCGTTGCCACTCTCCAAACCCCCCAGCCATCTAACATTTGCCAAAAGGACACTCAGAACACCACCCCGTGGAATTCTTCTTTAAAAAAAAAGGATTTCTGGGGCAAGTCTGGGAAACCCTGATTTAAATAATTTCCACCTGGATTCTTGATGGCAGGTCTTCTCAGAATCCTTGATCTGCCAGCGTACATTCTAGGAGAAGATACGGTTGTTTCCAAACCTATTTGCCCCTGCAGCCTTTTCTCCATGGAGAGTCGTCTCATGGGACAGGGCTCCTTGAATGGGTGGGAGATTATTTTCAAGGTCCTTCATAGCATTCTTTACCTACTTTTGTCTTCTTTTTCTGTTAGAAGTACTTTCACATAGGACATTTCCTTCCTCCAACATGAGGGAGCACAGGGTGGTGGGAAGGGCAGAGGCTGGGGTTGGCTGGCTCGCTGAGGCCTGGGACGGGACACCCTTCTTGGACCTTTCAGTTCTGTGTTTGGGCTTCAGCTTCTTGAGCTCAGGAGCCCCCTCTGGGCAACTGCAATGTTGCTGAATTCCCATGAGACTTAATTTCCTAATTTATGTTGGGAAGCTTTGCTGTCCCCCTCTTTCCTGGGTTCATGATGGGCCCTGAATGGTTCAGAATCCGGGGAGAAGTTGGGACCAGCTGAACTCAAGTCTGAAGGGCGAGATCAATTGTCCCCACACCTGGGCGGAGGAAACCTCTGTCCTCAGTTTCAAGGATGCCATCCGTGTCTCTCCCTGGATCCAGGTGGACACACACAGGCATTTGTTCTCCTGGGTTCCAGTTCTAGATGAGTTAACACCGTGATTCAGCTGCCGTCCAGTCTCAGCACTCCTGAGCCTGGGAGACACCCTGTCTCTCCCCTGCTCCGTGCCCCACGCCTACCCTGTACCTTGAGGGTGAGGGCAGCTGGGCCGGCAGAGGAGCTGTGATTCCCCACCTGCCTGGCGTTTGCCGGCACCCAAACAACTGGGCGCACAGGGGAAGAATGACAAGCCTTGGCAGCTGCCGAGCTACCCAGCGGGGCAGGGAAGGTGGCCAGGTGGGGCTGAGACAGGGTGCGGTGACAGGCCTGGGAGCTCCAAGGCCTGCCCAGACATCTGGCTGGCCCAGGAGAGCTGGGTGTGTTGACAAGTGTGGGCTGACCCAAAGCCAGGCTACTGAGCTACCGGTGAGCATGTATTCGGTGGGCAACTGAGCAAATAAGGGAACGGGGGACAGAAGCCTTAGATTCATGGCCTGCAAGATGTGGATGATAGCAGGGCGGTCTGGGAACTCAAATGACTTGATACATACAAGGAACTTAGAACAGTTCCAGTAAGTGCTCCAAAATTCCAGGTGTAAGTATTAGGAGCCCAACACGTAGGTTATAGCAGGTTCGGTGTCTGGTTCATCTCTTATCCGCCACGTAGCTACAAAAACAACAGACGAGATCAAGATAGCAACAAAAAACACCTCACGCCGAGATTTCATGAAACCCTATGAGGTCAGGGGCACCTGGGTGGCTCAGTTGGTTAAGCGACTGCCTTCAGCTCAGGTCATGATCCTGGAGTCCCGGGATCGAGTCCCACATCGGGCTCCCTGCTCAGCAGGGAGTCTGCTTCTCCCTCTGACCCTCCCCCCTCTCCTGTGCTCTCTCTCTATCTCATTCTCTCTCTCAAATAAATAAATAAATAAATCTTAAAAAAAAAAAAGAAAGAAACCCTATGAGGTCAGTGTCATTATCAAGCCCACTTGGTCGATGGGGAAACAGACGTGGAGGGTCAGTGACTCACCACGAATAACGAGCTGAGGCTGACACATAGCGAGGAGGTATGGAGTGGCCGCCCAGCAGAGGACCCAATCCATATGCTGGCTCAGGCAGGGCTGCTTTCTTTCCTCCCTCCACCCTCTCCAGACATCCACCACCTCGGAGAAGCTTGCTGAGGCAGGTTTGAGAATTTGCCTTTCACAGATGGGGAAACACGGCCCCGCAGGTGAGAAGCTGACATTCTTTCCCCACGTGGCCTCCACCAGCCTCTGTCCTCACTCCCGAGCCCATGCCCCGTTCTCCCCGGAGGTCACCTGGGCCTCTCTTACTCCAGGAAGCCTTCCCTCCCTGACTCTCCTGACTGGGGAGGGAGCACTCTGGCCCTGGGCAGCGTTATGGAAGCGCATGGTGTCCCTTTCCTTTCTGCATGACTTTGGTGAACCAGAGAGACTGGAAGTTACTTCCTGAAGGTGTTGGCCAAAGCTAGGAGACCACCAAAAACATTATTTACAGAATGCTTCATCCAACAGCTATCACCAAGCATCTGCCAAGCATCAGGCACGTGGGCCCCACCACCAAAGAGCCTCAGTCTGGGGGTTCCTTACCAGGAGGCTTATGTAAGGGGTTGAGTGTAGTGACCTGGGCTGGTGCTATGTTGAGTGTAGTGACCTGGGCTGACCTCTCCGGTGACCCAGAGAGAGCACCTAGATTTCAGATCTTAAGATCAAAAGAGAGAATTTTTTTTTAAGATCTTATTTTTTTTAAAGATTTTATTTATTTATTTGAGAGAGAGAATG
This sequence comes from Eumetopias jubatus, assembly GCF_037043125.1. Classification (NCBI taxonomy): domain Eukaryota; kingdom Metazoa; phylum Chordata; class Mammalia; order Carnivora; family Otariidae; genus Eumetopias; species Eumetopias jubatus. Next base: position 200,794,968 of record NW_028274807.1, read on the forward strand.
AGAGAGAGAGAGCACATAAGAGGGGGTAGGGTCAGAGGGAGAAGCAGACTCCCCGCTGAGCAGGGAGCCCGATGCGGGACTCGATCCCGGGACTCCAGGATCATGACCCAAGCCGAAGGCAGTCGCTTAACCAACTGAGCCACCCGGGCGCCCTTTAAGATCTTATTTTTATATAATCTCTACACTCAACGTGGGGCTCAAACTCACAACCCTGAGATCAAGAGTTGCATGCTCCTCTGAGTCAGCCAGGTGCCCCCAAAGAGAAGTCTTTAATAAACTCCAACTTGCTTCCCTCCATGTGAGGGGGTCCTCACCCTCAAGGGGGTGGTTTGGCTCTGCCAAGGTCCCTTTCTGTCCTGTTCTCTGCTCACACGGGGCGACTACTGTAGAAAAAGCCGCGCTGTGTCCTGTCCCCATAAAATGAGCACATAGTGTGATAGGGAAAAAATGCTCTCGTGAAGCCACTGGGCACAGAGCTGGGCCTCCACGTATGCAGCTTTATTTCTCAGCACGAATGCCAATTCCCTTTCAAATGCAAAACTGCTCAGCGTCCCAAGGAGTTTGGTCTCTGTCTGAAGGTCAGAGCCGGGTCCCCTGTTCCATTTCGCCCCGCTGGCCTTTCTTGCCTGCTTCCTGCCTCCTGTCCAGCCAGCCAACTTGTCAGCGTTCCTCAGCAGCTTGCCTGCTCGAAGCTTTTTGTCCTTGAACATGCTGTTCCCTCGTGGGAAACACCTTTCCTTCCCCTGCTTTGCACGGCAAACTCCTGCCGGTTCTCTTCACCGGGTTCAGCTCTCCTCCCCGAGTTTTCTCGGACTCTGCTGGGCAACATCAATTACCTCTCCTCTGCTCTCTCTCTCTCTCTCTCTCAGGGGCTTGTGCATGCGATTATTTTGCATTTATCCTAATTGCCATTTCTCTCATTCTTTTCCTGTTTCTCTGGCTCTTCCCTAGTCTCAGTAGTTTACCTTAGAGAAACCGAGGTGGGGAGAGGGCTTGTGTATTTTTTTTTTTTTTAGATTTTTATTTATTTATTGAGAGAGAGAGAGAGAATGGTAGAGAGAGCATGAGAGGGAAGAAGGTCAGAGGGAGAAGCAGGCTCCCTGCTGAGCAGGGAGCCCGATGCGGGACTCGATCCCGGGACTCTAGGATCATGACCTGAGCTGAAGGCAGTTGCTTAACCAACTGAGCCACCCAGGCACCCGAGGGCTTGTGTACTTTTTAGGGTATCAGACCGTGGGAATCTGGATTGTTCCCTGGAACCCACAGCTTGGGTGGGGCCCTGTTGGTTGGAATGCTCAAGGTCAGACCTGAGGACTCCCTGCAAAGCTGGTGTCCCGGCAGGAACCATACCCTGCCTCTAAGTACTGAGGCTCCCACTGCTCTGTGGGTGACTGAATCCCAGTGAATCCTGCCGATGCACCTGGACAGGGCAAGGCCAGAGGCTTGCGTCTCTGCCTGTGCAGAGTGAGGCCTCCTTGGCCGGGAATCCACCTGAACCCCTTTGGTCATCAGAAGGCTGGGATCCTGGCTCTGAGCCCCCATAGGGCACTCTGAGGTTCTGCTGGAAGGATTCTCTGCTCTTTAATTAGGGCTAAATATATATAGTCTCCTCACCCACCCAGATTCAGATTCAGGCCAGGACACAGAATATCTGGCATTCTGTTTGGCTTCCAGAGTCGAACACTCTCCTGCTCTGAATCCCACCTTTCCAGACAGAAGCTAGGCCTTCACTTTCTCAGCCTCTTGGCAGCTGGGGCACCGCCACGACCTGGGCCCTGATCCCTTGTTGGCAACTAAGAACCGCGACGGACACAGGCGTTGTCCACTGGATGAAATACCTCGTTCTGGGGAGGCTCCTAGAATATGGAGATGAGTCACAGCAGGTAAATATAATAGGGCACCCCAGAAAAGACTACAATGAGGGGAGGTGTCCAGGGTTCTGGGAGCATCAGTGGTGGAGACTTGCAGGGAGGGGTCCCATCTTACTCATATATTAATTGCCCTGTCTTTCTGGCAGTGAGGTGTCCTGTAAAGTCAACTGGATTTAATATCTGAAGACCTGAGTTTAAGTCTGTTGTGGCACGTTTTAGTTGGTATCTTGGACAAATTGCCACATCCACAGAGCCTCTGTTTTCTTATCCTCACCTTGAAAGATGTGGGAAGGTAAAACCAGGCAATGTGTGTAAAAGAGCTCTGGAAGTGGTCTAGTGCTGTATAAATCTTCACTTATTTTTTTAATTGTCACTTCGTCCTTTTCAAGCTCTTTTTTTTTTTTGAGAGAGGGAGGGGGAGGGGCAGAGAGGGACTCTTAAGCCAGCTCCACACTCAGCATGGAGTCCGTCACAGGGCTCTATCTCAGAACGACCTGAGCCGAAACCAAGAGCTGGATGCTCAACCGACTGAGCCACCCAGGTGCCCCTTCACTTTCTTTCTTTCTTTTTTATAATATATTTTTTAAATTTTTTATTTATTTATTTGAGAGAGAGAGAGAGAAAGACAGAGAGCGAGCAGGGGGAGGGGCAGAAGGAGAGGGAGAAGCAGACTCCCTGCTGAGCAGGGAGCCCAATGTGGGGCTCTATCCCAGGACCCTGGGATCATGATCTGAGCCGAAGGCAGATGCTTAACTGACTGAGCCACCCAGGCGCCCCACTTTCTTTTTTCATAGATTTTGGCACACTGTTGGCACTTGAAAGTTTCTACTGAAGGGACAAATGAACAAACAAATAGATGATCAAATGGATAGTAGGCACTCAGGAAATGCTTTATTAAAAATAAAACATGGGAGGTGCCTGGGTAGCTCAGTCGGTTAAGCATCTGTCTTTAGCTCAGGTCATGAGCCCCGCATCAGGTCCCTGCTCCATGGGGAGCCTGCTTCTCCCTCTCCCACTCCCCCTGCTTGTGTTCCCTCTCACTGTGTCTCTCTCTGTCAAATAAATGGATAAAATCTTTAAAAAACAAAAACAAAAACACATGGGGGGCGCCCGGGTGGCTCAGTTGGTTGAACTACTGCCTTTGGCTCAGGTCATGATCCTGGAGTCCCGGGATCGAGTCCCACATCGGGCTCCCTGCTCAGCAGGGAGTCTGCTTCTCCTTCTGACCCTCCCCCCTCTCATGCTCTCTCTCTCTCTCTCTCATTCTCTCTCTCAAATAAATAAATAAAATCTTAAAAAATTTAAAAAATAACATGGAGGGGGCGCCTGGGTTGCTCAGTCGTTAAGCGTCTGCCTTCGGCTCAGGTCATGATGCTGGAGTCCCGGGATCGAGCCCCACATCGGGCTCTCTGCTCAGCAGGGAGTCTGCTTCTCCCTCTCCCACTCCCCTTGCTTGTGTTCCCTCTCTCGCTGTCTCTCTCTCTGTCAAATAAATAAATAAAATCTTTAAAATAATAATAATAATAAATAAAACGTGGGGTGTCTGGGTGGCTCAGTCGGTTAAGTATCTGCCTTCAGTTCAGGTCGTGATCTCAGGGTCCTGGGATCGAGTCTTGTGTCAGGCTCCATGCTCAGTGGGAAGTCTGCTTCTCCCTCTGCCTCTGCCCTTCCCCTCTCTGCTCATGCCCTCTCTTGTGCACATTCTCTCTCTCCCAAATAAATAAATAAAATCTTAAAAAAATAAAAATAAATAAAACTTGAAGAAAAATGCCACTTTTGGCACAGATATTATCAGCGAATGAGCTGAGAACTTCACATACATTCTTTCACTTAATTTTCACAGTAACTTGGGGCGCCTGGGTGGCTCAGATGGTTAAGTGTCTGCCTTCGGCTCAGGTCATGATCCCAGAGTCCTGGGATCAGGTCCCGCATTGGGCTCCCTGCGCCTTGGGAGCCTGCTTCTCCCTCTGCCCGCCCCCCCTGTCTCTCATGAATAAATAAATAAATAAAATCTTTAAAAAAAATTTTTCACAGTAACCTTGGGAGATGACTACTTCCATTTTATAGATGAAGAAACTGAGGCCCAGGGCGCCTGGGTGGCTCAGTTGGTTAAGCGACTGCCTTCGGCTCAGGTCATGATCCTGGAGTCCCGGGATCGAGTCCCGCATCGGGCTCCCTGCTCGGCGGGGAGTCTGCTTCTCCCTCTGACCTTCTTCCCTCTCATGCTCTCTCTCTCTCTCTCTCTCTCAATAAATAAAAATCTTTAAAAAAAAAAAAAAAGAAACTGAGGCCCAGAGATGTTAAGTAACTTGCCTAAGGTCACACAGCTAGTAGGTGGCAAGGCTGGGATTCACACTCTGGGCCTTTATTCTTATCCCACTTGCTATAATCTTTTCCACAATATAGGAAATGCCCAGGCACTTCCCAACAGTTTGGCCTAAGTACCTCAACCTTTCACTACTACATAAAAACATAACTTTGTCCATTGCTTCGATGCATCTCTTTAACTCCTGGCGCAGGGCTGCTGTTTGAGTTGGCGGACCTGGGGAGCCAGTCAAGGATGGCAATTTCTGAAAGGCTATCTCCCCGGAAGGGTCCTTGTTTCCACCCTCACTGGTGCTGGGAGCGAAGTCTTTCCTGCTCTCTGAATCCCTCAGACCAGGGGTCTCTAGCCCCTATGAGTTTCCCAGCAGGTACCACCCACCAATCTCTTCCTGTTACCTCAGCTGTCCCTAGAGACAGGCAGGATGCAAAGCATCACCCCCGCCGTCGGTAAAGGGCCCGAAGTCACTGCTGTCACAAGTCTGCATAGGAACGCAAACCCAGATCTTTGGACTCAGTGTTCAGAGCCCTCTCTACCGAATGGCTTGGCCTAGGATTTGAGCCCAAAAACTGTCTGGACACAGGAGAGGTTTACTGGAAATGGCTCAGGGCAAAGGCTGCTCAACAGCCTTTGCTCTATTGATCCCTCCTGGGGCCCTCGCGAGGGACAGTGTATGTGCGCAGGTAATAGCTTTGGTGCTGTGTGGCACTGAGGGGTAGATGAAGGAGCTTGGAAGTGGAGCAGGAGAAATGCTTTCCTGTTCAGCGGCTGATGTCCCTGAGACAAGGAACAGAGTCTAAGTGCTGTAGACATGAAGTCTGCCGAGTCAGGGGAGCTGGATAGCCACAAAGAATCGGGGGGCTCTGGGGTAGAAGACCAGTGTTTGGGGCCTCAGTTTGTTCTGACCACTGTGCACACAGGACGCTACTTTTGGACCAGAGCGTGCCTCATCCCTGGGGACATCACAGACCTAGGGATGCTCAGGAGGGATGAGAGGGCCCAGGGCTTCCAAGAGATCTGGGTCAATTCTGTTTTCATTCTCTTCCCTGCAGGCTGCTTTGAGCATTTTAATTTAACTGAAAGGCAAAAATCCTTTAATCGCCAGATCTCAGTTACGGCGTAAATTTGGGGTATAAGGGCGGGGGAGGGTGATGACAGTGGGTAAGGTGAGGCTGCAGGGTGGAAGGGCCTGGAGAAGGGTCTGAGTTTGATCTCAACTGGTTAGCTTCTGGTAGGAGAGGCTGGGTTCTCCCATTAGCTCTTTGGAATCAATCCCTTGCCTCACACCTCCAATGGCATTGGCCGCAGACACCCTGAGGAGTGCGGAAGAGTCTGAGGGAATCATGGTTTACCTTTAAAAACAATATTTGAAAACACATGTCCAAGGGCGCCTGGGTGGCTCAGTCGGTTAAGCATCTGCCTTCGGCTCAGGTCATGATCCCAGGGTCCTGGGATAGAGCCCCGCGTCGGGCTCCCTGCTCAGCAGAGTCTGCTTCTCCCTCTGCCTCAGCCCCTCCTCTCTCACTTGTGCTCTCTTTCTCTCTCAAATAAATAAATCTTAAAAAAAAATCGTTCACAGGTGATTTAGAAAAAGGAGAAGAAAACGCACGTCCACACGAGGGCTTGTGCATGAATGTTCAGAGCAGTGTCAGTGACAATACCAAAAACAACTCTGCCATCCATCACTGCTGAGTGGACAAATGCCCTGTGATACACCCACACGGTGGAATACTACTTAGCAGTAAAAAGGGATGATTTCCTGACACAGGCATAATCCTCAAAAACATTCCGCTGACTGAAAGAAGCTCCAACACAAAAGACCACATATTGTACGAGTCCATGTATATGACATTTCTAGAAAAGGCAAAACTTAGGACAGAAAGCAGACTAGTGGTGGCTTAGAGCTCAGAGTGGGCTTGGGGACTGACCACAGATGGACCCGAGGGAACTTTCTGGGGGTGGTGAGAATGTTCTAGAACTGGATTGTGGAGATGGTTGCACAGTTCTGTAAATTTACTAACACTCATCAAATGGTACACTCAGAATGGGTGAATTTTATGGTATGTCAATTATATGTCGACAAATACCCGAAGTCCTTTGCTTTTCACAAGTCCGTCCCAGAGCGTCCCTGTGTGCCAGGCTGGGAGTAGAGGGTACAGTCCCTCCACCTCCTCCGCACATCTCAGGGCCAGGCTCAGAACTGCTGAATCAGACACTCTGGTGGTGAAGGCCAGCAATTAGAGCTTGAACAACCCTCCAGGGCGGTGAGGATCTCGGTCTGCTGGAAGGTGGAACGGACAGCAGGCGGGCCGTCTGTGCTGAGTGCTCGCTGCACGCAGCCCCCCTGACAAGCCCCGAGTCATACCATCCTCACAGCAGCCCAGTGATGTCCCTGATATTATCAACCGTGCCCCATTTTGTGCACAAAGAAATGAAGGTTTGGACGGGCTGAGACACTTGTCTGCTAATAAGGGGGCAGAGCTGGGATCTCTGACCTGAAGCACGCCTGCTCTATCACCCTGCTGACCTTGTGAGTGGGAGCAAGATGCCCAGTGTCCAAAGGCCCAGAGAGGGGACAGAGACTTACAGTAAATACAGCCCCCTCAGGTTCTATCTTGGAACAAAGCGTGGGTACAAAGAAATAAACAATAAGCAAAGCATTCAACATGCCCAGTATTTTTTCCTCAAGGCTGAGGCAGCCGGCTTTGTTTAACGTTCGATTGTTTACTCCCGGGGGACAAGAGGGTGGGGGAATTTAGAACGAGCTGCTTGGACAGAAGCCCAGGAGGTCCTAGCTCAGTTCCTCAGGAGCCCGGAATGTGAAGGGCTGGGGATACACAGGGAGCAGAACTCAGAGATCCTGGTCAGAAAGGAGGAGAGCCGCTAGGGCCCTGGGAGGGTGGGTCTGTGGTTTCCAGATGCGCGGATGACGTAATGTCTGCCTGTCCTGCAGACACCAGTCCTGTTCCGGGTAGCCTTCTTTGGCCTGCTTCTCAGGGGCTAGGCTACGTCCTGGAGCTGCTCAGGAAACTGAGGCGGACCAGCCCGGCCTCCCTGGTGAAACCCAGTGCAGCCAGAAGCCTGAGTCGATGCTGTACGTGTCAGGGGAGGGGAGTGTCCTTTGTCACTTCTTTTGGTCATTCAGCGCGGGTTGCTGCTGTCTGTTTGCCTTGCTTGGCCCTCCCGAACAAGGTTCACCTCCCCCCTCCCCTGCTTTTCCCACCACAGTCATCATTGACCGTCAGCCTTGATCCAACAGAGAAGTTCTTCTAGTCCAACTATTCAAAGGGGCCGAGAGAGGGGAAGGGACTTACCCTGAGTAAGGGCAGAGCCAATACCAGCATGCAGAACACTATTTCATAATGATAATCCCTACCATTCATGTATTTTCATCATTTACCAAGTACTTTCATGGGGTATCTCCCCCGACCCTCTCACTAACCCTGTGAGTTGGGGGGTGCATGACTGCTTGATTGATAGATGAGCAGCTTGGGCTTTATAGAATTTAACCGACTTGCTCCAGATCCCCCGCTGGTAAGTGACAAAGCCAGTCCTCATGCCAGATGCTTGGGTCCCAAATTATTTGCTCGGCGCTTCATTCTTGATGAATGAGCAAGACCCCCCAGTGCCCAGGGCCCAGGGAAGAGCCAGAGGAATCATATTAAACACAGCCCCATCGGGATCTATCTTGGAACAAAGTGTGTGCATTTGTCTTGCTTGTTGGCTGAACAGGATCCTCTAAACTGAGCAGGTCTGGGAGGCCCCTGGCTGACTCAGTAGGTGGAGTATGCAACTCTTGATCTCGGGGTCAAGAGTTCACGCCCTATGTTGGGCACAGAGCTTACTTAAAAATAATCATAATAAAATAAAATAATAAAAATAAATAAATAAATAGAGCAGGTGGGTCCTCAGCTTGAGCAAGTGACCTGGGCAAGAGCTGCTTCTGACCGCTGAGAATGGGGCTGGCGGCTGCGACCTGCCCCCTGGGTCCACAGGCAGCCTGGAAATAGCCTTCTGCTCCCGCCCCACTGTGTTCTTTCCTTCAGTCTTTTAGGCATTTTGCATGTCGTGGAAGACAAAACCCAGAAGCTGTCATGATCAACCTACTTTCCCCTCCAATTGAGCTCAAACATGATGATGAGGAGGACCCTCGATTCCATTTGCCAAGCGCATACTGCTACCTTTCACACATCGTTGAGAGGCCTCACAGCTCATAAAAAAGGAGCCAGGACTAGAGCCCAGATACAGGGTGACTCTGGAGTGCATAACATCATCCTTCTGTCCCGTGCTTTTAAGGAAGGATGTGGAGCGCACCCGTGGGTCTCAGGTCTGGGACGGGCGGGTACAGAAGCTGGTTGCTGCATGACGCCTGTGGGATCTCATCCAAGTTCTCTGGGGCAGGGGCTTCCTTCCTTACATAGACTGTTACCTGTGCCTCCAGGCAGCGTTTTTCTCACCTGGGTGCCCTGGAGAGAAAAACCAGACTGCCATGTCCCTCTCTGCAGGCTGGATCCTGGACCCGAGTGCCAACTGCCCGGGATTCCCCGCTGACATCAGTGCTGATCTCTGGCTGGGTTTGGGATGCTGTGTGCCAGGAGAAATGCCTGGAGGTGACTTTCACCCAACCGGCTTGAGCAGGGAGGGGAGTGGCTTAACACGATGAAAGAGTCAGATGTGTGTTTTCAGCCGTGCCATCAGATTTCCTGGGTTTGCCTCCTCTGACTTAACTGCCCCTTATTTGGAATTAAATTAATTTTAATTAATTATTAATTTTACTGAGTAAATTTGATGTGTAACATGGCGTAAGTTGAAGGTGCGCAGCGTGTTATTTTGATACATTTATATGTCATAATACAGTTGCTCATTGTAGAGCGAGGCAAAGGGGACCACAGCAACCTCCGAGCTGAATGCAAACAGGCTCATTAAGCGACCCACCTCGAAATAACCGCAGGCCCTAACTGACCCATTACAACCACGCACAGTTTCCCAGATTACCAAGAAAGGGGAGAATTCCCGTAAGTCCCCATACTCCCTCACTCTGCCCTTTAACTGTGGCCCCTCAGCCCTGCCCTGTGGCAGACGGCCTCTCCTGCCTGTTGTGCCCTTGTGGTGTATTCAATAAGCTTCTGCCTCTTTTGTTCGCCATGGGTGAATTCTCTCACTGCCCAAGCCGCTGGCCTCCACCCAGTGGGAACACCTCATGTTTGGTGGCCCCCCATCCGATCGGGACACCCCACATCCATGTCACTATATTTATCACGTTACATAATTATAGTACAGTATCGTTGTCTATATTCATTGTACTGTGCTTATCTGCCCCATATGATGGGCTTCCCAGGCCAAGAGAGGGTGCTGGCCAAAAGCCATATCCCTTCTCTGTCTCGAGAACACACAGTCCACCCACTCCTGCCTAAGGGAGTGGAGAGGGGGAGTTAGGGCCCAAGGCTTCAGGAAGACAAAAACCACAGTCACAGCCATGAAGAAGACCCATGTGAGCCTTTTCATTGTAGAGAGAAACTGAGGCACTGACAGAAGAAGGATTCAGGGCGCCTGGGTGGCTCAGTCATTAAGCATCTGCCTTTGGCTCAGGTCATGATCCCAGGGTCCTGGGATCGAGCCCCGCATCGGGCTCTCTGCTCCGCGGGAAGTCTGCTTCTCCCTCTCCTGCTCTCCCTGCTTGTGTTCTCTCTCTGACTGTCTCTCTTTCTGTCAAATAAATAAAATCTTAAGAAAAAAAAAAAGAAGGATTCAGAATGTCAATGCTGAAGCATCAAGAAAAGCTCAAGTTATGCTCAAGGCAAGGATGTTCATAAAATTCATTTTGATAAAACGTATTAAATACATTCTGATGTAATTGAGTGGGGGCCCGGGAATGGGGTTAGGGAATTAGTCATTAAAATCCATAAATACGATGGAATATTATTCAGCCTTAAAAAGAAATGCAAATCTGACCCAAGTTACAGCGTGGATGAACTTTGAAGACAATATGCTGAGTGAAATAAACCAGGCACAAAAGGACAAGTACTGCTTGATTCCACTTACATGAGGTATCTGGAGTAGTCAAATTCTTAGAGACAGAAAGTAGAACAGTGATTACCAGGGGCTGGGGGGCAGGGGAGGGGCAGGGAGGAATGGGGAGCTAGTGTTCAATGAATACAGACTTTCCATATGGGATGATGTAAAGTTCTAGAGACAGATGGTGGTGCTGGTTGCACAGAACTGTGAGGGTACTTCATGTCATTGAACCGTACACTTATAAAAGATTAAAATGATAAATTTTATGTTATGTGTTTTTTTTTTTTTTAAGATTTATTTATTTGAGAGAGTGAGAATGAGAGAGAGAGAGTACATGAGAGGGGGGAGGGTGACAGGGAGAAGCAGGCTCCCCGCCGAGCGGGGAGCCCGATGCGGGACTCGATCCCGGGACTCCGGGATCATGACCTGAGCCGAAGGCAGTCACTTAACCAACTGAGCCACCCAGGCGCCCAATGTGTTTTTTTTTTTAAAGATTTTTATTGGGGCGCCTGGGTGGCTCAGTCGGCCACCCAGGCGCCCCATGTGTATTTTTTTTTTAAAAGATTTTATTTATTGGGCGCCTGGGTGGCTCAGTTGGTTAAGCAACTGCCTTCGGCTCAGGTCATGATCCTGGAGTCCAGGGATCGAGTCCTGCATCGGTCTCCCTGCTCAGCAGGGAGTCTGCTTCTCCCTCTGACCCTCCCCCCTCTCATGTGCTCTCCCTCTCTCATTCTTTCTCTCAAATAAATAAATAAAATCTTAAAAAAATATTTTATTTATTTATTTGACGCAGAGAGAGAGACAGCTAGAAAGGGAACACAAGCAGGGGGAGTGGGAGAGGGAGAAGCAGGCTTCCCACAGAGCAGGGAGCCCGATGCGGGGCTCGATCCCAGGACCTTGGGATCATGACCTGAGCCAAAGGCAGATGCTTAATGATTGAGCCACCCAGGTGCCCCTATGTGTATTTTTAAATTTAATTTATTCATTATTTTAGAGAGAGAGCAGGTGCCCGGGGCGAGGGGCAGAGGGAGAGGGAGAGAGAAACTCAAGCAGACTCCACACTGAGCTCAGAGCCTGGTTCAGGATTCCATCTCACAACCCTTAGATCAAGACCTGAGCCAAAAGCAAGAGTCCGACGCCCAACCGACTGTGCCACCCAGGCACCCCTATGTCATGTGCCTTTTGCCACAACTTAAAAGAAAGTGTTAAGAGTTTAATGTTTGAATCCAAACTCTACCAAGAATCCTCAGGAAGATAAGCTATTACTTCATCAGGTAAGTTTGGCAAGTAAAATGCTGCTCTGTACTTGTCTGAAATCCTACCTCTCATGAGACTTTGCACTGTGATATTGTGATTTATAATAAATACATATTTGCTCTTCATCCCCGTTCCTGGCACAGAGCTCTTTAAACCTTGGAATTTCTTTTTTTTTTTTTTAAAGGTTTTTTTTTGTGTGTGTGTTTTTTTAAGATTTTATTTATTTATTTGAGAGAGAGAGAATGAGAGATAGAGAGCACGAGAGGGAAGAGGGTCAGAGGGAGAAGCAGACTCCCCGCTGAGCAGGGAGCCCAATGCGGGACTCGATCCCGGGACTCCAGGATCATGACCTAGCCGAAGGCAGTCGCTTAACCAACTGAGCCACCCAGGCGCCCCTAAACCTTGGAATTTCTGAAGAGATAAGAAAGTCAAGGTGTCTTGGTATTCACAACAAACCACAGTCAACCACACCTGAGTTTATGTTAATGAAGTGCCTTTGGGAAGCTCCTAAGAAAGGGGGCTGCTTGCCAGGAAAACCAACCACGTGGCTAGAAGGTTGGAACTTTGAGTCCCACTCCCTGACATCCGAAATGAGGAGAGGGACTGGAGGTTGAATCAATGGCCAGTGGCCAATGATTTAATGCATCATGCCTCTGTCAGGAAGCCTCCATAAAAACCCAAGAAAAGGACGGGATTTGAAGAGCTTCCAGGTTGTTGAACACGTGGAGATGCTGGGAAAGTGGTACCCTCAGAGAGAACCTAGAAGCTCTGACCCCCTTCCCATATACTCAATGTATCTCTTCCCTCTGCCTGTTCCTGGGTTAGATCCTTTTGTTCTTTTTTTTTTTTTTTAAAGATTTTATTTATTTATTTGAGAGAGAGAGAATGAGAGATAGAGAGCACGAGAGGGAAGAGGGTCAGAGGGAGAAGCAGACTCCCTGCTGAGCAGGGAGCCCCATGCGGGACTCGATCCCGGGACTCCAGGATCATGACCTGAGCCGAAGGCAGTCGCCCAACCAACTGAGCCACCCAGGCGCCCAGATCCTTTTGTAATAAACCAGTAATCTAGGAAGTAAAATGTTTCTCAGAGTTCTGTGAGCCACATTAGCAAATTAACTGAACCCAAGGGAGAGATCATTGGAACCTCCAATCTATAAGGGCACAGATTACAATCTGGACTTGGGAATGCTGTCCAAAGAAGGTGAATGGAATTGTAAGACACCCAGCTGCTGTCTGAGAATTGCTTGATGGTGTGGGGAGAAAACATACCGGAACTTGTGTCAAAGTCAGAACACTAAGAACAGAGGATGAGGTCTATTGGCTGATATACTTTGATTAATTTACTTAGCACATATGTATCGTGGGTCTCCTATGAGGAGCACCACGCTTGATGCAAGCTGGTTGAGTCCGAGAACCCAGAGCGGGTCCCTCTGGACCAGCCAAGACGGTCCTTGGCTTCTCGCAGGACGGAAATTAAATTTGAGCCAAGAGGAAGCGAGAGGAAAAGTTTTTTGAAGATCAGGAGAAAGACTCTAGATACGGACAGAGCATCTGGGAGACTTGGAAAGTGAGTCTTGCCTTTGCTTGGGGCCTGGGTTTTTTTGTTTGTTTATTTTTTTAGTAATCTCTACACCCAAACTGGGGCTCAAACTTACAACCCCCGAAATCAAGTTGCATGCTTGGGGTGCCTGGCTGGCTCAGTTGATAATGTATGAGACTCTTGATCTCAGGATTGTAAGTTTGAACCCCACATTGGGTGTAGAGATCCTTTAAAAATAAAATCTTAAAAAAGCAAGACTGTTGAATCACAGATCTGTACCTCTGAAACAAATAATGCAATATATGTTAAAAAAAAAAAAGAAGAGGAAGATAGCAGGAGGGGAAGAATGAAGGGGAGTAAATCGGAGGGGGAGACAAACCATGAGAGACGATGGACTCTGAAAAACAAACTAAGGGTTCTAGAGGGGAGGGGGGTGGGGGGATGGGTTAGCCTGGTGATGGGTATTAAAGAGGGCACATTCTGCGTGGAGCACTGGGTGTTAAGCACAAACAGTGAATCATGGAACACTACATCAAAAACGAATGATGTAATGTATGGTGATTAACATAACAATAAATTTTTTTTTTTAAGATTTATTTATTTATTTGAGAGAGAACAAGAGAGGGGGTTGGGTCAGAGGGAGAAGCAGGCTCCTTGCTGAGCAGGGAGCCTGATGTGGGACTCGATCCCGGAACTCCGGGACCATGACCTGAGCCGAAGGCAGTCGCTTAACCAACTGAGCCACCCAGGTGCCCTAAAAAACTTTTTTAAAAATCTTAAAAAAGCAAAGAAAAGAGTTGCATGCTCTTCTAGCTGAGGCAGCCAGGTGCCCCAGGCCTGGGGTTTTTACTGAGGATAGTATCTGGTACACACATCTTCTCACTAATCCAGGAACAAAGACTAGTATTTAGGTGTCCTCCGTAAACCATTTATGCCCTGGAGCAAGGGGTCTTGATGAGTCAGTGGTCTTGGCTCCCGATGACCCCTCCCAGTCACTCCTTAGATGTTATCTATTGCGCTGGAAGGCTCCAAAAATTCATCAAATCCTCAACCTTTACAAGGAGGACCTACATTATCTGCTCTATAATAAGGCTTGTCTAAGGCGCGGGTGTAGGTCCTAGCAAGAACCAAAGCAGGGAAAAGGAGCCCATACAGCAGTTTTTTATGGGGTCCCTTTAGTTGCCCTGTTTCAGGCCGAGCACAGGGTTACTAACATTTTATTCGTTTTGTTTAATTAAGATATAATTTACATACAGTAAAACACAACATATATACAGGTCAATTCATTTTACCTGCGTATAGATCCATTTAACTACTACTTGGATCAAGAAGTTTAGCACCCTAAGAAATTCCCTCCTGCTTCTCCATCCTAGGTGATGACCTCCCCCAGAGGTAATCCTTGTTCTAACTTCTCTCCCCATAGATTTGTTCTGCTGTTGTGAATGCTGTATAAATGGAATCACTTATTATTGTATTTTATCAACTTTTTTGTGTCCAGCTTCTTTTGCTCAATACGATATTTGTGAGATTTACCTAGGGTAGTGCGTGTGAGTGTAGTAAGTTATTTTTTTATGGCTGGGCAGTGTTCCGTTTATAACTATACCACAGTTCATGTATCTATTCCTTTGTGGATTTTTAGGTCAGTTCTAGTTTTTGCTTCTTATGCATGAAGATGCTCTGAACATTTTAAAAAGTTTTTTTTATTTTTTTTAAACTTATCTCTTCACCCAACATGGGGCTTGAACTCATGACCCCGAGATCAAGAGTTGCACCCTCTTCTGACTGAGCCAGTGAGGCAACCCTCTGAACATTTTTGTACAAATCTTTTTTTGGACGCATATGTCTATTTCTCTCACGTGTGTGCCTAGAAGAATTGCTGGATCATAGAGGTGTTATATGGTGCATATCACTAGAATCTAATAGAGTCTCGTTCATAGATACTTCCTGCTCTTTCTCCCAGTGGTAGGCGCCTCCCTCCCCCAACTTCCTACCATTGCATTTGTTTTTTTCTGCTCGCCTTCAGCTAAGGACAAGCCATTCACATGTTCACTTGCATAATGTACATTTCTTGCATGCTAACTGTGCACATGGCACTTTGTACACTGGTTATATAGCAAATACAGATATGAATAAGGCATCCACCTCAAGGAGTCTACGGCAGCTAATAGGGGAGGTTATAAACATAATCATAAAGAAGATACCAAGTGGCCAAACTAAGGTTGAGATAAAGTATCACAGAAGTTCAGAGATGAGAAACATAACGTCCAGTGGGGTAACCAGAATAGCTTCATGGAGGAGACAACATTGGGGTTCAGCGCTGAAGGAGAAAAGTCAATTAAAACATGTGCAGAGTGTCGTATGAGGGGGTGGGCAGGGGCGAGCTTTCTGGATGGAGGGCATGTGGGCCAAAGCGGATATGTGAAGGTCTGAAGTGTGTGACCCCTCAAGCTCATGAGGACAGAGCCCACGCTGGTCCAGACGGCTCAGTGCCACATTCCCAGTGTCTGGCTAGGCCTGGCACACAGAAGATCCTCAGTCAAAGTGTATTGCTTTGCACAGTGAGTGGTGGAGTTTGGCTGCAGCAGAGGGAGCTTGGAGAGAGGCAGTGGGGAGGATAATGTCCTTGTTATCTACTGCTGTGCAACAAATTACCTCCAAACTTGGTGGCTTGATTCGACAAGAAACATTTATTATCTCTCACAGTTTCTGCGGATCAGGAATTTGAGCGTGGTTTGGTTGGTCGGTTCTGGCTGGGAATCTCAAGCCCTGCAAGCATGTGTTGCTGGGGCCACAGTCATCTGAAGGCCTGACTGAGGCTGGGGGACCCCCCCCCCCCCCGTGAAGCAGCTCACTCGAACACCTGGCAGGCTGGTGCTGGCTTTGGTGGGAGACTTCATTTCCTCCCCACAGGGGCGTCTCCACAGGGCTGCTCAAGTGTCCTAAGGATATGGTAACTGCCCTCCCCCAGGGTGAGCAGTCCCAGAGGAAGGAGCCAGAGGAAGCTATAACCGTTTCATTGCTTGACCTCCCAGTCAGGGCATCCCTCTGCCACATTCTATGCATTAGAAGCAAGTCACCAAGTCTGGCCCACATGCAAAGGGAGGGGAACTAGGCTGTACCTGTGAAAGGGAAAAATCTCAAAAACATTTTTGGATATATTTTAGATCGCCATGGTGATGGTGGGAAGATTTGTCTGCTCAGAACTCAGGGGCTCTCAGGGCCAAGTGGGACCCAGAGGGACCCAGCTTCCTTGGGGGATGCAGGGGTCCTGCCCTGGTGTTAATCTACCCAGGGAACCCTGAGCCCTGGCGGTAAAGGTGAGGTAGTAAAAATGAACAACACAGTGAAGACACAGCACCGCACGCCATGGAGAACTCAGACATCGCTCAGCCCAGGGCAGGAAGCACTAGGGGTCTGATGGGAAGATAACCTGAGGACAAGAAAACTCTTTCCCGCCTGAGAGTCGGGGGAAGCCTCCTGGGGGGCGTGGCCTCCGCGCTGCATTCTCCCAGCGCTTTTACCGAGCCCACAGGCGTGGTGCTGGGCACACTCATAGACGGCTACACATGCGTGGTCGGCCTGTGCAGAGAGCGTCGGAGACCTGGAGGGACCCCCGCTGACCGTGGCAGCAGATGCTGTCTCTGTCCCAAGTCCGCTGAGACCTTCTGAGGCCACTCACTGTGGGCGCACAGCTTTTCAGTTGGCTACAGATTTTCCCAGGAGAAAACCGTGAAGTGCCCTGGAGATTGCGCGTGTGCACTTCTTTTGTTCATTTCCCCCATCAAAGGTCCTTCACCATTGTTCAAGTCTTCCCTCCCTCTTTGCTCCTGCTTCTCTGGAAATGCTGGCCCTGCGTGTGCCTCGCCATTTCTTCACTTCTTGACTCCGTGTCTGAGAGAGTCTGGAAGACCCTTCCCCACTTTCTTTCTCCCAACAGCTTACCCTCAGGGCAAGTGTCAGGATTTGCTCAGTGAATGGGTGAGTCTGGGGAACTCCTGTTGTCCCTCAGGGAGCAACGAATGCCACCTCCGGGCCTTTTCCCAGACTGATGAGCAACCCCCTTCCCCTCATCTTCTCGTGGGTACGCCAGGGCCCCTGGGCAGGCTCCTCAGGGCCTGCTGGAGTCTAGTTGTGGGGATGGTAGAATATACCTTTAAAAATCAGTGCTGGGTGCATAGAACACCGTGAAACTGTTCCTTTTGATACGTTGGTTGTGAATTTCTTGGAACTGGCTGTGTGACCTTGGACAACTTGTACAGCCTCTCTGAGCCTTAAGTTCCTTATCTGTCAAAGAGGAAACACTGTGAGAATTAAAGTTGCTGTGTGTTAAACGTTGGGCTCTCTCTGAACTCAGTGAGGGCTGAGAAAATGGGGCATTTCTGTCCTGTCCTTGCAGGGCTGGTGTGAGGACCACCACATAGGCTGCTACTGGGCAAAGGAGGGCTGTGACGATCCAGGTGAGTCACTACGTGTCCCCTGCGAATTCGGGAAATGGAAGGAAGGCGTGTAGGAGAAAAGCTGGGAACCTGTGGTGGAGCAGGCCTCAGAGAGGAGGAATTGTCAGCCTTTCACACATTCAGCCGCTGAGGCTCAGAGACCCCTGATTTGCCAGCAGGGCTCTTCCCAGATCAGCCAGGAGCTGGAGCTGCATGCTGCCGTGAGAGCGACAGCCTTGACTGGGAGGAAGGAGACAAGACGGGTAAGACCATGGGGCCGTGATCAGAAAGACCCCTGCAAGTCAAGGGGAAAACGCACGTTTGAAAACTCTTGACTCCTAGTCACTAGACCGACAGCCAGGGAGCTGGAAAGTGAACTTCTGAGAGCCTGGGAGGCTGGTTGTGAGAAGACCAGGATAGAGACATCTTGGAGCTGGAAGGAAGCACAGGGGACAAGCAGTACCGCACCCCCCACATTCCCAGATGAGGAGCTCCGACTTTCAGTGCGTTCTCGCTGGAGGGTGAGCTGCATCTTCTGGACTGCGGCTGAGGGTCAGAGGGCAGGTCGACGGACAGCCTACTGCTTCAAGGGAAAAGGAAGTCGTGAGGGAGATCAAAGTTCCCAGAGAGCTGGGAATTAGGACAGACTGAACTATCTTCCTGACTCACTTAAAGACATCTCACCTCTGGGAAGGTCGCCTCTTAACCATTTTTCTGTCACAAAAATTGCCCTCCTTGTCAACTGGCTAATAAAAGCAGTAGAAAACTTGGACCACCTACTCTGCTGTTCTCCCCACTGCTGGCTCTATCCCTGGCCTTCCTCTAGTCTGGCTGTCAGATGACAAAGCCTTGCGCGCGCGCACGCACACACGCACACACACGCACACACACGCACGCACACACACACACGCGCACGCACGCGCGCACACGCACACACACGCACACACGCGCGCACACACGCACACACGCACACACACGCACACCTGTGCATGCCTGTCCAGCTCAGTGGCTCCCATTGTTTCCGGAGGCAAAACCAGATGCCCTGGTCTGTCTTTCAAGGCTGTCCCAGCTTGGGCACAGTTCTTCACCTTGACCTCCTCTCCTGCCACTCTGACCCCAAAGTCCCTCTGCTGCCTCGAAGCTTCCCAAGGGGGCCTTGCATTTTCCCACTGCCCTGTTTCTCCTACTGGTGTGCCATGCCCTCTTCCCCCTTTACTTCCTCTGCCTTTAAAATCTTCTCTTTCAGGCGGGCGCCTGGGTGGCTCAGTTGGTTAAGCGACTGCCTTCGGCTCAGGTCATGACCCTGGAGTCCCGGGATCGAGTCCCGCATCGGGCTCCCTGCTGAGCGGGGAGTCTGCTTCTCCCTCTGACCCTCTTCCCTCTCATGTGCTCTCTGTCTCTCACTCTCTCTCTCTCTCAAATAAATAAAATCAATCTTAAAAAAAATAAAATCTTCTCTTTCAGGCTCATTTCCTAGGACTCCTCCCCTAGGAGACCACCCTTGACCCCTGCTACCATCCATCCCCAGCAGAAACAGTTTCTCTACCATACCATTTATCAAAGTCTGACTTGAATTACATAGCATTGTCTCCTCCCTCGCCCCCAACATTTTATGGTGAAACAGTTCAAATATACAGCTAAGTTGAAAGAATTTTACAGTTAACACCCATTTCTCTAGCATCTTGTTTCTACTGCTAACACTTTTATCAAGCTTGTTTTTATTTATTTTTTTTTTAAAGAGAGACAGAGAGAGAGGCAGAGGGAGAAGCAGGCTCCCAAGGAGCAGGGAGCCCAATGCGGGACTCGATCCCAGGACCCTGGGATCATGACCTGAGCCGAAGGCAGACGCTTAACCATCTGAGCCACCCAGGCGCCCTCAAGCTTGTTTTTATTATGTATCTATTTATCTTTCTATGCTGCTCTCCATCTGTGAGTAACCCATGTTTTTCGATACATGTCAAAATAAATTCTAGACATCAGTACATTTCTCTTGAAATACTAGATGTATACTATTAAGCAGAGTTCAATCTTTTTACTTTTTTTTTTTCTATTTTTTTAAAAAGGATTTTAGGGGCATCTGGTGACTCAGTTAGTTAAGCGTCTGCCCTTGGCTCAGGTCATGATCCCAGGGTCCTGGGATTGAGCCCCTCAGGCTCCCTGCTCAGCAGGGAGTCTGCTTCTCCCTCTCCCTCTGCCACTCACTTTGCTTGTGCTCTCTCTCTCTATCAAATAAATAAATAAAATCTTTAAAAAAATTATTTGAGAGAGCGAGAGGGAGAGCATGAGTGAGTGGGGGCAGGGGCAGAGGGAGAGAATCCCAAACCCAACTCCACACCAAGTGAGGAGCTGCTGATGGGGCTCCATCTCACGACCCTGAGATTATGCCCTGAGCCAAAATCAAGAGTTGGGCACTCAGCCTACTGAGCCACCCAGGCGCCCCAACAGTTCTTTTCTATTTTGATGTGAAATTCGAATACAATGGAATACACAAATCTTGAGGGTACATTTGCTGAATTCGGACAAGTGCAAACACCTGTTCAATCCAACCCCTAATAACATATAGAACGTTAGCATCACCCAAATAGCTCCCCAGCAAACTCCTCCCTGCCTCCACCCCAGGGAACCACTCTTCTGATGGTTTTTCCTGTTTTAGAACTTCATATAAATGAAATCACACACTGTATACTCTTACATAAGGCTTCTTCCACTCAGCATGTTTTGGAAATTCAGACCTGTTACATAAAAGCACTTGTTTTTTCCTTTTTATTGATGAGTAGTATTCCAATGTATGGATGTACTATAATTTTTTTTTAAAGATTTTATTTATTTATTTGAGAGAGAGAGAATGAGAGACAGAGAGCACGAGAGGGAAGAGGGTCAGAGGGAGGAGCAGACTCCCTGCCGAGCAGGGAGCCCGATGTGGGACTCGATCCCGGGACTCCGGGATCATGACCTGAGCTGAAGGCAGTCGCTTAACCAACTGAGCCACCCAGGCGCCCTGGATGTACTATAATTTTTGTCTATCTATTCACCTGTTGATAGATGTCTGGGCTGTTTCCTGTTTGGAGCTATTAAGAATATAGTTGCCCATTGTCAACTACAATTAAAAAAAAAGAATATTGTTGCTGTGAACATTCTTGAACAAATCTGTGTAGATGTATGTTTTAATTTTCTTGGCTAAATACCCAGGGGTGGAATTAAGTTTGCCTTTTTCTTTCTCTGGATTGTGAGCTTTTTGAGGGCTGATTTATTTAGCCTCTAGCTCCAAGCACAATGCCTTGGTACATGATAGGTTCTCTATAGACATTTGTTGAAATGAAACAAATTCAAGCACGACATAATTTTCCCATCTTCTATATAATATGCACCTCCCATTTAGCACTCTATGCGCCCAGTAACATATGAGCATTGTTTCTTTTAATCTTCCGATGAGTGTCTGAGCTAAGAATTGGTCCGTATCACAAGTTAGGAAACAGGCCAAGAGAATCTAGGTGAGCTGTCACAGTGCAGGTGAAGGGAAGAGACAGAATTTGAAAATGATACTGTGCGAAGCATATTCCTCTATGCTGTTTTGCTTCTCTGAAGGTCTCAGCTGGGACCCGTGCAGTGACTGTCCCAGTTCACCCTGTATCTACTCTCAACGACTAGGCAAGGTAGGCTCTCTCCCTTTCCTCTATTCCCATTAGTCATGAATACATTTTCTGGTGGAACTCCAGATCTCACATACCTTGACAGAGGCCCACACTTTACTCATCCAGATGGGAGGCATATAGTTTATGTCAAAAGGCTGAGTGTCGGGGCGCCTGGGTGGCTCAGTCGTTAAGCGTCTGCCTTCAGCTCAGGTCATGATAGCAGGGTCCTGGGATCGAGCCCCACATCGGGCTCTCTGCTCCGCAGGAAGTCTGCTTCTCCCTCTCCCACTCCCCCTGCTTGTGTCCCCTCTCTCGCTATGTCTCTCTCTGTCAAATAAATAAATAAAATCTTAAAAAAAACAAAAACAAAAACAAAATGCTGAGTGTCAACAGGTAAATGTGGACAGACAAGTGGACCAGAGACTCTACCACTGTGCAACCATCACAGTGGAGACTGGTTTAGGCAAGACTCATGAGTGGATGTGAAATCTAGGGGATAATTTTGAAGAGAGGCAGGATGTCAGCATGTCTTAAAGTGTCTCTCCACAGATTGCTTATTAGTTCCAAGGGGAAAATACAGTAACGATACACTGCAAAAATCGGAAAAAAAAATCACCATGACTCGATTAAAATTCACATCACTAGTGAGGGGCAGATGGACACCCCATGCCTCCTGGTATGATGCCCTGAGGACACACTATCACTTCCATAGTGTTCCAGACTGAATCTAACCTTAAGAAAACAGCAAATGCCCAAACGAGATATATTCTAAAAAAAAAAAAAAAAGCTGTATTCTTCAAAAGTGTTAATGTCATAAAACACACACGTATATACACGCAAAGGCTGTGAAGATGTTCCACTTTAGTGGAAACTACAGAGACGTACAGCTGAATGTGTTATTCGATCCTACGCTGGATCCTGTTCAGGAGGAGAATGAAAACAGGGACATAACTGAGTCAAGTGACAAAACTGGAATATAGAGGGTGCCTGGGTGGCTCAGTTGGTTAAGCGACTGCCTTCGGCTCAGGTCATGATCCTGGAGTCCCGGGATCGAGTCCCGCATCGGGCTCCCTGCTTGGCAGGGAGTCTGCTTCTCCCTCTGACCCTCTTCCCTCTCGTGCTCTCTAGCTCTCATTCTCTCTCTCTCAAATAAATAAATAAATAAATAAATCTTTAAAAAAAAATCTAAAACAAACAAACTGGAATATCGATGGTAGATGAAACTCCTGAGTCAATTTAAAATTTTTTTCAAGATTTTATTTATTTATTTATTTATTTAAGAGAGTGAGCATGAGTGGGGGGGAGGGGCAGAGGGAGAGGGAGAAGCAGGCTCCCCTGCTGAACAGGGAGCCTGACATGGGGTTTGGGGCTCGATCCCAAGCCCCTGGGATCATGACCTGAGCCGAAGGCAGACGCTTACCTGACTGAGCCACCCAGGCGCCCCAAAGTCAATTTAAATTTACTGAGTTGACATCTGTATTGCGGTTATAAGACAGATCTTTATTATTGGGAATACACACTGAAGTATTTAGGGGTCAAAAGCCACCATGTATGTGATCTACACTCTAATGACTCCAAAAATATCTGTGTTTGGTGTGTGTGCAGTACTTAGAACAACTGAGCAAAGTGTTGAGAAGAGGTGAATCTTGGTAAAGGATATATGAGGATACTATTTTTATGCTTGCACCTTTTCAGTAAGTTTGAAATGATTTCCAAACAAAAAGTTTAGAAAATGCTCTCCTGCAAAGTCCGTGGAATCCTAGTCAGTGTGGACTGTGCCCAGAAGAACTCCATGGACGTGAGCATCTCTTTCCTAAGTATGTTAGTCGGTCCCAAGCTGTCAAACGTGTGATCCCAAGCAAAGTGAAAAAGTGCCAAGGAGCTAAGGCAGGCATCTTCTAAAAGAATCCCTTCTTCTTTGTCCCCTGTAAGAACATCTTCCTTAGAGCTGGCTCTCACTAGAAGCTTGTTGAATCACCCAGAGTTGCTTTCCGGCTTGTGAGTGATGATGGTGAACTCTGAAGAGGTCTGAGATCTGGGTCCTGCCTCCCTCTCTCCTGCTGATCTGCTGCATGACATCAGCCTCCTTATCAGGGGGGTGACGGGGTTGGACCAGAGCAGAGGTTGCGAGTTGGCAACCCAAGAGCCACCAGTCCACAGATGTATTTGTCCTACAGAGTATTTTAATTACTTAATTTTAAAATATTTTATTTGAGGGGCGCCTGGGTGGCTCGGTCGGTTGAGAGACTGCCTTCGGGTCAGGTCAAGATCGCAGGGTCCTGGGATCAAGCTCCCTGCTCGGTGGGGAGTTTGCTTCTCCCTCTCCCTCTGACCCTCCTCCTTGATTGTGCTCCCTCTCTCTGTCTCGAATAAATAAATAAAATTTAGAAAATAAATAAAATAAAATATTTTATTTGAGAGAGTATGTGTGAGCGGGGTGGGGGAGGGGCAGCAGAGAGCCTGACCCGGGGCTCTATCCCACAACCCCTGAGATCATGACCTTAGCCGAAACCAAGAGTCTGACAGTCAACCGACTGGCCACCCAGGTGTCCCCCCAACTCTTTTATATTATAACCAATCAGCTTTCTCATTTACAGTTTCTGCTTGGCCTTTGGACTGGCAGATCTCGAAGGACCTCCCAGTTCCCATCTTCTTTGACCATGTCCCATCCCTTCAGGGATTTCAGATGATGCACAAGAGGTTGGACAGAGTGAAGAGTGAGGTGAAGAAGAATCACAGAACCAAAATGAGAGTCGCTTCAAGTACATTGGCTGACAAAGGGCCAGAGTGTAGTTCAAGACACTGATGTATCCAGTGGAGCTCTGGATGAGATGGGATGCTTGGAGTCAGTTGGGAAGAAACCAGGTTTTACTGGGACTGAGGGATCAGAACAGAGGATGGAAGAAGGATTGCGGGAAAGCCAGGTATCTGGAGAGACTGCCAAGTGCCTGCAACTGAGGGCATTACTGTGAGCAGTCTTGGGGTCATCGCGAAGAGCAGTTGTGATTTGTAGCCAGGACGTGGATCCTGGGGAGAAAAAGGAAAGAAAAAAAAAAATTCAAAAATCAAGGTGTAGTGGAAAGAGTACTGAGCAAGGAATCAAAGGTTGTGGTTTTTAGTTCCAGATCGGCCACTTACTAATTGTGTAATCTTGGGCGTATCACTCCACATCCCTGAATCTGTTTCCTCAACGTCAAAATACGGATGATATTATAAGCGCTGTCTTAGAGTTATAGAAAGGCTAATCGGGGTGCCTGGGTGGCTCAGTTGGTTAAGCGTCTGCCTTCGGCTCAGGTCATGGTCCCAGGGTCCTGGGATCGAGCCCCGCATCGGGCTCCCCACTCCGTGGGAAGCCTGCTTCTCCCTCTCCCACTCCCCCTGCTTGTGTTCCCTCTCTCGCTGTCTCTCTCTCTCTCTGTCAGTTAAATAAATAAATAAAATCTTTACAAAAAAAAAAAAAAGAAAGGCTAACCTACAATACCAGACAGCAAAGCACTTAGCAACTGGGGAAGCACTATCCCAAAGTGAGATGAAATTTAGAAGGTGTAATTTAGTCTCAGGATTCCGGAACTTGAAGGGCCCTTTGAGGGTCTGCAACCCTCTCATTTAATAAACTATGAGTTTGAGGCCCCAAAAGGAGAAATTACATAGCACATAGCAAGTTTAAGGCAGAGGTGGGCAGAGTGATCCATTAATTTAACTTTACTTTTTTAAAGATTTTATTTTTGGGGCGCCTGGGTGGCTCAGTCATTAAGCATCTGCCTTTGGCTCAGGTCATGATCCCAGAGTCCTGGGATCAAGCCCTGCATTGGGCTCCCTGCTCGGCGGGAAGCCTGCTTCTCCCTCTCCCACTCCCCTGCTTGTGTTCCCTCTCTCGTTGTGTCTCTGTCAAATAAATAATTAAAAAAAATTTTTTTTATTTGAGAGAGAGAATGAGAGAGAGAGAGAGAGAGAGAGAGAGTGCATGAGAGGTGGTAGGATCAAAGGAAGAAGCAGACTCCCCACTGAGCAGGGAGCCCGATGCGGGACTCGATCCTGGGACTCCAGGATCATGACCTGAGCCGAAGGAAGTCGCTCAACCAACTGAGCCACCCAGGCGCCCCAAATAAATAAAATCTTTAAAAAAAAAATAAAGATTTTATTTTTATTTATTTGAGAGAGAGACAGAAAGAGAGAGAGAGAGAGCACACAAGCAGCTGGAGGGGCAGAGGGAGAAGCAGACTCCCTGCTGAGCAGGGAGCCTGATGTGATGTGGGGCTCCATTCCAGGAGCCTGATATCATGACCTGAGCCGAAGGCAGCTGCTTAACCAACTAAGCCACACAGGTGCCCCGCTCGATTAGTTTTATTTATTTTATTTTTAAGATTTTATTTATTTATTTGACAGAGAGATAGAGAGCAGAGGCAGAGAGAGAGAGGGATCATGACCTGAGCCGAAGGCATAGATGCTTAACCGACTGAGCCACCCAGGAACGCCCCCCATTAGTTTTAGAGTAGAACACTCTTTGAGCTCCCTCTGGGGATGGGTGAATGAAACTAACCAAAGGAAGAGGGAATAGGGACCTACTGGGGGGAATTTGTGTACAGGGAATGTCCCAAAAGTGTTTCATCCATCCACTCGATAGGGACAGGTCTTTGTAACTAGTCTTGTGGTTATGGGAAAAAGGAAACACTTAGCGAACCTTGAAAGAAGTAGTCTTATTCGAGGGAAAGGAAGTCCCACATTGCACATTACGTAGCATGCACAGTGAATGAAATCACTGTGAAAGTGAGGGGTGAAAAGACCATCTTGTTCTACTTCCCCCGAAAAGATGAGGCACCTGAGGCCCAGAGATGGGAAATGACTTGCCCAAGGCCACACAGCTTGTTCCTGGCAGAGCGAGGACTATAATGGGGTTTCTCAACTGGTAGTCCAGGGCTTTTACTGTATGTGCTAGTTCAGATTGCCTATGGCAGCAAATAAGAGAGACTAATGGTGGCTTACACCAATGGAGATTTATTGACTACTGATGGCTTTAAGAGATAGGGGTTACTTTTCTCACTTTTACAAGAGGCCCAGAGGGGGACAGTCAGATTAGTGTAGCTGCTGAAGGATGCTAAGGACCTAGTCTCCTCCTCTCTTCCTACTTCTCACCCTCAGCCCATGACTTTTGTCCTTACTCTCTTAAAATGGCTGCATCACCTCTAGGCATTGTGTCTGTATTCCGGGCAGCTCAATTTTTTTTTTTTTTTTTTTTTTTTTTTTTTTTTTTAGGAGGCTCCATGCTGGGCTTGAACTCCAGACCCTGAGATCAAGACCTGAGCTGAGATCAGGAGTCGAACACTCAACTGACTGAGCCACCCAGGAGCCCCTGAGTTTGTCCTTTTATAAAGACTTATCTGGAAAAAAAAAAAAAAAAAAAAGAGACTTACCTGAAAGCTTCATCCAGTGAGGCACATAGCTATCCCAATTGCAAAGGTGTCAGGGTAGGTAAGTATTTTAAGTGTCCAGGCACTAAACTGGGGAGCTTTTGAGTTGTTAGTCTATAATGTTTGCAGCCACTATGCTACACCATTTTTAATTAATTAATTAAGGTTTTATTTTATTTTTTAAAGTAATCTCTACACCCAACATGGGGCTTGAACTTACAACCCCGAGATCAAGAGTTGTATGCTCCTCTGACTGAGCCAATCAGGCATCCCTATGCTACACCATTTCATTTTATTTTTTATTTTTTAAAGAGTTTATTTATTTATTTGTCATAGAGAGACACAGCGAGAGAGGGGACACAAGCAGGGGGAGTGGGAGAGGGAGAAGCAGGCCTCCTGCCGAGCAGGGAGCCCGATGTGGAGCTTGATCCCAGGACCCTGGGATCACGACCTGAGCCGAAGGCAGACGCTTAATGAATGAGCCACCCAGGTGCCCCTGAACTCTTATTAATTCTAATAGTTTGTAGCTTTCCCCCAATTTTCTATGCAGAAAATCATATTACCTACCAATTAGAATAGGCAGTGGAAATGGCATGAGGAAGGTCCCGAGTTCAAGAAACAAAGAAGGCAGATGACGCTGTGCATAGCAAGATGTAAGGCAGATGATGAGGGGAGCCAGAGAGACAGCATCATTGCACAGGGTCTTGAAAACCATTTTCAGGATTTTAATGCAATGGAAAGTAACTGAAGAAGTTTCTGGTAAAACTGGAGGGAAGTCTTTATGGTAAGTCACTGGGTTCTGCTCATGTCTGTGTCCTGGCCAACATTTTGGTCAAAATTTAGATGAATATATATATAATATAAAGCATACTTTTCATGGATAATAAATATATTAGATAACCCTAAAATGTCTTTTTTTTTAAGATTTTATTTATTTATTTGAGAGAATGAGAGAGAGAGAGAGAGAGCATGAGATGGGGGAGGGTCAGAGGGAGAAGCAGACTCCCCACTGGGCAGGGAGTCCGATGTGGGACTCAATCCCGGGACTCCAGGATCATGACCTGAGCCGAAGGCAGTCGCTTAACCAACTGAGCCACCCAGGCGCCCGATAACCCTAAAATGTCTTATTGTGAACCTGTAGAGCCTCAAGAATATATCCTTAGACATGAGACTGGATGTTCGCTAAGATCCTTTCCAACTCTGTTGCTGGGGTTCTATGCTTTCCACCCTGGGTACTCTGGCACTGGAGGAAGTGTTCTTTCCCATTGGAGGTGGGGAAACAGAAGGAACTGTGCTTTGAGAAACAATCTCTTAGGGCAGATCCACGTTTCCACTAGTGATTCCATATAGGTGGTGAGTGCTGTAAGAGAGAGGCATAGAAGGGGTGGAGGAGGATGTGTATGAACTGGGGAGGGTGGTGCCTAAGTTGTGTAACTGGGACTGAAGCAGGTGGGAGGGCTTGGCGGTAGCTGTGGCAGGACACAGGAAAGACAAAAGGGACTGGACCAGAAGGGCATCAGAGTTGGTAGAGAGGTTTCTTTCTTTCTTTTTTTTTTTTTAATTTTATTTATTCATTTGAGACACAGAGATACAGAAAGAAAGAGAGCATGAGTAGGGGGGAGAGGCAGAGAGAGGGAAAAGCAGGCTCCCCGCTGAGCCAGGAGCCTGATGTGGGGCTCGATCCCAGGACCCTGGAATCATGACCTGAGCTGAAGGCAGGTGCTTAACCATCTGAGCCACCCAGGTGCCCCGGTAGAGATGTTTCTTTTCTTTTTTTTTTTTCCCCGGTAGAGATGTTTCTGAGGCAGAGGGAGCATCTCGTAGGCCTGAGATGGGGGGAGGTGGGGGGATAATTGAGAGTGACTCGTGAGTGACTATCTTGGGATACATGATACATATAACATGGTGACTTTATTACCTTAAAGAAGGAATGGAAGATTCCAAGACTACTGAATTTTCCTAGCCATCTGACTTCTAAGGAGCTCAAAGCTAATTCCACTCTTGAAGCCTGGGATGGGCATTGGGGCTGGTTACTCTAGGCAGCAGGAAGAATCAGAATAACTCTTTTAGCTCCCACCCTTTTTTTAGGCTTTTTAGCTTTTTAAGCTTATTTAGCTCCCACCCTCCCAACAGTTAGGCTCCTGCTTGGACAAAAATCTGTGGGCTTTGGTATGAAGCAATGCTAATTCACTGGGACAGGAAGCCTATTTTATTCACTTTTTTCTAAGTGACCCTCACCATGCAGGCCTTCCTGATGTGCTGGTCCTCATTCAGTGTCCTTTGGATGAATGAATTCAGGCTTGCAATGGCAGTTCCCCTACTTTAGAGTCTGCGTGTGAGAGAGGGGAAAAGCTCTGAGTTTGGTCCCACAATACCTGCCTTATGAACTGGTCTGTGACTTAGATCACAGTCATTTCAGTTCTCTGTGACTGGCCTAAAGTTTTTTCCAGGGCTCCAAATTCATAGTACTATGCCTTTTCCACTTATCCTTCTAGTCTTCATTCCTTTGTATTTGTATAGGCTATAAATGCTCCTTCATAGTCATTATGAGCAGTACTCTATAAATGCTTGCTAAGTACTAGGCACCAGTCTAAGCACTTTATATATATCAACATATGTGATCCACCTAACAACCCTAATAAACTAGGTGCCACTATTACCCATTTTACAGTTGAGGAAACTGAGGTACAGAGAGATGAAGTATCTCCCACAAGCTCATGTAACTTGTAAGTAGCAGATCCCGGATGTGTACACAGGGACTCAGGGGCCAGAGTCCAGGTTTAACTACCTCACTCTGCTACTTCTAGGTCACCCTAATGGGGACGATGACAGAGGCCGGTGACTGCATTATCTCATTTTTACTAAGGCGACTGAAGCTGAACTTCTCTACGGTGACACACAAAGTAGCGGAGCTGACCTCAAACTAGGGCTTTCAACCAAGTCCAGTGTTCTTTCTGGTAAGCCGCCTGCTCTAGAGGTTGACTACATGGCCCCGAGGCCTGGTTGCCTGAGTTAAAAGCACCAACCTGCTGATTGCGGGCTTGCTGTCATTAGGTAAATTACCAAACTTCTGTGTTTGTTTCTCATCTGTAAAACGAGAATGGGAACATGAACACCAATTGTAGAGCATTGTTGTGACAGCTAAATGAGTTATTAGGTGTCACATACTTACACGAGGGCCTGGAATATAATAAGTACTCAGGCGTTAGCCATCACTTTTCCTCCTATCCAGCAGAAGTATAACGTGACCGAAAGAGTAATTTTAAGTTTTCTAGTGGCCACATTTTAAAAAGCAAACAATAACAACAACACAACAGAAAAAAACCCCATGAAACTATTTTAAATGTGCTTTAACTATATATATCTAAAACTGTAACCAACGTTGTCATCAATTATCCAGCTTATGTTCAATATAAAATTATGAATGAGATATATTTTTTGGTACTAAGTCTCGGAAATCCGATGTGTAGTCTCACCTACAGCACATTTCAACTTGGACCAGCCACGTCACTTGTGGCTGGTGGCAGCGCAGCCCTGGAGGCGCCCCACACCCGCGTTCCCGTCCTGGTCCCCCCACGGTTCCTTCCCGCGACCAGCTGGCCCGCGCTCTAGGCCCCGCCCCGCGCCCCGCCCAGATTACATCACAGAGCCCGCAGGCCCCGCGGGCGGGGAGACCCGGGGGCCCGGCCGCGTGTGCCCGACCGCGACAGCCCGGTCGCTCGCATCCTCCCCGCTCCAGGCACCCAAATTCTGAAAGGAAGCGACGTCCACCACAGAGCCGCGGTGGCGGTCAGGCTGCCTGCCGGCCGCCCGGACGCTGGCAGGCGGGAGGCGGGAGTGTGAAGCCCCCACCCGTACCTCGCCCCCAACGGCCCTCCGCTCGCGCCGCTACCACGGCGAGGTCGAGGCGGTGGGGCCGGCGCCCATTGGCCTGCCACAGCCCTCCGCCCGCCCCCTCGCCGCGCTTATTGGTCGGAGCCGCGGCGCCCGCGGGATAGGCGGTGGCGGCGCCCCTCCCTCGCGCCGGCCCTCAAGAGGGCGACGAGGAAGCGGCCGCCTCCCTGCGCCCCGCCCCACGGGCTAGCTCGGTGGCTCCGGCTCCTCCCGACTTCTCCCGGCTCCTCCCGGCTCCCGGCCCTCTCCCAGCTCCCTCCGGCTTCGGCTCCGGCGCGGCGGCGGCGGGTAGGTGCGGCGACAGGCGGGGCCCGATCGGAGGGGCGGCCTCCCCACTGTCCCGGGGGCTGCCCGAGCCGCGCCCCGCGGCCGCCCGGGACCCCGCAGGGCCCGCCAGAGGCGGGGAAGGGCGGTGGCCGCGGGCCTGCGGGACGCGGGGGCGGCCGGGCTGGGGGCCTGCGGGCGTGATCTTCCGAGGCTTCGGGGCGCTCAGTGATCCGGGGGCCCCTCGGGGCGGAGCGGGCTGAGAGGACCAGGGCTTCGGGCGTCTGAAGCGTGGGGCGGAGCGGCAAGCCTCGGGCTGAGGATGGGGTTGTGCTCGCGGAGCCCGGGTCGGCTGCGGTCTGGGGCCCTGGGTGGGGCTCGGGGGGCGTAGGAAAACTCAAAGGTCGTTCCGTGAGACTTCGGGGGATTAGTTGAGGTGGGGGTGATGTGAGCTAGAGAAAGTGCCCAGTCTGCGGTTACGGGCGGGGCTGAGGGGCGGTCTGGAGAACCGGGCCCGAGCCTGGGCTCCCGGCGCGCGTCCCCTCCGGCACTGTTGGGGGACTAGCGTGTGTCTGGCTGCGGGAGGGCGAAGCCGTCGCAGCAAGGGTGGGGATGGGAGGATTGGGTCAGGGACCGGGAGGGGACAGTTGGAAACGTTACCCACAACCGAGATTGTGATTTAGCACTTGGACCAGGTTCTCCGCTGGTGTATTGCCTGAGCTCTTTTTTGGTGGAATTACCCGGTGGGGGAACTTTGGGATTTTTTCGCTCCCACCCAGGAACGTGTAAATTAAATGCATTTGCTGCTTTGGGGAGGAGGCAGTCATTGCGTTTAGGTTTGTGTTTTAGCACCCAGACCCGGTGTGAAACGTGCTTCTCGGGAGGGTTAGTGTTACCCAGCTTTCTCCTGGAAACCCCCTTTCTCCTTTCCCTCCTCTGGTTGGGTTACACTGTTGCTCCCTAGGGCCTCTGGATTCGCTCTCCCTGGCTGCATAGCATTGCAGGGTTTCTCTCTCTCTCTCTCTCTCTCTCTCTCTCTCTCTCTCTCTCTCTCTCTCTCGTGTGTGTGTGTGTGTGTGTCTCCCGCCCGTTTCCCTGCTGCTGCGCTTTTGGCAACTGCCTCTGCTCTTTCCCAGGGATGGTTGTGGCATTGCATCAGGGGATATTTGTGCTTGTAATTTGCTCACTCAGCCCAGGAAGAGGGAGAATAGCATGCTGCAGAGATGGGAGGGGGGTGCCGTCAGCTCGGCTGGGTAGGCAGAGAAATGGGTGTGGTGAGGGAATACAGCTGCTCTAGGCCTGTAGGGTAACACTGCCCAGTCATCAGCTCAAAGAGATTCAAAGAGCAGCAGCAACAGCTATTTTTATAAATCAGTCCTGAATCCAAGCTGAGCACATGGATTTAGAGTGAACAGTTGTCATGCTCTAACTATTACCGGCTGGGTGTTTGGTAGACAACATTGGAGTTGCTAAGCGAGAACTGTACAGTGCAGCAGGTACTTTACTTGCAACTTTTAACTCTGCTCCTCTCACCTCTCTGGGAGGGGACCTCTCTTCAGGGGGTGTCTTTCCAATGCAGTGCTTTGATGGTCCAGACTACTTTTCTTTTTCTTTTTTTTTTAAGATTTTATTTATTTGACAGAGAGAGTACAAGCAGAGGGAGAGAGAGGGAGAAGCAGGCTCCCTGCTGAGCAAGGAGCCCAATGTGGGACTCGATCCCAGGACCCTGGGATCATGACCCGGGCCGAAGGCAGCCGCTTAACCGACTGAGCCACCCAGGCGTCCCGGTCCAGACTACTTTTCAAGTGAAATGTTTCTGTATCAGTGGTAGTCTTCCTCTCCAGATTGGCTTAAAAATAATAAAGCTGTCACCTTTTGAGCACTTGCCATCTTCCGGAGACTAATTGTAGGTATTTGTTTACAGATGGGGAAATTGAGACTGACAAGAATAAGGGGTCACACAGATAGTTATGTGGCAGAACTGGCATCCACATCAAGGTCTCTCTGACCCCCCCACCCCACCCCCAGTTTAGAAACGTGAAATTTTTGGTTCACACAGGAGTGACTCAAGCGCTTGAGAATTTATTCATGCAAAGTAATCTCACCAGAGACTGATTAGCCAGATACCAGTTTATTTACACCGAAAGTATAAAGTGCCATGTACACAATTGGAATTAATTATCCGCTGGTTAGGACACCTCCTTTGTTTCTGGGCAGCCAAATCAGTAATAAAAAGGCAATTGATTATAGAATGGGAACTAAGGGCCCTGGATGTTCTTAGGGGATGTTTTAATCAAGTTACTGAATCCTGGTGAGTTTCCCCTTCTTTTCCCATCATTTGAACAGATGCATTAGTGTTTGACAGTGCTGGGAAGATTCTAAGAACATTTTCCCACCCTGTCTCAGTGTTGTTGTTGTTGTTGTTGTTGTTTTTTAAGTCATCTCTTGCAATATTTGTCATCTCAGCGTATTTAACCTGTGTTAAAATTCTCAAATTTACAAGCAAGTTTACATTACATATTAAAAAGTCATTTTCCATTGTTTGCTGACATTGAAGGAAGCACCTGGATTTTCTTATGTCCAGGTGGCTTAGCTCTGTTTTTTATTTTTCTTGAGGATATGAAAACTTTTTATTAATTACACCCTCTGGCGTTCTGGGGAGAGTAGGACATGTTTCCCAGGCTTGCTCGAAGTGGATTGAGAGCTGGGAAAGGTACTGCCTTGTGGTTTTAATTTTGGTTATAGGGTGGGGGTGTTTGTGGAAGTGAGTGTTCCCTTGTGTGAAGGGGGGGCTTGTGTGATTTGAACCTCTTACCCACATCAAGATAGGTAACTTAGCTTTATTTTTTTTAAGATTATTTTAAAATTTATTTGACAGCGCAAGAGCACAAGCAGGGGGAGTGGCAAGCAGAGGGAGAAGCAGGCAGAAGCAGGCTCCCCGCTGAGCAGGGAGCCCAATGGGGGGGCGATCCCAGGACCCTGGGATCATGATCTGAGCTGAAGGCAGACACTTAACCCACCGAGCCACCCAGGCGTCCTGGTGAGTTAGCTTTAGTCAGAGAGTTCTTCCTGATTTCAGTGTCTTGTTCTCCCCTCCCCCCCATTGATCCATCCTTTGTCTCTCTCTTTTTTTTTTTTTTTTTGAAATTTTTGCTGTTGACCCTTCAAATTTAGGGCATCTTCCTCCTCCTCCTTCTCTTCCTTCTTCTCCTCCTCCTTTTTTTTTTTCTTCTTCTAAAAATTATTATTATGACTATTTTTAAGTAATCTCTACCCCCAACGTGGGGCTCAAACTCAGGACCCCTGAGATCAAGAGTTGCATGTTCCAGTCCACCAACTGAGCCAGCCAGGCCCCCCTCCCCCTTCTTTTTTGAAATACTAAGCATGGTTAGTTGATGCGTAGATTTTATTTTCCCTTAAAAAGCAAGAAAATCTGAGCAACATTTTGACCTAACGGAAGTCATCGGGTGGTTCATTTGATTTGGTAATTTGAAAAGGAAACTGAGTAAATATCCCAAATTTCACTTTGTTCTTCTAAATGGCACTTTTAGAACCAGGTTTTTGTGGACTTAACTGCTAGGAATGTGTTGGGGACAATTATGGTCAAGAAAAGGGGATAAAGCAAACTGACATATATGAGGGATCATATTCACCACCTTTTTAGAGCTCCCTGGGCTAATCTCTCGACACAGACCTAATGGGAATTGTTTTGTATGCCATTAAATTTTTGTTTAATTAATTTATTTTTGAGAGAGAGAGCGTGTGTGCGAGGTGGGGGGGAGGCAGAGGAGAGGGAGAGAGAGTGTTTTAAGCAGACTCCAAGCTGAGTGCCAAGGGATCTAGGGCTCTAGCTCACCACCCTGAGATCACGACCTGAGCCGAAACTAAGAGTCCGAGGCTTAATGGACTGCACCGTCCTGGCGCCCCTGTATGTCATTAAATTTTTGAGCATGAAAGTCAATCCAGTTTACTTTGGTGTTTGTTTATGCTGTAGAAAAGTTAATCTTCCTTAAAAAAATTTTTTTTTAGATTATTTATTTATTTGGGAGAGAGCACGTGTGTGCATGGGGGTGTACGGGAGAGAGAGAGAGAGAGAGAATCTGGTGGCTCTGTCTCAGGAACCTGAGATCACGACCTGAGCTGAAACCAAGAGTCTTTTTTTTTTTTTTAAAGATTTTATTTATTTGAGAGAGAGCGAGCATGAGAGGGGGTTGGGTCAGAGGGAGAAGCAGACTCCCCGCCGAGCAGGGAGTCCGATGCGGGACTTGATCCCGGGACTCCAGGATCATGACCTGAGCCGAAGGCAGTCGCTCAACCGACTGCGCCCCACAGGCGCCCAGAAATGTTAATCTTCTCACGTAAAACCTCTTATTGGTTTGCATGTATTTCAATTTCTTTTAAAATGTATCGCTTTTCCTCACTTTCCTTCTGACTTTACAAGAAGGCAGTTTAAAAAATATTTTATTTTGAAATAATTTTAGATTTACAGAAGATTGTAAAGATAGTACAGAATTTCCATATAATTTTTTTTAAGGTTTTATTTATTTATTTGACAGAGCGAGACATAGCAAGAGAAGGAACACAAGCGGGGCGGGGGGGCGGGGAGGGAGTGGGAGAGGGAGAAGCAGGCTCCCCGCAGAGCAGGAAGCCTGATGCAGGGCTCGATCCCAGGACCCTGGGATCATGACCCAAGTGAAGGCTTAACGACTGAGCCACCCAGGAGTCCCAGAATTTCCATATAATCTTTACCTAATTTTCCTTAATGTTAACATCTTACATAGTGATACATTTATTAAAATTAGGAAATCAATATTAGTTTAATATTATTTTAACTAAATTACAGGCTTTCCTCTCATTTCCCTAGTTCTTCCCCAGTGATACCCTTTTTCTTTTTCTTTTTTTTAAAGATTATATTTATTTATTTGACAGAGAGAGACATAGCGAGAGAGGGAACACAAGCAGGGGGAGTAGGAGAGGGAGAAGCAGGCTTCCCTGCGGAGCAGGGAGCCCGATGTGAGGCTCTATCCCAGGACCCTGGGATCACGACCTGAGCGGAAGGCAGACACTTAACGACTGAGCCACCCAGGCGCCCTGATACCCTTTTTCTATTACAGGATCTGATCCAGGATACTAACATTACATTTAGGTGTCCTGTTTCCCTAGTTTCCGACAATCTGTGACAGTTTTTTAGTCTCTGTTTGCCTTTCTCTCCTTGACACCTTTGAAGAGTAGCAGTCAAGTTATTTGTAGAATGTTCCTGAATTGGGTTTTCTGGTATTTTGTCATGATTAGCCTGAAGTGAGGCATTTTGGGGAACAGTACCATAGAGATGGTTATGTCCTTCTTGTCACGTCATACTGCATATCAGGGGGTACCTCATAGCAATGTGACTTATTACTGATGTTAACTTTGATAACTTGATTGAGGTAGTATCTGCCTGGTTTCACTAAAGTGACTGTTTTTCCATTTCCTTACTTTGTTAGAAGCTAGAAATGAGTCACCAAGTCAAGCCCATTTCTGGAGGAAGGGAATTAAGCTCTACCTCCTGAAGGGATGAGTATCAAAGAATTTGTGAGCCTGTATTAGAATCACCCACAGTAATGAATAAATATTTTGGGGAGGTTCTGTGAGGTTACACAAAGATCTAAGTTTGATCCACGAATTTTAGCATTTATCGGTGAAACTTGCCTGCAGCGGCAATTACTGTGTAGTTGTTGTGATTTTCTGTTTCCCTCATTCCTTCTACATTATTTGGAATTCTTCTGATGGGAAGATTTGTACACGACCCTCCCCCAATTTATTTACTTATTCATTTGTATCAGTATGGATTCATGTCTATTTATTTTTTCCTTTGGGTTGTAATCCAGTACAGTACTTTGTTGCTCACATTCTTCTGGCTTTGGCCATTTGGCACCTATGTTTTTTTGATATGTCCCCCTTTTCTTTTAGTGGCGCATACTTTCTGGTGCCACAAGATGCTCCAGTCTCATCTTGTATTTTCCCTGTCCCAGCCCCCGGAAGAATCAGCCGTTTTTCCAAGGAGCCTTGGTTTCTTTATTGGAGAAAAATATTTAGAAACCCAGATCTGGTTTCTAAATGAACTGGATGTACTCACTGCTACTGGGCTGTCACTGCTTTAGGTCGTCTTAGAGGGCAGACCTAAGAAGTACGTGTATCTATATTGACCCAGGTACACACATACCTATGTTTATTTCCATATCTATCAGTGTATACATATGATGTGGTCATACTGGTCTCTCGGATTCTAGTCCAGTACCACACGTTCATTCTAGCATTCTTCTCCTTGCTTATTAGTAACTTTTTTCTCTGACAGTGAGAAACTTGGCTCGTTATTTATAATAGATTTACTTAGCTGTTCAACCTCAGTGTATGTGTAAAGTAGGAAAATGCAGTTTTCATTATCATAATAAAGTAAATTTCCAAAGCATTTTGCACTTAACTAATTTAAATTATATTCCTATAATATTGATATTTTAAATTACTGTTTTTCAGCTTAAGTGGAGAGGTGATGTCATTTGCCCTTGGCCAAACAGGAAGTGAGTGATTGCAGCTGGAATTGATGACCTCTTCTCACTCCCAGTGCTAGCTTGATCCCAAGCAAAGCAGTCTCTTCATATCAAGTATCTTGACTAACAAGTCAACCTTTGTCCCTTCTTGGTGGGATTACTCTTTTTAATTAAAGAAGTTCCTGGTTTTTATTTTTATTTATTTATTTATTTTTTAAAGATTTTATTTATTTGACAGAGAGAGTACAAGCAGAGGGAGAGAGAGGGAGAAGCAGACTCCCTGCTGAGCAAGGAGCCCAATGTGGGACTCGATCCCAGGACCCTGGGATCATGACCTGGGCCGAAGGCAGCCGCTTAACCGACTGAGCCACCCAGGCGTCCCTGGTTTTTAGTTTTTAACTTTTGACAGTGTTGACAGCAAGAGTAATTCCTTTTCTGGAATTATTTTGTCCCACTTAAGTTTTTTCCAGACTAAACAGTTTTTCCCCCACCACTTCTTAGGAAATGTGCTTTCTAAACCTTTTACTATGTTGGGCATCTCCTGTGGATGTGCTACAGTTTGTCAGTTTGTCAGATACGGTCTCATCCAGATATTGTGTTAGGCCCTGGAAATGAAGGGTTTAAGGAATTCAAAATGACCACTTCCCTGGGGAGCTTACCACTTAGTTTCCACCATTGCTGCTTTACCATAATTTCTTCTTTCTTTCAATATCCACTTTTTAGTGTTGGTTGATACTTGTCTGGTAGTATGCTCCCTTCTAGGTCTTTTTCTCTAGGGCTGCTGTTAACCCAGGTCTTCATTCTCTCTCTCTCTTTTTTAAAGATATTATTTATATATTTGACAGAGACCCAGCGAGAGAGGGAACACAAGCAGGGGGAGCGGGAGACGGGGAAGCAGGCTTCCCGCTGAGGAGGGAGCCCGACGCGGGGCTCGATCCCAGGATCCCGGGATCACGACCCGAGCCGAAGGCAGACGCTTAATGACTGAGCCCCCCGGGCGTGCCCCCCAAGTCTTCATTCTTGATTGGTTGATTTTCTGATTCTATGTGTTGGACTTTTTTTATACTCCTGTTTTCTTTCTGTAAGTCCAGTTTCTGTCCGTTGTTCCAAAGGAGGCTTTTTGAATCCTGATTCTATTTTCCCGACCCTTTGTTACCCTCGCACTGTCTATAATTTTGACATGTTCTTCCTATATTTTGACTTGAGTTGATTAAGAAAATCTTCACCTAGAGAGTGCCAAGATCAGATCTGAGTAGTATGTAATTAGAGATAAAACTTAATATTTTATTTGCCCCTTATTTTTAACTTCTATTACTTTAGCATTTCCAAAGATCTTGGTTCTGATTTTCTGCTATAGTTTGTGTGCAGAATTATAATTAAAATATTTTACATCTTTTTTTTTTTAAAGATTTTATTTTTAATCTCTACACCCAACGTGGGACTCTAACTCACAACCCCAAGATCAAGAGTCACGTGCTCTCAGGGTGCCTGTGTTGCTCAGTTTTTTAAGCATCGGACTCTTGATTTTTGCTCAGGTCATGATCTCAGGGTCCTGAGATGAGCCCTGCCTTGGGCTGAGCTCAGCAGGAGTCTGCTTGAGATTCTCTCCCTGTCCCTCTGCCCCCCCCCCCCCCGAGCGTCCATGCGCTCGCTTGCTCGCTCTCAAATAAATAAATAAAATCTTTAAAAAAAAAGTTCCATGCTCTGCTGACTGAGCCAGCCAGGTGCCCCTAAAATATTTTACATCTTAAGCTCTGAAGGCACAGCTAGTTTGTTCATTCTTTTTTTTTTTAATAAAGATTTGTTAATTAATTAATTTATTATTTTGAGATTTGTTAATTTATAGAATGAAAAATTTAGGGGAAATTGAGGATAGTAGTGAGTAGGAATAGAAGTTAGAGACCCTTAAGAAAAATGTTGCTTCCTAAAGTGATTCCTGTAAGTTTTTTTTTTTTTTTTTTGTTAAACTGCTGTTTAACTGCTGTTTTTGTTAAAAAGAGTTTTTTTTTTTTAACTGTCTGAAATTCTTGATCAGATGTTCTTTTGGGTTAAACCATACTCTGTGAGGAATAGAAATACACTGGGAGGATTCAAGAGAGCCCTTATTCATCTTATAGATAGAACATATTTTCATTGAAATAGTTTATACTGGTGTATAGATGTTCCTTTGGGTGACAGGTAAGTGATTTATTTATTTTCTTTCTTTCTTTTTTTTTTTTAAGATTTTATTTATTTATTTATTTTGAGAGAGAGAATGAGAGAGAGAGAGAGAGCACGAGAGGGAAGAGGGTCAGAAGGAGAAGCAGACTCCCCACTGAGCAGGGAGCCCGATGTGGGACTCGATCCCGGGACTCCAGGATCATGACCTGAGCCGAAGGCAGTCACTTAACCAACTGAGCCACCCAGGCGCCCCTTTCTTTTTTTTTTTTTTTTTTGACAGGTAAGTGATTTCTGAGTTTAGGGAGGAGTGGGGAAGGGGAGAGCATGGGGGATAAGACAGACTTTTTTTCCCCTTGGTATCAGCTCAGGTATCAGCTTTAGAAAGCCTTTCTGATCATTTTCTTAGTCTGGTCATTTATTCCTCTTTGGTGTTTTCACGAATATGTATCTTTGGGCATATGTTATTCCATATTTAAAAAAATTTAAGGAATAATTCACATACAATAAAATTTACCATTTTAGAGTATACAAGTCATTTTGGGTTTTGGTGTATTCAGTGTTGTGTAACCATCACCACTATATAATTCCAGAACATTTGCATCATCCCCAAAAGAAATCCCAAACCCATTAGCAGTCACTCCCATCCACCCCTCTTCTCCCCCCCCGCCCCTGCCAATCTGTGGCAACCAGGAATCTAATTTCTGTTGATGGATTTGCCCATTTTGGGCATATCCTATAAATACAATCATATCATATATAGCCTTTTGTCTCTAGATTTTTTTTCATTAGCATGTTTTCAAAGTTTGTCCATGTAGTAGTATGTATCAGTACTTCATTCCTTTTTTTTTTTTTTTTTAAGATTTATTTGAGAGAGAGAGAGAGAGCGTGCACATGAGCGCTCAGGAGGGGGAGGAGCAGCGGGAGAGGGAGAGAGAGAATATCAAGCCGACTCCACTGAGCATGGAGACTGATGTGGGGCTCGATCTCACAACCCTGAGGTTATGACTTGAGCCAAAACCAAGGAGTCAGAGGCTTAACCTGACTGAGCCACCCAGGTGCCCAAGTACTTCATTCCTTTTTATGGCTGAATAATACTCCATTGTATGGGTATACCTTACTTTGTTTATTCTTTCAAAGGTGGGTTGTTTCCACTTTTTAGCTATTATGAATAATGCTGCTGTGAACATTTTTCTTTTTTTAGAGAGGGAGGGAGGGAGCAGGAGAGAGAGAGAACTCGCGCCCTCGCACTCCCTCGCAGTGGGGGGGGGGGAGGGGCAGAGGGGGAGGGAGAGAGAATCCCAAGCAGGCTCCATGCCCAGTGCAGAGCTCAATCTCATGACCCTGAGATCATGAGCCAAAATCAAGAGTCGGATGCTTAACTGACTAAGCCACTCAGGTGCCCCAGTGCTTCTGTGAACGTTTGTGTACAAGTTTTTGTGTGGACATATGTTTTTATTTCTCGGGTATATACCTAGGAGTGGATAGAATTACTGGGTCATATGGTAACTCTATGTTTAACCTTTTGAGGAACTGCCAGACTGCTTTCCATAGTGGTCACACCATTTTATGTTCCCATTAACAGAATATGAGGGTTCCAGTTTTCCTATATCCTCACAAACACTTGCTATTATATGTCTTATTTTTTAATTTGTTTTTATTATATACCATATCCATTAATGTGTCTTTACTCTGAGATAGTTTAACCTCTCCAGATTTAATCTGTCTTTAGATGAAAAGCTTGTCTCACAATGGCTATGACAGTCATATCCTTGACTTGGTACTGGCTAGGTTTGAATTTTAGTAGCTTAAAGTTGTTCAAAACATTCCTCAGTTATCATTTACTGCTTAGGCTTGAAATGAATCCTCTAGATTAGTCAGTCACTTACTCTCACTGGTCAGTTCTGTTCATTTGTCTCTCATTCCTTCCTTTGTTGTTGTTATTTTAACCTTTTGAACCCATTCACCTATTTTTCCCACCCACCACCTCTCTGCCTCTGGCATCCACCAATCTGTTATATGTTTTCAGTTCCATCCAGTGGGTGTGCAGTGATATGTCATTGTGATTTTGATTTTCCTGATGATTGATGTACTTATTGGCTATTTGTAGATCTTTTTTTTTTTTAAGATTTTATTTATTTGAGATAGAGAGCGAGAAAGAGAGACAGAGCACAGGCAGAGGGAGGAGCACAGGGAGAGGGAGAAGCAGGCTCCCCGCTAAGCGGGGAGCCCGATGTGGGGCTCGATCCCAGGACCCTGGGATCATGACCTGAGCTGAAGGCAGATGCTTAACGACTGAGCCACCCAGGCACCCCTGTAGATCTTTGAAGAAATGTGTATTAAGGTCCTTTATTCATTTTGAATTGTTTTTGTTTTTGAATTTTAAGAGTTCTTTATATTTTACAAATTCCTTATCATATATATGATTTGCAAATATTTTCTCTATTTTGTGGACTTTTTTCATTTTCTTATCCTTTGAAGCATAAAACTTTCTAATTTTGATGAAGTCCACTTTACCTGCTTTTTCCATGGTTACTTGAGTTTTAGGTCTCACATCTAAAGATCCCTTGCCTACTGCAAGAGCACAAAGATTTCTGCCTATTTTTCTTTCATGAGTTTGGTAGTTTTAGCTGTTATATTTAGGCTTTGTGTGCATTTTGAGTTATTTTTTATTTTTTATTTTTTTTTTTTAAAGATTTTATTTATTTATTTGAGAGAGAGAGAATGAGAGATAGAGAGCACGAGAGGGAAGAGGGTCAGAGGGAGGAGCAGACTCCCTGCCGAGCAGGGAGCCCGATGTGGGACTCGATCCCGGGACTCCGGGATCATGACCTGAGCCGAAGGCAGTTGCTTAACCAACTGAGCCACCCAGGCGCCCTTGAGTTATTTTTTATATATGGTGTAAGTTAGGGGTCCAAATTCCTTATTTTTTTGCATGTGGATAAGATATCCAGTTCTTGTACCATTTTTTGAAAAGACTTGTCTTTTTCCTTTGAATTGTCTTTGGCACTCATTTTTATTTTCTTTTTTAAGATTTATTTAGCATGCACAAGAGGAGGGGGAGGGGCAGAGGAGGGGGGAGAGAGAGAGAGAAGCAGACTCCCTGCTGTGTGCGGAGCCCCACACGGGGCTCAGTCCCACAACCCTGACCTCCTGACCTGAGCTGAAATTAAGAGTTAGACACTTAACTGACTGAGCCACCCAGGTGCCCTGGCACTCATTTTGAAAGTCTGTTGACCTTCGATGTAGGGGTTTATTTCTGGATTCTCAGTTCTGTCCGTTGATTTACATGTCTGTCCTTGTGCCAGTGCCATACTGTCTTGATTAGTGTAGACATTGTTGTGTGTTTTGAAATCAAGAACTGTGAGTTCTCTTTGTTCTTTTCAAGATTGTTTTGTGTATGGTGGAGCCCATGTATTTCCATATGGACTTTAGGATCAGCTTGTCAATTTCTGCATAAAAGGCAGTTGGAATTTTGACAGAGACTGCATATTTATAGATGAACTTGGAGCATATTGCCATCTTAACATTCAGTCCATGAACATGGAATGTCTTTACATTTATTTATGTCTTTAATTACTCTCAGTAATGTTTTATAATTTTCAGTGCACAAGGCTTGCACTTCTTTGATTAAATTTATGGCTAAGCAC
Source organism: Eumetopias jubatus (assembly GCF_037043125.1). Classification (NCBI taxonomy): domain Eukaryota; kingdom Metazoa; phylum Chordata; class Mammalia; order Carnivora; family Otariidae; genus Eumetopias; species Eumetopias jubatus. The sequence goes on from NW_028274807.1 coordinate 200,837,942, forward strand.
TTTTTTCTTTTTGATGCTGTTGTAAATGGAATTGTTTTCTTAATTTCGTGTTCTGATTGCTAATTGCTAGTGCATAGAAATACTACTGATTTTTTTGTGTGTTGATCTGGTGTTCTGCAACCTTGCTGAACTTGTTTATTACCTCTAATAGTTTTGTATATGTGTGAATTCCTTTGGATGTCTTTTTAAAATTTTTTATTTATTTTATTTTTAGAGAGAACAAGAGCATTGGTGGGGTGGAGGGTAAAGGGAGAGGGAGAATCTCAAGCAGACTCCCTGGTGAATATGGAGCCCAGTCTCACAATTCTGAGATCATAACCTGAGCCAAAATCAAGAATTGGATGGTCTACCAGCTGAGCCACTTAGGCGCCCCTTCCTTTGGATTTCTGCATTGGATTTACTTATATATACCTTTCTACTGTATTGAGATCCTCTTGAATAGTCTCTTGAATTCAGAGACTGTGTCTTGCATTTAATTTCTTTTTCTCTATTACCAAATGTATATTCAATTAACACTGGTATAAAACTGCCATTGTAGAGGAATTCATTGTAGCATAATGTCATAGAAAATGGCCCAGCGGAAAATGGAGTATTGTTAAGACTATTTTACCTATTATAAAATGTTTCCTGAGGTCCAGAAAAGTTAAATCCTCTTTTTTTTTTTAAAGATTTTATTTATTTATTTGACAGAGACACAGCGAGAGAGGGAACACAAGACGTGGGACTCGATCCCAGGACCCTGGGATCATGACCTGAGCCGAAGGCAGATGCTTAACGCCTGAGCCACCCAGGCGCCCTAAATCCTCTTACTTCTGTGTGTTCTTCTCTGTACACTTGCCTCTAGTTACCCTTTGTTACTGGAACTCAGAAGTAGTTTTTATTATAAACTTCAGTGCGTTGGAATAGGAACCTTAATTTGATTTTATGTATCCTCTAGGGAAACGTGTTCTGTCCTTATTCAAGAATAGTTCTTTAGGGGCGCCTGGGTGGCTCAGGCATTACGCGTCTGCCTTCGGCTCAGGTCATGATCCCAGGGTCCTGGGATCGAGTCCCACGTCAGGCTTCCTGCTCCGCGGGGAGTCTGCTTCTCCCTCTCCCACTTCCCCTGCTTGTGTTCCCTCTCTTGCTGTGTCTCTCTGTCAAATAAATAAATAAAATCTTTATTAAAAAAAAGAATAGTTCTTTGATGAATGTAGGAGTACTTATTAAGATAATGTGGCTATGTTGGTTGTTAATTTTGTGTTCACATTATTGCTTGGGTAAACTTAAGTTCACTCATTTTCATTTTCCTCCTTATCACTAAATCACAAAGAGACAGGGGAGACAAAACATTGGCTGTCAAAGAGCAGGATTTGTTTGTTACTGTTGTTTCATTAGTAGACACGAAGAAATGCTTTTAAAAAGCATCCTGTTCTTCAGAAAGGGGAAGAGTAGCAAATCGATATTATAAATATGATTTATTGAAGAATGGATTCTCAGTATAGTAGATTGGCTATATTAAAGGCAGTGGTGAATAATATATGTAAATTCTGGGGTCTCTGAATATTTCTATATTTGTTACTAAAAATTTAATGCCATCAGCAATCAAGATAACTATGTTGGCTAGGCCAAATTAGAAATTTCTGAAAGTAGCCACAAGCTGCATGATTATGTGATTGAGGAAACCAAGAGTATGTCATTGCTCCTTCTGTAATCCATTTCTCAACACCGGTAGGGAAATACAGTGGTATGAGATACACCTGTGTTACTAAGTCTATCCTATTTAATTCAACTCTAAGATGTGATCTGGTAGTGTCCTTCTATAACTTTGCCTATTTAAAGGGAAACCTTTTAGGTTATTACTTGAAGTTCATATTTCTCAAACTTCCGACAGTTACATTGCCCTATCAATTGTGAGTTTGATTGCATAATAGTAATTTTTGTATACCTCATTCTTTTTAGTAGGAAACTTAAAATTTCAGATCCATCACAGAAGTTGAGATTGGTATAATGAAATGAACCCTAAGTACTGAACACTTCTCTTTATTTATATATATATGTATGTATTTATTTTTTATATTCTATTTATTTGACGTAGAGACAGAACACAAGCAGGGGGAGTAGGAGAGGGAGAAGTAGGCTTCCAGCTGAGCAGGGAGCCTGATGCGGGGTTCGATCCCAGGCCGCTGGGATCATGGCCTGAGCTGGAGGCAGATGCTTTAACTGTCTGAGCCACCCAGATGCCCCTTTATTTTTATTTTTTGAGAGAGAGCACGCACGTGAGCAGGGTGGGAAGGGGGGCAGAAGGAGAGAAAGAATCTTAAGCAGGCTCTACGTGCACCATGGAACCCGATGCAGGGCTTGATCTCATGGCCCTGAGATCATGACCTGAGTCTAAATCAAGAGTCACATGCGGAACTGACTGAGCCACCCCAAGAACACTTGTCTTTAGTAATTATCAACCTATGACCAATTTTGATTGATCTATATCCCCACTTACTCCCCAACCCTTCTATACTGGATTATTCTGAAGCAGATCCAAGACACTGTATCATCTATAAATATTGTGAGATGTGTCTGAAAAGATAGTACTTGTGTTTTGTTTTGTTTTGTTTTTTAAAGATTTTATTTATTTATTTGACAGAGACACGGCGAGAGAGCAAACAGGGGGAGTGGGAGAGGGAGAAGCAGGCTTCCCGCTGAGCGGGGAGCCCGATGTGGGGCTCCATCCCAGGACCCTGGGCCCATGACCTGAGCTGAAGGCAAACACTTAATGACTGAGCCACCCAGGCGCCCCGTAGTACTTGTGTTTTAAGCATAATCACAGTCACTGGAGAGCCTTTAAATATGATAAAAATAGCCAGTTAATATTCAAATTTTCCTTTCTGTTCCATAGATGTTTTTTATAGCTGGCCATTTCAAGTAGGATGCAGACGAAGTTTTCGTCAGGTCTCTTCCATCTCCTCTTTTTTTTTTTTTTTTTAAGATTTTATTTATTTATTTGACAGGGAGAGAGAAAGAGCACAAGCAGGGGGAGCATCAGGGAGAAGGAGAAGCAGGCTCCTAGTGAGCGAGGAGCCCTATGTGGGGTGCGATCCCAGAATCATGACCTGAACCGAAGGCAGATGCTTAACTGACTGAGCCACCCAGGTGTCCCTCCTTTTCTTTCTTTTTTTTTTAAAGATTTTATTTATTTGAGAGAGAGTAGAGCAAGCGAGAGAGAGCGCTCTCTCTCTCTCTCTCTCTCTACTCTCTCTCTCTCTCTCCTGCTCAGCAGGGAGCTGCTTGTGCTCAGCAGGGAGCCCAATGTGGGGCTCTGTCCCAGGACCTTAAGATCAAGACCCAAGCCGAAGGCAGACTCTTAACTGATTGAGCCACCCAGGCACCCCTCTTCAGTCTCCTTTAACAGGTTCTCCATATCTCTTTTCTTCTTTACAGTTTTTATATTGAAAAAAACTGAGTCATTTGTCCTGTAGAACTTTTCATTTGCTGAATTTTACTGCTTGCATCTTGGTGATGGTATTTAACATGTTTCTCAGTTGCCTGTGTATTTCTTGTAAACTTTAAGTAAATCTCCAAGATATCTGATTTTTTTGGCAGGATGCCTGCCTCATTCTTAATTTCCATAGTAAGAAAATTATTAAATGTGATGGAGTTCATAAGAGAATGTCATTTAGGCTTGTGAGTAATGAGATATAGAACTGCTTTATAGAACTGACAACAACATATTACAACATTTTGGTTCTGAAGGAGACTGGGTTCTACCAGTTTCAGGCTTTTCTTAGCAAGATAAACATGAACACTGTTGAACCCTCCTATTTAGCAGTTTGTAGTACTCACATTGGGGATGGGGGGAACAGATGAACCAGTTCAGCTTGTCAGAGAATGCTGATCTGTATAGAAGCGATCCCTAGACATACTAAAAGTCTGAAAAAAGTGATAGTGAACATGAGATTAGAAGTCCTTAATGTGTGGGGTGCCTGGGTGGCTCAGTCGGTTAAGCGGCTGCCTTCGGCTCAGGTCATGATCCCAGGGTCCTGGGATTGAGCCCCGCATCGGGCTCCCTGCTCGGCAGAGAGCCTGCTTCTCCCTCTTCCTCTGTCTGCTGCTCTGCCTACTTGTGCTCTCTTTCTATCTCTGTTACATAAATAAAAATCTTAAAAAAAAAAAAGTCCATGTGTTTTCTTAAAAACCACACGTGTCTTTTTTGAAATAATCTTTTTTTTTTAAAGATTTTATTTATTCATTTGAGACACACAGAAACAGAGAGAGAGAGAGAGAGCATGAGCAGGGTGAGAGGGAGAGGGAGAAGCGGGCTCCCCACCAAGCCAGGAGCCCGACGTGGGGCTCGATCCCAGGACCCTGGGTTCATGACCTGAGCCGAAGGCAGTTGCTTAACCATCTGAGCCACCCAGGCGCCCCGAAATAATCTTTTATTGTTACTTGTTCCGTGAGGAAAATGGGAAATTTGGAAAATAGAGAAAATTATCAAGGCAAAAGTAATCATTTGAAAACTGTCTCCCAGAGATGACCACTTTAACAATTGGGCATATAGCCTTTACAGTCTTTTTCTTCTAGGTGTACACATTTTTTACTTAGATGTTCCTGCTAATAATTATCTCTTGTTTTAAAAACTTAAGATCGCATGATTTTCTGTGTTATTAAAAGCTATTTAATCTTTTTTTTAGAAGATTTCTAGAGAGAGAGAGCATGTGAGCGAGCAGGCGCTGGGGGGAGGGGCAGTGAGGGGGAGGGAGAATCCCAAGTAGATACCCCGCTGAGCGCAGAGTCAAATGCAGGGTTTTTTTGTTTTTGTTTTTGTTTTTTAAGATTTTATTTATTTATCTGACAGAGACACAGCGAGAGAGGGAACATAAGCAGGGGGAGTGGGAGAGGGAGAAGCAGGCTCCCTGCAGAGCAGGAAGCCTGACGTGGGGCTCGATCCCAGGATCCTGGGATCATGACCTGAGCTGAAGGCAGACGCTCAACCGGCTGAGCCACCCAGGCGCCCCCAAATGCAGGGTTCTGTCTCATGACCCTGAGACCATGACCTGAGCCGAAATCGAGAGTCTGACTCTTAACTGACTGAGCCACCCAGACGCCCCAAAAGCTGTTTTATCTTTAATGACTGCATAATGTTGCATCATATGGGTAGGTTTTGATTTACTTAGTTTTCCCTTGTTATTGTACATCTTGGGTTATTTTTATGCATAAGAATCTGTTTATATTTCAGATTTTTATTATGGTAGTCTTTTTAAAAAACATATTGAGATATACTTTACACAATGAAAAATTCACACTTCTATTGGTTTTAAGTATTATTTGCTAAGTTATTCCATCATCACTGCTATCTAATTAAAAAAAAGATTTATTTATTTTGGGGGGGCAAAGGAGTAGAAGGAGAGGGAGAAACTCAAGCCGACTCTGTGCTGAGCGTGGAACCTGACACGGGGCTCTATCTCACAACCCTTAGATCACGACCAGAGCCAAAACCAAGAGTCCCAACCCTTAACTGCGCCCCCCAGGTACACCAGGATGGACTTTAGAGTATTCTTTTTACTGTGTTCAGTTTATTTTTTTTTAATATTTTATTTATTTATTTGAGAGAGAGAATGAGATAGAGAGAGAGAGCATGAGACGGGGGAGGGTCAGAGGGAGAAGCAGACTCCCCGCCGAGCAGGGAGCCCGATGTGGGACTCGATCCTGGGACTCCAGGATCATGACCTGAGCCGAAGGCAGTCGCTTAACCAACTGAGCCACCCAGGCGCCCCTGTGTTCAGTTTAATACCACAGATACTTATATGTCTTCTAGATGTATAGCAGAAAAATTCTGCAGATGATTTTTATTTTTTATTTATTTTATTTTATTTATTTATTTTTTTAAAGATTTTATTTATTTGAGAGAGAGAGAATGAGAGAGAGAGAGCACGAGAGGGAAGAGGGTCAGAGGGAGAAGCAGACTTCCCGCTGAGCAGGGAGCCCGATGCGGGACTCGATCCCGGGACTCCAGGATCATGACCTGAGCCAAAGGCAGTCGCTTAACCAACTGAGCCACCCAGGCACCCGCTGCAGATGATTTTTAAAAAGTAGGTTGTAAAATAGAAGAGGACACGCACTGACTATTTTAATAATGGTGTCATGAAATAGACTGTAAATGCTCTACAAATTGATTATGCCTTACGTAGGTTAAAGGTGCTTTGTTGGGTTGACTCCTAACCAAGGATTCAGGTCCTTTTCATTAATTTTTAATTAGCAGAGCTGGATAGTTATCATTTATTATTATTTAAGATTTTATTTATTTGAGAGAGAGCATGAGTTGGGGTGGGGTGGGGGGTGAGGAGGAGCAGGTGGAGAGGGGAAGCAGACTCTCCACTGAGCAGGGAGCCTGACACAGGGCACCATCCCGGGACTTTGGGATCATGACCTAAGCCGAAGGCAGATGCTTAACCGACTGAGCTACCTAGGCGCACCTTAACTATTCTTTAAAACGGTTCTTCACATGCTTCTTTGTTGACTTTGAGAGTAATGGGGAGACGCTTCAGTCAGAAGCGTGAAGATCATAGATTCTTAGGATTAAAAATAAAAGGACTCTTAAAGGGGAACATAATACTTGTACTTTCAGTATTGTGTTTAGTTTTCAAAGCTGCATTTTCAGAGACATGAATAATCTAGAGCCTATCCAGAGGAAAACAGTCTAGCTTGTGATGAAAGTAGAAATTAGGGATGCCTGGGTGGCTCAGTCGGTTAAGCTTCTGCCTTCGGCTTAGGTCATGATCTCAGGGTCCTGAGATCGAGTCCTGCATCGGGCTCCCTGCTCAGTGGGAGCCTGCTTCTCCCTCTGCCTTCTGCTCCACCTTCTTGTGCTCTCTCTCTGACAAATAAATAAAATCTTAAAAAAAAAAGATTTAAAAAAAAGAAAGTAGAAATTAGATGACTTGAGGCACTAATTAAGGAATTAAATATGTTTCACTTGGAGAAGCAATAGGTGGGGGCAACTTTTATCAACTACATCAAGATTTGGCAAGTGGAAGAGGGATTAGTTTTAATATTTTGTTGCTTTGGCAGAACTAGTATCATGAGGTAGAAGTTAAAGAGAAAGATGGAATGGAATTTCCTTAGATGATAGTGAGTTTCCTATTCATGTTAAAGCAGAGCCTGAGCGGTGTTATAGGGATACTGAGAAGGTGGTTAGGTTGAGTGATCCTCAAGATTTTGATAAGTAAGGGGCGCCTGGTTGGCTCAGTTGGTTAAGCGACTGCCTTCGGCTCAGGTCATGATCCTGGAGTCCCGGGATCGAGTCCCACATCGGGCTCCCTGCTCAGCAGGGAGTCTGCTTCTCCCTCTGACCCTCTTCCCTCTCGTGCTCTCTATCTCTCATTCTCTCTCTCTCAAATAAATAAAAAAAATCTTTAAAAAAAAGATTTTGATAAGTAAGTTGTTCTTGGTTTTATTGGGTACAGATCCCTTTAAGAATTTGACCCATGGGGATGCCTGGCTGGCTCAGAGGATAGAACATGTGACTCTTGATCTTGGGGTTGTGAGTTGGAATCCCCATGTTGGGTATAGCGATTACTTTAAAAAAAAAGAAAAAGTAAAGAAAGAAAGAATCTAACTGACAGCAAAGACCCTGTCCCTAGAAAAAACTTCTAAGTTTGTGTATGTGTATTTTGCTTTCATCCTTGAAAAACACTTTCTCTGGGTATAGAATTTTATGTTTTCTTTTCTTTCAGAATATTGAATTTATCATTCCATTATCTTCTGGCTTACATTGTTGCTATTGAGCAGTTAGCCTTGGTGTTCATTTCTGTCAAGTATTCTGTAGCATTACTAGTTGTTGATTATCCCAAACTATGTTTACAATTTGAGGGTCCTTAGTTTATCCAGATCAGGAGAACCTTGGGTGCCAATGCACAGGAGGGGTATTCCATGGCCATAATTTCTCAGGAATTTTTTGTTCTTTTGCCACTAAGGCAGGTTTTTTTTATCATCTCCCGTGGTTGTGGGAAATTTGGGCTTTGGTTTAGATCTGGTTCACCTTGAGAGGTTTATATAATGGGGTGTCTCCTTATAAGAAAGACAACCTTGGGAGGGTGCTGATTTCTGTCCTGCTTGCCCTGTGTGGCCCTTGAACTGAAGGTCTAGATTAGGGTTTCTCAGATTTTAGTGTACATATAAATCACAGGATCTTGTTATAATGGAGGTTCTGAAGGTTCAGAGTGTGTTAGTTAGTTTTCAGCTCATTTGGGTAAATACCAAAGAGCACACTTGCTGGATTGGATGATAATAGTAGGTTTAGTTTTGTAAGAAGCTGCCAAACTGTCTTCCAAAGTGGCTGTGCCGTTTAGCATTCCGACCAGCACTGAATGAGAATTCCTGGTGTGTCACATCCTTGTCTGCATTTGGTGTTGTCAGTGTTCTGGATTTTGGCCATTCTGATAGATGAGTAGTGGCATCTCATTTTAATTTGCAGTTCTCTAATAACATGTGATATGGAGCATCTTTTCATACTCTTATTTGCCACTATATATCTGGTGAGTTGTTTTTGTTCACATCTTTTGCCAGGCTCCTTTTTTCTTAAGATTTTATTTATTTACTTGAGAGAGAGAGATAGAGAGCATGACCAGGGGGAGGGGCAGAGAGAGAGCAAGAGGGAGAAGCAGACTCCCCACTGAGCAGGGAGCCTTATGCGGGGCTTGATCCCAGGACCTGAGTGGAAGGCAGATGCTTAACCGACTGAGCCACCCAGGCGCCCCTGGTCTCCTTTTCTTACTGTTGACTTTCAAGAGTTCTTTGTACATTTTGGATACCAGTCCTTTATCAGATATGTGTTTTGCAGATATTTTTTCCCAGCCCGTGGCTTGTCTTTTCATTCCCTTACAAGTATATTTTGCAAATCAGGAGTTTTAATTTTAATAAAGTCCAACTTACAAATTTTTTTTCCATGTATCATGATTTTGGTGTCTTCCTTAAGAAGTCATCATCAAACTCAAGGTCACCTACCTTTTCTCCTAAGTTATCTTTTAGGAGTATTACCAATTTTGTGTTTTACATTTAGTTCTGTGGATCTTATGATCCATTATTCTTTTAATCTTCCATAGTTTTGTTGGTTCTCTAGGTTTTATTCTGTAGCAGTTTTATCATTCATGAGCACAAATGATAAAGACTTTTTAGTAGGCAAGAAAGGTCAGCATAATACGTTGCCTTCTGTTATAGAGTGGTCCAAAGGAAATGTATTAGTAAACATATGACTGATCCAGGTATACTTTTTGGTGATGGAACTATTTATTGTTTGCAGAATTCGGCTGCAGACTGACAGTTCCTGAACCTATGTATATTAAAAGCTATCTGATTGAGATTTTTTTTTTTGAAGATTTTTATTTTTAAGTAATCTCTGCACCCAATGTGGAGCTTGAACTTATAAACCCTCCTCTAACTGAGGGGTTGCATGCTCCTCTAACTGAGCCAGCTGGGCATCCCTTCATGGTTGGGATTTTAAAGGCCAGAGGTTTAAGAGAAGAGTAGTTTGATTTTGAAGTTATTAATACTTCATATGTCCATAGACTTTATGGACCATAAAGGATCAAAATAAGGATGGCTTGGGCGCCTGGATGGCTCAGTTGGTTAAGCGACTGCCTTCGGCTCAGGTCATGATCCTGGAGTCCCAGGATCGAGTCCCGCATGGGCTCCCTGCTCAGCGGGGAGTCTGCTTCTCCCTCTGACCCTCCCCCCTCTTGTGCTCTATCTCATTCTCTCTCTCAAATAAATGAAATCTTAAGAAAAAAGGATGGCTTGCTATTATACTAATGTTGATATCCTGTGGGGTTTTTATCATTACCAAGTTAGTTCATGTAGTTTTGGCTCATAGCTCTGTACTTTCACTTTTATTATTTAGTCATGAAGTCTGTTGATTGGCTGTTAAGTCAACTTTAACTTCCATTACTAATCATGAGGGCTGCTTAAAGTAATATAGCACCTAGATTTTAAGATCAGGTTCCATGCCGGGGAACTTAAGTCAGAAAAGACAGCTGTTGGTTGGTTTTAAACAAAGTGAATAAACAACAACAACAAAGTTAACACAGGTCCCTGTAAACGTTTTTTTCTTTTTTTTAAAGATTTTATTTTATTTTATTTTAAAGATTTATTTATTTATTAGAGCAGGGTGAGGGGCAGAGGGAGAGGGAGAGAATCTCGAGCAGACTCCCTGCTGAGTGGGAGCCCGACTTGGGGCTCGATCTCAGGACCCTGAGATCATGACCTGAGCCAAAGTCAAGATCTGGATGCTCAGCCAAATGAACCACCCAGGCACCCCTAAAGATTTTATTTTATTTATTTTTTTAAAAAGATTTGATTTATTTGACAGAGAGTGAGAGGGAACACAAGCAGGGAGAGTGGGAGAGGGAGAAGCAGGCTTCCCTCCGAGCAGGGAGCCCGATGCGGGGCTCGATCCCAGGACCCTGGGATCATGACCTGGCCGAAGGCAGATGCTTAATGACTGAACCACCCAGGTGCCCCTAGATTTTATTTTTTTAAGTAATCTCTACACCGAGTGTGGGAATTGAACCCACAACCCAAGATCAAGAGTTGTATGCTCTACTGACTGAGCCAGCAGGTGCTCCCATTTTTTTCTCTTTAATGAATTATGTAGGTCTTTCTGGTAAAATAAGAGACTGTCTTGTTATTAAATGAGAGTCTTGTCAGATAAAAGGGATTGTATGGTGGAGATGGTAACCAATTGTGACAGTTAATCATTAAAAAAATTTTTTTTAAGATTTTATTTATTTGACAGAGAGAGAGAACAAGCAGGCAGAGTGGCAGGGAGAGGGAGTAGACTCCGCACTGAGCAGGGAGCCTGACGTGGGGCCCTGGGATCATGACCTGAGCCGAAAGCAGATGCTTAACCGACTGAGCCACCCAGGCGCCCTGTGACAGCTAATCTTTAGGAAATTCTGTTGAAGACACATCATTCCATTCAGCCAGACTCTGTTAAAATCAGATATACTGATCAAAGTTAGGCAAGTAGAGTAAGATTTTTGGCCTAAAAAATATTTGGAAGTGGGTGGGTATACACATAGTATTTAGATGTGCTTTTTGGTTTCTAAAGAATCTGTTTTATGCAAATTTTCACATTATATACATAGCACTTGTAAGCCCTACAAGCTTGCTTGCTTGCTTTTTAACAAGCCAGCGATAAACTAGCTGAAATGATGAGGTAGTATCTTTCTAGCTCATTATAGTCTAAGAATGAGTCACTGTTCTCTTTGTGAAAAAACTCCAGGATACCTTATTTTCTTGGCAGGCAACTTTTTTGCACTTGAGTTTTAAGATGTTGCTTGGTTTAAAGCCAATGAAAAGGAACTGCTAGGTTTTTTGTTTTTTGTTTTTTTGATTTATTTATTTATTTGTGAGAGAGAGAGAGAGAGAAAGCTGGGGGAGGAGGGTGGAGAGGGAGAGAGAGTCCTAAGCAGATGCTGTGCCGAGCATAGAGCCCAACACAGGGCTCGATCTCACTACCCTGAGATTATGACCTGAGCCAAAACCAAGAGTCCAATGCTTAACGGACTGTGCCACCCAGGTGCCCTGGAACTGCTAGGTTTTTAAGCATTTTATATTTTTGAAGTGCTGATTATATTATTCAATCTAATTCATTATTTGTTGACTCTCTAATATGTCCTCGGTTTTGGCTTAGGCACTAAGGATATAAGGATAAGTAACTTATAATCCTGCCTTAAGTTCAAATATTTAATATATTGGTCAGTTTTTTATATAATTTTTCTACTCTTTTTTTTAAGATTTTATTTCTAAGTAATTTCTTTTATTTTATTTTAAAGATTTTATTTGTTTGAGAAAGAGACAGCATGTGCAGGTGGGGCGGAAGTAGGAGCAGAGGGAGAGAGACAAGCAGATCCCCGCTGAGCAGGGAGCCTGACATGGGACTCGATCCCAAGACCCTGGGATCATGACCTGAGTGGAAGGCAGATTAACCAACTGAGCTACCCAGGCGCCCTCTAAGTAATTTCTGTACCCAATGTGGGGCTTGAAGTCACAACCTTGAGATCAAGAGTCACATGCTCTACTGACTGAGCCAGCCAGATGCCCCTCAATTGTTTTTTTAAATTCTATTTTTTTACACTAAGACATAATTACAGATTCGCATGCAGTTGTAAGAAAACAATACAGACATCCTTTGTACCCTTTCCGCAGCCCTCCCCCCCCCACCAACAGTTTGCAAAACAATATTACAACCAGGGTATTGACATTGAAACAGTTAATGATAAACGGTACAGCCCTTCTGGAAAAGTTTGGCACTTTGCCTGGAAGTGCAGTTGCTGGGTCATATGGCAGTTGTATGTTTAGTTTTTAAAGAGATGACATTTATATTGACACACTATGATGGAAATCTAGGCTTTTCACTGACAATGCAGTTACCTTATTTTATAGGTCTGCAGGGACTAAAGTCCTGGCTCCCCTCCTTGGCCATCTCTTATTCCACTCTGAAGGGGATGTTAAGTGCCTCATTCCAGCATGGAGAGGGTGGATGCCTGGTGTTGAGCAACAGTGTTTTCTGTGATGTTTGGCTGCAGAAGAGTGGCTATTGTCTAAAAGTTTTGTCTTGCTAGGCTGGTCCTTTACTGGTTCTTGGGTTAAAGAAAGTAGGATTTTATTGGGGTTTTTCTTGCCTGTATTCTTTTTCTGGGTTGCCAGCTTCATCAGTTCAATTCTGAGATATATAAGGAAAAAGAAAACTTGTCACTGTATTATTCCTCGGTTCCTGAGATCCCTAGCTGTTTTACTTTCTTCTCTCTACCTTTCAGAACCTTTGTTTGTTTTATATATAATGTTAGGTCTACCTAGTGGGAGAAATAGGGAAAAGTAGATCTTTTCTGTCTTCCCAAAAGCAGAAGAGTTTTTACGTAGTTGTTGTTGTATTTAAGATTTTATTTTTAAGTAATCTCTATGCCCAATGTAGGGCTCAAACTCACAATCCTGAGATCAAGAGTTGTACCCTCCACCGACTGAGCCTGCCAAGCGCCCCTGTATTTGTTTTTTAATGATTTATTTTTCTATTTATAAGTGAATATTTAATGTAGAAAATACAAAAAGTACAGAACAGAGTAACACTTTGATAAATATTTTTTCTAGCTATTTTCTGTGGATATGTATACATATTTTACTTACTAAAATAAGAACTGTTTATACTATTTAAGAAATTTCCACACAAAAAAATTTCTACTTAACTATAAGCATCGTTTCTTGCTAATAAATACTTATGTATAATACCATTTTTTGTGGTATCAATTAAGTTGTAATGTATATGTTGAGGAGATAATTAGTGTCTATTACTTTCCTAGGGTAAGTGCTTGAGAGTTCCTGTACAAATAAAGGATGTACTCTTTCATGTGAATCTCAGTATTGAGGCATTGCTTTTTTACTAAAGAAGTCTGAAGTAGACCAGATTTAGCCATTAGTTTAAGAAATTCTGGGTGTTTGGGTAGGTGTTTACATTTTAAAGTTTAAAAATAAAAGTATCCACATGTCTTTACAAATGCTATTTTCATTGAAAATTCTTTTTTTTTTTTAAAGATTTTATTTATTTTTGAGAGAGAATGAGAGAACACGAGAGGGGGAGGGTCAGAGGGAGAAGCAGACTCCCCGCTGAGCTGGGAGCCCGATGTGGGGCTCAATCCTGGGATTCCAGGATCATGACCTGAGCCGAAGGCAGTCGCTTAACCAACTGAGCCACCCAGGCGCCCCTTCATTGAAAATTCTTGATCATATTTTCCATAATATCATGAAGGGTCATTATACTTTGTAGGAGAAAATCAGAGATAATAATGGCTTTCTTGTTTGTTCTTGGAGGAAATAGGAGATACTAGCAGTGTTTGTTTCAGTGAACCCTAGCATTAGTTTTTTGCTAGAACTGCAAAACATAAACCAGGATGACTTCAGTCTTTTTCCATAGTACAGCTTATTCTAATTGCTATGCAATATATTTCCACATGTTCAGATTTATTGGGGAGTTTAGATTTCATAGATTGTGATTTTTAGTATTAGCTCTCCAGATTCATGTTAACAGGTCTACTAAAAATTATTACCCAATTTCCTTTCTTCCTCATTTTATGTAATTTTCTTCTAGCACGATGTCAATACCTTCAGTGTAAGTCAAATCAAAACCAAGAGTTATAAAATCACTTTACAAATGAACATAGATCAGGGGCGCCTGGGTGGCTCAGTCCGTTAAGTGGCTGCCTTCGGCCCAGGTCATGATCCTGGGGTCCTGGGATCAAGTCCTACATCCGGCTCCCTGCTCAGTGGAGAACCTGCTTCTCCCTCTCCCTCTGCCTGCTGCTCTGCCTACTTGTGCTCTCTCTCTCTCTCTCTCTGTCAAATAAATAAATCTTTAAAAACAAACAAACAGATGAACATATATCAGGGGTGCCTGGGTGGCTCAGATGGTTAAGCATCTGCGCTTGGCTCAGGTCATGATCCCACCCAGGGTCCTGAGATTGGGCCTTGCTTAGAGCTCCCTGCTCAGTGGGGAGTCTGCTTCTCCCTCTCCCTCTGCCCCTTCCTCCTGCTTGTACTCTCTCTCTCTTTCTCAAATGAATAAATTTAAAATCTTAAAAGAAAATGAACATATATCTAAAAGTACTGTGTATAATATTTGGAGTTATTTTTAGTTTGTATTTCTTGAAACATGAATGTACATATGTCATTTGTTTAGGTAGCTATCCTTTCAACTTAATATGGAATGATTAATTAAACAAGAATTGTGTTATTGGTTATATTTTAAAAACTTTATAACTACATTTACTATTTTCTTTGCAAAAGTGATAATAAGTAATGCTATAAAAATTTATTGTGGTGAACATAGCAGAATGTATAAACTTGTCAAATCATTAAGTTGTACACCTGAAGCTAATATAACATTGTATGTCAGCTATATTGGGGGGGAATTAAATTTAGAAAAAGGGGGGAAAAATAACAAGTTACTAGTTTTCATGTTCTTTTACAAGAGTTAACAATTGAGGGGCGTCTGGCTGGCCCAGTAGGAAGAGCATGAGACCGTTGATCTTGGGGTCATGAGTTCAAGCCCCATGTTGGGTGTAGAGATTACTTCAAAATAAATAAATAAACTAAGAAAACAAGGGTTAACCATTGAGAAGTGCTTAGCAAGCCCTCTTTCCTCTGCCAGTCTCTGCAGCTTGTGGTTTGGGATGTTCATCACTATCTGAGACACCCTTAAGTGTCCCAGACCAGCTTCATTGGGATCACCTGGAGGGTCTTTTAAAATAATTTTTGGCATTCTTTTTTTTATTAAAGATTTTATTTATTTATTCATGAGAGACAGAGAGAGAGAGAGGCAGAGGGAGAAGCAGGCTCCCAAGGAGCAGGGAGCCCGATGCGGGACTCGATCCCAGGACCCTGGGATCATGACCTGAGCCTAAGGCAGACGCTTAACCATCTGAGCCACCCAGGCGCCCAATAATTTTTGGCATTCTAAATAAACTAAAGAGAAAAGAGGAAAACCATGCTAGCTCAGTAGGAAGAACATGTGATTCTTGGTCTCAGGGTGGTGAGTTCGAGTCCCACATTGTGTATAGAGATTACTTAAATAAATAAACTTAAAAACAATTTTTGGCTTTCTGCCTTTGATTCTGATTCATTATATCTGAGGGGGAGTCCAGAATCTGAGTTTTTTTAAAACATTTATTGAAATGTAATTCACATACTGCACAATTAATTCACCCATTAAAAATATTTTAGGGGCTCCCTGCTGGCTCAGTTGTAGAGCATGTGATTCTTAATCTCGGGGTTGTGAGTTCAAGCCCATGTTGAGGGCAGAGTTTACTTAAAAAAAAAAAAAATTTTTTTTTTTCGGGGCACCTGGGTGATGCAGTTGGTTAAGCGTCTGACTCTTGGTTTCTGCTCAGGTTGTGAATCTCAGGGTCGTGAGATTGAGCCTATGTTAAGTTTTGAGGAGTCCACTTAAAAGTATCTCTCTCCCTCTCTCTCTGCCCCTTCTCCCCACTCTTTCTCTCTTGCTCTCTATCTAAATCAATCTTTTTTTTTTAAAGATTTTATTTATTTATTTGAGAGAGAGAGAATGAGAGAGAGCATGAGAGGGAAGAGGGTCAGAGGGAGAAGCAGACTCCCTGCCGAGCAGGGAGCCTGATGCGGGACTCGGTCCCGGGACTCCAGGATTATGACCTGAGCCGAAGGCAGTTGCTTAACCAACTGAGCCACCCAGGCGCCCCTCTAAATCAATCTTAAAAGTTTTTTTTCAGGGCGCCTGGGTGGCTCAGTCGTTACAAGTGTCTGCCTTGGGCTCGGGTCATGATCCCAGGGTCCTGTGATCGAGCCCCGCATCGGGCTTCCTGCTTGGCGGGAGGCCTGCTTCTCCCTCTCCCACTCCCTCTGCTTGTGTTCCCTCTCTCACTTGTCTCTCTGTCAAAATAAATAAATAAAATCTTAAAAAAAACCACACACACACAAGAAAAACCCACCTATTTAGAAAAAAAAGTCCCCCCCCAAAAAAAGTATACATTTTAGTGGGGTTTAGTATTTTCACAGGATTAAGCATCCATCACCACAATTTAAGAACTAAACTAGGACTTCCCCTTCCCCAAAACCCTGCCCCCTTGGCAATCCCTTTCTCTCTCCCCCTCCCCTTAGCCCTAAGGAACTACCAATCTACTTTATATCTCCATAAATTTGCTTATTCTGGACATTTCATATAAATGAAATCATACAATATGTGGTCTTTGTGACTGGCCTCTTAGCATGTTTTCAAGTTTCATCTGTGTTGTAGGATGTATCAGTACTTCATTACTTTTTATGGATACATCATATTCTGTTGTATAGATCTATACCACATTTTGTTTATCCATTTGTAGGTTGATGGACATTTGGGTTGTTTTCCACTTTTTGGCTATTATGAATAATGTTATGAACATTCTGGTATATGTTTTTACGTGTACATTTGTTTTCATTTTTCTTGGATAGAATTTCTGGATCATATAATAACTATGTGTAATCTTTTGAGGAACTGCCATATTATTTTCCGAAGTGGCCGTACCATTTTTCAGTCCCCTTTAGCAGTATTTTAGGGTTCCAGTTTCTCCACATTTTTTGCCAACACTTACTGTCTTTTGACTATATCCATCATAGTGGGTGTGAAGTGCAGAATCTTAATTAAAAAAAGTTTGTCAAATGATTTTGATGGTCTATAGTAGTAGTATCAGTGGGGCTCGGGGTGAAGATGTGATCTTGTCCCCTAGGGGACATTTGACACTGTCTGGAGATATTTTTCATTTTCACAACTGGGAGAAGGCTGTTGGCATCTGATGTATAGAGGCCAGGGATGTGGCTAAACATCTTATGCATAGGACAACACCCTACCACAAAGAATTACCTGGTTCAAAAAGTCAGTAATACAGGGATTGAGACACTCTGGTCTAGAAGAGAATTAGATTTAACAATTGCAAGATCAAATTTTTAGCCCTCACATTGGCAGGATATTATCTTACATGATAGATTTAAATTTATATCAAATCTGAATTTATTGAGCATACATAGATGAATAGAAAAGGGAACCTTAGGCACCTAAGAGACTTAATTTAGTTTAGTATATCATATATGTATTCAGTGAGAGAAGTAGATACTGGCCCAGACTCTCATTTGGTATGTATTTGTTGAATGAACAAGATGCGTGGTGATAGTTTGAACTACAATGATTTAGTCTAGATGAATGTCTAGATTGGTAGACATTCACCGAAATTAATGATCACATAAAAGAATGTGCATGAGAATCTTGATTTTATTGTTTATTTCAAAGAAATTGTTTTAATGGAAATCACTTTAAAAGTCTTAACAGCCCTTTGAGTGAAATTGAAGACTGGCTGTGGTATGGTTCACTGGCAGAGGATATGTGAATGTGTTCGAAATCTTGTGCTTTTCAGAGGTGGTGCTATTTTTTTTTTTAAGATTTTATTTATTTATTTGACAGAGAGAGACAGCGAGAGAGGGAACACAAGCAGGGGGAGTGGGAGAGGGAGAAGCAGGCTTCCCGCGGAGCAGGGAGCCCCGATGCAGGGCTTGACCCCAGGACCCTGAGCTGAAGGCAGGCGCCTAACGACCGAGCCACCCAGGTGCCCCAAAGTGGTGCTATTTGATCAGACCTAATTGTGGATCTAAGATCTGTTTGGCTTCCCTCCCCTCGTCCCTCCATTCTTTTCTCCATGTTTGTCAACTTTTATATTATATTTGGCAATATGAGGGATTAAAGGAAATGCAAAAGTTACCTCTTAAATTTTACATTGTTGAGAAAAATTAGATATGTAATTTGTGAATACTGTAACTTTTTTCTTGTAGGAAAAGAGTGATTTATTGAAGTGAATTTTGCAGTTAAGCCCACATTTATTATGTATATAGGTATGTATGAAAGCTATGCCTAATGTGGGGCTTGAGCTCACGACCTTGAGATCAAAAGTCACATGCTCTACTGACTGAGACAGTCAGGCACCCCCTAAACCTATTTTTAAAAATAGTTATAAAGGGGCACCTGGGTGGTGCAGTCGGTTAAGCATTGGATTTTTAGTTTTAGCTCAGGTGTGATCTCAGGTTCATGGATTGTGGGATCAAGCAGTGTCCGTGGGATCAAGCAGTGTTCTGCTCATGCTCAGCAGGGAGTCTTCTTAAGATTCTCTCTCTCCCTCTCCTTCTGCCCTTCCTCCCCTAAAATAAATAAATCTTAAAAAACAAAAAAACAAGTTACAAATGTGGAGCACCTGGGTGGCTCAGTTGGTTAAGTGTTGACTCTTGATTTGGCTCAGGTCATGATCTCAGTGTCATGAGATTGAGTCTGTATGTCAGGCTCTGTGCTGGGCATGGAGACTGCTTGAGATTCTTTCCTTCCCTCTCCCTTTGTACCCCCGCCCCTCAAAAAAAGTTACAGATGTGAAGTTTTCTTTTCTTTTTTTTTTTAAGATTTTTATTTATTTATTTGAGAGAGCGAGAATGAGAGAGAGAGAGAGCACATGAGAGGGGGGAGGGTCAGAGGGAGAAGCAGACTCCCCGCCGAGCAGCAGGGAGCCCGATGCGGGACTCGATCCTGAGCCAAAGGCAGTCGCTTAACCAACTGAGCCACCCAGGCGCCCCAAGATGTGAAGTTTTCTAATTTTCAAAAAATTATTCTAGAATTTGACATGTGAGTATTTTTTTAAAAAGTCTGTGATAAATTAAGACAGTACTAATAAAACAGTGGGCAGCCTGACATGGGGCTTGGTCCCAGGACCCCAAGATCATGACCTGAGCTAAAGTCACATGCTCAACCAGCACCCAGGTTATTTTTATTTGTTATTTGTGAAAACTCTTGGTATATTATACAAATTAGCCCTTTGAGTATTATTTGTAATAAAACCATTTTCCTCTTGTTTGTTGATTATCTTTTGACTTATTATTTTTAAAATAAGTTTTTTTTTTCTTTTAAGATTTTATTTATTTGACAGAGAGCGTGCATGAACACAAGCAGGGGGAGCGGCAGGCCCAGGGAGAGGGAGAAGCAGTCTCGCCACTGAGCAGGGAGCCCCATGCGGGGCTCAATCCCAGGACCCTGGGATCATGACCCGAGCTGAAAGCAAACGCTTAACCGTCTGAGCCACCCAGTCACCCCTTTACTTTTTTTTTTTTTAAGATTTTATTTATTTACTTGAGAGAGAGAGCATGAGGGGGGAGGGTCAGAGGGAGAAGCAGACTCCCTGCTGAGCAGGGAGCCCAATGTAGGACTCGATCCCGGGACTCCAGGATCATGACCTGAGCCGAAGGCAGTTGCTTAACCAACTGAGCCACCCAGGCACCCCTACTTATTTTTTTAAATGAAAAAAAATTTTTTAATTTTTGCATAGTCAATTTCTTAATATTTTACTTTGATTTTTGGGTTTTTAAACTTTTGTAATGTATTTCTTCCACTAACAGGGTAATTTGTTCCTGAGAGCCTTCTTTTTAACAATGTTTTTTTTTTAAGATTTTATTTATTTGAGAGAGAGAGAATGAGAGAGAGAGAGCACATGAGAGGGGGAGGGTCAGAGGGAGAAGCGGACTCCCTGCCGAGCAGGGAGCCTGATGCGGGACTCGATCCAGGGACTCCAGGGTCATGACCTGAGCCGAAGGCAGTCGCTTAACGGACTGAGCCACCCAGGCGTCCGCTGAGAGCCTTCTTGATAGGAGAGTTTACAATTGAGGAATTTATTAAGACTTTAATAATTATCTTCTTTTCTTTTTTTTTTTTTTTGAAGATTTGTTTATTTATTTTAGAGAGTGGGGAGAGAGTGTGTGCATGCTCGGGAGGAGGGGCAAGGGGAGTGCGAGAGAGAGAATCACAAGCAGACACCCCGCTGAGCATGGAGCCTGAAGTGGGGCTCCATCCCAGGACCCCAACATCACGACCCAAGCAGAAACCAAGAGTTGGTCACTGAACTGACTGAGCCACCCAGGTGCCCCATAATTACCCTGTTTTTACAGATAAGGAAAATTTGCTCTGGGCCACCATGGGTCCCCCTCCCTACTCCAAAACAAGGACTCTTGCCATTGCTTTGCTCTATCTAGTGGCTTTAAGCTGAATTGTTTGTCAAGGAAAAGAGGTTCAGATTTGATTATTAGGGTGATAATTTTTGTGACCTTATGGAGAGCTGGGTGAGAGACTGTCAGAGCTCTCTGTTCAGAGACTGGTGAAGAGTCTGGACAAGGGAGAGGGTTTAAACCAAGGAACATGGAGATCGATGAGAATTATCAAGTACTCTGCAGTTCATGAAGTTATCACTTACTGAACACTTAGTGTGCTAGAAACAATATGTACTTTCTATGGATTTAACTGTTGTAACAACTCCATGATTGCAGGCTTTAAATTTTTATTGTACTGACAAGGAAATTGAGTCATAGAGAGATTACATAACTTCCCAAGTTTACTTAGTTCCACAGAGGAGAAGCCAGGATGGGCAGGGAGTCTCTTTCTGGAACCTGTGCTCGCTCTTGACCATGTTAGTTTAGGGGTTTATTTTCTAATCATTGGAGTTGTTCAGTAGTGAAAGAGGTACCCTGTGAAGCATCACTTGCTAGTCACCAGTCAGTCATCTCTATCAAGGGTCCACATATACTCTGTGGCTACATTAGAATGTCCTCAGGAGCTTTCTTAAAGTGTCAGGAGTCTGTGATTTGATATGTATAGTAGTCCTTGATTTGTATGGTTGTGATATGCACAGATTTCATGTACCATGATTTAGTTAGATGATAGTCATTCCCTAATTAACACATTTAAAATTTTACACAGTGTATTAGCTGTGATTGCATAAACTACAAAATTTACTTTTAGCTCTTTTATCTACAGATTACTATGTAAATAACAGGTGTGCATCACTATCAGTGATCTGTCATCTCATTTTTTATTTTATTTTTTTAAAGATTTAATTTATTTGAGAGAGAACACGTGGGGGTACTGGGGGAGGGACAGAGGGAGCAGGAGAAGCAGACTCCCCACCGCGCAGGGAGCCCCACACAGAGCTCGATCCCAGGACCCCGGGATCACGACCTGAGCCAAACGCAGGCACTTAACAGACTGAACCACCCAGGCACCCCACTTTCTTTTAAAAATATTATATTTAGGGCACCTGGGTGGCTCGGTTGTTAAGCGTCTGCCTTCGGCTCAGGCCATGATCCCAGGGTCCTGGGATCGAGCCCCACATCGGGCTCCCTGCTCCGCGGTGAGTCTGCTTCTCCCTCTCCCACTCCCCCTGCTTGTGTTCCCTCTCTCGCTGTGTCTCTCTCTGTCAGATAAATAAAGTCTTTAAAAAATATACTTTATTTTTTTTTAAAAGTAGGCTCCACACCCAACGTGGGGCTCAAAGTCATGACCCCAAGATTGAGAGTTGGCATGCTTTTCCGACTTAGCCAGCTAGGTACCCTTCACCTCTTTCAAAGCCTGTTGATGACTGGTCACTGCACATCTGTTTTTCAGTTCATGCACAGACAGCCAAGTATGTGGTTGTGTTGCCTCCTCATCTCTCAGTGATAAACCCACGTTAGCATTTCACAAAAATGGATAGTTGAAAGAGGGACTGGCCAACAAAGATGAAAGTGCAAAAAAGAATAAAAAATAACATTGGAAGTCCAAATTGATCATAAGTGTAGTTATAGAAAAAATAGCTCACTGTGGGAATGACACTGCTGCCATTCAAAGATTCTGGATAAGCAGCTGGAGGAAGTGAAGGTGAGCTTAACAGTAAATGGGGAAGTGGTTTGATGAAAAAGATGCAGATGTCCCAGAGGAAGTGATGCTGGCCTTTCACCTTAAAAGAACTCTGAAGAGGGCGCCTGGGTGGCTCAGTCGTTAAGCGTCTGCCTTCAGCTCAGGTCATGATCCCGGGGTCCTGGGATCGAGCCCTGCATCGGGCTCCCTGCTCCGCGGGAAGCCTGCTTCTCCCTCTCCCACTCCCCCTGCTTGTGTTCCCTCTCTCGCTGTGTCTCTCTCTGTCAAATAAATAAATAAAATCTTAAAAAAAAAAAAAGAACTCTGAAGATACTTAGTGGCATTAGAAGCACAAAGGATAAAATGCTGGAAGCTGATCTAAACCTATAGAGGAGTAGGACATTTGCCGAGGCGTAGAAAAGATGCCCATTCCATATCTTAGTTATATGATGAGAAGGCAGCTAGCACTGTTCAAACTACTCTTTAAAAAAAAAAATTCAATTTAATTAACATATACTGTATTATTAGTTTGAGGGGTAGAGTTTAGTGATTCATCAGTTGCATATAACTTTCTATCTATAGATTTGCCTATTCTGGACATTTCATATAAATGGAATGATGGTGTATGTGGTGTTTTGTGACTCACTTAACATACTGTTTTTAAGTAAACCTTGTAGCTTATATTAGTATTCCATTCCTTTTTTTTTTAAGATTTTATTTATTTGAGAGAGAGAATGAGAGAGAGAGAGAGAGAGCATGAGAGGGGGGAGGGTCAGAGGGAGAAGCAGACTCCCCGCTGAGCAGGGAGCCTGATGCGGGACTCGATCCCGGGACTCCAGGATCATGACCTGAGCCGAAGGCAGTCGCTTAACCAACTGAGCCACCCAGGCACCCTATTCCATTCCTTTTTATGGATACTTAATAGTCTGTTGTATGGATATACCACATTTTGTTTATTCATTTATCTGTTGATAGACATTTGGGTCATTTCCACTTTTTTTTTTAAGATTTTATTTTATGTTGTTATTTTTTTTAAAGATTTTATTTATTTGACAGAGGGAGCACAAGCAGAGGGAGCGGCAGGCAGAGGGAGAGGGAGAAGCAGGCTCCCTGCTGAGCAAAAAGCCCGATGTGGGGCTCGACCCCAGGACCCAGGGATCATGACCTGAGCCGAAAACAGATGCTTAACGGACTGAGCCACCCAGGCGCCCCATTTAAGATTTTATTTTTAAGTTAATCTCTGCACCCATTGTGGGGCTGGAACTTACAACCCTGAGTTCAAGAGTCGCATGCTCTACCGACTGAGTCCGCCGGGTGCCTCATGGGAGTTTTCTACCTTTTTTAGCTATTGTGAATAATTGTGCTGTGAACATTGGTGTTCAAGTTTTTGTGTGGACCTGTGTTTTTCTTTCTCTTGGGTTTATACCTTGGAGTGGAATTACTGGGTCATATGGTAACTCTGTGTTTAACCTGTCATGCGATATTGTTGTCCATATTGTTTTCCAAAATGGCCACACCATTTTACATTTCCATTAGCAGTATATGAGGGTTCTAATTTCTTCAAATCCTTGTAAACATGATTATTATTATCTGTCCTTTTGATTATAATCATTCTAGGATATGAAGTGGCACCTCATTATGGTTTTGAGTTTCATTTTCCTGATAACTAATGTGCTTATTGGCTATTTGTGCAGTACTGCAGTACTCAGATCATTTGCCCATTTTATTTATTTTTATTTTTATTTTATTTGTTTATTTACATGAGAGAGAGAGAGCATGAGCTGGGGAGCGGGTAAGGAACAGAGGGAGAGGGAGAAGCAGACTTCCTGCTGAGCAGGGAGCGCAATGCGGGGCTCGATCCCAGGACCCTGGGATCATGACCTGAGCCAAAGGCAGACACTTAACTGACTGAGCCACCCAAATGGGTTCCCCCATTTGCCCATTTTAAAATTAGATTATTTTGGGCGCCTGGGTGGCTCAGTTGGTTAAGTGACTGCCTTCGGCTCGGGTCAAGATCCTGGAGTCCCGGGATCGAGTCCCGCATCGGGCTCCCTGCTTGGCAGGGAGTCTGCTTCTCCCTCTGACCCTCCCCCCTCTCGTGTGCTCTCTCTCTCATTCTTTCTCTCAAATAAATAAAATCTTTAAAAAAAATAAAATTAGATTATTTTGTCTTTTTATTATTGAATTGTAAGAGGTTTTTACATATTCTATGTATAAGCCCCTTATCAGATGTATGACTTATAAATACAGTTGACCCTTGAACAGTGCAGGGGTTGGGGTGCTGGGGAAGATTCACATATAACTTCTGACTCCCCCCAAATTTAACTATTAATAGACTACTGTTAATTGGAAGCCTTACTGATAACATAAACAATAGATTAACGCATACTTTGTATGTTATATGAGTATTTTTAAAGTAAGCTAGAGAAAAATGTTGTTAAAATCATAAGAGAAAACAATTTACAGTACTGTATGTTATAAAAAAATTCATGTATAATGGACCTGTGCAGTTCAGACTTCTGTTTTCAAGTGTCAACTATATTTTCTCCCATTCTGTGTATTTTTTCATTTTATTGATGGTGTCCTTTGAAGCAGAAGAGTTTAAAAAAATTTTTAAAAGGTTTTATTTATTTATTTGACACAGAGAGAGAGCCAAGCTCAAGCAAGGGTAGTGGCAGGTAGAGGGAAAGGAAGAAGCAGGCTCCCCGCTGAGCAGGGAGCCCGATGCAGGGCTGGATCCCAGGACTCCGGGATCGTGATCTGAGCCCAAGGCAGACGCTTAACCGACTGAGCCACCTAGGTGCCCCAGAAAAGTTGTAAAT
This sequence comes from Eumetopias jubatus, assembly GCF_037043125.1. NCBI lineage: Eukaryota > Metazoa > Chordata > Mammalia > Carnivora > Otariidae > Eumetopias > Eumetopias jubatus. The sequence continues at coordinate 200,862,983 of NW_028274807.1, forward strand.
TTTGATGAAGTTTAATTTACTTACTTTGTTGCTTGCATTTTTGATGTCATATTTAAGAAACCGTTGTCAAATCCAAGGTCATGAAGATTTGTACCTATATTTTTCTCTAAGATAGTATTTAGCATTTAGCATTCTTTGTTTTGAGTTAATTTCTGTATATGAAGTGAGTTAGGAGGTCCAACTTCACTTTTTTGCATGTGGCTATCCAGCTATCCCAGCACAATTTGTTGAAAAGACTGTTCTTTCTCTACTGAGTTATATTGGCATTTGTTGGAAATTAATCGACTGTGGAAGTGAAGATTTACTTCTGAACTTTCTGTTCTGTTCTGTTGATCTTTATGTCAGTGCTTATACCAGTACCACATTGTCTTGATCACTGCAGCTTTGTAGATTTTGAAATCTAGATGTGTTAGTCCTCCAAGTGTATCCTTCTGATTTCAAGATTGTTTTGGCTATTCTGAGTCCTTTGAATTTCAGTATGAATTTAAAAATTAGCTTGTCAGTTTCTACAAAGAAACCAGCTGGGATTTTGCTAGGGAATGAGTTGAATCTATAGATGAGTTTGGGTAATATTTGCCATAAGTGTTCTTACCCATGAACTTGGGATGTTTTTCCATTTGTTTAGATCTTTAATTTCTTTCACCAGTGTTTTTTTTCAGAGTATGAGCTTTACACTTCTCGTGTTAAATTATTTGTAATTTTTATTTTTGATGCTATTGTAAGTGGAGTTTTCTTAATTTTGTGTTTGGATTGTTGATTGCAAGTGTTTGGTGCTCTTCTAATACTGACTTTGTTGAATTTAAAACTTTCAGGAATCAAAGGTCCTCCTGGCTTGTAATTACAAGAAGTGGAGGCTTGTATGGTAGGGTGCTCTTACGAAAGCTTTATTTCATCGTTGACTTTCAAACAGTTTGTGGTCAGACTTTGAGCTATTAGTTGATTGCCTTTGAGCTATAGGCCAATTGTACTTAGGAGTTCCAAACTGATGACTACATATCCCAGTTTTATGGTAAATGTGACTGGTTTTCAGAAGCCCTTTCAGTTATAAAGCAAATGACTTGGCAATGAAAATGCCTTTCATTCATATCATTCTTTTGTTTTCATGGTGTGAAGAGCTGTAGTTAAGAGGAACAGTTTTAGGGGCGCCTGTGTGGTTCAGTCGTTAAGCAGCTGCCTTCAGCTCAGGTCATGGTCCCAGGGTCCTGGGATTGAGCCCCGCTTAGGCTCCCTGCTCGGCAGGAAGACTGCTTCTCCCTCTCCCACTCCCCCTGCTTGTATTCCCTCTCTCACTGTCTCTCTGTCAAATAAATAAAATCTTTAAAAAAAGAGGAACAGTTTTAGATTTTAGTGGTTTACCAAGTTGTATTAGAGGAAGTCTATAAAAGCATTGTTGAGCCAGATAGCTTTCAGATTAAAAACCTGTCTATTACCAAAGTAGGAACCCCTTACAGATACCTTAACCTGTAGCTTAGTGAAGGCATGTTTCTGATAAGTTATAGTTTTATCATCTACATCAGAACCGTTCAGAGTACTTTGAAATGCAGATTCTGGGGCTTCTACCCAGCCTTAAATCAGGTTCCATAGGATACGTCAGAATCGGACTCTCATCTATTGTAAACCATCTTCCCAGCGATGACCCCATTAGAGTTTGGAAAACTGCTTTTAATTGTGTACCTCCACCTCATAAGAGATTGTTTTCTTTTGCCAGAATTGAAATTTTCAAATTGCGGGTCACAGGCAGCTCTTAAAAACAAAACAAGGGCGCCTGGGTGGCTCAGTTGGTTAAGCCACTGCCTTTGGCTCGGGTCATGATCCTGGAGTCCCGGGATTGAGTCCCGCATCAGGCTCCCTGCTCAGCAGGGAGTCTGCTTCTCCCTCTGACCCTCTTCCCTCTCATGCTCTCTATCTCTCATTCTCTCTCTCTCAAATAAATAAAATCTTAAAAAAAAAAAAACCAAACAAAAAAAAACAAAAAACCCAGAAGATATCAGTACATTTTACACAGTAAAGATTAGTATTGATCATAAACTTGTTTCATTTGTATGTGTTTGTGTGTGAGTAGGGGTCATTATATAAAGTGAATTTTTTACCTAGGGGTTGTGATCAAAACAGAAAAATTAAAAACCTCAGAATGTGAAAAATGTACAACCTAGGGGCATGTGGGTGGCTCAGTCGGTTGAGCCTCTGACTCTTGGTTTCAGCTCAGGTCGTGATCTCAGGGTCGTGGGCTAGAGCCCTGCATCAGGTTCCAAGCTCAGGGTGGAGTTTGCCGAAGATTCTCCCTCTCCCTCTGTCTCTGCTGCTCGTGCTCACTCTGTCTCTCAAATAAATAAATCTTTTTTTTTTTAAAAGATTTTATTTATTTATTTGACAGAGAGAGACACAGCGAGAGAGGGAACACAAGCAGGGGGAGTGGGAGAGGGAGGAGCAGGCTTCCCACTGAGCAGGGAGCCCGATGCGGGGCTCGATCCCAGGACCCTGGGACCATGACCTGAGCCGAAGGCAGCCACCTAACTGACTGAGCCACCCAGGCGCCCCACAAATAAATAAATCTTTTTTAAAAAAATGTACAAGCTGTTTTACTTTACATTGTTTGGTATCTACCATGCTCCTGTAACGGGGAAAGGTTGCTGGTGAGTGTCCAGAGATCACTGAAAATTCTTGCTCTTGTTCACAGTTTATAAAGGGTAATAGGCATATAAATAATAGTTTGTTAGTGGTGTGCTAGAAGCACATAACACATAGGGTGCTCTGGAAAATGGGAGGTTTTCATAGCGATAGAGCTAGTTGAGGTAGGTCTTGAAAAGGTGAAAAAATTGATGTTTTAGTTATTAAGCAAGAGAGCATTATTTTAGGATTGAAGAGGAAGATTCGATATAAATGTGTGTTTTGGTGTACAGAGATGCTTATCCACTCTTACTCATGTTATCCACACTCATCCTGATAGAGCTTCTGAGTGCACCCAGAGTTGAAAAGGAGGCGTTTCCTCTTTCTGAAGGCATTCTTTCTTTCCTTTCCTCAGAACTTTGTTTATTGGAGTTTACTTGTTTCCTTTTTCAGATTTTTTTTTTTTTAAATGGTGCTCTTAAAGTTATTTGGCCATTGCATTTTTGTTTCTTTTCTTTTTTTTTTTTTTTTAGGTAGGCTCCTTGTCCAATGTGGGGCCTGAACTCATAACCCTGAGATCAAGAGTTATATGCTCGGGACGCCTGGGTGGCTCAGTTGTTAAGCGTCTGCCTTCCAGCTCAGGTCATGATCCCGGGGTCCTGGGATCGAGTCCCACATCGGGCTCCTTGCTCAGTGAGAAGCCTGCTTCTCCCTCTCCTCTACTGCTCCCCCTGCTTGTGCTCTCTCTCTCTCTCTCTGACAAATAAATAAATAAAAATTAAAAAAAATAAAATAAAACATAGGAAAAATTAAAAAAAAAAGAGTTATATGCTCTACCAACTGAGCCAGGCAGGTGCCCCTCCTTTTCAGATTTTATTTCATGTTGGTGGTTGTATTACTGTCTTCACTGAATGTATTTGGAACCACCAAGAGTCCAAGACAGGGTGGGGAGGTATACTTGAGAAGGGGGTGATGGGGAAGGCATTATGCAAACTCTACATCTACTTTTGTCTTCAGAATACTTTTCAGGCTCAGGCCAGTAATCTAATTTAGTCTTTATCTCTGTAGGCCATAGAGCCATCTTTTTGTTTTATCTTACTGTAGAATAACATTCACCTTTAGATGTCAGATAGCTGGTGCACAAACTACAAGAGATTACCCTAGCGGTTGTTCTTTATCATTCTCTGCTGTAGATTCCTTTGTTGACACCAGCCATCTTTAGTCAATGGATTCTTTTTTTTTTTTTAAAGATTTTATTTATTTATTTGAGAGAGAGAGAGAAACAGCATGAGAGGGGAGAGGGTCTGAGGGAGAAGCAGGCTCCCCGCTGAGCCGGGAGCCCGATGTGGGACTTGATCCCAGGATTCCGGGATCATGACCTGAGCTGAAGGCAATCGCCCAACCAACTGAGCCACCCAGGCGCCCTTTAGTCATTGGATTCTCAGTGCAGACTGACACAAGCAAATTTAGGAAGCTTTCACTCTAAACAGTGCTCTTGATCAATTTTGTGTTTCCTGCACATTTTAGAGCAGAGACTGATCATTGACCACCTAAGCAGAAGGCTCTACTTGGGTAGGGGTCTGGAGGTGTGAACCCTGTGTTAAAGCATTTGGCCATAGCTCCATACATGACAGGATTCCTGCTTGAAGCCAAGCAGAGAGGAGGCACATCCATGTCCTTAGAGCACCACTAATACAGTAAATGATAAATGACAACTTGTTTTAAGAATTTAAAAAATAAGGGGAATAGGAGTGCCTGGGTGTCTCAGTCAGCTAAGTGTCTAAATCTTGATTTTGGCTCAGGTCATGATCTCAGGGTCATGGGATCAGTCCTGGCACTGGGCTCCCTGCCCTTCAGGGAGCCCGCTTCTCCTTCTCCCTGCCTCTCCCCCTGCTTGTGCTTGCACACACACTCTCTCTGTCAAATAAATAAATAAAATCTTAAAAAAATAAAAATTGCTGTGAGAAGCAGTGGGGGTCTACCACTTTATTTATTTATTTTTAAAAGATTTTATTTATTCATGAGAGACAGAGACAGAGAGAGAGAGAGAGGGAGGGAGAAGCAGGCTCCCAAGGAGCAGAGAGCCTGATGCTTGACTCGATCCCAGGACCCTGGGATCATGACCTGAGCCGAAGGCAGACGCTTAACCATCTGAGCCACCCAGGTGCCCGGGGTCTACCACTTTACTGAATAACCTCAGGCAGGTTATTTAACCTCTTAAGTTCCTTGGTGTCCTCATTTTTAAAATTTTATTTCACAGCAGGGAGTCTGCTTCTCCCTCTGACCCTCTTCCCTCTCGTGCTTTCTATCTCTCATTCTCTCTCTCTCTCAAATAAATAAATAAAATCTTTAAAAAAAAAAAGGGTGCCTGGGTGGCTCAGCTGGTTAAAATTTTATTTCATTTATTTTTATTTAATTATAATTTTTTTAAGTGGGGGAGAGAGAGCGTGAATGCAAGGGCAGGGATAAGGCAGAGGGGCAGAGGGGCAGAGGGGGAGAGGGAGAGAGAATCTTAAGGGCTTCATGCCCAATGCAGAGCCCAGCACGAGGCTTGATCCCACAACCCTGAGATCATGACCTGAGTCCAAACCAAGAGTTGGATGCTTAACTGACTGAGCCACCCACGTGCCTCATTGGTGTCTTCATTTTAAATGGAGATAATAATGTACTTAGGTACTAGAAATGTTCAACATAGTAATTGAATTAATATAAGTAAAGTGATTAGAATAGTATCTAGACTATAAGTGGAGAGGAACCCTTTTTTTAAAATATAAATTGGACCCAAGGTAGGTTTATTATTTGGAACAGAATATGAAGTTTGCTTTTTAATTGCCATAATAATGATTTTTTTCCTGGCATTAAACAGTTCTAAAAGTCTTTCTCTTTGTTCACTTGTGGCCAGACACCAAAGAAAGGGGAAAATTCTGTAGAGTAAGTGATTTTTTTTTTTTAATGGTCAGTATGTGAGCTGTTTTTTCCCTATGATTTCTTTTCCTTTTCCTTGCTCAAACAAAAATAGATCTGGTTTCCTGGGTTATCACAGCTTGTAACAAAAAGCTTTTTGATAAAGTTGGCTGTTGGGTCAGTAGGATGAGATCATTCCTTTCTAAGTAGTTTGCAGTGTCTGAAGCATTTGTTGGAACAAAAGCTGGCTGGGTAGGCTGAGCACACAATAAGCCTGACTTTGTGGTTATGTTCAGGGCAGGAGTGTGGGTTTTCTGAGAGAATACTACTGATAGGTAGAAGGTGAAAGGTATTTGGCACAATACCTACTCACTCTAGCTTGCCACGTGCAGAAAGAGATTAGAATGATAAAGAGGCTCAGGATACACTTAAGTTTGGAATGTCAATTTAGGCCTTTCTTGAGATGTGATGAATTAATTGACAATACAGTGGCCTCTTCTGCGTTTGGTTTAGTGCATCTCTAATCAAAAATATTAAAGACATTTTGAAACTAGAGAGAAGTGGATGCCCCCAAATGGCACACTTTAAAATGGTTAACTGTAGAGGCACCTGGGTGGCTCAGTCGTTAAGCGTCTACCTTCGGCTCAGGTCATGATCCCAGGGTCCTGGGATCGAGCCCCGCATCAGTCTCCCTGCTCTGCGGGAAGCCTGCTTCTCCCTCTCCCACTCCCCCTGCTTGTGTTCTTTCTCGTGCTGTCTCTCTCTGTCAAATAAATAAAATCTTAAAAAATAAATAAAATGGTTAATTGTATGTTCTGTAAATTTTACCTTTGTAACAAAAGAAAAAGAGGGGCACCTGGGTGGTTCACTTGAGTAGTTGAGCCTTTGACTCAGGTCATGATCCTGGCTTTGGCTCAGACCGAGCCCTGTGTCTGTGTCGGGCTCCCTGCTCAGCGGGGAGTTTGCCTCTCCCTCTCCCTCTGCCCACCCCCAGCTCGTGCTCGCTCTGTCTTGCTCTCGCTCTGTCTCAAATAAATAAATAAATAAAAACTTAAAAAAAAGAAAAACTATTAAGGACAACTGGGAGGAAAGCTAATAGAGTTGACCCTTGAACAACACAGGTCTGAACTGTGCTGGCCCACTTAACCGCAATTGTTATTGGATAAATACAGGACAGTACTGTGAATTTGTTTTCTCTTCCTTATGATTTTTCTTAATGTTTTCCTTTTTCTAGTTTACTTTATTGTAAGACTATAATATATATAACATACACAATATGTGTTAACTGACTGTTTATGTTAACAGTAAGGTTTCTGGGCAACAGTAGGTAATTAGGTAATTTTGGCAGAGTCAAGAGTTATATATGGATTTTTGACTGTGTGGAGTTGGTTCCCCTCAACCCCCGAGTTGTTCAAGGGTCAGCTGTAGTAGTAAATCTTAAAATATCATGTAAAATGGCATTATACTAGTGGTTTGTAGCTATAATATATAGGATTTTAAACCACTGAAATTACTATTTTAGGAAATATGAATATAGATTTTTTTTTTAAAGATTTTATTTATTTGAGAGAGAGAGAATGAGAGAGAGCACGAGTGGGAAGAGGGTCAGAGGGAGAAGCAGACTCCCTGCCCAGCAGGGAGCCCGTTGTGGGACTCGATCCTGGGACTCCAGGATCATGACCTGAGCCGAAGGCAGTCGCTTAACCAAGTGAGCCACCCAGGCGCCCTGAATATAGATTTTTTAAAAAGATTTTATTTATTTATTTGAGAGAGAGCACAAGTGGAGGGAAGGGGCAGAGGGAGAGGGAGAAGTAGGCTTTCCACTGAGCAGGGTCCTGGGATCATGACCCAAGCCAAAGGCAGATGCTTAACTGACTGAGCCATCCAGACATGCATGAATATGCATTCTTGCTCTTTCCTTAAAGCAGACATGTCAGAATGGAGCTTTTCACGTCATTGACTAAAACTCTTGAAAGAAGAGTTAGTGGTTATTGTTTCTTAGGAAAATAAGACCTTTTGGATCTATCAGTTGAGTTCTGCTTGTGCTCATAGTGTGGGTTTGTTTTGTTTTGTTTGTTTATTTATTTGACAGAGAGATACAGCGAGAGAGGGAACACAAGCAGGGGGAGTGGGAGAGGGAGAAGCAGGCTTCCCGCGGAGCAGGGAACCCGATGTGGGGCTTGATCCCAGGACCCTGGGATCATGACCTGAGCCGAAGGCAGACTCTTAATGACTGAGCCACCCAGGCGCCCCTGTTTTGTTTTGTTTTTTAATTTTCTTTCCGCCTCCCATCTTTCCTATCTAGTGACTTTGTGATTTAGGTATATCCAGCCACTAAAACATAGCCAAAATCCTACCACCATTAGGAGCTGTTTAGAATTGATGATGACTTAAATAGCTCTAGTTCAGGAGTCTCTTACTTAAAACTCCTACAGCATCCTGGCAGTGAAGGTGGAGTGAATCCTGGAATAAGTGAATTCCAAGTGAATCTTCGAATAAGATTATGCTGAATACACTGAGTGGATGTCTACAGAAGGCGTTTTATTTCTCAGCTCCAGTATATTATTGCTGAGTGGGAACGTGTGTTGGCTGTCTGATTGTATGATTTTTTTTTTGAAAGAAGCTGTAAGTCTGTACTTCATGTAAAAATTCCTGATTTTTGAGATGTTGGCACAACTTTTCCAAAGCAATCTGTAGGCAAACGCATGGAGGGCCTTGTTAGACCTCGGATTGCTACTTTATGAACTCTGAAAGAGTGCCTCTCTTGCAGGTTCAGCGAGTACTCAACCCTACGGAGGGAACTTTGGGCTAAGTGGGAGTTGAAAGACTTTGGTTCAGACTTAGCCGGATGCCTTTGGGCAGGGGAAACCTCTTTGGATCTCATTATATTTATTTATTTATTTTTAAGATTTTATTTATTTATTTGACAGACACAGCGAGAGAGGGAACATAAGCAGGGGGAGTGGGAGAGGGAGAAGCAGGCTTCCCGCTGATCAGAGAGCCTGATGTGGGGCTCCATCCCAGGACTCTGGGATCATGACCTGAGCCGAAGGCAGACGCTTAACGACTGAGCCACACAGGTACCCCTGGGTCTCACTTTACTAGTTTTAAAGTCTTAGAGTAAACTGAATAGTTTAAGGTTCCCTCTTTTACTCTTTATTGTTTTATATATTATGCATGTATTTCACTAGAACTGTGAAACAAGGACCATTCATAATTCGAGGATATCAGGAAGTTTTATTAGTCTAAGTACTTCAGTAATAGAGGAGATGTTCAGCTTTCTCCAAAGGTAGCCTCCTGTAGGCAACAGTGGAGTCTTCCCTGCTTAACCTGAATTCTTGGCATACTTGCTGCCTCCAGTCAGTATCTGGTGGATATGCACATAATAATTGATGGTGCATTTTTGTATTTCAGTTTCTTCAAGTAAATGGTAAATTGTAATGCAGTGAAAGCTGTATTGATTAGTGGGGTTTGGGGGGATAGTTGTGATGAGAGGAAACAGTAAAGCTGACAGTGGGCAGTATTTTCGTAGTTATGGAGGACATAACATTTTTATAGCTTGATTCGTTTCCTTGTTTTTAGTTTACGCTAATTAATTGGTGGCACTTGTGTATGGGAATAATGATGTATGTGGTGTTCATTGCTTAAAATCTGCATAAGATCGAAGGATGACTTACACCACTTTAATAGCAAAACTGAAGTCTGAAAAACTTACATTTTGGCATTTAGTCTACAGAGATAAAATGGTTATCTCCTTCTTTGACCTCAGACTGCATTTTATCCAGAAGGTGGTTTTATTTGGAAGATTTAAGATTCTTTTAGAAAAATACTAAAGACAAGGGAAATAAATTTTTACATACTTAGTTTTAAGGTTTTTTTTTTTTTTTAAGATTTTATATTTATTTGTGTGTGAGAGAGCACAAGCAGGGGGAGTGGCAGGCAGAAGGAGAAGCAGGCTCCCAGCTAAGCAAGGAGGCCAATGCAGGCTTCGACCCCAGGACCCTGGGATCATGACCTGAGCCAAAGGCAGATGTTTAAACGACTGAGCCACCCAGGCATCCCTTAAGTTGTTGTTGTTTTATTTTGTTTTTGTTTTTTTAAAGATTTTATTTATTATTTGATAGAGAGACACAGCCAGAGAGGGAACAGAAGCAGGGGGAGTGGGAGAGGGAGAAGCAGGCTTCCCACGGAGCAGGGAGCCCGATGTGGGGCTAAATCCCAGGACCCTGGGATCATGACCTGAACCGAAGGCAGACACTTAACGACTGAGGCCAGGCACCCTGTTCTTGTTTTTGTTCTTTTTAATTCCAGTTAACATACAGTGTTAAATTAGTTTCAGGTATACATTATAGTAATTCAGCACTTTCATACATCACCCTAATTTTTCATATACTCTTAAGAATGCAAGTTAATGGTATTGATTAGATATACTTAGATGAATGGCACCAATTTTGTAAAAGTATGTTGATTTGGTTCTTGGCATTGTCTTTGGAATAGTGTGTTGATGTAAGGGATTTAGTAAGAAACAGACCTTTATCTTGAGGTTTGGTCTAAATTCCTGTTTTGTATGGATGGTGAAAGTTTTTAGAGAAAACTTTGTGTTTGATTGGGATGTATTACGAGCGTTCACGATTAGGCTTTCATGGGAATGGCTAACTATAAGTAATGTAATGCTCTGTGAGCCGACAGGCAGACTTAATCCTAAATCTTTAAGCAGAAGTCGAAACTGATAGAATGATAAGTAGGATTTATGTTTACACAGTAACTGCAGCAATTTTGGCCAAAACATCTGAATTAGTATTCTGATCCAATATATTAATTAACTGAATTTGTGTAGTTTCTTTGTAAATAGCACAGAGCTGCAAGTACTCAGGAGAAGAGAATGTGTAAAAGGTTTTTCTCTCTACTGACAACAGTTCAGGAACCCCTAAATCAGCATACTAGTTTTTCTTCTAAAAAAAGTGTGTATACAGGGGTACCTGAGTGGCTCAGTTGGTTAAGTGTCTGCCTTTGGCTCGGATCATGATCTCAGGGTCCTGGGATTGAGCCCTACATCGGGCTCCCTGCTCAGCAGGGAGCCTCCTTCTCCCTCTCCTACTCCCCCTGCTTGTGTTCCTCTCGCTGTGTCTCTCTCTGTCAAATAAATAAATAGAATCTTAAAAAAAAAAAAAGTGTGTATACCTAAAAAAAAATTACTTTTTTTTCATGGCAGCACATGGCACTGTTAGATCAAGCTGTATGAAAATATGGTTTTTATTGGTAAAAAAGTCAAATGCCAACAATTTTATTTGATTCCACCTAATAAATATTCAGTACATTTTGTTGGCCTGACCAGAGTCAAATCATAATCAAAATGAAAGGCTTCAAAGGACTTACTGGATAATTCTTTTTATAAATAAAGTGAGGTGACTTGTCAGAGACCTTGTATTTAGTTTATGGCTGAGATAAAGAGAGGCCAGGTGATCTCAATGATGAATTTAAATCTGACTTGAGGTTTTTTTTTTTTGTTTTTCTTTAAAGATTTTATTTATTTATGTGACAGAGATCACATAAAGGCATAATCACAAGCTATAAATTTGACCACAGGCCTAATGCCCAGTGCTTTAAATAGAAATGATAACAAATACCATTTTCACATGATATACTTAGATGGATAGTATACTTTTCAAATACTCCTTACAAAATGAGGGTAGTAGAATAGCACATTATATCAAGTTTTATGTAATTTATTGCTCTTGTGGTGTATAAAGTTTTTAATAACTTCAGCCAAATTTTGCTGATGCAAGTCAGAATGTGAGAGATAGTGTCAATCATAGTATTTGGGATGGATGCCTCTGAGATTTTCATAAGCATTTTTGTAGAAATTTAAAGTCCCTCGTCTTCATATGAGTAATTGTCTATCTTGCTGCCTTTTTGTGGTCTTGTAACACATATTTGGATAATAATATTAGTTCAGAATTTAGTATGGAAATCTTTTACTGGGTAAAAGTTCCTGATGGAAAGTCAGGAGACATGGTGTTCTACCAACTAGTGTAATTTTTAGAAAGTTACTTTGTTCATCAGTTTCCTTATTTGTAAAATGAGGAGGTTAGATATGTAAGATCCCTGTATTAGGGTAATTAATGCTCTCTGCTTTAACCTATCTAGCATTTCAGTGGCTTAATACAATAAAGGTTTATTTCTTGCTTCATGTGATGATTGAAGAATTCCATCTACTTCCATCTGGGGTCTTGGAATCTTCCAGTGGATCCTTTGTATTTATTTGGTTGACAACAAAGAGCCCCGGCAAGGAGGATTTTGTTAATTTTTTTGTGGTAGAGCATATTACTTAAGCTGTCATTTCATTGACTAGAACCCAGTTATATGGTCTCAACTTGTAACTGTAAGGGTGGTAGGAAATGTTGTCTTGGTGAGTACCCAGGAAGAAGAAGCAGGACTGAGGAGCACTGAGCACATCTCTGCCACACTCTTATATAACTTACATGATCTTTAATTCTGTATTCTGTATTTCCTATTGCATGTCACTTTTTTTTTTTTTAAGTGAGGGGGTGGTGGGGTGGCAGAGAGAGAGAATCTTAAGCAGGCTCCATGGCCAGCACAGAGTCTGAGTCGAGGCTCAATCTCAAAACCCTGAGATCATGACCTGAGCCGAAATCAAGAGTGGGATGTTTAACCGACTGAGCCACCAGGCGCCCCTGCAGGTCACTTTTTGTACCTTTGATTACTCAGAATTTACTTCCAGATTTCTTGGAAGAAGTATAGTTTGGAAGTCTTCGCAATTTTAGTTTGTAAGCTCTTTGGTGCTTGTTATATTTAGAAGAGTTCTCTCCCCCCGTCCCAAGATGGTTGTATCATGTTATTTTCTTTTTTAATTTCCTTTGTGGTTTAAACTCTTATATCTCATTATGCCTTGCTTATTTTTTGAAGGATTAAAAATGCATCTATGGCAGAAATCTCCCAGTGTACAAGAAATACAGTAGAATATTGAATACAGCCAACATCAGAGCGACCAAGTCATTGTCCACCCATGTTCAGTCTATCAGCCCACTAGCAGAAGGGAAAACAGACAAACTTTACACTGTCTTTTAAAGGTCAGCACATGCAGACTCGCAGACCAATAGAGAAGCACATTCCAGTGAGGAGGCAAAGTTCTTTTTGACTTCTGCCCACTTAAGGTTCAGTTTGGAGAGTCAGCACAAGCCTTTCAGTTGGTTTTAGCTGCTGCTTTGAGTTATCCCTGTCCATTCTCCCTCCCTTTTTCTTTCTGTGATACATTACATAGACCTTTTTGTACCTAAGAATAAAACGTATCATTCTTCATGGACCCATCCTGTGTTAGTAAATCTGATGAGAATGTTCTAAACCTAAGTATTCATTCTTTTCTTAAAATAATTAGCTCAAAACAATGCCACAGCTCCATTTGCATTATATTTGAATCAATACTTTCTTGTATAGTCCCCCTGCAGTAATAGCCCCGCCTATTTTTTTTAAAGATTTTTATTTTTAAGTAATCTCTGTACGCAATGTGGGGCTTGAACCCTCAATGCTGAGATCAAGAACCACATGCTCTTCTGCATGAGCCAGCCAGGTGCCCCATCCCTGCCTTTTTTTTTTTTTTTTAAAGATTTTATTTATTTATTTGACAGAGAGAGACACAGCGAGAGAGGGAACACAAGCAGGGAGAGTGGGAGAGGGAGAAGCAGGTTCTCCGTGGAGCAGGGAGCCTGATGTGGGACTCGATCCCAGGACCCTGGGATCATGACCTGAGCCGAAGGCAGTCGCTTAACCGACTGAGCCACCCAGGCGCCCTCCCTGCATATTTTTTTTTTTAAAGATTTTATTTATTCATGAGAGACAGAGAGAGAGAGAGAGAGAGAGAGAGGCAGAGGGAGAAGCAGGCTCCCAAGGAGCAGGGAGCCCGATGCGGGACTCAATCCCAGGACCCTGGGATCATGACCTGAGCCGAAGGCAGACGCTTAACCATCTGAGCCACCCAGGCGCCCCTCCCTGCCTATTTTTAATTGCCTTTTTTCCCCCTTGATGGCAGAAAAATATGCCATCTGTACCACATATTTAAGGTCGTTCAGCTTTTTAAAGTTACACTGTTTGTGGAAAGGTTAATTTTGTACAGAGTTGTCTCTAGATCTAGCGCATCACCATCATCCTAGAATTTCTTTTCATTTCTCTTACAGGTTAATTGTACTATTGGATACTGTGGCTTTCCTGTGATGCTGTGTTCATTTGTCATTTTCCTGGTGTCTGCATTGAAAGTTAATTTTCAGAAAGAGTATTTGAAAGATAAACTTTTTAGATTTATTGCATGTTTGAATTTTCCATTTTTGTCCTCACTTAATAGGTTGGGTATAAAACTAGGTTCAAAATAATTTCAGTTTTAGAGGCATCATTCCATTGCTTTCTAGTGTCACTATTAGAAATCAGAAGCCGGGGCAACCTGGGTGGCTCAGTCGTTAAGCGTCTGCCTTCGGCTCCGGTCATGATCCCAGGGTCCTGGGATCGAGCCCCGCATCGGGCTCCCTGCTCTGTGGGGAGCCTGCTTCTCCCTCTCCCACTCCACCTGCTTGTGTTCCCTCCCTCGCTCTGTCTCTCTCTGTCAAATAAATAAATAAAGTCTTTACCAAAAAAAAAAAAAAAATCAGAAGCCAATCTGTTTCTTATAACTTGATAGGTACTGTTTGGGGAATTTTCTTTGTTTTTCTTTTCCCCCCTCCCATCCTTGTCTCCCTGCTCCTTCCATCATCCCTGTCTCCCCCATCCTCCTCCCCCTTTTTTTTTTGCTCTGATACTTTGTATGTATCTTTCTGTATGTAAAACAGTATATATGTAAAATTTAAAGAATAAAAAATAAAGAATAAAAAGGTAAATATCCATGAATTTACCAGCCAGCTTATAAAATTGGACTTTCCTATAAGCCCCTTATTTGTCCCTTCCCTATTGAGTTTTTCTTCCCCTCAGAGAGTATCACTGTCCTCATGTTTGTGCCTTTCCTTGTGTTTATTTTTTAAGATTTATTTATTTTCGAGGGAGAGAGAGTATGAGTGGGAGGGCAGAGAGAGAGCATCTTAAGCAGACTCCACGCTGAGCATGGAGGCCCGATCTCACAACCCTGAGCTGAAACCAAGAGTGATGCTTAACTGATTGCACCACATAGGCTCCCCTTTAATAGTTTGAGTATAAATGTATGATTTTTTAAACACTGTGTTATTGAGGGACGCCTGGGTGGCTCAGTTGTTAAGTGTCTGCCTTCGGCTCGGGATCGAGTCCCACATTGGGCTCCTTGCTCAGTGAGGAGTCTGCTTCTCCCTCTCTCTCTACTGCTTCCCCTGCTTGTGCTCTCTCTCTCTCTCTCTCACAAATAAATAAATAAAAATCTTTAAAAAAAAAAACAACAACTGTGTTACTGAAATTCATCCATGTCTGTGTGTATATCTGTAGTTAATTCATTTTCAATGCTGTTATTTATTTCATTAATATAAAATTTAATCCATTCTCTGTTGGTGTATCTTTGGGTTATTTCTCGATTCTTCTCGATGGAAGGCCTGGGTCTGAGGATATGTACAAATTCTGCCTTATAAACAATAACATACTATTGTCCACAATGATTATATCAGTTTATATCAGTGTATGAGAGGTCCAGTTGCTGCTCCTCCTTCCTAACACTTGATATTGTCTTTTTCATTTTAGCAGTTCTGTTATTTGAATACCTATTTACTGGATCTCAGTGTAGTTTTAATTTACCTTTCCCAGTGATTAGTAAAAGTAAGTACTTTTTCATACGTTTATTGGTTATTTGGATAGTCTCTTGTAAGAGGTGGCTTTTTTTTTTAAGATTTTATCTATTTACTTAAGAGAGAGGGTGCAAGCAGAGGGAGGGACAAAGGGGGAGGCAGAGAGAATCTCAAGCCGACTCCACACTGAGCCCAGGGTTTGACACGGGGCTCCATCTCACGACCCCTAGATCATGACCTGAGCTGAAATCGAGTTGGATGCTCAGCTGACTGAGCCACCCAGGCGCCCCAGCCTTTTTCTTTCTTTTTATTTGTAGGATTTCTTTATATATCGCATATATGAGTTGTTTTTATGTATTGCAAGTATCTTCTTCAACCTGTGGTTTGCCTTTCACTCTCTTAATGGGATATTTGGATGGACACAAATTCTTACCTTTAATGTAGTCTAATTTATCATTTTTATGGTTATGGTTAGTGATCTGTGTGACCTGTTTAAGAAATCGTGGCTTACTCCCCGATCATGAAGATACTCTCCCTGTTATCTTCTAGAAGCTTCATTGTTTTATCATTTAGGCCTGTTATCTACCTGGAATTGATTTTGGTGCATTGTGTGGGATAGAACTCAGGATATATCTTCCCCTATAATTGGATATCCAGTTGACCCATTTATTGAAAAAATGGTTCTTTACCTTTACCGACTGCTCTGCAGGTGTCACATTTGTGATAAATTAAGTTACCATATGTAGTGGTTCTGTTTTGAAACTGTTCACTTGTATTGGCCTCTTTCTTGGTGGTTGTGCCACTACCTTAATGTCTTCAATTCAGTGTTGATTTATATTAGTTGAAACATATGAAATTGTCATATTTGTAGGTCATCACTTTTTAACAATTTCATATGGTTTAATCCAGCAGTGAGTTTTGATATCTAGTAGCTTAAGGTCTTCCAAGTTCTTTTTTTTTTTAAATATTTGATTTATTTATTTGAGAGAGAGAGGAGTGAGTGAGAGAGAGCACAACAGGGTGAGGGGCAGAGGGAGAAGCAGACCTCCCCATTGAGCAGGGAGCCCGATGTGAGACTTGATCCCAGGACTCCGGGATCATGACCTGAGCCACCCAGGCGCCCCAGGTCTTCTAAGTTTTCTAAGACTGTCTTAACTGTTTGCATTTTTGTACAAAATTTAGAATCAGCTTTTCAGTTTGAATTAAAAGAAAACCTACTGGGATTTTGCTTGTAAAGGTTCAGTCTGCAAATCAGTTTGGGGATAATTGACATCTTTGCAGT
The DNA here is from genome assembly GCF_037043125.1 of Eumetopias jubatus. Classification (NCBI taxonomy): domain Eukaryota; kingdom Metazoa; phylum Chordata; class Mammalia; order Carnivora; family Otariidae; genus Eumetopias; species Eumetopias jubatus. The sequence goes on from NW_028274807.1 coordinate 200,879,522, forward strand.
TTGAGTCTTCCAGTCCATAGTACATGATCATGATATATCTGCCTTTATTTAAATGTTTAATTTCTCTCAATTTTTTGTTTTCTGTGTAGTAGTCCAGGATATATATATATATATATATATATATATATATATATATTTAAAGAATTTATTTATTTGACAGAGAAAGAGAAAGAGTTCACAAGCAAGGGGAGCGGTAGAGGAAGAGGGAGAAGCAGACTTCCCGCTGAGCAGGGAGCCCGATGTGGGGCTCGATCCCAGGACCCTGGGATCCTGACCTGAGCCGAAGGCAGCCGCTTAACCGACTGAGCCACCCAGGCACCCCCAGGATATATATTTTTTATTTTTTAGAAGATTTTATTAATTTGAGAGAGAAAGAGAGATCAGGAGCAGGTGAGAAGGGCAGAGGAAGAAGCAGACTCCCTGCTAAGCAGGGAGCCCAATGCGGGACTCGATCCCAGGACCCTGAGATCATGACCTGAGCTGAAGGCAGACGCTTAACCCACTGAGCCACCCAGGTGCCCTCAGGATATCTTTCTAAAGTTATTCTTAGAAATTTTGCAGAAAATGCCACTGTAAGTGATATTAAAAAAAGTATCTTCTAATTGTTTTTGTTAGTATGTGGAAATACAGCTGTGTTTTAATAATTTGCCTGGAGTTCAACAACCTTGCTAAATTCATTTACTAATTTTAATAGTTTATTTATTTCCTCTTTGTATAGTTGTTTCCTGCAAACAATGACTGTTATTATTATTTCTTTGTAATCCTTATGCTCTTAATTTTTTCCTTGGCTCATTGTATAGTACTGGCTAGTAGCCACAATAGCAGGCATTCTTATTTCTGCCCTATCTCAAGAGAATTATGCTTGTGGCAGGTTTGGTTTTGTTTTAGAGGTAACCTTTGTTGGATAAAGGATCCTCCCATCCTAATTTGTTAGTTTTTTTTTTTCCCCCAGAGGCTTTTTTGATTCTATTGAGAGATGAGCTTTTAGTTTCCCTACTTAATCTGTTTTGATGTAGTGAATACATTGATAGATTCTTCTAGGGTTTTATTAGTCAGCTTGGTTCAAGATGTATCTTTTCTACATTACTTGATTTGATTTGCTAATGTTTATTTATTTATTTATTTTTATTTTTATTTTTTTAAGATTTTATTTACTTATTCATGAGAGACAGAGGAGGAGAGAGAGAGAGAGAGAGAGAGAGAGAGAAGCAGGCTCCCAAGGAGCAGGGAGCCCGATGCGGCACTCGATCCCAGGACCCTGGGATCATGACCTGAGCCGAAGGCAGACGCTTAACCATCTGAGCCACCCAGGCACCCTGCTAATGTTTATTTTAGGATTTTTTTTTTCACTTAAATTAGGAGTCAGCAAATTATGGCTCGAGGTCAAACTCAGCCTACCATCTATTTTTGTATAATTTATGAGCTAAGGGGCGCCTGGGTGGCTCAGTCCGTAAGGCATGTGTCTTCAGCTTAGGTTGTGATCTCTCAGGGTCCTTGGGCTCCCCATCAGCGGGGAGTCTGCCTGTCCCTGTCCCCTTTGCTCCTTCCCCTGCTTGTGCGCTCTCTCGAATGGAGAAATAAAATCTTTAAAAAAAATTTATGAACTGAGAATGTTTTCCACATTTTAAAATAATTGACAGAAAATCAAAAGGAGGAAAACATTTCAAGACAGGTGATGTACACTATTCAGATATCTGTGTCTATAAATTTTTTTTGTAACCCAGACACACTCATTCATTTGTGTACTGTCTAGGGAAGCTTTCATAGTCTAATGGCAGTGTTGAGTCCAGGCAGTTTTTGCTTTGCACAGTAGTTTAGGACGGTAAAAATGGCCATGCAGGGTGAAACTGTGCAAAGCAAAGTTAATAATCAGTGGGAAAAATTATGATTGTTCTGTGATCTTTAAAAACTTTAAAAGCTCTCTTGTCTGTTATAAAACTTAGGGAAATGAAAAAATGGGAAAATTAATATTTACTACACCGTAATTCAAAACATTAAAAACATTGATTTATTTGGAAAACATTGATTTATTTATTGGAAAAAATTTATTTGGAAAAACCTACTTCCAAGAATAATTTGAACAGTATCAGGCTTCTTATCATATAACTTATGATGTGGTGTGGGCATCTTTTCTGTATCTGTTCTACTCCTTTCTTAGTTTAACTTCCATCATCTTTTTTTTTTTTTTAAAGATTTTATTTATTTATTTGAGAGAGAGAGAAACAGCATGAGACGGGAGAGGGTCAGAGGGAGAAGCAGGCTCCCCACTGAGCAGGGAGCCCGATGTGGGACTCGATCCCAGGACCCTGGGATCATGACCTGAGCCGAAGGCAGTCGCTTAACCAACTGAGCCACCCAGGCGCCCTAACTTCCATCATCTTATCCTTTGTGTTTTCAGTGGCGCAAAGTATCTTCAGAGTTCTTCTAATGTGCGATTTCTTGCCAGCATCACCTCTTCTAAGGCATTTTCATTTTTTTCACCAAACCCTTGTCCTCATTTATGGAGTTAAGCTTACCTTCACTGAGTTGCTCTGGCAGCATATCCAGAGTCTTTCGAATGGTGGTAGTATCAACATTCCCACAGTGAGCTATTTTTTCTGTGACTACATTTACCTTTGATTTGAATTTCACTCCTTGTTACTACTTTTTGATTCTTTGCTGCTCATTCATTTTTGTAGGCCAGTTCCCTCTTCCAATTATTCATTTTTGTAAAATGCCACGTGGGTTTATCATTGGGAGACGAGGAGGTAACAACACTGTTTATGCATGAACTGAATAACAGGTGCTCAGTGACCAGTCACCAACAGGCTTTGAAGAAGTGATATGAAGGGAGCCTGGGCTAAGCCTCCAACTCTTGATTTTGGCTCAGGTCATGATCTCAGGGTTGTGAGATTGAGCCCCCCATAGGGGGCTCCTCGTTCAGTGGGGAGTCTGCTTGGAATTCTCTCTCTTCCTCTCCCTCCCCTCTAAAATAAATAAATAAAATCTTTTTAAAAAAAGGTGATGTAATAGGTCACTGATCTACATGCACACCTGTTATTTACATAGTGATTTGTAGACTGAAGAGCTAACAGCAAATTTTGTACTTTATGCGATTACTCACAGTTAATATACCATGGTAACTGAAACTTGAACCATGTTGTTGGGGGACTGGTGTTATTTAACTAAACCATCGTAACTGAAATTTGTGCATATTAGAACCATGCAAAACAAGGACTGCTTGTATCTGTGACAAAGTATATGGACCACAGAGTTTAAACAGTTTACTCTCTGGCTCTGTACAGAAAATGTTTGCTGACCCCTGATCTAAGTAAATTTATTTTGGCTTATAATTTTCCATTATTGGGTTCTTCTTGTCTGGGCTTGGTAGCAGGTATATATTATCAATAATCATATAATCTGTAGCAAATATATAAAACATATAAATGTTCTGCACCCTATTTTATATATTAACAGATCCAGAAAGTAGGTTAACACTATTATCCCCAACTAACATTTGAAGAAACTGAAGCAAAAAGGTGAAGAGACTTGCTCAGGGTCACATAGATACTAAGTGGTAGAACCCAACTTTGAAACTCTTGGCAGTCTGGCTGGAATGTGGGCCTCTAATCAGTACGTTATACCTCGGTTAATCTCATAAAATGATTTGGTGAGAATTCTTCTATTTTCTAGAGTTTGTGTTAGATTGGAGTTATCTACACCTTGAATATTTGGTAGAACTATAAAATCCTTGGTGTGTGTGTGTGTGTGTAAGACTTAAAAATATTGTTTCAATTCTTTAATTGATTCAGGACTATTTAGGTTTTCTGTATAATATTTTTGGATCAGTTATTGTAATATATGCTCTTTTAGGAACTGGTCTTTTTTTTTTTTTAAAGTTTATTTTTTTTAAGTAATCTTTCCACCCAGTGAAGGGCTCAAACTCACAATCCCGAGATCAAGAGTCCTATGCTCCACGGACTGAGCCAGCCAGGCACCCCGGAACTGGTCTTTTTCATCTGATTTTTATATTTTTTGGCATAGTTGTTGATAATCTCTTTTTTCCTCTGCCACATTTGTAGTATTATTCTTTTCCTTCCTAAAATTGTTCATTTATGCCCTGTCTTCTTTTTTGGTCAGTTTTACCAAAGGTTTGTTAATTTTATTTCTCCTCAAAGAGGACTTTTGCCTTGTTAATCTTCTCTTTTCTTTCTTTGTGCCTTATTTTTGTTCAAGATTTTATTTCCTTCCTTTGGTTTTCTTCAGATTTATTTTTATCTAACTCTTTAAGATGGATCTTAACCAATTTATTTATATCCTTTTTCTAATAAAAGCACTTAAGGCTGGTGACTTCCTCAAATTCTCTCTTTTAGTATATTCCACAAGCGTTGGTATGTAATATTTTTGTTATTCAGTTCTGAGTATTTTTTCATTTCTTTTTTTTTTTTTAAGATTTTATTTATTTATTTGAGAGCAAGCAAGAGAGAAACAGCATGAGAGGGGAGAGGGTCAGAGGGAGAAGCAGGCTCCCCGCAGAGCTGGGAACCTGATGTGGGACTCGATCCTAGGACCCCGGGATCATGACCTGAGCCGAAGGCGGTCGCTTAACCAACTGAGCCACCCGGGCACCCTAGTTTTTCATTTCTATTACGATTTAACTCATGAGTTATTTGCAATGTGTTTTAAAATTTCCTAATAAATTTTTGAAAAATTCAGGTTTTTATCTCTAATTTATTTATGATGTTTCCTAAATGTATATTGTACAATAATGATTTTTTATAAAGTTTTTATTTAAATTCCAGGTAACACAGTGTGATACTAGTTTCGAGTGTGCGATAGAGTGATTCAACACTTACATGCAACACCTGGTGCTCATCACAACAAGTGCACTCCTTAATCCCCATCACCCATTTCACCCATCCCTCCACTCACCTCCCCTCTGGTAGCCATCAGTTTGTTCTCTTACAATAATGATTTGTAAAATTTGAGATTTGTTTTATGTCCTAGTATACATTTATTTTACAAATGGAATGTCCCATGTGTGCCAGAAAAGTGTCTTCTCCAGTGTACTCTGTAGTCCATTAGCTGAAACTTGTATATTGAGTTGTTCAGAGCTTGTATATACTTACTGATTTTTGTCTACATACTGATTTTTGTCTACATGATGTGTCAGTTACTGAGAGAGGTGTATTACAATATCCCCCTATGAAGGAGGACCCATCTGTTTCTCCTCATTAACGTCAGTTTTATGTTTTTGTTTTATTTTTATTGAATTATAGTTGATACACAACGTCACATTAGTTTTGGCTGTACAACTTAGTGATTGGTCCAGTTTTTATGTTATGCTGTGCTCACCACAAGTGTAGTTACTGTCTGTCACCATACGGTGCTGTTACATTACTGACTATATTCCCTGTGCTGTGGCTTTTATTCCCATGACTTATTCATATCATATCTGGAAGCCTGTATTCCAGCCTGGAAGCCTGGAAACCCACTCCTCTTCACCCGTTTTGTGCATTTACCAATATTAAATATTAATCTTGTATGTACCTAGCAAGTATGTCTGTCCCTGCTCTCTCCCTCCCCTCTGGTAGCCGTCAGTTTGTTCTCTGTATTTATAGGTCTCTTTCTGCTTTTTGTTGGTTTGTTTGGTTTTTTTTTTTTTTTTGGTGTTTAGATTCCACATATAAGTGAAATCATACAGTATTTGTCTTTCTCTGTCTGACTTATTTCACTTAACCCAATACCCTCTAGGTCCATCCATGTTGTTGCAAATGGCAAGAGCTCATCCTTTTTTATGGCTGAGTAATATTAAATTTGTGTGTGTGTGTGTGTGTGTGTGTGTGCATGCGTGTGTGTAAGTGTATGTATCACATCTTCTTTCCGTTCATCTGTTGTTGGACACTTGGATTGCTTCCATATCTTTGCTCTTATAAATAATGCTATAGTAAACATGGGGGTGTATGTGCCTTTTTGAATTAGTGTTTTTGTTTTGGGTGAAGTTTTATGTTTTTTAAATAGCTGTTGTTTGGTAATATAAGATTAATATTTAATATTGGTAAATCATAGTGGATTGAACTTGTCACTTTATTACTACTAATGGTTTTTTGCTTAGACACACACACACACACACACACACACACACACACACACACACACACACACACACCCAACCCCCAGCTGCTGTGAGTGTTATATTGGTAAATCATAGTGAATTGAACTTGTCACTTTATTACTACTAATGGTTTTTTGCTTAGACACACACACACACACACACACACACACACACACACACACACACCCACCCAACCCCCAGCTGCTGTGAGTGTTAGCAAGGGCCGTAGCATGTAGGAGCCATCTTTCCTAGAGAAGTCTGGGAAATTATGTCCCTTCCCTTCACATGGCTCTCAGCCAGTGACTGCCTCATGAGGGTTACACTGGCTCCCTTACCTCATGGTGGGACTGGCTCTGTGGTGTGGTTGTGCTTCACAGCTTCCCAGACAGGAGGCGTAGGCTAATCTTTAGCTGAAACCATAGTTTTGCTTCTCTTGCCTCCCTTACAGGTTTCTCCTGAAGGCACTCCCTCAGTAAATCACTTGTGTTAAGAATCCCTGTCAGGCTCTACTTCTAATAAACTCTTATCTAAAGTACCTACCTTCTAAAAAGGGAGAATTTGATCTCTTTCTAGTGTGAAGTTTTACAAATTCTGTCTTATGTTTCATTTCAGTGAACTTTAAGTAGATTGTTCGTTAATTCAGTAGCTCTCAATTGTGGGTGCCCTTCAGAATCAACACTTAAAAACTGAAATTGCCCAACTCTATTCCTGAATGTTTCTGATCCAGTGGCATTTCACTTTTAACTCAGATCTTTACTTCTATTTCAGGTAAAGTGTTAAAAGTTTGGTTAATTATTAACATGAAAGATTCCTTTGACTTTTCAGTTTGCATGTTCAGTTTTCACTTAGTATTATTATTTTTTTTAACTTCTAGGCCTTTTTTTTAACCCCTTCCCCCATTTGAAAGCATTTATAAGGCACTTTTATGTTAAAGGCAAGTCATTTACTACCACCACTAAGATCTTTCTACAAAATGTCTGCTAACTACTCCTGTAGAGTTTATGCCTTCCTCTTTTCTGCTCAGAAGAGCAGGGCTACTGTACCCCAATGCTGATTCTGTGCCCAGGACCCACAGTGGAAGAGCCAGGAGGGTCCTAACAGCTAGGCAGATGTCAGCTCCAGCGAGAGAAGGCTGTGTCATGATACAGAATAGAACACACCCAGCAGTATGAATGTGCAGTTGAGATCCTACCAGGTGTTACTACTGTACTAGATGCCCAGGATAAAAGGTGAAAAAGATGTGTCCTTGCCATCTAGGAACTCAGAGTCCAGTGAGACTCTGGAGGAGACACACATTGTGTGTGTCTATGATAAATAATTACAGAATTATCAGCACAGATCCTCATTCTCGTCTTAATTCAGTCTTTCATTTTCCTTCACTTTCACTGACATCTTAAACAATAAAATAGAGCACACTCTGACTCTGAGCTTAAGGGAGAAACTTCGCTTGGCTTGATGGAGAGGTTTTTCTTAAATAGTTCTCAAAAGCTAAGAGATGATCAAGTGTGAATACTTTTTCCCTTTACCCAATTTCCCCAACACCAGGTAACCTTAAAAATTACATAGTATATTTACTACTCCTTGACAGAAATATGTGAGCTGATACTATGGAGATTTCACATTTTAATAACTACAAAAGTTTTAATATTTATACAGTGATGTTAACATGATGGTGGTAGCTTATCCCTTCAACAAAATGGTATTTGTTTCTGCCATATTGCATCATGCTGTTGTGCTTTTCTAAAAGCAGAGAGCTATTTTTATTGCCCTGCCTAATAATGATAAGATGACCAGCATGGAGAGCTGGCTTGTATGGTTACTCCTTGTTGGCTTTCTTTTCATGATTGCAGACAGCATGATTGCTATGGCACAAAGCTATGTTTGGAAAGAAGAAATGAGGTGAATATGTTAATAAATGGTGACCCTTCAACCTTGAATATGTTTATTCTTTTTCCAGTTCTGAAGAATTTTTTGTAGTTTTAGCACCTCTGATTAATTTCAGATTAGACCTACTTTTTTTTTTTCTTTTTTTAAAAGCAGGCTCCATGCCCAGTGTGGAGCCCATTGTGGGGTTTGAACTCAGGACCCTGAGATCTAGACCTAAGCTGAGATCAAGAGTCAACGTTTAACCGACTGAGCCACTCAGGCAACCCTAGACCTATTTTTTTTTTTTAAAGATTTTATTTATTTGAGAGAGAGAGAGCACATGAGAGGGGAGAGGGTCAGAGGGAGAAGCAGACTCCCTGCTGAGCAGGGAGCCCGATGTGGGACTCGATCCCGGGACTCCAGGATCATGACCTGAGCCGAAGGCAGTCGCTTAACCAACTGAGCCACCCAGGCACCCCCCCTTTTTTTTTTAAGATTTTATTTATTTATTTGTGAGAGAGAGTAAGCACATGCATGCACAAGCACAGGGAGCGGCAGGCAGAGGGAGAATCAGGCTCGCCTCTGAGCAAGGAGCCCAACTCGGGACTTGATCCCAGAACCCTGGGATCACGACCTAAGCTGAAGGCAGACGCTTAACCGCTGGGGTCAGCCAGGGGTTCCTACTTTTATTAATTCAGTCATACCATCTTAGAATTCTGTTTAGCCAGCCCCTCTGATTTATTTGTTGGTTTTTGTAGTTTTAGCCCATCTTCTGTGTAAAGTAATCCACCAAGAGAAGATAGACATATTGCTTAGACATGGTCCTTCCCCTTTGGGATCTAGCAGTTATAGGAGCCTCTGGCATATACAGCTAAGTATGGTACATATCAGACTGTACTGTTCCAATAGAAATACAGATGAGGTGTTAGTTCTCAATGGTGCTGGAAGAACAGATCTCAGAATGGAATCACAGAAAAGCTGATAGTTGAGGATAGTTGATTTCAAGACTCTGAGAAGTGAGAAAGGAGTGATGAGGATTTGTAGTGTGGAGAGCAGTATGAGCAAGGGCATGTGGTGATAATGTCGGTGAGAGGCTTATACAATGGCAGCTGGTCTCGTGTTGACTAAAGTATAGGGAGACAGCCTCCATGGCAAACCACTGTTGGCTGTGGTAGGTCCTAGGGCAGGGCCCTGTAGGATTATGTGACCTGGATATCACACAAAGGAGTTTGGAGTGTTTTTTTCCTAATAGGGGTTGGGGTCCTTTTAAATCAGCTGAGATTTTTTCCCCTGATGTTTAGGACTTCTCCCAATTGCTTTTATACTTTAAGAAGAAAAGGTAAGGCAAAAAATGGATTTGGGAGTATAGTGATGTCATTGTGTCAGATAAAACAGAAACTATAAAATTCCAAGATTTTATCAATTCTGTCACACCCTGCTTGTGTTTCTGGTGTTTGCTGGGTCTCCCTTTAGCCTGATCCTCCATCTAGCTTCATTTATAAGTGACTTGTTTCTTCTGGTTCCTTTTTTTGTCCACTGTTAAAGTGAGGGAATTGGAGCCTAGATTATTTGAACTGGTGTTTTCATAAAAGCCTTTAGAGGTCTTAAGTGTTTAGAAATAATTTTTGGAGAGCTGTAGGGAAACTCTGCTGAACGTGTTTGGGTCTTAATTAGACTGAGGAAGAATAAGTGGGATGAAGAGTTAACATTTTAAAAAACTTTTTCCCCCTACAATTCGGGGGCAATTAGGTATTGAGAATTATTTTAAGATTCACTTTTTTTTTTTTAAAGATTTTATTTATTTATTTGAGAGAAAGAATGAGAGAGAGAAAGCACATGAGTGGGGGAGGGTCAGAGGGAGAAGCAGACTCCCTGCCGAGCAGGGAGCCCGATGCGGGACTCGATGCGGAACTCGATCCCGGGACTCCAGGATCATGACCTGAACCGAAGGCAGTGGCTTAACCAACTGAGCCACCCAGGCGCCCGATTCACTTTTTTTTTTTAAGATTTTATTTATTCGTCAGAGCGAGAGAGCACAAATGGGGGTGGGGAACAGGAGTAGGAGAGGGAGAAGCAGGCCCCCTGATGAGCAGGGAGCCCGATGCAGGGCTCGGTCCCAGGACCCTGGGATCATAACCTGAACCAAAGGCAGATGCTTAACCATCTGAGCCACCCGCCCCTTAAGATTCACTCATTTTCTTTTTTTAATTGGAATAAAATAGAAGAGTTGCTTTTAAGGATGGTGATAGCAGAAATGTAAGTGCTGTGTCATTGTCGTCTCTTGTTTTGGCTCACGTTACCAGACTGCAACAGACATTCATGCTGAGTGGATCACATGGCTAACAGTGGGAGGTAGCTAGTGTAGGTGATTCATCTTGGAGAAATAGCTTTAAATTCACTGGGACAGAAATGTGGTGGGCAGGTGACTGTTTAGAGGTCCAAAATGCATTCGGTCAGGACTGAACACAAACTGCCTGGATAGCTCTTGTAAGTAAGCAAGCTAGGCTTTCAGGCTTGTGCTGCGAGGTTTTATGTATGTGAATATGTGTGTGCATGTGTATGCAGTGTTTTTATGTTTCCAGGACAGGGCTCCCTAAAATAGCAGTGGGAAAAGGAACTCTTTGTTTGGGGAACTACATGGAAGTAAAATTCATGTGCTCTTCCATATAGGAATGTCACTGGGCGGTGGCTTCAGCTATTCTAGTAATCAGGGCTTTCTCCTGTTGCTGATCCTATGATGAACGGGACAAATGGTGGTTCTGAACAGAACGCTGTGGAGCCTGCAAATACCATCAGTTCATAATAGTACAGCTGTTGTCCTTGAAGTGTGTAGGGGGAGGTACCTGGGGGTGGAGACTTTTGATATATTCTGCAGGGGTTTGGGGTTTATTGCTAGGATAGGCAGGATGTTCCTGAGCTGTGCCTTTGCCATTCTGGTTCTGGGGAGGAGCAGGAGAAGTTCAGATTCGCCTCAGGGATCACATGTGCCTGTGACCTGTGTAAGATCTTAGCTGATTCCCATACAGGTCCTTAATAAAGATTTCGTTTTACTTTGAATGAAATACCGTTCTGATTGAAAGTATAAATCAAACTAGTTTTCTAGTTAAATAAATTGAAGCAGAACACAGACAAATACGGGCCAGCTTGCTATGTAACAGACCTCTGAAAGGACTTCATTAAAACCCGTCTGAGGAATAGAGTCCCCATTTAGTAACTGAAAGTTTTCTAGGCAAACTTAAAAAATCTCATGTTGAACATGAAATCTTCGTGATGCGGGCTCTCTACCACCACCATGTCAGATTATAAATGGTCTCTGGAACTGGCTGGGATGCTGGGTTTCTTCCAAGCCTGAGGAACAAGCACTTCATTTTGGTCACAGCACTCTCACTGATGTCCTGGGATAGCAGCTTAGTGTTGGCTTCAGGATTCTCTGCCGTTTACATCAGTCATTTAAAAAAAAAAAAAAAGCATAGATGAAAATATTAGCCCCACGTATTTTTTTAGTTCTGTATCTTGTCCATAATTCACTCTCTACCCCCGTTCCCCCCCAGGGCTGACAGAATATCAGTCATTGAGAAAATTAAAGTGAGCATTATGAGCAGTCTTCTGCCTTTAAGAATTATTATTAAATGTTTATTGACTAAGTTGGTTATTTGGAACTCAGAAGCATTTCCCTTGGATAAACAGTGTTATAAATGATAATTTTGTTTCTCACCTCATCCAGGTGACTGTGAAGAAAGTTTTCTAAAACTGACAGGAGGTAATATTTGAAAAGAGCTTGCCTTTGGCATTGTATTACCTCCCTTTCTTTGACCTCCTGGGGCCTCTGGGACCACATACCCTCTCCCTACTTTGATACCTTATCCAAATCTGCTTTGTTCTCTGAAATGTTCCATGTTGCTAAATTAGTATTCTTCCTTTTCACACTAAAACCAAAAAGCTCACATACTTTGCATGGACTTGATCTGTGGGATTAAGAGGAAAGTTAACTTGATAAGAAATAAATTCACACTAAGGTGGAAAGAAGGACCTTCTGGGATTTAAGTCCCCTTACCCCCTTTGAATTGTGAAATAGGATTCCACACTGTTAAAAAGAGCATGCTGGCTACCGCAAATGAATCTTGGTACAGATTTGGCTAATGTGACGGAGTGAAATGAAAATATGACTGTGGTTGTGAAAAGTGTTGCAGTATGTTGGTGGGAATTAGGCTTCTGTTCTTCTTTTTCGTCATGAGTTTCCTTGCTCCACTTTAGCTTCGAAGCAGCACCTTTGGGAAGGCGGAGGGGCCAGGGGGACGGAAGTAGATGCGGAGGACAAAAGGCAGCAACAGGCCCCTTGCAGACTGGATCGCTAATGGTAATGTCTCATCAGACAGAACGAGCACAGGTCTGTAGTGAGTGAGTGACTATAGGTAAGACTGACCTGAGATTCACAAGAGGAATTTGGGGACCTTAAAAAGTTGCCCCTACTTCTGTGTCTTTAAATTAGATATGAACACTAATCTCTATAGACCTAGAAAATAGTTTAGTAACTAATTCCAGAGTTTGTAATCTAAAGTAAACCATACAACAGAGGAGATGCTTTGTGACCGCATCATACCTTCTTATTTACTCTGGATGAGTACATGGTTATTAATAGTCAGAGGGTAGTTAAGAGACCAAAATTCTGTTCTGTGCTTCATCATCTCATCGTGTCATTTCTTCTTGTCTTCGTTCACATATTTTCAAAACTCTTCTCACCAGATAGTTTCACTCCACGCATGTAGTCAGAATGAAAGATCAGATGTCCAAAGCTCTGTGCTTAAAAACTGTGTGTTCTCTTGGTCCCTGGTTAAATAATATGGGGCTTATTTTCTGGCAGAGTGGTGTCAAGTCTCCTTTGATGTTAGCCAGAACTGGGTGGAGTTTCTTAAGTTCCAGTCAGATACACTCAAGCAAGGCACTGTGCAGCGATGAGTTTGTTTTTAGTCTCTCCCTTTGCCAAAAAGCTTTTGCCTTTTAATAAACCTGAACCCAGTTATAATTGGGAGTGCTTGACATAGAAAAGTCACACATGGCACATTGAGGATCTATATGCAGTTTGTTTATTTCTAACTTAAGTGATGAGTCTAAATTATAAGCATCTTATAGAATAATCAACCTTAGGAATCATTTAACATACCACTCTCATTTTACAGATGAGGGAACTCAGCCCCTGAAGGTGACTCACTGAAAGCTTTTGAGATTAAACTGGTGCCTCAGTGAGGCATAGAAACTTCTGTACCCAGCTTTCTTTTTTGCTTCCTAGCAACAAATCCTTTTAAAGGTAAAACTTTATACAAATAAGAAAGGAATAGTATAAATAGTCAAGAAGAGATAATTTCTTTTTAGTAGGTAGTCCTCATTCACAAGGGTACATTTTTGGATCTTCTGAATATCCAGATTTAAGAATAACATTGCATCATACCCTTTTGTCCATAAATTACATAACTCAACATTTTAAGGCATAATTGAATATTAAGTGACCTTAAATGGTTCTGTAAGTGTGGGATGAAATTCACCCATGAATTCATTAAAATCAATTCTGAAACACTTGCAGAACCAGTTTAACAAACATGTAGAACACTTACCGAATTTATTATACTTGTATATATTTTAGAGTAGAATAACTATAAAATTGAGTCATCTCTTCAATTTATTGAAAACTGGGGCTTTCTGGATAAAAGCCAGAAAGTAGATTGTGTGTGTGTGTGTGTGTGTGTGTGTGTGTGTGTGTGTGTGTGTAAATCATACTTCTATTTATATGTAGTGACAAGAGAGGAATATCTAAACTGTGTTGATACAGATGCTGGGTGGTTGGCTAGATGCACTCAGAGCCAAATGACCTTCCTGCTTTCCAGCTGTCTAATTTTCTTTCTTAGGCTGAATTTAAGCTGCTATTCATATTCCATGAACCGAATGTGAGCTCAGGAAGTGGTTTGGGAGGTTGCGGTGGGGGTGAAGAGGGAAAGATTACAGTGGATAAAAAGCTGCCCTTTGAGAATATGCACTCAGATAAATGAGATTGAAAAGATATTGTTGGTTTTGTCTGTATTTTTACCTGTGTCCTAAACTAAGAAGTTTGAGTGGATTGCATGAAAAAGGTGTCCTAGGTATGTATTATGGAAAAAATAGAGCTGTTGTTAAGGATGGTACAGATGTCCTTTCAAGTGCTCTTTGACCTTTAAACTGTCTAATTATAGACATCCTTTATTATTTTTGATTCATAATAGGTTTCAAATGCTAACTGGTAATGATAGTTATAAAAAAGGGAAAAGCAGTTACTTTTTATGGAACTTATTGACATTAAATTTGTCAGGCTTTTAAAAAGTTCTTTAATGAGTCATTTTTCAGCACTTTTCCAGGGAGGATCTGGAGAAAATCATACTTTACATGTAAAGTAGCCTGGGGGGCATACAGAATAGGAGTGCCCATCCATATTCATGTGCTGTAAATGGGTTAGATGTGTGCTACTGATGACTATGATAGGAACTTGTGTGTGGAGACAAAGTTGAAGATAGAATGACGGTACTCCTTGGTGTGTATTTCTTTTTCCTTAGTAAATTTTGCTGGAGAGAGGTAGACAGTGGTGGACAGTTTTAAAGGACAGCCTTTAAAAATGGCTCGGAATCATAGTAAATTTTTGCTTTTAAAAATTTGGGTTGAGGAAAGACTATGTGTATTAGTTAAGATTCTTTGGTTGCAAGCAATAGATGGACTAAATTAGGGAGAAGAAAGATGGGAAGGTTGCTCCCTTAGACTTGAGAAAGAAGACAGCAGGACAACTGAACAGCAGCCACTTGGCGGGTTTTCCATCCAGGATATAGTTATGAAATACTCCTTTTCCTGGTCATGTGCCCAACTCCACTGGGCTGGCTGTTGGTGAACATGGGGGGAGATAAGAATAAATTTCCAGCAGACAGAAACAGTAGCTATCATACTATGCAGCTAAGGATTTCTTTCGTTCTTTTAAGATTCATTTATTAATGAGAGAGAGAGAGAGAGAGAGAGAGAGCGCGTGCACGTTTGCACTGCTGTGCAAGCAAGGGGGGGGGATGGGTGCAGAGGGAGAGAGAAAATCCCCAGGCTGACCCAATGTGGGGCTCCATCCCAGGACCTTGAGATTACAACCTGAGGCAAAATCAAGAATGGGATGCTCAACTTACTGAGCCATCCAGGCGCCCTTAGGCAGCTAAGGATTTCTATTTGATTTACCTTTGCCTGCTCAAGAAAGCTCTTACGTTCACTTATCTTTGAGTCTCTTGGAGTCTCCATTAAATTAGACCTTTTGAAAGCATGGTACTTGGAACACTTTTTTTTATTTCCCAGTGTGCTGTGTATGTATTGGGAGCTCAATTTATTTCAGGCCCTTTGGCATTTTTGCTGCACTATTTCTGTATTTTCTGGGCCAGTCACCTGCAGTTTTGCCTGTAGTAGATTATGCTTTTTTTTTTTAAGATTTTATTTATTTGAGAGAGAGAATGAGAGAGAGAGAGAGAGAGCGCACATGAGGGGGGGAGGGGCAGAGGGAGAAGCAGACTCCCCGTCGAGCAGGGAGCCCGATGTGGGACTCGATCCTGGGACTCCAGGATCATGACCCGAGCCGAAGGCAGTCACTTAACCAACTGAGCCACGCAGGCACCCCTATACTTCTTAACTTCAGGTTATGTTTAAAAATAGAGAGCCTGATGTTCTGAAAAGATGGTGACGTACATGACCACACGGGCTGCCACCCCTAGCTAATCAGGGAACATGTCTGTATTTTTCATGCCACCAGGGCTAGGTATAGTTTGGTCAACGGAGCTATCCACAAGAAATTCATGAAGAAGCAGTATTTAACATCAACAAAATAAATCTTTTGTCAGGAGAGGTGACTTCCTGCAATGTAACCTTTTTTTTTAATGGGAATATAATGTAATCGGTATAGTCTTTTTTTTTTTTAAGATTTTATTTATATATTTGACAGAGAGATACAGCGAGAGAGGGAACACAAGCAGGGGGAGAGTGGGAGAGGGAGACGCAGGCTTCCCATGGAGCAGGGAGCCCGATGCGGAACTCGATCCCAAGACCCTGGGATCATGACCTGAGCCGAAGGCAGATAGATGCTTCACCGACTAAGCCACCCAGGCGCCCCTCCTTTTGTATATTCTTTTAAGAATTATTCTGGGACATGATTTGGAAACGTAGATAGATGAGATAGTTGAAAAGTTTATAAGACTTGAAATCAAAAGACCTGGGCGCCTGGGTGGCTCAGTTGGTTAAGCGACTGCCTTCGGCTCAGGTCATGATCCTGGAGTCCCGGGATCGAGTCCCGCATCGGGCTCCCTGCTCAGCGGGGAGTCTGCTTCTCCCTCTGACCCTCTTCCCTCTCGTGCTCTCTATCTCTCATTCTCTCTCTCTCTCTAATAAATAAATAAATTCTTAAAAAATCAAAAGACCTGATTTGAGTCTTACTGGCTGTAACTTTGGATAAATTGATTTTTTTTATACTTTTAAATTTTTTTATTAATGAAAAGGACGAAATGGCTCTTGCTCTGTCTACTTCCGAGAGATGTGAGAGAGTGTTTACTTCGGGTAAGACTGTTAACTCAGCTTTCATTTCTAATCTGTGAAATGAGGGAACCTCTTCGAGCTCTCAAGTTTTAGATTTTATTTCTTTTTTTGTTTAGAACACCTGAGAAGAGTTTCTAGGGATGTGTTTCCCTTTGCACAGTGCTCATCTTATGCAACTTTTTCCCCCCTTAACCAGGCATTTGCAGTGGTGCAAAATGGCTGACCTCAGTCTTGCAGATGCATTAACAGAGCCACCTCCAGAAATTGAGGAAGAGATAAAACGGGACTTTATTGCCACGCTGGAGGCAGAGGCCTTTGATGATGTCGTGGGAGAAACTGTTGGAAAAACAGACTATATTCCTCTCCTGGATGTTGATGAGAAAACCGGGAATTTGGAGTCAAAGAAGAAACCATGCTCAGATACTAGCCAGGTTGAAGGTAAGTGGTTAAGCCAAGCTACTGAGAAAGCAGATTAGGGATTATGCTTTGGGTCATAATCTTAGAAACTTTGAGGAAACTGAACTGAGTTTTTTTAGTATAGGTTGATCACTTTCTCTTTATCTAAATTTCTGTTAGAAACCAAAGATGTAGGTTCATTCATTACCCTTTAGTTGAGTGTGTGTTCATGAAACTGTAGATTACTTTTAATCTAAAGGTTTCTTCTGTAAAGTCTCAACTACTGTATAATCTGCCTAATTTCCTAGATTAACTGTCTGCTGTGCCTTTACTTGGAGGAAAGTAGCTTTGTAGAAAGTCAGATATATAAAATTCTGTGTTTACATCAAGACTGAATTTGGAATGGAACCAGATACCACTTGTTGTCTTTAGGAGTAATTGCAGGTCAGGATTAAACCATGGATTAAATCTTTTTTTTTTTTAATTTTATTTTATTATGTTACTCACCATATATTACATCATTAGTTTTTTTTTTAAGATTTTATTCATTTATTTGACAGAATTGATGGAGATAAAGTTGTACTATTACCGGGTTCTTTTAATATCAGTAGGATCTGTTTTATGCCCCCTCTTTCATTCATTATATTGGTAATTTGTGTCCTCTCTTTTTTCTTGATGAGTCTGGGTAGAGTTTTATTGATTATTGATGTTTTTAAAGATCCAGCTTTTGGTTTCACAGATTTTTTTTCCCCCTATTTTTCTGCTTTCAATTTCTGCTCATATCTTTTAATATTTCCTTCCTTCTGCTTGCTTTGGGTTGATTTGGTCATTTTCTGTTTTTTGTTAAGGTGGCAGTTTAGATCATTGATTTGAAACATTTCTTCTTTTCATAATTGATACAAAATACTGTATTAGTCTAAGGTAACTGGAAATTTGTCCCTTTTGTCTGCCTTCACCCATTTTGCCAACCCTCCACCTCCCACCGTTGGCAACCATTTAAAATGTTACAAATTTCCCTCTAATCATGGTTTTATATGTGTCCCATAGATTTTGGTGTGTTATGTTTATAATTCTAATTCAGTTCAAAATATTTTCTAATTTCCCTTCTGAATTCCTTTTGAGCCATGGGTTATTGAGAAATGTGTTAATTTCTCAATATTTGGAGATTTTCCAGATACCTTACTATAACTGATTTTTAGTTTAATTCTTTTGTGGTCAGAAGACATCCTTCGAAATTTCAGTTCATTTCAGCTTGTCATGGTTTATTGTATGGTCCAGAATATGGCCTGTCATGGTCAGTGTTCTGTGAGCACTTGAAATAATATGATGCTGTTACTGTGTGGAGTACTCTTTTTATGTCAATTGAGTCTACTTGGTTGACAATGTTGTTAAGGTTTGCTGTATCCTTACTGACTTTGTATCTACTTGTAATGATTTCTGAGAGGGAGAGATGTTGAGGTCTCCACAGAATTTTGTTGATTTGTCTTTCTCCTTTCTGTTCCACCAATTTTTATTTCATGTATTTTGAAGATCTGTAGTTGACATACAGGGTTATGTTAGTTTCAGGTGCACAATATGGTGATTCAGCACTTCCATATATTACTCAGTGCCCATCAAGATAAGTGTGCTCTTAATCCCCTTCACCCATGATTGTTACATCTTCTCCATGAATTGACCCTCTTATCGTTATGTAGTGTCTTCATTATTTTTGGTAATATTGTTTGTTCTGAAGTCTCGATTTTGTCCTACTAATATAGCTACTGGAGCTTCCTTTTGTTTAGTGTTGACACGGTATTACCTGTCTGTATCCTTTTACTTTCAGTGCATTTCTTTATTAATATTTAATAAAAGTGGGTTTCTTGTAGACAGAATATAGATGGGTCTTGCTTTTGTGTCCAGTCTGAAGATCTGTCTTTTCATTGGTATTTTAGACTGTATTTAATGTGATTATTGATATGGTTGGATTTAAATCTGTCATTTTGCTAGTTGCTTTCTATTTCTTCCTTCTGTTCTTTATTCTGTTTTTCTTTCTGTAAAAAAAAAACAAATATTGCATTAATTCAATATTTTTTATGATTTTGTTTTTAACTTCAGTATTGGCTTATTATGTATATTTGCTTTATATTTGGGGTGCCTGGGTGGCTCAGTCAGTTGGGCATCTGACTCTTGATTTCCCCTTGGATCATGATCGCAGTGTCTTGGGATCAGGCCCACGTGGGGCTCTGCACTTGGCATGGAGTCTGCTTGGGATTCTCTCCCCCGCCTCCCCTTGCCCCTCCCCTTGCTCCCCTTGCTCAACCTTGGCGCTCTCTCTAAATAAATGAATGAATAAAGTCTTTAAATTAAAATTGTTTTTTTTTTTTAAGATTTTATTTATTTATTTGAGAGGGAGAGACAGCGAGAGAGGGCACACAAGCAGGGGGAGTAGGAGAGGGAGAAGCAGGCTTCCCCGCAGAGCAGGGAGCCCGATGCGGGGCTCGATCCCGGGCTCGATCCCGGGACTCTGGGATCATGACCTGAGCCGAAGGCAGATGCTTAACGACGACTGAGCCACCCAGGCGCCGTATTTGACCTACTGTTTATAGTGTAATCCCTTCCAGCTTGCCGTCCAGTAATATTGTACCACTTCATGTATAGTGTAAGATTCCATGCAAAACAGTAAATGTCCAATTCCTCTTGCATTTTTTGTTTTACTGTCATACACCTAATTTTACATATGTTAATAACCTACATTGTTACTCTTTTTTTTAGATTGTCAATTATCTTTCAGATTAAAATTTTGGGAAATAACCTTTTATAATTATTCTAATTTTGACCATCTTGGGCACTCTTTATTTCTTTGTATAGATCCAGATTTCTGTCTAGTACCATACTTCTAATGCCTGAAAGAGTTCTTTTAAGATTTCTTTTTTGGGGGGGGGGATTTTTCTTTTCTTTTTTAATTAATTAATTTTATTTTATTTTTTTAAAGATTCTATTTATTTGACAGAGAGAGAGACAGCGAGAGAGGGAACACAAGCAGGGGGAGTGGGAGAGGGAGAAGCAGGCTTCCTGCCGAGCAGGGAGCCCGATGCGGGGCTCGATCCCAGGACCCTGAGATCATGACCTGAGCCGAAGGCAGTCGCTTAACCAACTGAGCCACCCAGGCATCCCTTCTTTTTTAATTTAATTTCATTTTATTATGTTATGTTAGTCACCATACAGTACATTATTAGGTTTTGATGTAGTGTTCCATGATTCATTGTTACTTTTAACATTTCTTACAGCACAGGTCTTTTAGCAATGCATTATTTCAGCTTTGGTTTATGAAAAACAAGCATTCAGTTTTGGAAGATACCTCTCCAAAGTGTATATTCTTTGTGACTTTTTTCTTTCATTTAGGAAAATTAGTCTTCCCACTTGGATAGTTGGTGATGAGAAGTCTGTTATAATCTTTTTTTTTTAAAGATTTTATTTAATTATTTGAGAGAGAGAGTGAGCGAGCATGAACAGGGTGAGGGGCAGAGGGAGAAGCAGACTCCCTGCTGAGCAGGGAGCCTGACGTGGGCTCGATCCCAGGACCCCAAGATCATGAACTGAGCTGAAGGCAGACGCTCAGCTGACTGAGCCACCCAGGTGCCCCAAGTCTGTTATAATCTTGATCTTTGTTCCTTTTTGCCCCTCTGGCTGCCTTTAGAATTTTATCTTTATCTTTGGTTTTTGGCAGTTGGAATATGTTGTGTTTAGGTTGTATCTTGGTATTTGTCCTGCTTGGGGTTCTCTGAGCTTGATCTGAGCTTTGATGTGGTTCGTGAAGTTTGGAAGTTTTTGGATTGTTATCTTTTAAAATTGTTTCTTTGCCTTACTCTTTATCTTTTCTCCTGGGATTCCAGTGACATTTTTATTAGATTTTGGGTATTGCTTCACAGCTCCTGGATGCTTCCCCCTGCCTTTGTTTTCTGTTTCATTTGGGTATTTTCTTTTGACCTATTTTCAAGTTCTCTGATTCCCCCCCACCTTTGCCCCCCAGCTTTCATTGAATCTAATGTGGAGCCCTCTGCACTCTTTAGTAGCTTCTCTGGTTTTAATCTCTAGCATTTCTATTGGACTCTTTCTTATAGTCTCTTCTGGCTCTCTGCTGAAGTTCCCCATCTGTTCGTGCATATTTTGATCTTTGCCACTATAGACTTTAACAATATTCATAATTATTTTAAGTCTCTTGTCTGCTAAATTTGAACATCTGGGTCATTTCTCAGTCTGATTGTTTTGTCTCTTGACAGTGGTTGTTTTTTGGGGGGCACTTTTTATGTGTCTCTTAATTTTTGAGTGAATGCTGGACTTCACAGGTAAAACAGTAGTGACTGAGATTAAAAAAAAAATTTATGCCTGGAAGTAGGCATGTCTTTTCTTTCACTAGGTAGTTAATATCAAGGGTTGAGTCTGTTTAGGCTAGGGCAGAGTTAGGTTTGAGTTTCGTTGTTACTATGATTGTCTTCAGTGCAGTACTGGCTTCAAATTCCTCTATTCCTTGTGCTTAGAGCCAGGAGTGCGGTGCTGAAAGGTTTCTCTCGATGTTCTCACTCTTAGCTTTTGGTCTCCCTGTGCACCTGTTCCCTTGAAGGGTGTTTGTCCATGTGCTAGCCCCTCCCTTATCAGAAAGGGCTAGCCTGGAAGTAGACAGGAGTTTGTCATCTTTGGTTTTGGGTCCTGGCTTAGGCTTAATCCTGTGTGCATGTTGAGTCTTTCTCAGTAATATCCCTCTTACAGTGGGAGGGTCTTCTAATGGTATCCTGCAGGATCCTGGGTAAGACTTACTGCTCCTCCCCTAGGGTAAGAGGATATTTTCTTCACTCTTTCCCCAGCTGCAGTGGGTCTTTACCCAGGACCTGGGGTTGACAGGGTTTGGCGCTCCACCCCCCCCCCCCGCCCCACCCAGCAGCTCAGCTTTTGTTTGTGTAGAATAGAAGGGTGGCGTGGGCTGGGGAGGTCAGGGCTGCACACCTTTCCTCTAGTGGTGGCTTTCTCCCAAGTCTGCAGAAGGACACTTTCCCACTCTGCTTGCGGTCTTATGAGCATCTGGTAAATATCTGTATAGGCAGACCTGCAAGTGGTGTGAACTCCCCTTGCGTCTGTGGATGCCAGGGACCCTATACTCTCAGGCAACCCTTCACTTAGCCTTCAGCCTATCATTAAACTTTTTAGTTGAATTCTTCTTACCTGCTGGTGTTACACCGCACATCTCTCCCTCACATGCTCTGACATAGGACAGCCAGTGCTTATCTCCCTGTCTTCTGGAGGGCCATGTCTTGCTTTGGATTTCATTTTCTGTTTTCCTTTAGCAATGCTTCAACCACCTGGGACTCAGCTTAGGTGGGTGAGGATAATGATGTGGCAGCAGTAGATTTTCTTACGCTTCATCTTGGGTGACTTGTGTACCATTAACTTAACCCCAGAAGAGGAAAGTTTTTTAAGAAACTATTTTGCTTATAAAAATTATTACATTTTCCCTAATATTTTTAGTATGTGAATAACCTGTAGTTAAGTACTATAATTAAAAGTTCATTAATTCAGGGAGACTACTCTAGAAATTGATAACAGTGATTACTGCAGAAGAAGTAGCTGGCTGGAGTGTAGGGATGGGAGGGAGCCTTAGTTTTAGTTTATGCCTTTGGACCAGTTGGGTGTTGTATACGTGCATTTACTTATTAACCTGTTCAAAAAGAATAATATAATTTATAATTACAGGAGAACTAAATTACAAGTTTCTAATTTTTTTCATACGACCTTGTTTGTAGAAGGTTTGGTTAAGAATAAGTGGGAGAGGGGCTCCTGGGTGGCTCAGTCATTAAGCGTCTGCCTTCGGCTCAGGTCGTGATCCCAGGGTCCTGGGATCGAGCCCCGCATCGGGCTCCCTGCTCCGCGGGAAGCCTGCCTCTCCCTCTCCCACTCTCCCTGCTTGTGTTCCCTCTCCCACTGTGTCTCTGTCAAAAAATAAATAAAATCTTAAAAAAAACAATAAGTGGGATTAGGAGAGGTGACTGGAGACATTGAGGAAGAAAGGAAAATAATTTCTTAATTTGGTCTTGCAGAGATCTAGGGCAGTGAGTACACTCTCAGTGAATGGGGGCTTCTCTACTGTGAGTCTGATTTTTATAGATTATCAGATTGATGGATTTTGCCCAAAGGATAGGTTTCGTGTTTGTGTTTTGCTTGGAGAACGTTCTAAGTAGATCTTTTTTCTTCTGAATACCTCTTCAGAAGTGATGGAAGGGCCCTAGACTTCATTATTTCATGTTTAAACTTCATTACTTCATTATTTCATGTACATCCAACTTTAAGTTTGATTTTGTTATTGGATGAGATTCAGTAAATTATCACTGGAGCTCTGGATGTGATTTTGCAGCAGGCTCAGGCAGGCCAGCCAGAGGAAATTGATCAACCACTTTCTTGCATCTAGGATAGAAAGGGCAGTTGAATGGGTTACATGTAAAGAACTTTTTGGATAGTGGTGTTTCTATTTCTTTTAATTCTCACATGCCCACTCTAATTGCCCTCAACTTAAAAAGAGGTGTAAGCAAGCAGGCTGCCTTTATGATACTTAACACAGAGTAGGAAGAGTTGCTCCCCACTCCCCACCACGAACAGTTCCTGCCCCAGACCTGGAAACAGTGTTATTTTTCAAGCCTTGTTACTACTGGATTTGTCATTGTTTTTAGGTCTTTTTTGTGGATACGTATACTCTTTTCCATTTTACCCCATTCAGTTTTGTTTCCATGAGTATTTTTATTTTCTTATTGCCCCCATAAAACGTCTAAATAGCCAAACACCTTGAAATAAAACTGGTATCATATTACTTCTAAAATGCCTGTCACCTTGGGAAACAGTTCTCAAAATACTTCTTCGGATATATGTATTGATTTTTTTTCTTCTTTGGAGATGTTATCTAGATCAGCTCTATGTGGCTCTCTTTTCTAGGCCAGGGAAACAAAAGACAGCTTTCTCATATATGAATAACAGAACAATCATACTTTTGTGACTTATTCAAAACATTGTTGTAGATGTTTGAATGAGCATCAGCACATTGTTGATGCTTAGACACAAATAATTGGCAAATTTGTGAACAAGTCACTTAATTTTTCTGAACTCTGTGCTTAGATAGTTCTGCTTGTGGGAGTGAGAGAATATCTTCTCCCCAGCATTCCAGGAGGTTTTCACGGCTAAGAACTTGTTTCTATTAAATTTATTTTTAAAGATTTTATTTATTTATCCAAGAGAGAAAGAGAATGAGAGAGAGAGAGAGTGGGGAGGGCGAGGGGTAGAGGGAGAAGCTAACTCCTTGCTGAGCAAGGAGCCGGATGTGGGACTCCATCCCAGGACCCGGGATCACAATCCGAGCCGAAGGCAGACGCTTAACCACTGAGCCACCCAGGTGCCCTCTATTAAATGTTTTTTTTTTTTAAGATTTTATTTATTTATTTGAGAGAGAGAGAATGAGAGACAGAGAGCACGAGAGGGAAGAGGGTCAGAGGGAGAAGCAGGACTCCCTGCTGAGCAGGGAGTCCAATGCGGGACTTGATCCCGGGACTCCAGGATCATGACCTGAGCCGAAGGCAGTCGCTTAACCAACTGAGCCACCCAGGCGCCCTATTAAATGTTTTAACATAGGACAGTGGTTCTCCAAGTGTGGTCCTTGGACCAGAAGTATCCTATCACTTGGGCCCACATGGAATCAGAAACTCTGGGTATGTCTGTGTTTTAACAAGCCCTTGCAGGTGACTTTCAGGCACCCAAGATGAGAAACATTGATCAGGAGAAAGGGCCAAAGTAAGTCCCAGAAAGGATGATAGCTAGGTAACTGCCGAGGGAGTTCTTGTCAGCGGCTGGGCCTTCTGTCACAGAGCATCGCAGCCAACTTTATTGGCCACCAGAGGGCGGTGTTGGAACACGCCTGACTTTTTGCTCTAGACGGTGCCCTTGCACTGCGATCATGCTGAATCCCCCCATTTTGCCCCAGGTGACTAACTGTGGCAGTCTTCCTCACAGCACACATGCCCTCTCAGCTTCTTGCTACTAACCTTAGCCAAATTGGTTTGCCAGCTATCGGACTCTGAAGTCACTTGAGAGAGGAGATTTAACAAAACAATAAATTTGAATATCTTTATTTTTCAGCATGTGATTAGTTTAAAAAACTTGTGTTGTTTTCAGTGCTGTAGGTGTTTAGATGAGAAAGTTTTCATTTCATGAAATGGGTGTCCCTCTGGGGGAATCAGAGAAAGAAAGAGAGTGTAACATCTTTTGAATTAGGACTTACCCGCTAACGTACAGTGACCTTCTTTCCTACTCTACAACCTAATTGTTGGGGCACCTGGATTGTGCAGTTGGTTGAGTGTCTGACTCTTGGTTTCAGCTCAGGTCATGATCTCAGGGTGGTGGGGTCAGGCTCCATTCTCAGCTCAGAGCCTACTCGAGACTCTCTCCCCCTCTGCCCCTCCCGCTCTTTTTTTTTTTCTTTATCTCTCTAAAATAAATAAATCTTTAAATAAATAAAAATAAAAAATAAAACCTATTGTTTTTATGTTATAATGTTCTTTGTTTTGGGTTGTTTGTTTTGATTCTTCTCTCCTGGGCTTGGATTTTTTTTTTTTTTTTTTAAGACTGTTAGGTGTTATATGTATGGTAGTATCTGAGTCTCTCTTATTTTCTTCTGACCAAGGATCCTTGTTTGGCTTTTATTTTATTCTGGTGAGTTGCTTATTTCTTAGACTCACAGTTATTACGTAGTATACTGATGTCACTTAAGCTAGATTAAAATAATTTCATTGTTCTCTCAAGGTTACTTTAAAGTTTAGTGGTTAATCTGTAGTCTCCAGTTTGATCAATCTAGAGCTGATCTATCTGTAGTTAATAACAATGAGAAGAATAATAGTTGTTAACGTTTACTTAACACTCTACAGTTGGCACAGTACCGCCTCCAGTATTATTAGTCCTCGTGATAACCATGGGGGTTAGATATGATCCCATTTTCCAGGGGAGGCTATTAAGGATTAGAAAGCACAGGGAGTTGGATTTGATCATTTGGTTAATAGTGACAGACCACAATTGCACCCAGATCTCCTGATTTTAAACCCGGTGTTCTTTCAGTGAAACCATACCGTCTTCATGGATGCACACTTTCTGCTTAATTCAGTCTTACAGATGCTATTTTTCAAAACTAAAGATTCACTTATTTAACTCAAGGCGCAATTATTAGACATGTAAGTGCTGTCTTCAGGAAATACAAATGCGAGTCTTACTTCATCTGTATGAAGAACTTGAGCTTTGAACCTGAGCATTGTAAAGTTTTCCACTTTCTCAGACAACTCTTTTCACATCTTTCTGTTCCAACCTCCAGCACTTAACTCTCCTGTTCATATTCTCAGCCAAAGACTTCTATAATTATAGCAAAGAATCAATAGACTCAGTCAGAAGAGAACTTCTGTACAGTCCCCCCCGCTGTATCCCCTCCTAACCTGCCGCCCCTGTGCCCTTTGCTCTTACTGCCGGTGTTCGGGCGAGCTGTGCTCTCAACTCAGGGCCCTGCTACAAGCAGTTGTCTCTTCTGTCTCCTGCACCAGCAGTTCCTCTCATTCATCAGCATCAAACATGCCATAATTTTTCCCTTCAATAAGAAAATCCTGTCTCAACCAGCTGCCCATCTCATTTACTTCTTCTTTTTCTTGCTCCTTGGAAAAAGGTGGATCTAGGACATGTCTGGTTCTGCCTGGAGCCCCCTCCCATCCTGTAGTCACCCCTGCCATACCACCCAAACTGCTGCTTTCACAGCGCTAATGAGGAATCCTGGATGGCCGCAAGGGTTTTAGCACGAGCAACTGAAAGGAAGGAATTGCCATCAATTTGAGATTGGGAAGGCTCTAGAAAGAGTAGATTTTGAGGGGAATGTAAGAAATTGAGGGAATTGGTGGGAGTTGTCAAGTGTGAGTTACATGACAGCAGAGAAGATCTTCAAGTGGAGAAGAGCAGTGGGCAGCTAGATAAGAGCCTGGAGTTCAGAGGAGAGTTCTGGGCTAGAGATACCAGTCTGGAGGTTGATGATATTTAAAGCTTTGGCTAGAGGTAGTAGTGGTAAAGCATGTCATTTTCAGAATGTTTTAGTTTTGCCATATAAAAATAAGTTACACCACTCTGTTCAGTGTATCCAAATGCTTCAAAATATATAGCATTTTGATTCTCATCATCATCTATTTTAAAAATGCATGAGCAAGCTGTTCTTTATCATTGGAAATGTAAATCCTTCTTTTGATTCCTTGAACTCTTATTTTTCCTCTGTGTCTCTCATAGACGTTTATCTTGGTATAATACATTTTATACTTGAAAGGTTTTTCTTGATTGTTTTTTTTTAAACAAAATATGTATATAAGCTTAAATTTTAATTTAAAAAAGTTCCTGTAGGGGCGCCTGGGTGGCTCAGTCAGTTAAGCGTGTACCTTCAGCCTAAGTCATGGTCCGAGGGTCCTGGAATCGAGTCCCACATCGGGCTCCCTGCTCAGCGGGAAGCCTGCTTCTCTTTCTCCCTCTGCCTGCCGCTCTGTCTACTGTGCTCTCTATCTCTCTGTCAAATAAAATAAAATTTTAAAAAATCTTACAAAAAAAAAGTTCCTGTAATCATAGTTTTTAAGTATTAATTTGGTCCAGAAGAAAAATTATTATCACAGTTACTAGTAGTATACAACTGATCACATATATTACAATTTTTGATAAATCATAACTAACCATAAAAGTTGAATTTGATTGGAAATGTTTTTCTTTTTTTTTAAACTTCAATTTATTTATTTATTTATTTATTTTTTAAGATTTTATTTATTTGACACAGAGAGAGAGAGACACAGCGAGAGAGGGAACACAAGCAGGGGGAGTGGGAGAGGGAGAAGCAGGCTTCCCGCTGAGCAGGGAGTCCAATGCGGGGAAATGTTTTTCTTAATGATGGGGATTTATATTTTTCTCAGATCATGAATCTGTGGGTCATTATTTTTTGCTGGGATGAGAGAGAATTTAGCAATTTCTGTTGCTATTTGTTTAAAAAAGATTTATTTATTTTAGAGAGTGTGCATGCAAACTCTCTAAAGGGGAGGGGAGGGGGCAGAGGGAGACAGAATCTCACGATGACTCTCTCTGAGTGCGGAGCCTGACATGGGGTTCAAACCCAAGACCCTGAGAGCATGACCTGAGCTCATGACCTGAGCTGAAATCAAGAGTTGGATGCTCAACTGACTGAGCCACCCAGGCGCCCCTATTCCTATTGTTTTGATAGACATACTAGCTGGAAAACTTTAATCACGTAGCTAAGTATGTGGGAATGGAAGTCTTATTATGGCAATATCCTCTGTTCTTTGAGTTAGATGTTAAGAATTCCATAAGTCAGTATCATTAGAAATTACTTTCAGTTAGAAATTATTTTCAGCGCGTCCTATCAGAAGGCAACTACGTTATGACCTCTTTTAATTTTGATGAAAGCAAAGAATTGGAAACTATTTAATTTGCAAGAGGATTTGTTACTCGGTGATTAGATAATGCACTTTGTTCAGGGGCTTGCTTTTGTTTTCATGAATCTGGGATGTTTTCTTTCATCCTTCTGAGGGAAATGAGGTAGTTTTTTTTTTTTTTTTTAAAGTCTCCTATTTTCTGTATCAACATTGTTTCCCTGAGTGATATTTATTCTTTTTGAATGTGATGCCTTACTTTTTTTGGGAATAGTGTTCCTCCATTATTTGGCAGTACTATCTGAGATTCTCCCACCTGCCTCTTACAGGGATATAACCGTGCTGCCAGGTGGGGTGTGAGGGCTCCCCATTCCATCTGGGGGTCAGCACAAGGCAGACTTGTGCCGTGAGGGAAGGAAAGTGTGGGGGTAATGGGGACTGGCTTGATAGCTTTTAATGGAGTCCTCATCATTCCTGCTGTTTGTAAGCATAGAGGACTTTGCAGTCCTGCTTTCCTGTGCCTTTGGGCTGTGGGTTTTTTTCGGTGTGATCCCATTTGCTTTCATTTTCTTGGATATTCCTTGTAATTTCTGGGACTTCTTTTAAACCATCTTTCCTGCTTTTTTTTTTTTTTTTTTTTAAGATTTTATTTATTTACTTAGAGCGAGTGAGAGGAACAAGCTGACTCCACGCTGAGTGCGGAGCCCGACTTGGGGCTCATTCCCACCACCCATGACCTGAGCCAAAACTAAGAGTCAGATGCTTAACTGACTGAGCCACCCAGATGCCATTACTATTTTTATTAAGGAAGCTCTACACCAAATGTGGGGCTTGAACTCATGACTGAGTCACATGCTTTACCAACTGAGCCAGTCAGTCATCCCTACTCTTAAATTCTTTAAGGTGCTCAATTAAAATAGGACTTTATGTCTGTGAAAGTCTTCCTTTTTATCCCTATCTCTGGTTCCTCATCAGTGGCATTTGGTATATATTCTTTCATTTCTTCCCCCTGATTATTTGTATGTGCGTGCGTTGTGTTTGTGTGTTTTATAATGCTATTATGCCATATTTGCTTTTATTTTTTTCTTAATGTGTCCTGGCCATCTTCCCATTTCAGTATATGAAAAGCTACCTAATTTCTTTTAAAAGTGCATATTATATCACAATTTAGCGAATCTTTCGGTGGGCATTTGTTACTTTTTAAACAATGCCACAATAAACATCTCATTAACATTCATTTTTGTGTACTTTTATGTCTTTCTCTGAACTACATACCTAAAATGGATTGTCAAGTTAAGCATTTCAAAATTTGATAGACTGCCAAATTGTCTCATAAAAAGGATGTTCCAATTTATATTCCTCCAGTGGTATATAAGATTACCTGTTTTCTTACACTGTTGCCAACAGTGGCTATTATTAAATATTAAAGAGATTTTATCACTCTTATGACCAGAAGTTGGTATTTTTTGTAATTTGCATTTTCCTGTAATCTGCATTTTATTTTCTTACAATCTGCATTTTAAAATGAGGCAGATTTTTTAAAATATGTATTCTTTCTTGAGCTAGGAAGAATAAATTTTATAAGCTTATTTTGTGGGAGTAAAAGTAAATTTATGCCAAACATGTTCTATCCCATATTTGGCATAAATATGGGATAGAACGTTTAGTATCTCTTCGGTAAGTAAAACACAATACATGAAGCCCTAGTCTGGTGCCTTGTGCTAGTGGGTATTTAATAAAAGTCTATTCTCTTTCAGTCCTTTATTCCTTTTTCTTCCAGTTAGTAGTCTCCTTTCAGTCTGCCTTGTTCTTTAGGTTGTTCTCTGTAGTTGTTCCTCTGTTATCTGAGATAACAGAATGAAAGACTTTTCCGTGAGTTTATATGAAAGATTTCTGCCTTGGATTTGTGGGAGTCAGAAGGTTAGGTAGTGTAGTTTCTTGTCTTTCAAAGTAAAACCTTGCATTTTATATTTTTGTAGCATACATTCTAGATTTTTACTTGTCTTATGAAAAATATCTCTGAGGTTCTTGAGAGTGGCTCATGGGAAACTCTTGGGTTGGCAAGTTGATGGCAGAGCTAGACCGGTTGCTGAAATTTTATAGTCAAAGCCTTTAAGAAAAGGTTGTACATCCTTATATTGATCTATGTAGTCAGTGCAGTTTCATTCAGGATATAGAAGAGCAAGAGAACTAGAACAACCAAAACAGTTTTGGAAAACACCCAATTTAGAGGACTCACATGACCTCTTTTAAAGACTGTACAAATTCAGTAATCAAGATGGCATAGTGCTGGAAAAATGAAGAGATTTATAGGCTGGTGGAATAGAAGAGAGAGAGTCCAGAAATAGATCCACACATAGTATGGTCAGTCGATTTTTCAACAAAGGTGCAAAGGCAGTTAAGTGGAATAAGTATAGTTTTTCAACAAATGATACAGGAATGATCAGATGTCCGTATGCAAAAATATGAATCTAGACCCATATTTTATACCATATACAGAATTAATCATGTATCGTGGGCCTCAAAATGAAACCTAAATTTGAAAACTATGAGTTCTAGAGGAAAATGTAGGAGAGAGTCCTGTGACCTTGGGTTAGACAAAGATTTCTTCTTCTTCTTCTTCTTTTTTTTAAGTTTTAAAATTTTTAAGTAGGCTCCATGCTCAGCACAGAGCAAACGTGGGGCTCAAACTCACAACCCTGAGATCAAGACCTGAGCAGAAATCAAGAGTCATCACACAACTGACTGCGCCACCCAGGCGCCCTTAGACAAAGATTCCTTAGATACTTCACTGAAAACATAAGAAAGCATGAGGGAAAAGTGAAAAATTAGCGTTCATCGAAATTTAAACTTTTGCTCTGCAAAAGACACAGTTAAGAGAATGAAAATGCAAGTCATAGGTTGGGAGAAAATATTTGCAGAATTCATCTGATAAAAGGGTTGGTATTGAGAATATATAAGGAATCCTCAAAATTCAATAATAAGAAAACAAAGAGCCCAAATAAAAATGATAAAAAAAATTTGACCATTTGGTTCACTAAAGGAAGGGATGGCAAATGAATAAACACATGCAAAGATGCTCAACATCTTTAGTCATTAGGGAATGAGACACAACTATATTAGAATAACTAAGATTAAAAGAAAACAAAAACAGTTCTCTGCTCCCAGAAATGATATTGGTGACCATGTAATTCTCTCCCTCAGGAGCAGCAAGGATGATGCCCTGGACTTTTTATGTGGGAATTGTTTTAATGGCCCTTGTAGCATTGGATTTGAATCACAGATAACAAAACCTGTGGTGCTTCATAACGATTTTGGAATGGAGTATAATGGTGATCTTTGACAGTTTACAGAACAGAAAAGATTTCAGCTTGCTTATTAGGAAGGGTTCTTCTGTAGTGTTTGGGTATCGTAAAATTGAATGACTCAGTTCTGTTCTGTTTCTTGGTTTCCTTTTATTGGATCTTTACATTTTGGACAGATTTTTATCTGCTTTAAGCTCATGCTGTGAAGAGTGACAAAAGTCTACCTGGTTAGATAGCTTTGAATCTGTTTTTCATATTGCTGTCTCTCACTGTGGGTAATTACTCTTTGTGGTTATTGCAGGAACTCCATCCAAACCAACAGGTCTAGCCAACGGTGATCACGGAATAGAAGGGAATGATACTACGGGTAAGTGGTTCCCAGGATTCCCCAAATGTGGGGCTGAAACAGTCACAGTAAACACCTTGATGAGCTCCTTTGAGGAAGATTCTTAGTGAATCACATGAGCTATTTCTAAGGGTATTGTTGTTCTTGTTGGTGTATTCAAGTCCAGGGCCCTCTGCCACATAACATGTCCAGCAATGGAAAGAGTGAATTTCCTTTGATGTTTCTTGAGTTATTTGTTGTAATTATACCACACGAGAGCTGGATCAATCTTAAAAATATGCTTATAGATGCAGACTAACCATCATCAAAATATGTTACATTGGAGGCATTTGGCCACTACAGCTCTTTATACAGCCTCTTCTCCACTGCACTTAGCTTGCTTTCTGCGGCTCAATGTTAGGAAACCCGTGAGCCGCAAATTAGAAGTTCTTCCCTTTTGATTTTGCCCTCAGTCTTTTTCTTAGTCTTTTTCCCCTGTTAACTGACCCCCGGTGTATTTGTATTGAGCAGAATTCTTGAAGCAGTAGTGGGGTCCACAGGGATGTACTCTGCAGATCTTCTCTTAGGTAGCTGATAAGGAGAGTCAGCTTGTATTTCTGTAAACAACTGCACTTATTTTGCATCGTGATCAGGCTGACACTGTTGACCCAAATGAATAGACGTTTAATGGTCAAGTGAACTGTTCTTTGCAACAGACCATGCTCTTAACTGGGGCATCGCATTTGATTCACATTACTGCACTGGAGGCAAGCACTAGACACGGATTGTGTCTGTGTTTCTCTTGTATGCCTACCTCAGCCTGGAGAAGATTCTCCTTGAGCCACCATATGATTTCTCGGTTTTTAAGGCTTCCTTCTGTTAGCAACAGCAATTATTCCAGGATTTATTCTTTATTCTGTGACCTTTGGAAATGTTGTATATATCTTTGTACCTCAGATTTATTGATGGCTGGTTTCCATTTGTTGTGAATGTTAGTTTTGCCCAGTGACTTTAACATCCTTATTAGCGGCTCATAACTTAGAAACTCTTTACTTGAAGGTAAAAACATCCAGAAGTGCCACCTTATCTTCCAGTTTTGTGAACTGATTTTTTTTTTATTTTTTTGATAATCTTTGTTGTATTATTGACTGTTTCTGTGCCTGCTTTGAAAGCAAAGTCATCTATGTAGTATAGTTTTAAGGAAACATTTATGGCAATATCCCTGTGATTAAAGAAGCTTGAACATGAACTTTTTAAAAAAATGAGTAAGTTCAGCTTTCTTTAATAAGGAGGCAGTGCCAGGGAAAAGAAAGGCTTGGAGGGGATTGACTTGGTTAGCCAGTTGAAAGAGTGGGTGCCATTTTCATCCAGAAAGGAAGCAGCTGTCAAAACTAGAGAGAGTTCTCCAGCAAGATGTCAGTTGTGACCAGAAGAGACTTTGTGTAGCAATTGCTTCCCATTGCCAATTCTTAATAGCCCAGAAAAAAAGAAGAGGAAAAACATACAGCTTGGCCCTTACTGTTTTCAAGACTTTTAGTTCCCTGGTGGCAAAAAAGAACCTGAATATTTATGAACTACCCAATGACATTATGGCAGCAGGTAGAATATAGTTTGCATACGGGAAGATGTTTGCATTCTGAGTTTGATCACCTGAAAATATGCATGTTTCACTGGGGATGGGAAGGAGTAGGGAGGGGACGGAGAGTGCATGTTTCTGGAGCATGTTGTGACCTCATTCTAATTTGGCCATTACTAAACTAGAGCACATAGCTCAGTGCCATTTTGAAAATTCCCATTTCTGTTTCGTTCAGGATGTTGTCTCTAGTCCTAATTGCAGACCAGTTCCACTGATAGCGTATAAAGGGTTTATGAGCATCTTGCTATGTTGAACTTGCTGTTTACTAATGACCTGTGCTTTTCTGCCTTTTCCTCCCCCTTCCTACTTCTTCCTCCCTTTCTATTTTTCTCCTCCTAGAAGCCTAGCGTGTCTCTCCACACTGGGGCTGCTGCAACACCAGACCAGTGATCTTTCCTAAGCACCGTTACACTTCTAAAACCTTCAGCATTTTGCAGAGCTTTGCTTTTCCTTCCTGGACATGGTGTAGAAGAAGCGGAGGGTAGTTCTTCGGGGCCTATTTCTGCTGATGCCTGAGCAAACCACCTGCTTCCTCTTGTGCTCTGCAGGGCTTGATGGAACCTCCTTTCCCTTTGTGAGCACAAAGTACAAGATGAATTCTTTTTAATTTTAGTATTTTATAAAAGTCATCTAAGGTCTTTTATTTCTTGTTCTCTTTTAAAACTCATTTTATCATTTAATTCAGTCTCACGTTTTTTCTTTTCTTTAAACATTTTGAGTTGGCCTTTTCCATTTGGTTTTCATATCTTCAAAATGAATCAGGATCTCGTAACACCAAATGAGAACATGTGCTTTCATAAAGGGATTGAGTCCACCAGTACTGCAGTTGGCCCTCCCTTCCCCTCCCCCTCCTCTCTCTCTGAGCTTGCTTTTAGGGAAGGGTAATCTTTAAGGCTACCTATGTTTCTCTCCACCTTACTAAAATCTGAATAATGATAGCTATTTTAATTTAAAGTTTTCTCATTTAGAGTAGCTCTGATTAAACTTTGAAAAGCATTTCCTCAAATTAAACCATATTTTGTTATTTGCAAGTTGGGCTGAAATGGTTTCTATGATGAAATTATGGTTTATTTGTCTAGAGGCTTAGATTCTCTTGAAAATCTGACAACCTTTCATTGTTTATGAAATTTTATAACCAAAGTTACTTTGATAACATGATCATGAGCTATCAAAACAAGAATTGGGAAGTTAAAGAAAATGCAACCCTTTATTGTTAGACTACTAGGTTGTTGATACAGATAGAAAACAGCTTCTATAAAAACATGGGAACGAAAGTACATTGCAGTACACCGAAGAACCACAACCAGCTTATCAGTTTTCTAATGAAATGGTTATCGGATTGGACTCACACTGTTCAGGTAGTTTCTAGTATCCCTTTGATCTCTGGAGCAGCATGCCCAGTGGTTTGGTGGACCACATGTGAAGACCTTTACCATGAAGGTTATTACCATTTATACTCCTTGTATTCTGAGGATTGTCCCAGTGGGACTTTCTTATTCTCGTTCCTCATTTTCCCACACTAAGAGCTAAAAAACCTGGAAGAACAATTTGGAAAAAGTACTGTGGAACTTTTCAGATAATAAGCTTTGATTGGACTTTGAGAAATAGAATATAAAACCTGGGCCATGTTTTGAAATCTTAGAGGAGTTCTGCTTTAAGGTCCAGATTGTGAAATACTCTAATTTTCTATCTTCTTACTGATTATGGAGGTTATCATAATCACCAAGCTATTGATTGTTTCAACTTAAAATAAATAATTGGCAGTATGTTCTGAGGAAGATTTTGAGATGTACATTATTTTAGATCCTCTGACATAAAAGTGCTTTTGAGATGGAAGTTTAAACCGAGTCTCTATGACTTCTGGAATTTAGGGAGCATTCATTCCCTCTTCTGATCACAGACGGGGGCCACATTGCCAAGAATTCCTCCTGTGAGTTCTTGGAGAGAAGACACTTAGAGGAGGCACATTTTAGAGGGAAATGCTGATGCTTCCCTTCTAAGCAGTTGATAATGAAAACTCTTAACCATGGGACAGCACCCATCAAATAGAACATAGCATTTTCCCTTCGGTGTGCAGTTGTTCAGTATGTTTTTCGGTTCTCTGTGTGTGTTTGGTTGGTTTGGCTTTGGTTTTTTTGGCTAGGGAAATTTTCAGAACTGGCAGTGATAACTTTTTAAGGATCATGGTTGACATTTTTCTATCACCTCTAACCAGTCTCTACAGCTTGTCTAAGTGTTTGGAGAAGCCTGGATGCACCTCGGCTCTGGCAGTGGTCAAGGGGACACACACTCCATTATTACATTGACTTATTCCACTTTTATTTCCATTTTGCTGTGTTTTTGTTTGACTTTTTTTTTTCCAAAAAAAAATTTTTTTTTAAACAGAATTGAAATTTTCTACTAGCCAGCTAAAATGTGGTGTATATTGTTAGCTCTCTCTGTTTCATTTGGATGTTTTATTTTGTTTTGCATATAGCTTTGTATGAAGCAGCCAGTTCTATAAAGAAATGCTATGTTGCCATCGTGGTCACACCCAAGTGTGAGGTTACCAGACTGGTCAGGGTTGTTCTATTCAAATATGATGTTTCTTATATGTAATCTTTCTCTCTGTTTTTTTTTTCTTTCTTTCTCGGCCCAATGTTGAAGATGTAGAACTTTGTTTACAAATAATATTTTATATAACCCCATTCATGCACCTGAGTTTATATTTTTTGTGACTTTAGACTTCAACAGTTTGTATATTGGGACATTTTAATGTGATCATTGTGCTAAATAAATTACACTAATAAAAATCTTACATTGACACCTTACAGACTGGATTTTGGTTGGAGTCTTAATTATTGAAGTATAACGTGACTAAGACATGAGTTTGGCAAATAAAGACTCTTGAGGAATGAGTTCTTGGTCTAGCTAAACTTCTGATCCCACCCATAATAATTTCATAATTGTGTGGGTTTTTTACTTTGCCAGGCATTTTCATTCACTTACATTGTTGTTTTTGATTCTTTAGAGTAACTCCTTTTTGTCCAGAAGCCCAAATGACTGATATTTTATAGCATCTGGTGAGAAAAACAGTTGGCAGAGTGGCAATATGCAGTTAACCCAAAAGAGTTTCATGGTATATCAATTATTGTTAGATGCCTTCTAATACTACATGTATGTTTAGTTAATATTCATGTTCATAATCTTTCTAGAATACGTTCTGAATTATCCATTGAAACTGTTACATTCAATGACATTTTAATTTTGTAACTTTATTATGTAATTAAGTTACTGCAACTGGGAGGAATTCAACAGAATGCTGAATTTAGTATGCTGCAACTGGGAAGTATGCATTTAGTATGCTGCAACTGGGAAGAATTCAACAGAATGCCCAGTTCCCTACCCATTCTGGTTTAATGTCTCCTTATAGTAGGTAGATTTGCAAATGCAATATGTTGACTGAATGAAGACATTGAAAAGGTTCTATGCCTAAGGTAATTTGCATGGCATAAATAACTTTTTTAGCTTGGCAAGACATTTCTTTTTATTGAAAAACCTAAATTTAACGTTCTAAGTTGTCTTTTTAAAGATTTTGTTTTTGAAAACCCAACGTGGGGCTTGAAATCACAACCTCAACACCAAGTCACATGCTTCACCAACTGAGTCAGCCAAGCACCCTCTTAGGTTTTCTTTTACTAAGAGGGCTTAACACAATCTCTTCTTAGGTTTAAAGCACAAGAATTTATTTATTTATTTATTTATTTTTCCAAGATTTTTATTTATTTATTTGTCAGAGAGAGAGAGCGAGCGAGCACAAGCAGGGGGAGCAGTAGAGGGAGAGGGAGAAGCAGGCTCCTCACTGAGCAAGGAGCCCTATGTGGGACTCAATCCCAGGACCCTGGGATCATGACCTGAGCCGAAGGCAGACGCTTAACGACCGAGCCACCCAGGTGTCCCTAAAGCACAAGAATTTAAATACTATAAGTAATAATTCACAAACCTCACTAACTTTCTTATAAGTACACTAGTATTAAGGCTTTTGGTGAGATGGGGACAATTCTCAGATCTTATTAGTATATTCATTTTGATGAAAGTGACATGAGGGGTGCCTGGCTGGCTCAGTTGGTTAATAATGCGTCCGACTCTTGGTTTCAGCTTAGGTCGTGGCCTCATGGGTTGTGAGACTGACCCCGCATCTGACTCATGTGGGAGTCTGCTTCAGGATTCTCTCCCTCTGCCCTTCCCCCCGCTTGCCTCTCTAAAAATAAATAAATAAAATCTTAAAAAAAAAAAAGAGAGGTGAAACCTGGCCCCTTGTCAACCTGATAATATGGTGGAGCTGGGAGGCTAAAAAGGGTTCTGGACAAAGACAAAGTACTGATGGGTTGGGCACAGAATATCGGCTTCATTTCTAAGTAATGTGTAAGAGTGGATTATCCTCAATTTTATATTGATGCTGTTTCCATTACAGTGAAGGCTTAACAAGACTTGTGGTATAAACCTCTGTGCTACCATGGAGGCTAAGCTCGATGCAGTATACTAAGTGCTCCACAAATGGCAGTTTCCATTGTGAACAGACTAGGTGGTTTTTTATTGTGAGAACTGTTCTGAATGTGATGTGGTATCAATCCCTCAGGTCATACCAGCTGGGAAACAGTAAACTGCTCTGTCAGAACGTCACAACACAAATGAGATCCTAGGTGTTTCATCACTGTCTCCTGTAGCATCAGATAGTGTGCAAGGAATTTAGCATTAGAAAAATTCTGAGAGGGGCGCCTGGGTGGCTCAGTCGGTTAAGCGCCTGCCTTCGGCTCAGGTCATGATCCCGGGGTCCTGGGAGCGAGCCCCACATTGGGCTCCCTGCTCAGCGGGAAGCCTGCTTCTCCCTCCCCCACTCCCCCTGCTTGTGTTCCCTCTCTTGCTATGTCTCTCTCTGACAAATAAATAAATAAAATCTTAAAAAAAAAATTCTGAGAAACTAAAAATGTGAAATCTTAGCAGAAAAATAAATCTGTAATGTTAAGAGTTTCTGAGCAGCTATTGTAACCAACATCTAAGTGGGCATTATAACTTATAAATGAAGCCCAAACATAAAGCTGCACACCGTGTTCCTAGATGGGGACACAGCAAGACATCCTTTCCCCCTTCCTCCTACCCAAATCCTGGAAACAAAGGTTTGGTTTCTTTCTTTTATTTTCCAGATAATGAGTTTTATGTTGGAGACACATGAGTAGAATACGAACACCTTATGTTTCTTTTCTTTTTCTTTTTCTTTTTTTAAAGATTTTTATTATTTATTTGTCAGAGAGAGAGCACAAGCAGGGGGAGCAGCGGACAGAGGGAGAAGCAGGCTCCCTGCTGGGCAAGGAGCCCGATGCGGGACTCAATCCCAGGACCCTTGGATCATGACCTGAGCTGAAGGCAGGTGCTTACCTGCCTGAGCCACCCAGGCGTCCCAGAACACCTTATGTTTCTTGAAGGTTTTTGTTGTTGTTGTTCATGGTTTTCTGGTAAAAATGTA
The DNA here is from genome assembly GCF_037043125.1 of Eumetopias jubatus. Classification (NCBI taxonomy): domain Eukaryota; kingdom Metazoa; phylum Chordata; class Mammalia; order Carnivora; family Otariidae; genus Eumetopias; species Eumetopias jubatus. The sequence continues at coordinate 200,918,674 of NW_028274807.1, forward strand.
GAACTAATCAGAAAATTCCACATGTACCCATTAATACAACATGTTACATTCCCTTCTAGGGTGTTTAGGATTCCCTTGAAAACCAGCTCATGCACTGAGCTTTTAATTGTACAGTGAGCCATTTGATTTCAGTTTCTACTGGAGCTTGGTATTGAATAAGACAAAACTGCTTCTTCATGAGCTTTGAGTGAATCCATTTTTCTGATACACTTTTTATTTTTATTTATTTTTAAATTTTTTAAAAAATACATTCATTTGAGAGAGAGAGAGAGAGAGCGAGCACGAGCAGGGGGGAGAGGGGCAGAGGGAGAGGGAGAACCAGACTCCCTGTTGAGCAAGGAGCCCAAAGAGGGGCTCGATCCCAGGACCCTGGGATCACAACCCGAGCTGAAGGCAGACACTGAACCGACTGAGCCCCCCAAGCACCCCCGATACATGTTTTTAAAGATTTTATTTATTTATTTGACAGAGACACAGCAAGAGAGGGAACACAAGCAGGGGGAGTGGGAGAGGTGGAGTCAGACACGCTACCACTGCGCCACGAGGTCACTCCCGATACAGTTTTTAAGCCATAGCTTTGTATGATTTGCTTCTCTTTGTGGAATGAAACTCCACCTTATGCCAAAAGGCATATGTAGATATAGAATATTTTTCTTTTTTATTTGTAATTTCATAAGTAATACATGAATACATTCTCCTTTCTAAAAAAATTTAAAGCATTATAAATATAGCCATACTTTATCAGAGAGCAGAGGAGTTTTATTCAGAGAACTAATATTCACACAGAGCTTCTGTAAATTGATCTTGTATTTTTACCTGAATGTAGACTTGAACAGGTTTTTCTGATACATCTTATGAATAATAGGGAGAACTGTCATTTGTATGCCCCATTAGAGTTTGTAAACTCTTTTGGAATGTATAACAGTATATCCGTTTTTCATTTGAAGAAGTTGAAGTTAGGTTAATACTAGAGCTCAAAATTGAACCTAGGCTTATGAGCCCTGTGTTCTCTCTACCACAGTATGTCATATCACAGTGGGTCTTCTAAGTGCTAACCAAGTGTCACAAAGGCAGTTGGAAGGAACAGACCTTTAAAGGCCTGTTTTAAAGCCTTTTTTAGGCACTACTTTCTGGGAGAAAATCCAGGCCGAGGCAAGGGCTTTATATGTATGTAGGTAGTTTATTTTGAGAAGTGATCCCATGAAAAAAAAGAGTAAGGGACCAGGAAAAGTGGAATTGGAAAGAGGAAAAGCCAGTACGATGAGGTATTAACTTAGTCACTTCTGTGGACAAAGTGGCCTTAATCCTGGGCCATCTCTTGGCTAACGGTTGTACTTCTGGGTTTGCACTTTTGCAATGCTGGACTGCAGATGTCTCATCTCTGGTATCAGGGATGGCGTGAGGCAGAAAACAGTAAAATCACTACTACATGCAGCTGGATGCCGCATATGTTATAGGTGCAGTGAAAGATGGGCTTTTAAGAAGGATTGGGCACAAGAGGTGTCCAATTAACCAAGAGGTTAATTCAACAAAAAATTCGTCTGCTTATTCCTTATTATAAGGAATGAGATTCTTCAATTCTACCGAGGGAAATTTGAAGGAATTCTACGTATCACAGAACTAATTTCCAAAGCCTAATTATTAGAAACTCTAGAACTAATCACAAAAGTTCTGGAATTTCCCATCCTAATATTTTTCTTCTTGAATCAGTTTCAGTAGTTCCTGCCTTTTTAGGAATTTGCCCATTTCATCTTTTAATTTGTTGACATACCGTTGTTTCTAATTTTCTCTTATAAACCCTTTTATTTCTATAAGATTGGTGTTGACATCTCCTCTTACATTTCTAAGTTTAGTAATTTGAGTCCTGTCTCTTTTTCCTGATCAGTCCAGTTAAAGGTTTGTCAAATTTGGTTTTGTTGAATATTCTCTATTTTTCTCTTTTCTACTTCATTTATTTTCACTTTCATTTTATCATTCCCTTTCTTCTGCTTGCTTTGGGTTTAGTTTGCTCTTCTTCTGGTTTCTTAAGGTGGAAAGTTATGTCATTGATTTGTGATTTTTGTTTTTTACCCCCCTTTAATGTAGGGATTTACAGCTATAAATTTCCTTCCAAGCACTGCGTTAGCTGCATCTCATAAGTTTGGGTGTGTTATGTTTTCATTTTCATTCATCTTAAAGTATTTTTTAATTTCCTTGTGATTTCTTTGATCTATTGGTAATTTAAGAATTTGTTGTTAATTTCCATGTATTTGTGAATTTCACAAACTATCCTCTGTTGTCATTTCCTAATTTCATTCCATTGTTGTTGTAGAACATACTGCGTATGATTTCAGTCCTTTTAAATATATTCAGGCTTGTTTTATGGCCTAACATGTGGTCTGTCCTAGAAAATGTTCCATGTGTACTTGAGAAGAATGTATATTCTGCTGCTGTTGCATGGAATGTTCTATAAAATGTCTGTTAGGTCTAGTTGGTTTATAATGTTATTTAGGTTCTCTATTCCTTATTGGTATTCTGTCTAGTCCTGTTAATTACTGAAAGTGGGGTATTGAAGTCTCCAATAAGCATTGTTGAACTGTCTTATTTCTCAGTTTGGTTAGTTTTTTATTCATGTATTTTAGAGCTCTAATGTCTTAAAGGAGAAATTTGAATAATGTAATTAACTCTTACATGGTTTTTACATTGCTCACAGATTGATTCTTTTTGAAAAATTCTAGGGTTTGGATAAAAGGATGTAAACAAATGAATACTACAAGTATGAGCTTCTAGGAGCTTCCAAAGCAGCAGCAAATGTCAGTCACTGGTAGGAAGATTTAAAATGCTTTTTCAAAAGATGATTTTTTTCTTCAAAATCCAACCATTTCTTTGTGTTTTTTTTTGGTAGAAATAGGAAAATCTATCCTAAAATTCATATAGAATCTCAAAGGACCCTAGATAGCCAAAACAATATTGAAAAAGAATGAAGTTGGAGGTTTCACACTTCCTGATTTCAGAACTTAATTGCAGTGCTACTATAGTAATCAAAATGGTGTGGTTCTAAGATAAAGATAGACATATAGACCAAGGAATATAGAATATAGAGCCCAGAAATAAATCCTTGCAAATATGGTCAAATGATTTTAGAGAAGAGTGCTAAGACCATTCAGTGGGGGAAAAGATAGTCTTTTCAACAAATGGTGTTAGGACAGCTGCATATCCACACACAAAAGAGTGACATTGGACCCTTACTTTACACCATATGCAAAAAATAACTCAAAAGGGATCAAAGACCTAAACATAAGAGCCAAAACTATAAAACTCTTAGAAGAAAACATAGGGCAAAAGCTTCATGATGTTGGATTTGGCAATAATTTCTTGGATATGACACCAAAACATAGGCCACAAGTTAAAATAGAGTCCACATAAAAATTAAAAACTTGTGTATCAGAGGACACTATCAGTAGAAGGCAACCCACAGAATGGGAGAAAATATTCGCAAAACATGTCTCAATAGGAATTAATATCCAGAATATATAAAACACTCTTACAGTCAACAACATAAAAACAAACAACTAGATTAAAAATGTGCAAGAGACTTGAATAGGCAGTTCCCCAGAGAAGATCTGCAAGAGCAATAAGCATGTGAAAAGATGCTCAACATCACTAATCATTAGGGAAATCCAAATCAAAACCACAATGAGATACCACTTCACATCCATGAGGATAGCTATTATCCAAAAACTCCAAACAAACAGGAAATAACAAGTGTTGGTAAGGATGAGGAGAAACTGGAACCGTTGTACACGTTTGGTGGGAATGTAAAATGGTGCAACCACTGCAGGAAGTGGATTGGTAGTTTTACACAAAATTAGAAATAGAATTACTGAATGATCCAGCACTCCCACTTCTGGGTATATACCCCAAAGATTGGAAAGCAGAGACTTGAACATGTTTATACACCTGTGTTCGCAGCAGTATTATTCACAATAGCCAAAGGTGGAAGCAACCCATACGCCCACTAATGGATGGCTAGATAAATAAAATGTGGTATATACATACAAAGGAGTGATATTCAGCCTTAAAAAAGGAAGAAAATTCTAATATATGCTCCAACGTGGATGCACCCTGAAGACATACTAAGTGAAATAAGCCAGTTACAAAAGAACAGATACTGATTCCACTTACATGATTACTCTTATACGAGGTTCCGTATATAAATAGTCAAATTCATAGAGACAGAAAGTTGGGGACAGAGTTTAAGTTTTGCAAGACAAAGAACGTTCTGGAGATGGATGGCAATGATGTTTGCATAACATTGTGAATGTACTTCGTGCTACCGAACTGTACACCTAAAAATGGTAAAAATAAATACGGTAGCTCAGTAAAAAAGATGATTTTCAAATTAACCATCATGTACACGACAGACCTCTTTGGAATTAAAGCAATGCTTTATATATTAGCTGTCTTGTGGATTTGTTCTAGTTTGTCCAGTTGCAGAGAGAAATACACAAATACGTAAACATTACTTAAATGCTAAAGAGTTACAAGGAACATTTGGTAAGAACAGATGTATAATAATAGTTAAGTTCCATGAGGAGGTTGGATGAGAACTAGGGAGATTGGAAATTAGAACTTGAAATCTCCATTTGGGTATAAAGTTGACATCTTAAACTTGAAGTGTCCTAAACTGAAGTGATTCCACCACACCCCCCTGCCCCCGAATCAAAACAAAACAAAAACAAAACCGTGCTTCTCCATTCATTAAATGGAAATAGAATGTTCTTCTAATTGCTCTGCCTAAACATTTGGCTTCCCCTTATTTTGCACCCCACATCTAATTTGTTAGAAAAGTCAACCTGGAACCTGACCACTTCTCACCACCCCCACTGCTCTTTCCCTGATTGGACCCACCTCCTCTCACCTTGACTACTGTAATAACCTGCCAAACTAGTCTCCCACCTCCATTTGTTTGCTCGCTACAGTGTATTCTCAACAGCATCCAGAGAGTGGTCCTGTGTATAGATCATGTTGCTCTTTTCCTTAAAACCCTGCCACTGGTGTCCCATCTCAGACTAGAAACGAACGTCTTTACCAGTGGCCACAGGGCTGTGTAATACCCCTTCAACCGTCCCCTTTGTGAGCTTTGCTTCCTTGGTGGGTTCTTGTGCTGTTACTGAACAAGCCAGGTGGGCCCTTACCTTGGGCTCTGAGCCCTGGCTGTTTTCTCTGGATTGTTCTTCCCTCATATATAAGATATACTCGTAGTTCACGCTGTAGCTTTTCAGTGAGGCCTTCCTATTCTGTCTAAAATTATACCCCTTCTGTTTTTCTCTCCCAACTTTCTGCTTTCATTTTCCCCACGGTACTTGTCACTTTATAATTTGTACGGTTTAATGATTTATCTTATTGTCTGACTTTCCCCACTAGAGGATAAATATTATGACAGGGACAGAGTTTCTGTTTTGGTCACTGCCATGGCCCAGCACATAGAACAGTGTTTGGCATCATAGTATGTGCTCAGTAGCTATTGAATGAATCCTCTTGTTGAACGTGTAATTTTTAAAAAAGAAAAAATCCTGAAGGAAAGAAATGTGGCTCCATGAAAGTCTGTCTTAAGTTGGCAGTGATATTTGTACTAAGATGAAAGGGTTGAAAGGACATAAAGTAGGTGAAGGGGTCATGGAGAGGGTGCACGCATCGAGGCACTGGTGAAAGCAGAGAGAAGAGCTCTCTCTGGAGCAGAGGGGTGTTTCTGTCATTGCACATTTCCTGCTCATTCTAAAGGATATCAGGCCTTCGCCCTGTAGAATCCCTTGCTGTGTTTCTGTAGCATGTAAGAGATGTAGCAGGCAGTATTTAATTTATCGAGGATACAGGTGTATCCTCTCCTATCTATTGAGGCAAAGCCCACATATGTGTTATTTAGCCCCTTTGTTCTGGTGTTACTCCCAGATCCCTAAAAATGTCACGTTTACAATGACTTTCCACTTTCTTCTTTACCTAACACATTTTCATGGCTAAAACATTGTCACTGAGGTTGAAAAAAATACCTGTAATAATAAAGCCTCGTGCTGTGATCTCTCTAGGCTATTGAAAAAAATCACAGGTTTCTGTCTAGACCGTAATGGCTGTTGTGTTTAATGTTGGGAAGAGCACAGGGCCCCCTTGCTATTTTGTGTATAAACAGAATGATGATCTGACTTAAATTTTTTATATTGTGATGTGCCATCAGCAGTTTGATCACGCTTCCTTCTTTTAACGAGCATCTTTCTCTGAGCAGGTGGTTCTGTTTCAGGCTTCACATGGGCAGAGAAATTTAAGAGCAAGGCCACATATAATTTCAGTAATTTTTGTCCGGTATCAGTACATGTCTTTCTGGAAACAAGTCCCTCTTAGTGATTTGTTTAGATTTGGAAAAGCTATGGGAAGAACAGGCATAGATCTAGCCCCTATAAGCTTGGGTCTCTCAGGCAGGTTATTTGCCCTCCTCGAGCTGAAGTTTCCTCCTCTATAAAAGGCAAACTCTAGTAATAAAAGAATTGTTTGGGGTAACAGAGAGAAAATAATTTCGGTGCTTTGTAACATGGTGGAAGGGGTTAATAGATGTAAAATGATATGAGGATGATGATTAATGTCCACACTGAAAGTCCTTACCGGTCCAGCCCAGGAAATGGTTTGGCCAATAAATCACTCTCTGTTTGGCCATCAACCCCCTTTCCTAGTTAAATGATTATATAACAATATTTTAATTGGATGTAACTAGAACATGTCTGTTGTCTATTGTGTCTTTGGAGATGCTCTGTTTCAAGAGGACAAAATTGAAGGTGACTCTTTAAACGAATTCCAGGCAAACTGAAGGAAGGGCTTTTGTTTTGTTTCTTATGAGAAAATTAACTTAGGACTTTGTCACTGCCAAAACCTGGCATGGCTGGGTTTCTGGCAGGTTTTCAGCAATTTAAAATGAGATGAGAAGATTCTAAGCGTGCAAATTGGAAATGTAAGTACTGATGTTCGACCCCTTACAGGTCTTCATGAAAGAGTTCTGCTTTCTGGTTAATAACAGTTAATATTTCTGGTCTTCAGTTTTTCTGTGGAAAATAAAGAGGTGTTCTGTTGTTGAAACAGCTGCTACTCTTATTGGTGCTGAACAGAAAGATACAGTATGTTCTTTTGTGCGCATGATAGCCTTTTAATTAGAAATTAACATGTGCCTTCTGATTTATTTTCTTTGGTTTAAATACCGTTCTTTTCCCCATTTTTTTCTAGCCATCTCATAGTTTTTTAACTCTTTCAATATCCATATCAATCAGGGTCTAGTCAGGAGACAAACCACACAGTAATTTAAACAGGGAATTAACTTTTAAAGGGTAAAGAAGACTCTTAAGAATACAGGAATAGCAGATATAGTGAACAATTACTACCTCCAGGACTCAGGCAGAGTACGCAAGGAAAGAGAAATTTGAAAGAGTGCTCTTTTCCCAGTTTCTTACCTTAGATGTCTTCAATGGATGGTAAAGATGTTTGTTGAGTTGATATAAGCCGAGGTTGGCAAACAGGAAGCTATACATGGAGGTACTGCTGAATCACGAGATAGCCAGCTTTGGGTCACTGTGGAACTTGCTTGGGAAGATGGTCACATGAGTGCCCACTAAAACACCAGTGGAGCACCGTGGGAGCAAGAAAATGGAAAAGCACACAGGAAGCAGGAAAAGAAGCCCCTTCCTCCAGCACCCTCTACTAAGCTAATATGCCAACTGATAAGAGGAGAAGCATTTACAGGGTCCAGCTCCATTATCACAAGTAATTCAATAAAGGGAAGATTCGAGTCTAAGAAGCAGAACATTGGTAACTGGCCCAGTCTACTCCTTTGGCTACTTAGCTTCCATCTGTACTTTTTTACAACTTTTGTTGACCGGGATTATTTGAATTCTCATGTATCAATGGAACAACTCTTATATTTCCACATAACAAGATAAAACTCTCTCTCATATGATGAAGAAGCTCTCATCCTTTTCCCAAATGAGAAGATGCTTAGTCACTATAGTCACTGTCTTCATTGCTGGATATATTATTCACCCCTCAAATCATAGTTCACTGAATATTCTGTTGTCAAGAGACTGATTGCAAAGTTAACCTTTGGCAACTTATAATGGGAAGAAAGAAGAGTAGAAGAAAAATGGTTAGACTAAACAAATAAAACACAAAATAGAACAAAGAGAAAATATGCAAAGCCATCACAGTTCTCATTTTGTAATTTGTCATGAGACCATAATTGATATCAATGCCTTTTTTTTTTTTAAAGATTCCATTCATTTCATTTGAGAGGGAGAGGGAGAGAGAATCTCAAGCAGACTCCCCACTGAGCTTAGAGTTGGACATGGGGCTCAATCCCACAACTCTGAGATCATGACTTGAGTTGAAACCAAAAGTCGGACGTTCAACTGACCATCCAGGCACCTGATATCTATGTCTTCTATTCCTGTTTCCCTTGCACTCATCCAGAATCTCAGGTGGTTGAAGTTCTTTACCTCAAGAAATGACCCAAACTTTGAAACTTTCATTTGCTTAGTAGTTTGGCCTTTTTGGAGTACCTCTAGTTTTCCATTAACTTTATTATGAGCATAGAAGTATTAGAGGTATCTCAGTGAATCCCCTAGGTTCCAGACAATAGTCTTCCTTCCTTTCATTGTGTAGCAGCAATCCAATTTCCCCTGGATAATCAGACTCAGTCATCCCAGCCAGTGGCGTAACCCCCTTTTCTGCCTTTTGGTTCAGTGGAATAAGGAGTCCCAAATGGCCAGGTGGGAGTCTCATTTTCTAACTAATTGAACTGTTGGTGTGTATGCTGGTAGAAACATTCCCTCCTAGGAGACTTAAGACCTTCAAATTAGGACATCTCAGAGTTGTCAGGAGTGGAAGCAAAAATGCTATGAGTGGGTTACTGGATATAAGAGTGATTCCCCTTGATTCCCAGACCCACATATTATCTGGCCTATAATGGTCTTTGATCTAAAGGATTCAGAGTAATACTCCATTTTTTTCTAGGATGTTGTCTTTCAACTAAAAGTGTAACTGAGTCTTCAGTTAGCAGTTCTGTCTTTTAATTAGGCCAGCCATTTTGGGTGATGGAGTGTAATAATACCAGTTAATTCCTTGGGCATTAATCCATTTTTTTACTTTGCTATGAAATGACTTTCTTGATCAGAGGCAATCCTTATGGAATGTGACGTTGGTGGATCAGGCATTTTGTGAGTCCACGGGTGGTGGTGCTGGCAGAAACATTATAAGCAGAGAAGGCAAATCTATATCCAGAATACACGTCTATTCAAGTAAGGACAAATCTCTTCCCCTTCTCCATGATGGAAGATGTTTGGTATAATCAGCTTGCCACCCGGTTGCAGCAAGTTTCCCTAGGAATGGTGCCATATTGGAAGGCTTAGTGTTGGCCTATGCCATTGACAGATTACACACTTGGCAGTAGCTTTAGTCAGGTCATCCTTGTTTAAGGGAAGTCCATGTTGTTAAGCCCATGTGTAACTTTCATCCCTGCCACCATGGCCACTTTTCCTGGGTCCACTGTGGAAGCACTTTGGTGGCTGGGGAAAGAGGTTGACTGATACACATAGGTATGTCATTTTGTTGACCGGGGTTATGAAGAGCTTCCTCCACAGTGACTGCTCTTTAGTGATATTCACATGGGGCACAAAATCCTTAACAATTGTATATAAAAAGTGTAAATCTGTGCTCTGACCATCTCCAGGCAGAGGGGGCAATCAATGTACTGCTCAAAGTTCTGCCCACTGGGAGGGTTGTTATTCACCACTGTCCTTCAGGGTTAGCTTTAAGTGAAGTTGTGTGCTATACCTGTACCAGCATATTTTGCAGACCGTGTATAAACCAGACTTTGGTGTTTCTTCTTTATTCAGCTAATATTAATGAAACTCTTAGGAGGCAATGTGACAGGAGTCAGTGTTGAATCAGGTGTCTGAGCTACCTGCTCAGGTAACTTACTCATATCTTTGGACCTGCTTGAATTTAGTCTCTTACGTATCATTTCCACTTGATGATAGATTGGTACTGCATATGCCCAACTTGATGGCTAGGTATGTTAGACAACATCCAGTTCATGATGAGAAGCTCAGGTTACGTGGTCACATTATGCCCATGTTTAGGCATTTAGTCTCTACCAACACCCAGTGGCAAGCCTGAAGCTATTTCTGAAAAGGTGAATAGTTGTCTGAAGAAGAGAGTATAGATTTTCTCAAAAATTCTGTAAGTTTGGGCTGTGATTTTATTCTTGCTCTCTAGAGGCCCCATTCAGCATCCCTATTTGCCATGGATGCTTCAGATATCTTTGGATCTACTGGATCATAAGGCGCAAATGGCAAGCTAGCTTGAACTGCAGTCCAGACTTGCTGCAGAGCCTTCTCTTGCTCTGGTCCTCGGTCTTAACTGTTACCCTTTTAGGTACTTTGTAGATGGATTAAAGAAGGACACTCAGATTTGGTATTTGTTGCCTTCAAAATCCAAAAGACCTACTAAGCAGTGTACCTCTTCTTTCATGGTTAGTGATGTGAGTTGTTGCAACTCGTTTCCCTTGGAAGGGAAATCTTATGTGAAGGGCCCTTGAATTTTTGTGGTTTATCTCCCGTCCTCTTAGTTTGCATATGTCTTTCTAAAGCATCTGTATTTGCTACTTCCTACACATCAGACCCATTTAGCATTATGTCAGTATAGTGGGTTAGGGTGATATTTTTTGGAATGCCTTGAGGTTCAGTGTCTCTGGGCTGTATTAAGGTAGAATTGATGTAGCTCTGCAGCAAAGCTCACAGGCATGTAAAAGGCAGGTAAAAGCCAAGCGCTTCTGGTGGTCCTTGCAAGTTGGTATTGGAAAAAAGACATTAACCAGGTCAACAGCTATGTACCAAGTACCAGGACCATGTTGATTTGCTCCACTAAAGATGCTACATCAGGGGCATCAGCTGCCAGATGGAGTAACCTCCTAATTAAGTTTAGGATAGAGTTTGGGGCACCTGGGTGGCTCAGTGGGTTAAGCAGCTGCCTTTGGCTCAGGTCATGATCCCAGGGTCCTGGAATCGAGTTCTGCGTCGGGCTCCCTGCTCAGCAGGGAGTCTGCTTCTCCCTCTCCCTCAGTCCTTCCCCCTGCTTGTGCTCTTCTCTCTCAAATAAATAAGTAAAATCTAAAAAAAAAAAAAAAAAAAGTTTAGGCTAGAGTTCAGTCATTCTACAAGATCCATTTGATTTCTACCCAGGTCAAACTGGTGAGTTAATTGTGGATGTGATAGATGTCACCGCCTGTTTTTTTCAAGTCTTTGAATAGTGGCATTAATGTCTTTAATTCTCTCAGGGCCGGGGGTGTTGCTTCTGGTTTAGTAGTATCATGGTACAGAAGAGAAGTTCTAGGGGATTCCCACTTAGCCCTTCCTTTTTTTTTTTTTTTTAAAGATTTTATTTATTTATTTGACAGAGAGAGAGACAGCAAGAGCAGGAACACAAGCAGGGGGAGTGGGAGAGGGAGAAGCAGGCTTCCTGCGGAGCAGGGAGCCCGATGTGGGGCTCGATCCCAGGACTCTGGGATCATGACCTGAGCCGAAGGCAGTCGCTTAACTGACAGAGCCACCCAGGTGCCCCCCACTTAGGCCTTCCTATTATGACTCTTGTCAGTTGAGTTAGCCAAGTGGTAATGTGTGTGTGTGGAGGAAGCCAGTGTGGGAGTTCTGCCAGTTGTCAAGTATGTCTGTTCCCAGTTATTTATCCAGGAGCTAAGGAAATAACCACAAAATGGGTCTGTGGAACAAGTGGGTCCATTGTGAGTTGGACTTGAGCTAAGTACTCCATCTATAGCCTGACTACCAGAAGCTCTCACTTTTACTGGTAAGTGGCATTTTGGGTCCCCAGGAATTAGTAATCCCTGAAAGGTCTAGGTATTTCCTTTTCTCTTATCCAGTCACTCTAGTAAATGGTTTTTGAGGAAGCTTGGAGGAAGATTCACTATTTGTACTTTTGGAAACTGCAGGATTCTTCCTTTAGGGTTTCTGGGTTTGTGAATTGACTTGGGTGTGGGAACCGGGTGAGAGGTCATGGGTTTTCAAAAGTGGTTTTTACTACCTGAGGTAGAGCTTTTCCCTCTTATATATAGATCAGTCCATGTTTTAATAGGCTGCCTATGGAATACTGTGATCAATTTAGTACCACTAAAGATCCTGGTGGACCGAGGCGTTCTGATTACCAATATAACCCTACTGCCTTTTATGGTAGGTGTACCCACTTTGTCTTTGTCTAGTAAGTACTGCCACTTGGCTTCTGCTATTCTAAGGTCTCATACTCCTTATTGAAATCAGGAAACCCGCTTCAGTGATGACATCCTTCATAGTCATACCTAGGGGTAGTGACAGAGAGTGTATGGCTTGCAAAGCATAGAATATTTACACCTGACCCTTTACAGATACAAGTGTGCCGACCCAGGTCTAGGGGGACAGAGCTTTTCAAGCATGCAGGTGTTCCTTCACTAATGTTTTGGGTTTTTCTTGTTGTTGGTTTGTTGTTGTTGTTTGAGAGAGTGCATGCATGGGAGCGGGAGAATGTTTTTTTTTTAAATATTTTATTGATTTGAGAGAGCGAGCGCACAAGCTTGAGCAGGGTGGGGGGCAGAGGGAGAGGGAGAAGCAGACTCCCCTCTGAGCAGGGAACCCCACGTGGAGCTCATCCCAGGACCACCCCCCACCCCCGATCATGTCCTGAGCCAAAGGCAGATGTTTAACTGACTGAGCCACCCAGGCACCCCCACTAATATATTTCTTGATTCCTTAGTTAAAAGGAGTTTCTTCTGGGCCTTCTTGGGCAGCTTATGAAAAATCTATTATGCATGAAATATCTATTCCAACACTTCTATCTCCCTAAGCCTTTGGATTCTCTTTTACATCTTGCCGGGGAAACTTTGGCATCTCTACCTCATTAAATGTAGTTCACTTTTGAGTCCAAATTTCAGTCAACCAGTTGAATGAGCTGCTTATAGCTACTTTGAGCTGCATAAGCTAACACATTAAATTTGGACTCTCTAGTGAGTGAACCCGTACCAATATATTAGGCCCAATATAGAATTATATCCTACTTCCTGTGGTCAGACATCCTTAGAATCTATTCTTATACATGTTCCCTGGTTTTATTACCAGAATCTTTTTTTTTTTTTTTTTTTTGGTGCACGGCCTGTTTTCTTCAGGATCATAGTGTATACTTGTCCTCCTTGATCTGGGTTGGTACACTTTTATCTGCAAAGATCCACATTTAAATATTTTAGGTTTTTGCAGGCCAGACAGTCTTCTCTCACAAATACTCAGCTCTGCCATTGTAGCACAAAAGCAGCCATAGATAATACATAAACAAGGGAGCAGGCTATGTTCCAGTAAAACTTTATTTATGGACGCTGAAATGTGATTTTCACATAATTTTCACATGTCAGAAAATTTTCTTCTTTTCATTTTTTTAAACCTTTTAAAAAATGTAAAACCCTATGGACTTTGGGTGATAATGATGTGTCAGTGGAGGTTCACTGATTGTAGCAAATGTACCAGGCTCAGGGGGATGTTGATTGGGGTGGAGGGGCGGGGGGGCGGTTACTGTATGCAGGAGGGGTTTATGGGAAAGCTCAGTATTTTCTGTTCAGTTTTGCTGGGAACCTAAAACTAATGAAGTTCTGTTTTTTAAAAATATAAAAATTATTCATAGGCCATGTGAGAAAACAGATGGTAGGGGAGATTTGGCCCATGGACTGTAGCTTGCCAAACCCTACCCGAGAGCATGTTGAGATTTGACCATAGTTATGGGCCCAGAGGCAACAGAGGGTAGTTGTGGTAGGCCATGAGGAAAATGAGCATCCCCTTTCAAGGCATCTGCCCAGGTGAACTTTTCTTGGGGTTTTGAATCAGGAAGACTAGTATCCTTGAGCACCAGAGGGCAGGCTTCTTCGCTAGAAAACAAGGCTCAGAGTGACCTGAGGTTTCAGGATGGTCACTCTCATCTAGATACAACCAGATGTCTCCATTCGAAGTGTTACTGTTCTGTTCTTTTCCAGTCAATGTCCTGACTACACACAAGATGCTTGGTGAGACTGAGTTCCACAGACTTCGCATTGAACTTTCTTGTTTGATTTTCTTAACAATGGTAGCCTTGGCTAATAGGAAATAAGAGATTCTTTGAGTCTGTGTTATAAACTCTCTGGTTCTCAGACTGACTAAGAGGTTGAGAGACCTGAGTTTGTCATTGTGTTTCAGTAAGCACACAGTGTGTTCCGTAGAGGGAACCTATTCTTACTGCAGTTGTTGTAGTCTGCATTATTGCCTGAACACACTTGGGCTCCCAGGCCACTTGCTTCAGTTTGCACTTCAGCAATTACAGATAGCTCAGCTAGTTGTGTTGCAGCAGCAGGCCATGGATCCCTAGCGTGCTGTTCCCCATTGACACAGTTCTTATTAGCTCTTTGAAGCAAATCTCAGACATCATATCATTCTATCTTTAAATCAGTCTCTATCTCTAAATAATGATTCCTTTCTTTTTTATTTTGTTCATTTGAGACAGGGAGAGAGAGAGAGAGACAGAGCACAAGCAGGAGAAGAGGCAGAGGGAGACAGAGAAGCAGAATCCCCACTGAGCAGAAAGCCTGAGACAGGGCTTTATCCCAGGACCTGGAGCCGAAGGCAGACACTTAACCAACTGAGCCACCCAGGCGCCCCAAAAATGGCTCAGTTGTTAAGTGTCTGCCTGCGGGTCAGGTCATGATCCCGGGGTCCTGGGATTGAGCCTCGCATCGGGCTCCCTGGTCTACGGGAAGCCTGCTTCTCCCTCTCCCACTCCCAGTGCTTGTGTTCCTGTGCTCGCTGTCTCTGTCAAATAAATAAATAAAATCTTTAAAAATAAATATAAAAACGTAATTATAATACCATTCACACACCCACACACCCACCCACACACACACACACACACACACACACACCAATTCATAATATCAAATGTCCATACATCACTATTTCCCCCAGTTGTCTTTTTTTTTTTTTTAGAGATTTTATTTATTTGAGAGAGAGAGAGAGAGTGAGACAGATCACAGAGGTAGGGGGAGAAGTAGACTTGCCGCCAAGCAGAGAGCCTGGTGTGGGGCTCAATCCCAGGACTCAGGGATCATGACCTGAGCCAAGGTCGGCAGATGCTAAATCGACTGAGCCAGGTGCCCCATAATAACTGGTTTTTTGAAATTAGAATGTAAAGTTGATTATTCTGTGGGGGATTTTTTTTTCCTTTAATACAGTTTGGGTCTTGTTTGTATTTTAAAGATGCTAGAGATTTAGGGGCTCCTGGGTGGCTCAGTCGGTTAAGCCTCTGACTCTTGATCTTAGTTCAGGGCTTGATCTTGGGGTCATGAGTTCAAGCCCCACATTGGGCTCCGTGCTGGGCATGGAGCCTACTTTAAAAAAAAAAAAAAGAGAGAGAGATGCTAGAGATTTAATTGTGCTTATAACCAGAGGAGAAGAAACAAAGAGAGAAAGGATAAAAAAGCAAGTCATGGAGGTTGGAGGACTTGATGATAAGGGAGATGTGAAAGGACATACTTGCATAAGTGGTGTCCTTGGAAAAGAGAGTGACCTGTACTTCTCATATTCTCTGGTTTAGCATTTTTTTTCCCAAATTAAAAAAATAAAGGTGGAGGATTATACTTCTCATAAATAGGAAGGAAAGAGGTAATGATGGACTTAGTAGGTAAGTTTGTGTTAGAGGAAAGGGCAATTGAAGAATATTATTTTCTGTAAAGTAAGAGCTTAATATGTTGGGATGGAGAGAAGAGTATGTAACAACCTCTTTGGAGAATAAGAAGTATAGAGACATATGTTTTTATAGAAACAATGTACATTCAGTATGATAATAAATGAGTGTGACAGGAGGTAAAAGGAACAACTGAAAACAGTGTAGTGTTTATAGCTAAACCACTGCTCACTTAGCACGTACTCTGGCCTCACAGTGGCATCCTTCACCTGTGCCCACTCTGGGAGGCATCCTGCAGGATTTATGGTTGGAGCAAAACAAGCATATTGTGTGGTCTCTTAGGACATTTCTAAGACAAGCGTGCTGGTTTGTTTTACAGTGAACCAAAAAGAAACTGTTAACACATAGTCATCATCTCCTTCCCACTCGAGACCTTCAATGCTTCAGTGTTTTCAAATATTATTAGAACTGTAAACTCTTAAAAAAAAAAAAGTCTGCCAGCCATCTTAGGATGTCAAAGATTGTTTAATTTCAGGTCAGGAAGGTTTGTGGGCTTTTATTACCTACTTAGTACAGAGAAAGACATCCTAATATAGTTGGATATGAATATTTAAATCTATTTTATTATAAAAAATGGAGTTGGCTGAAAATCTGAGGAGTTAGCTTTCTTCTATCACTTTCTCTTTGTAGAAAATAGAAGTACTGAAAGATTTTTAAATTTTTAAATTTAAATTCAATTTAGTTAACACAATGGGGCGCCTGGGTGGCTCAGTTGGTTAAGCGACTGCCTTCGGCTCAGGTCATGATCCTGGAGTCCCGGGATCGAGTCCCACATCGGGCTCCCTGCTCGGCGGGGAGTCTGCTTCTCCCTCTGACCCTCTTCCCTCTCGTGCTCTCTCTCTGTCATTCTCTCTCTCTCTCAAATAAATAAATAAAATCTTTAAAAAAAAAAAAGCACAATGTATTAGTTTCAGGGTAGAGTTTGGTGATTCATCAGTTGCATATCACATCTAGTGCTATTTCATCAGGTGCCCTCCTTAATGCCTGTCACCCAGTTACCTCACCCCTCTACGCTCTCCCCCCTCCAGCAAGCCTCAGTTTGTTTCCTGTAGTTAAGAGTCTCTTACGGTTTGCCTCCCCTCTCTGTTTTTGTGTTATTTTAAGTTTTCCTTCCCTTCCCCTATGTTCATCTGTTTTGTTTCTTAATTTCCATATATGAGTGAAATCATATGGTATTTGTCATTCTCCGACTGACTTATTTCACTTAACATAAAACCCTCTAGTTCTTTTTTTTTTTTTTAAAGATTTTATTTATTTGTTTGACAGAGAGGGAACACAAGAAGGGGGAGTGGGAGAGGGAGAAGCAGGCTTCCTGCCAAGCAGAGAGCCTGATGTGGGGCTCGATCCCAGGACCCTGGGATCATGACTTGAGCGGAAGGCAGACGCTTAACGACTGAGCCACCCAGGCCCCCCAAAGCCCTCTAGTTCTATCCATGTCATTGCAAACAGCAAGATTTCATTCTTTTTGATGGCTGAGTCGTATTCCACTGTCTGTATAGATCACATCTTCTTTATGCATTCATCTGTCAGTGAAGATTTGGGCTGTTTCCATATTTTGGCTATTGCAGACATTGCTGCTATAAACATTGGGGTGTATGTGCCCCTTCGAATCAGAAAAACTGAAATTTTTATTCTGAATTAATTTCAAAGATAGAAAAATGTTGAGAGACTAGAACAAATAAAACAAAGAACTCTTGTATGTTTTTCCTGATTCACCAACGATTAACATTTTGCCACAATTGCTTTATCATTCTGTGATATATATACGGGTATATACCTGCTATATGCCTGTTCAATTTTGTTTTATCTTTATAATAATAATCAAAGACATTCTCAAATGTGTTATTTACATTGTTAATGGTAATTGAAAATACCATATTCAGAGATTGCTCCCTGTCTTTTCTGTGAAACCCTCTTGCCAGCATTAATTTTCTTCTCTTTTCACGTAATTTAAATACCTTCATCATACAGTTTAGCCCATTGTGAGATACTGTATTATGTGTTTCCTCATTTCTCAGATGGCTAAGTTTGTATCACAGAAGCATAAACTTAAAAGTACCAACTAATCAAGCATTAATATCTGTATATATATCAAAGCCAGAACAAGTCTATCAAATAAGACCCATTCCAAATGTAAGATAGACCAACAGATTTTACTATAACAGAATGCAAAATGTTCACTGATAAGGTTTCAGATTCTACACTGTGAAAACCTTTAAGAAACTGCCACTCGTTGGGACACCTGGGTGGCTCAGATGGTTAAGCATCTGCATTCGGCTCAGATCACAATCCTGGGGTCCTGGGATCGAGCCCTGCATCGGGCTTCTTGCTCAGCGGGGGAGCCTGCTTGTCCCTCTGCCTACCGCTCCCCCTGCTTGTGCTCGCTCTGACAAATAAATAAATAAATAAATAAATAAATAAATAAATAAATAATCTTGAAAGAAAGAAAGAAAGAAACTGCCACTTGTCAAGTTTTAATGTTAAGTCAAAGCCTGAACTTTGTCTTGGATTTCTCGATGCTTGGAGGTGGGGGTGCTGGGGAAAGGAGCTAGAAGGGCAATCGCTACACCTGAGTCTACAGTGTGTATGTAGGGATGTGGACTAGTAATAGACTTTTAGAACTGGAACGAAACTAAAAGACCAGATACTGGTGTATCTTTTCATGATATAAGTGAGATATTGAGGTTCAGGGGAATTAAGTGAGCTGAGTAAGGTCTCACCAAAGCGGAGTCTTTCTTCCCCAGTGTTCTTTTTTCTCCTTCTTTATCCTTTTACTTTTCTTTCCACATAAATAGCAGTATTCTCAGGATGCCTGGGTGGCTCAGTCGGTCAAGCGTCTGACTCTTGGTTTCGGCTCAGGTCATGATCTCGGGGTCCTGGGGTCAAGCCCTGTGTGGGGCTCCGCGCTCAATGTGTAGTCTGCTTGTCCTTCTTACTCTGTTCTCCCCTGCTTGTGCGCATGCTTTCTCTCTCTCAAATAAATAAAACCTTTTAAAAAAATAAATAGCAATATTCTCTAGAGGGAGACTGTCTTTACTCTTAAGTCATCAGTTCTCAAACCTGTTGCTATCAAGACAACTTAATGCATAAAAATTAGGAAACTTTTCGAGTGATGGATATATTCATGCTCCTGTGATGGCATACATACCTCAAAATTTATCAAACTGTGCACTTTAAATATGTGCAGCTCATTGTTTGTCAGTCATACCTCAGTAAAGCTGGTTAGAAATTATTCAGGACCCGAAAGAGCTTTTGTTTATATGGGTTACATCTGCCAATAT
Source organism: Eumetopias jubatus (assembly GCF_037043125.1). Lineage (NCBI taxonomy): Eukaryota > Metazoa > Chordata > Mammalia > Carnivora > Otariidae > Eumetopias > Eumetopias jubatus. The sequence goes on from NW_028274807.1 coordinate 200,937,765, forward strand.
TTATCAAATTAGATATTAAAACTGAGAGACTTTTAAAAAATATTTATTAGTTTAAAACATAATCGTTAACATTTTTAATAAGTATAGTTTCAAAAAAAGTTTAGTAGGAAGGACTGTGTTGTTTTACATTTTTCTAAATGTCTTGACTATCTGGTTTAATAGAAGACAGCTGGATACTCAAATCTGCCTCTGCATTCAGTCTGTCACAGTATGTTGAGTTGAAGAATATGGAGAAAATCTGTCTCATACATATGTAGTTAAGAGGAGGAGTATTTTGACAGTTCCTTTTCAGGTAACTGGATATTCTTTGACTTGACATTAAAACTTGACAAGTGGTAGTTTCTAAAAGTTTTCACAATGCAGAATTTGAAACCTTATCAGTGAACAATTTGTATTCTCTTATATTAAAATCTGTTGGTCTATCTTACACTTGGAATGGATCTTATTTGTTAGAATTGTTTTGGCTTTGATACATAGATATACAGATATTAATGCTTGATTAGTTGGTACTTTTAATATTTAACCAGTTGCCTTCACTGTTAAATGCTCCAGTTTCATGTAGAAACTGGCCCCTATTTTTTCCCATTCTATCTTTCAGGAGAACCAAGGTATCTAGGGTTGTTTCCATTGCATTATGTAAATTGCTTCTTGTTTAGAATTTCATTTTTCTTTTTTTTTTCTTTTTTTTTACTGAAATAGATTCTCTGAGTAGATTGTAGTTATGCTGGAAAATTTTTTTTTATTCTGAAGACTGTTGTTCCTGCAAGGGAGTTTGCCTACTTTTGCTGTGGAGTTTTAAAAAGGTAATCTAGGTCAGTAGCATTGAATGAAGAGTGAGAGTGAGCCCCTGTCAGATTTGCTTGTTAATAATACTGTTGGCTGGAGGCTGGCTCTTCTCCACGTTGCTCCTGAGAGAGCTGCTCTAGGCTGTGCCACAGCAATGCTGTGGCAGGAGGATAAACATCGCCTTCTGGATCGAAAGAGCAGAGATGCCTGTTTCTTCCCCAGAATGGATGAGGAAAATGTATTCACTTCTCTGATGAAAGACTGTGGGTGTGGGAGGCACCTGCCTGGCTCAGTCAGGAGAGCGTGTAGCTCTTGATCTCAGGGTTGTAGGTTTAGGCCCCACATTGGGTGTAGAAATTAGTTAAAACTAAAATCTTTAAAAAAAAAATTTTGAGGTGTTTTGTTTTGTTTTGTTTTGTTTTACCACAATGAAGTATCACTTCACCCCAGTTAGAATGACTAGTATAAAAAATGTGAGATGCTCCAGTTGGATCGGGGCAGGGGGCCACCAAATGTGGGGCATCCCAGTTGGGTGGGGGCTGGCAGCCAGTGTGGTGAAAGAATCCATCCCAGGCAGAACGAAAGAGATTGAAGTTTATTGAATACACCCCAAGGGAGCCGTGGGCAGGACAGCAAAGGGGAGACTCTGCTTTGAGGCGGTGCTGAGGGTGGAGTGAGGTAGTAATTTGCTAATCTTAGGAATCTTGTACCTGGTTGTAATTGGTCAATTAAGGCCCCTGGCTGTTTTGAGGTGGGTTGCTTAATGAGCCTGTTTGCATTCAATTCTGGGGTCCCCGTGTGCCTTTTTGCCTTATTCAAGTTTGCTTTACTCAGCCTGTTGCCTAAAAGTGGCCTTCTCAAAAAAGGCAAGAAATAACAAGTGTTGGCTAGGATGTGGGGAAAAAAGGAACCCTTGTACAACTGTGGAAAATAGTGTGGAGGTTCCTCAAAAGATTAAAAATAGAAATAAAATACAATCCAGTTATTCCACTACTGAGTATATACCCAAAGAAAACAAAAACACTAATTTGAAAAGATACATGCATCCTTGTGTTTATTGCAGCATTATTTACAATAGCCAAGAATCGAAAGTAACCCAAGTGTCCACTGATAGATGAATGGATAAAAAAGATGTGGGGCAAGCACGCGCATATGTATGTAAAACAATTGTACTCAATCATAAAAAAGAACAAAATCTTGCCATTTGCGACATTGGTGGACAAAAGCATTTGTCACGTTGAAGCCCTAAACACATTGCTTTGAAATAGTAGATGGTGGGTGCACCTCTTCTAAACAGGAAGCAATTCAAAGATATTGAATTCTAGTACTAGAACTAGGAAGTTCTAGTACTTTTCTGTGGAATATAAAATTATTGCTAGCATTTTTTTTTGTTTTTTTTTTATTACTGTAATTCTAGAACTGAACACATACCGTGGAGGTCATTACTGAAACCAAGAGAGACAAAAACGCTGTCCCAAATTTATACATTTAAGCTTTCGGTCAGAGCAGGGTCAGGAATTTAAATATTTCTGTTTGTGCCCAACCTTTTGCTTACTTGTTTGCTCTGTCTTCCTCCCTCCCTCCTTCCCTTTCTGTTGTTTAAACTCTGCTGTAGATTGATTAAAATATTTAATGATAAATAAGGGGGGAGGGGCACATGGGTGGCTCAGTCATTAAGCGACTGCCTTTGGCTCAGGTCATGATCCCAGGGTCCTGGGATGGAGCCCCGCATCGGGACTCCCTGCTCGGCGGGAAGCCTGCTTCTCCCTCTCCCACTCCCCCTGCTTGTGTTCCCTCCCTTGCTATGTCTCTCTCTGTCAAATAAGTAAAATCTTTAAAAATAATAATACTAAGGGGGGGAAGAAAAATAATTCTGGAAGGTAGCCAAGGACCAGGTTTTGAGACTGCTGCTTATAGTACTGTTCAGTCAGTTACAGATTGACTCATAGCTTCAACCTCAGAGCATCAGAAAACTCTGTTTACTCCTACCATTTTCTGCTTAATTTCTCTTTAATAATCCAGAATGGAGCTGTATTGTTACATTTGTGCTTTTGTGATTTGAGAAGTAAGATAAGTCAATCCATAAAAATTTATTATTTATATTTTTTATTAATTTTAAGAAGTGTTTATCCAGGGCGGCTGGGTTGGTTAAGCGACTGCCTTCGGCTCAGGTCATGATCCTGGAGTCCTGCATTGGACAAGCGGGGAGTCCGCTTCTCCCTCTGACCCTCCTCCCTCTCATGCTCTCTATCATTCTCTCTCTCTCTCAATAAATAAATAAAAATCTTTAAAGGAAAAAAAAAGTGTTTATCCAAATTCTTGCCACCTTTTCCTCTTCCCTCCTTCATATGCCACTTGTGAACCTTCCCAAGGACACTGTGGTTTGTTTTTTGATTTATTGTAGACTTTCTGGCTTAACAAGTGTCCAGGTACTTCCATTTACCCAATAACTTCTGAGTACTTATATGTAAGTTATATTTTACTAGGTTTTTGAGAGATATAAAGGTGAGTGGATAAGTCAGAGGTCTCAGAATTTAGTTTTAGAATTAAAATGCATTTTAAAAATTACGTATCACAACTTTTTTTTTTTTTTAACTCTAGGTTAGTGGTCTGTAGCTCTAAAAGTCTCAAGGTCACACCCAGAGTTAAATAGCAGAGCCAGGGTTAGAACCTTATAAAAACTAGGGACTGTACATTTATATATTTGTTGGCTGCCTATAGCTAGATTTTTTTTAACATATAAGACTTCTAGAATCATACTTGGCTCATAAGTCTCTCTCTTGCTTTTCTCTCCTCCCCTTGTTTCTTTCTTTCTCTGCTTCACTCACTCACTCACACTCTGCCTTTCTCCCTCTCTCCTACTCTTTCTTGTCTCCCCTCTGTTCTCCCCTGCCCTCTTTTTGGCTTCATTCTCAGGCAGACTCTTTCAAGGTGGGAAAGAGGGCCACTGGCAGCCTAGGTGTATCATTACGGCTCAAGATCCAAAATGTCAGAATGTCTGTTTATCAAATTTCTCCAAAGGACTTTTGTCCTGGTTTAATCACAGGTGTACTCCTTTGGTTGGGAAAGCAGAAACACCATGATTGACCTCTGCACTAGGATTGCCTGGAAAGGAATAGGGCAGTTCCCTTTGGAAGGGATATAGGCAGACAAATCTTTTTGGTGTGCTCTTTTTAAAAGGCCTTTGACATCCTAGCTATTCTCTAGCGGCCCTCTATGAAGAACTGTCCTCCATAAACTTTTTTCGTTCAAATTGATGTGCTCCTTATTTTCCCATTCTTAACCACGGCCCCAACTCGTATTTGGCTCTGCTGAATATTTTCCCCACTTCTCCAGGACTGTGTAAAAACAGGTATGTGGTCTATATAAAATTGGCTCTATGCTGAAATAGTGATGAATACATATTAGGTATTACAGAAAATTAAACCACACAACGAACCATATTTGACAGCAGTCACCTCTGCAGAACTCCCATGTGTTGAAATGCTGTTTAAAGTTGACTCTCTTGGGGCACCTGGGTGGCTCAGTGGGTTAAATGTCCCAACTCTTGATTTTGGCTCAGGTCATGATCTCAGCATCGTGAGATCAAGCCCTGAGTGGGGCTCCACAATGGGCATGGAGCCTGCATAAGGTTCTGTCTCTCCAGGGCACCTGGGTGGCACATATGGTTAAGTGTGGAACTCTTGGTTTCAGCTGGGGTTTTGATCTCAGGATCATGAGATCAAGCCCCGCAAAAGGGCTCTGCACTCCGTCCAGAGTCTGCTTAAGACTTTCTTTCCCTCTGTTCCTCCCTTCTACATGCAAGCTCTTTATCCTCTCTCTCTCAAATAGGTCTTTTTTTTTTTTTTTAAGACTTCATTTATTTATTTGAGAGAGAGAGCAGGATAGAGAGCAAGCAGCAGGGAGGAGCAGAGGGGAGGGAGAAACAGGTTCCACGCTGAGCAGGGAGCTCGACGTGTGGCTTGATCCCAGGATTCTGGGATCATGACCTGAGCTGAAAGCAGATGCTTAACTGACTGAGCCACCCAAGTTGCCCCTAAAATAAATCTTAAAAAAAAAAAAAAATCTCCCTCCCCTTTTCCCCACCCACCACCTGCTTGTGTGCATGCTTGTATGTGTGCGCTCTCAAAAATTAAAAAAAATTAATTAAAACCAAAGTTGGCTCTCTTAAAGCTAAAGGAAGGACAGAAAGAAGAAAGCATACTGGGGGAAAGAACAGAAGGAGGAAGAGGTGCTTGGAGGAGACAGAATTGATTATTCAAACCTCTGGAGGTGCTTAGACATACAGGACCCCATTACAGGGTGTTGACATCCCTGCTGGTAGTAGCCTCCATATCTGAACTGTATTGCTAAGTTTTTCTCTTCTCCCCTGCCCCAAGTTGTACCATAACAGGAGGCATCTACTTTTGTACTTTGTCAATTAGTGAGAGCTGACCTAGGGAATAGCTATGTGTGGCCTATCTCTGTATGATCCATTGTAAGCTGTCACTGATGAAAGACAATTATGATGATCAGTTTCCATCTTAAAAAGACAGTTGTGACAAACATTGCTTAAAGTTTGGAAAAAGTCTATCTTCTTTTGAAGAATTGATGTGATTCCTTTTCTTATTACTTACAGCAGAAGTTTCTTAGTTGTATGCAGGTCAATGCCCATAATAACCTCCAGAGAGAAACCACTCCGGCTAGAGGCTCTGGTTAAGACACAGAACGCAGGGGGGATGCCTGGCTGGGTGGCTCAGTCGTTAAGCGTCTGCCTCGGGAGCCTGCTTCTCCCTCTGCCCCCTCCCCTTGCCTGTGCTCTCTCTCTCTTTCTCTCTCTCTCTCTGATAAATAAACAAACAAACAAACAAATAAATAAAATCTTAAAAAAAAAAAAAGACACAGAACCCAGGAGGTTTGCCATTTGTGATGTTAACTGTCCTACCAGCAGATAAGTTTCTTAGGGATTTGGTGTTTTACTTATATAATAAGAGTTTTAGTTACAAAATGATAATTAAATAATTAAAATTAAAGTATATTATCCACCTTCCATTCTTGTAGGCATGGAAAGTAAATCCATAGATTTATTATGCTTAAGTAAAAATGTTTATAGAAAAAAAAATCTTCCGATATCCAAGATCGTCTGTCAGGAGAGGAGTAAATGTAAATCGAGGATAAATGATTTTGTTTTATTCTTCTCTCCGTTTCCCCCAAATCACTACATGTAGGTGAAATCAGATTTAAATGATTCTATGAAACATGAAAATAAAGGGCAACCTTGAAGGGGACCATTTGTACCTAGAGGCAGCCTGATGAGTTGGCTGCTAATGAGTCCTGTCACTTTTACTCCCACTTTGCCTTGAGGTTAGCGGTCCGTGTATTAGCTGTAGAACTGTTTATAAGTATCCTGTGGCAGAGCCTTCTTCTCCCAGCCACATCTTCCTTAGGGCCTCGTCTGTTTTCCGGAAGGAAGACAGTAGAGAAACTTTAAACTTTGGTACTGTGGCTATTCAGACTTTCAAAACTTCTTTCATTTACTTTTATGCCCTTGTCAACAAAAGTTCATACCCCTAACAAGGAAGATATATACTAAAGTCACCCTAATCCATTTTTAGAATATTTTTATCACCCTCAAGAGTTCCCTTGGGCCCATTTGTGTTCAGTTCCCATTCCTACTTACAGTCTAGGCAACCACTATTCTACTTCCTGTCTTTAAAGTGTCTTTTCTAGAAAATTCATGTAAACAGAATTATACAATATTTAGTCTTTTGTGTCTTGCTTTTCTCACATTTCATAATGCTTTTTTTTTTTTTTAAGATTTTATTTATTTGACAGAGACACGGCGAGAAAGGGAACACAAGCAGGGGGAGTGGGAGAGGGAGAAGCACACTCCCTGCGGAGCAGGGAGCCCAGTGTGTGGGGCTTGATCCCAGGGCTCTGGGATCATGACCTGAGCTGAAGGCAGACGCTTAACAACTGAGCCACCCAGGCGCCCCATTTCGTAATGCTTTTAAGGCTCATCCATATTGTAGTGTTTTCAGTAGTTCATTCCCATTTATAGCTGCATCATATTCCACTGTATTTTTGCACCCTATTTTGTTTATCCATTCACCAGTTGATGAACATTGCATTTCTAATTTTTAGCTGTTATGAATAATGCAGCTGTGAACATTAATATATTTGTTTTTGTATAGATAATGTGTTTTCATTTCTCTTGGGTAGATACCTAGGAATTTGCTGGGTCAGACCTGTTGAACATTTTAAGAAACTGTTGAAGTCTAGAAATAGAAATGACATCTTTCTAGGTTGCATCTTTCAACAAGGGTGCCAAAATAAATCAGTGGGGGAAGAATACAGTAGTATCCCCTTACCCACGTTTTTGCTTTCCCTGGCTTCAGATATTTGTGGTTAACTGCAGTATGGAAGCAGATAGTCCTTCTGACATAACAGAAGGTCATTAGTAGCCTAACACTACGTCACAGTGCCTACATCATTCCCCTCAGTGCATCTCATCACACAGGCATTTTATCATCTCACATCATCACAAGAAGGGTGAATATAGTACAATAAGATCTTTTGATAGACCACATTCATATAACTTACTTACAGTATATTGTTATAATTGTCCTATTTTATTACTAGTTATTGTTGTTAATCCTCTTGCTGTACCTAATTTATAAATTAAACTTTATCATAGATATGTATGAATAGGAAAAAACATGGTGTATATAGGGTTCAGTACTATCTGTAGTTTCAGGTGTCCATGGGGGTGGGGAGGGTCTTGGAACATATCCCCCACCAATAAGGGAGACGACTATAGTCTTTTCAACAAATGGGGCTGGGAAAATTGGATTATCTATATTTGCAAAAGAATGAAGTTGGGACCCCTACCTAATACCATATAAAAAAATAAAATGGATCATAGACCTAAATATAAGAAGTAAAAGGGAAAATCTCCTAGAAGAAAACATGGGCATAGATCGTTATGAACTTGGATTAGCCAGTGATTTCTTAGGACTCCAAAGCAAAAGTGGCAAAAGAAAAGCAGATAGGGGCGCCTGGGTGGCTCAGTCGGTTAAGCCACTCCCTTCAGCTCAGGTCATGATCCTGGAGTCCTGGGATCGAGTCCCACATCGGGCTCCCTGCTCGGCAGGGAGTCTGCTTCTCCCTCTGACCCTCCCCTCTCTCATGTTCTCTCTCTCTATCTCATTCTCTCTCTCAAATAAATAAATAAATCTTTAAAAAAAAAAAAAGAAAAGCAGATAAATTAGACTTTATCGGAGCGCCTGGCTGGCTCAGTGAGAGGAGCATGTGACTCTTGATCTTGGAGTTGTAAGTTTGAGCCCCACATTGGGTGTAGAGATGATTTAAAAATAAAATCTTCAAAAAAAAAAATGGACTTTAGGGGCGCCTGGGTGGCTCAGTCGTTAAGCATCTGCCTTCGGCTCAGGTCATGATCCCAGGGTCCTGGGATCGAGTCCCGCATTGGGCTCCCTGCTCAGCGGGAGGCCTGCTTCCCCCTCTCCCACTCCCCCTGCTTGTGTTCCTGCTCTCACTGTCTCTCTCTGTCAAATAAATAAAATCTTTTAAAAAAAATGGACTTTATAAAAATTAAAAATTTTTTATGCCCCAAGGACATCATCAAGAAAATGGATCTTGGTTAGATCTAGAGGTATAATGCCAAGTGCAATTAAATCAGTCAGAGAAAGACATATGATATGATTTTACTCATGTGGAATTTAGGAAACGAACGAAGATAGAAAACACATCCTTAAATACAGAGCACAGACTGGTGCTTGCCAGAGGAAAGGTGGGTTGGGGGGATGGGTGAAATAGGTGAAGGCGATTAAGAGTACACTTCTTGTGATGAGCACTGAGTAATGTATGGAATTGTTGAATCATTATATTGTACACCTGAAACTAATATAACTGTATGTTAACTATGCTTGAATTAAAAAAAGAAAGTGAATCTTCTATCTCAATAATTAAAAAAGCTCAAATAGCTCAGTTAAAAAATAGGTAAATGAGTTAAATAGGCTTTTTTTTTTAAGATTTATTTATTTGAGAGAGAGATTGAATCTCAAGCAGACTCCACACTGAGCGCGGAGCCCAACGCAGGGCTTGATCTTACAACCCTGAGATCACGACCCAGGCCATACTAAGAGTTGGGTGCTTAACCAACTGCACCACCCAGGCGCCCCTTGAATAGACATTTCTTAAAAAAAAAAAAAATTCAAATGATTGATAAGCAATTGAAAATGTGCAGAACATCACTAGTCATTAGGGAAATGCAAATCAAAACCACAGTGGCATACACTTCACACCCACATCTGGTATAGCTAAAATAAAAAAGATCAACAAGTGTTGGTGAAGATGTGGAGAAATTGAAACTCACGCATTGTTGGCTGGGATTGTAAAATGGCGTAAGCACTTTGCAAAAACAGTTCGGCAGTTCCTCAGAATGTTAAACATACGAGTTGCTCTATGACCTAGAAATTCTGTTAGGCATATAGCCAGTAGAATTGGAAACATTCCCACACAAAAACCTGTATTTAATGTTCATAGTAGCATTATTTAACAATAGCCAAAAATGGAAACAATCAGATGTCAACAGATGAATATATAAACTATATATTTTGAATGAGTATATAAACTTTCCCACCAGTTGGCTGGTGGGAAAGGTGAATGCGTATAGGATTTTGGAGTAATAAAAAGGTTTTGAAGTTAGATGGTGGTGGTTGTATAACTCAGTGAATGTACTAAAACCCCCTGGATTCTACACTTATTTAAAACAGTAAATTTATATCTCAACTAAGCTGTTCATGAAGAGAAGGAAACCATGAAATTAATTTCTAAAGTAGTACCATTTAACATTCCCTCCAGGAATGAAAGAAATTTCCTTTTTCTCTACATCCTCACAAACTCCTGGTATTGTCTATCTTTTTGATTTAGTGGTTCTGTAGTGTAGTGGCATCTCATGGTGATTTCAATTTGCATTTCCCTAACGACTAATGATGATGAGCTTCTTTTATGTGCGTATTACCCATTTGTGTATTGTCTTTGATGAAAAGGTGTCTTGAAATCTTTTGCCCATTTAAAATTGAGTTGCTTGACTTATAATTGTGTTGTAAGAGATTTTTTTCAAGTCTTAATTTTTTATTATTAGACTGAACAGATGAATAACATTTTAATAAATATGATCAGAACAACAAAATATGAGGGAAATAAGATTAAAACTTTACACATTGTTCGTTGTAAGTATGAACAAAAATAAGCAAAAAGACTGAAGTAGCTATTTCCCCCATATTAAATGTTTAAACACGGTTTTGAACACATAGTATGTGCCAATATTTAAGTTACTTATAAATCCTACGTTTTTAATGTGATAAATGAACTCGTTTCTTGTAAAACTTACCTAATGTAGATCATAAGTATAATTATAAGAGATTTTGATCTCTTCTGCATACAGGTCTTTTATTAGATTTGTCATTTGCAAATATTTTCTCCCAGTCTGTGGCTTCTCTTTTCATTTTCTTAATGGTATTTTTGAAAAGCAAAAGTTTTAAGTTTTGATGATGTCCAGTTCACAAGTTTTTTTCCTTATATGGATCCTGCCTTTGATGACATTTCTAAGAAATCTTTGCCTAGTCCAGGGTCACAGAGATTTTTTTTCTCCTATATTTTCTTCTACAAGTTCTTTTATTTTCACCCGTTTACATTTAGGTTCTTAATCTATTTGGAGTTAGATTTTGCATATGGTGTGAGGTAAGTGACCAGTTGTTTCTGTATCATTGGTTGAAAAAATTATCTTTCCCTATTGAATGACCTTGGCACCTCTGTTAAAAACCAGTTGTCCACAACTTACATAGTTTTCCTTCTGAACTCTGTTCTGCTCCATTTATCAAATGTGTTGTCCATACCACACTGACTTAGTATTATACATTTGTAGTACTTTTGAAATCAAATAATTTAAATCCTCTAGTGTTCTTTTCTTCAAAATTGTTTTGTCTCTCTCTTTTTTTTTTTTTGCATTTCCATACAAATTATGGAATGAGCTTCTTGACACCTTCAGAAAATTCTGCTGGGACTTTTAACTGTAATTGCCTTGACTCTATTGTCAGTTTGAGAATCACCATCTTAACAATATTGAATCTTCTATTAATGACCATAGTATATATCTCTCCATTTATTTAGATCTGACATTTAAAAAAATTTTGGTGACTTGAAATGGATTGCTGTTGACAGTTTTGTCAAATTTTGTACTTGTTCTTTTGTGGGTAAAAATCACTAACCTTTTCACATACCATACCCAGAAGATAGCCTGCGGTGTTTTTAACTTTATAACAGGTGTATACTTCCAGTATTTTGATTATGTTTTTCTGTCTTAAAATTAAAAAAAAAAAATTCTTGAAAATGCACTAGGTAGGTATGATTTTTGTCATATTGTACTAACTGTGATACTAGTAAGAAACTCAATTCTAGTGGAGGAGAAGACAGTAATAAACTCAATTCTAGTGGAGGAGAGGACAGTAATACCTTGTAACTTCTGTTTGGTGTTTCTGTCTGAAGGTTCTCCAACTCCATTCCTTGAAGAGAAAATGGCCTACCAGGGATATCAGAACATCCAGAGCTGGCCAGAAAACACAAACTTTTGCTTTGAACCACAACAGTTGGTGAATCCTACCCAAACTGGTAAGTGCAGGCTTGCCTGTGACTGTTCAGTATGAGTGATGACATAAACATGAAAAATTTGTAGCCACCACTCAGATAAAACGTTTTAGCCTAAATATAGCTTGCAAAGCACAACCAGAGTGTAACCCTTTGCCCTGAACATTTAGTTGACCCTTTCTCCTCTCAGTCCCTTCTTCTGATGCGCATGCCCCTCCATATCTCTCCCTTTCGAAGACCGTTTTCAGTAACTTAACTGAAATTCATATTCATTGAAGACTAAATGGTCAGTAGTATCGTAGAATCGTAATTCTTCGAAAAGGAATTAATACAGTAATAGTAGCACCATTTGTTGAATGTCTGTTTTGTGTGCCAGGCACAGGGCTAGAGCCTTTTTATACATATTTTCTGTGTTTCTTACCTAACTCTGCAAGTATATATTATTCTCATTTGACAGGAGGGAAGACTAGGACTCATACCCAATTTCTATAAAATCACACTATTCTGTAGACACAAAAAGCATATGTGTAGTTGCCTAGAGCTGGAAATGGTGGCAGGAATGGATTGCAGTGGGACCTCAAAGGAGTAATATCAATGGCTCCATGCCAGGTTGAGAGCTCAGTTTTTTTGTTTGCACTTATATATGGCTTCTTTTTTACCATCTAACTTATTACAAGGTGCTCATAGCTCGTTCCAAATAATCTAGTACTTGATGTTCTATACCATTTTCCAATTATTGGCTATTCTCAATATATGGTAATTTTTAAAAACCGCTTTATTAAGATATAATTCATATACCATACAGTTCACCTATTTAAAGTGTACGATTCAGGGGCGCCTGGGTGCCGCAGTCGGTTAAGCATCTGCTTTTAACTCAGGTCATGATCCCAGAGTCCTGGGATCAAGTCCCATGTTGGTCTCCCTGCTCAGCAGGAAATCCACTTCTCCCTCTCCCTCTGCTCCTCCACCCCCGCCACTCATGCTCTCTCTCTCTCAGATAAATAAATAAAATCTTCAAGAAACAAAATCAAGTGTACAATTCAGTGGATTTTTAGTATATTGGTGTGTGTGTGTGTGTGTGTGTGTGTGTGTGTGTGTGTGTGTGTGTGTATAGCCATCACCAGAATCAACTTTAGAACATTTTTATAAGCAACCACTAATCTACTGTCTCTAAATTTACCTATTCTGGACATTTTATATAAATGAAATCATATGTGGTCTTTTGTGACTGGCTTTTTCACTTAGCAAGTTTTCAAGGATCATGCATTTTGTGGTACACATCCGTACTTCATTCTTTCAGAGGAACTCATAATATTCCATTGTATGGATATACCACATTTTGTTTATCTGTTCATCAGTTGATAAATATATAGGTTGTTTGCATTTTTTTCTTTTACTGTTGTCACTAATGCGGTTTTAAACATTCATGTACAGGTTTTTGTGTAGACATATATTTTCATTTCCCTTGGGTTTATACCTAGATTGGTATTGCTGATCACTTGATAACTCAGTGTTTAATCATTTGAGGAACTGCCCAACTATTTTCCAAAGAAACTGTACAATTTTATATTCCCACCAGTAGTGGATTAGGTTTGCAATTCCTCCACATACTTAAAATCCTTGTTTTCCCTTTCGAAAAATTATACCTAACCTAGTTGGGATTGAAGTGGTACATCTTGTTATGATTTTAATTTGCATTTTCCTGTTGGCTAATGATGTTCATTATCTTTTTATTTTTCATATGTTTATTGACTATTTGTATATCTTCCTTAAGAGAAACGTGTATTCAGATCCTTATCCCAATTTTAATTGGTGTATCTTTTTTGTTGTTGTCCTGTAAGAGTTCTTTATATACTAGACCCTTATCAGATTTATGATTTGCAAATATTTTCTCCTATTTTGTGGGTTGTCTCCTAATTTTCTTGATAGTGCCCGTTGATGCATAAAAGTTTTTTTATTTTGATGAAGTCCAATATATCTAGTTTTTCTCTTGTTGCTCATGCTTTGGTGTTTGTTTTTGTTTTTGTTTTTTTTTTGCTCATGCTTTGGTGTTACATCTAAGACTCCACTGCCAAATCTGAGGTCATGAACATTTATCCTTATGTTTTTCTTTTTCTTTTTTTGACGATTTTATTTATTTGAGAGAGAGAGAGAGAAGCAGGAGCAGGAGGAGCGGCAGGCAGAGGGAGAAGCAGGCTTCCCGCTGAGCAAGGAGCCTGATGCAGGACTCTATCCCAGACCTGGGATCATGACCTGAGCCGAAGGCAGATGCTTAACTGAGCTACCCAGGCACCCCTATCCTTATGTTTTCTTCTAAAAATTTTATATTTTTAGCTCTTGTATTAAGATCTTTGATCCATTGTAAGTTGATTTTTGTATATGGTGAGAGGTAGAGAGATCCACATTCATTATTTTGGATGTTGACATCCAGTTGTCCCAGCTGCATTTTTTTGAAAACTGTTCTTTGCCCATTTCATGGTCTTGGCATCCTTGCTGAAATCTGTTGACCATAGATACATAATTTTGTTGATCAACTCTTAGTTCTGTTCCACTGGATCTGTCTGTCTGTCCTAATGCCAGTACTATCCTTTCATGATTTACTATAGCTTCGTGGTAAGTTTTGCAGTTAGGAGGTGTGAGTTTTCCTCACTTTTGTGGGGTTGGGTTGTTGTTTTTGTTTTTTGTTTGTTTTGTTTTTTAATTATCTTAGCTGTTTTGGCTGGATCTTTTGTGATTCCATATGAATTTTAGAATCAGCTTGTCAATTTCTATAAAGAGATCAGCTGGGATTCTTATAGGAATTTATAGATCTATAGATCTATAAATATATATAACCTATAGATCAAATTGAGTTTTGCTATCTTTACAATATTGTCTTTCAATCCATAAACATAGAATGTTTTTCCATTTATTTATATCTTATTTCTTTCAATGATATTTTTGTAGTTTTCACAGTATAAATTTTATATCCCTGTTTATAAAATTTATTCCTAATACTTTATTCTTTTTGATGCTATGAATGAAATTGTTTTCTTAATTTCATTTTTAGATTATTCTTTGGGATGGTATAGATATACAATTGGTTTTTGTATGTTGATCTTGTATCTTCAGCCTTGCTCAATTAATTAGTTCTAGTAGTTTTTTAGTGGATTCCTTAGGATTTTCCACATGTATGCTATGTCACTTACAAATGTAGTTTTAGTTCCTCATTTCCAATCTTGATGCATTTTATTTCTTTTTCTTGCCTAATTTTCCTGGCTAGAACCTTCAGTACAATGATTAACTAGAAGTGGTGAGAGCAGACATCCTTGTTTTGTTACTTTCTTTAGAGGGAAAGCATCCAGTCTTTGGCCATTAAGTATGGTGTCAGCAGAGGGTGTTTTGCAGATGCCATTTATCAGATTAAAGAAGGTGCCTTCTATTCCTAATTTGTCAAGTACTTGATTTATCATGAAAGGGTGTTGGGTTTTGTCAAGTGGTTTTTCTGCATCTATTGAAATGATCATGTGGTTTTAATTTTTATTCTGCTGATACGTATATATTACATTGGTTACCAGTCTTGCATTCCTGGGATAAATCCCATTTAGTCATGGCGTATAATTTGTGTTATTTTCTGGCACATTCATAAACATATTTGTTGAAGATTCTGGCATCCATGTTTAGAAGAGATGCTGATCTGTAGTTTCCTTATGATGTCTTTGTCTAGTTTTGGTATCAGAGAAATATCAGGGTGTTAACATTCTGTGGTAATACCAACCAGAGAATGAGTTAGGAAGTGTTCTGCCTGCTTCAGGTTTTTCTGGAAGAGTTTATGAAGAATTAGTTTTAATTCTTCTTTTAATGTTTGGTAGAATTGATCAGCGAAGCCATCTTAGCCAGAGATTTTCTTTGTGAGTCGTTTTTAATTACTAATTTAAGTCAGGAAGAAGAGGAACCAGCAAGAGTAACGTCAAAGGAATGGCCAGTTTTGAGGGGAGAAAACTCAGAAGAGTATAATGTCTTGAAAGCCAACTGTGGTAGTCAGCCCCCAAGATGGTTCCAATGATCCCCAGCTCCTGGTAGTCACACCTTTGTGTAGTAACCTCCCACATCGTATAGGCTTGGTCTGTGTGGTCAGTAGAATAGATGGCAGAAATAATGGTATGTCATTTCTAAGATTAGGTTATAAAAAGACACTGTGGCTTCCATCTTGGTTATTCTCGGTTTACTCACCCTGGGGATAGCCAGTTGCTATGCAGAGGCCCATGTAGGGGAGAATCAGAGGCCTCTAGTCAATAGAGGTAAGTAAATAAGCCGCTGTGTAGGCAGGTTCTCCAGCCCCTGTCAAGTCTTCTGATGATCACGGCCTTGGCCAGTGCCTTGACTACCTATAGCCTTGTGAGACACCCTAATCAGTGGAGGTGGGGAAAATAGATCCTGGGGGACATTTTGAAGGTCAGCTCAGCTGGATTTTCTTACGAGTTGGGAATGGTATATGAAAGAGAGAAGTTAAGGATGACTCCAGTGTTTTTGACTAAAAAGATAGAATGCCATTAGAGATGGGAAGATTGTATGAGGGGTAGTTTGGGAAACATGTTATGTTTTGGCTTTATTTTATACATTAAGAATTGGCAATTTGATATGAAAATCAAGAAATAAGGGGTGAGGTCTAGATGGCTGGAGGTACAAATTTGAGTGTTATTAATTTACGGACAGAATTTTAAACTGTGAGATTAGATGAGGTCACTAAGGGGGGGGAATGTGGATACGGAGAAAAGGTCTTCATCCCTTTAACCACTTGGTCCTTTAGTTCTCAGCTGAAATATTTATCAGGTGAAGATCTTCTTTGAGTTGAACTAAAATATCCGTCTGCTAAATGTTCTCAGCCCTGACCTTATTATGCATCTCTGGGTTTTTAGAGCACACAGACTCTGCCATATTAGAGGCATCCAGAAAAAACATAATAAATAAATGACAGAACTTGGTAAAAACCATTCATTTTTACATGCAAGGTAGCACGTCTCCCATCCTAATATGCAAACCGTACAGCAGTTACTGTCCTTGATGGTTTAGGTGTTGCGTTTTCCTTCAGTGGAAGTGTGTTAAGAGGAGCCTTTCCAAACCCCGGGGTACCAGGCGGCATGAATGGTTATAATCTCTCTCATCGCCCAACTCCCCTGCTGGTCGCGAGAAGCAGCTTTGGGTCCTCCTTCATCCCCAGCAGTTTCTCAGTTTGCCTTCCACTGTTCGCACTTCCCAGTGCCACAGTCTCCTCTGATCTTGCCACCTCTTGCTAGAGGAGGGTGGTACAGCTGCCTCAGAGCCACAGGAATGAACACTGTCCCAAGGCCTAGGCTTTTATGCATCTGCCTCTGACAAATGAAGCACCTTAAGGGAACGAGTCACTAGCATCTACCAAGGAATGAGTTAGAAATGCAGATTCTTAGGGCCTAGCAATCAGTGTTTCTTTAAGGCTGCAGGGTAATTCAGATGTGTGCTAATTTTGAGAAGGCCTTCTTAGAAGCAGAATTCTTTTTTTTTTTTTTTTTTTGTCTCTGGTAAAGAATAAAGAATTTTCCTATGACTGGGCAGGGACTAAACATACTATTAGCCCCATTTCTAGTACCCAGAATAAAAAAACATGCAGATCACAAATCTCCCCATCTAGAATATTTAATCTCCAGAAAGATTAAATCACAAATCATTTAGTCCATTTCTCAAAGATCTGTTGACTATGGAATTCTTAATATTTCATTTCTGTATCAGGGCAGAAATGTGAACTTTTTCTTCTTTCTTTCTTTTTTTTTTTTTTTTAAGATTTTATTTATTTATTTGACAGAGAACACAAGCAGGGGAAGTGGGAGAGGGAGAAGCAGGCTTCCTGCTGAGCAGGGAGCCCAATGCGGGGCTCGATCCCAGGACCCTGGGATCGTGACCTGAGCCCAAGGCAGATGCCTAACGACTGAGCCACCCAGGCGCCGCTCTTGTGAACATTTCATGACTAAAGATCAAAAAGAAAGGAGGCAACTTTAAATAAATTTGGAAACAGTATCCACAGTTAAAGGCTGAGTATCCTTTACTTGTGTTGGAATACATGCTGATCTGTCTGCTCAAGGATGGAAGTAGACTTGCTAGTAGCAGTGAGCACACAGGATAATTTTATTTAAATTCTAGTTAGTTCGGGGCGCCTGGGTGGCTCAGTCAGTTAAGTGTCTGCCTTCAGCTCAGGTCATGATTGGGATTGAGCCCTGCATCAGGCTCCCTGCTCAGCAGGGAGTCTGCTTTTCCTCCCTCTGCCCTTCCACACCCACTTATGTGCTCTCTCAAATAAACAAATAAAATCTTTAAAAAAAATTCTTGTTAGCGTAATATTGGTTTTAGGAGTAGAATTTAGTGATTCATCACTTACATATAACACCCAGAGCTCATCAGAACAAGTGTCCCTTAGTAGCAAAATTCTTGCTTGGCCTGACTGGCTTTGCTTTTCTTTTTCATGTAAGAAGGTACAGAGTTGGGGCGCCTGGGTGGCGCAGTCATTAAGCGTCTACCTTCAGCTCAGGTCATGGTCCCAGGGTCCTGGGATCCAGTCCCACATCAGGCTCCCTGCCCGACAGGAGGCCTGCTTCTCCCTCTCCCCCTCCCCCTGCTTGTGTTCCTTCTCTCACTGTCTCTCTGTCAAATAAATAAATAAAATCTTAAAAAAGAAAAAAAAAGAAGGCGGCACAGAGTTTCCCTGACGTTTTGAGTGCCTTCACGAATGGCAGCTCATGGTTCTGGAGTTTATCTCTATTCTGAAGACGCCAGCTGTTCACCTTGTCTCATTCAGACAACTTCTTAAAAGTAGGTTTCTTCATGATGTCCAATGAGGTGAAAATGTCTTTTTTTACTTGTCTGGCTGTCTTTTTTTTTTTCTTAATAACCTAAAATGAATGTCTAAATATATATTGGAGTTTGATTATATCTGTAATTTCACCTCTTAGCATATTATAGAATTGAGCATTGGTTGTGCCTTTAGTTTTTTATTTGTTGGCTGATTCAGAGAATCAAAAGAGAGTATGAGATTATATATTCTTAACTTGTAACAAAGGAAGAAGGTAGTCTCTACCATGTTCAGTTACATATTTTCTCAATTTATTTAACTTCTATTGATGACACATGTAACCAATCAATATTCATCATAGAATAAGGAATGCTAATCTTTTTAGTTGTATTTACTGGGAATGAGTTTTAAATTTCTTCTTTTTTGCAGATCCCTTTAAGATGCACCATGATGATGGCCTGGAGGATTTTCTTTTTCTCCCCAGTGGAACAACCAATGCTTCAGCATTTACAGAACAAAATGATCCCCTGCAAGACAGTTATGGTATGATGTCTTCAACTGGATTTATTGCTTAACTCCCAACAATTAATGTTGCCTTTTACCCATCACCTTTGAAGTTAACCACTAGGCAAAGTCATGTTTTTTGGCTCTGGCTGTAAGAAGGCTTTATCTAGATTGGTCTCAGGAGAGAATTCAGCAGTTGGGGTGCTCAGTGTCTGCTCACCTCCTCTCATGGGATCTTGAATACGATATGATAGGGCCAGATTCTCTTTCCACATTTTAGTAGCTCATTACCTTGGGTAAATTATATCCTCTCTAAACTTTGATTTCTTTACCATATGGGGCCAGCAATAGTTCCTACCTTAAAGATGTGGTGATAATGAAATAAAATTTTGTAAAAGCACTTCTCATGGCATCTGGTAATTAGTAAACATTAAACAGATCTTAGTTCTCAATTAGTAGTATCCTTATTCCTGGTTTTGTGTAACTTTTAACATGAATGTGGCCAGGATACTGTGGGGGAGGTGAAACGTTACTTCCTCCCATCTTAGGTTTTCAGCTGGGACTCTAAAACAAAAAGACAGATTAACAGGAGACACTTTGTTAACACATGCAGCATCTACCATACGGGTGAAAAGTGATGCAAAGTGGTAGCTTAGAATTTTGGTTAGTATCTTCAACAAAGAACAGTAAATGTGTAAAGAAATGACAGGACAAAGGAAAGCAGTTTTAGGCTTTCCTGAGTGGCAAACTGTGAGAAGAAAATGCATGGGAGGGAACTGATGGAGTAAGGTTTGTCTGCAGATTCCTCTGGTGCCCTCTCTGGGCTGGTAAGAATCTGTCTCCAGGAAGTGGAGAATTTATATCCTGCCTTTAAGCAGAAAGTGGAGAGGTTTTTCTAGGTTTACCGCTCCCTACTTGCCTTCAGCTCAAAATAATTTTTATGTCAAAGAGGCATATTTTGGTGGTGACTTTCAGGTTTCCTTCAGTACCTATCACTAATAAGTCCCACTTCCAACAATGCTTATAATTTTCTATTTGTAAAGATCATGGCTAATAATATGTTGTATTTATGCTTCTCTTTGGACTGCAGATCTCTAGGGGGAAGGATGTTAAATGGGTTGACCTTGATGTGCTATCTGTGTAGTCTCCTGATGCTTTTCAGCTTTCAGTGAGTCATTTAGTCCCATTGACTTCTTTACAGCATCTTCTCTTCCTTTATGCTCCCTCTGCTGCCTTCGCCCATGTAAAGCCCCTATCACTTTATGCCTAAGCTGCTCCCTTTTAAATTCATTCCACATATATCTGCTGATTTGGTCACTAGGTCCCTGTTCTGTATTCATCATCTCATTTTCATTAAGACCTTAAGACACTCTTTTTTTCCTCTCAAGTCTAAATTTCTCTGGCTTTCCAAATCCTTCTTCCATTGTTTGTTCTAATCCTATTTTCCCTCTCTGGTATGCAACATCTACTTGAATCCAGCTAATTTTGTAGTCACAGAAACATTCTTGTCCTATTGGCGTTTTCATACCTTTCTTTTTGCTCAGTGTTCTCCATCCTTCAGATTGACTACTCTCTCCTCTCTTCCTGCTCTTGCTTCTCCTCTGAACTCTTCTGTCACTGTTCTGGTCCTCATCGTTGTTTTTAAACTATTAGAGAACTTAGTCCATACTATACAGTATTTGATACATGTCTGTCTTGCCTCTATAGCTAAATTGTAATACTCTTGTTGGCAAGGACCATGTGATAGTAAATCCCCTATTATGTCTTAGAGCACAGCGTAATAACAATCCCTTAACACTTGTCTATTTCTTAATAATTTATAAAGCATTTTCACAAAACTATTGTAATGTTGCAGAGGGAGGCATTGATTTCATTTTACAGATGAGGAAATCAAGACTCAGTTCCTTACTATGTGTTATCTTGTATCATTTGTGATATTTATTGGTGCTAGCATTCAGTCTTCAGTATTTTTACTCTTCACAATACAATGTAGAAGGTAGCCAATCAATGCTGACTAATGATATGACAGCCAGTTAACAATTTGCCAAAACCTTGAAGAACGTCAATGGTTTTTACTTTAAAACTTTCTTGCTTTGTTTTTCATTGGTCCTGTGTCGCTATGGCAATATATATAAAGCTGATTTTTTTTGAAGATTTTATTCATTTATTAGCGCGCATGAGCAGGGGGAGGGGCAGAGGGAGAGAGAGAAGCAGGCTCCTCGCTAAGCAGGGAGCCCGACATGGGGCTCTATCCCGGGACCTTGGGATCATGACCTGAGCCAAAGGCAGATGTATAAAGCTGATTTTAAATATCATATGCCTTTTTCTCCCTATTATTGACCCAGTTTTCAAAAATCTCTTTGTTTGTGTTTTCAATATTAGGTCTGTTTCCCTGTGACACATTCGCTCCTGAAAGTGTTGGACCTCAGGGGTGGCCTGTGGAAGCCCCAAACTCTCCACACTTGGAATCCTTCATTTCCCCAGAGGCTGTGACACAACCTCTGCAGCCCACAGCAGGTAACTTATTACAACCCCTCTTTATCACTGAATGGTTGTAGTATCTTAGTCAATTTAAATCATCAGACTTAATTTTTAGCAGCATAAAGCAGTATAGATAAAAATTTCAGAACTATCACAAATGCTTTTATTCCTTTAATTACTGATTTCACAGCTGAAGGAATGAAGGTGTGGTTGAAATACAATACTTGGAGTTCACGGGCAGAGAAAATCCCTTTTTAATTGAGTGCATACTCAGGACTTGGAGGTTTTTTTCTGGATGTCCCACAGGTTCCCATTCCTAAAATAATTGTGTGCCTGTGTTGTTGTTGATTTTAAACCTGTGTTTTTTTCTTTCCTTTTCCTTTCTTCCTCCACTCTTTACTCTCTCAAAATCCTGTTCTTCTCAGTACTGGGACTATCAGAGAGTAGGCACAAATACATTAATTAGACAGCTTTTTAGGTCATGCTTAGTGTGTAATGGTCACAAAATCTAGATACTCCTATGCTCTCAGAAAAGAAGTTTTGAATGCAGAGCTCCGAGCACACAATGATGGGTCCTAAATTTCCAACTTATTTCCCGTAGAGCCGGCCGAAGAGGTAGAAGTGACATCAGCAGGAGAGAGGGCATCAGCAGAAGCATTGGAAATCAGGATGGGACTGAAGGCTGCTGACATGGCACCATCTAGAGAAACAGAGATGTCTCCAGCCAAGGACATGGCACAGGCCACAGAAACAGAGGTGGCATTGGCTAAAGACACGGAACCATCTACCAAGTCAGATGTGACACTGGCTAGGGACATGGAATCACCTATCGGATCAGATATGGCCCTAGTCAAGGACATGGTACTACACAGAGAAACAGAAGAAGCCCCGGTTAAGGATGCTGTATTGTCCACAGAAACCAATGTATCTTTAGCCAAGGACATGGTACTGCCCACAGAAACAGAGGTAGCCCCAGCCACGGATGTATTACCATTCAAAGAAACAGAGAGGGCCCCACCTATAAAAATGGATGTGTCCCCAGATGAGGGCATGGTACCACCCATAGACAGAGAGATGGCCCCAGCCAAGGGTGTGGTATCACTCTCAGAAATAGAAGTGGCACTGGCTAAGGATGTTCTGTCATCCACAGAAATATTCCCAGCCAAGGAGGTGGCCTTGTCCCCAGAGACAGAGGTGGCCCTGACTGGGGACATGGCGCTGCCTCTGGAAACCAAGGTGATCTCGACCGAGGATGTGGCACTGCCCCCAGAAACCAAGGTGGCCCCAGTCAAGGATATGGCTCCACATCCAGTTACAGAAAAGGCTCTAATGAAGGACATGGCTCCATCCCCAGAACCAGAGATGGCCCTAGGCAAGGATGTGGCTCCACCCCAAGAAACAGAATTGGCCCTGGGCAAGGACATGGTTTCACCTCCAAAAACAGAGATGGCCCTGGGTGAGAATGTGGCTGTGCCCCCAGAAACAGAAGTAACCCTGATCAAGGATGTGCCTCAGCCTCCAGAAACAGAGTTAACCCTGGCTAAGGATGTGGCTCCGCTCCCTGGGACAGAGGTGACTCTGGCCAACAGTGTGAGTCCAGCCAAGGATGTTGCAGCACTCTCAGAAACAGAGGTGGCACCAGTTCCAGTTAAGGACATGGACATTGCGCGGTCACAGGAAGAAATAAGTGAGGAGTCCCAGTTAAAATCTCTCAAGGATGAGGAGCAGTCAGCTGCATCTACTTTCATCAGTTCTCCAGGTATGGGTTTATGTTTACTCTGTATTTCTGTCTCCCAGGGTCTCACCAGAAAGGTGAGGGACAAACCAGATAAAATAAGGACAATTACACTGTATTTTGCAAGTCTACACACATTGCCGCTCTCCTAGACTGTCTTTCTCACCTTCATCCTCCGGTTTCCAACATCTCCCTCCTTATTTCTCTGCCGATCTGTTTTCCTTGCTCTGCTGATCTGTTTTCCTTGTTGGTAATTTCAACAATAAAAGAGAATGTTCACAGACTTCTGCCACCTCATCTACCTACTTGTATACTGTATCCCTAGTCTCTGCCTGCCCCTAATTGTGGCCGATCTCCATTTTGCCCCTAGACCCCACCTCCTCTTCCCTACTTTAGGATGCCCTAGCCATTTCCTTTCTTGCCACTCACCAGTTTTTCCCCCTGTCCATTGAATCATTCCCACCAACACACAAATATTTATTTTTCCCATTTAAAACAAAAACAGTTTCCCAACTTCACCTTCCAGCCACCACTCCATTTCTCTGCTGCCCTCAGAGGAGCTCATTCCTCCAAAACTTCCTGCTCCCAGTTTTTGAAAGGTGGAAAAATAGCTGAAGTAGTGCTGCTCTAAAACCTGTGTGGTTTTTGCTGTTACATTTAGATCCAGCCACAGCCGTGGGCCAAAAGTCCAACCTGCCGACAGAGGAGGATTCTGTGTTAGAGAAACAAGAGCAAAAGAAACCATTCAGTAGTCAACCTTCCGAGCTTCCTTCAGAGACCTCAGGTAAGTGAGGGATACCCAGTGGACTCTCTGAAACCACTTGGACTGGGAGCAATGGGTTGGTGGTGGTCGATGTTTGGTCGATTGTTTATGAAGTCCATTCTCCTTCTTAGACAGATTTTTATCTTGTTTAGGCAGAAAGCTGCTTACATATTTTAAAATTATCGCATCAAGACATCTAAATTTTAACTCAGTTCAGCTGTTCACTATTCTATGCTGTGTGGTCTTGGGCAGGTTATTTAACTTCCCTGTTTCTCTGTTTATTCAGCTGTAAGAGGAATATGTTGGTCAAATGTTCTATAAACCTTTGCTAGTAAGCCCTTGCTAGTTACAGTGTGTTTCGTGACCCAACAGCATCTGCATTGCTTGGGAGCCTGTTAGAAATGCATCATCCTGGATTCCACCTCAGACCTTTATATGCATTTTAACAAGTTCTCCAGATAATTGTTGTATACACTGAACTCGGAGAGGCATTGCTCCAAGGTACTTTCTAACTTGGAGTTCAGTCATTCAGTGAACTTTAAGATTACGTTTTTGATGTAAGCCCAAAGCACGTGTGTATGATTATCAGCTTAATGATTCTCTGCGACTGATTAGAATGTGCACTTGAGGACAGGGACCACGACTTATGTCACTGAGATTCTGTAGTGCTTATATACTGTCTAGCCCCAAGTAGGAGCTAAATAAAGTTCGATCTTTTTAAATGTTGTTTTAGTGACCAATACATCAATAAAGATTTATCAAGTCCTTATCATGTACAAAGTACACCATGCTGAGGCATTAATTATTTAAGTCTGAGTCCTTGCCCTTGTGTTGTTATATCATAGCCTGTATGGTAAGGAAAGTTGCCAGGCATGAACTCTGAAACCAAAGATTTATATAATAATTCAATAAATAGTATAAGAGATAGCACCAAATAGCTGCTGGTTAATTGCCAAATTAAATATTATAAATGTTGTGGAGTACTAAAGCCTAGCACTTTTTTGAGAGAAGCAGTAACTGACCTGAGGTGTTAAATCAAGGGTAGGATTTGGAGGACATTGGAGGGTGAAAGCAAGAACAAATGGTGCTACATAAGTGTTCTAATGTTTTCTGAAATCATTTCATTGGGTCAGACTTGACAAAAGCTGTCCTAGACCTGCTCTTAGTGGGACTCTTTCCAGGACCTCGAATCCGTGCTGCACTGACTTGACGACAGGAGGTTGGAGCAGTTGATTTCCTGAAACTTTTCTAAGGGTGGTTATCCTAATTGTTCTAATTCTACCTACTGGGCATTATGTATATTTTTCTGTCTTTCAGGAAGTACATTTAGGAACAGAACATTGAAATCTAACACATTTGTCTTTCAAAGTAGGAGGCTTTGGTTCTGGAATGATGAGGATTTTTCTTTGGCCAAAATACTAATTCAGTATCTTTTTTTCTTTTCTTCTCCCCCCCCCCCGCCCCCCATAGCATAAGTCTGGCCTCCTGTTCTGTTTCCCAGAGTTGATCTGGTTAGCCTGACAAGTAATTAGTATAATATTGGTGACAGACTCTTAGAATTATAAGTTCTGTCCAAAATCATATATATTTCATTCAGTTAATGAACAAATGTCACCAGAAAGAGATAGGAGTTTACCATCTTGTTGCGGAATTGAGAATTATGTACCTATTAAAAATAATGACAAATATAAATATCAGATGAGATTTACAGGCACTACTTATTATAGAAGGTTTAGAAGATCTCTGTTTGAATTTTTTTCTTTACCTGAGATGATGATCTTAGTTAATTTGCTAATTCCAGTTAAGAGTGAGAAATACTTTAGAAAAAACCTGTTTTCCTAAATCAATTAGTGTGTGGGTTGGTGAAAATAGACTTAACTGAGTCAGTAAATGGACTTTTTTTTTTTTTTAAAGAAACAATAACAAGGAGTTTTTTTTTGGAATTTTGGCCAACTTCATGTATTACAGGTACCCCTCCCACACAAGGCAAACAAGTGTGCAGACCCAGTGATCGCAGGTCCCCTCGGCCCAGGCCTGCCAGGGCCCCGCCTGAGCTGCTGGGAGGCTCTTCTCCACAGAAGACTCTCAATCCTGGCCTGGGCCCCTGCTCTTTGTCTGAGTTGGGTT
This sequence comes from Eumetopias jubatus, assembly GCF_037043125.1. NCBI lineage: Eukaryota > Metazoa > Chordata > Mammalia > Carnivora > Otariidae > Eumetopias > Eumetopias jubatus. The sequence goes on from NW_028274807.1 coordinate 200,963,607, forward strand.
GGGTCTCTGGTCCGTCTACTTATGGTGAGCCTGGGAACCAAAGGAAAAGTACTCATGTTGACTTCCTTGAACCTAAGCGAGATCTTGGCAGGGAGGCCTGGAATATAGAAAGTCCACCAATGATGAAGAAAAAAAAGAAGAAACCAAAGCAAAAGAGATATTCTCAACCCCGAGCTGGGGGACCTTGGGATGACAACAGTGTGGACGACCATAAAGGTCATCCCTTTGCAGCAGTCCCAGAGAAATCAGGGGTTCTCCCCACCCTGCCTCCCACAGTGGGCACAGAATATGGACTAGCGTCCAGAGAAAACTTAAAAAAGGAATGTGAAGTGGAGTCCAGAGCCGCCAAACTGGTAGCTGAGAACTTCGTCTCAGAAAGTCTCAGTGTTCCTTTGTGTCTTTTGGAAGAACCCCTGAAAACTGCAGGAAGTTCTCAGCCCAAGCCAGGAAGAGAAGCGAAAGTCAGTGGTAACAAGTCAGTACCACTGGGCCAGGACCAGAAATGGCTACAGCTAGGTGAAGGCAAACCAGAGCCTATACCCAACCTGAAGACTCCCGTGGATGAAGGCCGGACAGTAGGCTCGCCTGGTCTGAAAGAACCTTTGACAGAAGTTTCTGCACACAAAGTAGAAATTCCCTTGGAGATCAAACCCAAAGAGGGTTGCTCTCCTGTCTTGGACCAAGAGGCCATGGGTGGGGACTCAAAACCCACAGCAGCAAAAGAATTGCCTGATCTGGTGCCCACTTTGCCAGCAGGTACCTCGTTAGGAAGTAGTCTAAAAGAAAGGAATGATGAAAGTAAAGTGACTAAATTGCAGAAAGACAAACAGACAGGGTTTTCTGAAGGGATTAAAGAACTAACAAAGGAAGCTCTTCCCAAGCCAAGCCAAGAGATGAGCATCTTAGCTTCCAAGCAGCCGCAGGACGAGATGTTAGTTCCGACACCTGGGCTAGAGAATGAGCCATCTCAGAGAATAGCAGGCGATGGCAGAAGCAGGAAGGCAAGGGCAGGTTCTGGGAGGGTGAGAGCCGGTTCTGGGAAGGGAAGAGCAAGATCTGAGCCACGGTTTTTTGTGGACAGCTGGAAGGATGGCTCAGCTGTTCTGGCGCCAAGTGAGCCAGCCCCTAAAACCGAAAGAACGCCTGCTGGGGAGAAGAGTGAGGAGCTGGGTTCTTCAAAGCAACCAGGGACCATAGTGAGTCTCACTGAGGGGGTGGTGATGGGGGAGCCTACAGAGATGGCTGACGCTTGGGGGGCCAGCGCCTCACACATGTTGATTCCTTTGGGAAATGGGTCAGGCACAGCTCAGACTTCCAGCGCTAGAACAGAAAGAGGGGCCGCAGCCATCGGTAGGGGTGTCAGTAGCCAGAGCAAGGAAGGAAAATGTCCTTGGATGGGTAGTGAGGCAGCTCCTTGGATTTCTGAAAAGCCTAAAAAAAGGAGTAGTGAGGGCAAAAACAAAAAGTTCAAAAATAATTATTCCACACAGCCTGCTAGAATGGAGAGCAAGGAAGAAACCCCCAACCCACCTTTTGTAGGGAAGGATAGAGATGCTGGGAGTACTCCTCATCAAAACAAGGACGTAGGACTTGCTTTCCCTTTAAATCACGATCCTTTGTCCCCATGTACATCAGCTATTCCCACAGTGGAAGTAGGTGACCAAAAAGGGAGGAATGATGAGGTTAATTCTTTTGAGCTTGGGGCTCTTGGTGGGAACAAGACAAATATAGTCAAGGACTCCGCTGTTATTGAACCAGCTACCAAGGTGACAGATGTGAGCTGCCAAGACCAAATCCAGGGGGCAGGATTTGTCCCTTCAGCACTGTCTGTAGAAAATAAGACAGATGCAGCCAAGGGACATGCTGCAGTGGCTGACAAACCAAATGAAAGGAGCAGTGATGGAAAAAGTAAAAAGGTTAAAAATAGTTTTCCTGAGAAGCATCTTCTGGAGAATACGATAGATGCATCAAAAATACGTGTTCCCATGGAAACCACAGGGGACCACAGAACTGAAGGAATGGGCTATGTGGACGAAAATAGAAATATCACATTTACCTGCCCCAGAACACTCCCAGGGTTGATGAATAAGTCAGCCCTTCCAGAGGCTCTGGAGTCAGCAGCCCATGAAGGACTGCCCACTCGTGCTTCTCAAGTTGTAAAGGAGGGTGATTCTTTTCCAAACCTCTTGGCAGAAAGTGGGCAAGAGACCTCTCCAGCCCAGATATCCAAATTATTATTGGTAGATAATTGCAGCAAAGATGGAGTCCCAGGTCAGGAAAGACCCAAGGCCCCCTCCGCTGTTAGGCCTTCTGCAAGCATGGGAGGAGGGGTTGCCCTCGCTTTTACAGCAGCCGTAGAAACAGTTAAGAGCCAGGGAGGTAACTGTCTTACGAATAAAGGTGAGCTTGCTGATCCCATGAAGAATGAAGGAGGGATGAATGGAGGACCTGTGCTGGGAGGATCTGAGTCAGTGCCCAGTGCTGCATCTAAGCCTTCAATAGAAAAAATCACAGAGCTTGCAAAGGGACACCTTTCTGGAGTGCCAGTAGAAGACCAGAGCCTACCAGGTGAGGTCAGAATCCTAGAAGCATGTGCAGATAGGAATAATTTTCCAACAGACTCAGTTAACAAAAAGAAAGAGCCTGAGGAAGGTTCTGCTCCAGTTCAAATCCCTGACTTACTGGAAGACAAAGCACAAAAGCCCAGTTTCTGTGAGGACCAAAATGCTGACAGTCGAGATTCCAAGGACCCAGACAGTTTGAATAAGGAGGTAGATAGGGCCCTTTTGCCTCCAAAAAGTGAAAAAAATAAAGTGGAAGAAGTTAGCCCGGCTTCTAAAATCACTGAATCCGAACATACTTCCTCGGCAACACCAGAATTCCAGTCAGATTTCTCAGACGGCAGAGCTGTAGCTCTTCCGTCGCAGGCGGTAGATAAGTTCGTAGTGCCTACTTCCAAGGACCCGGAACTCCCAGAACCCAAAGATAAGATCTCGGAGGCCCCCGACAAAATGACCGAAAAGTCTGAGCAAAAGGCACCAGGAGAAGGGAAGAAGGAAGATAAAAGCCGAATGGCAGAACCTTTGAAAGGCTACATGAGACCCACCAAGTCCCGAGGCCTTACTCCACTTCTGCCAAAGTCTACCGTCCAGGAGCGGGAGAGACCCAGGCAGCTGAAGTCCAGCGGTATGACCCTGTCATGGGGAAATGTGTGTGCTTGTGGCTTTTGAGTCAGCATCCAAAAGGCAAAGAGCTTGTGCTTTGGTTCTATCCAGACTCTAATCATCCTTGTTAATCGTTGGTTTGTCAGCATGAAAATGTGTAACTGCTAATTACGTGTTTTCTGCAGCCAAGGCATGCCTTGTGTCCAGCTTGAGGAGGCTGGTGACTTGGTTGCATGTCTTTTTACCCATCACTGAGCCTTGAGTTTTAGGGGAAGTTGAATTTCAAACAATGAATTGTTTAACAGAAGGTCTATCGCCATCCACTATTCTTAATTAAAAAAAAAAAAGTGCCTCCTGTGTGTAAAGCTTACGGCCAGATAATGATTAATCATTATTTTGTGTAAGGATTCACAGGAGGAAAGAAAACATTTCAGATCCAGCTGTATGCGTGGGATTTATTTTCTTGTCAGTATATATTTGTAGCTTGTGCTGGTGAGACTGAATATCCAAATTGCTTTTGGAGTCAGTGAAAATGGTCTTCCCCTTATGAGGACATGGTGACTAGCTTCCGACCAGCATTGCTGGGCACAGACTCTGTGTTTCTAGAAGTGGGAAACGATCTCTCAGTGATGCAACCACATCTTGTACCAGTTTGCTGTTCATAGCCATTGGCCACAGTTGCACATCGGGTGGAGTTGGAGCATAGTCTTTGTCCATGTGACATAGTCTACATCCTCGGACAAGTCTGTAAAACTTGCTGATGTGGGATTCTTCCTATTTTTGCCCTTTTTGGACCTCCTCAGTCAAGTACTTGCAATGAGACTGAGAAAGGTATTTCCTTCGAGATTTAGAAATGTTTTCTTTCTTTTTTTCCTGAAAAGTATACATCTAATCATGGCTTCCCTGAGCCTAACCTTCAAAAAATGTTTCCTAGCCTTTGAGGTTTTGCAGCCTTCTGATGATGATGTTTCTCACCTTGCATGATGCAGCTACTAACTCCAGAAATTTAAAACAAAACAAAACAAAAAACACGAGTTGGCCTTAGGGTTTTGGACAGGCTTCATCAGGGGATGATATGCTGCATGATACGGACTTTTTGTTTTGGGTAAAGCTTGTGCTTTGCATGGATTTTGTACCCAGTAAGGAATACGTGCTGTGTGAGTAGAGAATACTAAAGGTCATTATCTGCATAAGACATTCTCATCTTTTCTGTTTTTATCTTTCTTCTGTTAGCTACCCTATTGCCAAGGCAGAAAATGAAGTCATAGATAGAGGGCGTTCCAGCCTTCGTTAGGATTTCAGTGTTCTATCCAGTTCTTTAGTGTTAGTTTTTAGACTGGTTCTTCAGTTTGAACAGTGATACAAAGGGTGACATGTAAATTTTCTGAATGCTAGCCATTTATTTTTGCTCAGTATTTCTAAAGAAATGTAGTAAGAGGATTTGTTTTGATTCTTGAGTAAGCAAAGCAGAAGTTTCAGAACTTTCAAGGCCTTGCCTTGGCCAAGCCAAGCTCAGTGTTGTTAGGGGTAGCCTTGTAGAGTGGCTGAGGAGAGAATGGTGGATTTCAGGCAAAAGTTATTGTTTCTTCTATAACTCTTACACCTTCCCCCTAAGGACAGTATTTACTTTTTTTAATAGTTAAATTTCTTTTTCAGGGTGCCTCAGTCGTTAAGCATCTGCCTTCAGCTCAGGTCATGATCCCAAGGTCCTGGGATCAAACCCTGCATCAGGCTCTCTGCTCAGTGGGAAGTCTGCTTCTCCCTCCCCACTCCCCCTGCTTGTGTTAACTCTCTCCCTGTGTGTGTGCTAAATAAAATAAAAGCTTTAAAAAAATTTTTCTAGGAATTTTGAATCAGTTAGTACATTCCCTTGGTATGAAGGGGTGTGCACTTAAACGTAAGTCTGTCTCCTTCCATCGGTCCCCATCCAAATTTCCCTCTCCAGAGGCACCCAATGTTAAGCGTGTCTTTATACATCCTTCCAGAGAGTTTATGCATAAAGAAGCAATGACATACACATTTGTGGATTTTATACAAATGAGATCTACCATACGTACTGGTGTGTGCCTTGCTTTGTAAACGTAACAGTTATTTTTTTTTTTAAAGATTTTTATTTATTTGAGAGAGAGAGAAAGTATACAAGCAGGGGGAGGGGCAGAGGTAGAGGGAGGGGCAGAGGTAGAGGGAGAGGCAGAGGTAGAGGGAGAAGCAGACTCCCCACTGAGCTGGGCTTGATCCCAGGACCTGGAGATCATCACCTGAGCCGAAGGCAGATGCTTAACCATCTGAGCCACCCAGGTGCCCCGTAAACCTAACAATTATTTTAAAGGTCTTTACAGATCAGTACAAAGAAGAGGGCCTCATTCTTATTTAATAGCTGTATAGTATTTTCATCATGTGGATATACACTAATGTATTTTACCACTTCTTTATTGGTAGACATTTAGGTGTTTCCTAGTTCTTTTTTATTAGAAGCAAGGTACGTAGACTGTCCTCATATATACAGAATGTCCTAGTTGTGCTAGCACATCTGTGTAATAAAAAAGGACTCTGAAGTAGATTCTCTGGTTTGAAGACTGTGGATTGGTAATTTAGACAGGTGTTGCCACTCGGTCCCCCGTAGGGCCACAGAGGTACACTCACACTCGGAAAACACCGTACTGCCTCCTCTGTACTTTCTCCACTATTGCGTGTTTCTGTTACTACGCGTGCTGACCTCACGGGTGAGCATGTTTCTTGGCTTAGATTTATTTTGTGTTTTACTTATTTAGTGACTTCATTATGTATTACCAAGTTTATAAAGGAACATATAGTTAGCAATGTATTTACTTCCCTATTTCGAAAGAGGATACAACTGGCAAAAGAGAATTAATTTAGGGGCGCCTGGGTGGCTCAGTCGGTTAAGCATCCATCCATCCCTACTCTGAGTTTATAAAAATAACTTCTATTTTTAATTTTTCATATTTTGCATCTCTGATCAATGTAGAATTGACGTACGTGTGTGTGTGTGTGTGTGTGATTTATGAGATGTGACATAGAATTTCTTGGTCATCTACCAGCATGTGTCTAATCTGTCTCCTACTGAAGTGCCACCTTTGTCAGGTTCTACATTCCTGTGTGTATTTGCTGTTGTCTGATCCATTGGTCTTTCCACTGAGGCTTCAGTAGCATAATGTGGCTTTAATAGTATATTGTCATAACTAAGAGGTCTAGTCCCACTCCTCACCCTATGACTGTTTTTTAGGGTTTTCCTGACTCTTCTCCCCACTTACTACTACATACAAAATTGAGAATTGACTTGTATAGTTTTGTAAAAAGATAAATAAAAATCCATTATCCTAGGGAGAGGTGATGTCTTGTATGGTGAGATTTTCTGTCCAGCCACAGAATACTGTGCCATGTTCAGTAACCTCACATATTCGGGTGTGCGTGCCCTCCTCCCTCACTGGTATTTTGATGTTTTCTTCATGCAGATCTTCCAGTAAGAAGATCTTCCATGCAGATTTCTAGTAAGGCTTCTTCAAGATATCCAGGAAGCAGGTGAATGTGCAGATTCAGAGCTTTAGGTAACCCCGAGGCAGGGAACTGAGTGGAATGGGGAGTGTAGTGATTTTTGATAGGAGACTAGGCAGGGTGGCCCCTCATACTAAAATACCATTGGTCATGTAGACTCTGAGGTTTAATCAACATGATTGGTTCTAGACCTGGCCTTGTTAAATGTTTCCTTTGTTCTTCACTTCAGATCATTTGTGTTAACTGCACGCCCCCCAGATAGCCAGTGATTAATAGCAACTACCATCTATTGAGTGAATACCATGTGCCTAGTTATCTATCAGTAGGTAGGTAGGTAGGTAGTCATACATACACACACACCAAAACAGTGGTATGAAGTATTCTCTCCATTTTACAGATAAGAAAATGGCGACTCTCCACATGAAGGTCATGCCCATAGTATAATGTCAGAGGTAGAATTTGAACCCAAGTCTTTCTGACACTAAGACCTGTACTTTTCTTATTCTTGCCTCAGAGGAAACTTCCAGAAATTTTAAGTCTTTAAAAGAAACAGATGAAGGTTGACAATTAGTCGTTATATGTTTTATTTTAATATCTAAGCACTAAGTACTTTTTTAGGTAGAAAAATGGAAACACATCATGAGGACATAAATTTTGAATCGGAGGCTAATTTGGGATTGGGATCTAGGTCTTTTGGCTCTGTCTAGCATTTTATTCTCCAGGCTGAGGCTATGTTTGATTTATTCATGTGTTTTTCCTCACAGCTAGTATTGAGCTTTACATATATATGCTGCCTAATGACATTTTTAAAATTATAAATGAATTATCTTAGGTGCCCCTAATGAATTCTCTTTTGCCCGTCTTACCCTCTTTGGAAATAGGCTAAGTGAATATATTGCTAACTATATGCACTGTTTCCTCTCCTGTTATGTTTTCATGCCACTCTCAAGTTTATGGAAGATTTCGTCACACTCTGCATGTTCTAAGGCATGGAGGATTGTAATACTTTGGGCAATCTAAGCTCACTTTGTCAGAAAAGGACTTCCCGTGGGACTGGTTTTTGTGAATGGAAGAGCAGGTGTGAAAGGACGACCCTCTACTGGACTCAAGTCTGTGCTGTCGCTTCACACCAGTTGCTTCCCTGGCAGCCAGGTAGAGCTGTGAGTGACAGTGCACTTGGCATGTTGTCCTGGGAGTGCGACAGTCACCATGGATCCCCGTAGACAGGCCCTTCCCTTTGCCATAGTTAGAACCTGGCCTTCTTTTTTCTGGCTTCATTTCTTTTTCTTTAGTTTCCCTGAGCCCTTCTTCCAGCAGCTGGGAATGTCAGTTTATGGTGGGAAGTTCTCTTGGCATGAAACTCGAAGTAATTTATAAACCCCAGATCCTAACAGTTTCATAAATAAAATATGCTCAGCAGATGAAAAAACCATTTGTAATCTTAAAACTTGCTACAATTTTACAACTGGAGAAATATGTGTTTGGTAATATCTTTTTTTCTGCTGCTTTCTTCCCACCTACCTGCTCATTCTCTGGGCTTTTTTAAAAAGAGCTGTATATTAAAGAAACTTAATGGGAAATTCTATATGTCATACAACTAAAAATAGCTACCATTTTTTGAAACTTACTGTATGCTCAGCACTCTCTTAAACTCTTTTAACCCTCAAAGAATCCTGGGCTACCATTTGCCTCATTTGAGCCAGAGCATGTAAATATTCTTTGAAATGAGTCCAGCATATATTAATTTTTCTACTTTAAAATGAAGTTCTTCCCCTCACACTCCCTCGCTGGTCATTTTTATCTTCTGGTGACAATAATATTGGAAGATTCAGAAAACAAACGATAAACAATTGAGCTTCTGATTTTTGATGTTGCAGGTATATTTACTTCTTTAAAGTATGAAGGTGCACCTGGCTGGCTCAGTTGGTAGAGCATGCAACTCTTGATTTGGGGGTTTTAAATTTGAGCCCCCATTGGGTGTAGAGATTATTGAAAAATAAAATCTTAAAAAAAATAATAAGATAAAATATGAAGTGGACAATAAAGAGGTCTTCCCTTTATTGTATTTCCCTTTATTTCCTTTACCTTATAATTTTCTTTTTAAGATTTTATTTACTTGACAGAGCAGAAGCAGGGGGAGTGGCAGGGAGAGGGAGAAGCAGGCTCCCCACTGAGCAAGGAGTCTGATGAGGGGCTTGATCCCAGGACCCTGAGATCATGACGTGAGCTGAAGGCAGATGCTTAACCAACTGCCTGGGCGCCCCTCCGCCCTTACCTCTTAACTTTAACCTAAGATATTGAAGCAAGTCATGTCAGCTGTGAGCAGGATTGTTTAGCAATGATGGCAGTTTAAGTTTAGACAAAAATGTAATTGTCATACAAACATTGCCTAATGCTCTGTAAATAGTGGGCACTCAACATGATTTGGACTTTTTAGTATTTAGTTCATTCATTCATTCAACAGACACCAGGTAACATTACTCCCACATTCTAAGGGTAGATTAATGACCCACTCTCTACCCCTCAAGGATTCTAGAGTGGGGAGATAAACACACAAACAGATAATTTACTCTAGTGAGAAAAGTTCTGTAATTTGAGCTATGAGTTTGTAGAGCAAAGGCGAGTAAAGCTTTCTAGGGGACAGACTGTGTAAAGGCATAGTCAAGTACAGGTGCATGGAATATTTGAGAAGTAGCAAACATTTTGGAGTGACTGACATATAAGTCAAATTGGGAAGTAGGGAGATCTGTGAAACATTCTGAGATGAGATTGAGAGGAAGAATATAAGCTCTTGAAGGGTCCTGGGAGCCATTGTGTTGCCTCCATAAGCGGAGGATCTTAGACTTCGTGGTGGAGGAGATGGGGAGGTACCTATTTTAGTTGGATTATTCTCTTTTCTTTTTCATGGAGGCTTATGGGAGGGTCAGTACTATGCTAAAAGAACAAAGGGTTAGAGTTTCCAAGTCCTACTTCTTGGAGTACGTTTCATCTGTAAACATTTTAATGCTTTAGGGTGTCAAATGACAAAAATGATAAAATTTAGTAAGGAGTTTGATGTCCTTTATTAAAGGAAAACAATCCATGGATTGGGGAAGTACTGTGCCTAAGAAGCAGAGGCGCACTCTTCCCGAGGGATTTTGGGCAAGAGCGAGTTTTATAGAGCATTATGAGAGGTACTGCGTAACAGCATGACTAAGAGGTTAGAGACTTCCTTATAAGGCTAGCAGCAGGTCCTATTTTCTAGGGTAAGGTAAGCTAGCTAAAGCTAAGTTGAAGGGTTGTAATTGGTATATGTTAGATTTCCTTGACAGTGAGCCGTTTCCCACATGTGCAGACTTAGATTTTTTAGACTTTAGATTTGTGATGTGAGCCAGGCCTCCATTTTGTGGGTCCCAGTATGTGATTTATCTTTATCAGGAGTCACAGACGTTAGATTTCTAGCTTCAGTTTTTTGATCTTGTTTCCTTCCCAATCTTTGAAACTTAATTAGGGAGAATCACAGTTTTCTTGAGTTAAACATGTACTAAGAAATGTGTCTGAAATTCAGTAGAATATGGCTTTGAAATGTTTTTGCATATAAGTATGTGCATATAAACACAAACATCATTTCCTTCCAGGTAAGAAACTTAGACTGCAACTTTGTACCCTTCGGGTTTTGTTAGTAAAGAGTGTCATCAGTCATTGTAATCAGTAGAATCGACTGTCACTGTAGTGATAATTTATTAGAAATTGTTTCCTGGAGACAGTAACTGGGAACATTTGGTCAATCTGGAAAGTAGCTTCGTTGCCTTGGTAACAGATACGAAAGATGCAGGGGAACCAGTTGTGGAACATACCAAACCAAGGCCCTGAACACGTTGAGTACTCGCTCAAGGCCCAGGCAAAAACAGAAACATCTGCCAGTTGTGCCCACACGCTTGGAGGCTAGACATGTCATTATATGGCCTGATGAAAGAGCCTTAGAAGCCACCTACTGTCTAGACACATGGGAATCTCTGCACTTTCCTCAGACTCAGAATGGAACGGAAGTCTTTTAACCCAAAGGACCTTCCAAATTGGAACCTCTCTAGATGAGTTTAATGATGGGAAGGGTCAGGCCAAATGATACAGAGTCCGTATAAAAGGAATCCATTCATCCTTCCACTGAGAGAACTTTTCTAAGAGCCTACTTAACGTGTATCCGAGTGCTGGGCACCCCCATGGCAAAAATGGACTGGTCATTTTCTCGCTTCCTAGTCCCTCCCGGGAAAGGCACATAAGTAAAAGATTATGGTGTAGTTGCTGAATCCTAAGACGGAGTAGAGCAGGTATGATGTTGTAAAAACATGGATGAGTCAGTTTGGGTGAGGGTGTGGGAGACTTCACAGAGGTGACATTGAAGTGAGTTTTGTAAGAATAGTAGAACGTAGAGGAAAGAATTCCAGTAGCGGCTCAGTCTGGAATTGAAGCCTTCTGGTTCCTAAGTACATTTATTTTTGCCTGGACATGCTCAGCCTTTTAAGACTTCATTTAAGTTCCTCATCTACCAACTTGATAAAAATATCACAGTGGCTGGGGAGGTTTGAGTTCTTACTACAGCTGTGTCCTGGGGGTGAATGTGGATTCCCGAGTGAAACTATGTCTTTAATTCTGAATCAGACCAGAGCCCTGACAGAGCCATCCTCAGATTTTACTAATTCTTCTGTACTAGATTTTCCCCATCTTTTGTGATCCAGGTAGCATTCACCTCATTTGAAAATCTTTAAACCCATTAATTCTTGTTCTGTGTGATTTCTTCCTTGGTATGTGTTGGTATAAGCCACTCTGTGCCCTTCCCTGTGTCAAAGTCTCTGGATCTCCACTTTTCTTACTGAAGCAGGACCTGCCTGCCTATTCAGAAGCCCCATGAAGGGAAGCTCACAGTGTTGAGGCACTATACAAAAACATAACAAACGTAAGTTCTTTTTTTTTTAATTTATTTTTTTATTATGTTATGTTAATCATCATACATTACATCATTAGTTTTTGATGTAGTGTTCCATGATTCATTCTTTGCACATAACACCCAGTGCTCCATGCATTACGTGCCCTCTTTAATACCCATCCCCCCACCCCCTTCCCCCTCTAAAACCCTCAGTTTGTTTCTCAGAGTCCATAGTCTCTCATGGTTCATCTCCCCCTCCAATTTCCCCCCCTTCATTCTTTCCTTCCTGCTATCTTCTTCTTCTTTTTTTTTAAACATATAATGTATTATTTGTTTCAGAGGTACAGGTCTGTGATTCATCAGTCTTACACAATCCACAGCGCTCACCATAGCACATACCCTCCCCAGTGTCTATCACTCAGCCACCCCCTCCCTCCCACCCCCCACCACTCCAGCAACCCTCAGTTTGTTTCCTGAGATTAAGAATTCCTCATATCAGTGAGGTCATATGATACATGTCTTTCTCTGATTGACTTATTTCGTTCAGCATAATACCCTCCAGTTCCATCCACGTTGCAAATGGCAAGATTTCATTCCTTTTGATGGCTGCATAATACTCCGTTGTATATATATACCACATCTTCTTTATCCATTCATCCGTCGATGGACATCTTGGCTCTTTCCACAGTTTGGCTATTGTGGACATTGCTGCTATAAACATTGGGGTGCACATACCCCTTCGGATCCCTACATTTGTATCTTTGGGGTAAATACCCAGTAGTGCAAATGCTGGATCGTATGATAGCTCTATTTTCAACTTTTTGAGGAACCTCCATACTGTTTTCCAGAGTGGCTGTACCAGCTTGCATTCCCAATAAACTTATGTTCTCTTGAGAATGGAAACTTATAACCAAAGATTGCTAAGGAAGAGGTTACTCGCACCTTCCTCATTCTTTGCATAATTAAAACAAAACAAGACCATGATGAAGGTATAAAGTAGACAGTAAAACTAAATGCATTGCTTCTTTTTCTCCTTTACTTCAAGCTTGCTTTGCCCCCCCCAACACATACGTATGTACACATTGTATATTAATTTGGAAGTTTTGAATTGATCACAAGAAGATAAATTACAAGTATTATAAATTAAAGCCTGTAGTACTTGTCTTCACTGAGCAAAACAGAAACAATGAAAAGGGGATGCATCCAGTGACTAAGATGAAGTTCTGCTCAGCAGTGTGGGAAGACTGGTGGTCAAAAACCAGGCATCTTCCATGTGGCTTTTCCCGTAACTCACCATGTGATCTCAGACAAAGCACTGCATTTTCCTTCCTCTAGATCCCGTTTGCTCTTCTGAAAATGAGAAGATGAAGTTAGAGGAGTTGCAGCATTCTGATCCTGTCCTGTAGCACATAGTTCATTGTCCTTGCAGTACTGTTTTTATAAAATGATCCTTATCAGTTTAAGAAACAAAACAAAGGAGCAAAGGGGGAAAAAAGTGAGACAAACCAAGAAACAGACTCTCAACTCTGGGGGAATGGAGGGAGGAGGTGATGGGGATTAGGGAAGGTACTTGTGATGGGCATCGGGCGGTTCAAATAAAAACTTTAAAAAAATAATTTAAAAAATGTAAAAACAGAATAAAATGATCCTTGTCCTCAGAGCTTGGGAGAATAGAATATTATTTTCTTTAGGCAGTTCCTCAGATTTTGAGAGCTAGCTAGCTTTTCTTTTTCTCTTATCTGTTAATTATTGAAATTGGGGTTTGTATGGTGTTTCTTGGTGGTGGTGGTATATTTTTGCCTACCTTGGTCAGAGGGTACCTCATGTGGTAATTCTCCAGTCCAGGGATTTATGCTTTATCATTTCACATCAAATTCCCTACTGGAAGTGGTAAAACCTACTTCATACATGAATACATTTTCTTAGTGTTTTGTTGTTGTTGTTGTTGTTTTTAGCTAGCATCAGTGGGTACATTCTCTGTGTTAAATGTTTTTTGTGTTGTATTACTTCACCCCTACACAAGGGGTGGATTTTGTGGGTGTCCCCATATTATGCCTTATGTTCTCCTGTTGTGCTCAGACGCTGTGGTGGCACCAAGCTTACGTGTAAGATTGAGCATCTAGCTGACATGGTGTCTTGGGAACTCACCTGTACCCTGGGCTTCCTGTCTGGGCGTATACCTCTTGGCCACTGACCCCTCAGATTGCCTTTTGAACTCTCTGACTCTTGAGCCTTATAACTCTGAGGCCTTTGCTTGCTACAATAGCCAGATGCCACATCATTGTCTTTTTTCAGGCTGACCACATTCCTGATAAGCAATAAGAACTACGGTCCAGAATCTGTGCTCCTTTGTGACCGGCCGGCTTTATTCTCCTGGTTCCTGCTCCTGGTCTTTGGCTGACTTGCAGTTTGCTATTTATAGATAGAGTCACTGAGACAATATATGTGGGATTTGAAGGTACCAGGGACTGGCAGTTCTCGTTATTGCCTGAGCTTTGTTTGTTTTGTTTGTTGGTGCCAAACAGTGGGAGGGTTTGGATAAGCTGGCTAGAATTAAAAATCACTGGACTCTAGGGAACAAGTGTCCATGCTTGTTCTTCACCTAGATTCCCTCTGCCCCGTCAGAATATGGCAGCCAACTCAGACAGTGGAGTTGTCTCGTCAGACATGCTACTGCGGCCCATAGTCATGCTTCTTCCAACAGGCAGCACCCTCGCATGGGGAGGGGCCGGGTCTACTGAACGTACTGGCCGCTGGAGCCCCAAGTTAAATTCCCTGTGTTGGACATAGCAACAGACCTGTGATTCCTTGATGCACATTTCAACTTTCTCATTGAGATGGAAGAGTGTTAAAACTGAGCGACCGGAAGCCACCTTCAAGATTCCCCGCATTTTATGGATGAAGAAACTGAAACTAGGAGCAATTAAGTGCAGTGCTTGGAATCATAACTATTAAGTGGCACAGAGAGATTTTAAAACCTGGTCTTCTGACTCCAAGCCAAATTAATTTATTTCCCCACAAACCAAAGGTAGAAGGTGTCAGTGAATTGAGGCCGCCCATGTTTGTTGGGGGCAGGGAGTGACTAGTTTCTGAGTGGATGGGGTTATTGAGGCATACCTGATGTCTAAGGTATTTTCTAAAATTTGTCTCTGCCTTGTTTGGACAGCATTGCAACAACAGCCTCCCGCCAGACTTTCTTAACTTTCGTCATATAATATATATATACTTAATTCTATTATTTACTTATAATGTATGTATATAAGAAAGCCAGGATTCAGCTGTATTTCATCACCAAGCCTTTCTGTACCCAAGACTCTCATCTTTCTTTTTCCACAATTACTTAGTAGAATATACTTTCTGGCACCCCCTTCATTTCATTATGCATCTTCACTTCCCTTTCCTTGGTGGGAGCTTTGCGGTAGAGTAAGATGACCTTGATTCCTTGCCAGTGAACCTTTATTGGCTTTCATGTGTATTGCTACTAAACTGCCTGAGGTCGAGAGGAATGAGAGGCTCAGTTTATGTTCAGGACAGAGGTTAAATGGAAATGCACATTTTTTGAGGATTTCAACCCCACCACTCCTGACCATGAATGTAGCCCAGTGTTAGGTACTGTAGAAGGTGTATACGGTTGGTTCCTGCACTATAGTTGGGGACTTGAGAGAAGCTATGTGAATGGTATGAGTAGTAGAGAAGGGGTACTTGGAGACAGGCTCCAGTTAACGAAACTTTCCTGGGCTGGGCTTCGGTTATCTCGTCAGGTTTTATAGATCAAAGAGAACAATCTTAATTTGACCCCCCCTTTTTAAAAATATTTATTTGACAGAAAGACACAGCGAGAGAGGGAACACAAGCAAGGGGAGTGGGAGAGGGAGAAGCAGACTTCCCGCAGAGCAGGGAGCCCGATGCAGGGCTCGATCCCAGAATCTTGGGATCATGACCTGAGCCGAAGGCAGACGCTTAACGACTGAGCCACCCAGGCGCCCCTTGCCCCTTTTTTTCTAAAAGCAATATTAAAAACTATAACGAGATCAGTGCAGGTGATGGCAGATGGCTTTAAAACAATCTAGCCTGACTTTTCTTTGTCTTGGAAAAAGGCATCTCATGTATTCTTGAGAGAATATTTTATAGTATCCTATGTTAGCACATGATGTTAACCTAACAGGGGAAGCAACAAAAATCAGCTATGTTCAAGGTAGAATATGGCGTGTCCTTTCAGTGTAACTTTCTTTTTCAAGAATTTCCTTTTATGGATCCTTCAGTCCTGAATGTACAGTTTATAAACTCAAAGGCCAGCACAGCAAAGGACCGCGCTGGATTAAATCAGGGCCATGGGCCCCGTCACAGATTGCCAGAGGCTCTGCACTCCAGAGGTCAGAGGAAAATCAACTGGCCCCCGTGTGTTCACATGGCAACTAAGTCAGCTGACTGGGAAGAGCAGGGCTGGTGCAGGAGGGAGGGACCCCACTTGTCCAAGGAACTAGAGGGGAGCAGGGTCAGGAGTCAAAAGTGCAAGGCGGGGAGGGTATGTTGTCACACAAGTGTCTTGTAACTGGGATATATGTCTGCAAAGCCCTGATGGCCGAAATCCGTGAAGGAACCCTTTATTAAACTCTGCCACGGTGCAGAGCTATAGATGAAGCTCTCCCTGGGCTTTGGGGACTCCACTCATCAGTTTTCAAGTGAATTTGATAAGTTGCTATGACAGCAAACCCACTCGTGCTCTGAGAAATGAACGCCTCCAATTTTGATACTACATTAAGGTCTTTTTTAAGTGAAATTTCCAGCCATTTTCTGAAATCATTGTTCTCGAAGGGTTATGACTGGGGATTGGCAAATGAGTCTTGACTATTTTTAAAAACGGTTTTTTGAGTGGGTGAATGGGGAAGTGTGGGCAGAGTGTCAGATAAGTGAATGTGTGGGTATGCATGTATCTATATCAGTGAAAGCCAGAGTAATTACTATCCTCAGTACCCAGATTGGCACCATACCGTGTTGTAAATTGCAGATCTAAACAGAGTGCTAGCTCATAGGAAATTACACTTTCAGTTTAACAGTGGCATTTGTGCAGAAAGTAGCAGGTTCTTTTCCTTTCTCTTTCTTTTTCGTTCTTTCTTTCACACTAGTAAGTACATGTAGCACCCAGCTGCTGGAGGAGAGAGGAGCTTTGGGGGAAAGAAAGGTTTTGTCATGAATACTGGGGACTTGGTGTGATGTCACTGCCAGCTCTGTGTGATCGTAGGTGGTGTTAGAGCTCCAGGAGCGAGGGGGGAGAGCAGTCGAAGAGACGATGTCGCTCTCAGACAAGCAGCCTGCCTCTTGCTCTGCCGCTTACAGCCAGCTCTGTCAGGGCAAGCCTGCAGAGTGCCGAATGGACCCCCCAAAAGAAATCCACCAAGCTGGATTTGAGTGGCAGAGGACAGAGGGCAAACTGAATGAAATCGGACTGAATGTCAGCATGGATGGGCAGCTGAAAGATGGGCTTGTGAAGAATGCCAGCTTCCTGGAGCAGAATAAGCTCTGCTTCTTTGAGGGGAAGCTAGACAAAGAGCTCAGCACTGAAGTGCAGGACAAGGAGTATCAAGCAGCCTCGGGTCACCTTGAGAGCAGGTATGTGATTTCAGAAACCTGCCATTCCTCGGGGGGGATCTCAGTCCACCAGAAGACAGCTGAGTTCCACGTGGGACCCGGAGAGGGTCCAGACAAGAACAAAGCCTCTACAGTTCAGGGGATGGTGGCAGGGAAGAATGGACCAGAGACCAAGAGCCAGCCAGGTGTGGATTTCCCTGGGGCTGCTGACATCCCCACCCAGTATGTTAAGGAGCAAGAAACCAGTGTTTGGAACCCCAACTTTCATCCAGTGGCTCAGGGCTCGAGAGAAGCGACTCCAGGAAAGGAGAATGGCATCACCACCGGCTGCCAGGTGACTGGGGTGGTGAAGGATAACTCTGGGCTGCCTGAATTTGAGTCCCCCCCATCGGTGGCCATTGCGTGCCCAGCCCCCACAGTTGAGCCTTCACCCACTGCCATTCCACCGATTACTATGGTGGAGTTCCCCCAGGAGTACGTAAGTGCCAGCTCTCATGACCGAGACCATGAGAAGGAAGGGGAGAGATTGAGTTTTCCCGAGGAGGGGGCTTTGCTCAACCAAGCGCCCCAGCAGAAAAAAGCAATGTGCCGGGCCCTGTCGGAATGTTCTCACCTCTCGGTTCCCCCAGCTGTCAACCTTGCAGATAAGTATCCTGAGCTCCCTGCCCGGGAAGAGCTTTCTGCTGGCCTGCCGCCTCTTACCAGCAGCCCCGTGCTAAGTCCTATGCCCAGGAAAGTGGGGGCTCCTGCCGTGAGGCGCTCCATGACGGTGGCTGAGGAACAGACAGCTAGCTACAGATTGATCCCTGGGGAACTGCCCATCCCGTCTATTGCAGAGATGCCTCCTTTCATCTGTGAGGAACCTGTGGCTGAGAAGAGAGAAGACCTGACCCCCTTTGGCAACAGCAGCAGCGGCAGCTCCGGGAAGAAGGAACTGGGCCCTGCTGCGTTGTGTCTGCATGGAAAGCTGGAGCAGATTCCTGAAGCAAGCAGCAGGGAGAAAGGACAAGAAGATGTTAGTGAAACAAGAACGTATTCCTGCTCCCAGCTCTGCCAAGGAGGTGAGAAACAGCCAGGACAGACGGCTCTGGCGGGGAAGAAAGAAATTGAGGTCACTGCTACCCAGAGCACTCCATCGTTCCTGTGTGAAGAGACCCCACGTGATGGTATGTTTCTAAATTTTGCCTCCATGGGGAACAAGCAGACAGCAAGGAAGAAACCGAAGTTGACAGATTACCGGCAGGAGCGTTAGGCAGCTTGTTACCGCTAGAGTCTGTGTGCCTGGGGAAAGCTGAATTCTTTGCATTGGAAGGGTGCGGGGACAAGAAAGTGAACAAAGTGAATCTAGCTAGGTCAGCCTGAATGCCGGCATGATGGATAGTGGGGCCTGGGGGTGTGGTCCGATGGGGTCAGAGGGTGGCAGATATAAGAAGTAGAGCCCCTTACTTGACCTCATGTCACCCTGCCCACCCCATCCCCCATCCTCCCACCCCTCAGCTCCCTGTTGGTTTGAACCAGATGATTCCTGAGCCCTAAATCATCCAGTCACAACTGATTGATTTCCTTGCTTGAAAATCTGCCACTGTGTGGATTTCACAATGGGCGTATCAGCACTAACCTCCTCTCGTTAAGTAGCACAGCCTGGTGCAAGCTCTGTTTTCCATTTCGCTTCTGAGAACATTTTACTTTTGTTCAAGTGGAAAAAGAGCCTTTTAAAACTGGCTATTTAATATTCTTTTCCTGTTCTTCATGTTTGACCCAATCTTGTTCTAGTCTTCTCTTTCTCTATGTGTGGGGGGAGAATTTGTGGAGAGAAGGGAAAGGAGAGAGGAGAGACTTGCACTTAATAAACAACTAACTGTCCGGGTCTTTGTGGCTGCCTCCTGTGTCTTTCCCTGGCTCTTCTCTTCCCCCTCCCTCCCCCCAACCCCCCCCCGACCCCCCCCCCAGCTTATTGTTGGTGGTCTACAAAAGCTTGTTTTCCTCCGAGTCCAGTTTGAGCACAAAGGGCCGTGATTCACAAGCTGCTTAATGGGGATTTAAACCATGTGTGCTGTCTGTAAAAAAAAAAAAAAAAAGCCTCTTCCCCTAATATTTATTCCTCTCAGTACATTTTCATGAAGTTTTTTACTCCTTTTCTCTTAAAATTAGAAGTGGTGTTTTCTAGGGGAAGGGGTAGTAGAAAGGACCCTAGAAGACTAAACAGGGTTTTTTAACGGAGATGGGCAAAGAAGTGGCATAGCTCCTCTGTGATTTATGACTCCAAGACAACAAGAACTCGGGTACTCTGTGCTGTTGCTTACTTCTAGCTGGGGCAGAACTGCAAGCCCCTTGTAGATAGGATTGTGTCATCTTGTTGATCCGCTGCTGCCCAGTTCCATGCCATATACCTTCTAGGTGGTAATGAGTGCAGAGTTTCGTTTATTTCAAAACAAATTCATCCTAGTTCATGCTAACAGAAGTTCATGGTGGTAGAAAAAAATTCAAGTAACTTGCAAACCTCACTGATCTATTCACCTAATAAAATGTTTTAAGTGCCGACTCTGCTAAACACCATGTAGGTAAAACTAGATAAAGATTCATTTACTTAACATGCTCTCTGTCTGCCAGTCACTATCTAGGCACTGGATATCGTCGTTAGATTGTCAAGCAAGTTATGATCTAATTGGGGTTGGGGAAAGGAACGGTGAGAGAGAGGTGAATCATGGAAACTACCTGGAGGAGGTAGCCTGGGATTGTCTAACATTGCGAGGGAAAGCCTTCCAGGCAGAGGAACTCATGTAAACAAAGGTATGAAGCCTAGATAGCTCACATCAGGTAAAAGAACAATGACCACTATTCATGGGGCACCCTTGTAAGGATTATTTAATTTCAAAGAACGGAAACACGCTCAGAGGAACTCAAATTTATAAAAAGGTGTTTATTGACAGGGAGTCTCAGGGAAGCCAATTGCAGGAAGTGTAGCCAGGCTGCAGCCATTGTGTGCCTCTCAGGACATCTGCTTCGCCCTAAACACGTGTTCCATTCTCTTCCCTTCTGGGAACTGTTTTCTCTCTGCCATCTCTTACATTTTGCTGCTTTGGTGACTGGTCTGCACAGGGCATTGGGTTGCCATGGTTTGGGCTCCGTGCCCCCACTTCATTCTACCTTACATCCCTTATATCTGTTTACCTCATTCATCTGGGGGCTTCTCGGGAGAAGACTGTAGGTTGAGGAAACATGTCCAAGCCATCTGTACATGTGGCCAGAAATAATGGGAGAACAAATCTAAAAAGTTGTTTGGAACCCAAGCTTCAAATGCCCCCCTAAGATGTTTTTAAAAAAAAAAAAAAAAAAAAAGGTGGCTGCCTATGACAATAAAGTGGCCCGAAGTCGGCTTTGGGATGACTCTCCTGTTCTCAGTAGATAAGATGAACTGGAGGACAGATTATTGAGGGCAAAAATTATTGTGACAACAGCTTGATTCGTGTAGTAGTAGCAGGTGAAATACGACGTGAAGGGGAAATATAAATAGGTAAAATCAACTAATCAACTTGACTTGAAAACTGGATGTGGAGGGTGAGAGAGAGAGGAGTCAGAGTGGTGCTCTGACACTGAGCCTCAGTTTCCCCGCAGCACACATACTGGAAAAGTCCAACAGAAGGGAGAAGTCTGGTAGAGCAGTTATGAGTTCCGTTTTGAGCATTCTTTTTTGAAACTATGGGGACGTTTGGGTGGTGGTCTCTAGCAGTTGGCTGGCATAGACCCCTGAGACAAAGATGGAGGGTCATGGTGAGAAGCACCATCTAGGTGGGTGACAGCAGTTTCTGCTTATGTGTATGTCAGGTGTTCTTCACTGGGTGACAATTACTTATATACAGATTGAGATGTTAACATGCATATATCATAGGCAATGTGACTTTGTGTTCATGTTGTTTACTGAAAAATCCTATGCCTATTGAAAAATGTTCATAGTGATCTGGGGCTAATGGCAATAAGTCACACATTTGGTAAGATATTCTTTCGGCTTGCTAGAAAAAAAAGACATTAGCAATGCGTAGGTTTGTTTGTTTGTTTGTTTTCATATTTTTTTAAAGATTTTACTTATTTATTCAAGAGAGATAACGAGCCAGGGGGGAGGGAGAGGGACAAGCAGACTCCCCGCTGAGTGGGAAGGCCAATGTGGTGCTGGATCCCAGGACCCGGAGGTCATGACCTGAGCCACTTAACTGACTGAGCCACCCAGGTGCCCCTATATTTTTAAAACAAAGCAAATTCAATTTTCACTAAAAATGCATAGGGTTTCAAACATCAAAAAGTACAAAATGCTATACATTAGAAAATCTCCTACCAAGAGACGACCACTTGATTCACTTTTTTTGCTCCTCTCCTCTAAATACAGATAAATACTCTGAAAAGAATTCAGCAGACAATTATAAAAGGAATCTGAAAGGTGGAAACGAGAGGGCAGACTGGGTAGGGAGCTCAGGACTTGAAGAAGGACAGTGCATGTGAGTTCCCTGGGTTTTGTTTCTATTCTCCCGTGTACCCAGGTCTGCGCCCTGTGGAGTACCTGCAACCTAGAAGTGCCAACAGGCATAGGTGCCCACCCCCAAAAAAAGAAAGAAGGAGAAGGAAAAAAAGAACGAACAAAAAGCCTACTTTTTCTTGCTACTGGTCTTTTTACCAGGAAAGGGGAAAGCCTATTTCCCTACCCATAACCAGCAACAGCAGTTGGCTCAGTCCTGCTGAGCAATGCTCATGAGGGCCTACCTGTTGCCCATTCCACACCTGACAGCACTACAGTACGACCTATCCCTAGTCACCCACCAGGTGACAGCACCAGGGACACCCACAGGCCTGGCGTCTTAGAGCCTTCTATCCAGGAGCAGGAGGGGACCTTGGGAGGTTTCCTCCTACAACCTTAACCTCCAGCAGCAAAAGGCCAGGTAAGGGCTTCCTGCTTCCGGCGGTACCTGCAGAGATCGAATAGAAAGTCTGCGGGCGCCAGGCAGCCAGAGAACAAGTCAAGAGAAACTGCATTCTTTGGGTCCAGCATTGCTCAACCCCCACCTAGTGAAACCACCTGGCCCAGGGAAGTGCCTTCAGCCCTTACTGGAAGTACCAGCAGGCATTGAGTGACAGTCTCAGGAAGCCAGAAGAACACAGCAGGCCAGAATTGCATTATAAGGGCTCTGGAAACTAAATTGTCATTGAAACTACAGCCAAATTTAAACAGTGATTACCTGCTAACATACAAAATTAGGATTTTAAAGCAGCCATTATAAAATTGCTTCAACAAGCAATGATGAATTATCTTGAAACAAATGAAAAACTAGAAAATACAGCAAAGAAATAGAAGTTATAAAAAAGTACAAAATGGAAATTATGGATAGGAAAAATACAATAATCAAATTAAAAACTGTGTCTGATGGGCTTAATAGTACACTGGAAATGTCAGAGAACAGAGTCATTGAACTTGAACACAGATCAATAGAATTTATTCCATCTGAACAACAAGAGAGAAAATAGCCTGAAAAAGAAATACTACAGCTCCTCAGAGACTTTGGGACAGTAACAAAAAATCTAACATTCATATTATTGGAATCCCAGGAGATGAGAAAGAATGTGAGACTGAACAACTACTGGAAGAAATAATGACTGAATACTTCCCAAATTTGTCAAAAGACCTAAACCTGCAGATTCAAGAAACTGAATGAACCTCAAAGAGAAAAACCCAAGGAAATCTACACCAAGATATATTATAATTAAATTCTGCAAACTAAAGACAAAGAAGAAAAATCTTCAAAGCAACCAGAGAGAAATTATGCATTAGCTGTTGGGGAACAGCAGTTCAGATGGCAACATGATTCTTACCGGAAACCTTGGAGGGCAGGAGGAAGTGGCACAACATTTTTCAAGTGCTAGAAGAAAAGAGTCAGCTGCAAGTTCTATATCTGGTAAAACTATCCTTCAGGAATAAAGGGAAAGTAACGACATTCTTAGAGGAAAACTAAGAGCATTTGTTGCTAGCAGATATACCCTTAGAGAAAGGCGAAAGGAAACTCTCCAAAAAGATAAGATACCATAACAGGAGGAGGCTTGGAATTTCAGAAATGAAAGAACAACGAGAACAATGGAATGGGCAAAAATAGGGGTAAATATAAGTGGACTATCCTCATGAATTTTAAAAATCATATTTGATGATTGAAACAAAAATTGTAGTACCATCTGATGTGCTGCTCGATGTACGAAAAGGAAATACCTAAGACATTATATTTAAAAAGCAGGGAGAACAAAAGATCTAAATGGAAGTAAGCAAAACCATACACTGAAAAGTGAAAATGGGATTTTAAAAAATGTTTAAGTAGCCCACAGGAAGGCAGGAGAAACAGAGGGAACAAATAAAAAACAGAGCCACCCTCCATGCCCTCCTCACTGACACCATGCTCTAGTTCCTACTTGGATTTACTTTTAGGACCATGGTGGGAATGTATCTGGCTCAGAACTGTGACATACCAGACCTGGCTAAAAAAACGTGAAGAAAAAAAGGACTTGGCTGCCAAGAAGAAACCCTAGTTCATGGAGTGGACTCCAGCACTACCTTCTGGATATTCCGATTCTGCTCTCCTTGAGGGCCTCCTTACCATCTGAACCAAAATTCCAGCCTCAATGATTTTCCTCTCTTTTGAATCCTACCTTGCCTCAGAGCTCAAAGGGGGCCACAAGCGAAGAACTATGCTTTTCCAACCTCCTCATCTCTTCCCTTCCTCCTTCCAGCCACTTGAGGTGGCCTAAGACTGGAATTACAGTGCTAGACGAATGAATGTGACCTTTAGTTAGTAGGCTCTTCCTTCATTCTTTGGGATTTCTACTACTTTTTTCCTAAAGAAAAATTGATGGGTTTGCTAGCTGATTAGATTAAGCAGTGCTGATTACACAGTAGCAATTATAATGGTTGTTTAAACATTTGGTACTAAGTTATGTTTTTTGTTTTGTTTTTTGTTTTTTTTAATTTGACAGACACAGCGAGAGAGGAAACACAAGGAGGGGGGGTGGGAGAGGGAGAAGCAGGCTTCCCGCTGAGCAGGGAGCCCGATGCGGGGCTCAATCCCAAGACCTTGGGATCATGACCTGAGCCGACCTGAGACGCTTAACGACTGAGCCACCCAGGCGCCCCCTAAGTTACGTTGTTTTGAATTAATTAAAATTAAAGTCCAGAGGGAAAAAACCAAATAATAAAATGTCAGTATAAGCCTTAGCTTATCAGTAATTACTTTAAATGCAAGAAGTCTAAATACTACAATTAAAAGACAGAGATCGGAAGGATAGATGATTTAAAAATGGCCCAAGTACATGCTGTCTACGAGAAATGCATGTTAATCATAAGGACCATAGGTAGGTTGAAAGTAAAAGGTGTAAAAAGATATATCATGTTAACATTAATTTTTGGGGGGTGCCTGGGTGGCTCAGTCGGTTAAGTATCTGCCTTCAGCCCAGATCATGATCCCAGGGTCCTGGGATGGAGCATGACATCAGGCTCCCTGCTCAGTGGGAAGCCTGCTTCTCCCTCTCCCTCTGCCTGCCACTCCCCCAACTTGTGCTCTCTCTTTCTGTCTCTCAAATGAATAAATAAAATATTTTTAAAAAAATCTTAATTTTTTAAGTGGCTATATTAATATCAGACAAACTGGACTTCAGAGCAAAGAATAAAGAATCAGCCCATCAAGAAGACAGAGCAATTCTAAATGTATACGCACCAAAAGGCAGAGCTGCAAAATACATGAAACAAAAAATGATAGGGCTGATGGGGCACCTGTGTGGCTCAGATGGTTAAGCGTCTGCCTTCGGCTCGGGTCATGATCCCAGGGTCCTGGGATCGAGTCCCGCATCGGGCTCCCTGCTCCTTGGGAGTCTGCTTCTCCCTCTGCTTCTCTCTCTCTCTCTCTCTCACTCTCTCTGTCTCTCATGAATGGATAAATAAAATCTTTAAAAAATAAAAATAAAAAAAAATGATAGGGCTGAAAGGAGAAATAGATCCACAATTATGGTTCAGGACTTCTACATACCACTCTAAGCAATCGATAGAACTATTGGACAGAGTATTGGTAAAGGTAAAGAATAACTTAACAATACCATCACACAACAGAATCCAATTGACGTTTACAGAAATTCCACCCAACAACAGCAGAATGACTATATATTCAAGATCCCATGGAACAGGGTGCCTGGGTGGCTCAGTTGGTTAAGCGACTGCCTTCGGCTCAGGTCATGATCCAGGAGTCCCTGGATCAAGTCCCGCATTAGGCTCCCTGCTTGGCAGAGAGTCTGCTTCTCCCTCTGACCCTCCCCCCACTCATGCTCTCTCATTCTGTCTCTCAAATAAATAAATCTTAAAAAAAAAAAAAAAATAGACCACAGGAAAATCTTTAATCATTTGGAAGTTAAGAGTACACTTCTTAATAATCCATGGGTCAAAGAGGAAGTTAACACAGGAAATTTTAAAAATGAGAGGGTCTGGCTGGCTCAGTCGGTGGAGTGTGCAACTCTTGATCTCAGGGTTGTAAGTTCGAGCCTCAAATTAGGTGTGGAGATTACTTCAAAAATTTTTTCAAATCTTTTAAAAAATTTGAAATGAACTTCATGATCCCAGGGTGCTGTATGGAAGTGTCGAATCACTGTATTGTACACCTGCAACTAATATTACACTGTATGTTAACTAACTGGAATTAAAATTTAAAACAAAGTAAATTAAAAATAAAAATAAAATGAACTGAATAAAAAGGAAAATACAACATACCAAAATGTGTAGAATGCAGCCATAGCAGTCCTGGGCCGGAACTTGCGGCCCCCATGTGCTTACGTTAGAAAAGAGAAAAGATCTCAAAAAAGTAGTCTTAAGTTGCTATGTGAAGAAACTAGAAAAAGAACAAAATAAATCCGAAGCAAGCAGAAATCAGTGAGATCGTAAACAAGAAAACAAAAAAGGAAATTTATTAAACCAAAAGCCGGTTCTTAAAAAAATACCAATACAGCTGGTAAACCTTGAACAAAATTGACAGATAAAAAGACGCAAACCACTAACAACAGGAATAGGGGATGTCACTACAGCCATTAAGAGGATAGAAGTGAACACTAGGAGCACCTTTACACCCCCAGATTCAGTAACTTAGAATAAATTCCTTGAAAAGCACAAATTACCAAAACTCAACCAAGATGAAATAGATAACCTGAATAACCATTAATAAAATTAGATTTTTAAATTAAAAAGTTCCTAAGGGATTCACACTAGGGGTTTACCTTATATTTAAAGAATAATTAACACCAATTTTACACATTCTCTTCCAGAAAATATAAGAGGAGGAAATACTTCTGATTCATTTTATGAGGTCTGAATTTGTCTGATAGCAGAACCAGACAAAGACCGTACAAAACAAACTACAGACTAGTATCTCTCATGAACTTAGATAGAAAATGTTAACATCATATCCAGGAATATATAAAAACTGTACACAACAGCCAAATGGAGTTTATTCCAGATACACATGGCTGGTCCAGTAATCAAAAACCAAATCAACATAATCCATATCAACAGTCTAAAAATTCATAAGTACAGAAATGCATTCAACAAAACCCCAACACCCATTTGTGGTGAAACACTCATCCAAGATTAGAGGGAGAACTTTCTCAGCTTGATCAACTTCCTCCTCTACAAAAAACCTACTGTACCATCACACTTAACAGGGAAAATACTGAGTGCTTTCCCCCTGACTGGGAACGCGGCAAGGATGCCTGCTCTCACCACTCCTACCTAATGTGGTTCTGGAAGTTCTGATCAGCACAACAAAGTAAAAGGAAATAAAAGAGCATTTAGATTAGAAAGGAAGAAGTAAATCTGGCTCTCTTTGCAAATGACATGATTGTCTATATAGAAAACTCCAGGGGCGCCTGGGTGGCTCAGTTGTTAAGCGTCTGCCTTCGGCTCAGGTCATGGTCCCAGGGTCCTGGGATCGAGCCCCGCATCGGGCTCCCTGCTTGGCGGGAAGCCTGCTTCTCCCTCTTCCCCTGCTTGTGCTCCCTTTCACTGTGTCTCTCTCTGTCAAATAAATAAATAAAATCTTAAAAAAAAAAAAAAGAAAATTCCAAGGAATCTACCAAAAAACCTCCTAGAACTAAAAAGTGTTTCAGCAAGGTCACAGGATGGAATTAATTGCATTTCCATATACTAACAGTGACACCATTTTAATAAAAATCCTGTGCATCGATATTTGTAGCCACAGTAGGTGGATAGCGAAACTGTGGTAGAGCCGTACCCCGAGCAGTAACCTCTGATACATGCAACAACACCGATGCATCTCGGAAGCATTGTGCTGGGTGAAAGAAGCCAGACACAAAAGGGAACATACTGTATGATTCCATTTATGTAATATGCTTGAGATAATGTTCTAGAGATGGAGAGCAGATTAGTGGCTGCCAGAGATTTAAGGATTAGAAAAGGAGGGGAGGGGGGTGGCTCTAAAAGGGTGACATGAGGGAGCCCTGTGGTAATGGCACACTTATCTGTCCTGATTATTAGGAGTGGTTATGTAAAGCTACACATGCTAAAATTGCACGCATGCGCATGCACATTCTCACAAATGAGTGCACGTGGAACTGGACACATCCGAGTAAGCTCCATGGATTGTACTGATATCAGCGTCCTGGTTTTGTTAGTGTGCTGTACTTCTGCAGGAGGTAGTGATGGGGGAGGCAAGGTCAAGTGTATAACACTTGACCTTGGAAGTTCCTTCAAAGGCCTTTTTAAAATGCATGCACAAAATGTATTTGCATTAGAAATGTATTTTGCCCCCATCCCTTCTCTAGACAGACGGGTTTCCTATTATCTTACTATTCTGCACCTTACTTTTTTTTTCACTTAATAGAAATGGTTCCATATTGGTCGTGCTTTATTTTTTCAGGTGTGGAGATTACATTGATGTTTCTGCCATGGTGCTTTAATCACATTTTTATGAACAGACTTCTGGGGTGTTTCTGTTCTGTGCTGTTAGGAACAATGCTCTGATGAAGACCTTGTACATTTGCTATTTTGCTGGTGTGTGAATATGCCTCTAAAATAAGTTTCTGGAAATTGGATATCTGGATTAGAATCTATCTACACGAGTCTTCAGAGACACTGCTAGATTGCCCTGCATAGGAGTTGTACCATTCCATACACTTCGCAGCAGCGAGTATCTTCATTTATCCCCACAGGCTGTTTTCACATTGTAGGACTTCCAACAATATGTTAGGTTAAAAATGGCATCTCAGTGTGGTTTTAGTTTTCATTTCTATGAAAAATTGGACATCCTTTCTTATTTTCAATTTGTATTTTGATTTATATTTCTTTTTCTGTAAACTGTATTCATAATCTTTGGGCCGTTATTCCAGTGGGTTGTTGGCTTTTATAGGAGTTAGTGATTTGTAGGAGTAATTTATATAATAAGCTCTTTGTCTTTGATGTGATGTTAATGATATTTTTTCTGTTAATTGTCTGCCTTCTGACTTTTCTTACATTTTTTCTTTTTTGGGAGGGGCCACACTGAAGTTTGTTGTTTTGTTTTTAATTTTTCCTTAGACTGATCTTCTGTGGCTTCTGGATTTTGTGCCACTCAGAAAGGTCTTTCCCACACCCAGGTTATAAATTTCATGGTATTTATTGCATTTAGGTGTAGCCCTATTGAAATCTGGAGTTAAGTCCCCACAGTGGTGCTGCTGGGCCAAGCCTTAGGCGTAGACTTTATTTCTGGCCTTGGGTCTGATTTCATGGGTCTCCTCAGGCTTGTTGGAAATCTGGGTCACTGCTAGAACCAGATCAAGTTAATCTCACATCCTCCATAAAGTGGTGCTTTACAGAGAAAGGAAGTAAGGGGAGGACATTGGATGATCTTCTGGCTCTTATCCCATCTTCAGCAACCTTTATTCTAAGAGATAAACTCTAGTAGAAGAGGTTTTTGTCCCCTGTGTGCTCCAGGAGTTAGTGGTTGGGTGACAGAACCCCTTTGCTGGTCTCCAGGGAAGGGAAACCAAACTTCAGGGCTGTTTCCTTCCATTGGTCATTTGTGCAAATCCCACTTAGGTTGCTTTTCCACAGGGACCAGCTGCCTGAATCTCTGGAATCTAAAACGGTCCTGTCACAGTGAGAGGAACTTGGGAGTCTTGTCCACATTTCAGAGCACAGCACTGTGGATTTTCTTCAGAATGGAGTGCTAGTCAGTGGTCTGTCTTCCTAATACTTGCTTTTTCAAAATGGGTATGAAAAACATCTGCTTAGCATGACTTTACCCCCACTTAGGAATAAGTAAGCCAGAAGAAGGACGGCCTGCTGGGAGTGTGACCGGAAATGACATCACCGCCCCTCCAAACAAGGAGCTCCCACCCAGCCCTGAGAAGAAAACAAAGGTAGGCACCAGAGTGGTGGGTTATCTTCTCCTGCTACCATTTTTAAAAACTCTATCTTCTGCTATTACTGCTTGAATCAATGAATGAAATTTCTTTTTTCTGAGCTATCAGTAGTCCTTTTTTGGACATTCTTAGAAAATATTTTATATTCCTATTTTATCATAGTAACCTAACTCAACCCTTAAAATCTCTGCCTTTGACCCCATTATCTTGAATACATGTAGAAATGTTCTGTAGAGGTTGTTTCTGCTTCCCTTAACAACAACAACAACGGGATTTGCAGAACTATTCAGAAATAGATTCTGAAATCTTCATTTGTAAAAAGGGAACTCAGATTTTTAAGGTGGAGCAAAGCTTCAGGAATTACTGGTGCTCGTTGCAGAATACAAATGCTGTACCTCGGTGTGGTCCTAAAACCCTGCCGATGTTGCCTCATCAAGGCACAAATAATGACCGTTTAATTACCTGCTGGTGACTTCTTCGTAGAATTATTGCAGCCACCAAAAATTAGTTAATTGTTTAAAGCCGTCACTGAATTTAAGTCTTCAGGTACCGAACTGCTGGAATTTGTGACACTGTCATTAAGAATGAAGTCCCAGTTTTCTTTTTCTCATGATTTCTTTCCACTCCTTACCGAGCTCAGAAGAACGGAATGCTGCTTTTCAGTTGCATATATCCTCATTGCTTATAATTTTACTTTGAATTGTGCAATTTATACTTTTCTTCATTTTTTATTTTTGTCTGTGTGTTTGATGTTGGCTTTAAAAACAAAACAAAACAAAACAACCCATCAACTTAAAGCCTTTGGCCACCACTCAGCCTGCAAAGACTTCAACATCGAAAGCCAAAACTCAGCCCACTCCTCTCCCTAAGCAGCCGGCTCCCGCCACCTTTGGTGGGGCGAATAAAAAACCCATGAGCCTCGCTGCAGGCTTAGTGCCGGCTGCCCCACCCAAACGCCCTGCCACCGCCACTGCCAGGCCATCCACCTTACCTTCAAAAGACTCAAAACCCAAGGTGAGTAGCCACCCAGGCCCTGTGCCTGGGAGACGTTTTCCCCTCCAAGGGTCGATTGCTCTCGTTGCTGCCAAGCAGTGCAGTCAAGCTGGTGGAATTGGGGGAAGGGGAGAGAGGCGACTTGCAAATCTTGGGGGTGCATAGTGCAGCCATAACACCTGAAGGCCTTTCAAGACTTTGTACTTTGTCCTGCCCTGCTGGGAGGCAGTACTGAGTCTGCTTAGGTTTCTTTCCCTTTCTCCCAGCTCCCCCTTACTCTTCCCTTGTTTGAACACTTGTTAGCGAGTTTGCCCTCCTCCACATACTATGTCACCCACTTCTTTTTGGTACAGTTCCCACATCAGATTCCCCAAATTCACTTCCTTATCTTTCTCTTTAATCCTCTGGCAGAAGTGAGTTTCGCCTGTGACTTTTTTGGATAAGGTCTTCTAGCTGATCTCTGTAGGTTCCAACAATGTGTGACAACTTCCTTTGCTTTTGACATTGGGCCTCTCTCACTGGGCACCCCCCTGCAGGTTTTCAGTTTTCCAGGTCAGCCACACATAACTGCCTAGAAACCGGTCCATTTGGAGCAGGAGTGGCTTCAGCAGGATCATTCTAGAAGACCAGCTGGGCTCTGTGGCTGCCTTCCTTAACATCTTTTTGCTTGAGTAGGGCCTTTCGGTCAGCTCAGTGTTATTCTTTAAATTCACGGTGGGCAATGTTAGTGTATCATCTAATCTTGTAAAGAAAATTGATGGAACCTAGGAATTGTAGTCTAGGTTGGAACCTGGCCAAGAAACTGAGAAATCCTGTCATAGACTAAGAATGATAAAATACATAGCTTTCTGGCGCTCCTCATTTACCCAGTTGACTGCTTTTCTTGATCTTGAGAAGATGATTTAGTTGCATCAGAGGGCAGAGGGAGGGTGACCGGAGCCCTGGCACGGCAAATCCTGGGGCAGACAGAAGACAGCAGGGGGAGGTGGTCTAGTGAAATTTCACTTGGCAGTAATAACAACCATGAAGTGTCCCTCTGCTGGTTCCTTTATATAAGTTAATTCCTTTGATTCTCTCTGTCAGCAACCCATGATGTGGGTATTACTATTCTCATTTCATAGCTCAGTGAGATAACCTTCCTAAGGTCCAGTGCTAGTAAGTAGCAGAGCCAGTGTGTGAGCTTGGGGCTGACTCCACCCCTGATGCTCAGGGCCTCTGTCAGCACTGCTCTTTCATGGCTTTTGCCATGCAGATTTTAGACAGCATTCTGAGATACAGCTCACCTGAAAATGTGATCTGCATTCCAGTTACTACTGCTGTTCGTTTTTTAGATAAGAAACAGATGAAAATATTTTGAGAGATTGATTAAAAACTGGTCTAATGAAATTTATTTTCACCCTTATTTGGTAGAAAGGTTGAAGAGGCAAAAAAAGGGGGGAAAAAACCTACTTAGAAAAAGTAGATCCAGGATTCTGGTAGAGAAGACTGTAAAATGAGAAACAGCAGAGTAACTGCAGTTATGAAAGCAGGCTGGTTCTGTCGCTTGCTGAAGCCAAGAGCCTGACCTCTAAATCAAGGATGTCACATTTTTTAGAGCCTTCTATCCTTAATACCTTTTTTCCAACTTATTTTATCACTATTATTAGCAAAATAAGACCCTGGTAGATTATTCTGAATCATAGTCCTAATATTGAGAATTTGAAGGAGGCCTCAGAGAGCGTGTTTTATACCCAGATCTTAGAGCTGACTGGAGGGATCCCTCTGCACAAAATCCTACGATCTATTCCAAACAGAGCTGGTGGCTGAACCAGTTCCACCGATTCCAGCCATACTTAGGGACTTCATTTATAGAAACGGCCATTACCCTGCGCTTTCAGGGTTAGACTTTAATTGGATGCCAGCCCTTAATTTCTGAGCACCTCCTTAGCTGGTTTCCCATCTAAGCTGTATCCTGCTCGTCTCCACCAACATACAACGCTGTGTGGCCATTTGTTGTTGAGTAAAAGGGCTGGGTACACTGTGTCTGTGATTTGGCTCATTGTCTAGAGTAACTTGGTACTTATGTTCCCGTAGAAGCCAGGCTACATGATTCCTTCCCTCCCTTACAAGTGACGCCATGCCCAGCCTCCCTGGAAGAGGAGCTAGAGTGGCCCCGATGCCAGGACTTTTCCCTTTGGCCCTCAGTCACAGCTGTGACGTCGGTGCTCCTCCCCTGTGGTGGTCAGCCCTGCCCCCTCCGCCCACCCGCTCTCCACAAGCCTGTGCTCAGAGACTTCTCCTCTAGTCCCGAACACCGCACGGCATCGCAGCTGGTCCCCAGGGGTCCTCTGTGCCAACCTCCCTTATCCGACTGAGGAAATAAAGCCCAGAGAGACTCTGTGATTTACCAGGAACACACTGTGAGTTGGGGGCCTGACTGGGGTTAGAGCTCAGCATTCTGATCTGACTGGTGAGGCCAGTGTTCTCACTGTTTGCAGCCCTAACCAGCATTCACCGTGTGCATCTTCACCAAAAGAGTGACTGAATTTGATTGAACATAATTTTTACATTTTTTGTGTTGTTTATATATTTATTTATCTTTGGTCAGGTAATTAAATACTGATGTATTTAATGTATTTAAATACATTAGATCCTGAGGCAAACTGCGTTTGTGATGTGGTATACTTTTCTGGTTTGTTCATTCTCACTGGTTCAGGCTGGATTGAGCTCCGTTAGGCTCCGTTTCCTGACTCCAGCTGACACAGCGCCCTGCATGGCCCATTTCTCACTCTGTCTGAAGGACTTAGATCTTAGAACAGCATAAACTGTCCTGTCAGTGAGTGCCAAATCCACAGTTTTTCTGGTGTCCGCTGACTTCCCGGGGTGCCCGCTGACCTGCAGCTCTTATTCCCATTTCCCTGTCACCAGCCTGTTGCAGAGGCAAAGATTCTGGAGAAGCGGGCCTCACCATCCAAGCCAGCCTCTGCTCCAGCCCCCCGGCCTGGCTCCAAGAGCTCCCAGACTGTTCCAAAAGCCCCGGCCGCTGCCAGTCCTGCCTCAGCTGGGCCAGGCAGTTGGAGCCCCCCCACGCCTGTGCCCAAGAGGCCCACCGGTGAGTACTGTTACCCTCCACTCCCGTGGAAACCGGTGGGGAGAAGGGTGGGGCCTTGGCTTTGCCCCAGCCGTAGCTCCAGCCAGCGTCACAGAAAGCCATGCACCCCTTTTTGTGCCCTCGTCCTTAATGGGGTACAGTGAAAAGTGGATCCTTGATCTCCATATGAGGTTAGCAAGTACATATATTCAGAAAATTCTTGAGTGAAAGGGATTCTTAATGGATTCCCAGGTAGTATTTACTGTTCTTTCTTAGTAACTTCGCAGCACTCAGCACATCGTGGTCATGGGCGTACATGACAGGAGATAGATGGTTCAGTTCCACTGGTGCATGTACTGATAACCCACTTCCGAGGCCATGTGGAAGGCACTGGCAGGGCTGTAGAAGAGAATGAGACAGAGTGGGTGGCCATGTATGCTCCAGAAGGGCACAGTCTTTCCCTGGCTGTCTAATTTACCCCTCATTTATTCCCAGCGACTAGCACAGCCCATGGCCCAAAAGGGACATTCAGTAATTGTTGAATGAATGAATGAATCTCAGGATTGGATGAGCCATTCACTAGGTTAGTTTGTAAACACTACATGTTAAACCGTGTATGTTTGTGCAGCCATTAGGACGGAGGGGAAACCTGCGGACATGAAAAAGACGGCTACAAAGTCTGCACCAGGTAACACCCGGTCCCCTACTTCGTGGAAGCCTGAAATAAACCCCTACCTCTCTGTGGCTCTAAGGCTCCCCTTTGCTCTCTCCCCCTGACCCCTTGTCCTCTCTCACTCCTACGTTTGCAGCTGACTTGAGTCGCTCCAAGAGCACATCCACCAGCTCGGTGAAGAAAAGCACCACTGTCCCTGGGGCCACGCCTGTGGCAGGGGTGGCTCCCAGCCGAGCCAAGCCCACACCCACCCCTCCCCGGCCCTCTGGGACCCCTTCCTCAGACAAGAAGCCCGCCTCAGCCAAGCCCAGCTCCTCTGCCCCGAGGCTGAGCCGCCTGTCCACCAACGCTTCTGCCCCTGATCTGAAGAACGTCCGCTCCAAGGTTGGCTCCACGGAAAACATCAAGCATCAGCCCGGAGGAGGGCGGGTGAGTCCAGGGAGCTAGGGGTCCTCGGCATGCCGGCCCTTGCTTCTTCTGCTGCCACACCCACCCACCCGCTGTCCCCCAGGCGTGTCCTCACATCAGCCCCAGGCGCCCATCAAAGAAGAAGGGCTGTCAGGACATTGGATTCAGTGCCAGGGACTTTCAGCCTGGGCTCCAGGTCCCAGCAGCAGGCTGTCTCTTCCCGTCCCCATCAGAGGGGCTCTTGTTCTGTATTTCGGGGTTTAGGCTTACATTTTTGTTTGGAGGCAACAGGGTTCTTCTCCTTAACAAGACGAACAGAGGTGGATTGTGAGACCTTGTGAAGGTGAGAGACTGGACGTGCTCCCTACCCTTGCGCTGTCTGAGCTGCAGGACGTGTAGGAGGTGGAAGCTTTGACATGGGGTGGGGGGGTGCCTTCAGCGTGAAAGAGGTAGGGTGTCCTCTGGTGGCCGGGAGTACTCGCTCCTGCTTTCCTAATCCGGAGTCCTGCTTTCCTAATCCGAAGGGCTGCCCCAGGGAGTCGTGATGGAGGGGGAGTCGCGATGGAGGGTGGCAGGGCAGGCCCCGGCGCTTTACTCTTAAGGCTTTTCTGGTTGCATCCGCCCCAGAATTATTTGTCAGCTGTTAGCAGCAGTGGGACTTTGGTGTATGAAAAGATGGTGGCGAAAGTCCCAGTCAAAGTCCTTGGAGCAGGAACCTTCTCATTTCCTATGTGATTCTCCAGCATTAAACCACCACCCATCCCTCCCACTCAGGGTAGGATAGCTTAATGTGCTTCAACCCAGAGCCCTTAAAAAATTGACCAGGGCCCAAAATGAGGCAGAATCCTGGTACTTTTGGAAGACATTGTTGGCAAACTGAGATTAGTCTGGAAAAAGGGCCTGAGAGTTGCTTTTGCTAAGAGGCTGTGGCTCTGGTGTACCCAATGCATGACCCATCTCCCCCTTCCTGGGCTCTTCTTATGCTTTCCTTGGGCAAAAGTTGCAGGTGGTCCTGGGGGGGACGTTGAGTGACTTGGCCTCGTAATCAAATTATTTTCTGTTCCAACATACCTGACTGATAACGAGACTTCACATCATCAGTAGTGGCTCCCTGTTGACTATGGCAGCTTGCTTGGGGTGAGGACATTTGAATGGGAGGGCATCATGATTGGCAAACACACTCCAAAGAGAATCACTAACTTAGCCCTCCTTCCTGCCTTTCTCTGTGAGTGCTATCTTGATCTCTTCCTAGGGTCTCAGGACTTTGTTCTGCAGCTCCTCCCCCTGGCTGGTCTACCCTGGAAAATGGTGGTTTTTTTTTTCCTAGGAGCGCGGGTGACCTGCTTCTGCTGGTGGTCTGGCCTGGATTTGAGTCCCCTACAGCTTTCTTCCCTTCTTGGCATTTGGGCTCTTACCTTCTTGGTTTGAAATGTGCCCTCCCTTTATCTCCATCCAGGCCAAAGTAGAGAAAAAAACAGAGGCATCTGCTCCGGCTCGAAAGCCTGAACCTAACGCAGTCACTAAAACAGCCGGTCCCATTGCGAGTGCGCAGAAACCACCTGCTGGGAAAGTGAGTTTTATTTAGACTTTTACCTCTTGAAGGTGAAAGATGATAAACTGTTTCTTCCAGCCTGAGTCACTTTCCCTTCTATTGCACTTTTTTCCTGTCCTTAACTAGTTTCTACTTTGCCCCCCCGCGTTCCCTCCTCTTTGATGACTCGGCCATCAGAAAAATTTTTGTATTAACCCTGACAGTTAACAGAGTTGGGAGCCTTTGGGAAATATTTATTCAGCCGGATAACATGGATCCAAAAACCTTCAGCCACTTCCTTCACACTGACCTTGATGTGAAACCCTACCCATTTTGCACGCAGAACACACACACTGAGCACCCAGGTCCTGCCTCAGTGAGACACATGGCATTGGTTACTTGTCAGCACCTGGAACCCTGGAACCCTGGTGCTTTAAACTGACCTTTCAGTTTAAGAAGGCCCCTTTCACAACATGCTGGCTACAGAGGTAGCTTTGTTTGCCCTGGTTCCCCATGTCCCCTTCTCACTGAAAGTTCACTTGCTCATTCCCTCTGGAAACCCACTCAGCGTAGGGATCGCACAGGTAAGAGGAAACTGGGTTCTTTCCTCTTGCCTCCACACCCTGGAACCAGGCCCCTCCCGCTTGCTGTGGGAACCTCCTTCCCTTAGCTGTGGCAGGTAGGTGGTCTCTCCAGCCAGGGGCTGCCAGAGGAGCCTAACTCCAGCTCTCAGGGACCAGGATGGGGAGTCTCAGCCCAAGGAATTTGTGCATTCGGTGAGGCTTCCAGGTGACTCCTAGAGGTCCTGTGGGTCTCCGGTTCAGAGCAGGGTTTCATTAGGAAACAGTTTGCTAACCAGTTATTCATCACTGACCTTGTAAAGAAGGCACAAAACCGTGAGGTATTTGGGTTGGAATTTCTCGGGGTGGATTTCTCTGCTCTGTGGAAAACTCTTCAGCTTGGGGCCTGTTTCATTTGTGAAAGGCTCTGAAGCCAAG
The DNA here is from genome assembly GCF_037043125.1 of Eumetopias jubatus. Classification (NCBI taxonomy): domain Eukaryota; kingdom Metazoa; phylum Chordata; class Mammalia; order Carnivora; family Otariidae; genus Eumetopias; species Eumetopias jubatus. The sequence continues at coordinate 201,000,869 of NW_028274807.1, forward strand.
GGAGGAAGGAAGCTGGCAACTGTTTCTTTTTCAGAAGACTCAAAGAGAATTCTTTGTTCCAGCCCTTAGAGCCTGGGCCTTTGTGTGGCTGCATTCCAGGGGGAACCATTCATAAGCACTCAGTGTGCTGTGTCCCTGTCGTGGTCCCCCCCACGCCCGCGCCCCCCCCCCCCGTCACCCCATTACGCATCACTGCAGCCCTGCCTGGAGCCGCTTCTCTTTGCACACGAAACTCACAGGGCACAGGATTAGGCATCTGGAGGATTGAGGGAAGTGTTTTACCCTCGAGTTGAAGAAAAGTCTAGACCAGAAGCTCACTGTACTTTCTTGAGCCCCGAGACTACCGGGCTGCTTGTAGAGTGTGGAGTTACCGAGGATGTGGCTTGCGCTCCCCCTGGCGTCCAGATTCTGCATGGCAGGCCCAACGGCCTCTGGTCCATTTGCATTGATGACTGAGCTGTGATGTCCCTTCCTTCCTGTATCAGATCTTTGCCCTGTGAGCCAGCTACCCAGTGTGCTTCTCGGAGCTGCCTTTGCTTCCCAGATAGAAGGGAAGGGCCAAGGTTCGGTGAGGACCAGTCCAGATGAGCAGGACCCTCGCAGAGAGGCTTCCCCAGACACTCCTCAGCTCTCGGGGAAGAGCAGGCAGGAGCAGGAGTGGGGCTGTGCCTGGGTGGGCATCCAGGGCCTGCTGCTGGCTGGGCCTCGTGAACCACAGCCCAGCCCCAAGGAGCAGTGAGGAGGACCATTAGCCCTTCTGCAGCCTCTGCTTCTGTCCTCGTGTTGTTTGTCTTTGTCCTTCACTCATTTTCCTGCTTCTCTCAGATTCCTTCCCCTGTGCTTCTCCACAGCTGTTCGGCTGCAGGTGGGGGCGGAGTTGGAACAAAACTCTGTTGTCACTGTGGTCACGTGTGGACGCACTGCCTGCCCTGTGTCAGTTCTAACCAGCCCTCTCCCTTTGTGTTGTTTTTTTTCTGTTCTCTAACACTCCAGGTCCAGATAGTCTCCAAAAAAGTGAGCTACAGCCATATTCAGTCCAAGTGTGGTTCCAAGGACAATATTAAGCATGTCCCTGGAGGTGGTAATGTAAGTATGGGCTCCGGACAGCTAGCGTCTGTGGCATAGCCCCCCGTGGGGCGCACTGGGGAGAGGGCCACGGCAGCCTGGCCTGGGGCTTCCTCCCAGACGCAGGCTAGCGAAGTGAGGGGAGGCCTCAGTGCCCCGGTGTGTTTAGGCTGGCTGTTTCTGGGGAACCCCTAAATACTACAACCCGGTGGCGCTCACCCGGCATCTCCCCCCTCTCTCCCTGGCTTTCACCCTTCTGAGTCCTTCCTCCTCTTACTGCCTCAGCCGCTCCTTTTCTCTTTCTCTTCCTCCTTCTTCCGTCCAGACATCCCTTTATCATGCTGCCCTTCTGTGCCAGCCCTAAGCTCTGTGCTGGGGACACAGGTGACTCTGGCCAACAGGGGGGCCGTGGTCTAGAGGTAAGAACACTCTGTTCGCCCTCCACGTGTCCCTGTGACCTTGCAGAGGCAGGCGAGGCTCCAGCACATACCGGAGGGAGGGGTGTTACGGAGCCACCACGTGCGGCCTCCACCTTCACTGCTCCGCACCCGCTCCCCCCACCCCAACAGAGCGAGGGAGTCCGTCCTGCTCCAGCAGCCTGCTCACTCCGTTCCTTCTCCTCACTGTCTGGACTGGGCTGTGTCGTGCTCTGCTCACCCCGTTCATTTTCAGGCTCTGTCCCTCCTGCCCCTTCAGTGGCCATGCCATCCTGCCTGTGGCTGCCCAGCATTTCTCTTGTGAGGAATCCACCTCAGGGCATCCCTTTCTTGCCCCCCCACACAAGCCCCCTTACTGAAGCTCCTTCCAGTCACTTACCACCAGTGGCTCTCCTGGCCCGGGCAGGAACTGCATCCTTGACACGCGGGTGGAACGCACCTGGCTGGCTTGGTTGCTGGCCTGACGGGAGCCAGCCTGGTGTGGGATCCGCTGAAGTGGGTGAAGCGTGTAAAGACAGTGTCTGGTTAAGGTGATGAAGATCCAGCTTGAGGGCCCCAGGGAGGCACTGGCTTTAGCTTTTCCTTTCAGGCTTTTGGGCTAGCTGAAAACAGGAGGTGAGCAGGAGATTCTGAAGGAATTGGTCATTGTGTGTGTGACACAGAAATGCACTTGGTATGGTGTGCGGTGTGTGCACAAGCCCGGAAAAAATAGGCATCATTTATCACCTCCTGTGCTCTCCCACACTGCTTACACATGACTTCAAGATTTTTTTAAAAGTACTTTTTTAAATAAAAGATTTTATTTATTTGGGGGAGAGAGACAGTGCGTGAGCCAGGGCGGGGGGGGCGGGCAGGAGTGGGGGAGCCACACAGTGACAGAGCAGGAGGGAGAGGGACAAGCGGACTCCGTGCTCAATCTCATGACCTGAGCCAAAGTCAGAGTCGGCCACTGAACCAACTGAGCACCAGGCGCCGAGTAAGCATTTTACTCTAGGAGGGAGGCTTCCTTCGATGGCAGGGCGTTCGGAAACTGCCTGGGAGCAGCGCTTGCAGGCAGGAAGAGGCGGGTAATGGGCCTGGATGGAGGCACTGTGCTTCCTTCCCTCAGCCCCCCGTGAAGCCAGCACGGATACACATGCAGTGCAGAGAGTGGGCCCGCCGTGCAGGTAGAACAGTGTCACACGTCACACAAAAACCCCGTCCCCTCCTGGTTAGAGACTTGGAGTCTGGCACCCAGAGGGGAGGCCTGGAGCAGGGCCCCCCATTAGTGCTGCAGAGCGCCCTGGCGCACATACACGCGTCCCCTTGTTGGGAGCCAGGGGCACACGAGGGCAGGGAACAGAGCAGATTTCCCCCCAGTTTTGTGTGTATGAGACCGTTTTTCTGCCACTTCACCCTCGTGAGGGGAGACATGTGATGGGTTGATGGGTTCTTAGACCCGGCGGCTGTGTCATCTCAGCAGCCTCTACCCCTCCCCGCAGGGCGTCACCAGACGGGGGGACCGGGGGACCGGGGGGGGGGGGGGCAGACGGTGCGAACAGCTAGAGCAAGGTGCAGGGGATGTGGGGTCGGTGGTGCAGCGAGAGGGCCGTCGGGCTTTGCTGGGGAGAGGACATCTGAGAAACACACGTCCTAGGCCAGGGAAGTGGCCCGTGGCTCCCTAAAGCATTGAGTGGCAGCGAGTGGCCCGGGAGGGGGACAGGACAGGGAGGACTGTCTGGAAGAGACTGTGGCTTCTCTCCATGCCAGCCTTAGGAGGCAGAGCCGCGTCTCAGCTGTAGCGGGCCTCGTTAAGTGAGGGGGACGCAGTTACGCTTTTTAAAACTTGCAATTATAGAAAATTTTCAAATACATACAAAAATAGAAAAAAAAATACAATGAACTGGATATACCTTTTATTTATTATCCTTGTGGCCAGTCTTTTTTTTTTTCTTTTTTTTTTTAAGTGATCTCTACACCCAACGGGGGGCTCAAATTTATGACCCTGAGATCAAGAGCTGCACGCTCCACCAAGCCAGCCAGGTGCCTTTCCTTGTGTCCAGTCTTATCTCTGTATGCCACCCTGACTGTTTTGAAGCCAGTCCTAGATAAAGTCATTCATCTGCAAATATTCCATTTATAACTTGAAAAGATAACTCTTCAGTGTACGCGTGTATGTGTGTGTGTGTGTAAAACTCCCACTGACATGTTAAACAGGTTTGCTTATTTGAATCAGGATACAAATAAGGTCCATAAATTGTGATTGGTTGATGTGTCTCTTGTCTTTTATAATCTTAGGTTTCTTTTACTCTACAGGCTCCCTTCAGTTTTTTTGTAGCAGTATTTTTCTTTTTTTTTTTTTTTTTGGTGAGTAAAGCTATAGAAGTTTATTAAGTGAAGATACAGAAAAAAAACTCAAGAGTGAGAGTGGTCCTGACAGGGTTGCTTGTAGCAGTATTTTTCATGCATAAACCAAGTAGCTTGTCCTAGAATCTGAATTTCGCTGCTGATTACACCCCCGTGGTTTCATTTAGCATATTCCATTGTCCCTTGATAGTCTTTAAATTGATTCAGGATTGATCCCCGCCCCCCCCCAACCCAGATTTCTGCAAGACTTTCATAGGTAGTGGTGGTGTTTCTGTCAGGAGGCACATCATCTGATGGCCAGTACCTAGACCCATGTGTTCAGTAAGGGGTGTACTGTGGAGAGACTCTGATTCTGCCATTCCTTCTTCGTTTATTGGCTGGAGCATCTGTAAAGCAGAATTTCCCCTAATCAGCTGTTCCTTACTTGAGGACCAGGCAAGAAGTAAACAAGTGGTGGCTTCAGTTGCAGAACGTTGGCTCAAGAAATGCGTAGGCCCCAAACCTCGGCGAGTGAGCTCCGTGACTGCTTACAGGTGTCTCAGGGAGGGCACGAGATGAGCTTGCCACCCATGCAGCAGGACACATTTGTCTGGGTTTTGGCGGCTGCCAGACATTCGGTTGGGAAAAGTACTTCTCTGTGTTCTCGTTTAGAGAGAATTGCAGCCTTGTTGGAAATAGACAAAGTGGAGGCTGTTGTTTGAGGGTGATAGGTCCTTTGTAAATGATGACTGAACACGTGAAGCACTTAGTGTCCTGTTGATGCTGATGTCCCTTCAAGAGATGATGTGAAAAGGTGGAGTGAAGCTCGAGCCTGGGAAGGCTTTGAAGAAGGTGGCCCTTGAGCTGAGCTTTGAAGGATGGGGAGGAGAATGCATTGGGCTTGCCAGGCTAGGGAGCAGTATGAGCAGAGAGTGAGGATGGCTGAAGGAAGCTGAGGATTATGGGAAGTTACTCTGTGGCCGGCCCTGGGTGATCGGTGGGCACATGAAAATGCAGTAGGCATCACATGTGTTCTCTTGGAGTACAATGGAAACCGTATTTCCTGACACTGAAGAAAAGGAGATAGGGTCCTAGAAGGTAGTCATTGAATGGCATAGCGAAGGAACCCCACCAGAGGGTGTGGCACCTGCTGGCAGGGCTCCCGGGGCCCCTGCCTGGAGGACTTGACTGGGATGGAAAGCTGGGCTTTTCCACAGAACCGGGGAGCAGCTGGGTCACTCACAGGGACCCTGGAATCTTCATCCCAGAACCCAGTGCCCAGCTGTAGATGACGACCTTTCCTAAGTGAAACACATGCCCTCAGTCCCAGTAGCAAGGTGTTCACCCCAACGGGATTCATGTCAGATACAAGGCTGTTCGTCCTTTTGATTACTCAACAGCTGCGGACAGAATGTCAGATTAACCAAAGGCCTCGTGGAGCCTGGAGGTGGCGCCTCATCTCTGCAGATGTAGGGCCCCGGGCTGCTGGCTGGGGCTCTGTGCACATTCATGACCGCGCTGGGCCCGGCTCTTTGGGAGAGGGAGGGGGCATATCGTGCAGATGGTTATTAGGACCCTTAATAATGAGCAGAGCAACCAAAACTGAGCAGTTTTCACGTATAAATTAGCGAAGTTTTGGTGGTGGTGGTGGTGGTTTTTTGTTTTAACTTGTATTTGCGTGTGTTCTATGCAGAATTTACTCCAGGGCCGTAAGTTTTTGTTTCTTCAGTTTCTTCTGGGATATCGTTCTTCTCCTGTGCAACCTCCTCTTCTGGTTTAGTAACAATCTGCTCTTTTCCGTCAGGAGCATCTCAGGGTGGCAGGGAGGGTGGCAGGGAAAGCGCACGTGTGGGCCAATCTGGCCACGAGCCCTGTAAGCTCCACGCCACATCTTGGCGGCTTTGTTCCCCTGGATGTGCTCCATGACCAGAGAATCCGCGTCTAACCCCTTCAGTTCAGCATGTTCTGCATTTTTAAGCATGTGCAGTAAAAATACAGCACACTCTTGGGGACATCCATCCTGTGTCCAGCTCCGCCATTTGGCCTGGCCACGCATCCCACCTCCAGCACTCCAGCGTGGTGACAGCTTGGGTCATGTTGCTTCTGCAAAGTGACATCTTTAGAAACTTGGTGGCTTTTCAGATATGCTTCCTCTTGATGGCCTGGGCCATTTCACATGTGTTCTTAAAGTGAACGTGAAGGTTTGAACCTCTTGATTTGCCTGATTTTGTAGGGTTTTCTGGGTCAAGTGAATAGTGAACCATTTTCAGAGATCACCTCAGGCTGCTTACTGGAAAAGCATTGTTACTATTTTTAATGGGAATGTCCAGTGCTGGGAGGATATGGTGAGACAAACACTTAAGCTTGGTGGTGGGTGTCCATTGTCACATTTCTAGAAAGCAGTTAGGCCCCATGGCTTAAGAACCTTGATACATACAGTCTGAACCTTTCACCGGGTAACTAAAGTTCTGGGCATCTTGCTTAAGGGATCATCAAAATTGCCATGACTTCTATTCACAAAGATATTGCTGCCATTGTTTGTTTGTTTGTTTGTTTGTTTTAAGATTTATTTTGGAGAGGGGTTCCTGGGTGGCTCAGTCATTAAGTGTCTGCCTTTGGCTCCGGTCATGATCCCAGGGTCCTGGGATCAAGCCCCGCATTGGGCTCCCTGCTCGGCGGGAAGCCTGCTTCTCCCTCTGCCTCTGCCCCTGCTTGTGTTCCCTCTTTCGCTGTGTCTCTCTCTGTCAGATAAATAAAATCTTAAAAAAAAAAAAAAAAAGATTTATTTTGGAGAGAAAGAGAGTGGGGGCAAGGGGCAGAGGGAGAGAAAGAGAGTCCTAAGCAGACTCCACACTGAGTGTAGGGCCTGACACGGGGCTCAATCCTACATCCCTGAGGTCGCGACCCAAGCTGAAACAAGAGTCGGATGCCCAACCAGCCGACTGCGCCACCCAGGCATCCCCATTGCTGCCATGGTTTTAATGGTGAAAAATTAGAAAAAACCCAAATGTTCAATATCAGGCATGATATTGGGTTTATATAAGATCTTATAGGATGGATTATTATGTGGCCCCCTCTTTACATTTCTCACCTTTTGTGGGAAAATGCTTGTAACATGAATTAAGCAGGAGTACAAATTGTAGACAGACAGATACCTATGTGGTCAGCCAGGAGGGAAAAATGCACTGAAAAGAACTGGAAGGAGAACATGAAAACATTATTCCAGATTATCTCTGAGCAAGGAGTTAATGGGTAAGATTTCAGATGGAACAAAATGACATTTTAGGACATTTGGATCCAGCAAAATGGGAGAAGAGCTGCCTGGCAGATGCGCAGATGCAGCAGGGAGGGGAAAGGCCTGGTGTGTGTGGGAACACTGGTTTGGTCTGCCTGGGGGTGGGCTCAGAAGCTCCAGGCCCTGAAGTACACCCTCTCACTGAGGCAATGATATTTTTGTGGTTTCTCAGGTTCAGATTCAGAATAAGAAGGTGGACATCTCTAAGGTCTCCTCCAAGTGTGGGTCCAAGGCCAACATCAAGCACAAACCTGGTAAGTGTGTCCCCCTGAGCCCAGCATGCCTGGGGCGTGCGGTCCTGGCCAAGGCCGCTGGGTTTCACCCCAATGTATCTGTCATTCCATAAAGATTGCTGGAGCCGCCCCCACCCACCCAGGAGGCAGCGATGGAAACCACGCAGTTCCGTGCCTGTCGGGGGGGTTGGGGGGGATTCTTTGTGCCTCTGAGGAGGAACAGGTCGTGAAGGCCACCGTTGGCACGGGCACCACTGTCTCAAGCACCTGCCAGGAGCTGATGCGGAGGGAGTTGTCGCATTGGGAGCAGGGCCCATCCCGAGGCACTGAAACCTCAGCGGCCGGCTGGCGGGTCACAGAGTTGGTCAGCGGTGCTGCCCAGGCTGCAGCTGGGGGTGTCCCTGCTGCGGTAGGGGTGCAGTTCGCCCGGGCCCCGGGCAGGCAGATCTGGCTTCGCGGAGGCAGGCACTGGGGCCAGTTCCCTCTTGGCAGAAAGTGTTATCGTCCATTTTAGAATATGTTCTGTTTAAAAGGATCAAAACAGTTTGGCCCTTAGCTCCCTGTCATTTTCCCCCTTTTATCTGGAAAACCCACTCTTGTGTGATACCTCCCTCCCGAGTGCCGCTGACTGACTGGAGGTCCGGCTTTTGGCGGGGGTGGCTTCAGTGGGTCGGCGAGCTGGCGAACTTGGCAAGAAACTGCGTGCTCTGGTTTGGGACGTGAGCCGAGGAGACGGCCGCGTGAGGGAAGCCAGGCTGCGGGAACTGGAGAGGGGCGGACCCCCCGGGATCCTGTGGCCACAGCATGGCTGTGAGCTCTGAACCTCACCCTACTGCCCCAAGCACGCAAGGGCACTGGGCCCCGGGGCCAGGCCAGGCCTATCCCTTCTCAACTCAGTGCCCAGATGACTCCTGCCTCTCCCCCTTTTCCTACACTACAAAGAAGCCACTTTCCTTCTTGTCACTACAGTGTGGCTCAGTTGAACAGCTCAGACAGACCACACTCCATCCTGTCTCTGTCCGTCACCAGCTCGATGGTGACTTTGGGCAAGGCACTCTTTCCCAGCATCAGCCCTAGCAGCTGTGAAACCAGGATCCCGACCCTGACAGGGCGTTCGTAGACTGAAGGAAGCTGGGGTGCCCCGTGCCCCCAGTCAGTCAGAGGGAGCTGTTAACATTGCCAAGAGAACCTAAAGCAGACCCCTCGAGGCACCTTTAGGGGCTTGGCTGGAGGCTGTGCGGTGGAGGTGAGGGGGACTTTTCTCTGCGGAGGCATTCCTGCCAGCCAGGTGCAGGTCGTCGGCCCCACTTTGAGATGAGCCCTGTGTGACGAGCACACTCACTGTCCTTTCGTCCAATGTCCCCAGAGCCGCTGGGAGCAGGTCACGTTGGTGTCCGTACTGGGCACGTAGCTAGTCCTTGGCCAAGCTAGGATCTCTGCTCCAGCCTCCGGGCTTTGCCTGTGTGACTGGTGGTTTTTTTGGTTCCAGGCGGAGGAGATGTCAAGATTGAAAGTCAGAAGCTGAACTTCAAGGAGAAGGCCCAGGCGAAGGTGGGATCCCTCGATAATGTGGGCCACCTGCCCGCAGGAGGGGCCGTGAAGGTAACGAGTGGGGCAGCAGGGGTGGCCGCTTGGGAGGGGTGGGTGGGGTGGTGTAGCGAGAGTCTGGGTCCCAGCAGCTAGGCGCCTGTCACCGCCCCTCAGTATCGTCGGGAGTCCTGTTTCCCCCACACCAGTGTGTGTCCCTGTGTTCATCATCAGTCCTGAGTGAGGCAGGAGAGGTAAAGAGGCCCCGGCCCAGCCGCCTGCGCCCTGTCTACCTAGAGACAGAACCTCTCTCGGGAGCCACGGCCCGCCTGCCTTCCTGAGCCCATCTCAGCCATGTCCAAAGGGCCTGCGGGCTGGGGCGTGGCTCCCCCACAAGGCGGGTGGTCTGCGTGGCACCGCTGTCCCCAGCTACCTCACGAGAGGCCATGTGGGGATGTGTTCCATGCCAGGCGCGCGCCAGGCTGGGGCTCCGCAAGAGCGTGCGGGTGGGCAGGGCTTCCCATGCTCAGGACAGGCTGGCCTCTCCTGCCTTCCCTCCCTCCCTCGTGCCTTCCCTCCCTCCCTCCTTCCACAGCACCGTGAGACCCTTTGTAAAGTGCCAGGATGCCGTTACCCTCTGTTCCATGTTGGGGGGCGGGGGGGGACCCGTGGGGGCAGCATCCCGCAGGCTTCCGAGCATGAGGATAGCTGCAGCTGCTCGGGGAAGGTGAGCAAGGGGGAGGGCAGAGAGCAGCTGTGGTGGGCCTTCCGTCTGCCCAGCCCAGCCCGCCTCCGTCCAGCGCTTCCGTCGGTGCTCCCATTCAAGGCCTGGCTGGCCGCCGTGAATATTTGGGGCCCTGGCTCTGTCGCAGGCTCTCAGTCATGCCTCCATACCTTGTGAGGAGCCACTCCCTAGTCAGTCCTCGTGGGGCACTAGCTCGGGTGTCGTCACTTGTCCGAGGCCACGTGGCAAGTACCCGCAGACCAGGGTTTACACCTGGACCTTCTGACTCCCAAGTCTTGTGTTCTTTTCTTTATTCACATCATCTCCCTTTCTTTATTATTTCTGGAATTGTTTTTCTAATACAGAGGCCTGTCTCCTTCACTAATCTGATTAGAAACCACTGTGGAATCTCCGTTGTCATCTTTTGGGCATTCTGGGGCCCAGGGGTTCCAGCTCCCCCCGCCCCAGCCTTCCCTCTTCTGCTTTACTCACACCGGGTGCTCACTGCCCACCCCATCCGCCTCCTGGGAAACCCTGCAGGCCCTCAAAGTTTCCCTGGGTCACACTTGGGACATCTGTGGTCCCCAGGCGAGGGTGCCCAGCACAGAAGAGGCCTCAGTGTCTGGAGGTGGCTTGGCTAGATGAGCAGGCAGGGCTGCCCCCTCTGCGGCGGGGGCGGTCTGGGATTCGCTGGGTCGGAGGTGGCGGGCTGCACCCCTCCGAACTGACTTCGGGCTCGGAGCTCCCTGGCTGGCCCGCGGCAGCCCTGCCTCCCAGCCGCTCCCAGAGCCACACTCTAGCGGTCGTGCCCAGGGTTTCTGCTGGCGACCCGCCGTCACGGCGAGCTGCTTGGGGCCAGCCTTGCTGAGAAGCTGGCACGTCCCTCCTCTCACTTCAGAAAGGCTTCCGGAAGCCTTGCCCTTCCCAGAGGAGTCTCCCAGAGCTTGTGCCCGCTCGGCCGCACGCTGGGCCTAGGGCTGCGCGCGCCTGCTCCTGGGCCCGCGTTCTTGCTGTGCGCCGGGCCGGCAGTCGCCGCACGGGCAGGGGTGGGGAGGGGAGTACCTGGCCTAGATTCTTCGGACGACCGTTCGGTAGTCGTGGGGGGGGGTGGGGGCAGGGGACTGTGTGTAAAACCCACCACCATCACCCATCCCACCTCCTCCCCGACTGACCCTGCACTGTCTCCCCCACTGTTTCATTGTAGACTGAGGGCGGTGGCAGCGAGGCCCCTCCGTGTCCGGGCCCCCCCGCTGGGGAGGAGCCGGCCATCCCTGAGGCAGCGCCCGAAGCTGGCGCCCCCACTTCAGCCAGTGGCCTCAGTGGCCACACCACCCAGGCAGGGGGTGGTGACCAAAGGGAGGCCCAGACCTTGGACAGCCAGATCCAGGAGACAAGTAAGTGGCTGGGCTTGGCCTGAAGGCCGGCCGGGGGCCCTGCCACTGGCTGTTAATTGAAACTCCTTTTCTTTTTTTGACTAGAGTGTGGCCTAAAGTTTAACCAAGCAACCTTTTATTTTCCAGGCATCTAATGATGACATTCTGGTCTCGTCTTCCATCCCCTGTGTTCCCCCTCTTGTGTCCCTTGTTACCCCCTCCCTTCCCTCCTCCCGTGTCACTGCAGATTGAGACCTACAGGCTGACGTTCCGGGCAAATGCCAGGGCCCGCACCGACCACGGGGCTGACATTGTCTCCCGCCCCCCCCACTTCCCTGGCGGCCCCAGCTCAGGCACCCGGGCCCTTGGCTCTCTCTCCCGGGCTGCAATCTAGACCCCACACGGCTTGGGTGCTGGGCAGTCCTCCAGGCTCCCACCCCCTTCCCCCTGCCTTGCTTGCCCAGGGCAGCAGCAGGCCCGCCCCCAAAACCTCATCTACTCCCTGCCCTGGCCCCCACCCCACCCCCGCTCCTTGCTTTGTTCCTGTCCCATCATTGCGCACCGCTCCGCAGACGAGGTTGGGAGGTGAATGGGGTGGAGAGGCCAACTTGAGATCTTGTGGGATCTGGGGTGGTGGGGAGCCAGATTCCAACCTCCTCTTTGGGTTTTTTGGACCAAACCCAAGAGAAACTGACATAGCTGCCCTCCTCGCTGGGTCCACTGAAGAGAAGAGTGGAATTGGACGGCCACGCGGTGGCAGGATGCTGACTGCCTCCCCCGGAGCCCGCTAGGCCACTGCCTCTCCCGTTGACCCCTCCGTGGTGCCCACCGTGCAGGTGGGGCCAGGCGCATCTTGCTGCCCTGCCCCAAGTTAGTTAGGGGTCGGCTCGTACTGTCCCCACTGCTTCCCATACCTGCCTAGCTGCTGTCACACTCTTTTCTTGTTTTATCTTTTTTTTTTTTAATAACCTAAAAACTGGTAGAGGAATTTCGCAGGTTGAAGCCATGTCTAAATGAAAAGTCCTTGGTAGGTGTTAAAGGAAACAGGGAGGAGAGATCCTTAAGCCTCCAGCCAGGAGGTCAGGCATCAGGGGCTGCCCCGGCTTGGGCAGCTTGGGGCCCCGGAGAAGGTGTGGGCAGGGCAGTGAGATGCAGGGGCTGTGGCCTGGTGAGCAGGTAGGGCACACTAGGAGCTGGTCATGTGGACCGGTGGTTCTGGTATTGTGTGTGTATGCTGCTTTTCTTTTCTAACCAAGAGGCTGGTTTTGGCATCTCTGTCTCATTCCCTGGGATCTAGTGGGAGATACAAGTTCGGGGCTGGAGAAACAGGGAAGGGCTGTGGAGGTCAAAATCCTCCAGACTCACGGGCCTAGGACACCAGAGCCCTCAGTTACCAGGGAGCCCAAGATGTCCAGAACTCATGTGGGTGTTGGGGAATCAGGTGTGGAAATTTTAAAAAGGCATGAGACAGGCCATCTCCACCCCCGCCACAGCCTGACTGGGGAGGGGGGAGAGGCGAGGCCAGCCTGTGGAGGGGTGTCCCAGCTAGGCCCGGTCTTGGGATGGCTGCAATGATGAGAAATCCCGGGAATTGTATTGACACGAAGATTCTTATTGCACTTGTATTTTTTTTTTTTATTAAAGTTTGCATGGTTTCTAATAAAGGATTAAAATGTAACAGTTTGTAGTGAAATGGCCGGGGAGTCTCCGAGGGCGCCTCCTCTGGAAGAGCATTTCCTGCAGTGCAGACTTGCCCCCGAGGAGGCCCGCGGACTCGGCCCCTCGCCGCCCCCCCCCCCTTCCTGGAGCCCAGAACGTAAGGGTTCTTAGGTTCAGATCGGACGTCCGTGTAGAGGGAGGGCATCTGGGCCGGCAGGTTCTCCCACCTCTACGGTAGCGTTTCCCTCGGGGAGGTGGGACCCCACCTCTGCAGCTCCCCGAGCGCAGACTGCAGGGGTCTTTCCCACACCAGGGACTGCAGAATGCTGTGTGCCAGGGACACCGGGGCACCCGTGTTTTGTCAGCAGGAGGAAGGGGCCGAAGGAAGCTGGGGAGGAAGCGGTAGACGGTGCAGGGCCTGAAGGTCCCGGTGCCCTCCTTGTGTTAGTCCCGGGGCCACACATGTGCTGAGGTGGACAACTGGTCCCAGGGTAGGGGTGGGAGAGGTGACCCTTGTGGAGAACGGTCTGGGTGGGCTGGAGTGGTCCCAGCTCCCTTGAAGTGTCCCCCAAACCCGAGAAGCAGAGAAGGCGCCCTCACAGCGAGGGACCCCCTGCAGCCGTGTGGGGGTGCGTCTCTGTACCTCCAGTTTGCTTCTGGCTCAGCCACTGCCTGTGTCAATCTGTGGTTCTGTTGTACCGATTTCAAGAGTAAATAAAGCTCGTGATGTCCCATCACACAGGCTGTCTCCTCTGTACGTTCCGCGGTCTGGTCGGTCCCCACCGCCAGCGTCCCTGACCTCGCCGCCCCCCCCCCCCCCCGCAGCTCGTCCCCCGGCATCGAGGGGCTGCAGTGCACTGTGCAGTCTTGATGACCTTAGCCCCTCATCTGTGAACCGTGGATGTGACCGAAGTCCCGGCTCATGGAAGGGCCACTACACAACCGAAGGCCCCTCGAAGGTTGGGGTTCAAGTGGCCTTGGCTGCCTGGGGAACTGCTCCCCGGTTCTGCTCGGGGTGAGGAGCACAAGGGAGGCCTGGGCGAGTGCGTGCTCCACACCCGCCGGCCCAGCCTGAGGGGACAGGAGTGTGGGTGCTGCAGCCCCGAGAGAGGAGCCCCCCTCCCCCCGGCGGACAGCAATGCTCACAAGGGATAAATAGAACTTTATTTTAAATAAACATTTGCACTCTGTACACGGCCCCAGCAGACGGGGGGGGGGGGGGGGGGCTCAGTCGTCCGCCGTCTTGCGTACGTCAAAACTGCCACAGGGCCCCCGCAGCAGCTCCGCCAGCAGCGCCAGCAGCTGCCCGTGCTCCTGCTGCACGCCCGGCGGCAGCGCGGCCAGCTCACTGCGCAGGCTCCGCTCCACCATGCGGCCCAGCGCCCGGCGCAGCTCCCGCAGCAGCCGCACAGTGCGCGAGTCCCCCTCCAGCCGCAGCAGGTCACTGTCACTCAGGGAGATGGTGGCCCGGCGCCCATCATCTGCGGGGGGGGGGGGGGGCAGGGCCGAGAGGCGGCACAGAGGTGAGGTGAGGTGAGCGCGGGCTGCCCCCGCCCCCCTCAGGCCACAGACCAGCCCAAGCTGCAGTGGGGCAGGAGGGGCGGGCCAGTACCCACCACGGATGTGGACGTCCCCGTCGGTCAGCAGCAGCACGGCTAGCGGGTGCACCTGCGAGGAGTCCCGCACGAAGACACTGCCGTTGGACTTGACAGCCATGAAATACGTCAGCCATCGGCTCCGCAGCCGCGTGGCCTCCCTACGGAACAGAGTGTTGGGGGGGGGTGAGCCCACCTTTCTGGACCCGGCCAGCCACCCCTCCCCGGCCCTGCCTGCCCCCCACCTGTTAATGGTCGACTTGTGCAGCAAGATGTTGCCTGATTTGGTCCTGTAAGTGACGCTGTTGGGCTTGAACTTGCCCTGCCGGGTCACCTTGCCCTGCCTCACCTGCGAGGATCAAAGGAGAGAGGGGCGGGCTGAGCGAGGAGCCCCGGGGCGGCAAAGGAGGCTGGGGCCCGCCGGCCCCTCTCCCGAGGCAGCACCTGGATGAGGTTGGGGTAGAGGCCGGCCATGAGCACGCCCTTCACCAGCTCCTCCTCCTCGCTGTACTCGTTGCACTGGGCAGAGGCCAGGGTGCAGTCGGAGGGCTTTCCCACCAGGAAAGCCTCGTAAATGTTCTCTGAGAACTGCTTGATGAGTCCTGGGGAGGGGAGGGCGGGCTGAGCCTGCGGCCCCCTAAGCCCCAAGGCTGGGGAACCACAAGCCTGCGCCCTGGGCCAGTTGCGGGGGGGGGGGTTGGGGGGAGCCGCTGACCATGGATGAAGCGCAGGCTGGGGGCGTAGAGCAGGTTTTCCTCCAGATAGTTCTCACGGGAGCTGCGGTCCTGCCAGCGCAGCACCTCCTCCCAGCCCGCCACAGCCCGCACGAAGGCCAGGTGGTCACTGCCGCTGTCATGGCTCAACAGCGCCTTCACCTGGGAGGGAGCGGGAGGGCCACAGGGTGAGCGGTGGCGGCGGCGGCTTTCCGGATAGAGGGCGGGGGAGGGGCCGGGTCTGACCTTGTCCACCTCCGCCCGGTTCTGCAGGCTACTGCTGAAGGGGTCCCGGGTGAGACAGGAGACGACCACCAGCAGCGGGTGCAGGCAACGGAAGATGGCGGCCAGCACTATGGCCTTGGCCAGCCGGGGGTCGGTGGAGATGTGGGCCAGGCGCTGCCCCAGGGTGGTCAGGTACTCCCGCTGGTCCAGCACTCCTGCAACAGCTCAGCGGTCAGACTCACCCTTGAGCGCCACGCTGCGGCCCGGCCCGGCCCGGACCCCCACTCACCGATCTCCTGGAGCAAGATCACAGCCTCGTCCACCGCCTTAATGTTTGGACTGTCCACAGCCTTGGAAAGGAACTCCACCGCCTATGGCAAGAAACAGCCAGAGCCCGCCGTGAGCCCCACATCCCACCTTCCCTCACCAAGTCCAGCCCTGGCCCGGCCCCGCCTCTGGCGCACCGTCTTCTCAGGCATGTGGATTTTGGCTTGTAGCACCAGGTTCTCGAGGGGCGTGCGCAGAATCTCCGGCACTTGGAAAGGGACCATTTTCTCCAGCCGGCTCCGCGGGAACAGGTGGTAGGCAAAGCCTGACTGGCAGCGGCCCGCCCGGCCCCGGCGCTGGATCACATTGGCTCGTGACACCCACACAGTCTCCAGGCACGACACCTGGGGGAGGGGGCAGGGGAGCAGTGACGCAGAGGCCGACACCTGGGGGAGGGGGCAGGGGAGCAGTGACGCAGAGGCCGACAGGCCTTCCTCAGCGCTGCCCCTCGTCTGGCCTTCACCTCACTTAACCCCTCAACGGCCCCCCCACAACAGGGACACCGACAGCCCATGAGTGTGGCCTTCTCCGGACACACACGGCAAGTCCAAGGCTGATCGGGGCTGGGGGCCACCTCGGAACTTGTAGTTCTTCCCCCAGGGGCTGGCTGGGCCCGGGAGACGGGTGCCACCTTGGTCTTCAGGTCATAGCGTTCCTCCTTGTGCAGACCGCTGTCCACCACATGCACGATGTCATTGACTGTGATCGACGTCTCCGCGATATTGGTGGCCAAAACAATCTTGCGCACCCCAACTGGCGGCTGCTGGAATATGGCCTTCTGGTCCATCATGGGGATGTTGGAGTGCACTGGTGGGCAGCAAGAACACGCTGGTTATGGGTACTGCTCCTGCTCCCTGTGATGAGGGTACCAGGCAAGGATTTTGACCCCATTTTGATGAAACGGAGACCCAGATCAAGAACACGTATCTGCCCAGTCAAGGTGGAAAAGCCAGCAAGAGCAGGGCAGCCTGGTCAGAAACCCAGGCCCGCTGAGTCCCAGCTGGATAGGAGTCCCCAGGCCAGAGGGCCAGACTGGTGTCAGGGCAATCGCGCCTCGCTCGCCCGCTCTCACCTGGCAGGATGAGGTACTTGCTCTCGTGCATGCCCAGGGCCTCCTGGAGGCGTTGCTGCACTCCTTTGATCTCCTGCCAACCAGGCAGGAAGCAGAGGATCCCACCTGTAAAGGGGCCCTGCAGGCATGAGCCGTCACTCTCGGCAGCTGGAGGGCAGGGTGGGCACAGGGCGGGGGAGGGGGAGCACCCACCTGGCTCCCCTCGGGCATCGATGTGCAGAACCAGATCCGTCACAAGGTCCAAATCGAGTGCACACTCATCCTCAGACTGGGGGTGGGGGTGGGGGGGGAGAGGCCACAGTCACAGCCCCCCCAGGGGAGGATGCAGCCACTCTGTGACTCGGCGAGGCCAAGGCACTCAACAGTCACCCCTAACCCTCACCGCCCTCTCGCCCAGAAGCCCTGATCATTCCGTTTCTATCAAGGACACCGAGACTTGGGAGCACAGCCTTGCCCTCGGCCACGGCGCCACAGGGACAGGGAGGCGGGGAAGCCAGGGCAAAGGCCGAGGAGGGTGGGCGCGGGCGGGTCCCCTCACCTCGTGGTGCCGGTGCCGGTGCGGGTACTGGTGCTTGCCCAGCTTGGCCAGGATGTCCTCCAGGTAGTGCTCCTTGACCGGGTACATGAAGCCCGGCACCTTGATGACAGGGCAGCCACCAAAGTAGCGGGAGAAGCGCTCATTATCGCCTGTGGCGCTCATCAGCACTAGCCGCAGGGCCGGGTTGAGCCGCTGCAGGCCCTTGAGCAGAATCAGCAGGAAGTCTGTATTCACGTCCCGCTCGTGGACCTCGTCCACAATGACGTGGCTCACGCCCTCCAGGCTGGGGTTGCTCTGCAGCTTCCGCAGCAGGATGCCCACGGTGCAGAAGAGCAGGGCCCCGCCGCGGGCCGGGGGCTTGCTTTCCAACCGCACCTGGAAACCCACGTTCCGGCGCAGAGAGGGGCCCAGTTCGTGGCTGACCCGCTGTGCCACGGACACAGCAGAGATGCGCCGCGGCTGGGTGATGATCACGTTGCAGCGGGCGCCACGGCCCTCGGTCACATAGCGCTCCAGCAGCAGCTGGGGGATGCGTGTAGTCTTGCCACAGCCTGTGTCCCCAGAGATGACCACCACTGGGTGCTGCTCGATGGCATTGAGGATGGTGTCCCGATGCGGGTCCACGGGGAGCTGGGGGGCCTCCTGCCAGACTGGCCCTCGCCGCCGCCACAGCTCCAGCAAGTTCTGGCTCAGACGTACCTCCTCTGCTTCTGACAGGGGCACGTAGGGCTTGCCTGTGATAGGGTCACTCAGGGGCCCTGAGTCCTTGCCCAAGGGCAAGATGTCCTCACTCTGCAGCCGGAGCTCCGGGGAGATCCAGGAACTGTCCACAGGGTACTGAGGGATGGGAGAAGCAAGCACAACGGTGAAAGACCGATACCTTCTTCCTCATTCACTCGCGATACCCTCCACACGGTTCACCGGGGCCGGACGCGAAGGCCCAGCCTGCTGGAGGGGGACTCCGTGCACGACTGCCCGAGGACGTTCTCGGGCAAGACGGGGCTGCTCGGGGCAAGGGTGCTCCCGGGCTCCGGCCTCCGGCCTCAGTGGGGACAACGGGTGGGTGGCACTGCCCGCGGCACGTGTGGAGGCCTTCAGTCAGGAGAAGCTGGAGGCGGGCAGGGGGCAGGGGTGGGGCGGCCTTCTCTGGGCTCTCTTACATGGTTCAGGAAGGTCTCTATCTTTCGGAGGATGGGCTCAGGCACCTGAATGGTGCACGGCCGGCGCTGCGTCTCGCCCAGCTCACGCAAGGAGGCCAGGTTATACATGGCGTGGGTAAGCGGCTCGTTGTTGCGATCCACCAGGCCCAGGCTCTGCAGCGGGGACAAGCACAGCTTGCTCTGGGACCCTGCCTCCCCGGAACCAGTGCAAACAGGCTCGGGAGCTTGAGAGAAATCACGCAGAGCAACAGTTTCTCTAAGAGATTTTGGTTTTTAGCAGACATTGTACAGAAGAGAGTAATTAGGAATCTGGAAAATGTAAATCTCCACTCCTATCCCAAAATTTAACTAGTTAAAATCATTCCAAGGAAAACAAGACCTGACATGTCCAAGAGGAATGCCCCTCAGAAACCTCTCCTTGAGCAGCGGGGGCCCCCACAACAGCCCAATCTCGCCTCTACGAATTCCCAGCACGGACCACTAAGCCAGGAGGGCCAGGCTCTTACTGACCCCATCACAGCCTCACAGCACCTGTTTTCACTACCTCCAAAGCACACCCCCTTCCCCCCACAACCTTTCTGGTCCACATGGCACCCATTCCACCTGTGACCCCATCTTACAAACACAGGTGGACGTTCCTAGAAATGTTTATTCACACAACTCGATAAACACTGCGTCTTGCTTCCCTACATGTCCAAAGTCACCTCAGCAGACCTAACCCAAGGCATCCCAACACCTCAGGCAGGTGTGCAAAACCGGTTCTTCTTCCCCAGTCCTGTGTTCCTGTCCCCTGTGCTATCAGGACTGCTCGCCCCCTAAATCTCCAAGACTCCCTCCCTCAGGAACACTGCCCCCACAGGGGCTCACCCCCTCCACGCTCATGACCGACCTCAAGGACAAGCATCTAGTCCCTGGGCCACGGAGGCGCCCACACAGCCACCTTGCTCCCCCCGGAGGCTTCCACCTTTCCCAGGCCTGCGAGTTTCCCTGTGGCCTCGGAGCAGCGGCCGGCCCGGGGCTGTCTCTCGCACTGCTGCCACCTGGGAGCTGGCTCCTTCCCACGACACAGCTCGCCCACGCTGCGAGGCTCCTGATCACCAGTGCCCGTGGCTATCCAGCTAAAAGTCAGGCTTCTGCCAAGTGCCATCCATTAGCCCCAGTTCTGCCCTCTGGAGCCACAGGTTCCTGTACCTCTCCCTCTCTAAGATTTTACTAATTGATTCAGTCATTCACTGGTTTATTTGAGTGAGAAAGCGCACACACGCCAAGTGGGAGGAGGGGCAGAGGGAGAGACTCGCACGCAGACTCCCTGCTGAGTGCGGAACCCAACCACTGGGCCTCAATCCCAGCACCCTGAGATCATGACCTGAGCTGAAACCAAGAGTCGGATGCTTAACCAACTGCACCCCCCAGGCGCCCTAATCCCTCCTCCATTCTCCAGGCTCTCGCTACCTCTCACCATCAGCTGTGTCTAAAATGGGGTTCCCAGAGCCGAACGCACACCAAAGGCATATCTGACCAGAGCAGAGGGCAGGGCCTCCTTGCCCTCTCGCTCTGCACACTAAGCCTGTGCTGATGGGGGTCAGATCACCCCCTTCTCAGGCAGTCATGGCTGTGCTGGCTTCGCAGCCTCTTCACGGGAACTGCCTCACCTTGGGCTTCACGGAATCAATCTCCATCCCAGATAACGCCTTATGATCCATTTTGCCCACAAAGCCCAGGTAATTCAGACCTTTCTAGACACCAAGCCTGCCACTCAGCACAGGCACCATTCCCCCAGCTTTGTGCCATTCTGACAAACAGGCGTGTCCCCTCCCGGCTTCAGCTGGGTGCCGGCAACACCACGGAAAAGGCTGAGCCCGCAGGCAAAGCATCCTCGCAGCGAGCGTGAGGGCCTCCGGAAAGCAGCAGCCAGAGCCGGACAAGCAAAGCTCGGACACCAGATGTTTCCGTGCTCAGGCCGAAGGCCCAGGGTGGTGGATTTCGTTTCCTGGAGAATGGGACCAATCCGCCAACAGTAGGGGAGCTCCAAGACCTCTGACACATCAGGCCAGGGACCCGCCTGACTCACCTTCAGTTTCTTGCAGGCCAGGGCTGCCGCCTTATTCTCAGCCTCTGCTTTGCGGCGCCCTTTGGCGACAAAGGTCATGGGACAGGGCCAGAGCAGAGTGAGGGTGGACAGCTTGGTCTTGGTGCCCACAGTATGGAACTGCATGAGGTTCTACATGGAAGGCAAGAGAAATGGCTATAGAAAGGCAGAGAATGCGGTTCTCAGAATGCCAAGGAACCCAGCGATAGAATTAACCCCCATCTCAGCAGGTGCCAAACATCGGCCACACGAGATGGGCCACTGGGCAGCAGAAGCAAGCCCCAATAGGGCTGCAGCTCCTGAGGCTGGGGCTGGCGTCTCCAGCTGTCCCATGGTTTCACGACAAAAGACAGTGTCTGGGCAGTGCCACCACCTGCCCTCCTAGCCCACGGTGCTCTCGGCACCCTCAAAACAAACAGGTATGGTGGCAGCTGTGGGTCGAACCTGTCAGCCTGAGCCAGAACCAGGCACATTCTGGGGGTGCATGAAGGCCTTACCCTGGGGAGAAGCTGTGCTGACCGAAGCCCTGAGCCCAGCCACAGAGATGAAATTCAACCTCAGCCAGATAGCGCCATCCCAACCCCACCCCTGCCAGCCACCCCAGACCAAACTCGGGTCTCCCGCTCCCACAGCGCCAGCCCACCCCCCGAGCTCCCACACCAACTTCCATTCAGTCCTGGCTGCTTCACCCTCTTCACAGTCCAAGGACCCCGAGCCCCCCGAGTGGCTTAGGTGCAGGCTGAGGGTACAGGTAACCTCGGCCTTCCCACACACCTGTAGCTCCCCTCCTACCTGGTCCCGGGGACAAGCAGACACAACCAAGCCAGCTCCCCACCCACACGCACTTCTAGGAGACCCGACTCACCTTAGCTGTGGAGGACGACGTTGCTATCTGAATCACTTTGGCCAGAAGGTTCTTGGGAAGCGGAAACTGGGTCAGGGCCCTGATAGCACTGTCGTCATCTGTCATTTCAAAGGAACCCCCCCTGGGAGGACCAAAAGTTCAGGTGAAAAAGCTCTATCTCTTCCTGGGCCCATTTCACCTCAGGCTCTGAGGCCCAGGGGGGCTAGGACACTGCAGGGGGGGCAGCAGGAGGTATGGAAAAAACAGCAGGCCTGGCGTCTTCGCGTGGCCCCTGATCTTCTCAGACACACGGCATGACTGAGGGTCCCTCAGTTCCGCCAAACAGATAACTGGGGGCAGGGGCCCAGGGGCAGGCAGAGTAGTGGCTGGGCCTTGGAGGTCACACCCAAGTGTGACCCGGAGAGAGGGTCCTGCTATTGTTTTGCAGAAGCCCAGCCACACAGCAGAACGGCAGACGTACTGACGTGAGTAACAAGACACACAGGCAGACGTACGGCAGGGACCCTCCCATTTTAGGGAAGGCTCCCAGGGAACATCACCCATCCCCATGTCAAGGTGCAGCCAGCTTCCCTGCATCCCCCACGTCCAGCTGTACCTCGAGTCCCTGAGTGGGGTGTGGGAGTCCTGCTGGGTCATGGACAGGAAGTCGGTGACATCAATGGTCCCCTCTTCCAGCTCTTCTTCCTCATCCTCCTCTTCCTCCCGGCCCAAGGAGCGGGACAGGCCCCCAGGTCCCCCTGGCCGGATGCTCTCAGGGTTCAGCTGCCGCCAAGAAGTAGGTGGCATGGTGGGTTCTGGGCGCCACCAGCTGTCAGCCGGAGAGCCAAAGCGATCAGCTAGCACGCGGTATTTGGCTGCATCAAACAGCTCATTTCGGGGACCCAGCAGGCCCCAGCCCTGGGGGGAGAAGGAATGTTGTGAGGGGCCATCCTCACACCTCAGTCTGCCCAGAACCTGCCCCCTTACACTGTTAAGTCCCCTAGGCATGAGCCATACCTTTGCACCCATCGCCTGCCTCAGCCCCCAAGCCACAACTGGGCATCAAGAGGGCACATAAGATGTGTAGCTCTGACACATGAAAATGACAAGGTAAACTCTTACATCTATTAGACAAAAAAACCGAGGGGGGGACCCAAACCCCACAGGCAATGGAAAAGCCGATACATTCACAAAGTGATCTAGAAAGCTTCGGTGAATACAGCAGTTAGGAGAAATGGAGCTCACCCACAAAACAGTTCTATCTCTGGTCTCACCTAAGAATCCTATGCTGAGAACGTATTCTAGAAATAACCTGGGATGCTTTTAAAGCCTTTCATACAAAATATATTATTTTAAAATTATTATAGCTTCATTCTCTTCTAGACAGAACACCAAATAAAACTTGCTGAGTCTCTGGCATGCATAAAGCAATGTGCTGGCTACCCTGGGCATCATCCGGAAAGACGGGACCTGGTCCCTGCCTGCAACAAACTCCGAATCCATGGGGCAGAAGAGAAATGCAGGTGACTAGGGTCTAAGGAACCATACACTGAGAAACCAGATGAACATAAGTAACATAATTCCAATCCAAGTCTGGCTAAGCTGCTCGGGTATTTGACAAGAGCACGCTCAGTAACCTAGACCTTAGGGTCTAAGGAACCATACACTGAGAAACCAGATGAACATAAGTAACATAATTCCAATCCAAGTCTGGCTAAGCTGCTCGGGTATTTGACAAGAGCACGCTCAGTAACCCCCACGGGCACCGAGCAGGAGAGCAACGCTTAATAAACACTCTGGTTCGGAAGGGGGAAGGAAGGTGCTGCAGAGCGGTGAGTTCAGACACTGGGGAATAAAAAGGTTGCGAACTGCCATGTGAACAAAGGACTCCCGTAACAACAAAAGCATCCATCCGATTTAACAGGCAAAGAACTTCAGACATTTCTCCAAAGAGACACAGATGGAATAAGCACAGGATGCAAATGCAGTCTCAAAACTTAGAGCTCTTTGGGGCGCCTGGGTGGCTCAGTCGTTAAGCATCTGCCTTCGGCTCAGGTCATGGTGATCAAGCCCCGCATCAGGCTCCCTGCTCAGCAGGAACCCTGCTTCTCCCTCCCCCACTCCCCCTGCTTGTGTTCCCTCTCTCGCTGTGTCTCTCTGTCAAATAAATAAACAAGATCTTTAAAACAAACAAACAAACAAAAAAACTTAAGAGCTCTTTGCAGCATGGCACAAACTGATACATAGAGGCACAAATCCTCAAAATCCACTCCCACCCGATTTAGGTACATTTGGGGTAAAAAACTTTTTTTTACCCCCCAAAGAACCAATTACTGTATGTGACTACGGAACTTCAATTTCCACAAATTCATCGTCGGCTTGGTTTAATGTTCTTTAGAGCTTCTGCCGCATTTTCAACTCCATCAGGTCAAAAAGAAGAGTTTATGAAAGCAATCCCTTCCCCCCACACATCTCAGAAGGAAATTTCATTTGGCTCTAAAGCAGCTCCCTCTGATTTGTAGCTGTGAGTTTCCCAAGGGGAAGACAACAGGACACTGAGAGAAGATGCTTCTGGGAGCTGTGAAGAGTTCACAGAACTACCTCCTTCTGACAGTCAGGGACAAGGACTGGGGATGTGAAAAGCAAACACTGTCTTCTGTTGCATTCTGTCCTTTGCAGCTACTCTATACAAGATCTACCATCAGGGTGTGGTATCTTACATATTGAGAAAACACCGTGCAGTTAACACAAATTTAAGAATTTATCTCAAAAAAAAAAGAGAGAGAGAGAGAAAAGATGCTCAACATCAGTACCCCTTAGGGAAATGCCAATCAAAACCAAGACATCCCACCTCACACCCACGAGGACAGCTACTAGAAACCACCAGGCAGAGCGCTGGTACAGACGTAGCGGGACTGTGTCCCGGTGGCAGGAATGTGAAACATTACAGCCACCGTGGAAGAAGTATGGCGATTCCTCAAAAAAGTTGAGAACAGAACTACCGTATGATCCAACAATTCCATTTCCGGGAACTGAAAGCAGTGTCCTGAAGAGAGAGCCTGTACACTCGTGTTCACAGAAGCACTGTTCACAAGAGCCAAAGGTGGAAACCACCAAAGTGCCCATCAGTGCACGAATGAACAAACACAGTGCAGCACACCCGTACCACGGAGTACTCCTCAGCTTTAAGGAGGGAGGCTCTGACACAAGCCATGTGAATGGACTTTGAGGACACTATGCTAAGTACAGTAAGCCAGTCACAAAGAGACAAATACTGTTTGATTCCACTTCTATGAGGAGATGAAATCCCTAGAGGAGGCAAATTCATAGAAACAGGCAGTAGAACGGGGGCTGCTAGGGGTTGAGGGGAAGGGGTAGGGGATTTGCTGTTTACTGTGTATGGCGTTTCAGTTTTGCAAGGTGAAAAAGTTCTGGAGACTGGTTGCACGATGCTTAATACTATGCTTAATACTACTCAACTATTTGCTGAAAAATGGTTAAGATGGTAAGTTTTATATTTTGTGTGACTTACCACAATTCAAACATACAAACAAGAGAGGCTATAAGCAGAGCAGAGATAGAGACAGAGAAAGGGCGGGGACAAACGTGACCATGACTTGCTGCACACTGGCCACCTTCAAACATGCAGAGAATCTCTCACCCTCGGCACTACTGACGGAGAAAGAGGACAGAGACAAGGGGGGGGGGCATGGGGCCCCGGCAAGGAAGAGGGCCCTCCCTCCTCAGATGCAGGGAGCAGGCAGGGACGCTGAAGGCCTGCGGATTCAGTGGGAGAGCATCTGAAGGAATACCCGCCCTACAGCTTTGTCCCCACTGGAGCAGAAATAAAGACCGAGGAGTCCGAGCAAGATTCAAGGTTGGCACAGCCACAAAGGGAGCCAATTAGGGATGGACAGAAGGGCTGGTGAGCAGCACTGAAGGGCTCGTTAAATACTGGGTAACCAAGAACCTGAACGCAGCCCGTGCCCAACCACTGGGGAGTGACAGAAGCAACGGCCGTGCGTCTGTTACAAGGAACAGACAACTGTGTGAGTGCAGGGAAAACCCACGTGAAATCACGGGAAAAGAAAAACCGAAACCAAAATGGAAGTGTAGCCACGGTGCCGTATGAAGGACGTGTTTTTCATCAAGAGCTCCCTCTGTGTTTTCTGAAACCACAGACAGTAGATAACTACAGTTGCAAAAAACCAAACCAAACCCAAACACCCAAGTATTCCCTTGTTGGCTGCACAGCAAGAAAAGCAGCACGAGGTGGGCAGGACAGGTGAGTGAGTGAACGCCCGTCAACCTCCACCGAGAGGCACTTGGTACCAGAAAGCCCATCAGAGCCTGGGGCGAGGACCTTCCCAGGATGGAGGGTGGCCTGGCTCTCTCGCCAGGGGAGGGTCACCTTGAAGAGCTGGCAGGCCGCCGCTGCCGCCTGCCGCTCGGCGTCGATCTTCTTGCTGCCATAGCCTTCGACCTCCACGCTCTTGGGCCACTTTATGTGGAGGGTGACTTTCTGGGGAAGAGAAGAGAGAATCAGGACCCTGGCCTTCCCAGACTGCAGAGTTGCCGCAAGTCACACAGGGTTGCTGTGGGCCTGATGGCAGCAGAGCCGAGTGCAGGCAGCACCCCACGCCCACGGCTAACCCCCATGAGGCTCTAACTGTCCCATCCTCAAGCCGTTCATCCCACCTCAAGTTGTTTTGCTTCTTCAAAGTGCCATGTTCTAGCCAGAGAGCAAAGTGGGACCCATCTTTATTGTTAAAAATCTTCATTCAGAATGGTTTGCCTGCATGCTTCTGTGGGTCCCAGGACCTACGAGACTCTAGGAACAGGAATTTTTATCAACTCTGACCCTCTGCAGTCCCAATTATTCAACAGGGACCAGAACTGGGGGTCAGTGCAGAGGCCGGTCATACCCAAGATGGGAACTCTTCACCTCATCTCCCCTGCGCTCCCTTTCTCTAAGTCAGGCTCTTTTTCAGACCTAGCTTTGCTTTGAGAGTCTCTGCTGACCATTTTCAATTCACGAAACCCACTCTACAGCTTCCCTGACAAAGAAACCTGAGGGAGAAAAGGGCAGCCAGCCTCTTTCCTGAGAGTCACACCAACATGTCTCCCAGCCACCAGTGAGTTTTACCTTTTTCTTCGGTCCATTCGTGTGCACGTAGACCAGCTTGTCTTTTGCATGTGAGATGCCGAGGGCTCTTCCAATTACACTGTTGAGAAGGTTTTTGGGCTGTGGGAACTCTTTTAATAGGTCCCTAGAAGCTAAAAAATAAGAACAAAAGCATTACAGTTGCTCTTTTTCTTTTAAAAAACTCCATGGGGTGTGTATCAGGACAACCCTGGGCTGGATACTGAGGATGTTGGCTCATGACCCCAAACCACCCAGGAGCATCTTGGTAAAGGAGGGAGGAATGGCTTCAGGGTTTACAGAGGACAGTAAACGTGCATGACCAGACCCACTTGCACAACCATTTCCTGAAGGAGAAGGACCAGTGAGCCACACACCACAGAGGAGAACCAGCCAGCATCCTCTCCCCGATAAGCTCCTGATTTAATACATCAGCTACAGAAGCCTAGGTGGCAACAAACCCCCCGTGTCTGAAAGAAGGTACTGAACAAAAAAAACAAAACAAAACTCCACCACACACACAAACTGGAGATCAAGACAATGCAAGGCCCCTCCTAAAACAAAAGACACACAAAAGGGAGGGTTGGTCCCAAAGTCTCAATACCAGGCCCTAGCTCTCAATTGCACCTCAACATCCTGCAAAAGGCCTCTTAGAGCCAGATTATATGTAAGGACACTGATCAGGTATCTCCACAGCTGAGACACAAGAAATAAGCTATTCCTTCCCCAAGTTCAAGTGGAATCAAGTAGAGGCAGGATGCATCAGACACCCTGAGAAGTAGCTCACTTTTTTTCACTTGTACTTTGGATCAATCCCAGAATACAAATGGGTGAGATGTCCAACTAGAGGCAGCTTGTGCCAGACACAAGGCTCAGCCAGGCCTTGAAGAAGCCTGCTGGGAGCAGCTAAAAGCAGAAGTAAGGGCCCCAAAGCACCAAAGTGGCCCTTCAAGAGATGAAGGGTCAGAGACCGGCAGAGGAAATGGGGAAACCTTTTCATTCTCCACCCACAGTCTCTGGTGTTATATTTGGCTTTAAACCAGCTCCAAAAAGAAAAACTTTGTACACGTGCCCCTGTACGCATCAGTCATAAATCACCCAAGGAATTTTTCACCACAGTGGCCACCCTGACCCCCATCAGGCACTTAAGAATGGTGGTGATGTTGGGGAAGCCTCTGTATTTTGATGAAGCTACCCACAGGAGTTCTGATGTAACCCGAATCCTGGGTTGAGACTGTTTCCCTGGAGCAGATGACTGTGTCAACTGACCAAGAAGGAGGATTCTGCCTGACTCTGTCTCCCTCTAAAGAACTTACAAAGCAAGAGATTCAAGCAGTTAAGACTGGTATTTAAGTAGACTCAAACAGCTTACCACAGAGGGACCCAAAGTTAAGGAGCCCACTATATCCCCAGGCACAACAAATGTGCACTGGTTCCCCCCCTCCAGCTCTACAGGACAGGAGGAGGTTGGCTCTCTATCCATGGTTGATAGGCAGGGATGCTCTCACCAGTCTCATTCCCTGCGCTATTCAGGAGACACAACGTTGGGAATCACTCTGTCTCTACCTCAAATCCTGAAGTACCAAGTGTCTTTTCCCACACTGGTGAGGGTGTGCTTACCCTTGATGCTCTAACCCTTAACCACCCATTCGGGCAGCAGGTGGATGTTTTCCTGTTTTCCCCCATGCCCTCGAGGTCCCGTGCCTCTCACCTATTCTTGCCTGGTGCAGGCGCTCCGGTCCCCGAACCTCCGCGCCCGGGGTCCATTTGGGCCTGTGCCACACCGAGCTTTACAACAGCAGCGCTGCGGCCCGCCAGCGGCCGGCGGTCTCGGCCACTAGCGGAGAGGGGCCCCGGCCCGCCAGGCCCGACCCAGGCCCGCGCCCCCAGCTCTGCCAGCCCCGGCAGCCAAGGACGTCGCGGCCTGGCCGCCCCGACCCTCACCGTTCACCATGCTTCCGTCGCCTTCCCCGGGGCCGCTAGGGGCTACCCCTGCCTCGGCCTCGGCGGCCTCCTGTGTGCGATCGGGGTGGGCGCAGCCTGACGAGAGGCCGCGCGAGCGTCCCTGTCGCCCAGTGGCGCGGGGGCCCAGCGGTCGCAGGCGTGGAGAGACGCCGGCAGCCAGGGCCATGAGCCTCCTGGCGGCCGCCATGGCGCTCCCGCCGACACCCGCGGGCCCGGAGCCGAGAAGGGAAGGGCGGAAGGGCGGGAGGGCGGGAGCAGCGGCCCGCGCGCCCCCTGGCGGCCGGGAGGACCGGGGACGGGGGCCAGCCGACGTGGTCCCAGCGCTCGGGTTCCTCAGCAGGGGCCTCCCGCGTCCTGGGCTTGTCACCTGGTGGGCAGCCTGGGACGGCTGGCACCCAGCTGAATTCACTGCCCCGGCAAAGCCAAACCCACAGACCCGTCGTCTGAATCGGGGGCAAGAAGACGGAAGGGGACTTTTGGGAAAAGTTCAGGCCTTAGCTCAATCAACGTCCATCCAAGGAGGTGAACTCCAGGTTCCCTCTAGGTCCCACCCGTTGCTCATAAATACCTCTCACATGCGCTGGCAAATTGGCTTGCACTCCAGACCGAAGAGGGAGGATAACCACTAAACCGGGGCACCCCCATCTCATTTCATGGCTTACAAAGTAAACCTGATGAAGAATCCGGATCCGGGACAGGCAAGACCTCCTGAACATAAGCAGACCACTTTTAATTCCAGGGCTGGAGTCAAAAGTGAAAAATACCAGACTTGGATAACGTGCCCAAGAACTGAGCTGGTCCAGCAGTGTGAATCTGAAGCTGCTACTCCTTACTTGTTTGAAAGCCAAATGGGATTCTATTTCCAAACTACTATGCCTGGGTTCTAGCCAGGCTCGTTCCCCTTCTGCCTCGTATGGCACCGAGGAACAGAAATTTGGCTTGGCTGGGTTTAACAGAGTCTGCATGTTGGGGCACTGACAGCAAGGGGCTTGGTAAGAAGTTGGCAGTGCAGCTGGGGATACACTGGGAGGGAGGGTTTTGTTTGTGTGTTTTATAATTCTAGATCTGACTCTGAAAACTCCTGGAGAGCTTGTGGAAACATTGCTGGGAGCCACCCCCAAGTTTCTTACTCATTAGGTCTGGAGTGCAGCCCAGGAATCTGCATTTTTAACAAGTTCCCAGATGATAATGAGACTGCTGGTCTGGGACCTCACTCAGAACTGCTGGCCTATGGCAAGAACATAGGATATGAGTCCTAATACTTGGGCTTAGTCCAAGCTCTGTCACTTGCCAGCTGTGAACCTTGGGCAGTTTCATCAGTTGGGAAAATGAGGACATACTTGATCTACTCATTTGGTACAACTGTGGTCAGGATAAATGGGAATGTCTGGAAGGCTGCTCTGCAGTGTGCTCTGTTAGAGAAGCCCCTCCACTGAGGTCTGAGACAACAGACCCGGGGCAGGATGGGGCAGCTTCAACTCCCACTCCTCTATTCCCTCCTCAGTGGGCTTTTCGCAGGAAAGGGGCAAAAGGGAAGGTGACCTTGGCAACAGTGATCTGACCTTCCAAGGGGACACCACCATCTGTATCAAACGCCCTTATCCAGATCATCCACCTTGGGATGGTGAGACCCTTGGGGCATAATGTGATTCCACAATGGCTTTGACTTTGGCCAAGTGTCACTCTAATTGGCCAAAAGCCAAAGCATCCACCCAGCTTCAGGGTAGTTTTCAAGGACTGTTAGCAGCCCAAATTCCCTCAAAAGAATCTAGAAGCTTACCAAGCCTGATAATGGCATTAGGGGCTGAGGCCAAATATTGAAAACGGTGGTGTCTGAAAGCTGAAGGAGACAAAAGCCTAGACAGAAAGCCCCTCCACCCCCTCACCCCCCCAGAAAGCAGGGCCTGGGCCCATCATGGCGCTGCAGCAAGTCCTCAGTATAGCACTCTGTTTGACAGCCACTTAGTCAGGCTAAGGTCGGAATGCTCTGATTTTTTGGATCTGCTCCCAAAGGGGCCAAAGTAGAGGGACAGACACAAATCATGACTGGCCATGAGTTGTTAACTGGTCAAGCAGGGTGATAAGTACTTGGGGTTCACCATATTATTTTCTCTATTTTATTAAGTGTATTTCGAACAGATGTTTGAAATTTTATGTTTAAAAAAAAGCATCATGTGATGCCAACCAACTAGTTGGTTCTCAGGGAGCTCCTTGACCCCTTTTCCTATTTCATTTACTGCATTTGGGCTCTAACAGTTGGTATCACCTTGAGCAAATATTTCACTTCCACAAACCTCACTGCCTCTTATAAAGTGAGGGCAACTCTTACACTGGGTCTTAAAAACCTTCTGGTTTTGTGATCTTCTCCCCATTGGTCCAGAGCAGGGGTTGCCAAACTACAGCCTGCAGACCAAATCCACCCACTACCAGTTTTTATAAATAAAGTTTTATTGGAACATAGCTCTGCTCATTGTTTGTGTATTATCTATCGTTGCTTTCACACTGCAATGGCACAGTGAAGGAGCTGCAAAAGAAACCAGATGGCCCAGAAAGCCTAGACTATGTATTTTGTGACCCTTAAAGGAAGTTTGCCGACTCCTGCCTTAGAGAATTTTGAAGAAAGTTAGAAGGGCTCAGGTACGCCCTCTTCCTTTCCACCAATATTAAAGACTTCTCCTCCACTCTCCATTCTTTGGGGAGAGAAAGTTGACTCCTTTGCCTGTGAAAAGGAAGAAACTTTTGAAAAAAAAAAAAAAAGAAATGTTTTACTGGCTCAGAGATCTCTCCATTCATTTCTCAAATCAAGCACGACATCTGGTAGTAAATGTGCTAAACAACAACATCAGGGAGTGTGGAATTAAAGTGCGTAGGATCTGCTGAATACACAAGAGGATGTTTTAGGACCCTAAACTTTAGAGGCCCCAGGAGAAAGCAACAAGAGGAAGCCCAAGGTAGTCCAGACTTGGGGCAGACTGGAGAATTTCTGGGGGTGGGGGTAGTGAGAGGGAGCATCTCAGTCAACATTCTGTCAGCGTCTTCAACCACAGTTAGATTTTGTGGATGGTCAAAATGGCAAGACATGGTCCCCTTGGCTGGCAACGAGAAAGGCAAAGGGATCTGCAGGAGTCAGGTGACCACCCTGACCGCTCTACGCATCCTCAGGGCTTTTCCATCCACATCCATAAAGCCACAGGGTCCCTTGAGGTAAACCACCGCACCAAGAAGAGGGGACACATGTGCATGAGGGAATGGACAGGAAAGACTAGTCCTAGGAAGGATCCTGCCAGAAGGGCTCTTATTCCACGTTGCTTTCCGGGGCTCTAGGTCTCAGATCAGGGTGGGTGGGAAAGATTGACGGAAGAGGCTCTGAGTGTCCTCACCCTTTACCAAGGCGGCCTTGGTAGGAGGCTGGCGGTAGAGTGGGGGAGACTGGCAAAGGAGGTGGCAGTTTGTTCCAATTCCAAATCTGACTCTGGTAGGCACTGTACCCTATTCAAGTGGCCACCATTTTGTGAGCGCTGTCTTCCTATCTGAACACCAGAGAGACTGTTTCTGCCACACACACTTCCTTCTAAAGGCAGAGGCACCAGTGAAGTCACTAGGGAATCAGAAAGCATGGCAGAAAGGCCCAACAGTCATGTGTGGACTAAAAGGTCTGTTGCTTCTGGGATGAAGAAATGGAGGCAAGAACCCTTTTTAGGTTGAGAGAGAGAGGAGGCAAAGATGCATACACCCATGGATGCCTCCTGGAGGCACAGCTGTGAGGAGACAATCAGGCTCGGTGGGGGGGTCTGGGCTCCTCCAGGGAAGACAGTGCAGGGACTGTCCCCCACCAGGAGCAGCTGCCCTGCCAAGTGCAGCAGCCTTCTCCCCTGCATGTGCTCAAGGAGGCACTGCCTAGCCGTGCTGCCTGGTTCATCCCACCTAACCATCTTTAAGCTTAGCCAAAGCACATCTGACACTCTCAGAGCCACTCACCTGCCATGTTGGAAATGTTAACGTTCAGCCTTTTCGAGTTACAGGGCATTTTAAGAAAGAAAAAAAAAAGGGCAATCAACTCTTGTTTTGGCAACGGTAGGGGGGGTGGCATTTCTTTAACACCTAAGTCAAATGGTCAGAGGGGCTGGAAGTATTTCTTTCCATGCTGCTGTCTGGAGTCGGGGCCACTGCAGCAGGAGGGCATTGCGTGTGGACACGGCATGGGAACAGGGCAGCAGCATGGGCTGCAGAAACTGAGGTGCTCTGTGCTCCCCGACCCTTCCTGAACTCTTGACCTTCAAAGCACTTTACAGACAGGACCTAAAGTGGACATGCTGTCTCCACATGAGGTAAAGACTCTATGACCTAATATAGTGTTCTTCCGCTAGGCAACTGGCATCGGGGTGTGAACAGACAGCCAACGGGGCAAGAGGGGCGGCTGTCGGAGGACAAACAAGAAGCCACCAGGAGCACTGGTCTTAGCAGACCTGGAAAAGATCTAAGTCTGAGGGAGGAGCGGAGACACTCACAGGCAGCGATGCTTCCCTGGGTCCCATTACTGGCCCCATCCTTGGGTACCAGTGGAACCTGAGGGGAGCGATGACCTGTCCAGGTGCTCTGACATCCTCCCCAATCAAAAGGAGAGCCTACCCTGCCAAATGGACTGAGAGACAGATTTTAATGTCAGTAAAGTGCTTTGAGGAGCTGGGGGGGGGGCGGAGAGGTGAGGAGGGGCTCTGCCAGGCATCCCCAGAGCCTCCAAGGTGGAGGACACAGGGCCTGGCAAGGGCTCTCCGTTCTGGCCCTGCTACAGGCGCCCTGTGCTTCCTGAACCGCCTGAGCCAGGGACCGCCTAGAAGATCCAAGCCCTGCAGATTCTCCACACTGGTGCTGAACACCCAGACTGAGCCTAGGCTGTATGCCTGGTCACACGAGGAAGCCCAAGGAGACCACAGGGTCTAAGCCAGGGGGCCAAGGATCATAAAATAACCCAGACCTTTCCAAATGATCTCTCCCTGAGGGTTACAACAGCTCCGCCAGCCCCACTCCTCCTCTCTTGCTTTCCAGAGGACCGTGACCCTGATACCCGGGCTCCCACTACCACCCACCTCCCCACAGACCCTGGACCAAGCTGATGCTGGAGGCAAG
This sequence comes from Eumetopias jubatus, assembly GCF_037043125.1. Lineage (NCBI taxonomy): Eukaryota > Metazoa > Chordata > Mammalia > Carnivora > Otariidae > Eumetopias > Eumetopias jubatus. Next base: position 201,034,305 of record NW_028274807.1, read on the forward strand.
GCTCCTCCCTTACCTCGAGAGATGGTCCCTCCAGGGGCAGGGTTGACACACATGGGTGGAAGGCGGGGTGGGGGAAGTTTGCACTGACGCTGCCTGTGCTGGGCCCGATCTGGGGAAAGAGAGAGGGCATCAAGGTGGCATGTTCTCATGCCTCACAGTTACAGACCCCTGGCCTGACTCACCCCAGAGCGTCTGGGAGGAGCTCTGGGCAGCACGGCTGCCGGATTGTACGTGCAGCCAGTCACAAGCTCTGAGAAACAGTCCCACAAATCCCACACAGAAAGAAGGCAATTGTCTTACTTAGATGGGATACGCAACAAATTTGTAGAGATCCCTTCCAGACTCTCAAAACAGCCCTCAAACTATCCCTGTTCCCTGAGCCACCTTGGGGAAGTCAAACACCCCTCCCACTTCCTTCTCTCTAGTCATGAGTAGTGAGGATCAAACAAGAAAACAGTTGAAAACCGGAAAACCATGGTACCACGTAAATCCCCTTGTCTGTCTTCTGCTTATGGTAGCTATCCCTGTGTCTGCTGTTGGTTCCCAGATGGCCATTTTAGCGACCAGATCTCAAATTATTCTGTCCCTCTAAGAAATGGGCAAGAAAAGGAACAACTGACTGTTTGGGTCCTCCTTAAGCCAAGACCAGCCTTCTCTCTCTTTATAAAAGTCAATGGTTTGCCATTCCAAATACTTCCATTCATTTGGAGACTAATTACTACTTATCAGTGAGCTATAAAGTATGTTTTTAAGAAGTTCCAAAACTTTGATATGCCTGAACATCACTTTTGCACGGGAAGGTGGGATTGTACAAGGAAGTAAGGTTTCCCATGTTGAACACCACCTACGTGGTGAAGATATCACCAAATCACTGGGTCTGGGGGGAAAGGTACTTGAGCTCTCTGCTCTCTTTGCCCTACTGGTTTCAATATGATAAATGAGGCAGGAGAGGAACAGGGAGACAGACACACACACACACACACACACACACACACACACACACGACATGCTTGAGCAACATTCTGTTCTGCTACCATCATGTCCATTTCCATAATGCAAACTGGCTCATATGTAATTGGTACATGAGGAAATGGTATCAGTAAAACATGAGAACCCTCAGGTCAAATGTGATTTTTCTAAAGCAAGGGAACTGAAACAGCTAAGGCAGAATTATAATTTTCAACAAGGAAATAAAAGACCCTTTTATATATATGTATATGTCCATATATACAACGTGCAGTCCCTGCAGCGAGGTCCTCCCCCCCCACACTACCAGCCGCACGCGCACCTTCTTGGCAGCCCCACGAGCTCAGAGCTCCCCTGCCCCCCGCACGGCCTCGGCACTGCCAGCTCTGTGCCCGTGGGAACACGTCCTGCACGTTTCTAGCACTGCACCGCGCCACCAGCCTCGGCTGTCCACAGCGTCCCCCCAGGCCCCAGTGACTGCCGTCAGCACACTCGGGCTGTCTAGCTGTGCTGAACTGCCTCAACCCTGTCTCTCCCACGAGCCCTCTTATGATATGAGAGGTGTGTGATTCTGCAGAAAACACATCCAGTGTTACAGCAGAAATGCCTGTAGGGTCTTCTGGAACAAAGTGCCTAGGATCAAGGTTTATCCTGAAACTAAGGTGGAAAATGACCAACTCAACCTCGCCAGTCCTGTTTGAGAAGGGCTCTCGTTCATAACTAGGGATGCTGGATTGAAAAAAAAAGAAATATATGATTTGGGGCGCCTGGGTGGCTTAGTCATTAAGCATCTGCCTTCGGCTCAGGTCACGATCCCAGGGTCCTGGGATCGAGCCCTGCATCGGTCTCCCTGCTCGGCGGGGAGCCTGCTTCTCCCTCTCCCACTCCCCCTGCTTGTGTTGCCTCTCTCGCTGTGTCTCTCTCTGCCAAATAAATAAATAAATAAATAAATAAATTTTTTAAAAAAAGAAAGAAATGATTTGATGATTATCTGTTTCCTTAAGCATTTTCAGTAACTAGGAGGGGGAGAAGTGAGCCCTCTTCTGACCATGGAGCTGGAGGAAAATGGCACATTCTTGCTGTTGATCTAGTGTTTTTCCAAGTTTTGTGCTGACTGTAGAAGACTCAGCTTGCTCTCTGTGGCCTGATCCTGATGGCATTACCTCCGAGAGACAAGAAACTTGTGTTAAGAAGCCAGCAAAGGCAGTGACAGGCCACTTACCAGGCACACGAGCGTGCTAGTTGGGCAGTGCTGGCAGATCCGCTGAATTACGTAAGAGGAAAGATGGCAGCCGCAGACCCAGCAGGCCACTGTCCACAAAGCTGCAGGGAACTGCTCTAGCTCGTACCTTCAGAAGCATCCAGTGGCCCGCCCCACTGAGACTCTAAGCGCCGGAGTGCAAGAAAGCATCTCTGACACAGAGCTGTCTCCACCCTAGTGTCTCCCACACAGGTGCTCACCCATGCGGCCGCCCAGCACGCTGCATGCTAAGGCCAGGCTGTCACTCTCTGGCAAAACACCAGCTGCAGGGCTGCACCCCAGAGAGATCCATCTACTCACATTTAGCAAAGGCCTGCCAATCCAAGACTAGGGGCCGGAGACAGACCACAGCCAAGTGCTTTTCCTATATCATCTCTAATCTTCATTATACCTCTGAATATAGGGGCTGGGAAACGGGATCAGGTAAGTTAATACCTTGCTAGTGTTAATGGGGACCAGATATGAACCCCAGAGAGTCTGACTCAAGCTTGACACCATGTGACATTTCCCCTCAGGATTCATGACACCTAGGGAGCTCATAATCTCACCATGAGGAGCAAAAAAACATAAAAACTAGATAAGAGATAAAGAACAGTTCTATATGACAATAAAAATGTCACAAGGCCACACATGACCAATTGCTGAGGTCATGGTGCAAACCACAAGTGATACTAGCATTCAGAAGACAGGAAAGGGCATTCAGCCTTATAGTCAGAAAAGAAAAGGTAGGTTTGCCTGAAGGAAAGTATTCAAGGCAGTAAATTCTTTCTGATTAACAGTTTTTCCTGAGACCTTCAAGCATAAAATGGTTGTTGGTAAGAATATAACACTTACCTGTGTGGAAAGCAAGGCCCCAAATCAGACTATGTCCGATTATTATGTCCTGAAGCTACTTAATACCACAGATTGTGATTTTACCAGGTGTCAGGCCCTGTTCTAAGCTCTTTATATGTATTAACTCACCTGATCCTTAGAACAACCCTGTGAGGCAGGTACTAAGATCCGGCCTACTTACATCATGAGGAAATGAAGGCACAGAGGCCCAATCACCTGCCTCCAGCCTTGGCCAGCAAGGGTGCAGAAGTGTGATGTGAACCAGGCATCTGGCTTCAGAATTTTTGCACAGTGAGGCTATGTTGACTCCCATGAAACTGAATGCTAACAACGTCACCCCTGATGAAAAGCCTCTCGAACAAATCAATCCCCAGCCTAGAAAGAAAATCACAAATGCTCTAAAGGAATTTTGCCACAACTCTCTCCCCTGGTACCATCTCCCTATCACGTAGGAGTGAAATAACACAGAAAAAAGGAGGATTATGATTTTTACTGGGCTCTCCAACTCTTTACAAAATCAGTGCTGTTCATTCAGACACTCCCACCATGAGAGAACCTATTTTCATCCAACTTTCACAAGTGGGTGGACAACGAAGCCCACTGATTAATAAGTAAACACAAAGTGTACTTAATTTTCAGCTCAAAATATGCTGTTTGCACTAATCTCAAACCCAATATTTCCAGTGAGTTAACCAATGAACCCAGGACGATAGAGATTAATTTTTTCACGCATTATGAAAACAGTCGGAGTGGCTAAAAACAAACAAGGAGGGGGCTCCTGAGTGGCTCAGTCAGTTAAACGTCTGCCTTCAGCTCAGGTCATGATCACAGGGTCCTGGGATCAAGCCCCATGTGGCTCCCTGCTCAGCGGGGAGCCTGCTTCTCCCTCTCCCTCTGCTGCTCTCCCCTGCTTCTGCTCTCTCCTGTCAAATAAATAAAATATTTAAAAAACAAACAAATAAGGAGGCAGGAAGAGGCTGTTCTGAATGCCCTGATACATCCAGCCCTCTTTCTGACCCCATTCAACAGGACGCCACTCAGCCAAGGTTTTCCAGGCCTCTAGGAACATAAGTGGGAGAGGAGACACCATGCGGAGGAAGACCTTTTTTTTTTTTGGTAGGCTCCACACCCAGTGGGGAACCCAACATGGGGCTCAAACTCACCACCCTGAGGTCAGGAGTCACATGCTCTGACTGAGCCAGCCCAAGGCCCCCACGGGAGGACCTTTTACATCAGCGGTTATGGAAGGTCTATTATGGTTCTCACTGATTTGTAAAATATGCTCAGAAAGGAGTCTCACAGTCAGCATCAACAGAGGTAACAGGCCTGTTACTCACTGGTCCGTTAGAGGAGGAAAGTCATGCTCCTAAGATACGCAAAGCCCTCTGGATGTGGTCCTTGAAGGCTTCCCCAGCTATAGCACTTCATGTAAGCAGGAATGAATGCTACCCTACAGCCTAGCCATGGCTCAGTTCTGCCATTGCTCACACCATCCTCTGACCCCAGCTGCCGGAGAGCACGGGTTCCAAAACTTGCCACAGTTTCTATGACCACTAATATAGCAATGACTCAATCCACTTTCCCCAGCGTTTGCTGAGACCTACCCCGTGCAGAAGGCTGTGCCAGGTGCCACAGATGATAAAGAAGCATGACAGGCCCTGGCTGCAGGGAGCTTCTAGTCTAGAGATATGACGATTAGTTCAAAACAGACTAAGTGCAGGAAAGTACAGGCACGGTGCTGAGGAAAATCAGAGAGAGGAGAGAGACTGCCCTTGGCTGATAGAATCAGGAATGGTTCATGGAGGAAATGGTGTAAAACACTGACTTAGAAAAACAGATGGGAATCCAATGAGCAGTGAGTACATGTGAGAGGATATTCAGGGGGAGGGGCAGCAAACGAACAGAGGGACTCCGCCGAGGAGTCAGCCCCAGGTCATAAGCACCGTGCAAGGGGAAGGCAGAGAAAGGACTCTGGCAAGTCCTGCAAAGAAGGGGTCTGAGGGCTCCACACTGGTAAGGGATCTCCGCAGCCCTCACAGCTGTCCATCACACGGAGGGAGAGCATGAGGTCACAAGCACAGCTCTGTTTTTACCTTTTCTGAATGAGTCCAGGCTGAACATTTCTGGCCAGGAGGGAAAGCTGGAATCCTAAAAAGGAGGGTCGAGAGGCAATGGTTACTATTCTTGGTCCAGGATCCCACAGAGAAGACTTCAATAACACAGACAGCGCTGTCCAGAAGGTGAGAAAAATGAAGCTTTTCACTAATGAGCCCCAACTGCTGCTCCAAGTCTTAAGGATGGAAGGGCCATCTATGGCTTTATTACATGGCTTTGTTTCTTTCTCATTGAGAGCTTTCTTCTTTTTTCTGTCCTAAACTCCCTGAACCCTGCTCAACAGAGCGAAATGCATTTCATTGGAGAGACATATTTCCACCTCATCACAATACTTGCAATTTTCCTGGGACTTCTGGGAAGAAAGGAAATTCTAAATGGACCCCTTTCCTCATGTGGCAGCAGCGAGCGGGACTGATGACTACCCTATGGACAAACTAGTTTACGGGGCTTTCACAAAACCCAGTCAAGCCCCTAGGGATGGGACTTGACAGCAGTATCAAAGAGTAACTGTATTGTAATTCAAAATAAAAAGCTCCTCATGGCGGAGTCTATTAAATAACAAATATTAAGTTAAAGTTCAACCGTTGAACAAAAGTTTTGGTACATTTTGTTCATTTAACTGAGGAGTATACCTAGAACCTTAAAACATACACACACACACACACACACACACACACACGCACACACACACACACACAAACACACAGAGATAAGTAACACCTCTGGCTTAATGATTTTGTTAAAAAAAAAAAAAAACACTCAAACTCACTTATAGATGTTTTTAAGAATATAGTAGTACTCCTAAGTTGGTGCAGTAACCTTATGTGGCCTCAGTTTAAAAACATCTACACACTGTGGGGTGCCTGAGTGGCTCTGTCGGTTAAGCATCTGCCTTCGGCTCAGGTCATGATCTCAGGGTCCTGGGATCAAGCCCCATGTCGGGCTCCCTGCTCAGTGGGGAATCTGCTCCTCCCTTTCCTTCTGCCCCCTCCTCCTGCTCATGCTCTCTCTCAAATACATAAATGAAATCTTTATAAAAAATTAAAAAACAAAAACATCTACACAATGCTTTAGCAAACCAGGAAAATGTCCAATATTACAAGGAGTCTAATAGGGCCTATACTCCTGCTCCTGACTGCTTTTCCGTCTAATTCTCAAATGGCGAGGAGATGGGGGTGAAGGGATGACCTGGGGCCGAATCTTTCAGGTCCATAGCAGGTCTGCTCTGATTGCCTCCTCTCCCCCAGGGATGCCAGGAATTTCAGCCAACAGGATATGGTAGTTCAGAGAGAAAACTTCAATATCCACGATACAATTCACTTTAAGAAGTTACATTCTATAGACTCTTTCCAAATTAAAAAAAAAAAAAGGGTATAATTTGAGATTCTAATCTTAAAGAAAAACCTGAATACTATAAAATCTAAACCATCTATATGATTATTATTTGAGACAATACTTTCTTGCTAAGAAAGAGTAAATTAATTTGCTTGTAAACAGACTGCTCTGCTTTTAAAAAGTCCCCGACCCTCTCCAAGGCTCACACAACACTATCTTTTCCTGTATCAGTCTAAAAGATATGTACGATATTCAAGATGGGATGTTTTAGAGGCATTTCACTGAGCTCTAGAACATTTCATAGAGATTGAAAAGAAAGCTGAGTTCCTTGAAATATAATTATGTTGGAAACTTTTATGATTCTGCATTTCTCTTAAATAATTCAAAGATAAGTAAAATAATATGCTGTCAAGAGTTCTTGCATAATGAAACACCACTTAAGTCCAGGTAGAGTCACTATGGGATGAGTCAAGGACAGAGAGATTCCATAATGACTAATTAAAAATGATACCCTTCTTCCAAGACAGCCACAAATGCATTTAATACATGCCTTTGCTCTACAGCGCGGCGAAGCATGAGGTCCGCCACTGTTCCGTGTGCGCGGCTAAGTCAACTTACCTTACACGAGCAGTGACGGTCTCAGATTGCGTAGGCTTTTGAACTGGAGCTGAATTCTCTCCCTGCTATTCCTCATCACGAGGCTGGGCCTCCTCCTAGAAAACACAAGGCTGGGTCACTACAGTGATGGGCCCCACAGGGAAAAGAAAGTTGCCGCAAACCACTGAAATCCATTTACTAACTAACAACAAGGACAAGTTTCGTCAATGGCATGAAGCACACACTGGACACACTGGCCTCACTTCAGGACCCGCCCTGACAGTCTCACGATTCATCAGATTGTGAACTGCCCTACACCGACACCTGTGAGATACCAAGAAAGAGATATGGTAAAGAGGGGCTTGTAGTCCTGAAAGCATTTTCTCCAAGCCCAGAGCAAAACCTGCTTCAGTTCTGAGTTCTAATCCCATCATGGCTCTAATATGACCCTACCTAAGGTAGATAAACAAGCTCTTCCAGATTAGGAAAGTAACTAAATGTTGAATGCCATTTTTATAGTTCACAAAGTACTTCCATAGACTTTGTAGCACTTAATCTATGCAACTAACCAGGGAGGTTGAAATTGTCTTTCCCAGAGAAGGAAATTGAGGCAGATTTTCCCAGAGAAAGTTACACAACTTGTCCAAGACCCCATAGCTGACTCAGGACAGAATGGAAGTCTGCAGTTAGGTACTGGATTCCAAAGCTTTCCATGCTTATACTACACTATTTTTCTTATTTCCATGATACTATGCTGTTGCCTAGATGTTCCATGGTTCATTCCTGGAAATAATATTTTATAGTGATACAAAGGCTGAAAGGGGCAAGATGGGTCCAACTGATAAACTTTGGACCATGGCTACATAAGTTAAAACACTTGGAGAATAAATATCTTTTAGAGGTAAAAGGACAACCTACACAGGTAAAAAAAAAAAAAAATGCAGCAAAGGATGTATTTCCCGCATCTTAAACAGCTCTACAAATAAAGAGCACTATCATAAACTCCATCAGGAAAAGAGGCCTCCCTCCTGGAAACTCCAACACTCCAAGATTTAAGTGTAAATTGTGAGATATAGTCAAGACCCACAATGACAGGGGTTTTGTTGCTTTCAAAGACACTGCAAGGGAAACCATCAGACAATGTCTCCTTTCCCTCTGGCCAGTAAGTTGCAACCAAAAACAGTTTGAGAGTGCACCTGGCCATCTGCAGTCCACCTGCTACAGTGTATGGCAAGCCCCTGTGTATTGGGGTTGCAAAGTGGGACAATCTCTGTCTTGCAACATCACAATTAAGGTGATCAATGTTGCTACACGAGGACTAGCCAGACAGCATGCTGACGCCATACTCCAGGCTTGGGGGTTCTGAGGACCCCTGGGACTCCAGTTCACTGCAAACAAAGGACCCAACATGCATTAGGTCTTCCCCTGCGAAATGGGGCAAGTCACCACCAGCAAACAAAGAACACCTCACCCCTTGGCCTCCCCCAGTGACAAGGTCGGTGCAAAAAGGGGCAAACCAGGGGGGCCAGAATGCACCAGGCCTCCCTTTGGACGAACGGTCCAGGCGGCACGGGGGACAGACAAAGGTCCCGGGGCACTCCGGGGGCTTCCTCCAGGCCCTGCCTCGGGGAACGGAGCATCCCCTGAGGCGGAGGCGTCGTTGCGCCAATGAAGCGGCCTCTCCCGCGGTCCCCGCGGAGCCCCTGGCTACCAGGCCCGCCCCGGCGGACCGGCCTGGCCCCCGCCCCCGCCCAGGCTCCATGGCAACGGCAGGCCGAGGCCTGGCTGCCCACGGCTCGGCCGGGCCGGCTTCGCGGGCAGGCCTAGGATGCCCGGCCTGCTCCTCGGGCCCGCCCGCTTCTCCGCCCCACTCTCCGCCAAGCCGGCGGTCGGACCCGGGCCCCTCCTCGCGCCGACCACCCCTGGCCGCGGCAAGCTCCTCAAGAGGACACGAAAGGGGAGAATAAAAAGCCCAATTCACCTGTTGTTACAGATGTGAAACAAGCCTCGGTGCACCGCGCATGAGCCGCGGGCCCCCCCAACCACGGCCGGACTACAACTCCCACCAGCGGCGGCGCGGCCCCTTCCGGGTCCCGTGGCGGAAGTCCCGCCGGCCGCCCCGGCGCTCCCCGCCCCGCCTCCCGCGCCAACCCCGCGTCTGAGCGGGTCTCCAGCGGGTCCCCCACACGGGGCTCGCAGTGTCCTCCCAGGGCTCACGCCGCTTGGCGACCAACCCGCGGCGAGACCCCGGCGCTGGGCCCAATGGGGGGGCGGCCGCGGCGGGCGCAGGCGGGACTTCCGGCAGAGCGGCCGAGGGGGTGGGCGCGCGGGCTGCTGTGGGGCCGCCGAGGGAGCGGGGCTGGGCTGCCGCGGCCGGCGCCTCACACCGTGCCCCCTCGCAGCGCCTCAGCATGCAGCGGTGTGGGAGCGGGAGGGCCCTCGCGTCCTCTGCGCCCCCGCCCCGCGGCCCCCGGCCAGTCAGGGCTGAGCCGGGAACGAAATCCTGCTCGGGCTCCGGACCTGCACCCGCCTTCCTCGCCACAGCCCGTTGCCACGCCTCTTCTCCTCTTCATCTCTCCTCCGATCTTCTGTTTCTTTAGGGAGGTGAGAATTTCTGCCTCACGACGTTGTTAGGAGGAGGCCAGCGCGATGGCACGTTGTAAACTGTACAACGCTGGGGAAAGGACAAGGTGGCACTTGCTGATCCGAGTGCCGCCGGGCGGCTCTGGAGGTCTCGCCCCCGCCCCCTGGCCTCCGAAGTGAGCAAGGGGCATTGTCCCTGTCACATGCTGCGGTCCTCTAGATGAGGCCCCTGTGGGAGTTCGGTGGCGTCCAACTTCAAAAGGAGAGAACTCAGCTGGGATTGCTCTGAGGCTAGGTCAAGATTTTGCAGCTGGAACGACCTAGAATATGCTTTTAAGACGTGGCCTTTAAGGATATACGAAGAATTTTTCCATATCCCGTCGTTTTTGTCCAAGCAATTAAATGCAACAAGTGTTTTTTTTTTTTTTTTTCTCTCTCTCTACATCGGACAGAAGGGTGGGGGAGGTGAGCGTGGAGCATCATCCACTCATTCAAATAATTATTACCTTTTCTGAGCAGGATATGGTGCCGGGCTATGGTGTGTGGGAAATGATCCCTGTACAGATATTTGAGTGAACTGTGTAGCAATTGATAGAAGCATGTTTTGGGGGTACAACAACCTGCCCTCGAGGGGCTTAGGGCCTGGTAGACAAGATGAAAACATTGTGTGAGGCAAAAAGAAAGTGATAAATGCTGGGGAGGAGATACCAAGTGTTAGAGGGTTGAGAGAAAGGAAAATCAAGGAGAAGGAACCACAGAAGCAAAGACACCAGTGGAACAAAAGGCAACTTCTAAGAATATGCAGTAGCGGGCGCCTGGGTGGCTCAGTTGGTTAAGCGACTGCCTTCGGCTCAGGTCATGATCCTGGAGTCCCGGGATCCAGTCCCACATCGTGCTCCCCGCTCAGCGGGAAGTCTGCTTCTCTCTCTGACCCTCTTCTCTCTCGTGCTCTCTATCTCTTATTCTCTCTCTCTCAAATAAATAAAATCTTAAAAAAAAAAATATATGCAGTAGCTTGGTGTGACCAGAGGGTTGGATATGTGTACCAGCTTTAGAGGCAATGAACAGAAAAGTATGGCGGGGAACGCGATATGCTGAGGGATGTTAACTTTATTTGTACACAATTATCTTTCTAAGATACTATTTTTACAGTTCTAAGTAGGAAAGAACCATCGGATTTCAGGAAGGTTATTCTAAAAGTGTGAGGGTAAAATAGAAGTGAGGGTACTAATGAGATGAGGAGGTACCGAGGGATTCAACTGTGCTCAGGAGTGAAAAAGGCAAGAAAGAGGTATGACAGGGTGATGGTAAAGCGCCAAGCTGACCCCTGGCCACAGGTGCGTGGAAAGGTGACTGAGATCTGTGCCGGGGGACTGGAAGGATTGAGCACCGTTACCATAATGAAGGGACAGGGCAGTCGGAGATGATGGATTCCGCTTCATACAGATTATGTTTGAAATGCTGTTGGGAATGTTAAGTAATGGACATGTCCCTACTGCAAAAGATGTCCTGACAGAATGAGAAAAGCAGGTAAACAAGTCTTAAGAAGACCTAGGGGAAACCCTGCAAAAGAGGCACAGGGGCGCCTGGGTGGCTCAGTTGGTTAAGCAACTGCCTTCGGCTCAGGTCATGATCCTGGAGTCCCGGGATCGAGTCCCGCATCGGGCTCCCTGCTCAGCGGGGAGTCTGCTTCTCCCTCTGACCCTCTTCCCTCTCATGCTCTCTCTCAAATAAATAAATAAAATCTTTAAAAAAAAAAAAAAGGCACAAGTGGAACACTCATAGTGCTTTTCCTTGCTGCAGATTTTCCAGTTCTAGTTTTCTTTCTGAAGGACCTTTCCTTGAACTATTCTTTTTTTTTTAATATTTTATTTATTTATCTGATAGAGACACAGCAAGAGAGGGAACACAAGCAGGGGGAGTGGGAGAGGGAGAAGCAGGCTTCCTGCAGAGCAGGGAGCCCGATGTGGGGCTCGATCCCAGGACCCTGGGATCATGACCTGAGCCGAAGGCAGACACTTAACGACTGAGCCACCCAGGCGCCCCTCCTTGAACTATTCTTAATGAATGGTTGTATCTGGTGAAGTTGTTAAAGTGATCCACTTTATAAGATAAGGTGAGTGCCAATGAGTGTCTTTTTCCCTCTCTCCTGTATATTTCCCCTCTTGTTTACTGCTCATTTCCTTATCACTACCTTATTTTCCTGGGTCCAATCCCTAGACTTCATTCTTTGCTAATATCTCTATCTAGAAACTCCGCTTCCTCAGACCATGTAAGGCCCTCTAACAGTTTCTTCTTCCCCATGTGGTAGCACCCAAGGTATATCTTTTTTAGTATATGTGCTGCCGAAGCGAGCACATCCCAAGGTATATCTTTGATCTGTCTTCCCCAACTAGAACGCCAGCCTCTTGGAGTTAATATTTGGGTCCCAATGCCAGGTAAGTGCTCCAAGGAGTGTTTTGTTTTTTTTAAGATTTTATTTATTTATTTGACAGAGACACAGCGAGAGAGGGAACACAAGCAGGGGGAATGGGAGAGGGAGAAGCAGGCTTCCCGGTGAGCAGAGAGAGCCCGCCCAATGCGGGGCTCGATCCCGCGACCCTGGGATCATGACCTGAGCCGAAGGCAGACGCTTAACGACTGAGCCACCCAGGCGCCCCTGCAAGGAGTGTTTGGATAATGGCTTTCCTTCATCAGATTCTCATCCTGTGGGTTCATGCTACTTAGGTTACTTTTCTTCAGTTTCTTAAGGTTGAGGTGTTGGTAGAACCAATTTTATTTTATATATTGAAGTAGAACTTGTAACCAAGGCCATCGAGCCCCAGAATAGAGGGTGGAAAAAGAATGTAATTTTATAATAACTCATGGGATCTATAGCCACGAGAAGTGGGCTCAAAGACCTCCCTTACAGCTCCATGCTACTGTTTCTGTGTGCCTGCAGGAGATTCTGTGTTGCTAGCCCCACAGTATTTCTTGGATTCCTTTAAACCTGCCCACACTTTCTGTCAGTAGTCCCATTTGTAAACTCTTCTTCAGTTGCCTAGTTTGAGTGGCATCTTCACCCTTATGTTTATTACCCCAGACTAAGGTAATTTTGTGGGTACTTCAAAGTAGGTTTCCAAAAAAGGCTAAATACTCCCTTTCTGTGCTTTGTCAAAGTCAGAGCGGAGTAGTTGGCAAAATATACTGTAGGGTTAGAAGATTCTTAAATCAGAACAAAGTTGAACCAGATGACTTTTCAGGCCATTTCAATTCTGAAATCTCATTACTCTAGACAGAATTCCATTTACAGTGGCGCCTGGGTGGCTCAGTCAGTTAAACCGTCTGCCTTCAGCTAGGTCATGATCTCAGGATCCTGGGATTGAGCCCCGCATCCAGCTCTGCTCAACAGCGAGTCTGCTTCTCTCTCTTCCTCTCCGTCTGTGATCTCTCTCAGTCTCTCTCAAATAAATAAGTAAATAAAATCTTTAAAAAAAGGCGGGGGCTGGGGCCTGCGTAGCTCAGTCGGTTGGGCATCTGCCTTCGGCTCAGATTGTGATCTCAGGATCCTGGGATAGAGCCCCATGTCGGGCTCCCTCCTTGCAGGGAACCTGCTTCTCTCTCTCCTCCTTGCTCTTGCTCTCTCCGGCTACCTCTCTCTCAAATAAATAAATAAAATCTTCAAAAAAATCTTCAAAAAAAAAAATTCCATTTACAGTTAACTGGTGCTTATTCAGATCTCTATGTAAATACGGAAAATTCCATAAACTCTGGTTTTTATTAAGGTGGGAAATTAATTTACTTAATATGCAAAGAATTTACAGATTAATTTTTTAACATCCATAATGCAATAAAAAATGGGTATTGGGCATGAATAGGAAGTGAGCAAAAAAAGCATTGCATATGACCCTTAGGTTTAGGAAGAGAAAAGTTCAGCCTTGCTTTTTTTTTTTTCCTAATATATTATCTTTTATTGTGGCAAAATACACCTAACATAAAATTTGACATTTTGACCACTTTAAAGTGCACATTTCAGTGACATTTGCTACATGTACATGTTGTGCAACCATCAGTACTATCTAGTTCCAGAACATTTTCATTACCCCAAAAGGAAGCCCCATGTGTACCCATTAAGCAGTCACTCCCATCTTCCTCCCACCCTCCCCAGCACCAGTCCCTGGCAACCACTAGTCTGCTTTCTCTTTCCATGGGTTTTCTTATTCCAGATACTTCATGTAAATGAAATCATACCACGTGGCCTTTTATATCTGACTTTTTTTCAGTTAGCATCATGTTTTCAAGATTTGTCTGTTTTGTGGCATATGTCAGTACTTCATTTATTTTTTCTTTTTAATTTTTTTTTAAAGATTTTATTTATTTATTTGAGAGAGAATGAGAGATAGAGAGCACGAGAGGGAAGAGGGTCAGAGGGAGAAGCAGACTCCCTGCCGAGCAGGGAGCCCGATGCGGGACTCGATCCCGGGACTCCAGGATCATGACCTGAGCCGAAGGCAGTCGCTTAACCAACTGAGCCACCCAGGCGCCCTCTTTTTAATTTTTTAGTAATCTCTACACCCAGCATGGGGCTCGAGCTCACAACTCTGAGATCAAGAGCTGCATGTTGTACCAACTGAACCAGCCAGGCCCCCAGTACAATATTATAATTGTAAATATAATATATTTGTAATATAATATTTCATTTTGTTTGTCCATCCATATGTTGCTGGGCATTTGGGTTGTTTCCGCCTTTTGGCTATTGGGAATAGCACTGCCGTGAACATTGGTGCGCACATTTTGGTTGGAACACCTGTTTTAATTTTGGGGGTACATAGGAGTAGAATCACAACTTTGCTTTTTTTTTTTTAGAATGAAGTTGTATTTTTTTTAAGATTTTATTTATTTATTTATTTATTTGAGAGAGAGTATGAGAGAGAGAGAGAGAGAGAGAGCATGAGGGGGGGGGTCAAAGGGAGAAGCCAACTCCCCGCCGAGCAGGGAGCCCGATGCGGGACTCGATCCCTGGACTCCAGGATCATGACCTGAGCCGAAGGCAGTCGCTTAACCAACTGAGCCACCCAGGCGCCCACAACTTTGCTTTTTTTTAAGGTCTACTCATTTTATTTATTTTAGAGAGAGAGAGCACACGTAGGAGGAGGAACAGGGGAGAGAAAATCTCAATCAAGCTCCACGCTGAGCGTGGAGCCCAACATAGGGCTCGATCTCACAACCCTGAGATCATGACCTGAGCCGAAATCAAGAGTCAAGATATCCAACCAACTGAGCCACCCAGGCACCCTGCAACTTTGCTTATTTTTTAAAGACAGTTAAAACTATGGCACCCATTTAGCATTCTTCCTTCAATGATTTGTAAGATTTGTTTTCTCTCTTCATCTGGGTTTCTGCTCAGATGTTATCTCAGAGACTGCTTCCCAGACCACCTTGTGTATTTATTTGTGTTAGCCTTACTTATTGCTTGTTTCTCCCCTATAATAAAGGTCTTGAGGGTAGGGACTTAATTCTTTGTTGCTGGTGTCTCCTTAGCACCTTGCATGGGATCTGGCACTGTTGAGAAGTAGGTGCTGAGTAAATTCTGAATGGGCACTTCCACTTGGGAGACAAGCACTCATACACTATTGCGGGAACTGTAAATTGGTACTACTTATTCAGAGGGTCGTTTGGCAGTGTCAGATTTAAAATGTTCATGCCCTTTGACTCATTTCAATTCTAGGAGTTTATCTAACCATATCCCCATATATATGTAAGAAAATTCATTGCTGGGGCGCCTGGGTGGCTCGGTCAGTTAAGTGTCTGCCTTTGGCTCAGGTCATGATCCCAGAGTCCTGGGATCGAGCCCCTCATGGAGCCCCACACTGAGGCCCACATTAGGCCCTGCACTGAGCCCCACTTTGGGCTCCCTGCCCAGTGGGAAGTCTGCTTCTCCTTCTCTGCCCCTCCCCCTGCTTGTGTGCGCTCTCTCTCCCAAATAAAATCTTAAAAAAGAAAAAAAGAAAATTCGTTGCTGCATTATTTGTAATATATATTTTTTTAAGATTTTTATTTATTTGTAAGAGAGAGAGCACAAGCAGGGGGAGCGGCAGGCAGAGGGAGAAGCAGACTCCCCGCTGAGCAGGGAGCCCAATGCAGGACTCCATCCCAGCATCCTGGGATCATGACCTGACCTGAAGGCAGACACTTAACTGACCAAGCCACCCAGGCATCCCTATTTGTAATATATTTTTTCTAAAAAAACCTACCTATCCCTTATTAAGAGACTGATTGCATTAAATAGAATGTATCTGTAATAGTCTTCAGCTATCATAATAAAATACCTCAGTCTGGGTGGCTTAAACAACAGAAATTTACTTTCTCATAGTTCTGGAGGCTAGAAGTCCAGGGTCAAGATGCCATCAGAGTTGCTTTCTGCTGAGGCCTTTATTCCTGACTTGCAGGTGTTTGCCTTCTTGCTGTGCCCTCATGTCACCTTTCCTCTGTGATTGTGTGGAGAGAGAGAGGTCTCTGGGGTTTGTTCCTTTTTTAAGGACACTAGTCCTATCAGATTAGAGTCCCACTCTTATGACCTCATTTACCCTTAATTACCCCCCTAAAGACCCTATCTAAATACAGTCCCACTGGGGGCTAGAGTTTCAACATATGAATTTAGAGAGGACACAAATCAGTCCATAATAATATCAATTAAACGAAGTAGTATGCAGCAATTTAAAAGAACGAGTTAGGTCTAGTGTGCAAACACTGAAAAATATCCAGGAAATGTTGAGTTTAAAAAGTCATGTTTTATGATTGTATGTTTATAATTCCAACTGTATTTTAAAAAGACCATGTGTTTGTACATATGCTTATGTAAGCATAGAACATTTCTGTAAGAATATATCAGAACTGTTTTTTGTTGTTGTTGTTTTAAATAAGCTCTACACCGAGGATGGGGCTTGAACTCACAACCCAGAGATCGAGAGTCACACGCTCTACTGACCAAGCCAGCCAGGTGCCCCTATATTAGGGGCAGCTACATGAGTCTCTTAGTTTTCACTTTGTACTCTTCTACATTGTTGGCTTTTGGGTGACCAAAAGTATATTCCTTTTATGGTAATAAAAAAATAAAAATAAAGCATTTGCAGTGTGCAGGGCTCCTGAGAAAGAAATTTGGTTATAATGGTAGCCATTAACACACCTGCGCTAGCTAACCTTGCATGCATTTTCAAATATATTAAACTCAGGTGTACATTTCTTTTTAAAATGTATATTTACAGGGCGCCTGGGTGGCGCAGTTGGTTAAGCGACTCCTTTCGGCTCAGGTCATGATCCTGGAGTCCCGGGATCGAGTCCCGCATCGGGCTCCCTGCTCGACGGGGAGTCTGCTTCTCCCTCTGACCCTCTTCCCTCTTGTGCTCTCTGTCTCTCATTCTCTCTCTCTCAAATAAATAAATAAAGTCTTTAAAAAAATGTATATTTACAATTAGATAATAATTCCATAATAATTTCAAACATAGACAAAGTAACGAGATAGTATATGTTATGCCATGGACCCAGTGTGTCCCTGAAAGTTCTTATTGGATATACCAAGAATTCAACGCCCTACCTGCTATTCACCTGGGCTGTTGTTCAGTTGTATTTTCAGCAAGCAACCTTGAAGGATGAACTATTGTCTCCCCTCGGACAAAAGGCAGACTTAACTTCCACTTGCTATAAAAATGGAATCTCCCAAGCTCAGTGTTCCCCTCTGATAATGAAACACTATGTGAGCAGACAACTATGGTCAGCGCTTTCGAATCACACCCAGGAAACTTGAGAACATAGGGAACTGTTACAAACCAACATGAAGCTCTGGCTACTGCTTTTGCTGTGGTTGAAGTCCTTTGTGTCTGACCCAGGAATCTTATGTCTTCTGTTAGCACCTATGAAATAGTAACGGGGTAGCTACTAGTCTAGCTTGTAAATTGGGTAAAATTCCAGACCTGCACCTGTGTAGTTCCTGACCATGACCCAATGTCCACCACCCCAGATTTTTTAAATCAAATCATACCATTTCATTTGTAATTATATCAGACTGTATATAAGATTTTATTCAGCACAACCACAAAACCAATTTTATACCTCAAAAGGCCAGTAAATCCTTAATATCATTTGCATTATACTTAAATATAGATAAATTCCTTTGAGTAAATCAAAACTCATCCCTGTCCTTTGCATCAGTATTTTAAGTTTGGTATCACTACAACATTGAAACATGAATATATTTCATTTATGTGGACTTCTTTCAGAGCCTTGGGTTAATTTTTTGGCCAAAAACTGCAGAAATAGGGGGATTTGGGTAATGGAGTATCACATTTTTTGGTATGCAGTGAACATTTATAAATCAATTATTTCTGACAAAAGCTCTAGTTAACATCATTGGCCGAACTGTACAAATCAGTTGTTCTCACAACTTATAAAATATTAAAAATATTAAAAAGTATTTATTGCTAAAACCGGAAAGAGAATGTATAGCTCCTAGGCTGCTTTTTTTTTTTAAGCTTTATTTTTTTTTTCCAAGTAGGCTCCACGCCCAATGTGGGACTCAAACTCACAACCCCAAGATCAAGAGTAAGCATGCTCCACCCACTGAGCCAGCTGGGCACCCCCCAGGCTGCTTTTTAGCTATCAGTGTTAACCATGGTACTGCCAAAGGACCAACATACAAGCTTTTTAATTATTTTTTTAAAGATTTTATTCATGTGAGACAGAGAGAGGCAGAAGCTGAGGGAGAAACAGACTCCCCACTGATCAGGGAGCCCGATGAGGGACTCGATCCCAAGACCCCGGGACCATGACCTGAGCTGAATGCAGATGCTCAACCGACTGAGCCACCCAGGTGTCCCAATACGGCTTTTATAAAAACATGAATGAAACTGACTTCTGGTCAAGGTAGCTTTGTACACACTTTGATGCCACTCCTTTTGTTTCAAACACATGGTGAAATTAATAAAAGCTTAAAATTACATATCCATATTCAAAAACAAGGTAAACATTTAAGTTGACCAGAAAGAGCTGTAATCTTGCTGGGCTATGGATCCAGAAACAGAGGCAGTCTCAGGTTTACAACCTATAAGGTAATATGATTGAGTGGGTAGGGACAAGTGCCCCATGTAATATGGATAACTGGGCCTGGATTAGTGGGTGCATTTACAGATCTACGTGGGGCTCCCTAAAGTTAACAGAGACTGGAAAAATCTACAACCCATCCATGCCTGAAGACGCAGCTTATATGAAGTTATATACTTAGGAAGTAGACATGACATTGAATGCAGATCTAAATCCAGCTACCCCCTCGCTTGGTGCATGGATCTCCTGTCACCCAAAATTTATAGTAGAAACAGAGTCTCTAGTTACTAATATAAGACTTGTTTCTAGCTGGGTTTCCTGGACGATTGAGTAGAGGTTATCACAAAACCATCAGGTAAGGAGATACATGTATAGGGGAAAAGATCTCCATTCATGAGATGTTTATAAATCAAGTTTTCAAAACATACAAGCAAACCTAGCCAAAAGAAAGAGCCAAAAAAGGGCGCCTGGGTGGCTCAGTTGGTTAAGCGACTGCCTTCGGCTCAGGTCATGATCCTGGAGTCCCGGGATCGAGTCCCACATCGGGCTCCCTGCTCAGCAGAGAGTCTGCTTCTCCATCTCACCCTCCTCCCTCTCATGCTCTCTGTCTCTCATTCTCTCTCTCAAATAAATAAATAAAATCTTTAAAAAAAAAAAAAGAAAGAGCCAAAAAAATCAGCATCAAGAGATGAATTCACTGCAATTTTAAAAAAAGATTTATTTATTTATTTGCCAGTGAGAGACACGGTGAGAGAGGGAACATAAGCAGGGGGAGTGGGAGAGGGAGAAGCAGGCTCCTCACTGAGCAGGGAGCCTGATGCGGGGCTGGATCCCAGGACCCTGGGATCATGACCTGAGCCAAAGGCAGATATTTAATGACTGAGCCACCCAGGCACCCTGAACTCACTGCAATTAAAATGAAAATAATGGAGTAACCTGATAATAACTTTAAACTATGTATTTTAGAACATCCAGACATGAAGGATACCTATTTTAAAAGAATAAATTATGGGGGCGCCTGAGTGGCTCAGTTGGTTAAGCGACTGCCTTCAGCTCAGGTCATAATCCTGGGGTCCTGGGATCGAGTCCCACATCGGCTCCCCCTGCTCAGCAGGGATGCTTGTGCTCTCTTTCTCTCTCTGTCAAAAAAATAAATAAAATCTTTAAAAAAAAAAGAAATTATGAAATAAAAGTCATCAGAAATGAAAAGGTGACAGATAAATATGTAAAGAACCAGATGGAAATCCTAGAAATTAAAAATGCAATTGTTGAATAAACATAGATGTCATGAACTCATGATAGGTCTTAGTAGAGAGAGGTTTAGTGAATTGGAAAGTTATGTTATATTATTAGTGAACAGTTCATTACTAAGAAAAAAATGAAAAAGAACAATTAAAAAACGAAGACTAGATGGAAGGGCTTCAATATAAGTGTGTAATATAAGCTGCAAAAGATTACCCGAGGGACTGCAGAGAAGTAATACTGCATTTATTTATTTATTTTTTTAAGGTTTTATTTATTTACTTGACAGAGAGAGACACAGCGAGAGAGGGAACACAAGCAGGGGGAGTGGGAGAGGGAGAAGCAGGCTTCCCGCGGAGCCGGGAGCCCGATGTGGGGCTCGATCCCAGGACCCTGGGATCACGACCTGAGCCGAAGGCAGACGCTTAACGACTGAGCCACCCAGGCGCCCGTAATACTGCATTTAACACGATGTTTGGACATGTTCCAGAATTGAAGATACATTCTTTTTTTTTTAAGATTTTATTTATTTATTTGACAGAGAGAGAGACAGTGAGAGAGAGAGACTAGGAGGAGTGGGAGAGGGAGAAGCAGCCTTCCGCCGAGCATGGAGCCCGATGTGGGGCTCGATCCCAGGACCCTGGGATCATGACCTGAGCCGAAGGCAGCCGCTTAACTGACTGAGCCACCCAGGCGCCCCAAAGATACATTCCTTAGAACAAATGTGCACACTGAATGCCATGCAGGATAAATAAAAGTAATCACTTGGACACAGTGCAAGGAAACTACAGAACATTAAGGATAAATATTACAAGTTCCCAGAGAGAAAAAAGGCACAAAACTCACAGTGGAAAGCAATTTGACACCAAACATTCTTCACAGCAGTAATAGATAGCAGAAGACAATGGAGTAACCTGCATTTTGCTGAGAAATATCTGTCAACTTCGAATTCTATATCCAGCTAAATTCTTGCTAGAACGAGGAAAAGGTAAATACATTTTCCGTTCCCTAATGAGTAAGAGATGGTCTCAGCCAGTGACCCTTACTGAAAGAACTAGAGAATGTGCTTCTCAGAAGAAAAGTTAACCCAAAGGAAAGGAGTGGGATAAAAGAAACAATGACATGAACTAATATTAGAAAAATGTATCAGTAAATTTTAATTTACTATTGACTATTAAAATCATTTTTTTGTGTGTACATGTAAAAATAAAACTTGGAACTAAAATTTTAGGTAAAAATAGAATACAAAGATATGTATCATTTGGGCTGTTTGGAGCAATGAGGAACAGAAACCTTGACTCAAGACTGGCTTAAATTAAGTATATAGAAGTGCATTGTCTCACATAACAGGAAATCCTCAAGTACAGCAGGCCTCCTTGACTGGTTCAGGGTTTCAATAATGTCATCAGGGACCCAGATTCTTAACATTTTTCTGTTTTCCATCTCCAGAGTAGGCCCCGTCATCAGGTTTCTAGCAAGATGGGTTTAGCCGTTCTCATAAAGATTCAAAAGACTCCTTTTCATGTTTCACTGACCACAATTAGACCACAATTGTGACTTTATCCCTGCCCATGGGGAAAGAGCCCTTAGGGCAAACATGCCCATCCCTGAATCAAGAGGAGTCAGTTCTTATGCAGAAGGAAGATAAAGACAGTAATGAACTTAGGATTTTGTTAGAAAATTTTATTTAGAATGTATAAAAGAAATATAACAACAAATAGAAATATAATTTATAGCTTCCAAGCCAGTCAAGGGGAGATAAAGAGAAAATATTCATTGAACAGAAGGCAGGAGAGGAGGGGCACGTAAAACATTTTGGGGGTGCCTGGGTGGCTCTGTCAGTTGAGAGTCAGACTCTTGATTTCAGCTCAGGTCATGATCTCAGGGTCATGAGATCGAGCTCCACACATCAGGCTCTGCACTCAGCAGAGAGTCTGCTTGAGATTCTTTGCTCCTCCCCCACTCATGCTCTCTCTCTAAAATAAATAAATAAATCTTAAAAGGAAAAAAAAAGAAGGCAAGGGGAGGTGAAAAAAGAAGCAAAGAAAAACCATGGTAAACAGAAAAAAAACATATAAGATGGTAGCTATACATCAAAACATACCAATGATCACAATGAATGTAAAAGGCGTGAAATTGCCTGCTTATTGCCCTCACACTAGGGAACTCAATGAGCAGCCCTCCAGTGGGTTGGTTTCGTTTCGTTTTGTTTTGTTTTGTTTTGTTTGGTACCAGTGTTGTTTGGGTCTTTTGAGTGGGAAATGTAATTCCTCTATTAAGCACTAGAGGTCAGCAGCATTCATTACTGAATCTCTTTCCCTGTAAGACGTGCTAATACTTTGTCAGAGACTCAGGAATCAGGAATGCGTTTCTTTAGAGCTGACATATAATCTTTCATCTAAGGTTCATTTCCAAATTAAAAAAAAAAAAAACATTTTTGGAGCACCTGGGTGGCTCAGTCAGTGGACTGTGGGACTCTTGATTTCGGCTCAGGTCATGGTCTCAGTGTCATGAGATTGAGCCCCACGTCGGGCTCCACACTCAGTGGGGAGTCGGCTTGGGATTCTCTCTCTCCCTCTGTACCCCTCTCACGTGTGTGTGTGCTCTCTCTCTCTCTCTAAAACAAATAAATTAATTTTAAAAATTTTATAACATTGGGCGCCTGGGTGGCTCAGTCGTTAAGCGTCTGCCTTCGGCTCAGGTCATGATCTCAGGGTCCTGGGATCGAGCCCCACATCGGGCTCCCTGCTCGGCGGGAAGCCTGCTTCTCCCTCTCCCATTCCCCTTGCTTGTGTTCCCTCTCTTGCTGTCTCTCTCTCTGTCAAATAAATAAATAAAATCTTTAAAAAAAATAAAAAAAATTTTATAACATTTAGAATTTCAGCTACTCAAAATTGTTGCCAAGAATGTATTTTGTTGTGGTTTTTTTTTTAAGATTTTATTTTATTTATTTGACAGAGAGAGCACAAGCAGGGGGGAGTGGCAGGCAGAGGAAGAGGGAGAAGCAGCCTTCCCGCTCAGCAGGGAGCCCAACGTGGGGCTAAATTCCAGGACACTGGGATCATGACCTGAGCCGAAGGCTTAACCGATTGAGCCACCCAGGCACCCCTCAAGAATGTATTTAAGTGCCTGGTAGATCAGCAGATGCTGAGGCCAGCTTCTTTATGGATTACACTTCTTAATTGATGGAAATAGATGTTCTGTGAATATAGCTTCTTTAGCTACAATTCAAACAGGACCTATGCAGCTAGACAGCCTTCATAGGATCTAAAGACAGCTAGATTTATGAAAGTTAATGTCTTTATCATTGTTGAAATGCTGTTCTCTTTCCGGCTACCATGGAAAATCATATGGCTTGTTCACTGTCTGTAAGGTGTGTTACCAGATAGGATTCTTTTCCTCACTCTCATCTCTTTATCACAAGCTTGTTGGACTTTGTTTTAAGTCCTTCTAGAAGAAGCAGAAGGTGAGGGACGCCTGGGTGGCTCAGTCAGTTAAGTGTCTGCCTTCAGCTTGGATCATGACCCCAGGGTCCTGGGATCGAGTCCCACGTCAGGCTCCCTGCTCAGTGGGGAGCCTGCTTCACTCTCTCCCTATGTCCCTCCCCCTGCTTGTGCTCTCTCTTTCTCTCTCCCTTTCTCCAATAAATAAAATATTTTTTAAAAAATAAAATAAATTTTATTTTATTTTTTTAAATTTTCTTTTTTTCAAGTCAGACTTTTTTTTTAAGATTTTTTAAATTTATTTTTTAACAGAGAGAGAGACAGCGAGAGAAGGAACACAAGCAGGGGGAGTGGGAGAGGGAGAAGCAGGCTTCCTGCCAAACAGGGAGCCCGATGTGGGGCTTGATCCCAGGACCCTGGGATCATGACCTGAGCCGAAGGCAGATGCTTAATGACTGAGCCACCCAGGTGTCCAAAATAAAATAAATTTTAAAAAAAGAAGCAGGAGATGAACAGGGATTCATAAAGGGAAGTGCCTTTCGGCTCTGACCGGTTGCCCAGTTTGGCCAATCTCACCTTTACTTTTACCTTTACTACGTTAATTCTAGTGGCAGGTGGCTATTAGTCAACAGTCACTGACTGCAATGAGTATTTGGTTACTTTTACTGAGTTTAAAACCAGCAATTATATTTAACTTGTGTTTAAACAGACAATGGCTCATTTGGACTTCATTTATCTGGTGCTGTCATGTGGGAAGAGAATTTCATTGTGCTGCTAAGACTTATTATTATAGCCCATCATAGATGTCTAATAACTTTGTGGAATCAGGATGAATTGGCTAATGGAATCTTTTCTTTCAGGTTTGACTACCAATGGATAGGACTTTAATTTTTATTATTTATTTTTTTATTTTTATTTTTTAAAGATTTTATTTATTTGACAGAGAAAGACACAGCGAGAGAGGGAACACAAGCAGGGAGAGTGGGAGAGGGAGAAGAAGGCTTCCTGCTGAGCAGGGAGCCCGATGTGGGCTCGATCCCAGGATCCCGGGATCATGACCTGAGCCAAAGGCAGACGCCTAACGACTGAGCCACCCAGGCGCCCCTAATTTTTATTTTTTTAAAAGATTTTATTTACCTATTTGTCAGAGAGGGAGGCAGAGAGAGCACAGCGGGGGAGTGGCAGGCAGAGGGAGAAGCAGGCTCTCTGCTGAGCAAAGAGCCAATGCGGGGCTCACTCCCAGGACCCTGGGATCATGACCTGAGCTGAAGGCAGACACTTAACCGACCGAGCCACGCAGGCGTCCCAGTGGATAGAACTTTTAAAGTTGAGTTGCAAAATCCACTGTTTGTTAAATGCCTTTTCCAGAAGTGAACTGTGCCTTTTGTTAAAGTTTTATTTAATTAAATTAATTATTTTTCAGAGAGAGAATGTGCACGCATGAGTGGGGGGAAGGGGCAGAGGGAGAGAGAGGGAGAATCTCAAGCAGGCTCCACGCTGAGCACGACGTTGAGATCATGACCTGAGCTAAAATAGTCAGTCACGGGGTGCCTGGGTGGCTCAGTTGGTTGAGCATCTGCCTTCGGCTCAGGTCATGATCCCAGGGTCCTGGGATCGAGCCCCACATCGGGCTCCCTGCTCGGCGGGGAGCCTGCTTCTCCTTCTCTCTCTGCTGCTCCCCCTGCTTGTGCTCTATCCCTCTCTCTCTCTCAAATAAATAATAAAATCTTTAAAAAAAATAAAATAAAATAAAATAGTCACTCAGCCCACTGGGCCACTCAGGCACCCTAATTTTTTTTAAGTTTTTTTTTTTTTAAGATTTTATTTATTTATTTGACAGAGAGACACAGCCAGAGAGGGAACACAAGCAAGGGGAGTGGGAGAGGGAGAAGCAGGCTTCCTGTGGAGCAGAGAGCCAGATGTGGGCTCAATCCCAGGACCCTGGGATCATGACCTGAGCCGAAGGCAGATGCTTAACGATTGAGCCACCCAGGCACCCCACAGTTTTAAAACCAGTAGTCAACTCTCAGAATTTCTACCTCGGGTATGAATTATTTGTATGCAAAAAAAAAAAGTGTAATTTTCTTTTCTTTTTTTCTTTTTTAGGATTTTATTTATTTATTTGACAGAGAGAGATAGTGAGAGCAGGAACACAAGCAGGGGGAGTGGGAGAGGGAGAAGCAGGCTTCCCGCCAAGCACGGAGTCTGATGTGGGGCTCGATCCCAGGACACTGGGATCATGACCTGAGCGAAGGCAGACCCTTAATGACTGAGCCACCCAGGCACCCCACAAAGTCTAATTTTCAAAATAAGATTTCAGTGTTAAAACCCCTGAGCAAGTGGTCAAATATCCGGTGCAGGAAGTCAGAGGGATATGAGATTAAGAAGCAGTAGTGATTGGGGAAAGCATGGAGAGAAGTTTCTGGGCGGATTCCCAGGTTCCAGTTCATGAGTTGGGTGGTGATTACACAAGCATGTCCACTTTGTCATAATCTAAGCCCTACACTTATGATATACAGGCATTTCCGTAAGTACATCATACTCCAGTACAATTTTTTAAAAATTGTTCTTTACTGAACTTCACTTTCCTCCAAATTGCATCCTAAAGTTCCATCAGGTAAAGGAAACTTCCAGGGTAGTCTTTACCCTGCCTTTGAAAGACTTTGGTTCCTTTGTGTTCTGGGAGCCCTGCTAAGAATCAGTCTTCCCCAGGCCGCCTGGGTGGCTCAGTTGGTTAAGCGACTGCCTTCAGCTCAGGTCATGGTCCTGGAGTCCTGGGATCGAGTCCCACATCGGGCTCCCGGCTCAGCGGGGAGCCTGCTTCTCCCTCTGACCCTATCCCCTCTCATGCTGTTTCCCCCTCTCTCTCTCTTTCTCAAATAAATAAATAAATAAAATCTTTAAAAAAAAAGAAAAAAATGAGTCTTCCCCAGTTTATTCCAACCAAGACTCAGGGGACCTAGAAGTGATGTCACCACTATCCTTCTGAGGGTATTGTACTTTATGTTTCATGTTGGAATATTTGTGTCTTCTGTGCTTTTATTTGATTCCCAGAGCATGTAGGCTCCGAGAAGGAGACTGGGAATGCCCTGGGAGCCATTACTATAATCAGTACCAGGAGAAATTAATAAACCTGGTTTGATCATTATAAAATTATTGTCCTTACTGTGATATCAAACACTTGTCATAGGCTCGGAATGTAGTGTCAGCTGTATCTAAGTGTATTTTGTAAAAGTTTGAAGTAATTTCACCAACAGAAATGTTTAAAGAATAATGCAAAGACCTCCTGTATACCCTTTACCAATGTCCCTATTGTCAACTTTATCACATTTCCTTTCCATTCTTTCTCTTTCAAAAGTAAGTTGCAGACACGATGCCCAATTACCCCGAAATAGTATATATTTCCTACAAATAAGGGCAATCTTCGATATGTAACCCTCAAAATCAAGAATTTAACATTGATACCATGCAATCCATAAACCATATTCATGTTTTTCTAGTTCTCCCAGTAACGTACAGGATCACGTATCGCAATATATGTCATGTCCCTTTGTCTCCTTCAGTCTAGAACAGTTCCTAAGACTTTCCTTGTCTGTCACAAGCTGGACAGTTTTTTAAAAGCACAGGCCAGTTTCTTTCCTGACTGCTTCTCAGTTTGGATTTGTCTGACGTTTCCTCATGATTAGATGTAAGTCAAGCATTTTGGCAGGAATGTCACAGAAATGAATTGTGTTCTTACCATGTGACATGCAATGTTGATTTGCCCCAACCCAGCACTGGCCTTGTTGATTTTGATTGCTTGGTTAAGGTGGTGTCTCCTGTTTCCTTCACTATGAAGTTATTTTTATTTATTTTTTTTAAGATTTTATTTTTTTATTTGACAGAGAGAGACACAGCGAGAGAGGGAATACAAGCAGTGGGAGTGGGAGAGGGTTCAGAAGCAGGCTTCCAGCCGAGCAGGAAGCCTGATGCGGGGCTTGATTCCAGGACCTGGAATCATGACCTGAGCCAAAGGCAGACGCTTAATGACTGAGCCACCCAGGCGCTCCTGAAGTTATTTTTAATTAGTAACTATCTAATGGGAAGATACTGAGGGGCGCCTGGGTGGCTCAGTTGGTTAGGTGACTGCCTTCGGCTCAGGTCATGATCCCAGGTCCTGGGATCGAGCCCCACATCAGGCTCTCTGCTCAGCGGGAGGCCTGCTTCTCCCTCTCCCACTCCCCCTGCTTGTGTTCCCTCTCTCGCTATCTCTCTCTGTGAAGTAAATAAAATCTTAAAAAAAAAAGAAAAAAATGCTTGCTCCTAACTTATATGAGAAATTCAAACTGCTAGTGATTAAGTTTTTCACCAAAAAATAGAACACTTTAATTCTTTTATAATTTATTTTTTTTAAGCTTTCACAATTTTTATTTAAATCCTAATCTAATCTAACAGTATTTGATTTTATAGACATCATCCCATGGTGAACATGTTTAATAAGTGAAAGTAAATCAGACATCGAAGTCATTATTCTCTGCAGACTAAGCAATAAGGTAACTACACAGAACACTACAGGTAACAACATACACTTACTTGCCAGAGTTTTCATACAAGTCATTTTTTTTTATCAAACTATATCTCCTAATATTTAATACAGTAGAATTAGTAATTGTAGCTCTCATATAATATTTTAATTACAAGTACCTTATTGAGATAACTAACATTTTGACAGTTTCATTGACTTTCCAAATTAGTATAATATACTCAAGAAAGAGAACAAAAAAGTGAAATGAAAACTGAACGACATTAAAGGAAAACGAAGTAAAAAAAAGGGGAAAGTGAAATATCACTGGGGTAGAAAAATCCAACAAGTCTAGACATTGGGCTGGAAGAAAACAGATCAACTATGGATTTTACAAGTCAGAGTTTATAAATTCAATGCAATACAAATCCTTTGAATGTAAAAGCCAAGGTGAAACCAACAGGTCTATAAACTGTTACTTTTGGCCTTAAACAGTACCAACTCTTGATCAAAAAAGGCCACAACAGTTAAGATTGTATTACTTGATTTTATTTTACACTAGGTGGCGAGCACAAAGCAATCCTCCTTAATAAAGTTGACAATTAGCTTCACTCAGAATACTTTTAATAATGCACATAAAAAAAAAAAGTATTCATAGGGCGCCTGGGTGGCTCAGTTGGTTGAGCGACTGCCTTCGGCTCAGGTCATGATCCTGGAGTCCCGGAATCGAGTCCCACATCGGGCTTCCTGCTCAGCAGGGAGTCTGCTTCTCCCTCTGACCCTCTTCCCTCTCATGCTTTCTATCTCTCATTCTCTCTCTCTCTCAAATAAATAAATAAAATCTTTAAAAAAAAATTATTCATCTTACAAATTGTTCTGCAATCCAAATATACAATAGCTTAACATTTAGAAAACAAAAGCCAATGTAAAAAGACAGATTAAAACAACTAGAACAGTACAGGTTTCATGTGGCTCTGGTTTTACAGCTTTCTTACTGCGTCATCAATGTCCGCAATCTGTTCCTTCAGCTGGCTCCATTGCTCGGGATTTAAAGAAATACCTTTTCTTCCAGGTTTCTTTTTACCTTCTGGATCCATCCAATATTCTCTAATATCAATTAGGACTTTCCCTTTAAAGTCCCGAACACTGACGTACCTCATTTTCCCAATCTGGAACATGTTATCATCTCTGCTGCTGCTCTGCGTAGAGGACGACAGGGCTCTTGAAGTTTCACCAGTCTTTTGCTTCTTTACAGGTTTTTCTGGAGTAACTTGCTTTTTCCTCTTTAACTTTTTGTCAACCTCACTGTCAGAATCACTGCCAGAAGAGCTTGAAGAAACAAGTTCCTTTGATTTGGGCATTGCTCCACTCTCGCAGCCGAACCTCTTTCTGCTCACTCGCTTGCAACTCTATAATTTATTTTTTTAAGATTTTATTTATTTATTTGAGAGAGAGTGAGAGAGAAAGAGAGCATGAGCAGGGGGGTGGGTAGAGGGAGAGGGAGAAGCAAGCTTCCCGCCGAGCAGAGATACCGTTGCGGGGCTGGATCCCAGGACTCTGGGATCATGACCTGAGCCAAAGGCAGATGTTTAACCGACTGAGCCCCAGGCGCCCCAAACACTTTAATTCTTAATGTTTCTGGCTTATTATTATTTTTTGGTTTACTTATTTTTAGTAATCTCTACACCTGATGTGGGTCTTGAATTCCAGACCCTGAGATCAAGAGCTGCGTGCTCTTCTGACTGAGCCAACCAGGTACCCCAATATTTCTAATGTTTTAGATTGTACTAAATAAATTTAATTATACTATATCCATTTCCTTATACATTTATAATTGATAGGGTTTTTCATGTTTTGATAAAGAAGTTTAAAGGTCATGGAATAATTGTGATTTTCCCCATTGATTATTAAGGTTGCTTTGCATAGTTTCTGCTTGCAAAGTCATTTTTAGGGTATTACACTCCTGTGCAGAGATTCTGTATTATAATATGTCCCCCAAGTTATTACATATTTAGACTTCATTAAGTTTAAGAGTGATGTCTTTTTTTTTAAAGATTTATTTATTTATTTGAGAGAGCGAGAGAATACATAAGAGGGGGGAGGGTTAGAGGGAGAAGCAGGCTCCTTGCTGAACAGGGAGCCCGATGCGGGACTTGATCCCGGGACTCCAGGATCATGACCTGAGCCGAAGGCAGTCGCCCAACCAACTGAGCCACCCAGGCGCCCCTGATGTCTTTTTTTTAACAATTTATTTCAGAGAGAGAGCGCACAAAGGGAGAGGGAGAAGCCGACTCCCTACTGAGTAGGGAGCCTGCTGCAGGGCTGGATCCCAGGATCCTGGGATCATGACCTAAGTAGAAGGCAGACAGACACTCAACCAACTGAGCCACCCAGGCACCCCAACAGTGATGTCTTCTTACTTTTCCTATTCCCTTACCAACTCTTCTCAAATAATTTAGTCCTAAAGCCTTTAGGTGGTGTCAGCAAGGTAGATAAGCATGTGACTATAGGAGCCAAGGATAGAGGTTACCTACACAGGAGGGTAGCCCAGCATGGAGAATGGTTACATGAAGGTGAACTGATAAAGTAAGTAAATGTGGTAAGGATAATGGCAGCCACATATCTTATTGTTAGAGTTACAAATCTGTACTTAGTCAAACTTGCAACCATTTGACTTTGATCAAAGGAAATGGGAAGTCTGATGAAGAATGGGGTATTTACATACCTTCAAAATCTCTCTCCAGAAAATACTAATTAATTACAAAGGCAAAAAGAATAACATCATAGTAGTGCGCCTGGGTGGCTCAGTCCTTAAGCATCTGCCTTTGGCTCAGGTCATGATCCCGGGGTCCTGGGATCGAGTCCTGCATCGGGCTCCCAGCTCGGTGAGCAGTCTGCTTCTCCCTCTGCCCCTCCCCCCCATTCTCTCTCTCTCTCTCACAAAAATAAATAAAATCCTTAAAAAGGGCGCCTGGGTGGCTCAGTTGGTTAAGCGACTGCCTTTGGCTCAGGTCATGATCCCGGAGTCCTGGGATTGAGTCCTGCATCAGGCTCCGGGCTCAGTGGGGAGCCTGCTTCTCCCTCTGACCCTCTTCCCTCTCATGCTGTTTCTCTCTCTCTCTCAAATAAATAAAATCTTTTTAAAAAAATCATCTTAAAAAAATCCTTTAAAAGAAAAAAAGAATAACTTCACAGTAGAGAAGTCTGCCAGAGACTCTCTTAATCAACTCATCAAAGTTATGGAAGTCATGAAATCATGTGCCATTTGTATGTAGTGAAAAGAACACTGCGTGAAAAACATCCCCAAACTCAAACTGAGGGACATTCTACAAAATAACTGGCTTGAAATCTTCAACATTGTCAACATTCTTAAAGACCAAGGAACTGTTCCAGATTGAAAGAGACTTGAAAACTGATCTAATGAGATGCATGATTCTGAACCAGAGACTCTGCTGTTAAGAGAGTTTAAAGGGGCAGTAAGAGAAACGAATGGGGTCTGAGGAGAGTATGTTAATTTCCTGGTGTTGATGGTGGTTGTGATTATGTAACAGAATATACTTGTCTGTGGGAGATATACACTAACATTTTTTTTTAAACCATGCATTCTTTTTTTTTTTTAAAGATTTTATTTATTTATTCATGAGAGAAAGAGAGAGAGAGAGAGGCAGAGGGAGAAGCAGGCTCCCAAGGAGCAGGGAGCCCGATGCGGGACTCGATCCCAGGACTCTGGGATCATGACCTGAGCCGAAGGCAGACGCTTAACCATCTGAGCCACCCAGGCGCCCACTAACATTTTTTTTAATGTTTTATTTATTTATTCATGAGAGTCAGAGAGAGAGAGAGAGAAGCAGAGGCAGAGGGAGAAGCAGGCTCCCCGCCTAGCAGGGAGCCCAATGAGGGACTCGATCCCAGGACCCTGGGATCATGACCTGAGCCGAAGGCAGACGCTTAACCATCTGAGCCACCCAGGCACCCCTACACTAACATTTTTGAGAATGATGGGTCATCATGTCAGCAACATACTCTTCTGTGGTTCAGGAAAAGAAAAAGTTCTTTGTACTGTATTTGTAACTTTAAGTTTGAGATTATTTCAAAATAAAAACTCTTTAAAATTTTTATTTATTTTTTAAAGATTTATTTGAGATAGAGAGCGAGAGCGAGTGCGCGCGTGAGAGAGCGAGCGAGCATGCACGAGCGGGGGCGGGGGGGGGAGAGGCTCTTCAATGAGCAGGGAGCTGGACGAGGGGCTCAGTACTAGGACCCTGGGATCACAACTTGAGTGGAAGGCAGATGCATGACTAACTGAGCCACCCAGGTGCCCCCAAAATAAAAACTTTTAAAACATGATAAAACCATTTTATTTAAAAATGCCCATCTTTTAATGTGCTCAATTAATTTTAATGAAAAATTTTAGATGTTTTTCTTAAAAGGAAAAGGTATGTAGTTTTCCAAATTAGTTTAGAAGTTATATGAGCAAAAAAATTGGAATACCACTGGCCTGGAAGAACTAACTTCCTTCTCTAGGGCTCCAGGCAAATGAAATCATTTTCTGAATTCCTCCAGAGCATTTTCTCTGCTCTACTCACAAGCTATTAATAGGAAACACAGCTGGGGCACCTGGGTGGCGGAGTCAGTTAAGTATCAGACACTTGGTTTGACTCAGGTCGTGATCTCAGGGTCATGAGCTCTAGCCCTGCTTCTGGCTCCGAGCTCAGCACAGATGCTGCTTAAGACTCTCCACCTCTCCCTCAGCCCCTCCCTGCATCTCTCTCTCAAACAAATAAATAAATCAATCTTAAAAAAATAGAAAACGCAGTGTACTTAGGAAGGAGGCGGTGCATTAGTACTCCAGGGTCTAATACTCTAATACCTGCTAGCCGGTTACTTAACCTCTCTCTGCCTCAATTTCCTTATCTGCAGTAATACAGGTGTACCTAGCACAGAGGACAGCACATAAAAGTGCCCCATGAACACCAGCTATTGTATTTCTGAAGTCTGAGCTCTAAGTGGACAAGATTCACATCTGACTCATATTATTCTCATTGTTTCTGTCCTACACTGTTTATCAGGTAATCTTTTTTCATCTTCTTTCTCTAATATATCATTCACACTTGCAACCATTGTCTTCCTAATCTGTAGATCTGATCACATAATTCTCCCTGTTCAAGCTGATTTCCCAATGCTTACAGGATAAAGTCAAAATTCACTGCCACAATCAAGTAACATCTCTGCTTCCACACCATGGACTCAAAGGTTTCACCCAGCTTGCTTTCACACTTTAAAGCCATTGATCCAGTTGTTTTTGTGTGTCTGAAATGTCCTTTCCTCCCTGATCACATTCTATTCATTCTTAAAAGTTGGTCTCAAAACCTCACCAGACTTTCTCACAAGTAATTAGTCACCTGCTGTTCTGGTGTTATATAACATCATGTTTATAACTCCGTAATTGCCAATCGTACTTTGTTAATAATTTAAAATCTTTCTGCTCCTCCGTAGGTCATTCATTCACTCATTCATCAAATATTTATGGAATATCTATTAGATAACAGGCTCTGTTCCCAGCACTGAAAGTACCCCTGTGAACAAGTCACGATTAGGTTCTCATGTAATGAATGCGGACAAGTAAGAAAATAAAAAATACCAGGTCGTCGTGAGTGCTACACAGAGAATGTCGAGTGAATATGATTAGCTGTTCAATATTGTACGCTCAGAGATCGTTTTTTTCTTAAAGTACCCTTAGGCTATGAATTTGAAAGCGCCTAAGCGACAGTCATAGGGGAAGAGCTGTGCAGGTCTCAGGAACAGCCGGTGCAAGGGCCCCGAGGTAGGAAAGAGCTGGTGTGGCTGTAGCCACGAGGGGGAGGAAGGTGTGTGCGGCCGAAGCTGCTCCGGGTGGTGGTCCCAGGTGGACGTTTACAAAGGCTACGCGGCCACTCTGTGCAGAAAGTCTGAGGGCAGGGGGGCAAGCCGACGCAGATTCCCACCCTGCGTGGGGGTTCCTCGACCAGCACTGGACACACTAAACGGGTTTCCCCTCGGAACTTCTCACGCCAGGTCTTTTCTCCGACGGTGTCAGGGGATGACACAGAACCTCGGTGCAGTGGTTGACGGGATGCAGGAACTTGGATACAGCACCTCCCGCAGAGGCCCAGGCTGGGTAGCGGAGAAGGTGCGCAGCTTGCCTCGGCGGGCGGAAGAGGCGGGAGCAAGTGCTTGTCCCAAGTTCGCCCGGCGCCGGTGATGCGCATGCGTGCGCGCGTGCCCTCTTCGGTTAGGGACCGGGTCCCGAGAAGGGGCGGGGCCGGCCCTCCGCGCCGGAAGGGGGTTGGCTGGGCGGGGTCGGGAGGCGGTGGCGGCGGCTGCGCGCGCGCGCGCGAGTGCGAACGCGGATCGCCGCGAGGGCCGAGGCGGGCCGAGGCGGGCCGGGCTGTGGGGACGACGGACGGCGACTATGGCCGCGGCGGCGGGCGGCGGCGGGCTAGGGGCGGCGGCGGGCGCCGCAGGCGCGGGAGGTGCGGCGACGGCCGCGGGCCTGGCCGTTTATCGGCGGAAGGACGGTGGCCCGGCCAGCAAGTTTTGGGAGAGCCCGGAGACGGTGTCCCAGCTGGATTCGGTGCGGGTCTGGCTGGGCAAGCACTACAAGAAGGTGGGTTCGCGCGCCCGTGGGGGCCGGGGAGGCCACGCGACGGGAGCCGGGCGCAGCTACTGGCCTCGCGGGCCTCGGGCCGCCCCTCCCCCCCCCCCGCGCGCCACGAGGGACAACAAAGGCAGGCACCGGGCCCGCCACGCCCCCGCCGTCCGCTCTCGGCGCCCGCGCGCCCGGGGCTCCACCAGGTCCCGGGGGCCAGGCCTCTGGGAATCCCTGCATCGCGGGCGAGAGCCCCAGCGCACCCCGGTGTGCAGGAGCATCTCGAGCTCAGCAAACCGGAGGGCGTGAATCTCTTTTGTTAGCTGCATTGGGTGTGCGAACAATGAATATTACAAACTGTCCGAGCCAGGGTTGTAAGAGCAGCCTCAAGTATTGTTTAGCGACTCATCTTCAAAGTCAAGTGAGGTAGCTAAGGTTCTACTACCTGTTGTTGGTTTGGTAAAGAATGACTAGACGATTGTACTCGGAAGTTAATAACAGCAGGCCAATACAATGGATGATAGTATGGATGAGCACTGATACTAAAAAATGACAGTTTTTACTTCATTGTACTTTTAGTTCCGTGTGGTGTGAGTACAAGAGTTAACGTTCACAGGTACCTAATGTGTTTCTCAGTGAGGCCTTCCCCGAGAATCCCATTTATACTAGACTGCCGCAACTTCATATCAGTACCTTTATTTTCTTTGTACCACTTTGTGAGATTACTTTTTTCATTTAGCTGTTTTTCCTACTTTTGGGAGGTAAGTTCCGCTGAGTCAGTGGTATTGAAAGTTGTGAATTAACCTTTTATTTATAACGAAGTGTTTTTTAACTTCCCCTTGTAGATACCTAGGAGTGAACTCCCTTAGAAGGTGTAATGAAGCAGACAGCCCCAAATACCTTCTCTGCCCCAGATTTCGGAACACCCTTTTCAAGTTCCATACTTCCCCCATTGAGAACCATAGCACTGGGGTAAGGACCTTGTCAGGCCTCTTCACTGCAGTGCACCCCCCCCCCCCCCCCGCCATGGTTGGTACTAATTGCCTCGCCCTTAGTAGTTGCTTAGTAAATATTTGTTCAGTGAATGAAAAGACGAAGTAGTCTAGAAACCTATTTTGAGTTCTGCAGCGCAATGGAGTCTGTCAGGTTTTGGCGGTTGATAGGGACAGGATCTTGGGTTCTTTTGACATTACACTGTGGTACTTTCAGAAGTGGCTGTTTCTTACTGAAGTTTTAGGAAGTGAGAGACAATGTATATTTTTATATGCTTTGACTTTTTTTGCCCCCAAATTTTGCAATCATACTTGGGATTGCCAGTTTTTCTCATCTGTGTGTAAGTAGACAAGAATATTGCTCTCCCTTTTACAGTGATAAATTGGTCACTTTTTTATGTAGGCAGCAGAGCTTCTAGAAGTGGCTAAGGAAATTGAACATATTTATATTATGAAAGTATTATTTTTATCTTATGCTCTTCAGCCAATGCTTTGGGTTTTTTTTTTTTTAAGATTTTATTTATTTATTAGACAGAGAGAGACAGCAAGAGCAGGAACACAAGCAGGGGGAGTGGGAGAGGGAGAAGCAGGCTTCCCGCTGAGCAGGGAGCCCGATGTGGGACTCGATCCCAGGACCCTGGGATCATGACCTGAGCTGAAGGCAGACGCTTAACAACTGAGCCACCCAGGTGCCCAATGCTTTGGGTTTTAAATTCACTGTACCTTAATGTAGCCTTCCCCTCCCCCAGTCTGGATTTCTTTATTGAGATATAATTGACATATAACATATTAGTTTATCAATGTAGTTTTATCAGAAATGAGGAATATTCCTTTGGATATCAAGGAATAGGAAGGAGAAAGAAAAATAATAGTAATTTCTACCTCTCCAAACTCTCTGTGCATCTGTTTGGGCCCAATTTTGTTTGGGTGAAGAAGTGGTTCTGGGGCAGACAGGGATTTGTGCCAGAGTGTTGAGGCCATTGGGCAAATGTTGGCTCAGTGTTCTTCAGGCCTTAAAGATCAAGTAGAAGTTAGGTCTCAGGGTTTCATAAGGCCAGAGTATATTTCTTGGGCCTCCTCAAATTCAGAATTGTATATTCCTTATGCCTGACAGCCAGAATCCTCTCAGCCTTAGAGAGTGGTGTTGGAGTGGTGAAAGTACTATCCAGGACACAATATGTTTCCACTCAGTGTACACATTGATGTGTTTTAACTATTTTCTGTTGCATTTAATACTATATTTTCACATTAATAAATCTCAGCAACTGAATGAAACATGACAGTGGTAGTCCCGTTTTTATTAATATTTTGTTTTTAAGATTTTATTTATTGGAGAGAGTGAGCACACGAGCAGGGGGAAGGGGCAGAGGGAGAAGCAGGCTCACCACTGAGCAGGGAGCCTGATGCGGGACTCAGTCCCAGGATCCTGGGATCATGACCTGAGCCAAAGGCAGCCACCCAATGGACTGAGCCACCCAGGCGCCCCCCATTTTTATTAATGGGTTTATCCATGCATTCCATGAACAACAGCTGGGCATCTAACTGTATCTGGGCACTTAAACCATTACTCAAATTCTTATAACAGTCGTGGTTCATAGATATTTATTTCATTTTACACATGAGTGGAACCTGAGACTCCAGATATAAGTGACCTCTCTAAGATTACAATTAGGAGTGAAGGTCTGCCTGGCTCCAAAACCCCAATATTTTTTTGCTACACATAATCCCTCTCATCAAGGAATATAGTGGAAGGTAGTGGAAAATGTAGTGGTAAAAAACATAGACCCTTGTAAAACTCATGTGGTTTCAAATTAAAAGAACTTCCTTGTATTTTTGTTTTCTCTGTGTCCTTAGTAGGTGCTCAGTACATGTTTGTTCAATGAATGAACAGATTCTAGTCTAGGAACCTATTCATTTAAGCTTTGTTGATAAATTTGGCTCAGCAACACAGAAGGGAGAGGGAATGCTTTTTGATTAGGATGAGCTTCAACTGGGCCAAAGAAGTCCAGAGGAGGTGACTCCTGGAGGGAGGCAGGTAGGTGATTGGGAGCACAGGGTGGTTAACGGTTGGCTTGAGGTTGCATTTTAAGTCCAGCAGCAGTACGGAAGGAAGCTTGTTCATCTCCTACCTGAGCTGCCTTTGTATTATTGGGTACATGTCTTTGCGTCCTAACTTTGATGAAGATGAAAGCTGTATTTCTGTCCATGGTTTCTGAGTGGTTTTCAAATGATAAAACCTTACTGATTTTAAATGGTTTCAACTCAGATACTTTGGAGGTGAAGGATATCTGTAAACAATTAAGTTCCCAGGTAAGTTTCTTCCT
This sequence comes from Eumetopias jubatus, assembly GCF_037043125.1. NCBI lineage: Eukaryota > Metazoa > Chordata > Mammalia > Carnivora > Otariidae > Eumetopias > Eumetopias jubatus. The sequence goes on from NW_028274807.1 coordinate 201,072,201, forward strand.
GGTTTGACTCATTAATGAAATAAGATTTAAGATGGCAGGATGATTTCAATGTAAGGGTGATCGCTAAAGTAGACTAGATTGTCTAAGGAATGCATTTCAATACACTTTACATAAAGTATTTAACAGTTAAAGACAGTTTTTTTGTTTTATGGGGCATTTGCTGCAATAGGTTTGTTTAGGGACAAGTTATTAAAATTTTGATACTTTATTGATGCCATAGATAGCATAAAGCAGGTATATTGATAAAACTTTCTAAACTTTCTACCTTTTCTTTCTCTTTTTTTTATCTTCCTACCTTTCTTAAAATACTTGAGACTAAAAATTTTTCGTTGTCTTAAGTAAAACATGCTGTTGAGCTTTTTTTTGATCAAAAGATAAAATGTTTATGACTGAAATAATCTATATTTTTTTTTTTGGTTAATCAGAATTGAGTATTTTGAAAGCTGTCAAGAACCCTTTATGTTTTAGGTAATGTTTTTGGAAGCCATTTAAAATGAGCTCTATTATGTCACTGTAGGATAGTGAATGAGCATTACACTTTGGAAGATGTGAGTTCAGTACTCTCGGCTGCTAATAACTTGTCCCTAATTGGTGGTGTCCTTGAGCAGATGACTTGATTCCTGTTTTAATTTTCCATATGTAAATTGGAGTAAGATTGACTTCCTTAAGACTGAATCAAACGAGATAGTTGTTGAAGACGAGATTATGTAAATTTGAGGTGGTGATGATACTTTTGTGTATATCCCATGGTCAGCTTGCTTTATTCTTATTGGTTAAATAGAATGGTAATATTTTGAGGTGTTTAAAAGTTGATTTAAAACATAACATTGGCTGCCTTTTGAGTGGTTGTGAGGTATAGTTTAATACATTAATGTGACAGTTCATTTATGAATTAAAAATGTCATCTTTTTCGTGTTTGGTAACTTTTGTGGGTGATTTGGGAAAAGTATTTAACCAAGGTTAAACATTTTATAATTAAAAAAATTGGGGGAGGGGTTCCTGAGTGGCTCAGTTGGTTAAGCGGCTGCCTTCAGCTCAGGTCATGATCCCAGGCTCCTGGGATTGAGTCCCATGTCGGGCTCCCTGCTCAGCGAGGAACCTGCTTCTCTCCCTCTGTCTCCCGGCTTGTGCTCTCACTCTCTCTCTGTCAAATAAATGAATAAAATATTAAAAAATAAATAAAAAATTGGGGGTGCCTGGGTGGCTCAGTCGGTTAAGCGTCTTTTAAGCGTCTGTCTTCTGCTCAGGTCGTGAACCCAGGGTCCTGGCATCTAGCCCTGAGGCAGTCTGCTTCTCCCCCTGCCTCTGCCTCTCTCTCTTGTGTCTCTCATGAATAAAATAAAAATAAAATCTAAAAAAAAATTGGATTTTAAAATACCTAAGGTAATAATTTTGATTGAACTTTGAACCTGGCCATCTTTATTTTGAAACAAAGTTGACCACATGAAACTTTTTACATGTTTTTGTATTCTGAATGATAATATAGCAAATGAAACATGCATAGTAGTGAAATTTAGAATATATATGAAGCTATGTATATAGCAGTTGCTAAACTTAATTTTTGCCTAAAGAGTTGATTTGGTTTTTGCTGAACAGCCTTCCTCCAAGATGGTGTGTTTTTCAGTTTTAGGATTTGGCATTGTTCAGTTATCTACAGGTATCTGAAAAATAAAAAGTTAGGCTCATTAATTTTTCATGTTGCTTTACTGTGTACAAAAATTGCAGTATAATTTTGCCCTGAGAAACCCATTCTTATAAAAATAATAAAGTTACCTTGTGGATATATACTCCATATTTTGTCAGTTCTGTAGTATACATTTGAAGAGTTTATTAAGGATTACATGAGTGCTATGAATTACTTACTAATTGAGTATTGCTTATTAAAGATTTAGTATGTTGAGTAAATGGGAAAAAACCAGATACTGAATTGTCACTTGTAAGTGTATAGTCCTTAAAAAAGTAAACTTCATAGTTTTTGTGGGAATTGGCAACTGGCAATATATTATCATAAAGGGGAATCGTAAGTAGCTTTAAACGTTTAAAAATTGTTTAACTCGGGGCGCCTGGGTGGCTCAGTCGTTAGGCGTCTGCCTTCGGCTCAGGTCATGATCCCAGGGTCCTGGGATCGAGCCCCACGTCGGGCTCCCTGCTCCGCGGGAAGCCTGCTTCTCCCTCTCCCACTCCCCCTGCTTATGTTCCCTCTCTCGCTGTGTCTCTCTCTGTCAAATAAATAAATAAAATCTTTAAAAAAATTGTTTAACTGGTTTTTAACTTTTTAAAATTTTAAAAAGATTTTATTGGAGAGAAGGAAGGGTGGGTGGGGGGAGGGCAGAGGGAGAGGGAGAAGCAGACTGCCTCGGGGCTGGATGCCAGGACCCTGAGATCATGACCTAAGCCTAAGTCAGAAGCTTAACTGATTGAGCCACCCAGGCTCCCTTTAACTTTTAAATTATAATTCAGCATATTCTTTAAGATGTATAGTAATACCTGAAACAGATTTTTTAAAAAAGTTTAGTGGTTCTTTTTTTTAAAAAATATTTATTTATTTGAGAGAGAGAGAGGGCACAAGCGGGGGGCGGGTTGCAGAGGGAGAAGCAGACTCCCCCTGAGCAGGGAGCCTTGTGTGGGGCCAGATCACAGGACTCCAGGGTCATGACCTGAGCCGAAGGCAGACGCTTAGCCGACTGAGCCACCCAGGTGCCCCAGTTTAGTGGTTCATAAAGTGGGTTCCCACTCCAGTTGTTTCACCTAGAATTTCTTAGAAATGCAAATTCTTGGGCCTGACCTATGGAATTAGAAACTCCAAGTGGGTCTAAAATTTGAAAAACATTATTTTAGTCCAACAAAATTGACATCTTACATGTTTAATGGTATGAAGTTTGTTTCCATTTTTTGACTAGTGTGTGGCACAGGTGTTTTACTTTGTGGCCTTACGAAAATGTGTTTTCACAGAACACCCTTAGTATAAAAGAAAACTTTTTATAAGGATGAAAAAGGAGTGGTCTAGAACAGGAATAGATAGATTTTTTCTATAAAGGGCAGGAGAGTAAAGATTTTAGGCTTTTCAGGTCATGCCATCTCAATTATAACTGTTTGACTCTGCTGTTATATGAAAGCCATCACAGACAATGTGTAGTGAAAGAGTGTGCTGTGTTTTGATACAACTTTATTTATGGACACTGAAACTTGAATTTCATGTAATATGTGTCCTGAAATATTATTCTTTTTTTTAAAAGATTTTGTTTATTTGAGAGGGAGAGAGACAAAGCACAAGTCGGGTATAGAGGGAGAGGGAGAGGGGAGCCCAACATGGGCTTGATCCCAGGACCTCGAGATCACGACCTGAGCCGAAGGCAGATGCTCAACCGACTGAGCCACCCAGGTGCCCCGAAATACTATTCTTTATTCTTTAAAATTTCTTTCTAGAGGTGCCTGGTTGGTGCAGTCGATTAATTGTCTGACTCTTTGTTTCAGTCCAGGTTGTGATCTCAGGGTCATGAGATCCTACCCTGTGTTGGGCTCCCTGCTCAGCTCGGAGTCTGCTTGAGATTCTCTCTCTCCCTCTGCCCCTCCCGCTCATGCTCTCTCTCTCTGAAAGTCGTTGGGCGTCTGCCTTCGGCTCAGGTCATGATCCCGGAGTCCTGGGATCGAGCCCCGCATCGGGCTCCCTGCTCTGCGGGAAGCCAGCTTCTCCCTCTCCCACTCCCCCTGCTTGTGTTCCCTCTCTCGCTGTGTCTCTCTCTGTCAAATGAATAAAATCTTTAAAAAAAAAAATTTCCTTCCAACCATTTAAAAATCAAAAAACTGTTCTTAGTTTGTGGGCCACAGAGAAACAGGCAGTGGACTGGATTTTACCAACCTTTGGTCATGTAATATAAAGCATTCCAACAAAATACCAGTTTTTAGCAAAGTGAACTGCATGCTGGCTGTTTCATTTAGAGTGGAAAGCTAATGCACCTGTATAAATAAAATTTGGGAGGATACTAAGCTTTAAGAAGAATTGCCTTTTATATCATGCCTTATCTTTGCTTGGCAGTAGTACAAATTGAGAGCCATTCAATTTAGTAAGAGTAGACTGTGCAGCTGATAATCATTTTGTCATATATAAATCACTTACAAATTATTTCTTGTAATAGAAAGCTACCACATTAATCTTGAAATGTTGGATGATACTGGGTACGAGGTTGTTCCAGGAAGAAAAATTCATTTTACTATCTTTTGTTATCTTTTCAATTTCAAGGAGGTATAGATGTTTTTCCTTTTCAAAATTGGAGGTTTAAAAACATTTATTGAGGGGCGCCTGGGTGGCTCAGTCGGTTAAGCGTCTGCCTTTGGCTCAGGTCATGATCCCAGAATCCTGGGATCGAGTCCCACATCGGGCTCCCCGCTCCGCGGGAAGCCTGCTTCTCCCTCTCCCACTCCCCCAGTTTGTGTTCCTGCTCTCACTGTGTTTCTCTGTCAAATAAATAAATAAAATCTTTAAAAAAAAATAAAAATAAAAAAATTATTGAATGGGGCGCCTGAGTGGCTCAGTCGTTAAGCATCTGCCTTCGGCTCAGGTCATGGTCCTGGAGTCCTGGGATTGAGTCCCACGTTGGGCTCCCTGCTCAGCGGGAAGCCTGCTTCTCCCTCTCCCACTCTCCCTGCTTGTGTTCCCTCTCTCGCGGTGTCTCTGTCAAATAAATAAGATCTTTAAATAAAAAAAAATTAATGTATTGGCTTTTCAAAGTGATATTGAACATTTCATACTTAATTAAACTTTCACATTTAATTTAACTTGCTAATTTATGCTTTTCCTGTCATGTTATGTATTTCCTTGCTGTGGAACCAGCTTGCTCTCTGCCACTGGTTTGGCCTTTGGACATTGTCGACATTAGCGTGCATAACTTTTCAAATATATTTGTTTACAATTTTTTTTAAAGATTTTATTTATTTGAGAGATAGCAACAGAGATAGTGTCAGAGATAGCGAGAGAGAGCACAAGTGGGGAGGAGAGGGAGAAGCAGACTCCTGTGGAGCAGGGAGCCTGACCTGGGGCTTTATCCCAGGACCCTGGGATCATGACCTGAGCTGAAGGCCGACACTTAACCGACTGAGTCACCCAGGTGCCCCTAAAAAAATTTTTTTTATTGTAGTAAAAAAGTAACAATTTGCCGTCCTAACCATTTTTTTTTTAAGATTTTATTTATTTATTTGACAGAGACACAGCAAGAGAGGGAACACAAGCAGGGGGAGAGGGAGAGGGAGAAGCAGGCTTCCCACTGAGCAGGGAGCCTGATGTGGGGCTCAATCCCAGGACCCTAGGATCATGACCTGAGCTAAAGGCAGACACTTAATGACTGAGCCACCCAGGTGCCCCCCCATCCTAACCATTTTTAAGTGCACATGAAAACAACCACTTTATTATATTCAAAACTTCTTGGCATAAAACAACCTTTTTTTTTTTTTTAAGATTTTATTTATTTATTTGACAGATAGTGAGAGCAGGGACACAAGCAGGGAGAGTGGGAGAGGGAGAAGCAGGCTTCCCGTGGAGCAGGAACCCTGATGCAGGCCTTGATCCCAGGACTCTGGGATCATGACCTGAGCTGAAGGCAGCCGCTTAACAATTGAGCCACCCAGGTGCCCCTAAAACAACCATTTTATTATGCTCAGAGTTTCTGTGTGTGTGAGGAATTTGGAAGGGTACAATGGGCACAGTTGTCTCTGAGAACTGTGTCTGGAGTTTCAACTGGGAAGATTTGACGATTGGGGATAACTTGACAGCTGGGGGCAGAATCATCTGGAACCATCTTTACTTATGTGTCTGGTGGTTGTACTGTCAGTCTTCTGGGACATCACCTGGGGCTTCTGGCCATAGCATCTCCAAGAGGCTTCTCCATGTAGTCTGGGCTTCCTCAAAGTATGGTGTTCTCAGGGTAGTTAGACTTAGTGGTAGTTCAGGACTCCAGAGGTGACTGTCCCCAGAGGACTACGTGAAAGCTTTTGACTTATCCTCAGAGGTCCCACAGCATCACTCCCCCACCCCCCCAATGCATTCTAATGGTTATAAGTTAGTCATTAAGGATGGTCTTTTTTTTTTTTTTAAGATTTTATTTATTTATTTGACAGAGACAGCGAGAGAGGGAACACAAGCAGGGAGAGTGTGAGAGGGAGAAGCAGGCTTCCCGCTGAGCAGGGAGCCTGACGTGGGGGTCGATCCCAGGACCCTGGGATCATGACCTGAGCTGAAGGCAGACACTTAACGACTGGGCCACCAGGTGCCCCAAGGATGGTATTGATTCAGTAAAAGAAGGGCATACACCCTACTTCTTGATGAGAGGAGTGTCAGAGAAATTTGTAGGCCTGTTTTAAAAACAATACAGTTTGCTCTCTGGCCACAAGTTATTTATATTCATCCCATTTACAAAATACATTTGCTAATAGGTCTCATCTGATTATAGTATCAGCCTCAAGTTTGAGGTTCAGGATCTCACCATCTACTTTAGGTGCAGGTGCACACGAGATGACTTGGATTCATTGCTTGGGCATGATTTTTCTCCTGAGACCTGTTAACTTTCCCTCCCCACTGCACCAAGTATTTATTTTTCTAAGCTTCTTTACGGCAGAGACCATGGCTCAGACCTCTGCAAATCTGTCACCTGGCCAGTGCTTAGTAGGTAATAGGAAGTAAGCTACCATTGTCTTCTGCACGATTGTCCCAGGTTTTGAGTCCTCATCTTTATCTTGCAGTATGTTCATGCGGATGCTCCTACCAACAAAACACTGGCTGGGCTGGTGGTACAGCTTCTTCAGTTCCAGGAAGATGCCTTTGGGAAGCATGTCACCAACCCGGCCTTCACCAAACTCCCGGTAAGTACATCAACTTATTATAATAACACTGGGGAATCTGCAGTTTCTGTGCTCTCAAGGGCAGCCTACAGCTCTTTCCTTTATTGCTCCTATCCTGTAGAATAAACAAAAGAGCCTCAACTGAATTTTAGCTATAGATTATTATTGTTTTTTAAGTGTAGGAAGCTCCACTTTCAGGAGTCATTTAACATTTGCATGAAACATCACAACAGCTATTTATAGACTTAACCATGAACATTTTACTATGTTGTAGTTTCCTTGTAGTCTCTGCCATACCAGGTCTTCTCCATTCTTTCTCCTGATTCAATTCTTGTGGCTAGGATACTTTCTTTTGGAATTTTTATCTTGTGTTGGTAAGATTTTCTGAGCTTGTGTGAAAATATAATTCTGTTGTCCTTGCAATTGATACTTTGATAGTTTGGTTTGGTATATAAATACTGGATTATGCTTTTTTTCTTTTGAAATATGTAGGTTTTATTTTTTATTTTTAAGTTTGTTTATTTTTAGTAATCTCTACACCCAGCATAGGGCTTGAACTCACGACCTGGAGATCAGGAGTCGCATGTCTACCAACTGAGCCAGCCAGGTGCCCCTGGTTTTGTTCTTTCCTTAACATTTGATTTTGTAGAGAAAAATCTGATACTTGATTTTCCCCTTTTTTATACTGATCTTTGAAATTCAGAAATATGACTACTTACAAGTCATGATCTGATGACTCAGTAATATTTCTTTAGCTCAGGGAACATTCAGTCTATTAGTCTTCTTTCCCATCCTGTATTCCTTCATTTATATTTTTGAACTCTATTTGTACAAACATTAGACTTCTAGGAATTACTTGTAGCTTTTCTCATAATTTTTGGCTTCTGATTCTCTGATTTGGATTTTTGCAGTTTACAGTCTCATGTTTGCTGCTTCCACTGAATTTATAGGTAGACCTTTTTTTTTAAATCTCAGAAGTTTCTGATTTGGGTTTTCTTATTTCATCACTGACCTTTTTGTTTTAACAATCCATTGCTCTCTTGGGTATAATTGAGAATAGGAGACAGTATACGTTTTTTTACTGATCTTGCAGTAAATATGTTTAGTTTGCTTATGGTATTTTTGCTGTCTAGACATTTTTATTTAGTCAGATACAGAATTGTTTTGTTTTGTTTTTGTTTTGTAATCTCTACCCCCAATGTGGGACTGGAACTTACGACCCTGAGATCAAGAGTCACATGCTCTACTACTGATGGAGCCAGCCAAGCGCCCATAGAATTGTGGTTTTTGAATCTTGTTAGGAAGCTTTCTTCACTTGTAGGTGAGGAAGGACTTTAGTCAGGTGTTCTTCTAGTACTTATATGGCTTCATTTTTTATACTTAATTCTCATCTATTTAGATTTTATCTTGGTGTTCAGTGTGAGCAATAGATCCAGTTTTATCTTTTTTCTTATGATTATCTGGTTATCCCAATGATGTTTATTAAAAAGTGCTTCTTTCCCCCCAATGGTACGAGCTCAGCAAGTATTAAGCATTTGGTTATTTATCAAATTCTGAGACTTTAAAGAGCAATACGGTGTATTGTTTGTCTTCAGGGGCTGCATACTCTAGTGAGCTGAATGAATAGAACCTTGGAGTTTCCTGGTGATCCTGGTGAGGAAGTGTCTTCCAGGGGAAAGGGCATTTGAATTTGAGACTTGAAAGTTGAGTATGAGTTTTTCAGGGAAATGCTGAAGGATTGGATTTTCAGGCAGTGATAGCAACATGTAAAAGCATAAAGGCCTGAGAAAATGTGGTACTTGAAGGTAGTTGTGACAGTTCAACAATATTAGAACTGAGGACAAATAGGCAGAGAAGTGGGCTAGAGTCAGTTGTAATAGGCCAAGTTTACTGTGCTAGATGTGTGTCCTTTATCTCATAAGTGATGGGGAACCATAACAAGGGAGAGAGTAGTAGGTGGCTTAGTTGATTTTGGGTTTTAGAATAACCCCACAAGCTTCAGTGTGAAGAATGGGTTAGAAGCTGTTGAGATTGGAGGCTTTGAAAACTCTTCATGAAGAAACTGCTCTCGTAATCCACTGTTATGGTACCTTGTGGAAGAAACAGTGGATTGATTGATTTTTATTTATTTGAGAGAGAGCAAGAGTGCGCGTGAGAGAACACAAGCAGGGGGGGGAGAACAGCAGGTAGAGGGAGAAGCAGACTCTCCGCTGAGCAGGGAGCCTGATGCGGGACTCGATCCCAGGGCTCTGGGGCCATGACCCGAGCTGAAGGCAGACACTCAACCAACTGAGCCACCCAGGCACCCCAGAAGCAGTAGATTTAAAGACAGAAAGGAACTCAGAGTTTAAGGGGGCAGAACTTGGTAATATCTTGGGGGGCCAGTATAGGGGCTGGAAAGAGAAAGAATTTACTAGGAGGACTACACTGAGCAATCAGATACCATTAGCACGAAGGGGAAAGCCAGAGTAAAAGCAGGTTTCTGGGGAGAGGTACTCAGTTTAGCCTAACTGTGTTATGGTTGGTTCTCTGATAGGCACCTCAGGTTTAGAAATCTTGTGGGTACGAGGAAATGAGATCTGGAGTTTAGAGTACAGGTTGAATTAGAAAAGATTTGGGAGTTACTGTGTACTGGATGAATTCACAGTTGTGGAGCAAGATCATTCCTTCTCTTTGGATTTGCTCTTTAACTTTATCCTTTTAAAATACCTAGTTTTTAATGTGTGATTTATGTTGTATATGTGTAATATATTAGCAGTGTAGTAAGTACCTGTATATAATTTATGAATAAATTTTTAGATATTGGAGGGACATGTCTATTTTGTACTAATGGGAATTACTCAACTGGATGATCAACTTCATTTTCTTAGCCGTGTGACTAATTGAGGTTCTGGGGTAACTTTTGTAAGTTTAAAATTAATTCAAAGTAAAAATTTTGCAAGAATAAGGCAAAGAACTTTCATTTTCCCTTTATTCAGAATCCCCGATTGTTAACATTTTAATACATTTGCTTTATCACTCTTTTTCTGTGTGTGTGTGTGTGTGTGTGTGTGTGTGTTTTCTGAATCATTTGTGAGCTCCGTGTTCCTTTACCACTAATTACATGGGTTTACTTCTCATTCCTGTATATTATGAAGCAGATTAGAATTACTAATTAGGAACTGGTTGAAGTTATCATGTAAAACACTGTAACATAATACATATAGATTGTATTGTATTAAGTATAACATTAATATTTAGAAATTTACAGATAACATTACATGAAGTATTTTCTATTATGTGATTCACATTATGTTGGTATTTCTAATTAGGATTGTATGAATGGTCTTAAAAAATAGTATGTACAAGAGTCCTTATTCATGGGATATTTAACTCTTGGGAACGAAAGCATTATTTTTTTCCAGATTTTAAAGATTAGGGAAGAATATTTTTAGGCAAAAGCCATAAATAAAAATAATTCATGGCTTAGTGCCAGTGGGACCAGATGTACTTTTCTTCCTCTTAAAATAGTGTTTAACATTTTCCCAGATGAATGCGATTGATGTAATGTGTAATGGTGTCAAGTAAAAGTGGATGAGAAAGACAGTTAATGAAGCAAAGAATGTTTTAGTGAAACATGTCAGCTGTTTAACCTTAAACTTTTTTTTTCTTTTTTTCTTTCTGAATAAATGGTACTGGTATAAGAGTTCACTATTTGGGCTGATTCTTTTTTTTTAATCGGAGTGGAACTTTATGTACTGACTTCCTAAGTCATGCCGGATATTAAACAGCTGGCTCAATGTAGGGTCTGTTCTATCTAATGCTAAAATGAGAAGTTAGGATTTAGGGAAAATTTGAAGGTTTATAAGACTAAAAATATGTTGTATAGGCAGGGACACCTGGCTGGCTCAGTCAGTAGAGCATGCGACTCTTACTCTCAGGGTTGTGAGTTGGAGCCCCACATTGGGCACTTAAAAAATAAAACGTTGCAGGGGTGCCTGGGTGGCTCAGTTGGTTAAGCGACTGCCTTCAGCTCAGGTCATGATCCTGGAGTCCCGGGATCGAGTCCCGCATTGGGCTCCCTCCTCAGCAGGGAGTCTGCTTCTCCCTCTGACCCTCTCATGCTCTCTCTCTCTATCTCATTCTCTCTTTCTCAAATAAATAAAATCTTTAAAAAAAAATATGTTGCATAGGCAAACAAAACATGAATCAAAACAGAAGAAAAAAGCGTTTTTACCTCCACCACAATTAAAAATTCTGTTTTTCTATAATCTCTTCAAGCCTCAGTGCATAACATTATTGTAATGATAGTGTAAAGTCAGTTTTGTATTCTGCCTTTTAAAATAGATCATAAGCAACTGTGTTTAAAAACAACAAAGCTCTAAGATCTAGAAGACTGCTAGAAGGTCTAGTCAGAGTCTAAAGTAGCAGAAGATTTTTTTAAGTACGTTCATGAGATGTTCAAAATTTTCACTTACTGTTACACTTAAAAAATTAATCCTTTCACTTGCAACTATGACCTGACTACACCCTACTATTCCATAAATTTCGGAGTGGAGAGACTACCTTTGGGAACATGGGACGAGAAAGAAGATTCTAAGTGTTTTATATGTATTGGAAGTTAGTCCTTTAAGTTTGTAGCTTAGACCTCTGTCTCATGAAAGTGGAATGTAAGTAAGTGGCTGTTTAAGTGAGATGGTGGGGAACATTTACTCTGTGCTGCAATGATTTAGTTTCATTTTGCTTTTCTTTATATGGATCACCATGTTTGTATGAATCTCTATGGAGAATAGTGTAATTTTGCTTGTCTTTGAATTTTATAGGAATGGAATCCTAAGTATCTGTGTTGTGAGCCATGGAGGAAGTATTGTAACCATGAAAAGACACATTGAGCCAAAATGAGGGAGATAGTCCAGCTGAACTGTTCAGCCATGTACCTGTAGATAGTACAAATTACTGTAGATAAAAGGATAAGTCCGAGAAACTCTGGTCAGTTCTCTTCTTGCCCTTGTAATTCATCTGCAAGGGCAGTGAGCCTAGGTGATCTGGCATGACTGGTTAGAGCTCAGTGGACTGCACAGTATGGGCTTTTAGGGTCTGGACTTGGATGCCACGCAGAGGGCATGCTGGGCCAGGTGTTGATTAGGGCTCCAGAAAACTATAGGACCAGTGTTAATGGCAGGGCTGTAGTCCCATCTATACCATGTAGAGTCACAAGTAGAAACCTTAGTTCACTGGCATTGTATTCCTGATTTGTTTGGGTGATGTTTTATTTATTTTTTACCTGTTACCCCCCTTTTACTCCCCCCCATTTCCCTCTTTCTTTTCCCATAATGTTTCTCCCTCCAACTTTACTCATGTCTGATGGATGCATTATAAATGGTACATATTTAAAATTTGAGTTCAAGGTTTCAAGGTAATGATATTTCCATCATTCCCAAAAGTTTCCTTGTAATCCGTCTCCCACCCCGGTCCCCTGGCACCATTGAGGCTACAGATTCATTTACAACTTCATGAAATTGATATAAATAGAACACACGGTATACATTTTTTGCCTCAGTTCTTTCACTCATCATAACGGATTTTGAGATGTACATCATCTGTGGTATTCCATGTGTTATTTTTCCTTTTTATTGTTGATTAGTATTCCAATGTATGGATAAACCACAATTCATTTATCCTTTACTGTTTGATGGGAATCTGGGTTGTTTCCAGCTTTCTTTCTTTCTTTTTTTTTTTAAGATTTTATTTATTTATTTGACAGAGAGACAACAGCGAAAAAAGGAACACAAGCAGGGAGAGTGGGAGAGGGAGAAGCAGGCTTCCCGCTGAGCAGGGAGCCTGATGTGGGGCTCGATCCCAGGACTCTGGGATCAAGACCTGAGCTGAAGGCAGACGCTCAACAACTGAGCCACCCAGGTGCACCTGTTTCCAGCTTTCTGAGTAAAGCTGCTATCACTGTTAATGTACAAATCTTTTTGTGACATGTTTTCATTTCTCCTAGGTAAATAACCCAGGAGTGGAATGTTTGGGTCATAGGGTTGGTAGCATTTAACTTTAGAAGAAACTGCCAAACTGTTTTCTAAAGTGGTTGTATCATTTTACATACCATCTAGCAGTGTAGTGTCTGAGAGTTCCAGTTCCTTTGCATTCTTGTCAGCAGTTGGTATGATTAGTCTTCATAATTTTATCCATTTTGATAGGTATGTAGTGAAATCTCATACTTTTAATTTGTATTTTCATGATGACTGATGATGTTAAACATCTTTTTATGTGCTTATTGACCATTTGTGTTTTTTCTTTGTTTTTCAAACAAGTTTTTAATTTGGTCCCCACGACCACCCCACATTCAGAGATTTGCTAGAAGGACTTATGGAACTTAGCCTATACTTGTATTTGTAACTAAGATTTTTTTTAAGTTTATTTAAGTAATCTCTGCACCCAACCTGGGTCTGGAACTCCAAACCCTGAGATCAAGAGTTGCATGCTTTTCCAGCTGAGCCAGCTAGGCGCCCCATGTACTTATAACTAGGATTTGTTACAGCAGCATACCAAATATACAAAGCCTAGTCACAAGGGGAAAAGACACAGGTGTAGCCTGGAGGAATCTACACTGCAGGCTTGTGTGTGCTCTCTTCCTTATATGAGGCATCACACAAAGTGCATTCTTCCCCAGCATTGAAGATGTAGTAGCATTCTACAGGCAATATTTCTGCCCAGGGAAGCCTGTTAGAGTCTCATACCCAAGGATTTTATTGGGGGCTGATACCTTTTGTCAGCACATATTTAAACTTCCAGAGTCCCCTGAAGGAAAGCAGGTATTCATCATAAACCACATTGTTTGTTCAAATAGTCTAGGCTTAGTGAACCACCCTTCTTATCAGTTGACTAGGAATACTCTTAGAGGCAGATTCCCAGATGCTAGCCAAGGGCTAATTGGCAAGCAGGCCTTACTGAGGATAGTCATCTCAGGCCTGCTGTGTTAATTCTTTTCTGCACAGTTTTTTTTTTAAATTAAATTTTAATAATTCTTTATATGTTTTACATATAGGTTCTTTGTAATATATATATTGCAACTATTTCCTCCCAGTTTGGGATTTGACTTTTTTTTTTTTAAGAAATTTATTTATTTATTTGAGAGAGAGCATGAGAGGGGGGAGGGTCAGAGGGAGAAGCAGACTCCCTGCCAAGCAGGGAGCCTGATGTGGGACTTGATCCCGGGACTCCAGGATCATGACCTGAGCCGAAGGCAGTCGCTTAACCAACTGAGCCACCTAGGCGCCCCTTGACTTTTTGTTTTCTTATCAGTGTCTTCCCAAGAGCAAAAGTTTTGAATTTTGATGAAGTCCAATTTATTGATTTCTGTGATTTGTGCTGTGTTCAGAGAAACCTTTGCATACCCCAAAGTTACAGACTGTTTCCAGTATTTTTCTTCTAGAGATTTTATAGTTTCAGGTTTCATGTATTTCGGGTTAATTTTTATGTATAGTGTGAGGGTAAGGGCTGATGTTCTTTTTTTCAGTTATGGATATCTAGTTTTTTATTTTTATTTTTTTAATATTTTATTCATTTATTTGACAGAGAGTGACAGCTAGAGAGGGAACACAAGCAGGGGGAGTGGGAGAGGGAGAAGCGGGCTTCCCTCTGAGCAGGGAGCCCAATGCTGGGCTCGATCCCGGGACCCTGGGATCATGACCTGAGCCTAAGGCAGCCGCTTAACCAACTGAACCACCCAGGCGCTCCCAGTTTATTTTTTTTTTTAAAAGATTTTACTTATTTGATAGAGAGGGAAACGCAAACAGAGGAAGGGGGAGAATCAGGCTCCCCGCTGAGCAAGGAGCCCGACGACGTGGGGCCTGATCCCTGGACTCCTGGATCATGACTTGAGCCAAGGGCCGAGTTAACCTGCTGAGCCATGCAGGCTCCCCATATCCGGTTATTTTAGAGCTACCGTTTGTTGTAAAGATGTTCTTTCTTTGAATTGGCTTAGCACTTTAGTTGAAAATTAGTTGACCAGATGTGTTGTGGGTGTATATCTGGATTGTTTTTTCCTCTTGATTGAAATGTCCATTTTTTTGTTAATACATTTTTGATTACTATAACTTTATGATGAGTCCCCCCCCAGATATTTATGCTTTTAATTTCCTTTTCTTGCCACATTGTACTGGGTAGCATGTCTGACACAATACTGAATAGAAGTGGTTAAGACAGGGGGCTCCTGGCTGGCTCAGTTGGTAGAGCATGTGGCTCTTGATTTGGGGGTTGTGAGTTTGAGCCCCACATTAGGTGTAGAGATTACTAAAGAAAAAAATGTTTAAGACAGAAATTCTAACCTTATTCTTGTTAATGGAAAAACATTCAGTTTTGCACTATTAAATTTGTTATTAGCTGTAGGTTTTTCATATGTGATCTTAATTCAGATTATGGAAGTTGCCTACTATGGCTAGTTTGCTGAGAGCTTTTATTTCAAATGACTGTTGGATTTTTTTTTTTTTAAGAATTTATTTATTTATGTATTTGAGAGAGAGAATGTGAGAGAGTGAGCATGAGACGGGGGAAGGTCAGAGGGAGAAGCAGACTCCCCACTGAGCAGGGAGCCTGATGCGGGACTTGATCCCGGGCCTCCAGGATCATGACCCCAGCTGAAGGCAGTCGCTTAACGACTGAGCCACCCAGGCGCCCTGACTGTTGGATTTTATCATATGCTTTTTGTGCATCTTTTGAGATGATCAAGAGGTTTTTCTTTTATTCTGTTAATATGGTGAGCTTCATTCATTACCTCATTTTCAGTTCATCTACCTGGTATTCCAGGATAAACCCTATTTGATCATGATACATTATCCTTTTTACATGTAATGGGGCTTAATTTGCTGTATAAAAGTTTTCTTAAGTATTTGATAGAATTCACTAGTGAAATAATTTGGGCTTAGAGTTTTCTTTTGGGGGAGTTTTGTTTTATTTTTTAAAGATTTTATTTATTTATTTGAGAGAGAGAGAGAGAAACAGCATGAGAGGGGAGAAGGTCAGAGGGAGAAGCAGGCTCCCCGCCGAGCAGGGCGCCCGATGTGGGACTCGATCCCAGGACTCCGGGATCATGACCTGAGCCGAAGGCAGTCGCTTAACCAGCTGAGCCACCCAGGCGCCCTTGGGGGAGGTTTTAATAACTGATTCAATTTCCTCAATAGATACAGGGTTTAGATTCTGTTTCTTTTGTCAGTTTTGGTGATTTGGATTTTTCAAGAAATTTTTCAGTTTCACTTAAATTGAAGTTAAAATAAAGTTCATGTTATGCTGTTAATCCTTTTTAGAGCCGTTTTAGGTTCATAGCAAAATTGAGTAGAAGGTACAGAGGTTTCCCTTATACCCCTTGCCCTGACATATGGGGCATAACCTCCCCTCTTATGGAAATCCTGTGCCATATTTGTTACAGTTGACAAACTTACACTGACACATCATTATCATCCAAAGTCCATAGTTTACATTAGGGTTCACTTTTGGTGTTGTACATTCTGTAGGTTTTGTCAAATGTATAATGATGTGTATCCACCATTACAGTATGACATGGGACAATTTCACTGTCCTGAAAATCCTCTGTGCTCTGCCTATGCATTCCTTTCTCCCTCAGTAACCTCTGACAACCATAGATCTTTTACTATCCATAGTTTTGCCTTTTCCTAAGTGTCATATAATTGGAATATATAGTATGTAGTCTTTTTAGGTTGTCTACTTTCACTTAGTAATATGCACTTAAAGTTACTCCATGTCTTTTCATTGCTTGCTAGCCCATTTTTCTTAGCACTGAATAACATTCCATTCCTTACCAGCATTTGATATTGTCAGTGTTCTGGATTTTGACTCTTCTAATAGGTGTGTAGTGGTATCTCGTTTTAATGTGCATTTCCCTGATTACATATGATATGGAGCCTCTTTTCATCTCTTTCTTATTTTATTTTTTTAAGATTTTATTTTAAAGATTTTATTTATTTGAGAGAGAGAGCATGAGCAGGGGTGGGGGGGAGGGGCAAAGGCAGAGGGAGAAGCGATGCGGCGCTCAGTCCCAGGACCCCCGAGATCATGACCTGAGCCGAAGGCAGATGCTTAACCCACTAAGCCACCTAGGCACCCCTTAAAGATTTACTTTTAAGTAATCTATACACCCAGTGTGGGGCTCGGACTGACAACCCTGAGATCGAGAGCCGCACTCTTAACCATCTGAGCCGGCCAGGCACCCCATCTCTTTCATTTTTGCAGGGCTGTTTTGCAGGATACAAACTTTGACAAGTTATTTTACTTTCAGCACTTTACCTGTATCTTATTATTCTGGCCTCCATGGTTTCTGAATAGAAATTGGGTGTTAAATGTTATTTAGAGTTCCTTGTATATGATGAGTCACTTCTCTATCCCTGCGTTTTATTTATTTTTATTATTTTTTTAAAGATTTTATTTATTTATTTGACAGAGACACAGCGAGAGAGGGAACACAAGCAGGGGGAGTGGGAGAGGGAGAAGCAGGCTTCCCGCTGAGTAGGGAGCCCGATGCTGGGCTGGATCCCAGGACCCTGAGATCATGACCTAAGCCCAAGGCAGACGCTTAACGACAGAGGCACCCAGGCGCCCCCTCCCTGCATTTTATTTTATTTTTATTTATTTATTTTTTAAAAAGATTTTATTTATTTGAGAGAGAGAATGAGAGAGAGGGAGCATGAGAGGGGGGAGGGTCAGAGGGAGAAGCAGACTCCCCGCTGACAGCAGGGATCCCGATGGGGCACTCGATCCTGGGACTCCAGGATCACGCCCTGAGCCGAAGGCAGTCGCTCAACCAACTGAGCCACCCAGGCACCCCTCCCTCCCTGCATTTTAGATCCTTTGTCTTTCTTTTGACAGTTTGAATATAAAGTGTCTTGGCATGGAGAAAGGAATGAAAAGGCAGAGCACAGAGGATTTGCAGGACAGTGAAACTGTCCTATGTCATACTATAATGATGGATATACGTCATTATACTTTTGACAAAACCTATAGAATGTACAACACCAAAAGTGAACCCTAATGTAAACTATGGACTTTGGATGATAATGATGTGTTTGAGTTCATCCAGCTTGGAGGTTGTTGAACTTCATGGATGTATAAATTCACGTTCTTCATAAAATTTGGGAAGTTTTGGCCATAATTTTTTCATAGATTTGGTGTTCTTTTCTCTCTTTTGGGCCTCTCATAATGTGTATATTGGTAAATTTGATGGTGTTCCATAGGTCCCTTACACTGTGTTCATTTTTCTTTCCTCTGGGATAGTTTCTGTCAATTCTTTTTCCCCTCTAAATGGGCCATACTTTCTTAGTTCTTTGTATGCTGTGTAATTTTTTTTTTTTTTTTGTAAAAAACAGGGCAGTTTGCGTGTAGTAATGTGCTAATAACACAATAATAAATGCTAATAATAAATAAGTTAGATTCTCTGCCATGCCCAAGGATTGCTGTTGTTGCTTGATGAAGGCTGCAGACATTTGTTTGCTGAATTTTACAGAGTGCATTTGTAAAGACTATATTCTTTGTCAGTATTGTCATTGATGTTTCTGTGCTGTTATTCTTCATGGCCAGCCAGTTATCTTTCAGAGATTTCCAATTTTACTTTTGTTAGAAGATGTTTTGTGTATTATATCAGCATTTTTAGTTCTTTTTCAGCAGGACGATTCTGGATACTTAGCCCAGTATATTTTCTGTAATGATTTAAGCATTTTAGGTTATGGAGATCAGAGATAAAGTATAGGTCTCTTTGATCTGACTTGAATCAGAAGTCTTGAGAGAGTTTAAAAGCCATTGATTTTGCTAAAATAAAGCTCATTCATTTTTTTTTTTTTTACGATTTTATTTATTTGACAGGGAGAGAGAGAAAGTACATAAGCACGGGGAGCAAGAGAGGGAGAAGCAGGCTTCCTGCCTAGCAGGGAACCCCGCCCGACGTGAGGCTCCATCTCAGGACCCTGAGATCATGACCCGAGCTGAAGGCAGACGCTTAACCTACTGAGCCACCCAGGCGCCCCTCATTCATTTCTTAAATTGAAATAATGTAACATAAGGAATCACCTCAGATCACTTTCTGGAACCAGGTGTTATGAAAGAGCCCTGGGCTTAGGAGTTAACTAGCTATGTCCTAGTACTCTGTGACCTTGGGGTACTTCCACCTGTACTACTACTTCTGGGAAAGTGTTTCTTACTCTACAGACTATGATGTAGCTGTGAGAATCACAAGATGTGTGATAATGAAAGCTCTTTGAGAAATTAAAAGTGGTATATAGTACTTAACAGCATGAAAAATAGATTTTGCTAGCTTGTTCTAGCAGAAGTTTTCTTGGTAAAAGTAAAAATGTAGATCTAATGGAGACATACTGTTGGAACGTTTGTTATACTAGTTTGCCATCACCTCCAGGTCTTAAGGAAGGACCCCAAAGAGCTAGGTCTTTTGTTTCCACTCAACTCATATCTGAGACAGTGTATTTTATGTAAACCTGAGGACTAACAAAATGTTGCAGTGCCCTTTGAATTGAAGCCAAATTTTATCAATTAAATATTGCTTTTGTTGTGATGTTGGTAACTGTCTCAAAGATAGGAAGAGTGAAAGGTTGTTAATGAAGTTAGCTGGAGAACTGAACAATACTTTGCAAAATTGATCTTTTCTTAAAATATCAAGGGCGCCTGGGTGGCTCAGTCGTTAAGCGTCTGCCTTCGGCTCGGGTCATGATCCCAGGACCCTGGGTGGCTCAGTCGATGTGAATCGAGTCCCACATCGGGCTCTCTGCTCGGCGGGAGGCCTGCTTCTCCCTCTCCCACTCCCCCTGCTTGTGTTCCTGCTCTCACTGTCTCTCTCTCTCAAATAAATAAAGTCTTTAAAAAAAAAATCAAAATGTAAAAGTGCTGGCTTATTTTAAAGCAATGATCAGAACTTGGTGAAATTAATTCTCAAAAGGAGGTACATTGTGATGGGTACGCCTATTTTCAGGGACGTTCATTAAATTTTTTGGAATTTATTTTCAAACTGTCACAGGAACTTAATACATTTTAATATATAACCTTGGAATGCATGTAAATACTTTGAAGGTAAAATTTATTGTCAAAGCCATTTCTACAAATGAGGCTGTGTATTTGGACTGGGTAGTATTATTTTGGGACATTTTAGATGAGTCACAGTCCATAGGCTATCTCTCCCTGACACTTTGGAATTTCTATCCAGTAAGTGTGACTGACTTCATGGCAGAGATTCTCATGAACTTGGTCAGTCTGGTGTAATGGAAAGAATATGAGTTCAAGGACTGTCACTTTGGCAATCACTTTTCTTCATTTGATTTAGTAAACTATGCTGTGTGGTAAATAGTTTTAGGGAGAAGGAAGTTGATAAGAAGAGGCATATAATTATCAGAAAAAGGAGTTGGACCTGATTATTGGTTTTATAATTGTTCCTTGCAGAGCACCTGAGTGACTGAGGGAACAGAGGAATAAATGGGGAGGTCTAAGAGGAATCTGTTGTTTTCAAGTTTTTCACTTTGAACGGTTTTTCCTGATGGACTTCTTTTTGAGCTTTCTGCTCCTGAAAGAGCTCTTTGGCAAAGAAACATTAGAAAACTGTTGGATTCAGTGAACATGATGATTCCTCCAACTTTGGGTTTTTATGATGTGTATCTGAGAATAGTATTGTTCTGCTAAGATCATACAAAATTCTAGGACTTTTTGGAATGGAGAAGGGTGAGAGCCAAGATTAGCATGTAGCTCTAAGAAGCAAGAACAAAAGGACTTTTGAGGATAAATTACCAGTCTGTCACTACAGTGACTGCACTCTTGAAGTCACTTGAGAAGTTCCGGGTGTTCAGGAGATCCAATCTAGCAGGGAGGTGGTGGCTGTAGAGACTTCAGACTGCATGCAGCATGGCTCTCCTTTAAATTTAGGAAATTTAACGTTGACAGACAATACTGTTTTCTATATAATCAGTCTTCACATTTCAACAAATTGTCACAAGAATGTGTCCTCTTTAAGATCCAAATCAGGATTGCAGATTTTATGTAGTTATGTCTCTTTAGTCTTAATTTGAAAGAGTTCATCCTGTCTTTGTCATTCATGACTTAAATTTTTGAAGCATATAGGCAAGCATATTTGTAAAATTCTACCATGTTATTACTTGGAGTTGAAATTTCTTCATTCTGATTGCTGTTTAAGGGGTTGGTAAATTTTTTCTTAAAGGGGCAGATGGTAAATATTAGGCTTGCAAGCCATACAGACTTTGTCACAACTAATCAGTCTTTTGTAGCGTAAAAGCAGCCGAAGATAATATCTAAATGAGTAGGTGTGACTGTGTTCAAATAAAAATTTATTTGAAAAATGGGCAGCATTGTCATTTCTTGCTATATAGTATTCCATTGTGGGACTATTCCACAATTTATCCATTCTGCCATTGATTGGCTTTTAGGGTAATTTGCAGTTTAGAGCTATTATAAATATTGCTGCTGTGAATATTTTTGTATGTATATGTCTTTTGGTAAACGTACATATTTCCTTTTTTTTTTAAAGATTTTATTTACTTGACAGAGACAGAGAGGGAATACAAGCAGGGGGAGTAGGAGAGGGAGAAGCAGGCTTCCTGGTGAGCAGGGAGCCTGATGCAGGGCTCGGTCCTGGGATCATGACCTGAGCCGAAGGCAGACGCTTAACGACTGAGCCACCCAGGCGCCCCTAAAAGTACATATTTCTGTTATATTCCTAGGAATGTAATTGCTGGGTCATGGGGTGTGCATACTCAGCTTTGGTAGATACTGCTAATCTTCCAGAGCAATTTTTCCAATTTATGCTCCCACAGGCAATGTACAAGGGTTCTAATTCTTTACTTTCTCACCGATGCTTGGACATTCTCTTTTCTTTTCTTTTTTTTTTTTAAAGATTTTATTTATTTATTTGACAGAGAGAGACACAGCGAGAGAGGGAACAAAGCAGGGGGACTGGGAGAGGGAGAAGCAGGCTTCCTGCTAAGCAGGAGCCCGATGCGGGGCTCGATCCCAGGACCCTGGGATCATGACCTGAGCCGAAGGCAGACACTTAATGACTGAGCCACCCAGGCGCCCCGGACATTTTCTTATTTTAGTTTTTTTTTTTTTTTTAAGATTCATTCATTTTAGTTTTTTTTTATCAAAAGATTTATTTGTTTTAGAGATAGAGCCTGAGTGGGGGGGAGGGGCAGAGGGGGAGAGAGAGAACCTTAAGCAGACTCCCTGCTTAGTGGAACCCGGCGTGAGGCTTGATCTCATGATCCATGAGATGATGACCTGAGCCGAAATCATGAGTCGGACGCTAACTGATTGAGCCACCCAGGTGCCCTCTTATTTTAGTTTTTGGGTGGATTTGTGGATTTGCCTTTTCTTTAGTTGCTGATGACTGGTGAAGTTGAGCACCCTTTTGTATTTATTGACTATTTGGCTATATTCTCTTTGTTGAAGTGAAGTTCCAATCTTTTGCCCATTTTTTTTAATCCAGTCATTTATCTTTCTCATTTAAAAAAAAGTTAATTCCATAACATACAGTGTTACATTAGTTTCCAGTGCACAATACAGTGATTCAACAATTCTGTACATTACTCAGTGCTCATGATAAATGTATTCCTTAATCCCATCACCTATTTCACACATCCTCCCTACCTACCTCCACTCTAGTCACCATCAGTTTGTTCTCTATATTAAGAGTCTGTTTCTTGGCTTGTCTCTTTTTTCCCTTTGTTTTATTTCTTAAATTCCACATATGAGTGAAATGGAATTACTGGACCATACGGTAGTTCTAACTTTTTGAGCAATCTCCATACTGTTTTTTACAGTGGCTGTACCAGTTTGCATTCCCATCAAGAGTGGGAACGTTTCTTTCTTCTTTTTAAAGGAGTTTTTCTTACATGTTTTGGTTATGGGTCCTGTGTCAGACGTATTTATGGCAAATATCCTCTTGTAGCTTATCTTTTTATTCTCATGATGATGTCTTTTGATGAACAGAGATTCTTAATCATAATATAGCACAAGGATCAGTTAACTTTTTCCGTAAAAGGCCAAGTGGTAAATGGTTTTATCTGTAACGTCTGTAAAAGGTCAGAGAGTAAATACGTAGTCTCTGCTGCAGCTTCTCATCTTTGCTGTTGTGTGAACGTAGCTTCAGACAATGAGCATGGATTTTTTTTTCCAATAAAACTTTACTTACATTAACAGCAGGCTTGATTTGGCCCGTGGGCCACAGTTTGCCAATCGCTGACATAGAATAATCTGTAAGTTTTTTTTATGCTTAATATTTTTATGCCCTTTGCCTAGTCCAAAGTCATCAATATATTCTGTTGTGTTTTTCATAGAAGCTTTATTGTTTTATGTTTCACCTTTATAACTATAATCCATCTGGAATTGATCTTTGTGTATTACATGAGGTAGGGGTCAGCATTCCTTTTTTTTTTTTTTAATGTGCATCTCCAGCTGTGGCTCATACGTTTTGATGTATGTAGTTCTAAAGTATTTTCTAATTTCTGTTTTGACTTCTGTTTTGACCCTTGCATTATTTCAAAAGGTGATTGGAATGATTTTTTTTCTTATTATAAATTTTGAAATTTGTTATATTAAGAACATATTTTAATATTTTTTGTAACTTGTTCAGATTATTGGTGTTGAGAAATCCATCAGTCCGGCTGTTTGGTTTTTTTAGGTACTCACTTTCCTTTGGGTTGCTTTTAAGATCTCTGTCTTTGCTGTTATGCAGTTGTACAATAGTGTGTCTAGGCGTAGCTTCTATTATGTATTTTTAATATATTCCTCAGAACTTATATGTTTCTTGGGGGTCTGGGTGGCTCAGTCAGTTAAGTGTCTGACTCTTGATTTCGGCTCAGGTCGTGATCTCAGCATCCTGCGATTGAGCCCCTACACTGGGCTCGATGCTCAGTAGGGAGTTGGCGTGAGGATTTTCTCTCTCCCTATCCCTCTGCCCCTCCCCCTGCTCTAGCTCTCTCTCTCTCTGTCTCAAATAAATAAATCTTAAAAAAATAAAAAAAGAACTGATACGTTTCTTGAAGCTAGGGATTTAAATCCTTCACAATTTCTTTCTTTTTTTTCTTAAAGATTTTATTTATTTATTTGACAGAGAGAGACACAGCGAGAGAGGGAACACAAGCAGGGGGAGTGGGAGAGGGAGAAGCAGGCTTCTTGCGGAGCAGGGAGCCCGATGTGGGGCTGGATCCCAGGACCCCGGGATCATGACCTGAGCTGAAGGCAGATGCCTAATGACTGAGCCACCCAGGCGCCCCTCCTTCACAATTTCTAATCCTTCACAAATAAGTTTTAAACTTTTCTACGTGTAGTTGTCTAATCTGCTATATAACCTGATAGTTGTGCTTTTATTGAATGGTACATGTGCTAGGAGTTACATGTATATATTTTTCAAATCTTTCTCTTTAGTGTCTTTATTTATTTATTTTTAAAATTTTATTTATTAATTTGACAGAGAGATAGCACAAGTAGGCAGAATGGCCGGTGAGGGAGAGGGAGAAGCAGGCTCTCTGCGGAGCAGGGAGCCCGACGTGGGGCTCGATCCCAGGACCCCGGGATCATGACCTGAGCCGAAGGCAGACACTTAATGACTGAGCCACCTACGTGCCCCATTTTATATATTCTAATTGTACAAGTCCTATCGTAATTTTTTCTTTTATCTGAAATGTTAGGATTCTTCTGTTTGTTTTTTCTGTTGACTTAAGGAAACAAAACATAATTAAGATTTCTGTGTATTTGAATTTTGGAATGTCAGCACTTCCTTCAGTGGAATTTTACCTGGGAATCCTATTGGCCTGGGCTGAGAATTTGCTCTTTAAGGCACTCCAGAGGACCTGCTAAATTTAGGACCAGATTCTTACGTGAATTTGTCATGGGGTTCCTGACCGAGTGGTTAGTTAAGTTCCAAACTCAAATTATCTTGAGATGGAAGCTTGTTATCGTCTTTGCTGGCAGGTATTTTTTTCTAGCTCATCCTTTCCCTACTGGTGCGGCCTGTTGATGGCCCTGGCTCTCCCTGCGTGTGTGGTGGGTGATAGCCTTAGTTCTGACGTCTTCCCTTGCTTAGGTCTGTAGTGTTCATCCTGTCCTGCACCGACAGTGAAGCCCTAGCCTTTATCTTATCAACATTGTCATTACTCGCCTGTTGAGTCTCATTATCCCCACCCCAAGTCACCCTAGCGTGGTTATTTTTTTTTTTTTTTACCTCAGAAGATTGCCACTTTGACTTTTAGTTTGATTTTTTTTCTTCTTTGATTTTTGTACCTAGGGATTTGCTTTCTTCCTAGAAATCCGGCTGTCCATTTAAAATAACGTCTGTTCTCTTTTGTTCAACATACATTTGAAGTGGTAGGGTTTTTTGGTTATTCAGCCTGTCATATTGCTGGAGCCATTAACACTTTTTCATCTGTAAAATGGCATGAAAAGAGTCAACTTTGTAGGATTGTTGAGTAAATGAGGTACATTATTCTCAGCTAAGATGCCAACACTACAAAATTGCCACGACTTGTGCATTTTTTCAGATAAATAGCAAGTTGTCCGTGATGTATATACAGTGCCTCATGGTAAATTTAAATTCTCAGTAATTGGTAGCAATGATAATACTTTTTGTTCTCCCTAAGAATAAGAGTACTACAGCAGTTACTAGCTATGATTAGAGGTGCTAATTATAAGACTGTTAGTTTTTCTTATTAATAACATTGGGAAAATTTTCTAGAATGCACTGTCTGAACTCCAAAAGCAGTTAAAGTACACAGAGAAATATATGGAATATTTGATTGTCTTATTTTGTGAGGTAAAAGGGTTCTGGAGTCTAAGTGATGTGTCTTTTTTCCCACAACTTTTCAAGGTGTGAAGATGACATTGTGATTTTCTCTGAACTTTCTTGGTGTCCTGGACATTCTCCGTTTCTGTACCTTTATTCACTTTTTCATGTTTACTTTCTTGCACCATCATATTGATTAATAGACCAGAACACGGCATTATAGATGTGTATGTTCTACGTACACAAGTATATATCCTCCTTTTTTCCAGTTAAGACAAATTGCCTTTAATAAATAAGCCAAAGAGGGGTGCCTGGGTGGCTCAGTCGTTAAGCCTCTGCCTTTGGCTCAGGTCATGATCCCGGGGTCCTGGGATCGAGCCCCGCGTCGGACTCCCTGCTCGGTGGGAAGCGTGCTTCTCCCTCTCCCACTCCCCCTGCTTGTGTTCCGTCTCTGGCTGTGTCTCTCTGTCAAATAAATAAGTAAAATCTTAAAAAAAAAAGCCAAAGAAATAAATAAGGACACTATGGTACAAATTTTAAGCACTTTTAAGTATTGCAGTTAGGTTTATCTTTTTCTAGGTTTCATCAGCTCAGCAGAATTTTAGTTGGGCTATAAATAGGTAGGATGAGACCACTTACGTACATCCAGGGTAAGATTAGATTAATTTTCCAAATAGTTAACCAAAGCTAGAACAGCTTATCAAAAGCAGTCTAGTCACACAGCTGGGAATAGAAGCAGCCGGTTAGAGCTGTCCTTGATCCCCAGTCTCTGATGGGGTCTGTAGCTACTGAGATAATTCAGACGAAGCAGCATCTTGCTGGCTCTGGAAAGCTCAAGTTTTGGAATCCTCTTGCCCTTTTATTTTTTAAGTTTTTCAATACTAATCAAGAGGAATTTACAAGGAACAATCGACGCTGCTCCTTCAGAGAATGTCTAAGCACATGAGCTCTTGTATTCAAATTATATCCAGTGTCAGTTAGGGCAGGGCCTCTTCCGGGTTGGGGGTGGTTGGGATGAGGGTTGGGTGAGGTGATACAGTCAGGGCCCCGTGGGTGTCCTTGCAAAGTCTCTTGTCTCTGCTTCCAACTTGCCGTCCCCTGACTCTGATCTACTACTTTTTTATCCGGGTGATTTTGATAATGAGCTTATCATTAGGACCAGAGTCCCAAATCCATTCCCATGCAGGCTCTAAGAATCCTTGATGTCTGGTGTGTGTCCCTTTTTGTTTTTTTCCTGTCACATCTTTATGGATTTATGTTTCCCTTTTTGCATTTCATTGCTGGAACTAGTGCCCTGGACAGGTTTCTGAGTTTCCCTCTTTCTTTCCCTTTATTCAGATGCTACTTCTGGAAAATAGGAAGTCTCAGTTTCTACTTCTTCACTTATCACTTGTTCCTGTAGTGGTTGATAGAAGTTACTGTGTCTGTCTTAAACATATATCTGATATTTTAATTTGTCAGATTTACTACCTGTCCAGAAATTGACTTTAATCTTAAATTACGTGTTTTATTGTTCTGGTCTGATCAATATGTAGCATGGCTATTTTTTTTTTTTTTTTACGGCTATGAGCTTTTAAACTGTTTTAGTATACTTGAACTACTGAGAAAAGTTTTACGGATTACCTACATTGTCAGGCACTCTGTTGAATATTGATGTTAAAGATTTGAATAGGACACTGTTCCTGTCCTCAAGGAGTTCATATTACAGATAAATGTATAAACCAGTCATTTCAGTATTAGGCTGTGAGTGGTTTGCATGTGCGCAGTAGTGATATGCATATGTGGTTGGAGAGAGCATTTTAGCCCAGTCTCTGCGGGTTCAGGGAAGGCTTAGTAGAACTGTTTCATTCTACTCTTGTAGGTACCTACCAGCACATTATTCTAATTTAAGATGCCAACACTAGAAAATTGTAATAACTTGTGCATTTTCTCAGATAAATAACATGTTGTCAATGGTAAGAATTGCACCTGGATGTATTTTTTTTTAAAGATTTTATTTATTTATTAGAGAGAGAGAGTGAGAGAGAGAGAGTGAGAGAGGGAGAGCCCAAGAAGGGGTAGGGTCAGAGGGAGAAGCAGACTCCCTGCTGAGCAGGGAGCCCGATGTGGGACTCGATCCCGGGACTCCAGGATCATGACCTGAGCCGAAGGCAGTCGCTTAACCAACTGAGCCACCCAGGCGCCTGCACCTGGATATATTTGTTTAGGAATATGTAATGCAACATTTGGGGTATACCGGGAATAGTGTTGGGCAAGAAATTAGGAACTTGGGGTGCCTGGGTGGCTCAGTCGTTAAGCGTCTGCCTTCGGCTCAGGTCATGATCCCAGGGTCCTGGGATTGAGCCCCGCATTGGGCTCCCCCCCTGCTTGTGTTCCCTCTCTCGCTGTGTCTCTGTCAAATAAATAAATAAAATCTTAAAAAAAAAAATTAAGGAACCCAATCCTATGTATTTAATTTTTTTTTTTTAAAGATTTCATTTATTTATTTGACAGAGAGAGACACAGTGAGAGAGGGAACACAAGCAGGGGGAGTGGGAGAGGGAGAAGCAGGCTTCCCGCGGAGCAGGGAGCCCGATGCGGGGCTTGATCCCAGGACCCTGGGATCATGACCTGAGCCGAAGGCAGACGCTTAACGACTGAGCCACCCAGGCGCCCCACAATTCTATGTATTTAAAAAGCAACAGGATAACCAGAATGACTTGGAAGGCTCACTTGTTAGCTTATTTTGGAAGAGCTCATCTTAATGATTTTCTTATTTTTTTTATTTTTAAAAATGTTATTTTTCATTGTAGTAAAATATTTTAATCTTTAGGTGTGTAGTTCAGTGCCATTAGTATATTCACATTGTAGACCAACTGTTACTGCCATCCATCTCCAGAACTTTAGCATTTTCCCAAATTGTAACTCTGTACTCATTAAACCTTAACTCTCCACTCTCTCCCCAACCCTTAGCAACCACTGTTCTGTTTTTTGCCTTTGACATCATGCAGTTCTTTTCATTATATTATTTTGTAAGAATCATTTTCAAGGAAAAAAATGCTGTATTTCTAATACTTCCATCTTATTAGCGTATTTGATGATCAGTTTATATGAAACTTTTACTTCCATAATGTGTAAGTCATTTAGCGTTTATTTGAGCATGACTTTTATAAGCCATAAAGTGCATGCACATCTCTTTTCAAATTGTTGTACAGATTTTAGCTATAATTTTACATATATTTACACTGTTTCATGGTCATTAAAATATCCCAAAAGTTCAGTTACGATTTTTGCATAATTTAAAGTCGGATCTCAATTGGGAAAAAGTCTAATGTATACTAATATTTCTTACTCTGCAGGAAAATCATATTGTTGGAAATTGTGTTTTACTTGAATTTTAAATATTTTAAAAATCACATTTTAAATTTATCAGCGGAGTTTGTAGTAGATCAGTATTTTCTGTCCATTAGTATTTCCTGCTGAAACATTTTGATTTATCTTTTGTAAATCTTGTTTTTAAGAGACTGTTTACTAAAAAGAGTAGTACATTAATTGAGTTAAAAAAATTTTTAATTCACTTTTGGAAAAATTTCCTTATACCTTATTTGGTTCCAGGAAGTATTTAAGGTTAAGCTAGCAGTTGATAACTTTTGAGTTTATAAAACTTTGAATTGAGACATGACTAATTTTGTCAGAACTTTTATTTTTCTCATGTGTAACTTGTATCATTTTTAGGCAAAATGTTTCATGGATTTCAAAGCTGGAGGCACCTTGTGTCACATTCTTGGGGCTGCTTACAAGTATAAAAATGAACAGGGATGGTAAGTTTTTGTGTTTGTGTGTTTTGATGTGATATTTAAGTTATTTAATGTTAAATCCTCTTCCTTCTTTGTATGGTGTTAGAGAATTCTAAAAGCACATAGTTAATGTGCCAAGTGAAAGTTTTGTCTGGTTTTCTAGTTTACTTTGTACCTACATCCAGGAAAAATATCGAACAATTACTGCATTTATTAGGCAAGTTATTTCTCATATATGGTTGTACCTAGATAATGGGTGAGTGTGTATTGTTAGCAAGTTAGAAGGTAGGCTCACTGTGAAATATATAAATGTGTATTTTGAACTTAATGTTGTGCTGAAATATAGCAGCTTAATTATTCTTTGAGCCAGGCCTTCAGAACGAGAGCTGTCTAGTGTGTTGTTCTGAGGACACAGACGAGAGGAATCCAGCTCAGGAGCACAGACCATTACTTGGGCAGTGGTGCAGCTAGGAGTAGAATCACTGCTGTTGTTCTTGCAGTGTTGCATTTTCCCTTCACTCCTCTCTTTCCCTTTTCTCACCCTGTCTCTCTTGGTGCTTTCCCTCTTGAACTCTGGGGTTTCTGCCATCTCTGTGTGGGAAGGTCAGCTGCTGAGACGAGTGAGTGTTTCATGGTGACGGTTCCAGAGTTCAAGGATAGCGGGGAGTCACCTCACAGGCAGGGGTTGAAGGGGTGCTGGAGGGAATTGAAGTCATTTCGAGGTTTTAGTTGTGTTGTCTATGTGCAGTTCAGTCTTAGCATCTTTCTAGGAGAATACTTAGTAATTTGGGTACTTCAAAATATGGCTGGGAAATGCAAAGAAGTACTCACATTGATACATAGGACAAGTTTATGAGTAAATGATTTATTTACAGTGAATAGCAAGTGATACAGACTTTGTGTATTTGCTGAACTTTTAATGTATGGGTGGGTGTTTAATAGATATTGGTTAATTGATGCAATGAGCACAAGTGTGTTGTCACCAGAGGTGACTTGCTGTTTTGCACTCTGCTTCTGGCTGTGGTGATGTGACTCTTACAGGGTATTCCCTGAGCTAGGATTGATAGCCTGTCTGACTACTCTCAGATATGATTCGTACCCTACTGTTAGCTCTAGATTCCCACATGGAACTCTCTTCTTAGTTTCTTGTTCAGTTTGTGTCCTAAATCCTGACCTGACTCAAGAGGACAATCTCAAAGTGAGATGACTTCTCCTTAGTGACCTGTTCTGGAAATTGCTTTGTGTGCCAGTACAATGGAATATTTTTAGGTGAAAGGGTTTAGAAGGATATGTAAAAGAAGATGTTTTTAAATTAAAAGGGAGGCCAAGAAAGAAGTAAAGATTAAAGTGGGAGACTTTAAGAGTGAGGAATAAGAATTTTTCCAAGTCTTTTACTCACACTGTACCAGAATCATCCCCTTTTTGGTGTCATTAGACACTTAGTTGCAGTGCACACTTCCCCTCCTGAGACATACACACTTGCAGCAAGTGGATCACTTACACTCTGACCATGCATATTTTAGTGATCACCCACCCATTCAGATGTCTGAATAGTGGCCTGTCGTCTTGACAGTGCCTCCCACTTGCCCCACGCACAACATACCCCTCTGAACCTCGTTTGTGTTCTCCAGTTAACCTCACAGTCTAGCTCCAAAGTTTGCTCATTTCCTTCTAAATGGCCAAACATTCTCTTTTTCTCTTGTTTCTGTTTGGTTCTTTCTTTCTCCACGCCCAACATACCCCTCTGAACCTCGTTTGTGTTCTCCAGTTAACCTCACGGTCTAGCTCCAAAGTTTGCTCGTTTCCTTCTAAGTGGCCAAACATTCTCTTTTTCTCTTCTTTTTGGTTCTTTCTTACTTCCTGCTTTCTTTTAGCTTTCAGTGATGTCAAACTGGAGTATCATTTTTGAGGTTCAGTGGGAACATTCAACAGACAATACAGATTAAGATTCCAGAGTGTTTGAATATGATCTTTCTGGATGTCTCTAAATAGTCAGAAAACCTTATTTGTAGGTTTTCATTAAAGGATAAAATTTTGGGCTAATTTCATGTATAGTTGTATATAACTGAGGGATACCAAACCAGGGGGATTTTGACATCCTATGGAAATCTAAAAACATTTCCTGAAGGAGGAGAGACTAAATACAACCAAATTCAACTCAGTAAATGTCAGGGTCCTCTTGCAGAGTGATTAGAATTTTATTTATTCTTACAGTTCTACACAAATTACTGTGTAATGTAATCATATTTCATGCCTTTTAAAGATTTTGTTGATCGAAAATATTGTGTTTTATTAGTTTTGTTTGGCAGTGATGAACTAGGCTTAGTTAACATAAAGTTTGGGATTTGTCTTAACGTGAGAAGTGGCCTTTTATTTTTCTCTTTGACACGATTTGCTGCTGACATTTATTTCTTGCAGATAAGCTCAGACCTACTTTTCTTTCTACCTTCAGACTTGGTGGTTCAACTTTTATCCCCTGCCTTCAGAGTCTCCTTTTGATTTTTGTTTTCTTTTGTTTTGTTTTTTTAAAGATTTTATTTATTTATTTGAGAGAGAGAATGAGAGAGAGAGCACGAGAGGGAAGAAGGTCAGAGGGAGAAGCAGACTTTCCGCCGAGCATGGACCCCGATGTGGGACTTGATCCTGGGACTCCAGGATCATGACCTGAGCCAAAGGCAGTCGCTTAACCAACTGAGCCAGCCAGGCGCCCTTGATTTTTGTTTTTTAGATATTACCACAATAAGCCTTGGTCAGTGCCTTTCAAACTTTAGGAATCACTTGGAATACTTTTTTTTTTTTTTGAGATTTTATTTATTTATCTGACAGAGAGAGCCAGTGAGCACAAGCAGGGGGAATGGCAGAGGGAGAGGAAGAAGCAGGCTTCCCACCAAGCAGGGAGCCCAATGCGGGGCTCTTGATCCCAGGACCCTGGGATCATGACCTGAGTTGAAGGCAGGCCCTTAACTGACAGAGCCACCCAGTTGCCCCCACTTGGAATACTTTTTAAAAATGTAGATTACTGGGCTTCGTGGACATACATTGTTAACTACTAAGTGTGGTGTGAAAACTGAAAATCTGCATTTTTAAAAAGCACTCTAAATGGTCATCAGGCCTTACTTTGAGAAATGCTGGTCAGTGAGTTTGTCGTTCTCGCACAAACATGGTTTAGATCTTTTAACTTGTGAAGAATTATCCACTTTTATAGCATATTTTAAAACAGCCATCTAGCTTTTAAATTTTTTAAAAATAATATAGCAAGGATCCAGACCACTTTACTTATCCCCGAAGTCACATACCTAAGCAGGATATAATTTGTTGTCTACTTCTATGTAGTAGACCTCCCTCCCTGCATATATGCCTGCCTATTTCAAGCTGTTTATCTGTAGGCTATTTGCCCCCCTTTGGGATTGTGGTATACAGGACCATCCTTCTGTTGATGGTCTCCATGCTTTTGTAGCTTGCCATTATTAGACAAAGCCCCTTACTCTTGAGGCCGACTTCCATCACTTCCCACACAACTGTTCTGCTATACTCTTGTCTGCTTTTGGTCTTACTCTTAGCTCAATGCGTTTTGTCTAGCCTTTTCCAAGTTTGCTTCTGAAGCTACTTACCAAGGAATTAAACTCATTCTCCAGGATCCTTTGTTGATTATTTTTATTCAGACTATATTTTCTGTACATAGCTGAAGATGAGAAGAGAACATCCCTAACAGTACTCACAAGAGGCACAAACTTGGGGCAGTAAAGCTAATGAAGGCCCTTTTGACAGACAGTGTTGCCTTAGATTGAAAGGCTGCCCTGAGACATTGCCAGGGGGATTGCCAGAGGGAAACAAAGCAGAAGACTCATTAATTAGTAAGCCCTCAATGAAGAGCTCATATCTACATTTTAAATGAGCAAAGGTTTTAAAAGCCAGAGAGTTACATGTTCATTTGTTGTCTCTTCTATAGGGCTACGTTAAGATTCAAAAAGGCTTTATAATTTTAGTTTTAATTTGATTTCTCTTGTGTATAGGTTTGAGCCATTTTTCTATATTGTATAAAGTAAAACTTATTTAAATACTCATGGTAATTTCAAAATAAGTCAGATTAAATTTTTCAACTTGAGGTTATACTATATTTACCTGAGTTTTATTTCAGTTTTTCTTTTTAAAGCTTTTTAAAAATTTAGAGCATGAGTGGGGGGGAGGGGCAAAAGGAGAGGGAGAGAGAGAACCTCAAGCAGAGCCTGACCACCCTTGATCTCATGACCCTGAGATCACCACCTCAGCTGAAATCAAGAGTCCAACGCTTAACAGAGCCACCCAGGTGCCCCGTTTCAGTTTTTCATAATAGGCATATATTTTAAATACTCTTTTTTGCTTACATAGCATGTTGCTGAATCAGGAAAAAGCTTTAGTCTGTTGTAGTATTAAATCATTGTTTGGCAAACCATTTTAGTTTATTATGGAAAATATAAAAGCAGAGAGAATAATATGAATTGCCATTTACCTTCATGCACCTTCAACTTTATATAATTTCATCTGTTTGTTTCTAAACTTTTTTAAAAGCATAGGATTTTTTGGGGGGGATGGGGAGAGGCAGAGAGAGAATCCTAAGGGATGCAAGGCTCCATCTCACAACCCTGAGATCATGATCTGAGCTGATATCAAGTTGGATGCTTAACTAACTGAGCCATCCAGGTGCCTCATGAGATTTTTTTTTTAGGTAATCTCTGTGCCCAAGATGGGGCTTGAACTCACTACCCTGAGGTCAAGAGTTGCATGCTCTACCGACTGAGCCAGCCAGGCGCCACCGAAAAGCTTTTTATTGATTGATTGATTGATTGATTGATTGATTTTTCATATGCAGACTGCACGCCCATTGTGGAGCCCAACATGGGGCTTGAACTCATGACCCTGAGATCAAGACCTCAGCTGAGATCCAGAGTTAGGCGCCTAACCGAATGAGCCAGCTAGGCTCCCCAGCATAGGATTTTTTTAAAAAGCATTATAATAGTGCCATTATCACAACTAAGAGAATTATCAATAATTTTTCATTGTTACTAAATACCCACTTAGTGTTCAAGCTTCCCTGATTATTTCATGGATGGTTTTTATATTAATATTTTTTACATTTGTATTTTTTTTTAAATGTTCCGTTTTTTTTTTTTTCAAGATTTTATTTATTTATTTGACAGAGAGAGATACAGTGAGAGAGGGAACACAAGCAGGGGGAATGGGAGAGGGAGAAGCAGGCTTCCCACCAAGCAGGGAGCCCGATGCGGGGCTCGATCCCAGGACTCTGGGATTACGACCTGAGCCGAAGGCAGACACTTAACGACTGAGCCACCCAGGCGCCCTACATTTGTATTTTTAAAGAAGATTCATACGTGGCATTTGGTTGATATGTCTTAAGTCTCTTTTAGGAAATTGGGGCACCTGGGTGGGTTAATAGGTTAAGATTCCAGCTCTTGATTTCAACTCAGGTCATGATCTCAGGGTTATGAGATCATGGAGCCTGCTTAAGAGTCTCTGGGGCGCCTGGGTGGCTCAGTTGGTTGAGCGACTGCCTTCGGCTCAGGTCATGATCCTGGAGTCCCGGGATCGAGTCCCACATCGGGCTCCCTGCTCAGCAGGGAGTCTCCTTCTCCCTCTGACCCTCTTCCCTCTCGTGCTCTCTATCTCTCATTCTCTCTCTCTCAAATAAATAAATAAAATCTTTAAAAAAAAATTATCTCTCTGGCCCTCCCACTTAAAAAAAAAAGAAATTAATAGTTTTCCTCCTTGTGCTCTCTTCCCCCTCTTATCCTCGCAAATTATTTTTTACAAAAGCGAGTTGTCTTGTAGAATATTCTGTGTTCTAGATTTTGCTAATATGTTCCTTAGGATATTGTTTAGCATAGTCTTCTAAATTTCTAGTAAAGTGGGAGTTAGATCTAGAGGCTTAGTCTGATTCAGCTTTGGTTTTTTTTTTTTTTTTTTTTTGGTCAACAGTACTTAATAGACAGTGTTGTGTTCTTCCCTCTGGAGTCGTACAATGTCTGGTTGTTTCTGCTTGTAATAGAGTGATGTTGATGTTCAGTGCCTAGAATCATGCTATCATTACAACTTTACCAAGGTGTAGTGTTCAAATTTTGAAAAAAATTAGAAAGTAGGTAATTCTAGGGCACCTGGGTGGCTCAGTTGGTTAAGCGACTGCCTTTGGCTCAGGTCATGATCCTGGAGTCCTGGGATCGAGTCCCACATCGGGCTCCCTGCTCAGCACGGAGTCTGCTTCTCCCTCTGACCCTGTTCCTTCTCGTGCTCTCTGTCTCTCATTCTCTCTCTCAAATAAATAAAATCTTAAAAAAAGAAAGTAGGTAATTCTAAGATATAGATTGAGGTGTTTATTATTTTTTAGGTAATTCTTTGTAAAAGACTGTTACTCTGTCATTCCTACTTCATTTATTAGCTGGAATACTGAGAAATTTAACTCATCAATAATCAGAAAGGCGGAATAAATTCTTAATTTTCTTTTTCTGTTACCGGATTCATTTAGCTTTTCATCTTCATTTGCAGGTAAATCCAGGCAACCCTGTTTTAATTTGTTTAATGACTACTTTCAAACTATTTCTCAGATTTCTGCGAGTGATAATTCCCTTCAGCCTCATCTGAATCATTTACCAAGGAAGCGGTTTCTCTGTGAATAATATGAGTAAAGGCTTATGTAAGCAATTCTGAAGTGAGACATTTCTGGATATAGTTCTTTTGTTACCAGAAGCCTGTGAAAGAGTGACTCCTCCCCCCTTTTTTTTCCTAAGATTTTTTTTATTTGACAGAGACACAGCGAGAGAGGGAACACAAGCAGGGGGAGTGGGAGAGGGAGAAGCAGACCTCCTGCTGAGCAGGGAGCCCGATGCGGTGTTTGATCCCAGGACTCTGGGATCATGACCTGAGCCGAAGGCAGATGCTTAAGGACTGAGACACCCAGGCGCTCCTTCTTTTAGAAAGGGGAGACACTCACATGGCTCTCCCTGTATTGTGCTGAAAGAACCAGTGGAAACCTGTCTGCTCTAATAGGGTTGTCTCAGTCAGTCACGTGTTATTCTGTTGTTGTGCCAGTTAATGGAAATTGTTTGGAATTTCTGACCTACCCCTTCCTCAGAAGAAGTTAGGAAAGGAAGATACTAAACAACCCAAAAAATGGAATTTAAGGATAAGTTCTGGGTACCAAGGTTAAATCAAGATACGGTCTCTTAGGACAAAGGTCCCTCTTACATGTAAATGCCATTTTTGAAGCTGTAACTAGTTCCTTTCCAGATTACCTATTTCTGTCCTTTAGTGGACACTCCTTAATTTCCGAATTGGATCTCAGTCATAATATTAATTTCCTGAGTGGTTTGCTTTTTAAAGCCACACATTCTTTTTTCTTTCTTTCTTTTTTTTTTAGAGAGATATGAGGAGGGGCAGAGGGAGAGGGAGAGAGAGAGAAGAATCTTAAACAGGCTCCATGCCCAGCACAGAGCCTGACACAGGGCTCAATCTCACGACCTTGAGCTCATGACATGAGCTGAAATATAAGAGTTGGACGTTTAACTGGCTGAGCCACCCAGATGTCCCTAAAGCCACACATTCTGTTAGCCAATTAGGGCTATATAGGATAGTTTTCAAAAAAACCTGTTTTTTGCCCCCAAGGCGTGTAATGAGATGTCTTACCAACAAGATGATTCTGTTGTGGGGCTTTAACAGCAGTGTGCACAGGCTGTATTAGGAGCGTGGCGGAAGACAAGAATAGCTTCATAGGGGAAGTGGCTTATGGCAGACCCTGGAGGCGATAGGATCAAGCCCACAGAGTAGGTAGTGACATACAGGAAAGGCTGCAGAGTTTGGAAGAGCGGTTGGAGGTGTGGGGAGCATCTCCAGGTTAAAACAGGACAACCTGAGAGGTAGAGCATAAGCTCTGGATTCCAACTGCCTAATCCTAGCTAGCACTTGGTAGTAATGATTTAAAAACATAACCATAGGGGCATGGCTCAGTTGGTGAAGTGGCTGACTCTTGATTTCGGCTCAGGTCATGATCTCAGGGTCCTGGGCTTGAGCCCTGCATCGAGCTCTGTGCTCAGTGGGGAATCTGTTTGAGGGTTATTTCTTTCCCTCTCCCTCTGCCCCTCTCCTTGCTCTTTCTCTCAAAGTGAATAAATCTTTTTTAAAAACCCAGAAAACAGGGGCGCCTGGGTGGCTCAGTTGTTAAGCGTCTGCCTTTGGCTCAGGTGATGATCCCAGGGTCCTGGGATCAGGCCCCGCATCACGCTCCCTGCTCTGCCGGAAGCCTGCTTCTCCCTCTCACACTCCCCCTGCTTGTGTTCCCTCTCTCGCTGTGTCTCTCTCTGTCAAATAAATAAATAAAATCTTAAAAAAAAAAAACACCAGAAAACAAATAAACATGACCATAGTTAACATTTATTGATCACTTACAGACTAAGCATAAACACGGTGTTAAGCCCTTAACATATATATTTCATTTGAGCTTCACAAAAACCTGTAATGGGCCATTGTACTCATGAAGAAATTGATCCTTGGATTTAGTAAATCACTCCAGACTGCATAAATAAAAATGGGGTCAGGATTAGAACCCAGAACAGTTTGACTCCACAGCCCACACTCTCAATCACTGAGCTATACTTTCCCTGGAATTAAAATGGAACAAAATCAAAGTAAGTGTTGAATAAAAGATATGGAGAAAGAAGCATTCAAATTTGTTAAGATTTAGTCATATGGAAGTGGGTGCGAATAGGCAGACAACATTAGAATGTTAGGCTTGTGTACTTAAATAAAAAGACATGGGGAGAGAGAAAAGGTAAATAGACAAATTTACCAGATTTAGGACTATAGTAGGCTCAAAGAGAACACAGACACTGAATTTGAGCAAATGACTTGTAAGCATATAGAAAGTAGATAAACTTTCCTTATACTGGAAGAGTAGTATAATAGTTTACTGCCTTTGGATCTGTGGACTCCTTTTTTATATGATGTAAAGTATTTTAGACTTAAGAAAAACAGGATACCTCATGGAATTGGTACTTCATTTTGACTGGAGTGGATCTTAATGTCATAATGTTTAATGTTTTACGAAGATTTTGAAACTGCTTTCTTATACTGAGAAAATACCTTCATGCTTTGTAGAGCACTGTTTTAATTTCCACATCTTTGGAATTCATTTGTGTTGAGTGCTAAGACTAAGTTTTCACTTTTGTTTAAGGTAGAAGACAAATTAAGTAATGATTTTCTTCTCTTTAGGCGTAGATTTGATCTACAGAATCCATCCCGAATGGATCGGAATGTTGAAATGTTTATGAACATTGAAAAAACATTGGTGCAGGTAACTCAGAAAGTTAAATTACTAAAAAAATTTTCCCTTTAATATATTTTCAGTTTTAAGATTGGCTTTATTGGACTGCAAAAAGATCAAAGGAAGAAAAATTTTCTGAAATCTATTCTATATTTTTATGGGTTTTGGGGGATTAGAGCTATAAAGTATAACTAAAACTTGTCATTTATAAAATATTGATCCTAAACTTCTCGTGAAATAATCTATGATATTTTCTTTCTTTTTTTTAGAGAGAGAGAGGGTGGGGGAAGGGACAGAGGGAGAGGGAGAGAATCTAACAGGGCTCGATCTCATGACCCTAAGATCATGACTGAGCTGAAATTAAGAGTCAGATGCTTAACTGACTGGGCCACCCAGATGCCCTGATATTTTTTTTCTTTATTTCGCCTAATCTGTTATTTGAATCTCTTTCATATTTAATATAAACACTCTCAATCTATGTCACTCATTTATATAGTCTCGTTTTTTTTTTTGGATTTGTTTCAGGGTTGTACCACAAATACAGATCTTATTTCCCCAACTAGATATAACCTGGAAGAGAGAACACTTAGTATTCTTCTTTTCTTTCCTAGTATTTTTATTGATTGGTAATTTTTAATGATTACTGAATTAGCCTTCCTGGGGGGTGCAGCTGGCAAAGATTCAACTAGGTATTATCATTAACTTGATGCCTGAAACTTGTCTCATGAACTGCTAGCTAGAGAAACAATTTTTTGTTGTTGGTTCACTGATTTTAGGAGTTAATATGCGTGTTTTAATCATTGCTATTTGTAAGTTTACAAATGGGAAAAAGAGCTGTAAGTAACTTACATAATGAACCAGAATGGACATTCCCCTGGGATCCACTTCGGGGGCCCCCCCCTTGCCAATAAAAGGTGTAGGTGGAAATATTACATTAGATTTGGACTGTTAAGGTCAATTCAGGTAAGATTGGCTATAGAAGTATCAATATGTCAATGTGGTGGTACCTTAATGAAAAATATGATGAATTTCTTTAGGTTGTGATTCTGAACATTTTTTGTCCAGGTGTACTTAGCTGCAGAGAAGCGATCTGGGGATGGCATTAAGTGGCCTGCTGAACACCTAGGCTTTATATTGAGATGAGACTTCTATAGTCTATACTAAAAAACATCTTCCCATTTTAACCAGTATGGCTTTGAATGTTAACTTTGGCCATTAGGGTAATTCATTAATAATGTGACATCATTTCAAAACCAAGAGAATTTCAAAATCTGTTTTTTCTTCCTCAGAGCAACTGTCTGACCAGACCCAACATCTACCTCATTCCAGACATTGATCTGAAGTTGGCTAACAAATTAAAAGATATTATCAAACGACATCAGGTAATAAACATGATCAATTCAGAAAATTGTGTAATAGTAAGTTTATAAATCTCAATCATAGTATCTTTTAGTTTCTGTATATATCTGCGTTAAATGAAAGTTCTCTCTCTTTGGGTCCTTACAGTACAAAGTTTTTTCTCTCCATTCACCTCCAGTTCTTTTCCTAGAAGCATTTTCCCCCTTAGCATTGTTGAGATACAATTGACACCTAACATTGTGTAAGTTTAAGGTGTACAGTATGGTGGTTTGATGCACATATGTATCCAAAATTAGCATTTAATAGTCATTGGTATGGAGTAACTGTAGTCTTACTGTGAAATATGGTTATGCAATTTATTTCTT
This sequence comes from Eumetopias jubatus, assembly GCF_037043125.1. Taxonomy (NCBI): domain Eukaryota; kingdom Metazoa; phylum Chordata; class Mammalia; order Carnivora; family Otariidae; genus Eumetopias; species Eumetopias jubatus. The sequence continues at coordinate 201,112,620 of NW_028274807.1, forward strand.
TTTTAAAGATTTATTTAATTTTATTAAAAAAATTTTTTTAAAGATTTTATTTATTAGATTTATTTGAGAGAGAGGAGGGAGTGAGCATGACTATGGGGGAGGGACTAGCAGACTCCCCGCTGAGCAAGGAGCCTGATATGGGACTTGATTCCAGGACCCTGAGATCATGACCTGAGCTGAAGGCAGATGCTTAACCGACTGAGCCACTCAGGCTCCCCTAGACTTATTTATTAAAGAGAGAGAAAGAGAACAAGTGCATGAGTTAGTGTAGGCTGCAGGGGCAGAGGGAGAGGGACAGAGAATCTCAGGCAGACTCCCTGCTGAGTGCAGAGCCCGATAAGACCCTGAGATCATGACCTTACCCGAAATCAAGAGTTGGATGCCTAATGGACTGAGCCACCCAGGTGCCCCTGGGCTTATGTAATTTAAGGAGACCATGTGGTCTGTATCACTGTAATCACAAAATCAAAGTAGAAGTTGATGGCATAGTTGTTAGTAAGAGGAGATCAAATATTGTTTCAAGTAAACCTATCTTTCCTCACCCCCGCCACCACAGTGATACCTATTGTATTTATATATGTGGACTGGGAAATTCTGTTTTCCCCATAAGCTTACATTGTCTTGATTCACAGGTGCCAGTGTTCTCTTCAGACGTCTTTCCCTCCCTCCTCTAACCCTGTTTTAGGCTGGGACCTTGGGTATTTACTGCATGTAGGTTTGTGGCTACATGTGGCTGAACTATAAGCAACCCTGTATCATGGTAAACTAGCTGAGGAGACCCCGGTAGAAGATAATTTTCTGAAACCACATCATTTGAGTGACAAAGTTTTACTAATCCTTAGAATTAAGTTGAGAATCCTTTTGAAATATCTTTTTTCCTTCTGCAAGAGAGATTGCCAGTTGTATCATGTTTCAGTAATTAGTAAAATATCTTCCAAGTTCCTAAAATAAGGATTTCTAATACTGTTTACATTTGGAGATTTAGTATAGTCCTTTTCTTACATACAGCGTCCCTACCAAAGCGAAAGATAATATAATTGTGCTTTTGGATCAGGCAGTCCCAAGTCCATTTCCTTGTCCCACCAGCATTTTGACTTTGAACCAGTCACTTAACCTTCTTTTCTCTTCTGGACTGCTTATTGGAGTGGCTGTCAAGTGTAGTGTAATTACATGTAGAATCTTAGAAGGCAGAAACGGAACAAATTAACCTGCTGGGTATTACCTTCAAGCTGAAATTACCTACTCTTATTGCTACCACGTTAATCCTGGAAGAAGCTTATATATTTTCCTACAGTTGATACTGAACATTTAGTTCTCATTTTTCTTAAGAGTCTGGCTTAGCAATTGTGTTCTGGGGTTAACCTCTAGAGGGACATAAGGATCTTCCTGGTTTCATAGACTCGTAGGGAAGAGACAGTAAGCTAGTGATACTATTGAATACTGATGATTAGGCCTTTGTTCAGGCATTTAACATGCATTAATAGGGGTGCCTGTGTGGCTCAGTTGTTAAGCGTCTGACTCGATTTTGGCTTGGGTCATGATCTTGGGGGCCTGGGATTGAGCCCCGTGTCCAGCTCCACGCTCAGCACAGAGTCCACTTGTCCCTCTCCCTGCCCCCCTTGTGTGCTCTCCCTGTCTCAAATGAAGATTTTTTTTTTTTTAAGATTTTATTTATTTGAGAGAGATAGAGACAGCCAGCGAGGGAACACAAGGGAGTGGTAGCTCCCACTCCCGGGGGAGTGGGAGAGGGAGAAGCAGGCTTCCCGCAGAGCAGGGAGCCTGATGCGGGGCTTGATCCCAGGACCCTGGGATCATGAACTGAGCCGAAGGCAGATGCTTAACGACTGAGCCACCCAGACACCCCAATAAAATCTTTAAAAAAAAAAAAAAGGCTTCCAAGTCATATTCCAGATTGTATGCAGTAGTCTAGTTGTGACCTAGCTAGACCTTAACCTTAATGTTTATGTCATCCAGTATTCTAACATTGACTTTATTTACTTATTTTTAAAGATTTATTTATTTGACAGAGAGAGGGACAGCGAGAGAGGGAACACAAGCAGGGGGAGTGGGAGAGGGAGAAGCAGGCTTCCCGTGGAGCAGGGAGTCCGATGCGGGGCTTGATCCCAGGACCCTGGGATCATGACCTGAGTCGAAGGAAAACGCTTAATGACTGAGCCGCCCAGGCACCCCCTAACATTGACTTTAAACAACAGTGGCATACATACATGCTAGAGCCAAGTAAAATGTCCATCCTGTATGCATGTAACCATAAGTTATGGCTCATGGTCATAAACCTGCATTGACTCACTTCAGATAATTGTGATAATTTCTGATTACTTTGGAGTAACTTTTAGAATTAGAAATACTCATATTACAGACAAGGTTTCTTAGAGAGATACATAGAGAATTAGCTAAGAGGTACTTGCATTATTTTTCTATACAACAATATAAACTGTCTATAGATAATTTATGTTTTTATTTTTCCTTGTTAATACTTTTTCTTTACTAAAAATAAAAATACTCTATAGTCTTGATAAATATATATATATATAGAGAGAGAGAGATGGGTAGATAGTACATAATACATAAAGTAATGCCTTTATGATTCTCTGGCAGTTTCCAACTGGCATTGCATAGTCTGTTTGCCATGTGCTTTACCCTTATATTGTTCATTTGCTTTCCAGGGGACTTTCACTGATGAGAAGTCAAAAGCTTCCCACCACATTTATCCATATCCTTCCTCACAAGAGGATGGTAAGTTAATTTTTGGTTATGAACTCCTACTTCACTAGATTTTAAGATTTATCAGAGATTTAAACAGTATTACTAGCTTTTTGAAAAAGAGACTTTCAAGTATTAAATAACTTGCACAGATTATTTAAATGTAGTTTTCTATTTGCTGAATTGGTCTAAGTAAATTAATTCTTTGATGTCCAACTTTTTGATCGTTTGACTTATATTTCTTTCTTTGTTATCTGGGTGTTTAGGTGTGCCTTATGTATTAGCTTTATTAATGTTTGCTGTGTCCCTTGTGTTCTGAAAATTAAGAGACATTGCAAAATGAAAGAACATCTCTGGGGAAGATGGGCTTACTGGCCGTCTGAATGGGGTCCCTCAGCAATATTTTAGTTTGGTGAATTTAAAGTGGTTCAGATTCTGAACTTTAGCTCTTCTATCCTGCAGGTTGATTTTGTCCGTGGCGAGAGTTTGATAGGGCAATGGAAACTGATTTTTTGAGAAAGAAAATATGAATTAATAAATTAACCAGATTAATTTGAGAAATAGGTCTTCTATAAGGGATCAAGTCTTCTGGTTAACATAACATATCCCTTTAGGTGACATGACTTTAGGTCATCTGTATAAGAAGCTAAATTATATCAGATTTGAGTTGCTAATTACCCCATACTGAATATTTTTTCTGACCAGTGCAATTATGCTAGAAGTCAATAACAACAAGATTACCAGACAATCCATGTATGTTTGAAAATTAAGAAATATATTGCCAGGTAATTCATGGGTCAAAGAAGAAATTACAATGGAAATAGGAAATCCTTGGAACTGAATAATTATGAAATGAATGATAAAGTACAAGAATGTTAAATTTTGTTGGAGACAGCTGAAGCTACGCCCAGAGGGAAATTTCTATCTTTAAATGTGTATGTTAGGAAAGAAGAAGGACTGAAAAATCAATGATGCACACATCTTTCTCAAGAGATTGGAAAAATAATAGCAAATTAAACCTGAGGAAAGAATGAAGTAATTAAGAGCGAAAATTAATGATGTGGAAAATATACAGGAGCCAGGTGCTTAGCAGTGTCAGAAATCGTTCTCAGAAAAGATCAGTAAGGCTATTCAAATCGTGCTGCAAGTAAGCAAGAGAAAAAGAAAGAACAAATAATGTCAAGAGTGGAAGAGGGACATTGTTACAGATCCTACAGATATCGAAAACAGTTGATAGGTTGCTTGATGGCTTATGCATGCTGTCAGATCTAAAGAAACCATTGCCTTATCCAGAGTCATGAAGTTTTACAGTTTTAGCTGTTACATTTAGGTCTTTTCATCATCAGTTTGGTAGCTAAAAGTTTGATTTTATTTGTTACAGTCAAAAATCTCAGCTCTGTGATTATTACGCTTTTATAAAGTGAGAAATCTCATCCTGTGTTTACCTGGTTGTTTCTCAGCCTTTTTCCTGTTAGGTAATAGCAACTGGTGCCCACTAGATGGGGGTGGTGGATAGCTGTGATGTTAGAATACTGATTCTGTTGCTGGCTCTTTCTCTAATAAGGCTGATATAAAACTTTTACCATGTGAGCTTTTTGAGAAAAATTGCCTTTTACAAAAGATCTGAACTGTAATTGTTACATCTGGCTGCTTAATGATTCCTTTGTGGTGCTAGTTTTATTTTTCTCCTTTGTTTAATACAACCTAGTTTACTGCATACTGATGATGCTCGCTTGGTATTAGTAGTTAGAGCAATTGTTAGGGGATAGCATTTAAATTTAATTTTTAATATATTGAAGGTTATTTTTGAAATATAAGACATGATTTGGCACACTGTACAATTTACCTTAGAATAACTGTCAGGTAAATGTTGACTCTCAGCAAAGCCTTGTGCTGGGCTTCTTAAAAGTACTTGTTTCAGGTAAGTGTGCAGATGATAACAGTACCAGCCACAAACACATTAGAAACCGTATTGTAAAACCCTTGAAAATGCAATATACCTTTAATGAGGATTAGTCAAAATTTAAAATAAAAGGTGATATTTAATGGGCCTTAATCTGTTGGTAAGATTTGGGGTATGTTATGCTAGAAGGGGCAAAAGCATAGAGGTAATAAATTATGAACTTTGAGGAAAAGGAATTGGCAAAGTTTGGCTATATATCTTAGCACAGTGGGAGAGAAGAGTAGGTAGGTGAGATGACAAAGCTCTAGTGTAGAGTTTTGTTTTATTAGGTGGATGAGGGTGAGGGTAGATAATATGATTTTAGTGGAGAGAAATTTGCAACTGTGGCTGTATTAGGAAAATTTGCCTGGGAGCTGATTTCTGGGACATATGATATAAGGAGACTGGTCAGAGCAAGACCCTTTGGAATGCTTTGAGTTAACTTGCTGAGTGAGGGAAAATTGTGTCCTTGGATGAGATAAATACATTTATCAGGAGAGCAAAGGAAATTAGATGGCAAGCCAAGGATGGTCCATATCTTAAAAGTCATGGGAAAATAAGGAGAGCATTTTAAAATGCAGGAGGTTGGCAATGGAACTGTTCTACAAAGAAATAAAAGTGAGGACTGAGACAAGGCATTTGGATTTGTCAATAAGGAAATAATTGGTAACCTTTGAGAATGAAGTTTTGGTAACTTGCCAGTGAGGGTAAGTTGTAGAGTTGGTGGAAGATCACAAATTCTCAGATTGTATGACAGGGAAAAGAAAGTGGAGGATGGCTTTTTCGCAACGGTTTGCTGCCAGAACACAGGTGTTGTGAAAACCACTGCTCAACCTAAACCAAAATGGGAAAGAAAAAGACTCACATCAGCATCGTTGTCAGTGGACACGTAGATTCGGGCAAGTCTACCACTACTGGTCATCTGATCTACAAATGTGGTGGGATCGACAAAAGAACTATCGAAAAATTTGAGAAGGAGGCTGCTGAGATGGGAAAGGGCTCCTTCAGGTATGCCTGGGTCTTGGATAATCTGAAAGCTGAACATGAACGTGGTATCACCATTGATATCTCCCTGTGGAAATTCGAGACCAGCAAGTATTACGTGACCATCATTGATGCCCCAGGACACAGAGACTTTATCAAAAACATGATTATAGGCACATCTCAGGCTGACTGTGCTGTCCTGATTGTTGCTGCTGGTGTTGGTGAATTTGAAGCCGATATCTCCAAGAATGGGCAGACCCGTGAACATGCCCTTCTGGCTTACACACTGGGTGTAAAACAACTAATTGTTGGTGTTAACAAGATGGATTCCACTGAACCACCCTATGGCCAGAAGAGATAGGAGGAAATCGTTAAGGAAGTCAGCACCTGCATTAAGAAAATGGGCTACAACCCCAACACAGTAGTGTTTGTGCCAGTTTCTGGTTGGAATGGTGACAACATGCTGGAGCCAAGTGCTAACATGCCTTGGTTCAAGGGATGGAAAGTCACCCATAAAGATGGGAATGCCAATGGAACCACACTGTTTGAAGCTCTGGATTGCATTATGCCGCCCTTGCGTCTGCCTCTCCAGGACGTCTACAGAATTGGTGGTATTGGTACTGTGCCTGTGGGCCGAGTCGAGACTGGTGTTCTTAAACCTGGCATGGTGGTCACCTTTGCTCCAGTCAGTGTTACCACTGAAGTAAAGTCTGTTGAAATGCACCATGAAGCTTTGAATGAGGCTCTTCCTGGGGACAATGTGGGCTTCAATGTCAAGAACATATCTGGGGGCGCCTGGGTGGCTCAGATGGTTGAGCGTCTGCCTTTGGCTCGGGTCGTGGTCCCGGGGTCCTGGGATCGAGCCCCGCATCGGGCTCCCTGCTCAGCGGGGAGCCTGCTTCTCCCTCTGCTTCTCTCTCTCTCTTTCTCTGTCTCTCATGAATAAATAAAATCTTTAAAAAAAAAAATATATATCTGTCAAAGATGTTTGTTGTCGCAGTGTGGCTGGTGACAGCAAAAATGACCCACCCATGGAAGCAGCTGGCCTCACGGCTCAGGTGATTATCCTGAACCATCCAGGCCAAATCAGTGCTGGATATGCACCTGTGCTGGATTGTCACAGCTCACATTGCTTGCAAGTTTGCTGAGCTGAAGAAGATAGATCGTCGTTCTGGAAAAAAGCTGGAAGATGGTCCCAAGTCCTTGAAATCTGGTGATGCTGCCATTTTTGATATGGTTCCTGGCAAGCCTGTGTGTGTGTTGAGAGCCTCTCTGACTCTCCTTCTCTGGGCTGTTTTGCTGTTCGTGACATGAGACAGACAGACGGTTGCTGAGGGTGTCATCAAAGCAGTGGACAAGAAGGCAGCTGGAGCTGGCAAGGTCACCAAGTCTGCCCAGAAAGCTCAGAAGGCTAAATGAATATTATCCCCAATACATGCCACCCCAGTCTTAATCAGTGGTGGAAGAACTGTCTCAGAACTGTGTGTTAATTGGCCATTTAAGTTTAATAGTAAAAGACTGGTTAATGATAACAGTGCATCGTAAGACCTTCAGAAGGAAAGGAGAATGTTTTGTGGACCATTTTGTGTGTGTGTATGTGTGTGTGTGTGTGTGTGTCAGTTTTAAGTTATTAGTTTTTAAAATCAGTACTTTTTAATGGAAACAACTTGACCAAAAATCCATCACAGAATTTTGAGACCCATTAAAACAAAAGTTTAATGAGGGGAAAAAAAAAAAAAGGAAAGTGGAGGATGCCATCCAGCAGGTGGCCAGGCTTTTGTCTTTTCAAGATTTGGCTTTGCAGTTTATTTCTGGGCAGAGCAAAAGTAAACTGAAGCACATAATAGAGTTGAAACCTGGAAGGGATAAAGGAATTGATTTAAAAACATGGGTTGCGGGGGGCACCTGGGTGGCTCAGTCCGTTAAGCATCTGCCTTCAACTCAGGCCATGATCCCAGGGTCCTGGGATCGAGCCCCGCATCGGGCTCCCTTCTCGGTGGAGAGCCTGCTTCTCCCTCTCCCTCTACTGCTCCCCTCTCTTGTGCACTCTTGATCTCTGTCAAATAAGTAAAATCTTAAAAAAAAAAGGGGGCGCCTGGGTGGCTCAGTCAGTGAAGCATCTGCCTTCAGCTCAGGTCATGATCCTGGGGTCCTGGGATTGAGTCCTGCATCGGGCTCCTTGCTCAGCGGGGAGCCTGCATCTCCCTCTGCCTCTGCCTGTTGCTCCCCCAGCTTGTGCTTTCTATCAGTCTCTCTGTGTCAAATAAATAAATAAAATCTTAAAACATCAACAACAAAAAAACCATGGATTGAATTACTGGTTTTAGTAGAAAGTATGTATTTCTCTAAGGAATGAGAATTTTTAAAAATCAAGATACTCATTAGAAGAGGAAGATAAATCTTACTCTACAACATTTTTTTAGATGAGTGGATATGTCCCTCAGGCTTTATCATCTTCATTCTTTTTGTTATCTGACTTGAGAATTTCAAATGTCTAGTCTTTGAGTTCTCAGATTCTTTCTTCTGATGGGTCAAATCTGATGTTGAGCCCTCTAGTGGAGTTTTCAATTCAGTTATTCTATAATTCCAGAATTTTTGTTTGATTCTTTTTTATAGTTTCTGTCACTTTGTTGATACTCTTATTATTGTTCATACATCATTTTCCTAATTTTATTTAGTTATTTAATGTTCTTTTGTTCTTTTATAGTGCACTGAGTCTCTTTTAAACCATTATTTTAATTTCTGTATATCAATTTCGTATTCTGCAACTTTACTGAATTCATTTATTCTAAGTTTTTCAGTGCAGTCTAGGATTTTCTAAATACAGTAGCATGAATTCTGCAGATGGTGATCGTTTCACTTCTTCCTTTCCAATTTGGATGCCTTTTATTTCCTTTTCTTGCCTAATTGCTGTGGCTAGGACTGCCAGTACTGTGTTGGATAAAAATGGTGACAGTGGGTATCCTTGTCTTGTTTCTGATCTTAGAGGAATAACTTTCAGCTTTTCACCATTGAGTATGATGTTAGCTGTGGGCTTGTCATATATGGCCTTTATTATGTTGAAGTATGTTTCCTCTATCCCACTCTATCAAGAGTTTTTATTCTAGCTGTGGGCCTATCAGATATGGCCTTTATTATGTTGAGGTATGTTCTCTCTATACCACTTTATCAAGAGTTTTTATTTGTAAGTGGAAGTTGAACTTTGTCAAATGTTTTTTTCTGCATCTATTGAGGTGATCATATGATTTTTGTCCTTCATTTTGTTAACGTGGTATATCACTTTGATTGATTTGCTGGTGTTGAACCATCCTTGCATCCCTGGAATAAATCCCAGTTGATCATGATGTATGATCTTTTTAATGTATTGTTGAATTTGGATAATATTTGCTTGAGGATTTTTTCATCTGTGTTGACCAGGGATATTGGCCTTGGCCTGTAATTTTTTTTTTCTTGGCACCTTTGTCTGGTTTTAGTATCTGGATAATGCTGGCCTTGTAAAATAAGTTTGGCAGTATTCCTTCCTCTTGTTTTTTGGAAGAGTTTGAAAGGATTGGTATTAAATCTTCTTGGAATGTTTTGATATAATTCACTAGTGAAGCCATCTGGTCTGGGACTTCTGTTTGTAGGGGGTTTTTAAGTTACTGATTCAATCTCCTTACTAGTAATCAGTCATTTCAGATTCTCTGTTCATGATTCAGTCTTAGAAGGTTGTATATTTCTAGGAATTTATCTGTTTCTTCTAGGTTGTACAGTTTGTTGGTGTTTAACTGTTTGTAGTAGTTTCTTACAATCCTTTTTATTTCTGCGGTATCAGTTGTAACATCTCTTTCATTTCTGATTTTAGTGATTGGAGCACTTTCTCTTCCTTGACGAGTCAGTTTTGTTTATTTATTTTTATTTTTTATTTTTTTAAGTTTTTTTTTTTAAAGATTTTACTTATTTATTTGAGAGAGAGAATGAGATAGAGAGCATGAGAGGGGAGAGGGTCAGAGGGAGAAGCAGACTCCCCACTGAGCAGGGAGCCCGATGCGGGACTTGATCCCGGGACTCCAGGATTTACTTTTTAAAGATTTTATCTATTTAGAGAGAGAGTGAGAGTACAAGCAGGGGGAACAGCAAGGGAGAGGGAGAAGCAGCCTCCCCACTGAGCAGGGAGTCCAATGCGGGGCTCGATCCCAGGACCCTGAGATTATGGCCTGAGCTGAAGGCAGACACTCAACCCACAGAGCCACCCAGGAGCCCCAGTTTTGTTTATTTTTTTCAAATAACCAGCTCTTGGCTTTATTGATCTTTTATATTGTCTTTTTAGTCTCTGTTTCGTCTATTCCTGCTCTGATTTTTGGTATTTCCTTCCTTCTACTAACTTTGGGCTTCATTTGTTCTTTTTCTGGTTCCTTGAGGTGTAAAGTTAGGTTGTTTGAGATTTTTCTTGTTTCTTGAAGTAGGCATTTACCACTGTGACCTTCCCTCTTAGAATTGCTTTCGCTGTATCCTCAGAATTTTGGTATGTTCTTTTTTGTTTTGGATTTTTAAAATTTCTCTCTTGATTTGTTGTTGTTGACCCATTGGCTTTTCATTTAAAATGATTATTTTGGGGCACCTGGGTGGCTCTGTTGTTTAAGTATCCAACTCTCTTTATTTATTTATTTATTTATTTGACAGAGACAGAGACAGCGAGAGAGGGAACACAAGCAGGGGGAGTGGGAGAGGGAGAAGCAGGCTTCCCGTTAAGCAGGGAGCCCGATGCAGGGCTCAATCCCAGGACCCTAGGATAACGACCTGAGCCGAAGGCAGATGCTCAATGAACTGAGCCACCCAGGTGCCCCCAGCGTGGAGCCCACTTTAGAAAAAAAACAAAAACAACATTACTTTGTATTTGTCAGATAATTTATAGATCTTTCCTCTAGGGTCAGTTTTTGAGATTAATTATTTTCCTTTGATTAGACCATTTTCCCTTTCTCTTTGGGTGTCTTGTTATTTTCTGCTGTGTTTTGTGCCTTTGAATGAACAGCTGCCTCTCCTGGTCTTTATAGCCTGACTTTGTACAGGGGAAGACCTTCACCAGTCAGCTCAGCTTGAGATTCGAGGCATCTCTCAAAGGTTTTCAGAGGATGCATCTTCTCTGCACTTGTGTGTGTAAAGAGTATGCTGCTTTCTCTTTCAGGAGCTTGTAATATCTTGCTTTCTCTGTGTCTCTCTGCTTTACCACAAGTTCTCTGTTGTTGCAACAAGCCACTGAGCTCTCTTTTGATCTTTGTGGTGCCCAGGCTTCCAAAGAATGCTGGTTCCCCATCAGCACTGAGTCATTTGAGACAGAAACCTGTCCCTTGGGCAGCCCTCAGAAAAGTCAGAACATAGGATGTACATTCCACTCTTCTTTCTCCCTACCAGGGGAGAAGTTGGGATCTTGGTGCTTTCTCCTGATCACACCCAGTTGACCAGCCTCTGTCTGTGGCATTACTGGTTCTCTGGTACTACAGTAAGTTGCTTAGATTTCATTTGTTCTCATTGACCACCACACATCCAAAATATGTCCATTCTGTCAGTGCTCTAAGTCCAGTGAGGCAAACAGCCCCCCTAATAATTTGGAATATTGGATGCACATTCAGTCTTCTCTTTTCAACCGAAGGGAGAAGCTGCAAGCTGAGCTTTTCCCCCCTGATCCTGCTGAACTCTGCTGGCTTGGGAGAATTTCTATTGCCGTGGATACGAAATGGCTTTTCTTACTGTTACAATGCAGCTGTTCTTGACTTTGAGCTTGCCTGAAGTACTGCAACTCCTTAATTGGGTCCTAGAGTTCTCATGGAGACTTTTTAGGTGGTATATTGGTGTTAAGTCAGTGTCTCTGTGGTGGAACAAGGTCTGGGGCCTCCTGTAATGTTACTTTGTTACTTCCTATGCATGATGGCCAAATAACATTACATTGTATGGATATACTACCTTTTGTTTAGCCAATTGTAAGTTTATGAACACTTACTTATAAATAATGCTATTATGATCCTTTGTGTGCAGGTTATAGTGTGGATGTATGGTTCCAGTTCTCTTGTGTTTATACCTAGAAATTGAATTGCTGAGCCATATTGGCAACTCTGTATTAAACATTTTCTTATACCACCACAATGTTTCCCAAGGTAGCTATACCATTTTACAGTCCCATCAGCATTGTATGGAAATACCAATTTCTCTACATTCTCATCAACACTTTTTATTTGCTCTGTTTTTATATTAGCCATTCTGGTGGGTGTTAGGCAGTATCTCTTTGTGGTTTTGATTTGCATTTCCTTAATTGTTAATGATCCCATGATCCCAAATGTCTTTTCATGTGCTTTTGGGCCATTTGTATATCTTCTTTGGAGAAATGTTTCATTTGCTCCTTTGCTTGTGTTTTTTTTTCCTTTTTTTTTTTAAGATTTGTTTATTCGTGGTGGGGGGTGGCGCAAAGGGAAAAGGAGAGAGAGAATCTCCAGCAGACTCCCTTTGAGTGTGGAACCTGAAGTGGGGCTCGATCCCATGACCCTGAGATAATGGCATGAGCCAAAACCCAAGAGTCAGATGGTCAACTAATGAGCTACCCAGGTGCCCTCCTTTGCTTGTATTTTAGTTAGACTATGTCCTTATTGTTGAGTTGTGAGAGTTATGTATATATTCTCAGTTCAGACTAATTTTTACTCATAAAACTGGCTGTTTTATTGGTTCTGTGTAGCATATGATTATCTCTGGGAAGAATGTGGATTTATATCTCTAACCATTAGTTATTTCTGCTACTGGGAAAATTTCCAAAGGCAATCACTGCCACAGTCTCTTTCTATCAAAATCAGCTGTAAAAAGAATGAGTATTCTTTTTTCTTTACCTCCTAAAGCTGCACAGCCTTTGAAGATAGATTTAGTATCCTAAAGGGCAGTTCTTACTAGTTAAGAGTCAGTATATTTTGTTTGTTGCTACATAGTGAGTTATGAAAGACCAACTGGCCTCCTCTTCACTTTTTCCTTGGCCATTTTGGGATATCAGGTTAAGGACCTGGCTTGATTTCTTCCTATTCACTTTCTCTCAAGATAGTAAGGTGAACAGTTGGATGCTTGAAAAAGAACACAGGCTTGGGGCACCTGGCTGGTAGAGCATGTGACTCTTGAGCTCTGGGTGGTGAGTTCAAGCCTCACATTGGGTGTGGAGCCTACTTCAAATAAAAATTAAAAAACAAAACAAAACATAGGCATGTGGGCTTTCATGCCTTTAGTCAGTGAAGCTGGGACGATTTCTTGTTGAAATTGGCAATGAAAAGCCACTTTTACTTAGCTGGTTTCACTTAAGTTTTTCTGTTTTGCTATTTCTTGGGTTTCAAGGGGCTTGCTTTATTAATTTCCTCTGAGCACTAGAGACAAGTTTGCTGAGCTAAATTTAGACTACCAAAGAAACACCCCATAACTAGTACTAGAATGTAGATACAGTACAACTATAATTCAAATCAATAAGGGTCATCCTGTAAATTTGTATAAATTTACACCTGTCTTTGGTAAGGAAACTCAAAATAAAAATATCTAATATGATCATATGCTTAAACTGTTGTTGGGAAGGCTAAATTAACAGGTAGGATGCCATTAAAAAATAATAAAAATAGTATTATTGGTAAAAGCTTGATGTAGCAGTCTGTGAAGTGCTATAGGATACCAGAGAAAGTGAATCTAGAAGAAGAGTATATGGTGAAACTTCATCAAGGACATGAAGCAGGACTTACACCTTGAAAAATGTATAGTAACTGCAAAGCCTCACAGAAAGAGGGAGGAGAGGTTTTACTTGGAAATGTGGTAGTAAAGAATATAGTGATCGTGATTTGGATGGAATTGGAGAAACAGGCAGGTGGGTGGGAGGGGGGAGTATTTTACTGCAGTGGACAGTTGGATTTGCCAAGAGTAATGGATAATAGGCCTGTGCTATAGTAGTTCTGAATACATGGCTGAAAAACTTTCTCTTAATATAACAGATATAACGTTCATTTATGAGAAAAGAGTTTGGGGGGGTGCTTATGAGCAAACCAAAAATTCTAAGTAGAAATTAAGTCTAAATAGCAGTTTATTCATTTATTTTGTTAGCTTGACTAAAGTATTTTCTTTTTCCCTTTCAGAAGAGTGGTTGAGACCGGTGATGAGAAAAGATAAGCAGGTGTTAGTGCATTGGGGGTTTTACCCAGACAGGTAATGTCGACATGTCCTGAGATCTGGTATCAAGATTTTTTTTCAGTGGAAGCCAGAGTTATTTATGTATAGTTTCATTTTCGGAATAGTGACAAATTTGCTTCAGTGCTTGATCTCACTTTTTGAGTCTTACTAAGTTACGGAATTCAATTCAAAGCCCCAGTTTGCTGCATTTGCCAAAACACCCCTTCAATATGGTATTAGACTGCTAATATAGATTTGTTTCCTTCAAGAAATGAATTTTTCTCCCTAGTATTTTATGACTATTTAGTTTTATTTGTTTCTTAAAAAATCTTTATGCCATACTATTAAGAGTGAATTATTTTATTTCCAAATAGAGTTTTTCTTCTTGGCAGTAATTTATTTCCCTATTGTCGTTACTACTTTGAAATAATCATAGCTCATACTGTGCTTCGTTCTCTAAGTATAGATAAAGAATATTATAAACATGAACTAGATGTTAGTGAAAATGGTGGTCCTTTTTAGATTTATACCATGCCTACATAGGACACTGATAAATAAGGATAACCTTCCATGAACTTCATCTTCTTAAACTTACAGTGGAGCTGTGGGGAGGATTGTGACCATTGTGGGTTTTTCATGTCAGACTGGTCCTGTTTCATCTGTACCCCTGTCCACTTTTATTAACCTTCTCATATTATTGGAAGCAAATCCCACACATAACATTTTAATGATAAATATTTCAATATGTATTTCTAAATAATGCCTCATTTGTTTAAAAAATAGTAAGGGTAATATTGTCAAATCTAAAAAACAAAATTCCTTTATGTCATCTATTCAGTATTGTCATATGCGATACATATTAATTTATAGATTGATATTTGTTGGAAGTAGAATTCAGCCACATTTTGTGATTAATTGGTATATTTCTTAACACATTTTTCAGTGTCTAGATTCTCTCTTTGTCTTCCCTACCCACCTGACCACATGCATTGTATTATTTAAGAAACCAGGGTGTGTGTCCTATAGAGTTTACCACAATGTGGGTTTTTTTTTTTTTTAATGCCATCACTGTGGTGTATTTGAACATGTTTCTCCATTCTCTGTATTTCCTTTAAATTGGCAGTTGGATCTAGAGTTAATCAGAGTGTATTTCAGTTTATGGAGGGAATAAGACTATTGCATAGATGTGTGTTCTTCATCATCTGATGATGACCCATAATGTCTGGCTGTGTGCTCCTTTTTTTTTTTTTTTTTTTTTTTTTAAGATTTTACTTATTTATTTGAGAGTGAGCAAGAGAGAGAGCACAAGCAGGGGGAGAAGTAGACTCTCCGCTGAGCAAGGAGCCCATTTCAGGGCTCGATTCCAGGACTCTAGGATCATGACCTGAGCCAAAGGCAGACGCTTAACTGATTGAGCCACCCAGGTGCCCCCCCGTGCTCTTTTTAAAAAAATATTCTTTTATTTATTTATTTTTAAAGATTTATTTCTTTATTTGAGAAAAAGAGTGAGAGAGAGAGAGCATGAGCATGGGGAGAGGGAGAGGGAGAAACAGGCTCCCCGCCGAGCAGGGAGCCTGATGTGGGACTTGATCCCAGAACCCCAGGATCATGACCTGAGCTGAAGGCAGACGTTTAACCAACTGAGCCACCCAGGCACCCCAGGTTGTGTGCTCTTTTTAAGTTAATCTATTTGAATAACTATTTTACTTATAAAGATATTTATTTATTTATTTCTCTATCTTTTGAAAGATATTTATTTATTTATTATTTATTTATTTCACAGAGAGAGAGAGAGAGAGAGAGAGAGCGCACACAAGCAGGCAGAGGGAGAGGGAGAAGCAGGGTCCCCGCTGAGCAAAGAGCCCAGTGTGGGGCTTGATCCCAGGATCCTCGGATCATGACCTGAGCTGAAGGCAGACCCCTTACCCGACTGAGCTACCCAGGCACCCCAGGATTTTAATTTTTTTAAAGATATATTTATTTATTTGAGTGAGAGAGAGAGAGAAAAGGAGTAGGGGGGAGGGACAGATGAAGAAAATCTCAAGCAGACTCCACACTGAGTATGGAGCCTGACGCAGGGCTCGATCCCATGACCTGAGCTGAAACCAAGAGTGATGCTTAACCAACTGTGCCACTCAGGCACTCCTGTAAAGATTTTTTTTTTTCATTTTTAAAAATTTAAATTCAGTGAATAAACATATAGTGTGTTACTGGTTTCTGAGGTAGAGGTCGGTGGTTCATCAGTCTTACATAATACTCTGCTCATTACATACGTGCCCTCATTAATGTCTATCACCTAGTTACCCCATCTTCCTACTTCCCTCCCCTCCAGTAACCCTCAGTTTGTTTCCTGTGATTTAAGAGTCTCTTATGGTTTGTATCCCTCTCTAATTTCATCTTGTTTTATTTTTTTCCTCTCTTCCCCTATGATCCTCTGATTTGTTTCTTAAATTCCACATGTAAGTGAGATCATATGATAATTGTCTTTCTCTGATTATTTCGCTTAGCATAATACCAGGATATTTTTTAAGGAAGGAAATACATCTTTAGATATGTTCAGAATTCTAAGAGTATATGCACAGTTTTCATACGGGTTGAGTTAATGAGAACCAGATTGAATCAGCTTTCTGAACCATAATTGATTCCTTTAAATGAACTAACAGATTTTTAAATAATATTTAAATGAATTCTTCCTATAAAACATTTCTAGTCTTGAGGCTTCAAGTAGTCCTTGGCACTGTTAAGCAAACCTTTCAATATTATGGGAAATCCTAAAGGAAATCAATTTGCCCTTTGAAACATTTAGATGGAAACTCAGATTTACGATGACTAGCTTCATAAGTATACAGTTGAAATAAATTTTATAATAACACAGTAAAAACATGTTAGCCTGTTTGCTAACCTTTTCTTTATGTTTCAGATAGGATATAGTGGCTAGTTTGAGTCTTATCTTCTTAAGGCCTTGTTCACTTTCTTTATTAACTATATAGCAGTACCCCCACCCCCCTCATCTGTGAGGACTTCATTTTTTTTTTTTAAGATTTTATTTATTTATTTGAGAGAGAGAATGAAATAGAGAGAGCTTGAGAAGGGGGAGGGTCAGAGGGAGAAGCAGACTCCCTGCTGAGCAGGGAGCCCGATGCGGGACTCGATCCCGGGACTCCAGGATCATGACCTGAGCCGAAGGCAGTCGGTCAACCGATTGAGCCACCCAGGCGTCCTGTGAGGGCTTTATTTTAAAGACTCCCAGTGTATGCCTGAAACCATGGATAGTACTGAATCCTATATATACTATATTTTTTCCCTGTATGTACATACCTGTGATAAAAGTTCATTTATAAATTAGGCACAGTAAGAGATGAACAGCAATAACTAATAATAAAGTAGAACAGTTGGAATGGTATAGTGTAAGAAAAGTTATATGAATATGGTCTCTCTCTTCTCTTAAAATACCTTATGTACTGTACTCACCCTTCTTGTGATGACGTGGGATGATAAATGCCTGCGTGGTGACGAAGTGAGGTGAGTGGTGCAGGCACTGTGATGTTGTGTTAGGTTTCTGCGGTCAGAAGGAGGACCATCTGCTTTCAACCACGTTTGACTGCGGATAACTGGAAGTGCAGGATGTAAAACCCGGGGTAAGGAGGGACTCCTGGAGTTTGTGCCCTCACTTCTACCTCTGTGACAGTTTGTATTCAAGACTTTTAGAGAATGTAAGGTTATCAGTTGCTAACTCACCATTGTTATCTTTATCTGTTATAATTAATAACTTGGCAGACGATCTTTTTTTCTCCAGCTCATGTTTTAAGTGTTCCTAGAAAACTTTTATCAGAGTGCCATTCATAGACATACAGAGCAGTGCTTGTTCCCTATGCTTTTGAACTGACTTCTGAGTAGTGGCTGCAGGGAGCCAGTGCTTGTTACCATACTTGTATTTAATTTAGATATCCCTTGCTTTTACAGTAATTTATTGGCCAGTATAGTAGCGTTGACAGTTTCAATTTGGTAGATAATTTTATGCTTACCTCAGAGTTGTAGAGGAGCAGGGGGAGTGATTCAAGAGAGAACCCTTGAGCAAAGAGGTGTGAAGGTAGGAGGGGTGAGCCATATGATACCTGGGTTGCGAGAAGCCTCTATAAAGTGTTTGAAGTGGCCACTGCCTGGCATTTTTAAAGAACACCATGAAAGCCCAGGTGGCTCGACTGAAATATGATTTGAGGAGAGAGTACTAGGAGATGGGGTCAGAGTGGCAGTCAGAGGACCAGATCATGAGGCCTTGGCAATCCACCGTAAGGATTTTGGCTCTTTGAGTGAGGTGGGAGTTGTTAGAAGGTTTTGAGTAGTGGTATTGTGGATGGACTAGATTTTCTAAAGGATCACTTTGGTTGCTTGTGAAAAATGGACTCAGGGGCTTTGGGCAGAAGTAGAAGGGTGAGAAGTAGATAGATTCTGGGCATATTTTGAAGATGGAATGAACTGTCAAAGTTGTTAATTGGTTGGATTGTAGGATGTGATTGAGAATGAAGTCAGGGATATCTCCAGGGATTTTGGCCAGAACAATTGGAAAAATGGAGTTGGCATTTACTAAGATGGGGATGATTGGCTAGGGCATATTTTTGGGATCAGGATGGCATTGCATGTTGAATTTTGAGTGTTAGTTTTGAAAGACTTCTAGAATATGTAAGGGGAAATGTGGATTTGGCAGTCGGATTCATGAGTCCAGCATTCAGAGAAGAGGGCAGATGCGTAGATATTTGAAGCTGTAGGTCTACGTGAGATCAAGAGAATGAGTAGACAAGAAGAGGAGTGTTCGCAAACCAAACTGGGACCTTCCAGTGTTGAAGAGGTTTGGGAGAAGAGGAGAAACTGGCCATGTGGGATGGGGAAAGGCTGTGGCTAGAAGAAATAGCAGATGATAGTGCTGTCTTGGAGGCCAAGTGAGGGAAATGCTTTGAGGAGAGAGCGATCTCCTTATTAAAATTCTGCAAATTCTGTGCACTGAGGCTTGAACTTTGGACTTAACAGTGTCAGGATCACTATAGACCTCTACAGAAGTGTTTTCTTGTCAGAGTGGCAGAGACAAAAGTGTGTGAAATATTACTATTACTTGATACTAAGAGTATTTCTAAAATACGGTTTCACCTTTTTTATAAACGGTCTTTTTAGTGAATGAATTTGGATTCTAAGCTGTTTTTCCTTTTTTCATTTCCTTTGTAGCTATGATACTTGGGTCCATAGTAATGATGTTGATGCGGAAATTGAAGATCCACCAATTCCAGAAAAGCCATGGAAGGTGAGAGATCCTTTTTAAAAAAAATTTATTCTTATATAACTTACAGTTTTTCTCAGCTCTTTTCACAACAGTGTTTCAGGGAAATACAGAATGAGGATCTTCCTTTCTTGTCATCCTATTAAGCTGTCCATGACCACAAAGAACTCATTATCTAGGTCTTAGCAGAAATGGTTGCAGTGGAGTTTGAGGAGACCCCAGAGTCCAGTTACATTGTGCTTTGAGGTGATTGAGAGAGGAGTGGGAGGAGTGCAGTTGAACCTTGGTGGTGTCATTTAGGAAGGCTGGAAGCCATGCCTGCGCAGCTCTTAACGATGAAACAGGCTTATTTTATTAGTCATTTCTGTCACAATCATAAGAGCCCATGTATCAACTCTTATTTTTTGACTTTTAATGTGGAAATAATTCTGAAAGTTGCAAGAACAATATAAAACAACTACTTTATAAAACAGCTACATTATACTCTTCTCCCAGATTTCCCTGTTTTTAATTATTTCAGGATACTAATTCTTGAAACAATATAATACCTGATATAGAACCCATATTCCGTTTACACCGGTTGTCCCAATGATGTGGTAAGTTTTATACTAAGTCTCTTCCCTGATCCAGGATCCAGTTCAGGAGCACACACTGTTGTCAGATCTGTTTAGTCTACTTTAATGTGGAACTTTCAGCCTTTCTTTTTCTTCTATGAATCTGGCATTTTGAAATATATAGGCTAGATTTTTCTGTTTGTTTTAGAATGTTTAGAATGTCTTTTTTTTTCTAAAGGAATTTTTATTTAAAATATTTTATTTATTTGTCATAGAGAGCACAAGCAGGGGGAGTGGCAGGCAGAGGGAGAGGGAGAAGCAGCTTTCCCATTGAGCAGGGAGCCTGACACATGGCTTGACCCCAGGACCCTGGGATCCTGGGATCATCGCCTGAGTGGAAGGCAGATGCTTAACCAACTGAGCCACCCAGGCACCCCAGAATACCATTGAATATCCGCTGTTGATTCAAATGTTCTCTTTTGTTTCCTTTAATCTGAAACATGACCCAGTGCTTCCTTGCCTCTTTTGACATTTTTGAATTTGAAAGGATTCTTTCTCATTTGGAATTTGTCATCTTTTTTCATCAGATTATGCATTCTAGCAGAATATTGCATAAGTGAAGTTGTGTCCTTCTCAGGGCATCATATTGGGAGGCATGCCCTGTCCATCTGCTTCTTGTTGGTGTTGCTGGTCACCCAGTTACAGTGTGTTCTGTTGGCTCCACTGTATAGTTCCTTTTTTTTTTTTCCACTTGTAATTTATAAGCAGTCTGTAAGAGATTCTTCTGGCCATACAGATATTCTGCTTCTCATCAAAATCCTCTCCATTGCCCAGATTTAGCATCCACTTGAAATTCTTGCCTGAACCAGTCTTTTCTTTGATGATTGCACAGGGATAATTTTCCATTCTAGTCCTCCCTCCACATTTACCAGTCGGCTTTCAGAGTCCTTCCTTTCCCCTCATTTACTTTTTTATTCATCTGTTACCAGTATGGGTTTATGGAGTTCTAATGTTTCAGTGGTCAGTAACTTACTACTTAATTATTTTGGTGCTGAAATTATTTCATATTTGTCTACACAGGGAAGGATTGTCTAGTCCCAAATTCCAGTGTACTCCCTTTGAACAATTCCGTTGGATAATAGGAATATGTAGGCTAGGTCTGTGGTTTCAACATTTATATCTCCTTCTATATCTATACAACATTCAGAGAACCCATCATTTTTAAAATTCCTACCCAGAGAAGCAAAAAAAAAAAGCAAGAGAAGTTGCCATGTAAAGGGCTTGGAAGAATCCTGAATCTAATTCTCACTTCTCCACTTCCCAACCTTGGCTATCCCTGAAAGGTCTCCACAGAGCACCTGTATACTTGACAGGGCAAGGTGATAGGTCTGATGATAGGTCTGTGTAAATGTCCTCTTTCGTCATTCCGTAGAACTTTGTTGAAGGCATAAACATAGAGACATCCTTCATGCCTAGAGCAGTCACTAGGCCTTTTGCTTTGAATGGCCTAATGCTGTTGAATGTTTTTATCAGTGGTTTTCATCAGAATAAAGAAAACATGATTAGTGAAATAAGCCCAATGGAGAAACATAAATCCTGCATGATACTGCTTTTATATGGAATCTTTAAGAAAAAAAAAGCTCTAGAAACAAGAGAGCAGAGAAATAGTTGCCAGCAAAGAAGGGCTAGGGGGAGTAAAGTTGGTAAAAGGGCACAAACTTGTAGTTGGGAGAAGAATTGTCTGACGATCTAATGTGAAACATGGTCACTAAAGTTGATGACACTGTATTGTATAATTGGAATTTGCTAAGAGAACAGAACTTAAATATTCTCACACATAAAAAAGTTAAGTATGTACAGTGATGGATGTGCTAATTAACTAGATGGGGGGATCCTTTCTCAGTGTGTATGCATATCAAATCATCATGATGTATACTGGGAGTATCTTACAATTTTATTTTTCAGTTATACCTAAATAAAGGTGAAATGAAGACAAATGACATGATTATCAAATTAAGGGCCAGTTATTAAAACCTCAGTCTTTGCAAAACCAGTGATGCTTTCTTACTGTATGTAGTAACATGGAATAAAGATTAGAAATGGTTAAGTTGCCATTCACAGGTCTTTAATATTCTCATGGTTGGGGTTTTCATTTTTAGATTTTGTTTATTTGAGAGAGAGAGAGAGTGAGGGAGAAAGCACATGCCCATTTGAGAGAGCAAGCGGGGTGGGGGGAAGGGGGAAAGGACAAGCAGACTCTGCACTGAGTTCCGGAGCCTGACGCAGGGTTTGATTCCAGGACCCCAACCGAGAGCGTGACCTGAGCCAAAACCAAGAGTCTGAAGTTCAGCCGATTGAGCCACCCAGGCACCCTTACAGTGTCATGTTTTTAAACTTTTATGTAATTGAGGCTTTTGAGTTGAGAATAAGTCTGCTTCTTTAATGTTGAATACTTTATTTTTATTTATTTTTTTTAAGATTTATTATTTATTTGACAGACACAGCGAGAGAGGGAACACAAGTGGGGGGAGTGGGAGAGGGAGAAGCAGGCTTCCCGCTGAGCAGGGAGCCCGGTGTGGGGCTCGATCCCAGGACCCTGGGACCATGACCCGAGCCAAAGGCACACACTCAACGGCTGAGCCACCCAGGCACCCCAATGTTGAATACTTTAAAAACTGCAGTGATCTACTATTTATATAGATACACATGCTTGAATGTGGTTTTAGGTTCATGCGAAA
Organism: Eumetopias jubatus; assembly: GCF_037043125.1. Lineage (NCBI taxonomy): Eukaryota > Metazoa > Chordata > Mammalia > Carnivora > Otariidae > Eumetopias > Eumetopias jubatus. Next base: position 201,134,982 of record NW_028274807.1, read on the forward strand.
TGGATTTTAGACACTGATGTTTTCAATGAATGGATGAATGAGGAGGATTATGAGGTGGACGAGAACAGGAAGCCCGTGAGCTTTCGTCAGCGAATTTCAACAAAGAATGAAGAGGTATTTGGTTTGGCACCATTTTTCTCCACTTGATGTTTCTTCTTTCTGGGCCTCACTGTTGTCAGATCTTCATTAATAAGCTCTGACATACAGTCCAAGGTGCATCACTCATCAGGTATGTGGAAAAGTTAACCAAATAGCCATACAACCATCTCAGGAGCTGGCATTCCCAAAGAAGGGGCATGATGATCTCAAAGGGTCATGGAGATGTAAAGTGGCATATGCACTGTGGCAGCGGTATAGCTGATTTTGTTTTCTAGGTCTGATTTTAATTTTGTGAACCAAATATTATTATGGGATAATTTAATTTAGTTGGTTTTTCAAGGGAGAACTAATTTTGTCTTAATATTCTTTAATAGCTTTGTTACTGTACACACAGTAGTTAGTACATAGTATCGGCCTCAGAGGTCTCAAAGGTAGAGTTCAGCCCTTTCTAAGGTGGGATGATGTGGCATTTATTACTCTTTAATCCTTTAAGAAGCCCAACTACCAAAAGTTTTAACCATGGTTCTTGAGAAGCCACAATCTGCGAGGTAGGTGTGTCACCCGGAGGGAGAGGAGTCTGAGAAGGCTTAGATGTGTTGGTGTTGGCTGGTGAGTGCTTAGGTGAGATTCTCATTCCTCTTCACTGGGGACACATCAGGTTTTTGCTTTTTGTTTTGTATTGTAGTTCTTTGAAAAATTTTGGAGACAGAAATACTTTTAATTGTTCACTTAGAATGTACCATTCTCTCATATCTGTTTTCAGCCCTGAGACTTTCTTACTAAAACTCTTGGGCGCACGATGTGTATTTTTTATTTTTAAGAAAAATATTTTAAAACTGGGTCTTGTTCATATCCTTTCTTTTTCTTTTTCTTTTTTTTTTTTTTTAAGATTTTATTTATTTGACAGAGAGAGAGAGCGAGAGAGGGAACACAAGCTGGGGAAGTGGGAGAGGGAGAAGCAGGCCTCCTGCTGAGCAGGGAGCCCGATGCGATGCGGGGCTCAGTCCCAGGACCCTGGGATCATGACCTGAGCTGAAGGCAGACACCTAACAGCTGAGTCACCTAGGCGCCCCTCATATCCTTTCATTTTTAACTGGTCCTTATTTGCTGTGAAATTTGACTTAAATTTTATTTTTTATTCAGCCTCCCCCCCACCTCATATGCTTACATATTTGATTTCCCTTAATGCATTTCCAACCAATCTTTTTTGTCATTAGGAATAGTCTAACTTCTACAGCACATTATTAAGGAGGCCTGTCCATAGCCATCTCTGTTCAGATTTAGATGGCTTATGTATTAATTTATTCACTTATTTTTAGTGTAATTCTATAAACATGCATTTAATATCACTTTTTAAAAGTTTAACTTTGTACTTACCATACAGTGTGGACAGTTTAGATTTTCTTTAAAACTTCTTATGTAGGCCTGTAAGATGACTTAGGTTCCAATTTGATGCTACCGAGCTTCTGAAAGGAAACAGAGTTGTAAGGAGTATGAATATACCAGAGATGATGAATGTTTAATTAACGTTTTAATCTCTGATTTTTTTTTTTTTTTGGCACCTCAGGTACAATACTTTGGATCATCTTAGGTGTTAATTCTTTTTTTTTTTTAATTTTATTTATTTATTGAGAGAGAGAATGAGAGAGAGAGCACATGAGAGGGGGGAGGGTCAGAGGGAGAAGCAGACTCCCTGCTGAGCAGGGAGACCTATGCGGGACTCGATCCTGGGACTCCAGGATCATGACCTGAGCTGAAGGCAGTTGCTTAACCAACTGAGCCACACAGGTGCCCTTAGATGTTAATTCTTTATTGTCTATTTTATTAAATCCGTAATAATCATCTACAGGTTGACTTTCGTATTTCGGTGTTTATCCTGCAACTGCTGAACTCATTAGCTCTGATAGTTGGTAGATTCCTTAGGGTTATCTATATATAAGATCGTTTCATCTGCAAGTAGGGGTATTTGTACTTATGTTGATTGACTTTTAAGTCATAAGTTGCAATCTTATTTAACATCTTTCGTGTCATAAAGTTTTCTCCTATTTTACTGACATGTCAGGACTAGTTTCTGATAACACTTTCACAAGATCATTCAGCCATTGTTTGTATTTCATTAATTAAATAGCATATGTTTTGTATTTTCCAGTAGTTGTTGAAAATGCTTTTCCTATCTGGAAGCAGAAGGTGAACAGGAACAATTTTTAGCTGTGCAAGATTTGGGCATGTCTGTTTTGTAGCACAGTTTGAATACCTGTGGGATGGTTCTGATACTTCCATTGGTGGTACATCAGCTGGAAGGTCAGAGAGTCTTCACTGCTGGTCGTCTAGGATGCTCTGAGTGGTATTGGTATTATCTTTGTGAAACTCACCTTTGGACAAGGGTTTGTAGAAACTGAGGAGTCAGAAAAGCTGGCTGATATTTATTTCCATTTACTTCTTCCTAGCCAGTCAGAAGTCCAGAGAGAAGAGATAGGAAAGCATCAGCTAATGCTCGAAAGAGGAAACATTCGCCTTCCCCTCCACCTCCTACACCCACAGAATCCCGGAAGAAGAGTGGAAAGAAAGGGTAAGAACTGCAGCATGATTCAGAGGCATTAAAACAAACTGCAGAGGGAATTCTAGATTTTTACGTTTATACTAGAAATTTTGCTCAAAGGAAGTTGTCTTACTTTGACTTGGTAGATGTCTTTGCTCTGATAGTTCATCTTGTCAGATGTTATCTGATGGCCATCTTCTGTTGTATTTATGCTAAGGCACCTTGCATACAGTCTTTTTTTAAATCAATATGTATAGTGAAATAATCACAAATCTGGTTAACATCCAGCACCACACATAGTTAATAATATTTTTTTCTTGTGACGAGAACTTTGAAGATCAGATACTCTTTTAGCAACTTTCAGATGCACAATACTGTGTTAACTGCAGACTCCATGCTGTATATTACACCTCTAGGGTTTATTTATTTTATAACTGGAAGTTTATACCTTTCACCAACTTTCCCATTCTCCCCACCCCCTACCTTTGGCAACCACCAATGTATTCCCTCTATCTATGAATTTGTGTTTTTGTTTTGTTTTTTAGATTCCACATATAAGAGAGATCATATGGTATTTATTTTTCTCTGAGTTATTCCTCCTAGCAAAATGGCCTCAGCGTCTATCCATGTTGTCCCAAGTAGCAGAATTTCCTTTTTAATGGCTGAATAATCTTCCAACACACACACACACACACACACACACACACACACACACACACACACACACACACACACACACACCACATTTAACTTTGTATTCCACAGAAACATACTGTGATATCTAATCTGTATTTAAAATATAGCCACTCCAATTCCATGATCAAATTCTGAGAGAAACTATTTTTCTCTCTCTGGCCTAGCCATGGGAAGGGGATGAATATTTGCCTTCTGGATTAGAGCTTTGGCTCACAGCTTAGTGAGAGTAGAAACCATGTTCAGAATCTTAAAACTGAAACAGATCTTTGAAGTATCATAAGCATCTTTATCTTAAGAAATAGAGATGGAGGTTCAGGATAGGGAAGTAACTTTTCCAAGGTCACATAGAGATTTTTCCTTAGAGTCAAGATTCAAAGCTGGACTCTCGGCTTCCTGTTACTGTATCCTTTCAACTAAGTTCCGTCACCTTCACCAAAGTCTGAGGGTGGATTATTTGGCTCTTTGTCTTTTTTTCCCTCTTCCCCTACTTTACCTTCCCCTTTCTTCATCTCCTTTGTAAGATGGCCATCTGATGTTGTATTTATATCAAGGCACCCTGAATACAGTCTTTTCTGTATCTAATTATATATTGAGCAGTGTGGCTGGTAAGGAATTTAAAAAATTATATTTGCCATAGTTAGTGTCTCTTTCTCTGATTTTACCACCTGTCCCATTTGTGATCAGAGTGACTCATAGAGGAAGTGAACCTATTGTCTGTTTCATGTTGATCAGAGTGCCTTGTTCAGGGCATCACATTTTTACTTTAGTGAATCTTGCTTGAGTGGGGTTTCTGGTTTCTTTTGAGTAAGTTGTTGTGGGGATCAAGTGAGACTTTAGAGCCCCTGTGCAGTGTCTGGCCTGAAGTAGGTACTTAATAAATGGTAGATAATACTTAACATTTATTATTATATATTAAGTAGATACTTAATTTCTGGCTTGCTTAGCTTGTCTCACTCAAAATTTTTTTTATTTAATTTCAAAGTGGTTAAGTTTAGTCTTATAAAATGACAGACAAAATTTATTCTTTTCATGCAACCAGAAATGTTAAATTTCTGGCTGTTGACTGGACTATAAAGATCTACTTGTTATTTTCTCTTCATTAGGTTACTTTTATTGACTTTTTCCTATAGCCAAATTAGCATTTTTTTATGCCCAGAACATGCCTTGAATCATGTTATTTCTTTTTTTTTAAATTTTTTAAATTAATATATAATGTATTTTGTTTCAGGGGTATAGGTCTGTGATTCATCAGAACCATGTTATTTCTTGAAGGGTAGGGTTATCTGAAGCATTGTTAACCGTGTATAGAAGTTGTTAGGGAAGTTAAAAAACTCTTAATTTTATAAATAATATTAATGAGCCAGTCATAGTCATAAAAGGATGTTGTTATTTTGTCAAGTCACATGTGTTATGATAGAAAAAACCACAAAAATAGATTTTTCTTTAACAGTTAGAGTAACCTTATTTCTTAAATCTCTAATCTGAGTCTTATGCTTGATGTGCAGAGAATTCAGGGCTTCCTGATGTCCCTGTGAAGAAAGCCATACAACTTTTCCAAGTGTTCCTGGGCCTGAAATCGATGTACCCTTCTTCCCACTTAGGGGCTGAGATGCAGTGCCAGGACACTAGTGGTCCCCAAAACAAGACGTGATGTCTAGGAGGCTCACAGTGATGGTACTGAGCCTCTACTCTGAGTATAAAACCCACCAAATTGAGTTTCCCAAAGTAGATGTATGCATATCCTTGAATTGAATACATCTGTCTTCAAATGAGCAGTCATTCAAGTTTTGTGTTGTTTCCTTTAATGAAAAGACATTGACATCTATTTTCCTGACTCTTGTTTTATTGACCTTCCCTTACTTTGTCTCCCTAACACCTTTAGGTTCACAGGCTTTTGAAAAATTGTCATGCAGTTTTTATTAAAAATATAAAAAATATTTTTACCTATATACCTGATTCTAACCTATGCCAGTGTGTGGTCTGTCATGAAGAGAACTCTGCTCACTCTCTCAGCAGTGTGAGGGCTTGGGCTGGCTCACTGTATATTTCCATCAGCTCTTTCTCCACTCCTCACTTGTTTGTGTTGCTTCCTGCCTGTTCCTTCCCAGAACAGGTTATCTCGTTCCTTATGCCTTTATGCCTCCACTCATTATGCTGAAACGCTGAATTGTTACAGTTCCCAAGGTTTAGCTTAACTGTCACCTTCGATCTTGATTATGTTTTGTTTTCTTGGTACCCTTATTCGTTTCTGGTACACATCATGTTATATGAGGTAGTTGATAATTTCTATCCTGTATCCCCTATAATTCATCAAGGTAAGGAGTCTTTCCATTCTTGTTTGAACCCTAATCTGCTTTCTGGAATGTGTTTTAAAAAATAAACTAAAGAAAGGGCGATGGCAGTTTTTACACACACACACACACACACACACACACACACACAAAGACACACACACACACACACACACACACACAAAGACACACACAATTAGTACCATCCTAAGTGATTTTACTTTGCAGTTCCTGATATTTGGATGATACAAAGAGCCAGGAAAATACGGTTGTACATATCTTTGAGAAAATTTCTTACGTAAGTGATTGTTTATGTGAGAGAAAATATGTGCCATATTTCCTTAGCAGATGTTCTTTTATTATATAATTTAAGCCCCCTTTAGGATCTGTCTGTGATTTGTATAGTAGAATTTCTGGGGCCATTTCTTACTCCCAGTAACCTTTATTTTCCTTCTGCTGGTTAGATGTAATTTGGGAATGTACCTCATTTGTTTGGTTTCTATTTGTCTTTTTAAAGAGATTCTGAGCATAGATTCTAACAATGAGGGTAAAGCCTCTGAAATTGTCTGCTATGGGTAGCTATAGTCAGCCTTTTTATATTTATATGCATTATATGTTTTAGCCAAGCTAGTCTTTATGGGAAGCGCAGAAGTCAGAAAGAGGAAGATGAGCAAGAAGATCTTACCAAGGACATGGAAGACCCAACACCGGTACCCAACATAGAGGAAGTGGTGCTTCCAAAAAATGGTTTGTATTCTTCTGCCTAGACTATGAGAGTATTAGATGTGATTTAATCACTCTTTAGCAGTGCCATGGGATGAATCATTTCTTGCTCTGTGCCCCCAGTTCCCAACTTTCAAGGTGCAAATGTTTCTTCCCTTTCCCAATCTTTTGGTGTACTTCTGCTACTTAGTGAGAAAAACACCGTGACCAAAAAGTTCTCTAATGGGGCGCCTGGCTGGGTCATTTGGTAGAGCAGGTGACTCTTGATCTCACGGTTGTGATTTAAGCCCCACATGGGCATAGAGCCTACTCAAAAAAAAAAAAACAAAAGAAAGAAAATTCTCTAAATTGAGCAATGCTTTGAAATAAATGGTTTTTAAATCCCATTAAAATCAATATACAGATGAGAAGGTGGCGTATTATCTATGTACATTTTAACCTATTTAAATAAGTTATTGGGAGAATGTTAGACTCTTTTAACTATATTTGTGGATTTGTCTATTTTTTTCCTTGATTCCTGTGAATATTTTTTCTTTTAAGTATTTTTATTCATGTACTTTGAAGCTCTGCTATTTAAGGGCATATACACTTAGGATCATCATGTCCTCCTGATGAATTGACTCTTATGTCGTGTGTGTCTATGTGCCATAGTAGTGCTTGTCTTGAAGGCCAGGTTCTCTGATGATAATAAAACCTCATCACACCACACCCTTTTATTTCTACACTTTTTAAAATTAGTCTCCACTGTACTTGACTTCAGTAGAGTAGTTTGTAAATTACACAAGCTTTGTTCTTACCTCTCTTGCATCCTGTTAACTTTCACTTTGATTATGTAAAGCATGTCACTTTTATTTTTTTATTTTATTTTTTAAAGAGTTTTTATTTATTTATCAGAGAGAGAGAGACAGTGAGAGAGGGAACACAAGCAGGGGGAGTGGGAGAGGGAGAAGCAGGCCTCCCGTGGAGCAGGGAGCCTGACGCGGGGCTCGATCCCAGGACCCTGGCATCATGACCTGAGCCAAAGGCAGATGCTTAACGACTGAGCCACCCAGGCGCCCCAGGCATATCGATTTTAAACAGCATATTGTTGAGCTTTGCCCCCCTCCCCAATATACATTTTTTGTTTTTAATTGCAGTATGTGGTCCACTGAAGTGTTAAAGAATTATTGATGTCGTTGGGATTAAGTCTGCCATTATGATAATTTTTTTCTATTTGTCCCTCTCTTACCTCCTCCCTTGTTTTACTTTAATCCACTACTTTCAATGTTCTGTTCTGGCTTCTGTGTTTGCTTTTCTTCTTCTTCTTTTTTTTAAAGATTTTATTTATTTGAGAGCGAGAGTGCATGAGTGGGGGTGGGGAAGCCCAGAGGGAGAAGGAGAAGCAGGCTCTCTACTGAGCAGGGTGCCTGATGCAGGGCTCGATTTCAGGACCCAGGATCATGACCTGAGCTGAAGGCAGATGCTTAACTGACTGAGCCACCCAGGCGCCCCTGCTTTCCTTTTATTTTAGAACTTCTATGACTTCCTTTTTTATATAGCATAGTTCTAATTGAGATATTCTTCACATAGCATAAAATTCACCAGTTAAAGTGTATTTTAATCACTCCATTGGTTTTTTTAGTGTATTCATTATGTTGTACAGTCACTACCTCTTAATTCGAGAACATTTCTATCCCCCTGAAAAGAAACCCTATACTTACTGGGGGTTAGTATAGATTATCTCCTTTCTCCCATATCCTGGCAACCACTATTCTGTTTTCTGTTATATAGATTTTCATATTCTCTATTTGATTTTTATCTGTTTTTTTCTCAGTGGTTGCCGTAGGGATTACAATATGCATCTTTCTCAGTTTTTTTTTCTTTTCATAGATTTAATTATTTATTTTAGAAAAAGTGAATGTGAGTGGGACAGAGGGAAAATGAGAGAATCTCCAGCAGACTCCATGCTAACCATGGAGCCCCATGGGTGGCTTGATCACAAGAGTCAGATGCTTAGCTGACTGAGCCACACAGGTGCCTCTCGTTTGTTTGCTTTTTTTTTTTAAGATTTTAAGTAATCTCTATACCCAGTGTGAACTTACAACCCCCCAAGATCAAGAATGTCATGCTCTACTGACTGAACCAGTCATGCACCCCCAAATATCTTATTTATTTATTTATTTAAATCGTATTCATTTAAGTATTCTCTATACCCAGTGTAGGACTCGAACTCACAACCCTGAGATCAAGAGTTGCACGCTTTTCCCACTGAGCTATCCCGGTGCCCCCCAAATACTTATTTTAAGTAAAAGAACTATGAAGATGGTGGTAGTTCTAACAGATAACTAACTGAACTGTAAAAGCTATAATAATGGATATAGTATGATTTGGACACAGGAATGGCCGAATCCATCAGTAGAGTAGAATATGTGATTCAACTGTAGATCCATGTTTGTTTATCAGTTTAATTTATTGTGTATTTGGCAGGGCAAATTTGTGGGAAAAGACCAAACTGTTCCATAAATACTTGTGGAAAAAATTTAGTACTGTTCTTTGTGTCAAAAATAAGAATTTAAGCTTCAGGTGGATTAAAGTGCCAAATTAAAATGTAAAAGTAACCTTCAAAATGTTAGTGTACTTTAAGCAAGTGTTAGCCTTGGGGGAAAATACTCATTAGCCATTTAACAAAGAATTAGAACTCTAAATTTGTATAAAGATTCTTACACCCTATAGAGTAAGGGGCAGAGTATTTTGTACTGGTAATTTTATCAAATTTTGGGGCCAATAAATGTGCAAAAAGATGCTCAACCTCATTTAACCAATGATATGTAAATTATTAAAGGAACATTTTTCATACATTAGATTTTCAGAACTTAGAAAATAGATGATTCCCAACTTGGGTACTCTCAAATGCTATTGGTGGATGTGAAAATTGATGAAGCCACTTAACACAATTTGGCTATATCTGTTGTTTTAAAATGTGTATATCCAGTAGCAGTTTTAAATTCAGAGCTCTCATTTTAAGTAATTATATGTGTGCTTAAAGGTGAATATAAGAATGTGGATTACTTTGCAGTAAAAAATTGCAAATAAATTAAGTCTCCATTAATATAGGACTAGTTACCTTATGACCCACCCATGGACACAGTGGATTTATTGAAAATGAAAGAGATATAATTTAACTAAAAATACATAACATGGAAAGGTCATACAGGCACACTCTTGAATGAGAAAAGTAGAGTGGTAAGGAAGAGCACAGTATGGGTAACATTTCTATTTTTGAAGTCTACATAGATATGTAAAAGGTGTTAGTTCTCTCTCAGCTTATCTAAGTGAATGGCACAAAAATGGGAATCAACAAATGCACAGAAAATGTAATAAAAATACTTTGGGGGAAGGGATTGAAAGGTTCTTTTCAGGTTTTGCCGTATATATTTTTGTATTGTGTACTTTTGTCATGAAAAAATATTGGTGCTTGGGAAATTACAAAATGCAGTCTGTTACAGTAAGTGTTAATCTTTTTCTGTTGGGCTTGGAGTTTTTCATGATGGTGAACTCTGGGTGACAGTGGATTTACATTGAGATTCATGTAGTTTTCAATCATCTTTTATTCTGTTCTCTTTTTTAAAAAGTAGAACTTTTCCCCTAAAACATGATTTTTTTTTCTTTCTAGTGAACCCAAAGAAAGACAGTGAAAACACACCTGTTAAAGGAGGAACTGTCGCAGATCTAGGTAAGACCAAAGCAGTCTATAGACTTCTGTGTTGTTTTCTGTCTCAGAGATTTAGTTCCTCTGATAATTCTTTCTTCCCCGAGAGATGTCACTTCCAGTTGCTACCTTTTTGGTCCAGCACAGAGGTTGACCATGGCCCCCTTAGCACCACTGTCATTTTGTTTGCTGCCATATCAGGAAATATAATTTCCTGTGATCCATTTTTTCCATTCTTACCGATTTGGTTTTACATCTTCAGAACAAAAGTCTGTTGACTCTTGAATGATTTATTTTCTAAAGTATTTCTTCTGGCTTTCTAAATAGTGTAAAATGAGAATCACATCATCAGCTCATAGTATTTACAAGTTACAGAGTACATTTTCACCAGTAAGACATAATCATTGGATGTGCTGTCGGGTAGACAAGAGGGGTGTAGTCACTTTCTTCAGTTTAAAAAATAGAGGTAGTTTTAAACATCTTTGTTCTTGAGTGTTCTATATGGATCTCGGTTTCTTTCTTCACTTGTAAAAATCAAGGGAGGGATGCCTGGGTGGCTGAGTGAGTTAAGCGCTGCTTTCGGCTCAGGTCATGATCCCGGGGTCCTGGGATCGAGCCCCACATTGGGCTCCCTGCTCAGCGGGGAGTCTGTTACTCCTTCTCCCTCTGACCCTCGCTCTTGCTCTCTCTCTCAAATAAATAAAATCTTCTTAAAAAAAAAACAAAGGAGAACCTGGTGTTTTCAGTATATACTACATTTTTGACGTTAGGGAATTTTACACCTGGAAGGGGTATTTGAGATTTCCTTATGTGGAAAAATGGGACGGCAATTTCTCTATCTCTTCAGTAGGTGAATTCTGTATTTCATACAAATTGCAGAGATTGTTTTTTTCCCCTGGAGATCCTTTTTTTTCCCTTAAAGATTTATTTATTTTAGAAAGAGCGAGCGTGTGAGCTCACGAGCTGGGGGAGGGGCAGAGGGGGAGAGAATCTTCAAGCAGACTCCCTGCTGAGTGTGGAGCCTTACTCAGGGCTGGATTCCAGGACCCATGAGATCATAACCTGAGCCAAAATCAAGAGTCAGCCACTTAACTGACTGAGCCATCCAGGCGCCCCTTTTTCAGAGATTCTTGATGACAGCTATGAGTAGGTAGGTAGGAGAGTTTTTTTTACTTCATTTCTCTATACCCTCCCTTTTCTGGCTTAAAGCCTGTTATTTAACATTAGTGGATGACTCCATTTTTGATTATGTCAAAAGTAGAAATAGAAAATTGTCTTGACAGTGTATGTAAAGGTGGTGTTAGGTCAACAACTGAAAAAGAAATACTGTCAAAACATTCCTCTCAGTTATCTTTAACATTATTAATAGAATATTAATAACAATTAATAACTTCCATTTTTCTATAAGTTTTTATATTTTCTATGCCACAACTGGTACTTACCACTGAATCAAAGGCCAGGAAAACAAAACTAGCTATATGTAGTCTTTTATATTTTCGGTGATGTAGCAGGGTAAATGTTAAGACTTGATTATCTTCACTGAGACAATTTGTTAAACAGAATGATAGTGGGTATATTAAGTATATATCCTGAAAAGGAATCAATCTAGTTTTAAGGGAGTGGACAGTTGTCCTTTTAGAGGTGGAGGTGAGTATTAGAGTGTTTATGTAATAGACTTTATCAGAGGAGCCAAATTGAAGCCATTTTTAAGAAATGGTTAAGGGTGTCAATTGGATTAAGATTTTTAGTGCTGGTTATAAGAGATCTTCCCTTTGTGTTTGTGAATGGTTTGAGGTCTAAATAGTAAGGGTATTGTGGCCGAAGGTGCTGCTCATCACAGCTGGAGAGCTAGAGTCAAATGGAATTTGAAACTGTTGTCCTGGCCTTTCATCCAGGGACCAATGGGCTTTCCATGTATTACTTAATCATCTGGCTTTCTGCATTAGGTATAACCCGAACCATGCCAGGGGTAACTGATCCATCAGCTGGGACTTCCTGTTCACAGAGTTGTTTATTGTTTTAACTGGTTCATATTCTGCCTTATATGTCACCTAGCTACATATACCAAGTCCTTCCTTCCTTTCTGTCTTGAGATCTCCGAAAGGGCAAGATCCAGGGGCTGAGGTGAAAGTGTGATTGCCCACATCTGGAAGGAGGAAGAGAACATTTATTATTACTCTTTAGGAATCAGTAAGCAGGATATCTCTCCCTCCTACTTTAGTATTATCAGAAGTCTGTTTCCATCAGGTACCAAGACTACGTGAGGGACAGAAATCTGTTAAACTAAATTTAAATGGTATATATTTTGACCGGAGAGAGATCATTAGGTTGTGTTAGCACCATCTAGTGAGAAATTGTTTATCGTGTGGTTTATCAAGATCCAAAGGACAAAAAGTTCATTTTTGACAACCTTATTTAGATCTGTTTGTCACTTCCTAGAATAAAAGTAGTCACTGTGCAGAGCTGGATGACCATAATTTATTTACCACACAGTGAATCCCATATTCGTGCTTGCAGGTGTTTGTCTAACTTAGAAATCAAGCAACAGTGTCCATCTCTGTTTTGCATGAGTACTCTGCCAGGTATCATTCTACCTTTGTTTGCATTTCACTGCAAAACCATGTTAGCCCTGTGTCATTGCTGAGGAAATGGAGCCTGGAGAGCTTCAGTAGTGTTTCCAAGCAGACAGCTATTAAGTGACAAAGCACTGACTCAGGTCTGGGTCTGTGTAACTTTCGTGCCAATGCTTTGTGTCACTGCACTCTGCTCTTGTGCTGTGCTCATTTCTCCCAGCCTTTATTCATGCTCAGAGTGGCCTTGGAGATCTGTGACGGCGGCAGGTCTACCCCCACCTGAGACCCTTTGACCAGGCTGGTTCCCTCTTTATTTGGAAGGGTCCACCCACCCACACCCTCTCTAAAATATATTGATTTGTTTTCCTCTGATACCATCTGATACCTGTTTGTGTGTTTTCTCTTCTGTCTCCTGCCACTCCTAACTGGAATGTAAACTCCTTGAAGACGGGACCTTTTCTTTTTTTTTTTTTTAGAAACAGACTTTTTTTTTTTTTTTAAAGATTTTATTTATTTATTCATGAGAGACAGAGAGAGAGAGAGAGAGAAAGAGAGAGAGAAGCAGAGGGAGAAGCAGGCTCCCAAGGAGCAGGGAGCCCGATGTGGGACTCGATCCCAGGACCCTGGGATCATGACCTGAGCTGAAGGCAGACGCTTAACCATCTGAGCCACCCAGGCGCCCAAGACGGGACCTTTTCTTGTTCTTCATTGTGTCCTTGGCATTTGGACCGTGGCCGGCATGTAGTAGAGGCCCTCTATGAAATACAGTTGAAAGTTTGAGTACTACCTGTTTGTGTACTACTGATCTTTATATATTCTCTAAAATAGAGGTTGGCGGACTTAACCTGGAAAGGGCCAGGTAGTAAATATTTTAGACATTGTGGGCCATATGGTCTCTGTCTCAGTTAATCAGCTTTGCTATTATAATGCAAACGCAGCCTTCATTCGGATATAAACAATTGTCTACACTGGCACTTTTCGCTGTGGAAATCAGCTGCCTGGTTTAAATTATACTTGGGTTTACTCCTGTTCTTTTGCAAGGCCAGGATTTATGTCCTGGAGTCCTCTATCCTCAGAATATATTATCACCCTTACCAGGACTTCATAGTGATTGATGTTCACTTCTTTTCTTTGCTCCTCATTTCCTTCACTCATGTCCTCTGAGATCTAAAATGTCATTACTTTGTTTCATCAAATCTCAGGAGTAAGAGCCCCAGTCAAGTCCTTTACCTATTATTAGCAAGATCATCACTAAGATAGTAGCCCAAGCAGTAATTAATTATAAATTCCCTGTTGTTGGAAATTTTTAATTATTAGTGCTTTGAAGTTCTCACCTTTGTGCTTCTGTGTACGATTTCAATTTTTTGAATTACTAGAGGTGGATTTGCTTTCGTAATGCTTTATTTCTTTCCTTTTCTCTGCATGTAACAATTTAAGTTTTTAAAATTACCTGGAAGTTTTCAAGTAATCCAAAGAGTGTTTACTTGATTTTTAAATAAATCATATATTTTGATTTTACAGATGAGCAGGATGAAGAAACAGTCACAACAGGAGGAAAGGTAACAATTTAGTTAGGCCTGGTGCACAAGTAGCTGTCTGAGGGGTCCTGTGTGTGGAACAGTAGGAACACGGGTTAGAAGTGTCCTTAGAAATGTTCAATTTTGAGGCCCTTCTGATTTTTTTTTAACACACCCCTGAAATAATTTGTCTTTCTTGACTCTGAAAATTTTATTGAGAGGAAATTTCTGTCTCCTCATGAGGTGTTCCTCTTATGCTGTAATTTCTGGTTCTGTTGTCCCCTGATTGCAAGGTAGTAATCAGAGCTGACTGCAGTGTTCCAAGTGTCCTCTGACAGGACAGGTAAGCAGGGACCACGTCAATGGCCTTGATTTTCTCACTTCCATTTCTGTGGGTACAACTCCAGCCCACAGGCTTTGAGCGTACTCTTGGCCTTTTTTGAGCCCTCACAGCCCCTTCCTGTTTCATCAGTCCTGTGGTAGAGACGTAGCAATAATGATATTGTTGAAAGGTGTTGGATTTAAGGCAGGATTTTACTTTCCTTTTCAGTAAATGGCCCATTGTTCATTCAAACTGTCATATTTGACTGTGTTATTAGTTAGGTGTAACTAATCCCTACTCCTTGAAATAACAGTCCCCTTGAAATAACTCCCTTACTTTGCTGAAAATGGATAGTTCTTTTTCATTGAGTTAGAGAAATCCCCCAAATTGACATTTATTGTTATTTTTTATACATTCAAGGAATGAACCTACTTATGATAGGATTTCCCTGAAAACGTTCAAGAAACTCATCTACATAAGGCTCTTTAACTGAATTTGTTCTTAGGCTTCCTTTTTTTTAAAGATTTTATTTTATTTTTTAAAGCTTTGTTGTTTTTTAGAGTGAGAGCATGTGTGACCGTGCATGTGCAAGTCGGGGGAGGGGCAGCGGGAGAGAATCTTCAGGCTGACTCCCCACTGAGCGCAGAGTCCAGTGTGGGGCTTCATCTCAGGACTCATGAGATCATGACCTGTACTGAAACCAAGAGTCGGACACTTAACCGACTGAGCCACCCAAGTGCCCTAAAGATTTTATTTTTAAGTAAGCTCTACACCCAGTGTGGGGCTCGAACTCACAATCCCAAGATCAAGAGTCGTACACTCCACCGACTGAGCCAGCCAGGCGCCCGTATGATTTTTTTCTTTAAAATTAGACTTCTTTACATAAAGAGCTACTTAGGAACCATTAACAGATGTTATATTTGTAAAAAGATGTCATCATTTAGTGTAAATACTATTGTGTGGTAGTGAAAGAGACCAAAATAAAAAGCCAGACAGTTGACATGTAGTTTTTTTTTTTTTTTTTTTTTTTTTAATGCCAGTGGCTAGGGGTATTTTGAAACTAGGGCCAAGTCTGTTGTAAAATTGAAACCAAAACTGGTTATAAGTAGTTACTCTTAACAGCTGGTCCCATAATGTCATTCCATGCGTTCCCCCTCATTCAGATAATTAAATCATAGACTATTGGCTTTTTTTAAGTGCAGTGCCAGTCTCTCCCTGGTTTTCCTGAATAAAGGAAATTTTTTGTGTTCTAATTGAGTTTGTGAAATCTGCATCTCAAAAACTCATTAACCATGAGCCTATTTTTTACTAGCTCCCCTGATTTGGGAAATAACATTTCTTACCTTTGTCATCAAAATTGTTCCAGCATCATTTAGTTAACAACCAGAGTTTCCTTGGGGCTTTCATACATTACGTTTTTTTCTATATTCATTGATCTTAAGGAAATTATTGTCTTAAGTTTCTAGGCAGTAACACTAGATCCTCACTTCAAACACTATAGCACGGGACATTTATGATGAATTAACTTAAAAGGTAGAAATTAAACTGTGGAACCAGTATAAAAGAGTACGGTTCAAAATTTGACTGGTTCTTAATAGAAAAAAATTTCATAAGAATAGACAGTAAAACACCACAGAGGAAAACTTGATAGATACAATGGTATAATGGAAAATTGGAAAATATCTGAATGTCAAAAAAACTTACTTCCTGTGGTATTCTTGATAAAAATTTTGATCAGAAGTTAATTATGAAGAATCAGTAAGATAAATAGAGATTGTTAGATATTGCATAACTAATTTGGCCTGGAATTTTGAAACATTTGAATGTCATAAAGTACCCCCTCAAAGGGAGGCAGGGATTAAAGGAAGCTAAAGAGATGTATCATATAATGTGGATTCCTTGATCAGGTTCTGGTTTGGGGAGAAAAATGTATAAAGGGCATTTCTGGGTTAACTGGAAACATTTGAGTGAAACTGTGTGTTACATGATACTGTTATTTAAAAGTACTTATTACTCTTTACTGGTAGCATAAGAAATGTTCTTGGGTTTTGACCCAAAGCAATGATTCTGAAATTATTGTTTTAGCCAGGCAAGGTTTTTAGGTGGAATCATTTGTAAAACCTCCACAAATCTGATAAAAATCAGAGCTTATAGTAGTGAAAGTGATTGAGAGTGTAGGCCCTCAAACTGGGTTTTCTGGAGTTATACCCTGTTTATAACTTACCAGCTCTGTGCATCATTTTCTCATCCATAAAAGAGGTGATAATACCTGCTGTTTATTGTGAGGAATGAATGAGATAAGGTGCATATGGCCACTAGCAGATACTTACTGATCAATCTTTGGGGTAGGGGAAGGCGTGTCATTATGCCTCATTAGTGTCCTTTTAGTCACCTTATAAATAACTTGAGAACTGATAATTTAGATTTGTGACCCTAGGATTAGATAAAACTGGCCAAGTAAGAAGCAGGCTATTGTGGGAAAAGTTTTGGGCCTTCTCTGAGTTGATACCCTCATCTGTAGAAGGGAGGAATCTGCTGTGTCATCTGGAGGTCTTATGAAGGTACTTTAAAAACTGTGAAAGGGTGTTTTTATTTGAAATTTGTTTTTCTGAGCCTTGAAATTGGATCAGATAGCTTCATTTTGTGCCCTAATGTGAGAAGTTTGAAAGCTGTTATTTATGTCTCTGCTGTTCTCTGTTTCTCTAAACTCTGGCTTCTTTTCTGTAGGAAGATGAAGATCCTAGCAAAGGTGATCAGAGTCGCTCACTTGACCCTGGAGAAGATAATGTGACAGAGCAGACCAATCACATTATTATTCCTAGTTATGCGTCGTGGTTTGATTATAACTGGTGAGTGGGCCATGTACACCTGTGAGTACGGTACTTAGGTGTGGAAGAACTTCCCTGCCCAAATCCCTTTATCGCTAATCACTGTCAGATTGGATGAAGGGAGATGGAAAGTGATTTTATTTTCACTTTGGAATGTGTTCTTTAGAGCAGTTTAGGGATTGAAACTAAGTTGTGTTGTACTAGGGATTGTAAAATTTTGTCAGCTTAGACTTAACTCATTTAGAATCAGTTAGAATTCAGATGGGCGAATAATTGAGTATTTAATAATTTTAAAACATTATATGATTTTAAAATATTAGGGGTGCCTGGCTGGCTCAGTCGGTGGAGCGTGCGACTCTTGATCACGGGGTTGTAAGTTCGAGCCTCACATTGGATGTAGGGATTACTGAAAAATTAAAAAAAAAAAAAGTTTTGTTTTTTTTTAAAGATTTTATTTATTTATTTGACAGAGAGACACACAGCAAGAGAGGGAACACAAGCAAGCGGGGGGCGGGGAGTGGGAGAAGGAGAAGCAGGCTCCCCGCGGAGCAAGGAGCCTAATGTGGGGCTCGATCCCAGGACCCTGGGATCACGCCCAATGACTGAGCCACCCAGGAGCCCCCAAAAAGTAAATTTTAAAAAGAACTCTTCTCACTACCTAGTAATGACTTCATTTTAATAGGAATTTTTTTTTTTTAAGTGAGTTCTACATGCAGTGTGAGGCTTGAACTCATGACCCTGAGATCAAGGGTCACATGCTTTACTGACTGACCCAGCCAGGTGCCCCAGTAGGAAATATTTTTAACATTAAGAGGCTTTTCACATATAAAAAGTTCAAGAATGAGGTGCCTGGGTGGCTTGGTCGGTTAAGTGTCTGCCTTTGGCTCAGGTCATGATCCCAGGAGTCCTGAGATCAAGCCCTGCAATCAGGTTCCCTGCAGAGGAGGGAGTCTGCTTCTGCTCCTTTTCTCTCTTTAGCTCTCTCTCAAATAAATAAATAAAAAATCTTTACCAAAAAAAAAAGTTCAAGAAAACACCTTCCTCAGCATCTTCCCTGTCATTTACCACAACCATTTGGCATCATTGGAGCACCGTCCTAGATAATTTGTTGAGTACTTACAAAGTGTGACTGTTTCATATCAAGCTGATTTTTATTTGGCTTTTTATTTTTAAACATATGTACCAGAACTTATCCCTCCAAATAGTTAGCTTCTTTAAGGTACTTTCATTGGAAAGTTGTACACTTAACTCTAGTGATGTTGCCCTTAACTTGGAATCTTGTGGTCTTATTTGGATCTATTGCTTGCTCTCAATTGTTACACATTATCATTCTTTAAAGATAAATGTGATTTTGTGTATGTGTGTCTTTATACATATATGCATCTTTATACATGGATTTAGACACACACACACACACACGCACACACGCACACACGCACACACAGGCTTCTAAAGAATATAGAAGCCAATTTAAAAGAATAGGGTGAATGATTCACTTGGAACTATACCTGATTATTTTCCAAAACCCACAAAGTATGACAGTAATATTGAGACTTTTCTGCATGCCTTTAAGGTCAACTCTGAATGCTGTTCCTAAATGTTTTGAATAAATAGAACCTGGGACAGAATAAGTATATAGCTCTTCTTTGAAGGTCAGTCTTCATTACATTGATGATGTATTATTTTTAAATTTGGAAGTGTCTCAGTCTCACTTTTGGTAATTGTAATTCCATATTTGGGTTCAGAATGGTTTGAAAGATTACACCTGAGAAACTAGCGTTCTTTTCCTCTAAAATTAAAAAAAGTGCAATCCTAACGGTATATAACTTGGTAGGTTTTTATAGGTTGCAGAAACACTCATTTGCATCATAACCATTGCATGTCACATAGCTTGCTCTTATGGACAGTGGAAGTGTAAGTCACATCCCTATTTTATGGATAAAGACAAGTAATGTGTCAGTGGAAGTGTTCCACCGTTGCAGTGGACAATTGGAAGAACTCAAGTTTTCTGATTTTGACCACCCCACTTCCTGACTCATTCTCAGAACCTAAGGAATCAGCTGCCAGCAATTCAGAAAAGAAAGTTCTTGGGGTTAAACATTCATGTGTGTTTTGTTCTTGGTGAATATAGAAATTGTGTTTTTTGTGGGCTTCCTAACCTTTAACAATAAAACAATGAGAGATATATTTGAACTATATAATTAATTGCTTACAGCTATTTTTATAAAACTTGGGAAGTCATTACATGTAACTATATAGCATTAATTCATCTTAGAAATTATCTTCCTAGAAGTTTTCAGGTAATTAATTATATTTATAGTATTTGGCAGTACAGATCCTGTTCAAACAATTTAAATGTTCCCAAATGATCCAAGAGTGAATGCTTTTTTTTTTTTTAAAGTAAACTCTGTGCCCAGTGGCGGGGGCGGGGGTCGAACTCAGGACCCCGAGATCAAGAGTCACATGCTCTGCTGACTAAGCCAGCCAGATGATGCCTATAGTTACATTCACAGATTATTGATTTGCTCTTCCCTGCATAACCAATACATGTTGCATATGTGGAAAGCCACTGAGAAACTAGAAAGTGTCATCAGTAAAAACATTGATTAGTATTAGTGTCAGTGCCTTTGTACTAGATACACAGTTGGGTCTTTTGTATAGTGCATTAGGCCTGAGTTTTATCTGGTCTCTATAGTGCTTATCACCTGTAAGATTTTATAAAATTACCAGTGCCTTGTGGATGGAACTGGAGGGTATTATGCTGAGCGAAATAAGTCAGTCAGAGAAAGACATGTATCATATGACCTCACTGATATGAGGAATTCTTAATCTCAGGAAACAAACTGAGGGTTGCTGGAGTGGTGGGGGGTAGGAGGGATGGGGTGGCTCGGTGACGGACATTGGGGACGGTGTGTGCTATGGTGAGTGCTGTGAATTGTATATAAGACTGTTGAATCACAGACCTGTATTTCTGAAACAGGTAATACACTATATGTTAAAAAAAAAAAAAAGGTAGCAGGAGGGGAAGAATGAAGGGGCGGAAATCGGAGGGGGAGACGAACCGTGAGAGACTTTGGACTCTGAGAAACAAACTGGGGGTTCTGGAGGGGAGGGGTGTGGGGGATGAGTTAGCCTGGTGATGGGTATTAAAGAGGGTACATTCTGCGTGGAGCAGAATGTATAACTGGGTGTTATACGCAAACAATGAATCATGGAACACTACATCAAAAACCTAATGACGTAATGTATGGTGATTAACATAACATAATAAAAAAAAAGTAAAAAAAATTTACCAGTGCCTTTATCTCAATATTGAAAATTAGTTCTATAATCTTTTTAAAGGCAGTAGATTACTGAAATATTTAAAAAAATCCATTTCAGCACAAAGTTTCTGAGGTCTGCACAAAAGGGTGCATTGTTGTTAAGAGCCCGAGAAACTGATGATTGTAAATTCCATTGTCTTTTGGCTGGTCGTTCACTTCATCACTTTGTTGCCACACCAGCTGCTGTGATGTCTGTCCGTTTCCAAGGAACTCTTTGTATTTTGTGGCTCATCATCTACTTGTGATGTGTTACGTCAAGAACATAATAAAATAGATAGCTTTCAATGTGTTGATAGAAGTTTTTGAGTTTGGGTATGAGAATAGAAAAACTATAAGTCTTAAGGGTGAGAGAGGGAAAACTTTCTTTTATAATATGCTTTTAATGCATAGGAACTTGTGCAAGCCAATTGATTTTTGAAAATAATGTTCAGGGGGCGCCGGGGTGGCTCAGTCATTAAGCGTCTGCCTTCAGCTCAGGTCATGATCTCAAGAGTCCTGGGATTGAGCCCTGCATCGGGCTCCCTGCTCAGCGGGAAGCCTGCCTATCCCTCTCCCTGCCCCCAAGCTTGTGTTCCCTCTCTCTGTCAAATAAATAAATAAAATCTTAAAAAAAAAAAGAATGTTCAGTTTTTGGATTTCAGTTTTACTTTGAAAATTAAACTTAGCTTAAATTTCAAGATTTCATTTTTCTAAGAGGACTTTTTATTTTTTATTCCCCAGTATTCACGTGATTGAACGGCGTGCTCTTCCTGAGTTTTTCAATGGAAAGAACAAATCCAAGACTCCAGAAATGTGAGTGAAATGTGAAGATGTAATCCTGATACCATTACTTACTTTAGAAAGGGACCAGTGTCTAGAAAAATTGTTCATTTGAATGTGTTGGGCAGGGATTTTTAAAAGGATACTTCTGAGATCATTTTTGGCAATGTGTGGAAGTTTGCAAATGTGTTATTCTGTTCAGAAAAGTGTGCATATCTCAGCCACATAGAATTCCTTGCTGTAAAGGAAATTGTTCCTTTAAAAAGGAATTGATTTTTTCTTTCATTTCCATCTTGAACCTATAACCTTGAACTACATGCATGTCAGCTCTTATAGCTAAGATTGAATTTGGTAACAGGCATTCACTAAAATGGGTTCAGGTTTCTGCCTGACAGTTCCCACCTTGTGTCTACATATGTCTTATAGATTATATATATATTTACATATAATGATCTAGGAGAAAGTGGAATCTTTATCTTATTTTGATGATGAATGACTAGTAATTGAAAGAATGCCAAATACGATGACATAGCTGCCTATAAATCGATCTTAATTACATAAAGCATTGTTGTGCTTTTGCCTTGGAAATACAAAAACTTGGGTGGAAGAATCTTGTCAGGAAGAATTTTTGCCTTTGCCTGGTGACCCTTAAATACACATTTCTGGAAACCCTTTCTCCTAAAATAAATCCACAGCTATCATACCATAAATACTTTTCCGTATATTATCTTTATTAATTCCTTGTTTGTTATGCTCATGTGACTTCACAAATAAATGTCTCCTGTTTAAATTGTTAGAGAAGTATAATTTTCCACATAAAACGTGTTAGAATACAGACAATTGAATAATAAATATTTTCTTGTAATAGATTG
Organism: Eumetopias jubatus; assembly: GCF_037043125.1. NCBI lineage: Eukaryota > Metazoa > Chordata > Mammalia > Carnivora > Otariidae > Eumetopias > Eumetopias jubatus. Next base: position 201,157,212 of record NW_028274807.1, read on the forward strand.
TCCATGATAGTTTGAGATTTTAAGTTTAGATGTCAGAGATAATTCCAGCTTTTCCATGACAAAGCTGTAAGGTTTCATTTAAAACCACAATCAGAGGGATGCCTGGGTGGCTCAGTCGTTAAGTGTCTGCATTCGGCTCAGGTCATGATCCCAGGGTCCTGGGATCGAGCCCCGCATCGGGCTCCCTGCTCAGTGGAGAGTCTGCTTCTCCCTCTCCCACTCCCCCTGCTTGTGTTCCCTCTCTCACTGTGTCTCTCTCTGTCAAATAAATAAATAAAATCTTTAAAAAAATAAAATAAAACCACAATCAAAGAGTTGGCATAAGAAACCCTTTTAGTTTTTCCATCTAGTCGGACATGCTATGTTCTTCTAGCTAATGTGCCGATTGCCAGCATTTGTAAATACTTAACAGTTCTTGGCAGTCGTCTGTTTACAAGCACAGTTTAGCATTTTAGTCAGCTTAAATTTAAAAATTTACCTTTAGGTCTTTGTTTATCCACTTTTGCTTATATGAGACCTTTTTTGAGCAGTGTACCTTCTACTCTGATGTAGCTACCCTTACTTAACCTGCCAGATTTCTGTTTTACTTTTGTGGCAAGAACTTTTGCTGGGTCTCTAGCTTCTCAACACTCTTGTTTTAAGTATCTTGTTGCAGAAATGCTTGGGTATGTTGTGAAATCTGCTGTGACTCAGAATTTCGGTTTTTCTCTCCTTTTTTTAATCTGTTGTTGTCTTAACTTTGATTTTGGCCTCATGGGTTCTAGTCCTCACCTAGCTGGGTATATAGCCATTGTTGGAGCCAGATCCACATGTGGCTTTAGGAAGAATCTAGAAATGAGATGCAGCATGTGTTAAGAGCATAGGTTCCAGAGCAACCCCCTGCCCCTCATGTCGAATTCTAGCTCCACACTTAACCAGACTTGTGGTCTAGGACACATTCTTTAATCACTCTGTGCTTTAGTTTGCTCACTGATAAATGAGATGATAGTACACCCTACCTTATGGAGAAATTGTGACGTTTAAATGAATTATGGTTGGATACACAATAATAAGAGAGGCAGCCTGAGTAACCAGGTGTTATTTGTAAATTCTTCAGGGAACTAAGGATTTATCTATTCACTCCTGTGATCATTTTTGTATTTAAGTTAGCTCACATTATTACTATTACTATTGTTATTATTATTTTTTAACGTAAACTCTGTGCCCAGTGTGGATCTCGAACTCATGTCCCCGAGATGAAGAGTCGCATGCTCTACCAACTGAGCCAGCCAGGTTCTCTGCGTTACTTCACATTAACTTCATCAGATTTTACTCCATTTTACTTACTGTTGTTAAAGATTAATAAATAGTTGTTTTGCATATTAGGGGTTCTTATCCTTGGTTACATTCATGACTGTAAATACTCAATACTGTTGTTGGTTGGAATATTAACTTTTTGTTGGATTTGGTTGTGAGGAATATGATGATTTTTGGCTCTATGAGTTATTTCTGAAAGGATGTGTGTCCACCTTATGAATTTTGCCACTGCTTTTTAGATACTTGGCATATCGAAATTTTATGATTGACACATATCGCCTAAACCCCCAAGAATATTTAACCAGCACTGCTTGTCGGAGGAACTTGACTGGAGACGTGTGTGCTGTGATGAGGTAAAACGCCTGACTTTTTCTCAGACGCTTCACTTCAGGTGGTTACTGATGCACTGCTGTTCAATGTTTGATTGATTAAACTCGATATTTTCTTTGTTAATAAAATACCTTAGTCACATTTCTTTTATTTAGGGGTTGAATGTATTTAATACCTTGGCGTTTTCTCCTCGTTTTAAGATTTTACCATTGACATCTTTTATTATATAATAAAATCATAAAATGACCAAGGATGGAGAGTGCAAAAGCTCTGTACATTAGATCTGTCTGAAGAAACAAATCAAATGTGAATCTCCTTCTTTGAATTTGGTCTGTGTGTGAGTTCTTTCACTATGAACTTAAATGAATATTTCTTATTTCTGTGATTGAAATAATTAGGCTTTGTACTAGGTATTGGGGTGCTATGCTGTCAACATTGAAAGTTTATAGAAAGTTTATAGAAATTGTCCCTCATTCAACAAACCGGACTTGTCAGTTAACTTTGTGATGGCTCATAGCCTACAGAGAATATTTACTTGTTTTATTGTTCTTATGTTTTAATGAAATGTAATGATGGTTACCAAGGAGATGGGGTACATTCTCTAGATTTTAACTTTCAGAGCTTTACTCTTCCAGGGTTCATGCCTTTTTAGAGCAGTGGGGGCTTGTTAATTACCAAGTGGATCCAGAAAGTCGGCCCATGGCAATGGGACCTCCTCCTACTCCTCATTTTAATGTATTAGCTGATACCCCCTCTGGGCTTGTGCCTCTACATCTTCGATCACCTCAGGTAACTAATTATTACACTAATATTATTATAATTCTGGCATTAGTAATTATTACACTAATAAACTAATATTAGGTATTATTCCACTATACACTGATTGTGTGAAACTTTTTCCCCTTTCTAACATTTGGAAAGTGGACATCCATCCACACATTCTTGAAAAGATCAGTATGTCAACCAGATTTTATATAGCCTTAAGTTAGCGTAACATGAGTCTAAGGTATAAATTGTTCTTCACATGAAATGGGAGAGCACATTAAAGAAAATTTGTTGTCTGTTTTCTCTGGGATTTAAAAAAGGCAGAAAAATGTTGCTTATACAGTATGTTGGAATGTATAGGGTGAAGGTGTGGGTATTTATTTTTTTAAATCTCCTTATGTATCAGTGTTAGACAGTGCTTTAATCTATCCCCTTGACTTTGTAGAGGTGAATACAGCCATTTATCATTTTTCCAACTCCTAGGTCCCTGCTGCTCAGCAGATGTTGAATTTTCCTGAGAAGAACAAGGAAAAACCAATTGATTTGCAGAACTTTGGTCTTCGTACTGACATTTACTCCAAGAAAACCTTAGCAAAGGTAAGGACTTTTTTCTAGGCACAGCTGGGCTGCAATCCAGCATGTCCTCTTATTTCTCCTTCTAAGGAGTGTCATTTTTCATAAGAAACTTACTTTCTGTAGTGTAAGAATATGCTCATTCTACTTAACCTGTTGGCATTTTATAAAACAACAATCACTTATCTTACCATTTCTTCTGTATGGTTAGAATATAGGTATTTTAAAGTAACTGATTAATATGTTAAAGAAAACAAGGAAAAGTGGAGAGTTTCAACATAATTGAAATCTATAGAAAGAATCAAATATTGTATAATTTAAAAATATGTCTGAAATTAACTCATTGGATGGTTTTAGCAGTAGGCTAAACACAACAGAAGACAGAATTAGTGAGCTCAGACAGGATAGTAGATATATTGAAACTGAAGCACCAAGGGAAAAAGAAATTGGATGAGGGTGAGGGAGGGGGACAGAGGGAATGGAGCACAAGGGACACGTGGGCTACTGTGAGAAGACTTCATGTTTAGCATTAGAGACCTGTAGGAAGAGAAAGAATGAAGCAAAAGTGATACTTGAAGATGTAGTGGCTAAACATTTTTGATTTAAAAAAAAAAGATACCAACTCATAAACAGTCTGAACAGATCCAAATTTGGATACAGAGGAAACTACATTCAGGCACATCATGCTTAAACTTACCTTAAAAAAAAGCCACATTGTGGGGGGTGAGTGGGGTTGGAGGACACATTAAATTCAAAGGAACAATCATAAAACTGATGCCTGACTTTTTTTTTTTTTTAAAGATTTATTTATTTATTTTGAGAGCGTGAGAATGAGAGAGAGAGAGAGAGCACATGACAGGGGGGAGGGCCAGAGGGAGAAGCAGGTTCCTCGCTGAGCAGGGAGCCCGATGCGGGACTTGATCCCGGGACTCCAGGATCATGACCTGAGCCGAAGGCAGTCGCTTAACTGACTGAGCCACCCAGGCGCCCTGATGCCTGACTTGACAGAAGCCAGAGTGGACAGCATAAAAACATTTTAAAGTGCTGAAAGTGAAGCTTTTGTTCTGGAGCTGTGTTTCCAGTAGAAGTACCTTTCAGGAGGGGAATGGCAATAAGGACATTGAGAAGGTGTGAGAGCATCACTAGCACACAGTGTAGGAAAACCGAGGGAAGGTTTTCAGGATGAAGGACTCTGATCCCTGATGGACGCACGTGACTAGGAAGGAAGCGGTCCAGGGCAATGGATGAATGTGTGGTTAAGGAATGTGGACTGTTGAAGCAGCGATGATTTTTGGGGGTTTATGGCATGTAGAAATGACCAAAATGGCACAGAAGAGACAATTAGATGGAGTTAAAGTCCTGATATCTTTTAGAAATGTGATCAAAATGCTGATTCAGGTTAGACTAATACTTTGGCAAAGCGTTTTGGAAGAGGCCTGGATCTATGCGGAAGAGGGAGGGTGAATGCCAGAAGAGGTCAACACCTGAGTCCGTGAGGAGAGGTTTTCTCCTCATTTGCAGTTGTATGAGAGGGTAGTAGGCTATTCAAACTAAGAATGATAGGTTTACAACATGAGAATGTTAAAGAGCAAACAGGGCTCAAGGCACAGGAGAGGAAACGGGAAGTACACTGTGTTACAGTTCCTCTACGAGATAGGATGTGTAATGTAGTATTTGAAGATGCACCGTGGCAAGTTGGACGGGAGGATTGTGAATCATAAGAGTAATTAAAGACCCGTAACTAAAAAGTTAATGATGGAGATAAAAACAATAAGACTCCAAAAAAGTTACTCCATAAGAGAGAAGGAGTGAGAAAGGCAGGGGATAGATGTGCCAAGTAGAAAATAGCAAGATGATAGGTGTACATATGTCCACGGGGATAGTAATAACCTTAGGTGTAAGTGGTTGTAATCCCATTAAGCAGCAGAGATTGTCAAATTGCATAAACTAAGTACAAGCCTATATTGTCTATAAGAAATCCATGTGAAATATAAGAATAAAAGAATGACAAAAGACATACCTTCTAAACATTAATCAAAAGAACACCAGAGTCATTATGTTAATTTTAGCAAAAGTAGACATTAGGACAAGTCATTTTACCAGAATTAAACCGTGGACATTTCATAATGATAAAGGAGTTAATCAAAAGGATATAATTGGTGCCTGGGTGGCTCAGTTGTTAAGTGTCTGCCTTTGGCTCAGGTCATGATCGTGGGGTCCTGGGATGGAGCCCCACATTGGGCTCCCTGCTCAGCGGGGAGTCTGCTTCTCCCTCTCCCAGTCTCCCTGCTTGTGTTCCTCTCTCGGTGTCTCTCTCTGTCAAATAGATAAATAAAATCTTAAAAAAAAAAAAAGACGTAATTGTCCTAAATATGTGTATAGTTAATTAAAAAACTTCAAAATATATAAAGCAAAAACTGATAGAATAGAAAGGAGCAATAGGCAGACACACAATTATAGTTGGAAATTTCAGTAATCCATTCTCAGTAATTGATACAAGTAGATTGAAAGTCAGTAAGAGAAGACTTAGATCAACACTGTGAACCAATATGACCTACTTGTTATGTAGAAAGCTCTATGCAAAATAACAGTAAAAGCCTTTTTTTTTTAAGGTTTTATTTATTTGAGAGAGAGAGATCGAGCGGGTTGGGGGATATTGGAGAAGCAGACTCCCCACTGATCAGAGTCTGATGTGGGGCTCAGTCCCAGGACCCTGAGATCATGATGTGAGCTGAAGGCAGACAGTTAACCAACTGAGCCACTCAGGCGCCCTGAAAACACATTCTTATAAAGTTCTTGGGGAACACTCACCAAAGTATATTTAGTTCTGAGCCATAAAATGGGTCTCAAGAAATTTTAAAGGAGTGATACTATAAAATGTGGTTGTATGATTTCATGCATGTGATATAAATGTGGTTGGCTATAACCACAATAAAATTAAGCTAGAAATCAAAACCAGAAAAACAATACAAAATTAATGAAATAAGGAGGTGGTTATTGGAAAGGATCAATAAATTTGATAAGCCTCTGAAAGAGTGATCAAGAAGAAAGGAGAGGACACAAATTACAGATCAGAAAAGAGAGACAGGGAGAGAGAGAATCTTAAGCAGGTTTCTCGCCCAGTGTAGAGCCTGACATGGGGCTCGATCTCACCACCCTAAGATCATCATAACCTGAGCCGAAATCAAAGAGTCGGAGGCTTAACTAACTGAGCCACCCAGGCACCTTTATGATATATGTTCTTACAAGAGATGGATGCTGAGAGATTTGCAGACAGAAGAGGAAAGGACAGGGCGCCTGGGTGGCTCAGTCAGTTAAAAATGTCTGCCTTTGGCTCAGGTCATGATCCCAGGGTCCTGGGATTGAGTCCCGCATCAGGCTCCCTGCTCAGGGAGCATAGGTTAAAATGAGGTGGCTATAAACTAAGGAGTTCTGAGGCAGCCACCAGAAAACAGAAGAGGCGTAGAATGAATTCTCTCCGAGAGCATCCAGAGGGAGTGCGGCCCTGCTAACACCATGATCTTTGTCTCAGTTGTGTTGATTTTGGACTTCCAGCTTTCTGAGCTGTGAGAGAATGAATTTTTGTTCTTTTAGGCCATCAAATCTGTGATAATGTGGTTACAGTAGCCGCAGGAAGCTTCATGCGTTAGAGTAACCTTGTATGTGTTATATCTGTGTATGGTGCAACACCTTCATGAGTATAAAATTCTAGGCCCACATGATTCTACTGATCCTTTTGTACCAAAATCTTTTTTTTTTTTTTAAGATTTATTGATGTATTTATTTGTCAGAGAGCGAACACAAGCAGGGGGAACAGCAGGCAGAGGGAGAAGCAAGCTCCCTGCGGAGCAAGGAGCCCAATGCGGGACTCGATCCCAGGACCCTGGGATCATGACCTGAGCCAAAGGCAGACACCCAACCGACTGAGCCACCCAGGTGTCCCTGTACCAAACATTTAAGGAAGAAGTAATACCAACCTATATAAACTCTTCCAGGAAATAAAAGTGGAGGGAACACTATTATAGCTAAATATAAATATATATATGTATATATATAAAAAACACACCCAGTCACTGAACCCCTGGCTATATAAATAAGTTTAAAAAAAGAATGAATATATACAAGAATATGCATGAATGTCCTTAGCAGCCTTATCCAAGATAGCCAAAAACTGTAAACAGTGATCAATCAAGCATATAATGGATAAATTGTGGTTTATTCAAACAATGTAATATTAACACAGAAATGAAAAGAATTGACTTCCTTTATGTAAAGTGTTTGGTTGAATGTCATTGACATAATATTAAGCCATACCCACAAACTCATACTGAATGGTTTTACAAAGTTCAGATCCAGGAAAAACTAACCTATGACTATAGAATTGAGAATAGTGTGTACTTACGTGGGTTGCTATCAACTTGAGGTTTAAAGGAGACCCCTTGGATGTTGATTTGAGTGGTTGTTACATGGGTGTATATGTGAAATTGTGTTTAACTTTACACCGAAGATTTGGGTATTTTATGGTACATGCATTCTACCCCAATAAATACAAACGAAAAAATTTCTAAAATCATGCAAAACCCCCCATAAACATCTCATGGGTCCTGTTGAGATTATGCACTCTTCCCAGAACCAGTTTTTATCAAGAGGAAAAACTATATAGCTGAGAGGTAGAGAAATGCTTGCTGTGCACGTACCCAGTAAATGCTGTCATGTGTAGGTTATAAGGATCTTTCCTGTAGTCAGGTTTGCCTTCTTTAGAATTTAGGTGAAATGTTAATGAATTTTGTTCCTCTTGGAGCTCCAAATCTGATTGATGGTCACTTCTGAGTTTGGTTCACTAAAAGATGAACATTGGTTGTTGTAAAGTAATCGTTAAGGAATCTGAACAATGTATTATGAATTATAGCTATATGCATTTTTTTCTTCTCAGAGTCATGTTGTGAGACTTGAATTCTACAATGCTTAGATTCCTCTTTATTCTGTAAAGGACTACTTACTTTTAGTACATTTTTTGCAAAAATTTCAGAATGGTATGTGTTGAATACCATGGAAACCACCTAGCAAGTCATAATTTAATTTTTACCCACAGTAGCACAGTTATGCAGAAAGGTTGAGTCAAATAACTTGAGAAGCTTTATTGTCACAAACAAGGAAATCACAGACCATAGAAATTTTCTCTTCGTTTATTAAATTGTAATCTCCCAAAATAAGAGTTTTCAGAGAAGGGCTGTGGTAGAATGTATATTTTGAATTAGTAACATTTACACATGAAGAATAATGTCAGGTATACCATACATCCAGTCCTCTGCTAGTCTATGAATGGAGCAGGGCCTACCAACTCAAGACGTATGAATCAATTCACAAATCTTAATTTTTACATAACAACGTTGGCTTTCTTTTACCCCCATGCTCACGTGAATTGGCAACTAAAGGGATTCTTATAGAAAGAGTGATTTAAAGTTTAAGGAATCAGTTGGTGATTATAGGTGTTAAAATTGAGAATATGAACTTGTTGCAGTTGGAATTAAGAATCCTTCAGAGTAATTTATATGTAGTATAATTTGTCTTTGAATCTTGGAAAAAGTACTTCCTTCAAGTTATACCAAATATTTGTATTATGTATAATATCATAGCCAATTCATGGTATGCATTAAAATATTGTAGCCTTTGTCGCTTCAAAAGGTATTTTTAAATATCAAAATAATAGGAATAATATATCTGAATGGTCTATGAGTCCTTGATAGACAGCAAGAAATCTTCAGAAATAAGTCTGCCTTTGTGTTAGAAGTTGAGTGTCCTTAAGTGTTTTATCCCTGTTGCTCAGGGACTTACTTGGTGGTTTGCATAAAATAGCCCCCTCTACATAGAAGGGACTCCTGCTGAGCTCCATGTTCAGCCTTTAGAAACGAGTACCTAATTTCTGGTTTTGTTTCTTTAGAGTAAAGGTGCTAGTGCTGGAAGAGAATGGACTGAACAGGAGACCCTTTTGCTCCTGGAGGTAAGCACGTTAATAGCAGAGCCCCATTACCACATAGGAGATGGGTACTTCATTTGTGTGAGCAGTGAAATATACCTTTGGAATTAATCCTAAAGTTTTTTGAACCATGTATTGAGTTTTAATAGAATTTTCTTGGGCCATCATTAAATACCATACCTTGAAGTGATGTACTGGCTATCAGTAGGGAAGATCAAGCCTGGATATGTGTTTTTTTGGCCCGGGTTGTGTTGTTTTGTTTATTTTAAATCTTTGCCAATATGAAACAAATACTAGAGCTTTGCAAAAGTAGTCTAGATTTCTAATTTTTCATCCAAAATTGGAAGATGTGGCAGTTCTGGCTCCTCATCCCCATGTAGCAATAATTGGCTGACCTTGAGGAGCAGATGTTCCTTTGAAGTGGAATGTTTCTTCAGATTCCAGTTTTCTTTAAACTTAGCCCACCTTGGTCATTGTTGATGCGTTCTCCGGTGCTTGTATGCATTTGAGTGTACGACCTCTGTATTTCCCAAAAGGATTCCAGAGAAGTAGATAAAGACATCTGTCCCTGAAAATACTGTTTTGTCCTTGAAAGCAGAACACTCTGGTAAACCAGTGATAATTCAAGATATCTTTCCGTCAACTTGTTGAATGCTTTTTGGATTTCTTCATGTCTTGGAGATTCTTGCAAATACTTACACAGGTGAATCTTAGCAATTATTTTTGCCCTAGAGAGTAAGAAGTATAGAATATTGGGTTCCATATTTATCAAGCATTTCTGAAGAAGGACCGTTTGTCTTTTGTCACAGAACAATCTTTGGGTAAAGTGAAGACTGTGTGACACTACTTAGTAGTTGAGGGTAGAATGTGCATGTGAGAGCTAAATTAGAACTAAATGAGGAAGTTTACTGTTTAATCTCTTAGGAATGCTTTTGCCTACAAAGAACTAAATCTAATTAGCAGTAGATTAAACCAAAAGGACATTGGTTTTTTTGTTCAACTGGCTGTCTTCAGATTGGCAGTTCCAACATTTTCTTTTTAATGATTTTATTTATTTGAGAGAGTGCAGGGGGAAGGGGCAGAAGGAGAGGGAGAAGCAGACTTCGGGCTGAGCAGGGAGCCTAACTCAGGGGCTCTATCCCAGGACTCTGGGATCATGACCTGAGCCGAAGGCAGACACTTAACCGACTGAGCCACCCAGGCGCCCCTCAACATTCTTTTCACTGCTCAAGTATATCATCAGGTTCCTAGCTTTTCTGTTGTTTTGTCCCACCTTCTTCACGTGTCCATGTTCTGTCTCCCTGTGTTCTCTTCTGGTCACAGGAAGGCTGGTTTGTTCCCTGGCTTCATATCCCCATTCAAAATAGGAAGAACGTTGGAAAGGGCCTTCCTGGGGCCTTTTCTTCTTGGGCTCTTCTTGAAATGAAAAGCTTAACCAGAAGCCGCTCATCAGTCTTTCTCTTCTACCTCATTGTTCAGAATTGGTCTCAGTGCTCACCAAGTACCACAGGTGATGCCGGGAAAACAAACATGGTTTTCTAGTTTCATTAGTGGGGTCAACCTGGAGGAAGGGAATGATTGTTGCTGGTGACTTACAGTGCCTGCTTTGTCTCTTAACTTTAGAGCAGTGAATTTACAGAGGCTGAGAGCTCCCTTTCAGTAGAGTATTCATGTGATCCAGACTTGTAGATCATGTGTAACATTTACAATTCAGAAATCAAGTATCAAATAGAAGATTAGACTAGGTCAGCAGTTGTCAAACTTTTTGGTCTCAGGATATACTTACACTCTTAAAAATTATATTGAGGACTTCAAAGAGTTTTTGTTTGTGAGCTTGTCAGTATTTTCCTGTATTGTAAATTAAAACTGAGAAAACTAATTTACTTAAAAATAACAGTAAACCCATTGCAAGTTAACATAACAATTTTATGAAAAATAGACTGGAAAACAGATATTACTGAAAAGTCTGGTGTTACACATTAGTAATATCTATAATGCCTGGCTTATTAGAATACAGCTGGATTTTCATATTTGCTTTTCCAGCATATATGTTGTTTTAATTTAAGTATATTAAGAAAATCTGGCATGACCTGCATCTGTATTTGGAAACAGAAAGAGTATCTTAATGGCCTTTTCAAATAATTATAAGTATTCCCATAGGATAGGCTTTCATGACAGGTATGTATTTTTCAGAATTCTAATTTTCACTTAATCGTTGGCAACAGATTCTCAGCTTTCTTTGAAGTGACATTTAATTTTTATTCCTTTTTTTTTTTTTTAAAGTAAGCTCCGTGCCCAGCATGGAGCCCATGCAGGGCTTGAACTCACGACCCTGAGATCAAGACGTGAGCTGAGGTCAAGAGTTGGACACTTAACCAACTGAGCCACCCAGGCGTCCCTCACAGTGAATTTTTGAGAGTCCTGTTTGCTTTTGAGAGCATGTCTGCTGGGCCATTGTGGTGGCGAGTACCTGTTAGTCTCAGATACTCGGGAGGCTAAGGCAGGAGGATTGCTTAAAGCCTGGGGTTCTGGACAGGAGTCTGCTATGCTACCTGGGTGTCTGCACTCAGTTTGGCATCAGTATGGTGACCTCCCCAGAGTGGGGGCCCACCACGATACCTGAGGCAGGGTGGCCTTGCCTGGTCAGAAACGGAGCAGGTCAGAACTCCTGTGCTGATCAGAAAACGTCCGCAAGATATCTGTGTCTCCAAACCATGGTGTATTAGCCATTTGTTCTAATAAAAACGGTCTTCTGTGCAAATGGCTAGTTGAGCTTGAAACTCAGGTGGTTGAACAGTGCTTTTCCTTCAGACCACCATCATGCTTGGATGGTTGATTTTTAGTCCTCTCGTGTACCTCACATTTCATAGTACCAAATACTGAAAACAAGTGGACTTCAATCTTTAGATTTATAAAATTAATAATTTTAAAGTTGGATTACTTTTGTGAGTATGTGGCGGTAAAGACTAGAGTGACCCTGAAGACAGTCTGGCGCTACTGCCTTGATCATGCGGAGGGTGGGCAGATCACTCACCACTGCTTTTGCACCGATTGTGCAGATGCCCTTATAATGAAAAAAGGCAGCAGTGTCCTGTTGTTACTAGGAAAATGGGTTGGTCTCTGGGCCCCCCTGAAAGACTGGTGCCCTGTGGGTCTTCAGGCCACACTGAGATACTGGACCTGCTGATGGCTCATGGTCCTGTACTGCTTTAATTTGGTTTTTTGAGTTGTTCCAACAGTTGTGTTTTTAAGAAGTTTTAGTGGTGTGTTAACAATTTCCTTTTTTTACACCCCTCTTCTACTTTTCCTTCTTTTCTCTTAATCTCTCTCTCTGGATTAAAATTCAAAAAGATTTCTTTTTTTACTACTATTTTAATGTACTCTCATCTATTCATTCATTATCAGTGATATGCAGAGAGCTTCTTTTCTGAGCCACCTTTTATTTATTTCAGGACTGTTTTGTCCAGTCCTATCTGCATGGATGTTAACTTAAAAGTTCCCAGTACTTGGAGGGAATATAATACACTTTCATATTGCTTTTTTAGAGTCTCTGGGCTCTGGGGAGAAATTTAGCTGTGCAGCACCAGTCTTATCGGTTCTTGTTCTTGCTACACACTGATATTCAAAATTTTCTCCTCTTCTACATTTAAGAATAGTGAATAATAAATACAGGAGTGAGGCCAGAATGGCTGAGCTGCTATTTACCCTGGACATATCCAAGAAAACCACAGTATCCTTACACAATAGTGCATTTTTTTCTCCTGCAGGTGGAACCTGTCCAGTGGTTGGGTTTTCTTTTAAACATGCAGTTGAATCAACAGGTATTGTTTTCGGTTATACAGAGGCTCCCCAGCAGTATTGTTACCACTAACACCTTCTATTTCTATAGTTTATTTATTGGTAATTAATAGCTTAAGAATTTGAAGTGGATTTATGATGGATTTATAACCAAAACCAGTTAATTTTTTCCTAATAAATACATAAATCTGGAAGATTTGTTAAGGTCTGTGGTTCCCCGCCCCCCGAAATCACACTATTTTATTAGACAAGTATATCACACAGGCAGCATCCCAACTATTTTAGACTATTCTTAGACCACCCACTTTTATTTTAACACCTTATTTGATATGGTCTCTCATCAAAGCACAGTTCTTATATGGAATGCTGTAGGTTATTATCAGTGGGTATGTTCAGTTCATTGTCTTATTACAGATTTTAGGAGGCATAGTTTCAGTTTTGCAAATAACCAATGTGGAATCTACACATGGGATGAATAAATGCAGTTTGAAAAAGACCTTGAGTTGGTAGACATGAAGGCTAATACAAGGCTTTATATTAGTTTTTTGAAAAAATATATTGCATAAGATAAAGATGATGGAGACTTGTCTGAGTAGATTTCATTTGTAAAATGTGTGAGGAATTCCAGGTATGCCACCTGAAAATGAGTCACCAATTTAAGAAGCCACGAAAGGCTAACCTGGTCCGTCCCATCAGTTTGAAGTTGCATTGACAGAATGAGGCTGCCAGAGTGGAAGAAGAAATGGCACCATTCTGTTCCATAGTGATGACAGAGATTTTTAAGAGAGGCTTTCACAAGTTAAGTCCACAGCTGATAATGTAGTCTTCCTGATCATTGTAATTGTGCCTGGGCTTGAAATTGACAAAACCTGAGTCTGGGAGCGTATCAGTTCTCCTTTGTTAACTTTAGTCTTTCTCATGCCTGCTTTGCTTTCTCATGCCTTGTATTTATTTTCCCTTAGATGACTAGTGGACATGGAATCTTGTACCTGCAGATAAAAGCCATGAAGGTTATTAACGTTGATCACTAGAAGAGTTCTTCACATACTTTATACTGGCTAGATCACAGAAACAGTAGCTTTGGAAGATAGTAAACAGCATCAAAGATTTCCTCATGGTCTGCATGTACCTGATATGTGCCTTTCCTTGATAGGTCACCCAAGAAATATTTTTTTCTGTATAATTTTGAATTACATTTTAGATGAGTATGTCTTCCAGTTTAAAAAAAAATACAGTTGTCTTGAGGAAAAGCCTTTTTTTACTGGGTGGTTTTTTACATTTGGAGCCAAGGAAAACTCACATTCTTTTCCTGGTCTAGTCCAGTTCCCTGTGGTTAAGTTCAGCAGGTTTTATTGGGCGCTGTGGCAGACTGCAGACTGAGATGGCTAGGCCATAGACTCTACACTGAAAGGATTTGTACTGTAGCGGGTCACAGAAACAGGTTAAAACACAGCACAAGTGTAGCGTCCTTAACTTCACAATTGGAGCTGTACCTGGAGTAAGTCCTTTCTAGAGGGATGGCTGTGTGACAGGTTGGGTGGATGAGACTCATAGCTTCCCGGGAATCGGACGGCTGTGTTGGCTGTAGTACATAGTATTTCTGGTGCAGAGCAGTGTGTCCAGAGGCACAATAACTAGGAAGAGTGTTTGGGATCAGGATATTTGTAGAACATGAAAGAGGAGAGAGAGTGGTGGAGTGGGCCAGAGCCCTGATCCTGTTTGGACTTAATTCCGTAAGATAATTATAAGCAAGGAAATAGTTTTAGGCAGAGGAGAGACAGTGTCATGTGTGAAACATAATTCATTCTGGCAATAGGAAGAAAGATGAATTTAAGGTTAGAGAGATAGGCGATTCTGAGAATCCAGTTAAAGAGCGGTGATGGGACCCAGGTCATAGCAGGAAGAATGAAGGTGTTTTGTAGTACTGTAAAATGTCTGCTAATATATTAGCCCTCCCCCTCCTTCCCAGCCAGTCTGTCACCATGTTCTGTTTGAAAACAAGTCTTCGATTTCCTGTTACGTAATGCTACCGTCAGTGCCCAGGCTTGGATCTTCACATTCCCAGCCTTACGCTTTTCTGGACACTGACTCTTTACTGAATTTTGCATGTCAAAGGGTTTCTTAGCTGTATTCTGGAAAAAACTTCCTGGACTTTCTTATTTTACTCTGGCTGAGGAAGAAAAAGGAAGAAAAAATTTTTAATAAGTTTATTTGAAAAGACTATGGTAGAGTATCCCAAGAAAATCTCCCCATAATCGGAAACATAAGATAGCCCCAATTATATGTTTCTGGCCCCAAGGACCCTAGGGAGAGAGATTGATTTTTCTTTTTTGTTACAATCTAGGTCTTTTTTCTAAGTAATTCCTTTTAGAACTACCTGAGGCCACTGGCTATCCAGAGGAAACCCAGAATTAGCCTTGTCATTCAAGAGATTTAATGAGTAAGACCATCTGCTGGTGGGGGTTTTGAGGAGTCCTCTACCACTCCAGCAAGAAGGCAAGCCTGGGGCAGCAGTTGGAGCCCTGGGTTAAGAATTTACTTAATAGGGGCACCTGGGTGGCTCAGTTGTTAAGCATCTGCCTTCAGCTCAGGTTATGTTCCCAGTGTCCTGGGATCGAGCCCCACATCGGGCTCCCTGCTCCGCGGGAAGCCTGCTTCTCTCTCTCTCCCACTCCCCCTGCTTGTATTCCCTCTCTCGCTGTCTCTCTCTCTGTCAAAAAAATAAATAAAACCTTTTAAAAAATATAATTTACTTAATAAACTTGGAAAGAACCATCTCACAAGCTCATCTCACAGTGTAGATCTGCAAATCAGGCTCTAGAGCAGGATTTTTCAGCTTCCTGCAATCCACATTTGGGCCAGATTTTTGTTGTGGTGGCTCTTCTTACGTGTATTGTACAGTGTTTAACAGCATCCGGGGCCTCTACCCACTAGATGCTAGTAGCACCTCCCCAAAAATGTCCCCAAGGAGGCAGAATTGCCCCTGGTTGAGAATCATGTAGGAATAGCAACTTTGATCAACCACTGAATACATTCTTTTTCTCCAATTAATTCCTTGATTTTCTTCATAACATTCTGTTCCTCTCCCCCTTGGACACTGCTTTTACTTTTTTTTGAAAGTTTTTCAGCATTTTTCTCTGACAGATTATGAATTTTTAAATTGGAAATTTACACACTTTATAAATTTTAGTACCAGTTTCTTAATTTCTAACAAAAAAGACTTGGAGTTTGAATGGGATTGTGTTGAACCTGTTATTCAGTGTGGAGAGAGTTGACATCTTAATATTGAGACTGCTGATGGATGAACATGGTGTAGCTCTTAATTTATTTAGATCTTTAATTTCTCTCAGCGTGCTTTATGTTTTCCAGCATGTTGATCTTACACATTCTTTATTATAATTATTCCTAGGTATTTCATTTTTGTTGTATTTTAAATACTTTTTTCCAATTTAAAACTTTTCATTGAAATAAAATTGAGTTTTTCTATTCCACGTCTGTCCTGTGACTTTGCTAAACCTTTTAGTTTTAGTATCTTTTTGTACATTTCTTTGGGTTTTCTATATAAACAATTGTGTTTATTAATGAAAGACAGTTATTCTCCCTTTTATATATGTATGCTTTTTATTTATTTTGCCGATTGAGATTTAATACAATTAGGAAAGCAGTCAAATCTACCTATTTTCTTATGGACTCTATAATCATTTTCATTATTTTTTTAAAAATCCGTGTAAAGAACAGTCACAGGCTTCTGATATTGTTACATATTACCTGATACTAAAGCTCCTGGTTTTTTTCTGTTGTAGGCCCTGGAGATGTATAAGGATGATTGGAACAAAGTGTCAGAGCATGTTGGAAGTCGTACTCAGGATGAATGCATCCTCCACTTTCTGAGGCTTCCTATTGAGGACCCATACCTTGAGAATTCGGATGCTTCCTTGGGGCCCCTGGCCTACCAGCCTGTCCCTTTCAGTCAGTCAGGAAACCCAGTCATGAGCACTGTTGCTTTTTTGGCATCTGTGGTGGACCCTCGCGTGGCATCTGCTGCAGCAAAAGCAGCTTTGGGTATGGACTTTCCTGAACCATGTAGCCAACGTAGTAGTTTCAGATAATGGTTTAATACTTTCCTTCATTTACAAGTTGTTTCAGATTTAAGTGTTATCAGCTGCTATGTTCATTTGAGTTATATAGCAGAAAATCAGACATTACCCCTTTATGTTATATTTAAAATACTATAATATATTTTTTTAAGATTTTATTTATTTGAGAGAATGCATGCACAAGCGGGGCGTTGCAGGGGAGAGGGAGAGGGAGGAGCAGACTCCACATTGAGCTGGGAGCCTGACTCGGGGCTCGATCCCGAGACTCTGAGATCATGACCTGAGCCAAAGTCAGATGCCCAACCAACTAAACCACCCAGGCACCCCTAAAATATAATAGTTTTAAAATTAAGAGCATTTATTAAGAATGGGAGGGGCAAAACAGAATTTTTGTGGTATATTTTGTGATTCATTTGGACTTTGACCTAACTAGCAAAAGAACAATTTAACATTGTTTGATTTTATTATAATTAGAACTTTCTCATGCTGTAAAACCCTTTCTTGGATTTCTGGTTGTTTAATCCTTGTTTGCTTTATTAATCTAGCCTGCAGAGTTAGATTAAGTTTGGGCAGAAATTTTTTTTTTAATTTTTTTTTTTAAAGATTTTATTTATTTATTTGAGAGAGCGAGAATGAGAGATAGAGAGCACATGAGAGGGGGGAGGGTCAGAGGGAGAAGCAGACTCCCTGCCGAGCAGGGAGCCTGATGCGGGACTCGATCCCGGGACCTGATCATGACCTGAGCCGAAAGCAGTCGCTTAACCAACTGAGCCACCCAGGCGCCCTGGGCAGAAATTTTGATTGTTACTAATGGAGATTTAGAAATCTCTGTTCGTACAGCAGAGTACTGTGACATGTAAGTTAAAACATAGAACCATAGAATTTCATTAGTGTACATTACTGTCTCATTTGACGTTCTTGTTTTGCTGGGATAGATAAGACTGAGTCCCCAGAAAAGTCACTATGCAAGACCCTATGTGTTGGATTTCCTAGTGATTTACATTAAAGCATATATTTTTGCAAAACCAGGTCACACTATTCCATTTTTACTCTTGAACAGAGGAGTTTTCTCGGGTCCGAGAGGAAGTGCCACTGGAATTGGTCGAAGCTCATGTCAAGAAAGTGCAAGAAGCAGCACGGGCTTCTGGGAAAGTGGATCCCACCTATGGCCTGGAGAGCAGCTGCATTGCAGGCACAGGACCTGATGAGCCAGAGAAACTTGGTGAGTTATAGCTGTCCCCAAGGACAGGACTAATAGATGTCGTAATTTCCTATCAGCTTGCTAAAATAATTGGGCCTATTTGCATTTAAAAGTAAGAACAATGGGGGCACCTGGGTGGCTCAGTCGTTAAGCGTCTGCCTTCCGCTCAGGTCATGATCCTGGGGTCCTGGGATTGAGCCCTGCGTCGGGCTCCTGCTCAGCGGGAAGCCTGCTTCTCCCTCCCCCACTCCCCCTGCTTGTGTTCCCTCTCTCGCTGTGTCTCTCTCTGTCAAATAAATAAATAAAATCTTAAAAAAAAAAAAAGTAAGAACGATGATTACTATCAACTTGTCCCTTAAGATTAGTGTATGATTTTTTTTCTCTTATCCCTTCCTTTTATGATAGAATTTAAAGGTTGTCTGAGAGCTGTTAATAACATCACAGTTGTGAAGTATCTGATGCCAATTTTTAAGATTTATTTATTTATTTAAGTAATCTCTACACCCAACTGGGGCTCATAATCAAGACCCCGAGATCAAGAGTCACACGTTCCACCGACTGAGCCAGCCAGGTGCCCTGTGATGCCTGTTTTTATTTTTATTTATTTATTTATTTATTTTTTAAAGATTTTATTTATTTATTTGAGAGAGAATGAGAGAGAGAGAGCATGAGGGGAGGGAGGGGCAGAGGGGGAAGCAGACTCCCCGCTGAGCAGGGAGCCCGATGTGGGACTCGATCCCGGGACTCCAGGATCATGACCTGAGCCGAAGGCAGTTGCTTAACCAACTGAGCCACCCAGGCGCCACGATGCCTGTTTTTAGATCTAGGTTTTGAGCATGTGAACATAGGAATACTGGAAGGACTTACATGATTATTTTCATTTATATGTTGCTGGGTAGGTTTAAGTTCGTTGTTTTTTGTTTTTAATTGAGGTAAAATTCTTATAAAATTCTCTATTTTTTTTTAAAGATTTATTTATTTATTTATTTGAGAGAGAGAGAATGAGAGACAGAGAGCACAAGAGGGAAGAGGGTCAGAGGGAGAAGCAGACTCCCCGCTGAGCAGGGATCCCGATGCGGGACTCAATCCCGGGACTCCAGGATCATGACCCGAGCTGAAGGCAGTTGCTTAACCAACTGAGCCACCCAGGCGCCTTAAAATTCTCTATTTTAATCACTTAAAGGTATACAGTCTAGTAGCTTCTAGTACATTCACAGTGTTGTGCATCCATCACCACTAACTCCAGAACACTTTGATCACCCCAAAAGATAATCCCATACCAGTTAAGCAGGTATTTCCCATTTCTTCTCTCCTCAGCCCTAGTAACCACTAATCTGCATTCTGCCAGTGTGGATTTGCCTATATTCTATACATTTCCTGTAAATAGAATCATGCAGTACGCGGGCTTTTGTGTCTGACTTCTTTCACTTAGCATAAGGTTTTCAAAGTTCATCCATTTGTAGTATAAAATCACTACTTTATGCCTTTCTGTGCTGAATAATACTCTTTCAGTGGATAATACCACATTTTACTTCTCCGTTCATCAGTTCATGTATATTTGTATTGTTTCCATTTTTTCATTATTATGAACATTGAGGTGCAGGATGTTGTGTGAACATAGGTTTTTCAATTCTCTGTACCTAGGAGTGGGATTACTGGATCAACTGGTAATTTTATGTTTAGCTTTTCGAGAAACTAGTCAACTGTTTTCTGTAGTGGTTCTACCATTTTATGTTTTCACCAGCAACGTATGAATGTTCTGACTTCCACATCCTCACCAATATTTGTTCCCCCACCTCCGCTTTTAAAAAAAATGCAACTGGGGTGTTTATGTAGTGGTTTTCATTTTCATTCAATTTGGGGAGTATTGCCATCTTAACAATATGAAGTCTTTCAATCCTTGAACACAGGATGTCTTTCCATTTATTTAGATCTTCCTTAATTTAAGCATTGTTTTGAAATTTTTAGTCTTGCAGTTCTTGGCGCCTGTATTACATTTCCTTTAGTTAAATTTATTCCTTTGTATTTTATTCTTTTGAATGCTTTTGTAAGTGAAATTACTTTCCTGATCTTAAGAGGAAAGCATTTCATTATTAAGTATGACGTTAGCTGCTGGATTTTCCTACATTTCTTTTACCAAGTTTAGGGAAATTCCCTCTATACATAATTTGTTGAATGTTTTTATCCTGAAAAGATGTTGCAGTTTGCCAACTGCTTTTTCTGTATCAATTGAGATAACCATGTGGTGTTTTTACTTTTTTCTTTAAATACGTTGTATTAATTGATTCTTGCCTGTTGAACCACTTTTGCAGTCCTGGGATAAATCCCACTTGATTGATTATGGGAATATTCCACCTAATACTCTATTGGATTTAGTTTGCTTCTAGTATTTCGTTGAGGATTTTTGCATCCGTATTCATAAGGGACATTTGTTGAGTACTTTTCATTTTTTGTGATAACTTTATCTGGTTTGATGTCAGAGTAGTACTGACCTCTAAGAATGAGTTAGGAATTGTTCTTTATTTTTTTGAAGAGTTTGAAAATTATTGATGCTTATTCTTCCTTCCTTCCTTCCTTCCGTGCAGAATGATGGTTTTATTAAAGCATGGGTGTTATTGGATTTTTTTCTCTGTCGGTGCCTGTGATTCTTGGTCAAGGGGCTTTGAAGAATGGAGAGGTAGACCAGACAGAGTGGTGGGCAGCAAAGCAAGGTTTATTGAGCGATAACAAAGTGATAGTACAAAGTTCCCGAGGAGGGAGGGTATCTGAGAGGGTTGCCCTGTGCTCATTCTTCTGTACGTTTGCTGGAATTCACATAGGAAGCCATCAAGTCCTGATTTTTAATATTTTTTAAAGAACTGATTTAATCTGTTTACTTGTTCCAAGTCTGTTTAGGTTTTCTATTTCTCTTTGAGTCAGTTTTGGTAGTGTGCATATCTTACTAGAAATTTGTCCATTTCATGTACATTGTCTCATTTGTTGGTGACACACACACACACACACACACACAAATCATAACAACCAAAAGTGGAAACAATTCAAATGTCTATCAGCTGCTGAATGGATAAACAATGTGGTATTACAATGGGAATATTATTCAACCATAAAATAGAAAGAAGTACTGACATATGCGACCTCATGGATCATCCTTGAAAACATGGTAGGTGGGGTAAAAAAAACAGTGAGAAGAGACAATATATTATTTAATTCCAATTATATGAAATACAAACAGGCAGATTTATAGAAAGTAGATTAATGGTTGCTTAAGGCTAGGAGGAACAGGCAAAAGGGAATAATAGCTAAAGAGTATGGGATTTCTGTTTGAGATGATCGAAAGGTTTTAAAATTTACTGTGGTCATGGTTGCATGTATCTGTGAATATCTAGCTGTACCCTTTTAATGGGTTGGTTGTATGGTATATGAATTATATCTCAGTAAAGCTATTTTTTAAAAAAGTTTATAATGTCTTTTTACATTGTACCTTTTTATTTCTATAAGGTTGGTAGTAGTGTCCCCATTTTCATTCCTGATTTTAGTAATTTGGTCCACTCTTTTTTTTTTCCTTCATCAATCTAGATAAAGACTTACCAGTTTTACCGACTTTGGATTTCAGTGATTCTGTTGTTTTTCTATTCTCTAAGTTATCTCCACTGTAATCTTTATTCTTTCCTTTTGCTTGTTGTTGCAAGTTTCCTTTCTTACCTTTTTTTTTTTTTTAAAGATTTATTTTAGAGAGGTTGGGAGGTAGGGAAAGGAGAGGGAAAGAATCTCAAGCACACTGCCCTCTGAGCATGGAGCCCACCGTGGGGCTCGATTCCACGACCCTGAGATCACGATCTGAGCAGAGATCATGACCTGAGCCAAAATCAAGAGTCAGATGCTCAACGAGCTGAGCCACACAGGTGCCCCTAAGTTTGGTCTGCATTTTAATATTTCCTTACTTTGGAGGATGGGATATTGATTTGAGATCTTTCTTCTTTATTATAATGTTGACTTCTATAGCTATATAAATTTCCCTCTCAGTACTCCTTTTACTGTGTTCTGTAAATTTAGACATATTTTATTTTTGTTTTAATGCTTCTCAAAGTATTTTATAATTTCCTTTTTGGTTTCTTCTTTGACCCATGGGTGGTTTTAAGAGTGTGTTGTTTAGTATATACCAATTAGTGATTTTTTTTTAGATTTTCTTCTGTTACCAGTTTCTAATTTCATTCCATTGTATTCAGAAAAGATAATTTGTGTGGTTTCTATCTTTTAAAATTTTCTGAGACTTGTTTTGTTGTCTAATATATTAGCCTGGTGAATATTCCTTTTGTATTCTATTGTTGAATGGCATCGTCTGTGTATGTTTGGTCTGGCTGGTTTATAGTGTTGTTCAAGTTGTCTGT
Organism: Eumetopias jubatus; assembly: GCF_037043125.1. Classification (NCBI taxonomy): domain Eukaryota; kingdom Metazoa; phylum Chordata; class Mammalia; order Carnivora; family Otariidae; genus Eumetopias; species Eumetopias jubatus. The sequence goes on from NW_028274807.1 coordinate 201,179,637, forward strand.
CATTTTTCTAGTTGGTCTATCCTTCACTGAGAGTGATGTCTTGAAATTTCCAACTATTATTGTTGAACGATCTATATTTCTTCCTTCAGTTCTGTCTGGTTTTGCTTCATATATTTTGTTAGTTGCATACATCTTTATAATTGTTCTGTCTTTCTCACGAATTGGCCTTTTTATCATTATATAACATCTTTTGTTTTCTCTCTAACCTTTTTTTGCCTGAAAGTCTCTTCTATCTCATATTAGGATACCACTCCAGCTCTCTTTTGGTTACTGTGTTTGCGTGGAATATCTTTTTCCATTAATTTACTCTTCAGTCTGTTTGTGTCTTTGGATCTAAGATAGGTCTCTTATAGACAGCATATTTTTTTGTTGGATTTTAGGATTTTGCAGACTTAGTTTTTGTACTTTTGGGTCTGCCCTGAATAGCTATAGCACTTTCAAAATTATTTGCCTTCATTAGCTCTGAGTTCTCTCGTGTGGCACGAAAGTGATGGTTAGGTACTCCCTATAACGTACTGTATAGTTAGGTTAGTTTGTGATATTGGACAGATGACATTTTTGCTGTTAAGGACTTTTGATTATTTTTATTTAATTTATTGTGAAGAGGAGTAAATTTTAGGAGTAGCTTCATAAGCAATACCTGGCTTCTGGCAAGTGTTCCTATATGTTAAAAGAGGCTAATTTTCACACCAGGGTAAAATATTTTATATACAATTATCAGTAGTGTATTCCCAACATTTCTTACATTGTTCATTAATTTTTTCTTTTCATTATGAAATAATTTCTGATGAATAACTCAAGCTAAAGGTTTCTTGCTGTCACCTTGCCTAATTCCATCTCTAAGTTGTATACAGTTTATTAATTATGCTTCAACTGCAGTCATTTCATTTTTGTCTCTTTCATTCTTATAGAATAAAGGATATGTGAAGTAAAAAGTAAAACTGCCAGGCAGTACTCCACAGATGATACCCTCTGACCTCCTGGTGCTCTGTTCTGGGTGGTTTGAGTAGATACCAGTGAGGTCTCTTCAAGCAAAAAACCTTCTGATTTCCATTAGGTTGCACAGGTCCTACCCCTCTTGTGGCCTTTGCTTTCTTAAAAGTGTCAATCTAGCAGTTTCATTTTGCAGATATATCTGGAAACAGATTAATCAAAACTCTCACTTTTAGCCCTCAAAGCAAATTATTGACCTGTTCTTAACAGAGTATCCATAGTATTTCTTAGTTTGAAAGCTCACTTATTTTTCTTAGATGGATTCCCAAATTAGCAAGCCCAGCCACATCCGTCTTGCTTTTTATTGATTCTGCGCCACCAGGCAGTGCCCAGCTCAGGCAGGGGAAGCCTGGGCCTATTGAATGCCTGGGAAATGTCTTACTTTCATCTACTTTTTGTGGTTTTGGTTCATTTTGCAGGGTCTTTGGTTCCCTGTGGTCATGGAATTGAAAAGGGTTGGCACCACCTTCTTAGTTTGATTCAAAGAAGTTTCTGTACTTTGCAAAATCAGGGGAAAGTTTCTACATGTAAATCTGTTTTTAAAATTTTGGTAGGTGATACCATAGAGCATCAGGGGTTAAGAAACAGGTTGCAAACTTAGCCATTTCTAATTTAGCAGGACAAAAACAAAATCTAGCGACTTCAGTCTTGTGGGGTCCTTTTTCTGACTCAGTAGTGAATGTATGGTTTCCGCAGTGTGCAAAGCTTGGATCTGACTGCCGCAGGAAGCACTGGAGGCGGCAGGGCGTGAATCTTTGAATGGCACGGAAAGTAATCTTCATTCATAGTAGCTGGAAATAGCCTATCAGAAAACCTCTCTGAAGTGCAGTGGATACTCAGTAGTTGCAGCCACAGAATTTGGGCCCTTTTACCATTTAATAAGGGCAAAGGAAAATACCAGTATAGTGTGAATATTTTGGAATGAGTTGTAAATAGAATTGTAACTTAATGCTGGCCTGTGATAGTTAATGGGATTTATGTTGCGCTGTGACTGATAGAATATATTAGGAGACAGCAAATGGTTCTTGCTGTGGAATTGGCTCAGCAAAATTGTGATGTGAAGGCAACAGTGTACCTCCTTTCCTTGTGAGCCACCTTCCGGATAGGGAGTTCAAGGAAAGGAGGTACCGATTTTACATTTCTTTATTTAGTTAGTTTTAAGATTTTATTTGTTTATTTGACAGAGAGAGACACAGCAAGAGAGGGAACACAAGCAGGAGGAGTGGGAGAGGGAGAAGCAGGCTTCCCGCAGAACAGGGAGCCCGATGTGGGGCTCGATCCCAGGACTCTGGGATCATGACCTGAGCCGAAGGCAGATGCCTAGTGACTGAGCCACCCAGGCGCCCCTCGATTTTACATTTAAACTGACACTTGATATAACAAAATAGTGCCACTGATTTCAAATGGAATGATGTAGGATTTTCCTTATCAAAGTCCCGTACTTGAATGGGAAGTTCATATACTTTTTATTGTGATACTTAATTTACTATGTTGTCCGTGTTAACTTATGTGTATTAACAATGGTAAAATGATAATACAGGAAAAAATAAATAAGTTTCCTTGTGAAATACAGGACCCCTTTTGGGTTTCTCTCATTGACCTATCTAACTTTTCATTGTGGGTTTGGAATGTGGGGAGTATTTGGTAAAATCTGAAGCACCTCTTATTTTCATTTTAGGAGACTTCTAGGAATTCTTGAGGAAATGAGTGCTCACTTCTAGAAGGGGCTTGTCATTTAACTCTAGTCGTTCACCAGTATGTACTGACTTCTCTAAATCTGTATGGTTTTTTGTTTTTGTTTGGCCAGAGACCATTCTGGGAATAGAAAAAATACTGATATTTGAGACCTCTTGCATTTAACTAAAAATATTACCAGGTTTTATTTGCCCGGTTATAAGGGACAGTGAGGGAAGAAATGAAATGAAAAGAATTTTTAAACATTTTTCAGAAGTCGTTGGAAATCAGCATTTCTTTTTGACACATTATATAGGGGTTTTCTGACTGGTCCTTTGAAGTTTTTTTCCTGGATAATCCTTTGGAGGAAGTGGCTTTGCTTTTATTGTAAAACCAAGGAAACTAAGTTTTATTGGGTTACATAGGCTTGTGAGAATCTGGTTTAAATTTTGAACCTAAATCTCTGGTCCTAAAGCTCAACCTCCTTTTATTGTAGCATGCTGCCAGAAGTTAAAAATGTGTTGGTATGTCTGTATTTCTCATTCAATGAACAAGGATCATTTAAGACCTTAGCTCCATTGTACTGTCCTGCCTTATATCCTGTGGGATATGTAGTAGGAAGAGACCCAGGTCCTCTTGAAAATCTGTAGGAGCTACATAAGGAGACAGGCAAATGTACCCGGGAGAACAACCGGATGATTCATCTCCACGAGATCAAGCGCTGAGAACCACGCCAAAATTTAGAGTGATTCAGTGTACGGGCCTACACCACAAAAGCATTCTTGAATGGGAGGTCAGTCTTAAACTAGACTTTTTTCTTTTCACTCCTAGGGATAAATAAGACTGTAAATGGTGTTGTTACCATGTCATTTCATTGTGTCTTAGGTGCTAGGGTACTGGTGACCAAAACACCAAAACCCCTGCCTGCAAGGATTGTATAGTATATTTTCAAGGTAGAAGATGAAATATATGATACATAAAACTTAGATTGTGTAAATTAAATATAAATATGTAGAAATAGTATGTTGGCTGGTAAGTGGTATGGTGAAAATTAAAGCAGGATTAGGAAGATAAGCGTGAAGTGTAAGGAATTGCAATTTTCAAAGGTGAGGGAATATGTTACCAAGAAAGTGGCATTTGAGCAAAGATGTAAATGAGGCAAATGAAGGAGTCGTCAGACATCTAAGGTTAGAGTGCTGTAGGCATTGGAGCAACCATTGTACAGGCCCCTAGACAGGAGCCGCCTGGCATAGTTGAGGACTAGCAAGGGGAGATCATGGACAAGTAGCTGGATTGCATGGTAGAGGCTTTCATGGGAGATGGTGAGGGGCTTATGGGCCATTGTAAAGTTTTAATTTTTACTCTGGGTGAGATGGAGCCAATGGGAGGGGTGGCTTTGACCAAAAGAGTGTCAGGAGTGCCTATATTTTAAAACTCATTCTATTAGATTGAGAACATCACCCGTCTAGGAGTTGTTAAATTGATTTATTTTTCAGAGAACTTATGTAATATATTTGAATATCAAAGATATTTTTTTTTACCATATCACAAAAGCTTTTATTAAACACTTGTTAAATTTTTCTTTACTTGAACTGGAGACTAAACAAAACAGTCTTTCTGATAATCTGTTTACTTGTAGTCAAACATACCGAAAATACTGATATGATAGCACAGTGAGATGTAGGTTCAACTTTGCTGTATCTAACAATCTAAATGAATGATTTTTATTTTGATTTTGGTGAACTGTTTCAAAGTAAGTTGTAAACATCATGAGTCTTTGCACCCTAGACAATTCAGCACGCATCATCTTATAGGAATAAGGACATTCTCCTATATAAGTATCACAGTGTAGTGTATCTTAGTCCCTTTGGAGGCCAGCAGCCCTTCCTTCCCCAGGGAATTGGAGTGTATGTGCATATTCAAGGGTCTGTCGAAGACTGATCTCAAGTATTAGTTTTATTTATTTAACTTTTTGCCTCTGAGTAAATTTACTGTCTGTATCTTAATTTTGGTTTAGAGAAGTTTGAAAGATTAAGTTAATCGATGCTTATTCCTTACAATTGACTCTGTATGCTCTAGGGCCATTGAATTACAAGTAAAATGTTCAGAGAAGATTCTTTTATTTTAACGAGTGGATTGTCCACTGAGCTCCTTAATACCCTGTGGAATATGGGACTGCAAAGAGTATATCTTGAGCCATTCGTCCCAGCTCTGTGTAGAAGAGCCCAATTAGTCACTTCTGGTTTTCAGGAAGGTTAAAAACTAGTCTCTAGTCCTTCAGGAGATTAAGAAGAGCATCCTGACAATAATGTTGTAAGGGTCACTTTCTAGGAACAGGAAGCCCAGAAGTGACTGTTCCAGTTCTTGCCTCAGATACTATTCATCGCTTATAATAGCTTCATTCTTCTCATCACGAGGATTTCCATAACATTTTAAAAAATCAGGCACTTCTAGAACACCATGTGTGAAAACATGCCAGCCTGGTGAACCTAAGCAAACAGTGGAACAGTATTTAAAATGGGACTTATATCAATGTAGAGTGGCTTCTCTCTTCTCTTTGTCAATATTCTACTTGAAGGGCTCTTAGATTTCAAGAGGCAGAGAAGGATAGTCACTTTTCTAAGCGGCTAATAATTGGACATTTTAACCTCTAAGGACTGGCTAATGCTGGTTGGTATTTAAGTGACTTGCCTAATGACCCATATTTATTGAATGGTAGGATACATTTTTTTAGGAAGAAATTGGCTTCCATTATGTAATATAATTATGTAATGCCTTGTGGGGACTTTTATCAAATTAGGCCTTTTGTTTACTTGATAGAGATCTCTTGCTATGGGCTACTATGTGTGAGAAATAAGTAATACCCTCTATTCAGGGCACCTGGGTGGCTCAGTCTTGGTTAAGCATCCAACTCTTTTTTTTTTTTTTTAAGATTTTATTTATTTATTTGACAGAGAGACACAGCGAGAGAGGGAACACAAGCAGGGGGAGTGGGAGAGGGAGAAGCAGGCTTCCCGCGGAGCAGGGAGCCCGACGCGGGGCATGACCTGAGCCGAAGGCAGACACTTAACGACTGAGCCACCCAGGCGCCCCAAGCATCCAACTCTTGATTTCAGCTCAGGTCATGATCCCAGGGTCGTGAGATGGAGCCCCATGCTCAGCAGGTAGTCTGCTTCTGTCCTTCTCCCTCTCCCTCTGCCCTCATCTCGCTCGCACACACTCTCTCAAATAAATAAATAAATCAATAAATCTTTTTTTTTTAAAAAGCAGTACCCTCTATTAGTAATTCAGTGTTCAAGGATTGGAGACATAGTGAAGCATAGATATATATATAGTATTAATTGTTCAAGGAGGACTGGGTATGGGAAGTGCTATAAGAGTTAGCTCAAAGGGTCATGTAAGTTTGGGCTGAGGAAGATTTCACAAAGAAAAGATTTGAGCTGAACGATGAAAGGGAGGTTTAGGATGTCACTGAGCCAGATTGGAGCAAGTATTTGGTTCTGCAGAACAATGTGAACAGAGGCACAGAGATAGTAATGGAGGGTTGTGCAGAGAGGGTGGGACACAAACCAGCTTAGCTGCAACCCAGAGTTCAGATAAGGACATGGAGTGATCAGATGCACAGCTAGATGGGAGCAGAGTCACAGAGGGTGATGCAGGCTGGGACTGTATATTGGCAGCTCCGCATAACGCTTGAACTGTACTACAGGGAATATGGTCCATTTCCCAAAGCGTTGAGTGAGTTCCTACCATGGGCCTTACTCTGTTCTCTGTTCCCTGAAAAGACACAAATTATTGGACTAGCAGCTCTCAAACTTTTTTATTCTCAGGACTTCTTTGTGCTCTTTAAAAATAATGAGGAACCCAAAATGCTTTAATTTATTTGAATTATATCTGTTGATACTTACTGTATTTGAAATTAAAACAGAAACTTTCAAACTAAAACAATACACAGGTGCACGTTCCTGTAGGTGACTTCATCATGCGTCATGCAGCCTCTGGAAAGCCACGCTGCACACTTGGGGGAGAGGAGAGTGGAAAGGCAAATAACATCTTTGTGTTGTTATAAAAATAGTTTTGACCTTGGGGACGTTTCTGCCACAGAGGGTAGGGGTGGTACCTGAACCATACTTTGTGAATTACTGAATTAAACACTTGGCCTTGAAGAATATTCAGTTAGGGTGGGGAGACATTATAAGAAGTAGGTAGGAAAGGTGGGCAGAAAAGAAGGAAGGGAGGGAGGAAGACAAAAGACAAATATGGTTATAGATAGAGGCACAGGTGAAGAAAACAGTTATGCTTGGGTCAGTTAGGGATGATTTCACAGAGGAGGTAATCTTTTAAACAATAAGGAGAAAAGGAACATGTGTGGCATATTCTGGAGATAGTACCAGGAGTCTGTGGGGAGCAGGTACTGTGACCAAGTGCAGCTGTAGTAGATGTGTGTGCGTGGGGGCGTGATTCTGCAGGGCTTTTACCTTGTGGAAGTGAACAAGTTGCCAGGAAAGAGAAATAACAGGATTCAGTCTGTTTTAGAAAGTCCCTGCAGACAGTTTACAGATGACATGCAGGAAATGGAAGAGTTCCTACCGCATATCATAGTTCTTTTCCAGGAAGCATCATTACTTATTTATAACCCACTTTATTATTTTTGCAAGCATTTTGTTCTCTCCTCCAAGCTACCTTTCCCAGTTCTTTCAGCTCTTAGGGGATGGTTTCTAGATCGCCTCATTCTGGTTTTGCTGGCACTGTTATCACTAGACTGAAAAGCACTTGGTTGCAGAAGCTAGGAGAAAGGTGCGGTGCCCATGGAGGACAGTGTTCTGGCCTGGTGGGTGGGAAGAGATAGAAGCTCAGCTCTCTAAGAAGAGTGAAAGAGATACACAGCTAAAGTAGGTTTGGGGGCACGGGGCAACTGTGGAGGTGGAGGCCTGGCGTCAGTTGGGGGATCAGTGTTGAATCTGTGGGAGACATTGCATTTCCTGTTTCTAGTCTCTGAAGGTGTTGTTATCTCGTTTGCCTCTCAGCCTTGGTTGAGATTCATTCAAAAGTCCAGTAGGTATATAGATACTTATCTGTTGCTACATAGTCATTTACCATAAAGTTGGTGGCTTAAAACCAGGTATATTTTTGTCTCGTTGCTTCTGTGAGTCAGAAGTTTGTATGCAGCCTAACAGGGTCCTCTGATTAGCATATCACGAGGCTGCCCTCAAGGTGGTGGCTGGGTTGTGTTCTCATCTACTGAAGAATCCACCTCCATGTTCACTCCTGTTGTCAGAATTAGTTTATTTCTATTTGTAGAACTGAAGGCTCCAGCTCCTTGCTGGCTGTTAGCTGGAAGCTGCCCTCAACTACCAGAGGCCACCCACTGTTCTTCACCATCCACGCTTCCCCACCGTGGCAGCTTGCTGCGTCAGGCCTGCAAGGAAAGTCTCTAGAGTGAATGTAGTAAAGACAGGGCTTTGTATAAATGAACATTCCATCACCTTTCCCTTATTCTTTTGGCTAGAAACAAATCACAGGTGCTGCTAACACTCAGGGGAAGGGGAGTGTACAAGGACATGAAAACCACGAGTCAAGGATCAGTGGGGCCACTCTAGAATCTCACCACCTTAGTAGCCATTCTCCTGGGTTCTGGTCACATCCCCTGTTTGTCATTGTCCCTCAATTCCCAATATTAAAGTTAAAACCTTAAGAGTTAGAGATCTCCACAGTATCTGTATTCATAAGCAGGACTGTCACAGCATGAATTTTCTGTCACAAGGTTCAGCAAACATTTTCTGTAAAGAGCCACATGATAAAAATTTCAGGCTTCTGCAAACGGGACAGTCTCTGTCATAACTACTCAGCTCTGCCTTGGTAGTGCAAAAGCAACCACAGACCCTCTTTAAACAAACGAGTGTGGCTGCGTTGTATTGAAATTGTATTTACAAAAATAGGCAGCAGGGCTGTAGTTGCTGACCCCTAGTCAATCAGATCAGTCAGCTATCTCTGACCCATTAGTAAGGGCAGGTGATTTACGATGGGCCCTTTAAAGGAAAGACAAAAGTCACATGGAGAGGAAAAGTCACAGATGGCCTATCAGATTGGGAAGGACCTTTGGAAGTTCAGGGCAGAATGAGAGCCCTCTGTTGCTGTCACTGAGGCAATGCCAACGGCCATGGCAAGAGCTCATGTTAGTAGAGATAGGACTTGGGTCCAGTCAACTGAATTTGCTAATAACAATATTGTTGAGCACTTATACGAGTCAGTTATTAGCATTTTGCATGAAATAATTTGTTTAATCGTTAGCATTGCACTTACGAGGTAGGTACTATCATTATTCTCCTCTTGTAGATAAGCAGACTGGGGCATCTGTCAGCTAAGTAGCTTTCCACGGTCACTTCGGCCGGTAAATTCGGGGACAGGATTTGAACGTAGACAGTCTGGATCCAGAACTCACCTACTTCTAGAGCAGGGGCTAGGAAATTTTGGTTCTTAGACAAAGTCCAGGTTGTCACCTCCTTTTATCTAGCCCAGAATATATAAGAATAGTTTCTACATTTTTAAATGGTTGGAAAAAATCAAACGAAAAATACTATGTTGTGACACATACAAATTATAGGACATTCACATTTCAGTGTCTGTAAAGTTTAATTGAAACACAGCCACACTTCAGTCCCAGGCTGCTTTAACGGCTTATCTTACCCTGCTGTGGCAGAACTGAGTCGTGGCAGCTAAGACTCAACGCGGCCTGCAAAGCTGAGAATAGCTACTCTCTGCCCTTTGCAGAGCCCTGTTCTCCAGCATAAGGTCTGACTATGAGCCATGATTCTGATATTTTCCCCTGGCTTACCAGGCATTCTTCTCATAGCTCAGTTATGTGTCCAAGGATTTTGTACTTTCTCCTCCTTTGTATGTTTGGCATAACTTTTTTTTTTTATTCATTCTAGTATTCTTCTTCATTTATCTCCGCAGACATGGGTCAGACCACACATTTGTAGGGAAGGATTCTCAACCGTCTAATTTATACGACATCAACAAGACGATATGGCATATGGGAAGGGCTGCAGCCTCTTAAGCGTTTACACTTCCAACCAGAATTCAGACCAAAGAGAAGCTGTTGTTTTGTGTTTCTTTTTCCAAGAAGATGTCTAAAAGCAGCTTGAAAAAATGTTTTGTAGGCTAGAAACCACTTTACATACTCCTCCACATGGCATCTTGAGGAACACACAACTCCTAATTAACTCTTAATAGACATCTCATTAAAGGGCTGAGCACTGGCCACAGGTTTCTTCTCCTTAACTCTACCATCATCATATGAATAGGTATTAATATCATGTAACTATTCATCATGGACTCATAGCTAATTAAAAGAGTTAATATCAAATGTGACTTGCCTTATAATAGAGTGAGTGTGTGATCTCTTTAGAATGTGGAACTATAGGTTGTGGGTCATCATTTAAAAGCAGATTATCTTTAAAAAAAAAATACTGCATTCCTCCCACATAATACTTACTCTGTAATTAAGCTGACACAGCAAAGGTAGCCTAAGGCCCATTCAGTTAGCAGTAACTTGTGAAGTTAGGGGTTTTTTTTAAACCCCATCTGTATTTGGTTTTTGTTCAGATTTCTTCATTTTTATATCTTAATGTGTCTTAATGCATGCTGCATATTTCATCTGAAGTAAGAATTAGAGCATTGCATTAGAGCAGTAATGTTCATCTCTGTTTCTCCTTTATCCTCTCACTTTCTAACCGCCAGCATGGAGAATCCTAAATTTTGAAATACTGTTCTACTGCTTTCTAAGTAACTTTTTTTTTTAAAGATTTTATTTATTTATTTGAGAGAGAGAATGAGAGACAGAGAGCATGAGAGGGAGGAGGGTGAGAAGGAGAAGCAGACTCTCTGCTGAGCAGGGAGCCCGATGTGGGACTCGATCTCGGGACTCCAGGATATGACCTGAGCCGAAGACAGTCGCTTAACCAACTGAGCCACCCAGGCGCCCCTGCTTTCTAAGTAACTTTTATTACAAAGAAAGACGTACTGAATATGTTAGGTGTAATTTTGTTTGTTTTTAAACTTTATCAAACATGGTTTATTTAGACTTCTGAACTGTTTTACTTACTCTTAGGTGTTCGGGGCACATTACATTGTCCAGGTCAGCACAGTTCATTTATTTCCACTGCTGTGAAATAGGCTGTTGTGTGATTGTAACCCACTTTAATCATCTGTTTGTCTGTTAGTGGATGGGCAGTTGGGGTTGTTCTGTTTGTTCCGTCTCAAACATACATGTCCAGTCTTGTACATACCTCACCGGCCCCCTCTGCAGGGTTTCACTGAGATGTGGCACTCCTCCAAGTGTGCTTAGTGGACCGGTTGTCACAATGAGACAGGAGTTGGCATCACTCAGCCCTCCGTTTAAATTGGTTGTTACTTTTTCGTAAGGTGAATTTTTTGGTAGAGGAAAGTTAGAGCATTGAATATTTTGAACATTGAAGCTTGATCATTCTTGTGTAACTTCTTATTTTGTTGTGGACTAATCCTGTGCATTGTAGGGTTTTAGGAAATTCTAGTTTTTTCCCCAAAGTGAGTGTATCAGTTGACACTTGGACCATAACACTCGATCATACACTTCCTAGTGTTAGGCTCTGTGGATGTAGTGGGTGTAAAATGACATTCCATTGTGGTTTTATTTTATTTTTTTAAAGATTTTATTTATTTGAGAGAGAGCATAAGCAGGGGCAGTGGCAGAGGGTGAGGGAGAAGCAGATTGTCCGTGGAGCAGGGAGCCTGATGTAGGGCTCCATCCCGGGGCTGAATCCCAGGACCCTGGGATCATGACCTGAGCCGAAGGCAGACGCTTAACGACTGAGCCACCCAGGTGCTCCTCCATTGTGGTTTTAAATTATGGTTCTCTGCAACTTAATTTGAGTATCTTCTGTTTACTGGTCATACAGACATCATTCTATAACACAACTACTTTGTCTTTTGCTCACTTTTTAATGGTTCTTATGGTTTGCTTTATAAATCTGATACACTGCTCCAGTTGCCTGTGTTTTCTCCTGTTTGGTTACTTGTTCTTTCTTTTGGGCATCTTCTAATGAAAAGAAGTCCTTGATTTTAAGAGTGAAATTGGGGCTCCTGGGTGGCCCAGTCCATTAAGTGACCGACTCTCTTGATTTCGGCTCAGGTCATGATCCTGGAGTCCCGGGATCGAGTCCCGCATCGGGCTCCCTGCTCAGCGGGGAGTCTCCTTCTCCCTCGGATCCTCCCCGCTCTCATGTGCTCTCTCTCCATCTCTCATTCTCGCTCCCTCAAATAAATAAATATCTTTTAAAAAAAAAATAATAGAGTGAAGTTAGTCCTTTATGATTAGCACTTTTTGTGTTGTGTTTGAAATATTCAAGTTTTGTTTTTTTCACGGGTCTTTATCTAGAATTGGTTTTTAACATGGGGAAAGTGGTTGTTTCTGTATGTTAATTGTATAGCTAACCACCTTGCCCTGTGATTATTTCTAGTAACTTTTTGGCAGATTCTTTCAGGTATACAGTTTTATTCTCTACAATCAAACTGCTTGCTTCATTTTCTTAATTGACTACTTTGGGGTACAACCACTCTGGCAGCATTAAAGTGACATGGTAATACTGTTACCCATGTCGTGCTCTTGATTTTGGAGGAGATACTGTAGGCATGTCTCCAGGAAGGATGACATTTGTTGTATGATTATTGATAACAGTCTTCTGGGGGCTCAGGAAGTTCCCTTGTATCCTTGGTTTTCCAGGAGCTTGTCATGAGAGATACTGAGCCTTATCAGATACTTCATGGGTATGATCAAATAAGTCTATAAAGTTATAGACTCATAAATGTTTTTTTTTTAAAGATTTTATTTATTTATTTGACAGAGAGAGAGAGATAGCGAGAGAGGGAACACAAGCAGGGGGAGTGGGAGAGGGAGAAGCAGGCTTCCCGCGGAGCAGGGAGCCCGATGTAGGGCTCGATCCCAGGACCCTGGGATCATCACCTGAGCCGAAGGCAGACGCTTAACGACTGAGCCACCCAGGCGCCCCACGTTTCTTGATTTTTCACATCAATTTATCGACTTTATTATTTCAGAGAACCAACTTTGGGGTATATTGAGTCTCTCTGTTGTATGTTTTAACTCTGTCGTATTTTTGCTTTTTATTTTTCTTTGATTTTTATCCTTGTTATGCTTTTCTCCGTACCTTCTATATTCTGTTATTCTTTTTCTGCTTCTTCTCAAGAATATAGAGCGTGTAAACATCAAGCTTTTTTTTACTTTTCTGATGTAAGTTCAAGAAGGCTTTACGTTTCCCTTTCCCTCTTTGTGCTATTTTTACTGACTCCCAAAATTACATTTCTAAGCACAGAGAAATTTATATTTTAAACTTCTAACTTCTAATTTCATTGCATTATGGTGAGAAACCTTGGGCTGTATGTCACTGACTTTTTGAAATTTGTTAAAATTTGCTCTTCGACTTAATTTGTGACCAATATTTTTTAATGTGTAACGTGTGAGCTTGAAATTAAATACGTATATATTCTCTGATTGGTGGGCATAGAACCATCTTGCTGCATTTACATCCACTGTTGATCTTAATTGAGTAAAGTATATTCAAATCCCCACTGTGAGGCACATTTTTATCTCTGGCCTGCCATTCTGTCAGTTTTTGCATTGTATAGTTTGACACTCTTTTATTAGGTTCCTAAAAGTATGAAAAATTAAAATTTTCTGGTGAATTAAACCTTTTCTTCATTACATTGTCACCCTCCATTTCTAATAATGCGCTATTCTTGATGCCTTTATTAAGTAATAGTACTATGAAAATGCCACCGTTCCTTGGGTTTGCTTTTGCCTGGCTTATCTTCTATGCTTTTGTATTTCCCATTTTCGTGCTCTCTGTATGGATCATTTCTTTAGAGGTGTTTTATAGCTTTGTGCTTTTCTTTTTACCTGGTGTAATCTGTTTCCCTTGACTTCATTTCTAGAAAATTTTTTGATCTTTGGGTTTTTAAAAAAAAAAATCTCTGCACATCTCTAATATTCTCTTGTTGATTGGAGATCTTTATTATTCTCTCTTTTAATTATCTGTTAGATCGATGGCTGTGCTAGATTTGGGATCTGGCAGATCTCATCTTGGCAATCTTGAGTGCTGACACTGTCGATTGATGGTTCTGCTCAGTGTTAGTGGCTTCCTTTCTTGGTGTTTTGCTCTTTGTGAGCTCATTACTTGGACAGCTACAACTGGGATTAGAGAAACTGTCTGCAGAGGATTTTGTTTCTCTTAATAGCCAGGGGTTGCCACTGGCTTGAGATCCCGTTTGGCCATCCCCCCGGCCGGCTCTGTAGAATCCCAGGCTTCCTTTCCCTGCCCTGGACCTGGCTAGTCCAGGGCTGAGCTTCCTGATGCTGAGCTACTCAAAGCAAATATGTCTGGGTGTGACCCTACCCCTCCAACGTTCCAAATACTCTATCCAGGTACAGGATCCCAAATATAGACCCTGGCTCCGCTACTTCCACACTCTGGCCCCACTCCTGGCACTCTAGTCTTTTGGGATTTTTTGGAAGGTAGTAATCTTCTACCTTATGTGAGATTCATGATATCCCAAACTATCATGCCCCCTGGAGCTCCTGGTCAGTCAGAATTCTGAAAGCGAGGTTTGCTTCCATCTGCAAGAATTAGAGCAAGAGGGATTTTCCTATTCAATAACTTTAACATGATTAGTTTAAACTGTTTGTTTAAATATGTTTTAAGTATTCTCATTGAGGATAAATGCTACTAGTCTTGTTATTTACAAGAGGATAATATTCAAATTAAAGCTGTAGGGTATTTGAACGTTTTTATTTAAAACCACGGCAAACCCTCATTATGTGTAAAATATTTGTTTCTGTATAAAATTCTAAAACCAAAAATATTTATCTGATTGTGTTCTTTGTTTTTGAAATCTTCATTAACTTCTTAGCTACATATAGTTAAGCATATAATTAAGCTTATATATAGTTAAGTTATATATATATGTAGTTAAGACTCCCTTAGTACCACATTCAGGGCTCTTCCTCCTGAGGCCCTTACCAGCATTATGTCCCTCCTTCTGATCTTTCCCATCTGTCCCCCTCCCCCTTTCCTAGTCATCACCAAGGACTCACGTTTTCCCCACACCCTTGAGTCTTTCTGTCTCTTCCCTTGAAATGTCCTTCTCTATACTTGTACTACACACCCCCAGCCCCAGCCATGTCTGCATGGCTGTAACCATTTATTCTTCCCCCACTGAAACAGTCATGCCCTCTGTGCTGCTCACAGCGTCTCCTGCATGCACATCTGTGATGGACTTGTCCCTTTGTGTCTTCTCCAGCCAGAATGTGATGTTCTGGAGATTCAGTGAATATCTAGCTCAGCATTATTTCTCCAGTACCCGACGCAAAATACTCCAAATACATCCTCATTAAGCATTGGTTAAATAGTAATAAATTATTTGGGGTTCTTTTTTTGCTTTTTTGTACTTAAAATTTTTTTGAGGTATTTATTTTTATACATGCAGAACAGTAAAAACCCTCAGTGTGCAGCTCCATGCATTTTCACAAATTAAACACACTGATGTAAGCAGCCCCAAGATCAAGAAAAAGATCATTACCAGCACCTCAGGCCCCCCCTCCCCTGAACCATTTTCTGTCTGCCCACCCCTTCCCTGGTTAACCGCTGTCCTGATTTCTAACACCATTGATTACTTGCATCTGTTTTTGAACTTTGAAATTCATATAATCATAAAGTCTGTGTTTTATGCTAGACTTCTTATGTCAGCCTTACAGTTGGGAGACTCATCCATATTATTGTGCGTACTTGTGTTTCAAGCATCAAAGGTGTATGGTAGCTTTTACCTTTGTTCCATATTTGTGTTACTTGTTCTTATTCTTTTGCTCGTAGAAGGGGCTGAAGAGGAAAAAATGGAAACAGATACTGATGGTCAACAGCCTGAAAAGGTGAAGTCTGTCTGTTTGAATTCTCCTACCACAGGAAAGACACAGAGAGAGCATGCCTTTCAGAGCATAACGGTTTGGGTTTATTTTGACCTTTGATCCCTCTCAGGGGATTACAAATGATTCTTTCAGCCATTGGACTTTGCTGGTTTAAGGTGTAATTCTCACAAAACATAACATATGACATTTTTCACTCTTCATTCTGGGAAGATTTATCTATTCCCCGGCCTCCTCTTTTATATCCCTTTCAGGCACAGTTGGGAAAATGAATACAAAATTGTGGTTTTTATGAATATTGAATTACAGGGCTTGGTCCTGTACTTGTGCCAGAAGAGAATTATAGAATATTAAGGGATTTTGTAGGAGAGTTAACTGCCAGCAGGAAAATAATCAGGCAGGTCTTAATAAGAAGATGATGTTTGAGGTCGGTTTTAAAGAGCAGGTAGCGCAAAAACAATTGAAATTGAAGTGGAGGACAGGGAATCAAAGATCCGACCAGCATTGGAGGAGGGACACTAAAGCCTGTGTGCAGAAGGCACCATCACAGTGTCCCCTGTGTCTGTGACCCGCCCTCTTACTCAGAGAGGCTCGGAATGCCTGGTGAGTAAGGCAGAACAGGACTTTACAGTGTCTTCGAGATCAGGGGCACGTGATTTAAAAATGGGCAGAGGACCTGAATAGACATTTTTCCAAAGAAGACATCCAGATGGCCAGCAGACACATGAAAAGATGCTCAGTATCACTCATCATCAGGGAAACACAAATCAAAACCACAACGAGATATCCCCTCACACCAATCAGAAAGGCCAATATCAAAAAGACAGCAAGTGTTGGCAACAATGTGGGGAAAACGAACCCTTGTGTACTGTTGATGGGAATGTAAATTGGTGCAGGCACTCTGGAAAACTGTGGAACTTCCTCTGAAAGTTAAAAATAGAACCTACCATTTGATCCAGCAATTCCACTACTGGGTGTTTATCCCAAGAAAATGAAAACACTAATTCAAAAAGATATGTACACCCCTGTGTTCACTGCATTATTTATAATAGCCAAGACATGGAAGCAACACAAAGGTCCATTGATAGATGAATAGTTAAAGAAGAAGTGGTGTGTATCTTACACACACAGGAATATTACTCAGCCATAAAAAAGAATGAAATCTTGCCATTCACAACAAAACAGAAGTAGACCCATAAATACAGAGAGGAAACTGGTGATTGCCAGACGGGAAAGGGGTTAGAGAGATGGGCAAAGTAGGTGAAGGAGGATTAAGGTACAGATTTCCCATTATAAAATAAATAAGTCACAGGGTTGACAGCATAGGGAATATGGTCAATACTGTAATAATGTATGGTGACAGTAACTAGCTTTATCACAGCATTGTGTAATGTATAGAATTATCAAATTGTTATGTGGTACACCTGAATCTAATAAAACTTGTGTGTCAGTTATACTTCAGTGAAAAGATAAGATTAGCACATGATGAGCATTCATTCACTATTTGAGTGAACATATACAAGCTGGGATTTAAGGTCTTGATTGCCATGTGTTTTAAAATTGTAATTAGATGAGGATGAGGTAAAATCGTTCTTACACTGTTCTAAATATTATGCTTTGTACTTTAGATTTGTGCATTTATGAATTCATCTGGTTCCTAAACAGTCTCATCAAGTCAACGATAATCTCTTCATTTTATAGACAGTGTTACATGATTTGTCCGAGGTCACAGGGATTTCGAAATCCATAAATGAAACCAAATTCTAACCAGAGGAATTGAAGTTTTTGGTCCCCAGAGCATAATCACTGATGCCCTATTGTGACTCTTCCCAAAAACCATTAGCAAATGACTCTATTAAAGGGCTTTGTCAGCTTTTTTATTTTGGCAGCATTCCATCTTGCTTCTCTGTTGATCATGTCCAGTTTAAATGCTCTTGGTCCTTTTGGACAGGTAGTCGATCATTCGTTTGTTCATTTATGAAGCCTTTCTCTGTTTAACCAGTAAGTAATATATATGAATTTGCATGACATCCTTTGGACATTGTGACCCTGGCTTTATAGCAGAGGGCACAGAGAGGGTAGGGACTGTGTGTTTTGGAGGTGTATTGACATGTGAGCACTCAGGTGTTGAGGAAGTGAAAGATATTTCTTTGAATTTATTAATTTCTTTTTCAGCTCTTCTCTCCAAGGCCCTTCTGAACCTAGTTCATTTCCTGACAAAAATAGTAGAGGCTTTTGTTACTCTAAGGCAATGTCACTTGTAGAAAGACTGTTTTTGCTCACTCTTCTTTTCTCTTCTTTTGTACCCCTTTCAGGCAGAAAACAAAGGGGAAAATGAAACAGACGAAGGGGATAAAGCACAAGACGGAGAAAATGAAAAAAATAGTGAGAAGGAGCAGGACAGTGAAGTTAGTGAGGATACCAAATCAGGTAATTCAAAGAAACTCTTTAGACTTCATTTATTTTTAAAAGATTTTATTTATTTGAGAGAGAGCGAAAGAGCTGGAGGAGGGGCAGAGAAAGAAGGAGAGAATCTCAAGCAGACTCCCCATTGAGCACGGAGCCTGACGTGGGACTTGATCTCATGACCCCGAGATCGTGACGTGAGCCAAAATTAAGAGTTGGATGCTTAACCGACAGCCACCCAGGCGTCCCCTCTTTAGACTTTATTATGTAAAACTAAAAAACACTGGAGAAGTGGGGGCAGTTTAATTATACAGAAATATTACCTTACTCGTTTTGGGTTTGTTTCTTAATGTAACAGTAAATGCACGTTAGAGTTTGAGTTTTATTTTGCTCCGAGGCACCAGTGCTAATGCTAGGGGCTGCCTTGTGTCAGTAGCATGTAGACAGACAAGTTGTTCTGTGTGACTGAAGTCACCACGCAGACGTGCCATTTTGGTCTCCGAGTCAGTGGCTTGTGGAAGTGCTTAGCTCTCAGCTTCTGATTTCCCGCAGACCCCAGGGTTTCCAGGAGCATTGCATTGACTGATCTTGTTGGTCTTCGGGCTTAGTTCCCTTTGTCTCTTCGGGAACTACACAGAGAGCTTGGAGAAATGAAGGGGAGACAAAGTGTACTATTCAGAAAATCCATCTCAGATAGAGGCGCACTTACATGCATGGAATGATTCTGCACAAATCTTAAGAAGGCGGTGGCACTGAGATCTCTTTGTAACCTCAGTCCTAGTTTGTCATGTGGCGGAGGTGAGAAGTATGGTGGCTTATTGAGGCTGGGCACACTGGTAATAAAGCTTTCTGATTTCTTTCAGAAGAAAAGGAAACTGAAGAGAACAAGGAACTCACTGATACTTGTAAAGAAAGAGAAAGCGATCTTGGGAAGAAGAAAGTAGAACACGAAATTTCCGAAGGAAATGTGGCCACGGCTGCCGCAGCTGCTCTCGCCTCAGCTGCAACCAAAGCCAAGGTTTGCCGCTCACAGCCCTTGCCAGGCTCCCTTCAGCTGTGAATGGTCGCCTTGTTTTCCGTTACTGGGAACGGTAGTACCCAACAGGAGATGACTGCTTGACCGGCATTTCTAGGTTAAGAATTTGCAGGCAGGAGGAGGGGCGGGGGTGTGAGTCGCAGATCTGGTCGGGGGTGGGGGGGCTGCCTTCCAGGCATTCCTTGTTCCGCTCTGCACTTGGCTCTTGGCGTGTGGACACTGCGGGGGGGGTGGGGCACAGAACTTAAAAGTCCCTCGTGTTGGCCTGCATAACTTGTCTCGGACTATTCCAGTTTCTGCTCGATTGAAATGTTTGTGATCTTTAAGACAAAAATCTGTTTCCTTGTATAAATACTTCACCCTTCTCTTACAGACTGAAAGGAGAGGGGGGACCTAAAATAACTCTTTTTCTTCTTGAATTTGCCAGCTTTTCTGGGGGTGGTTTTCTCTATTTATAACCTAGTATTGGCTTCATGGCATATTTAAGAAGAAAGGAGAATGTTATTTTCCCCACTTTGTGTTAATTTAGCATTTTAAAGCCTTCCAGGCATGAGTATGTGAAGTTTTAAAAAACACCTTTTCACCTCTTCTCCATCCTACCCTCCGAAGTAGTTTCCTTCCATCGTGGATTCCCATGTTCTGAGCAGTATTTACTGGAACATACCTAATCGTTTTATCTTGAGCTGTTCTTAATCTATTGGTCAAGATATTCTTTCATGGTCTTTAATACCCACAGACTGTACAGCTGCTGCAGACTACTTCTCCAAGTGTTTAATCTGTGATGCATGATTTATAACAGACCCACAGATGACCCAGTTCAAACCACGAGACCTCCGTTCTGAGTGCCCACCATCGGGCATAGGTGCCGCCCGTGAGGAGGGGGGATGTTGCCAGTCCCTCCAGGCGGCTACCCCAGCTGCTGGTTCCTGTTACAGTAGCTGGAGGTCCTGCATGTTCAGACTTCCCAGTCTCTTCCCAAGATGCCTCCTGATCTTCATGGTGATTTAACTGCAGTATTAGGTAGTCTCTCTCCTCTACCTTCCCCTACCTCTGGGGACTCTTGACAGAGTGAGTACTTACGTGGATACCAGTTTGACGGTGGTTTCAAGTCCATTTGGTTTTGCTCCTTCATCAGAAGTAGTTTTTGGAGCCTCTCTTCCTTCTGCCAGGTTGGACTCTGGCACCTCATTGTCTCTGAGCTGAGTTCTCATTGTTCAGACTGTCACCAGGGACCTTAAGGGCCGCCTTGGGCCTGTTTCACAAATGAACTGGAGGCCAGGAGGGCTTCTGTCCTTTGTGACTTTTATCAGCAGACAGCATACCATCCCCCCAGTCTTCAACCCACAGCCTGGGGTCCTCTCTCTCTCCTCTCTTTCTTTCACTTTCCACGGCTGCTAAGCCACCAAATCCTTCCTGGTTGTGTTAGTGCCCCTGGTGATGCCCAGCCCCTTCACTACTCCCTTGGGCTGGCTTCCCATCATCTGTTGCCTGTCTCTTTCAGCCCATTCTGTGTTTTCAGCCAGAGGAATCTTTTTCATTTTTTTTTATTGAAGTATAACTCATATTTGAATGAGTCTATTGAATATACGTCTACAGCTAGGGAATTTTTCACAGACTGAGCCCACCTATGGGCTCACAGACAACACCCACATCAAGCAACATAACATTCCCAGCCTTCCAGAAGCTTCCTCATATTCCCTTCCAGTTACTGTGCCCCTCCCCCCAAGAATGGTTGCTAGCCTCTTAATGCCATGGATTACTTTCTGCTTTTTTGACTTCATATAAATGGAATCATACAGTATGCAGAAAAATCTTTAAAAATACAAACAGGAACATGATACTTTCTTAAATAAGCTCCCTAACTCAGGCGAAAATTTCAAACTCTTTAGTGTGCAATTCACGAGTTTTCCTGCTCAGGACCCTTCTCGGTTCTCAGGCGTCATTTCTTGCCTGTCCGACCTGAACTGTCTCTTGCAGTTCTCCCAGACAGAACCCACTGTGACGTCTACGGCTGGGCTGTTCTGGACCCACTTCCCTCTCACAGAGTTGTTTCTCTCCCTTGCCCTCCCATTGTTTCTTCTCCCTCTGCCACCGTGCCTGCTTCATTGTAGGTTGCCAGAGCAGGAACTAAAATGGTAGACTCCGTAAAACATTTTACAGATGCTTCATGATGTTTTCATGGCGGATGAAAACATGGTGGCCTCATAGCTGTTAAGATGTGCAGCTTTGGACACAAAAGTTTGTGTATTGTGCACTCCTGACCACCTTGCAACAGCTGTTTGATTCTTTTACTGTAGAAAAACTGCTTTTATGGATCAGTTGCTCTGGTCCTTCCATACTCCGTACAAGGTTTAGAAGAGTCCAAAGAACATTTTCCTTCCAGGTCACTGAATTTTTACTCCCTCATGCTCACTCAGTCTTATTTCTGATAACTGGGAACTTAGATCATTATTCTCATGACAGCTGCCTTTCCACAGATCTGTGAGTGATACACATGTGTGTGATGCATGACTTGGCACGCGTGAACTGTTGAGTGCCACTTACAGCTGGGTGTCATGCATTTCACAGCACACATAATCATTTGTGTGCTACATGGGAATTAAGGGTAAGGAATTCATTGAAATTACTGTAATTAGTACAGCTTATCTAGCCAATCCAAGTTTTCTCTTATTCTCTTTTTGTTCTTCTGTATCTATAAACAGCTTTGTTATTAAGAGTTTTCCTTGATACATTTTAATTGTTTGTCACACTGACATGGAGTGGTAATTATAGGTTCTGAATCTAGCTCCACAACCCGCAGGGAGGGTGGGCATGCTTTCTGGCTTTTCCCCTTCCTTGCCATATGAGGGACTCTTCAGTAGCACATCCATTTTTTCGTTGCACCTACTGACAAGTTGTGAATTGACCCACCTGAAGAGTGGTGTGTGGGTGTGAGAAGGAACACCATTGGTTGGGTGCTCTATATCCCTTCCATCTGGGTGCTTAGGTTTAGCTGGAAGGAAGAGTCCAGAACTATTGCTGGAATAAAGCAGAACCCCCCCCAAACTAAAGTATATATTTTTTCAGCAGCAGGATGATTCAGTTCTTCCAAGATAGCAGAGATTACATTTTCTTAAGACCACAGACATTTCTTTCAGATTGATTCTGTCACCATCCCATGTCCATGTACCTTGAAATGGCTAAAGTAGTTTTGTCTTCATGGTTACTGGGTGTTGGTTCTGGAGTAACAGGAAGATTCTTTCTTGCCCCTCAATGATACCTCTTACTTGCTCCCTTTTGCCTGAAATTCTTTCTTGAGATAGGAAATTTTTCATTGTACGTTGTAGTCCTTAGGCTTTACCAGATTAAGTATTGACAGAAATGGATTGACGCTATATGCATTGATCATTGAAACCATCTTTTTACTTGATACTGCTGAGAGAAGACAGAAGGAGAAATTGACCTATTTGACCATTTTGCCCACAGTTAGCTATATTCACTTTCATCCTTAAATGACTGAACAGAATCTACCCTTGTTCTACTAGTCGAAATCCATGCTTAGTTGTGTAGAGTTCACCTTAACTCTGTTACAACCAAGTTACCTCTTTGTTATCATTAATCTTTTTGTGGTTGTTCTTCATCTAGCATGCATCCGTGGCATGCTCCCTGACTCCATCATTCTTAAGTTCCATAAAGCCAGTATGTGAATACACGGGCGCTCCCTCCAGCCCTTCTTGGGAAGGTCCTGGTCATCACTGCAGCCAGACCTTCAGGATTCCCCAACCTGAGCATCAGCAGTGCTCTTGCCCCAGTTCCCCGTGGCTGTGTAACCACCACAAAACCTGGCAGCTTAAGAACATCATCACTTTATTGTATTTCACCATTGTTGTGAGTTAGAAGCTCAGGCCGACTTAGCTGGAAAAGTCCTGCTCTGTGTGGCATTGGCTGGGCTGTGAGGGGGGACCTGGGTGGCTGTACCATGGGGGACTGGCTGGCATCACCGTCCCCACACAGCTCATCTACAGAGTCATCTTGGGCTTCTTCATATTAGGATGGTATCACAGTAGTTGGACTTTTTACGTGGAAGCTTATAACTTTACGAGTAGAGTGTCCTGAACAATGAGAATGGGAACCTGCCAGTGTCTTATGGCTTGGGCCCCCAACCTGGCACTGTATGACCTCAACCCACCTCTCCCATTCAAAAGTTCTATCCAGATTCAAGGTGCGGGGATCATCGACCACACCTCTAGATGGAAGGCGTGCCACCCTAACCCCACAGTCTGCCCTCTGGTCACAAATTACCTACATTTCTCCCAGTTGAAAAGTAAAGATTCCATTGTTTCATGTTTATGATGTCAGGCTAAGGCTGGGGGTCTCAGGTCTTCTCTAAATCAAATCCAGGTACAGATGAAGCTCCCTTAGGAATGGTCTTTCAGGTACAGCTCCTTGCATCTTGGTCTTCTCATTTGGAAGAATTTGAGAACTGACATAACAGTGGTAGGACGTGTGGAGAAAAACTGCACTCACATTCAAGAAGAGTGAAAATGGGAGGCACCAAGAGAGCACTTGTGGTTCATAGTAACTTTGAAATCTAGTCAGGTGCGCATTTCCAGTGTCTTTCTTCACCAGGGGCCGGTCCTGCCCCCTATGACTTATTCTCTGCAGCTTTTGACTTGGCCTTCTGGGCTTTGGATTCCGCCTTCTGAGTCATTTTCCTTTTCCATTAAAAAAGCAGCGCTGTTTGGTGCTAAGGGGCCCTCTTTACCTGCAGTAAGAGTCCCAGAAGGAAAGAAGAGTGTGAAGGAGGTGGGGGGGGGGGCAGGAGGGGAAGAAATCATGGCTGATTGAAAACTCCAAACTTGAATGAAAACATTAGTTTATGGTAATATAGAATATAGGAGACATGTTCTAAAGATACTTAGAGATCCTCCCATCTCTTGAGAGGGTCTAAGAGACAGGCATACCCTTATAATTCTTAGAAATCATACCATGCACTTGGTTTAGAAGCTCTTACAGCCACACCTTGAGCTGTTTACTCTGAGGTCATGATTAACTGGTAGTGCTCTGGATTTTATCTTTGTCCTGAAGCCATTTTCTAGTTTTAAATCCTTGCTGGTAGCAACTAGAGATGAGAAACCGTTCTTTCTTCAAATCCTGCTCTGTTTGCTCTCAGTTGTCTAGGAGATTTCTGACTCCAATAATGATGGCCTGGAAACTGAATAGTTCCTTCTTTGGTTCCTTTCTCTTCTGGCTGCTTGTAATAAAATACCTAAAGGACGTTTATGTTTTGCCTGGAAATCACTTCAGCCAGATCCACAAGTTCGTTAATGACCCTTTCTGTCCACATCACTAGAAGTGACAGTGTTGTTAATAGAATAAAGATTGACTTCTCTCCGACCTCCAGTAAGTTCTCCCTCTCTGTCTCAAAGCTCTCGCCAGTGGTTTTCTTGAGGTCCTTTAAGCCTGCGCCCACTTCATGATCCAAAGCCATTGGATCTTTTTTGATAAAACAGCACCCCATTTCCAGATACCAAATTTCTCTTCCCAAAGCAAGACTTAGCAGTTAGAAAAAAGAAACCAAACAGCCATTTTATTATATCTCATGATTGTACAGAATTTGAGCCCTAAACACCTGGGGGCAGTTCTGCTCCACGGGATTATTTGTTGAGTTGTAGTGGTATTCACCTCATGGGTAGGTTCGTCTGGAGTGTCTGAGACAGATCCCTTCAAGTCCTGATCCTTGGCAAGGGTGGCTTGACCCTGTCCCCTCCTCATACAGTCTCATGGTCTCTCCCTGTGGTCTCTGGAACATACTTACTACGTGGCAGGTGGGGACTCCCAGAAGGAACGTTCCAAGGATCAGAACATGAAGTTCCCAAGCCGGAAGCTGGAAAATGGCACCACTCTTTTCTCTTGGGCAAGGCAATTAGAGAGCCTGTCTTGATTCCAAAGGAGGGATTATAGACCCTTCTCTCCATGGAAAGAAGGCCAGTGACTTTGTGGCCATCTTTAATCTACCACAAGTCCCTTCTAAGAATTCCTCAGGAAAGTATCCACTAAAATATCAGTTCTAAATAGACATTTGTAGATAACTGTAAAAGGCCATTGGATTTCAAATTTGAATTTTTAATTCCAGCTATGCCATTTACTCGTCTCTTAACCTGAGGCAACTAAAATAAATTTTCTGAGTGTGTATCATTTTGTTTGAATCAGAAGTCCTTTCTGATCTGCCTTTCTGACAAGATTATTATTATAAGAATCAAATTAAGTATTAAAAAATATTCTATAAGCTGGAAAGTGCCATATTTTGATGATTCATTAAACCAGTATCTGAATGTGCATTATGTGCTGGACTCTACTACAGTAGTAGGTTTATTTGGTACCAAAGAGATATGGATGGTGCCTGCCTCTTAGGAACTCACAGTCAACCCACTAATCTTGAACCTCACATTTTGGTTGACCCATTAGGATTTACAGTTAGTTGTGAAGGAAAAAAAAAACCAAAAAAAACTAAAGAACATGTATAAAATGCTGGAAATGTAACCTTAAGGAGTCAGTATCAAGTGAGATCTAATTAGGGATTATATACAATTTCATATAATGTA
The DNA here is from genome assembly GCF_037043125.1 of Eumetopias jubatus. NCBI lineage: Eukaryota > Metazoa > Chordata > Mammalia > Carnivora > Otariidae > Eumetopias > Eumetopias jubatus. Next base: position 201,205,303 of record NW_028274807.1, read on the forward strand.
TATTGGAATGAAACTCTTAAATACACAATACATAAATTTAGTCTACTTTTGCATATTTGATTTTTACACAAGTTATGTTATGGATGGATTACTGCTTTAGTAGATATTTAATCCCTCACAACAAAGATCTTTCCTCCGTAATGTCGCAGATGATTTTTGAGTTTCTTGAACTCTTTCATCTCTTAGATGTGGAAACAAACCCACAGAAGGTAATGAGAAGCCCAAAGTTAGGTGACTAGTTGTAGAACCAAGACCAAAACCCAGATCTGCGGACTTGGGAGTCTGGCTGCTCCCACCCAATACAGAGACATAATCTGATAAAATTCTCCATTCTAATCAAAATGTTTTTAAACATTTTACAATTAAAAACCCAACAGCTAGCTCAAAAAAAAAAGTACCTTTTTTTGTTGTTGTTTTTGTTTTCTCAGTATGTTTGTGATTTAAGTTTCTAATTTTGAAGAACCAAAAAATAACAGAAGAAAGAAGGAAACATCTAATACAGTTAACTCCTCCCTGTCTCCATGGGTCACCTTACTGGCCAGTTTTTTTTCTACGTGCCCTTCAGAAAGGAGTTCAGTTCCTAGTTAACTGACCCTTGGTGAGATTATTAACTTTTCTAAGCTTCAGTTTCTTTCTGTATATAAAGAATTCTTTTCCAGCAGGTTATTCTTAGAAGTAAAAGAAGTAGCATGAAAATACAGCATGATACCTAGAATGTCATAAGTGCTTAATAAAACCCAGTATTCCCCCTTAGTCCAGTAATGAATTTCAAGAGTTAACTCTCACTTTTACCTTCTCAGATTTTTTTTTTAAAGCAGACACGAGTTGTATTTGGATCCATTAACTTTTGTCCAGTGCTTCCTAACATTTATATAATCATTTCAAGGCCCTGTGAAGGTTTTGGAATTTCCTCCAGAATTTACTTCTAATAAGACTTTGTGTCTCTTTTACTGCATTGACTTAGTATGTGTATGTCACCAAATCTGTAAAGTAGCATAATTTTTTTTTAAAGATTTTATTTATTTATTTATTTGACAGAGAGAGACACACACACACAACACAGTGAGAGAGGGAACACAAGCAGGGAGAGTGGGAGAGGGAGAAGCAGGCTTCCCGCCGAGCAGGGAGCCTGATGCGGGGCTTATTCCCACGACCCTGGGATGATGACCTGAGCCAAAGGCAGATGCTTACGATTGAGCCACCCAGGCGCCCCTAAAGTAGCATAATTTCTTAGAGTCTTGATAACAGGACATATGGTGTTCTGTGAAGCATACTACTTTCTTGCCTTCTCCCAGGTGCAAAAGCCTTGTACCAGTAAAAATAAGGGTAGTCATAGAAGTCAAATAAAAAAGGAGGCTCTTCCCCTAGATCTAGAAATGCAGGAGATCAAGAAATGGCATGTTAATACATTCATTAGGATGCAGTCAGCAAAATTCAGAAAGTGAGGCAATGCAAAGGACCAGGCTGTTTCTTTCAGAGAAATCTGTTGGATTTCTCCTCTTACAAATAAAGATTGCAAGATGGAGCAGAGGAGAAGGTGCAGTCATTTGGTTTTAATAATTGTATAAAGAAAATCAGAGCTAATATATAAATAAACATTATTATTAAAGCCCAAAATATGAAAAAGCCAAATTTGATGTGGAACATTAATTCTTTTCTCTGGTTTCCACTCAAAATCCAAATGTTATCAAGCTCACCAGTGAACAGTTTTTATACTTGATATGGGGTAATTTTGATACCTATTAAAATTTTTTCTTTAACTAGAGGTCAGACTGAATAATTCTATAAATCCGTAAATAAACTGCCATAGAATTTAGAGATTGAAATTTTTGTTTTTTCTTTCCCTTAGTCTTTTACTCAAATTTGTTTCTTCAGTTTGAAGGCCACGGGTTTTTCATATTTCACTCCACAAAGCGCCCATGTTCATTTGTAGAGATTTTTGGTGGTTTTGCTAACCTTGAGCACGGGTGAATTCTATAGACTTTTGATAAAGGCTGCCACTTCTCCCTGTTCTGTCTACTCTCCACCTCATCTCCTTGTTGCCTCTCTCTCTTAAGTTGCCAAGCATGCAAAACATGGGGCTTCCCCAGGCCTTGGCCCTGGGTAGTGCAAGTCAGGTGAATGGATAAAATACAGCACAGTAACTATCATCGTGGAGGCTGTGGGAGCCATGACGCAGGGAAGCTGCCCCGAGGAAGTGATGCCTGATGCTGAGTTTTAAAAGACATGTTGGGGGGGTGCCTGGGTGGCTCAGTCATTAAGCATTTGCATTCAGCTCAGGTCATGATCCCAGAGTCCTGGGATCGAGCCCTGTATCGGGCTCCCTGCTCCACAGGAAGCCTGCTTCTCCCTCTCCCCCTGCTGGTGTTCCCTCTCCTGATGTCTCTCTCTGTCAAATAAATAAATAAAATCTTTAAAAAATAACAATAAATAAAAGACATGTTGGAAGTGGTCCAGGGCAGGTGGAGGAGGGTCTTCCAACAAAAAAGAGCTCCCAGGGCCACAACACTGTTAGCTCACAAGTACCAGTCACCCACTGTGTCCTAGGCACTGTTCTCCTTACGTTGTGTGTCTCCTCACCACCACCTCATGTGGGTGCAGTTGTTTTCCGGGGTCCTAGATGAGGAAACAGCACAGAGAGGCAGGGTAACTTCTAGGCCATGGTTACACAGACATACCTCGTTTTATGGAGCTTCACAGATCCTGCAGTTCTTTTACAGATTGAAGGTTGGTGGCAATCCTGAGTTGATCAAGTCTGTCAGTGCCATTTTTCAGTCTGTCACTGCAAAAGCAGTGCATTTGCTTACTTCGCATCTCTGTATCACATTTTGGTGATTCTTGGAATATTTCAAACTTTTTCATTATTGAATTTCTTACAGTGATATGTGACCAGTGATTACCGCTTGCTGAAAGCTCAGGTGGTGGTTAGTATTTTTTAGCCACGAAGTATTTTTTAACTAAGCTATATACATTTTTTGAAGCATAATGCTATTGCATACTTAATAGACTTTACAGTATAGTATAAACATAACTTTTACTTCTTTATTTTAAAGATTTTATTTATTTATTTATTTGACAGAGAGAGAGACACAGCGAGAGAGGGAACACGAGCAGTGGGAGTGGGAGAGGGAGAAGCAGGCTTCCTGCGGGGCAGGGAGCTCAATGTGGGGCTCGATCCCAGGACTCTGGGATCGTAACCTGAGCTGAAGGCAGACGCCTAACGACTGAGCCACCCAGGCGCCCCTAAACATAACTTTTATATGAACTGGGGAAATCAAAAAATTGATTTGACTTGCTTTGTTTTGATACTTGATTTATTGGGTGGTCTCAAACTGAACCTCCATTATCTCCAAGGTATTTCTGTGCAGGCAGTAAGCCCTCTAGCCTGCCCTTTCCTGCCTTTTATGAACCTCTGTGTGATGTCACGTATCAAGAGAGAAGTGATCCACAGGGGTTGGCTTGGCAGAAAACTCTTAGTGTAAAAGGCGACAAAGCGAGTACACAGGAAACTGTTAAAGAACATTCTAAATATATCTGATTAATGGCTAACACTGGTCCAGTTTAAATTCTCAGGTAATTAAACCACACTTGATGCATAAAGTAGCACATAACGTTTGCCGAGACAGCCACTGTTCAGGACCTCTCCTACCTCAGACCGTGTATGTCACATTGAAGAGTCTTTAGCCAGGTTTTTAATCCCTTTTCTGCCACCTGATAGTTGTGTAGCCTTAAAGAGGCTTTTTTTTTTCTTCCCACTTTTTGTTTGGAAATAACTATGGTTTGGCTCAATGGGTTAAACGTCTGACTTCAGCTCAGGTTATGATCCTGGGGTCTTTGGATTTAGCCCTACATAGGGCTTCTGCTTAGTGGGGAATCTGCATCTCCCTCTGCTCCTCCCCCATGCTCATGCTCACTTGCTCGCTCTCTCAAATAAATAAAATCTTTTAAAAAAATAAAATAACCATAGGGCGCCTGGGTGGCTCAGATGGTTAAGCGTCTGCCTTCGGCTCAGGTCATGATCCCGGGGTCCTGGGATCGAGCCCCGCATCGGGCTCCCTGCTCAGCGGGGAGCCTGCTTCTCCCTCTGCCTCTCTCTCTCTCATGAATAAATAAATAAAATCTTTAAAAAAAAATTAAAATAACTATAGTTCACAGAAGTTGCAGAACTTGATATCACAGAACAATCCTGTGGACTGTTCACCAGTTTCCTCCAATGGTAACGTCTTATTTTTAAGTAGTCTATTATTTCTTATTCTGTTTTCTCCTTTATGATCTTGTTAATTCCATAGACTTTTGTTATGCTTTCAGTGTTGTTTGTAGTGATTTTAGGATGCATCCTTGAGTTGTTGCAGTTTAATCCCAAGTGTTCTTACCACTTCTTCAGTAATGGGAGAACCTTACTGCTTTTCCTTGTCCACTGCTTCTCACTTCCTTTCTCCACTGCAGTGTTTTCTTTGATGAAATAGGTTACTTTCCTCCTGTTCCAAGAACTCTTGAGAACTTCTTTCTGTGCAGGCCTACTGGCAATGACTTCTCTGTTGTTTCTCTTAAAACGTCTTGATTTCACCTTCCTGTTTGAAGTATATTTTCAGTGGGTACAGAATTCAAGGTTGGCGGTTATTTTCTTTCAGTATTTAAAAAAAGTCCCATTCCATTGTCCACTGTAACTATTAGTAAACCAACTGTAAGCCTTATTGTGCCATTGGAGGTGATTAAGGATGCTGTGCCCCCCTCCCCTTTTTGGATACTTTTCAGATTATCTTTTTGGTTTTAGTACTCTGTAGTGTACCTTGTTAAGATTTTTGTTGTTGCATTTTCTCTCCTTGGGTTTTGCTAAGCTTGAAACATTGATCTGTTTCATCTGTTTTCGGACATTGTCACCCATTACCTTGTTGAATACAGTTCACACTTGAACAACGCAGGGGTTAGAGGCACCAACCCTCCCCACAGTCGAAAACCAGCCTATAACTTCGCCTCCTCAAAAACTGAACTAATAGCCTGCTGATCACCAGAAGACTTATTGATAATATAAACAGTTAAGACATATGTTGTACATTACATATATATCATATACTGTATTCTTAAATAAAGTAGGCTAGAGAAAAGAAAATGTTAAGAAAATCATAAGGAAGAGAAAAGACACGTATAAGTGGGCTTTCACAGCTCAAACTCTTGTTCTCCAAGTGTCCTCTGTGTTGCTTCTACCTCATTTTCTGTCCGCTTCTGTGATGCCATCTACAGAAATGTTATGCCTTTTGCCTGTTTCTCATGTCTCTTGTGCTTGGTTGCGGGGTTTTCTTTTTTTTGTTTTTTGTTTTTTTTTTCTCTCTGATACAGTTTGAGTATTTTCTATATCTTTCAGTTCATTAGGCAAATCTGCTTTTAAACCTAATCTTGGAGTTACTATTTCAGTTATAATGTATTTTAATCATAATTTCAATCAGGTGTATATTGATCCTTATATAAATTCTAAATATATTGAAATTCTCTTTTTATCCATATTTTCCTACATTTTCTTATACATAGTGAGTGATTTTAACATATTTTAATGTTCTTGCCTGCTAAGTCCAATGTCTGTGCCATCTGTGGATCTGCTGTTTTGATTAAATGCCAGATATGTATAAAAATTTAGATTCTCTGAATAGGAAGAAAAAAGTATTATATATACATAAAACTTAGATGCCCCAGGTGATGATGTAGTCCATCTATACGATTCAGCCTTCCTTTGTGGTGTTGACAAACCTGAGAAAGGGTGAGGGCAGAGGTGAAGCTAGATGGCAGTTTGGTCCTTCTCCTCCAGGACCACCCCTGATCCTTGGCTGTGACTCTGCAGAACTTACGATTGGGATTTTGAAGGAGTCTTTATCACTTCAAAAGGGAGTTTACAGGAATTTCTGTCTTTCCTTGAACCCGACTCTGCATCTTCAAAATTTCCCATGTGTCTGAGATGGTGACCAGCTTGTATTTGAAGTCCCCCCACATCTCTGCCAGCATCAGTTCATCCAGAGCCATGAGTTGCAACAGTTCTTCGTTATACACTGGACACAAATCTCTCATCACACATATGATTTGCAAATATTTTCTCACAGTGTGTGAGCTGTGTTCTCACCTTCTTGATGGGGTCTTTTGAAGCAGAGATGTTTTTCATTTTGATGAAGTTCAACCTCTTAATCTTCCCTTTTGTCACTTAGGCTTTTGATGTCACATCTAAGAAATCTTTTACTTCACCCCCAAGATCATTTAGATTTACTCCTGTTTTTTTCTTCTCAGAATTTTTTTTTTCCCCCTAGAGAGGGAGCACACGAGTGGGAGAGGCAGAAGGAGGGAATGAATCTTAAGCAGGTTCCATGCTTAGCACAGAGCCCAGTGCGGGGCTTGATCTCATGACCCTGAGATTATGACCTAAGGTGAAACCAAGAGTCAGATGCTTAACCAACTGAGCCACCCAGGTGTTCCTCTTCTCAGAACTTTTTTAATGTTAGCTCTTAGCTTTAGATCTTTGACCTGCTGAGTTAATTTTTATATATGATATGAGATAGGGTCCAGATTCATTGTTTTGCCTTTGGATATCCAGTTGTCATGGCATCAGCTATTGCCTCACCCACCAGCACCTTTTAAACTTTATTATAGAACTCTTAGAATATATACAGAAATAGAATTGTATAATGACTCTGTGTGTATCCACCACCAGCTTTGGTTTTCAACACCTTGCCAGTCTTGTTTCATTCATTCCTATTTACTTTTGGCCTGTTGGTGACCCCCTATGGACTTAGGGCTTCTTTCTTAGGTTGAGTCTGTGACTTCTTGATCTCATGTCTTTGCCTTTTTCTGGTTTTATACTAAATTAACTGGACTATATCCTTCAGTAACAGGTGTAGGAATTAAACTTTTTTTTTTTTAAGATTTTATTTATTTGAGAGAGAGAGCACAAGCAGGGAAGAGGGGCAGAGGGAGAGGGAGAAGCACATTCTCTGCTGAGCAGGGAGCCCAACTCAGGGCTCCATCCCAGGACCCTGAAATCATGACCTGAGCCAAAGGCAGGTGCTTAACCAACTGAGCCACCCAGGAGCCCCGGAAGTAAACTTTTTGAGTCCTTGATTTCAGATATGTCTTTACCCTATGCCTACCCTTAATTCATTTAACTTGATGTACTTGAAATTCTAAATTGAAATGTGTTATCCCTCGGAATTGGAAGGTATTTTACCATTGTTTTCATAAACCTAGTTTTGTTTGTGAGAAAAGTCTGTTGCAGTCTGAATTTTTGTTTGTAATCTACTTTTTTATTTCTTTGTCTGGAAACTGCTGTAGGATTTCACTGTTTCATGGTCTTAAATTTCCAGAGTTGTCCCTTGCTGTGTATTTTTTCAGTTTTTATTTTCTTGTTACTTGGTGGTCCTTTCTGTTTCAAAACTCTTGATCTTCAGTTTTGAGAGGAAATAGTTTGGTGTGTTGGTGTAGTAGTACATGGGGATGTTTCCAACTGCCTGTATAATTCTAAAAAAAATAGAACATTTTCTGCCAAAGCCATCAGAGTTATACAGGTTCTATTCTCTTAGAAATAGATCTGGGAACTGATAACATGAGTCTTCTCCGAGGGTGGGGTTACTGGTGGCAAGACGGTAACATGTGAAGGGAGACCCATTTCTTGTGTGATGCGTCCTTATAAACTTCTGATTTTATGTTGTGCTGCATTTCTTGTTCAGAAATACAAATTGCATAACACTATACAATGATAGCAGGCTTAGGATCATGTAATCTTTTTTTTTTTTAAGATTTTATTTATTTATTTGAGAATGAGAGACAGAGCACACGAGAGGGAAGAGGGTCAGAGGGAGAAGCAGACTCCCTGCTGAGCAGGGAGCCCGATGTGGGACTTGATCCCGGGACTCCAGGATCATGACCTGAGCCGAAGGCAGTCGCTTAACCAACTGAGCTACCCAGGTGCCCCAGGATCATGTAATCTTTATTTAAACTTGATCTATAGCTCAAAATGTGATTAGGGAGGCAAACACTTCATGAACAACTGTAGATTCGTTCATAAAACCTGCTCATTGTCACCTTTTGCTTATACTTCTGCATCTTCCTATAGATGGATCTCTATGGTATAAAACTGTATTTCTAACTATAAAAGAGTGAAAAATAAGACTCTCATTTAAGTGTTGTCTATTAAGTTAGCTCCCCAAAACCTATGTTAAATGTCTCTTGCGTGTTAGCTCCTTCTAGATTCTCTCTGAAACAGAGATCAGTAAGACAGCTGCTCCATGTTACTTCTCACTTGTGTGGAAGAAAGATGAGTATATAAATTCAGCAGATATAACAAAAGTGAATGCAGAATGGTGTTGGGAGTTTGTTGGCGCAGCTCTTGGATGGTGTCCGGGGAAAGTGGGATTGACCCCTGGCCAGGTACAGGTAGTCACGGTGAAATACGGGCCTTTCATCTTCTCTGTGTAATGTGGTACCTTCCTCTGTGTGCTGCTGAGTAGGCAAGAAGTGTGAATAGGGCTCATCATCCTGTGGCAGGCGAGTAGCACATTCTTCCAGAATAACTCCTTGTCCTGTACTATATTTGTTTCTCTTGCTCCAGATCCTATCCTCAAACGTAGAGGTGGAATATTGTTCACCCCCTCCTTTCCACAGCCAGTGCCACTCACTAGAGAGAAAGCAGAGGCTTTACATCTGAATGTTGGGTGTGGGGGGACGCCACTGCTTAGCTGAACCTGGACAGTTCCTGAGGATGGAAGTATAGTGAGGGGAGGCATAGAGTAGAGGGGTGAGGGTGCGGGTTAAGTGGGTGGCAGATGGGGAGGTGTACCCCAGGTTACTTGTGTCCTCTTTGCCAGGGTCCTGATTAAACTGCCCCTTCCTGGTGGGCTCTTTTTGAGAGGAGTAGTTTACCATGGGAGGGTTTTGTGGGGTTTTTTTTTTTAACCCTTTAAAAGGGTTATTTATACCTATAAGGACCAGAAATTCAGCAACAGTTATTTTAAATGGAAGTAAATGTTTGGCAGAGACATACAAAGGAGGCATCTAGGGCACCATTCTTAATTCTGTAATCCCTACTTTGAATAGCAACTTAAGCATTTTGTTGCTCTTTTTTATTTATTTAGTTTTTCAAAGATTTTATTTATTTGGCAGAGAGAGATACAATGAGAGAGGGAACACAAGCAGGGGGAGTGGGAGAGGGAGAAGCAGGCTTCCCGCTGAGCAGGGAGCCCGATGCGGGGCTCGATCCCAGGACCCTGGGATCATGACCTGAGCCGAAGGCAGACACTTAACGACTTAGCCACCCAGGTGCCCAAGATTTTATTTATTTATTTGGCAGAGAGAGACACAGTGAGAGAGGGAACACAAGTAGGGGGAGTGGGAGAGGAAGAGGCAGGCTTCCCGCGGAGCAGGGAGCCCGATGCAGGGCTTGATCCCAGGACCCCGGGATCATGACCCGAGCCGAAGGCAGACTCTTAACGACTGAGCCACCCGGGCGCCCCTTGTTGCTCTATTTTAAACAAATGTTTACCTAAATAATTTGAATGATCTTTTACACTTAGCATCTGGCTGCTGTGGAGGAGAGAAAGATCAAGTCTCTGGTGGCCCTCTTGGTTGAGACACAAATGAAGAAATTGGAGATCAAACTTCGACATTTTGAGGAACTGGAAACTATCATGGACAGAGAGAAGGAGGCTGTAAGTATAAAGGGATGTTTATGGTGGCTTTCTAACCATTAAATGCTGACCACCGTTGATAAACTACAAGTCAGATAAAATGAATGGTAGCCTACTCTGTTGGTCCTTTCTACTCTGTTTGCTTTGACCTTTCAAAGGGATTATCAGTCATTGATGTTAAACAGAAGGAACTCTGTTCTCATTCTAAAACTAATGATTTAAACTTCCAAGTTTACACCGCTCAGCTTTCCAGATGCATGATGGTATAAAATTCTTCCTTCTACAAAAGTTAGATCTTAGACTTCTTTTATGTCCTACTTGTTACCACTAAAGTAGAATTCATATAGATCCATTGTCTGATTCAAGAATTTTCTTTATTTCCTGTCTTCTTCAATACAAATATCAGAAAGTAGGAGTTAATCTTCTCTTGAGTTAGGAGCCTTGTTTCTCTGACCCCTTTTAACCAAACCCTCCTCTGGTCCAACCTTGGACTCAGTCTTCCTCCCCTTCCCTGCACGGTGGAGGGCAGGTGGAGCTAGGCCCTTTCTGAGCTCCTAAGCGGCACGGGTTGGGACAGACACTTGTGAGAGAAGGATGTGGCCCAAACAGGGTCAAGAGAATTATGAAGAAGGCCAAAACTGAGGAAGGAAGCAATGAAAAGTAAGAAACACAGAGGCAGGGGAACAGTTGATCATTCAAGGTAATTTTTGGGGAAGTTTGTTTTAATGAGTTGACTAGAAGAGAGATTGGTAACTTTTTTTTTTTAAGGTTTTATTTATTTGAGAGAGAGAGCACAAACAGAGGGTAGGGACAGAGGGAGAGGGAGAAGCAGGCTCCCCACTGAGCAGGGAGCCCGATGTGGGGCTCAATCCCAGGACCCTGGGACCATGACCCAAGCCAAGGGCAGACACTTAACCAACTAAGCCACTCAGGCGCCCCAGGAATTGGTAACTTTCTAAGCAATGGACTAAATTTGAGGATTTAGTTAGGACTTGTGCTCTCTGATTATTTTGGCTGTTTTATCTATATATGAGATACTGGTATCTAAGTGGTAGAACCTTAAATTATCCCAGAGGAGTTCTAATTTTAAGGACCTTTTTGTATTTATTTAGCTATTTCTTTTTTTTTTTTTTTTTTTAAAGATTTTCTTTATTTATTCATGAGAGACAGAGGGAGAGAGAGAGAGAGAGAGAAGCAGGCTCCCAAGGAGCAGGAAGCCCGATGCGGGACTCGATCCCAAGACCCTGGGATCATGACCTGAGCCGAAGGCAGATGCTTAACCATCTGAGCCACCCAGGCGCCCCTATTTAGCTATTTCTTGGTGGTCAGTCCAGTCACATCCTCTGGCAGATTCCTCAGGATGGGTAGCCCAGTAACTATCACACAAACAGCCCATTTTCATTCTGTCCTGAGACCAGCTCTGCCACTCGGTTGGCATTCTGGCCCTAGAGGACAGCAAGACTGCTTCAGTAGCTCTCTACCCACATCCTTCCCCATCCCACCCCCAGTTCCCTGACCTTGTAAGCATGTCTGCCATCACTGGCCCTCTCCTGCCCTGGGAGCTGCTGGCCACCCCAGTCTCCTCTCCATCACCCTCTGTGTACTAGCCACAACATGCCCCATGCAGGCTTCCCTCTGGCTTTGTTCTCTGTGCTACCTGTGTGCATTCTGCTCCTCTGCCAGCAAGGCCCTCTTCCCCAGCCCTGCATCCCTCAGCCCTGCCCCTCCGGGTGACCTGTCCCCCCCATCTGCTGCCCCGGCAGCCTGACAGAGCACCCACACTGTGTTGTAGTTGCTGGTTCCTGTGTCCATCTCCCATACTGGGGTATAGGCCCTTTGAGCACAGAATTGATTGAGTGTCCTTATTAACACAGAACTGGCACATTGGGGGCTCTTGTTTCAGTGACTGTTGAATGCATGTATGCCAGCATCAGTGTTGGAAGCTAGAGAAGTAGAAAAGGAAGTCTGCCCTTTTAGTTGAATGGGGAAGACAGTCCGGTAAACAAACGATGGCACAGTGTGTTCAGTGCTCCTCTGGGAGCAGAGAGGAGGCATACCTGGATGACGGGGAGAGGGAGAATTACTTCTGCGAGGTGAGCCGGAGCTTTGGGGAATGACTATTTGTGTTTATCTTATCCTCATAAGCTGCCCTTTTGTCAGGTATGGATGTTTTTAGTGGACTTGGAGTAACAGGGTTATAATATAGTGGATTCTTGGCACATGCAGGATTCACATGATGATTGGGTCATATCCACTGGCAACCAGGTGCCCTGCTGTCATTCCTAAAGCAGCACTGATGGATGAGCCTGGAAGACTGGCAGGACTCTGGGCACTGAGAGAACAATGTCTGGATTCTCAAGGGGCTTTTTTTCACCCCTAACTCACTTTCTCTTCAGAGGTTGAACCTGGGGATCCCCATTCTTTGAAATCCCTAATGAAACTGTCACCTAGATCAGCACTGCCCTCTGCCCCTCCCCAGTTTTCACCCTGAGTCCCGGACACCCAGTGGCTGAGTGTAATGGCTGCACTTCTCTTAGCCCTTCAGAATTTCCCTTGTGCTGTGGATTTGTAACAATTACTATCTCAAATTACAGAACTGTACTGTGGTTTTCTTATTTGAATCTTTTTTTGTTGTTACGGTAAATTCTAATCAGAGCACATAAGACATTTTAGAGGCTAGTCTCTGAATAAAACAGCACAACTGAAATTATTGGGAACACATTTCTGCTGACACTCTCCACCACATCAGGTTGCTCTGCTCACATCCTTGGGTGGTCAGCCTGCCTTCTCTCAGTCAGCATCTGGCGCAGGAAAATCCCTTGTATGGGATAGTCCCGAGCCCTAGCCACTGACTGTCAGTAGTAACACAGCTGTGTTAGTTATGGAAACTAACTATGTGCTGTGGAAAAAAATGACCCCAAAGCTTAGTGACTGAAAACAGAAAACCAGGTCTCCCGTGGTTTCTGGGAGTTGGGAGCCAGGCACCTTGGCTGGGCGGGTCAGGCGCCGGGCCTTGTGAGGTTGCAGGCTTCCTAGGTTCGGCAGGGCTGGGGCTCCCACCTCCTAACTTACTCCTGGGGTTGTTGGCAGGGGCTTCAGCTCCTACTGCACGAGCCTTCCCAGGGTGCCGTTCGTGAAGGGCCTCCCCCAGGGTGAGTGATTAAAAAGAGCAAGAACGTGAACGAGCACCCAGAATGGAAGCCACACTGTCGCTTGTAAACTAAACTTGGAAGTCTCCATTCCTTCACTTTGCTGTGTTCTTGCAGTCACCCAGACCAACTCTGGTTCTGGGACCAGGTTCGGGGAGGCGGAAGGTGTAAATACCAGGAAGTGGGAGTGTGGAGGGCAGCTTGGAGGCGCACTCTCAGAACCAGAGAGTCCTGTGAAATTCATGTTGTGCACAGTGACGGCATAACCTCTTTTCCCCACTAGGCCCTGCTATCCTCTCCTTCCCTGTGGGCAGGCAAAGCCACGGCTGCTTTCCTAACCAGTGATTTCCGCATGGGACTGTTGTGGGAGTTAAATGAAAGAAGTGTGGCGTGTGCCCGGCACAGTGCCTTGAATACGTAGTAGATGTTCAGTAAATATTTACATGCCTCCCTTTCTTTAGGCACACTAGTAACCAGTGACTGTATATTAAATTCTCAAAATTTTAAACCTTTGTTGACTTTACAAACATTTATTGGACCAGTCACTGTGCTAAACCACTTTATATGGATTTTTCTCATTTAATGTCTCAAAACCTATATGAGGAAGCCATTAGTAAGAAGATACTGATTGCTTTGAATCTTCTTGGACAAGAATCCAGCAGTCATGCTGGATGGGCACATAAGGCCGTATCTTTGTTCACCCGTCTTACGGACGGACAGACTGGAGCTTGGACAGGGTACATCATGCACCTCCGATCACAGTTCATAAGAGACAGAGCCAAGTGTCAAACCTGCGTCTGTTCAGCTCTGTAACACTTTATAGTCTATAAAGAAATGAGCCATTCTCATCTCATTATAACCAAGAGACTCTGAGATATGTAGGGTTTTATCCTCCATTACAACTTAAGAAAGTTGAGACTAGAAGGTCCAGGTCAGCCAGGAGCAGAGCCTTGTAGTTACCACCTGGTGCTCCTCTGCCTACCACATTGCCTCAATTCAACTTTATTTTTTATTTTTTAAAAATTTTGTTTATTTGAGAGAGAACATGAGCTGGTGGGGGGAGGGGCAGAGGCAGAAGGAGAAGCACACTCCCCGCTGAGCAGGGAGCCCGTTGCAGGACTCTATCCCAGGACCTTGGGATCATGACCTGAACCGAGGGCAGACGCTTAACGACTGAGCCACCCAGCGCCCCTGCCTCGGCTCACTTTAAGGTGTACTTCTTTACCTACAAGTAATAGCTCCAGGACATACTTTTTTTTGAATTAAACCTTTGTTTTTATTTATGTAGCAGTAGATGTCAAAATCTTTCCTTAGACTTTAAGAAGCAGATATGGGAGCAACTAGGTGGCTCAGCTGGTTAAGCATCCGACTTCTGATCTCAGCTCAGGTCTTGATCTCAGGGTTGTGAGTTCAAGCCCCATGTTGGGCTCCACACTGGGTGTAGAGCCTACTTTAAAAAAAGAATCAGATATGAACTTTCTTTTTTTCTCTAATGACTTAAAATCAGTTCTCTTGAGTCTTTAAGTATGTAGTAATTAAGAACAAAGGATATAAATGTTAATCTTTTATAGATATGCATACAGTTATAATTAGAGCTCAGTAGATATTGTTACAGCTATCTCATGAAGTGCTGGTATTGGAGGAAGGCAGTTGTGAAATGTACAGAGCCCATCGAGGAAATGACATGAAAAAAGTATTGACTCTAGTTCAGGTGAGGATGCTGAGCTTGTGCTGGGTTCATAACTCAGAGGGTCTGCCCACCTGAGCAGCCTTCCATGCCAGGTGGATAGCACACATCAGTCAAGAGAGCAGGTTTCAGACATGGGTTATGTTGGGCACTGGAGCCACCTGGAGAGAACTGGGGGGTGTGGGCCCTGTCTAAAGCATTCTCATTTGGATTAAAAAAATAATAATTTGATGCCCATGAGAATGGTTCTATGAGCTGATCTGGTAGACTAAATGCTCTCTGAATTTCTGCAGGTCATTTGGCTAGGTGTAGAGATTGAATACATTCCGTAAAGAGAGACATTGTGGGAATCCCAGACCCAGTCCTCAAGGAGGTTAGAGGAGGGTGAGTGAGACTTTGAGACGTAGAGACACTACCTACTGCGAGGTGATGGGGCAGTGGAAATCCAGAGGAGAAGGGTTAGCTGAGATTATCAAGGAAATCTTCCTAGTGGAGGAGGGACTGATCTGAGCTATTAAAAAGGCCTAAATCCAGAACGTGAAGAGAAGGACATGATTTCAGAGGAGACTGAAGAGTCAGCCTGCCCAGAGCTGATGGCTTTTGCTGCATAGGTGATATAAGATGAAGGTCATTTGCTCATTCCACGGATACTTACTAAGCACCTACTTTGTTCTAGGTATGCGTATGGTACTGGGGATACAGTGGTGAGTAAAACCCAACCACACTCTTTGCCTTGGTAGAGCTTGAAATAATTAGGGTGTTAGGAGATGTTCTGTGCTCTGTGTGTATGCATACACAACTGTATGTTAGAGGCTGCGGAGGGGCGATGGGGAGGGGCAAGGGAGAGATTGCACTTTGCGGCGGTGCGGTCTGAGTAGGCCTTATTGAGAAACTGACAGTCGCGTGCTTCTAAGGCCTAGAAACAGTTCAGAGACTCGGAGGCAGGAGCATTTTTGGGAACTGAAGAGTAGGTGGTTGGGCTGGAGCACAAATGAGGAGGAGGTGAGAGGATAAAGTCAGAGAGTTGGTGACCTAATCGTGGAAGTCCCTGTAAGCCATCCAGAGGCTTTTCATTTTACTCTGATTAAAGTGTGGATAAAACTACAGAGCCTGTTTTATGCATTCCATAAAGATAGAGACAAATGCAGAGGGCTGGCATGATCTTCCTTAGAGTTTTGCAGGGATCTGTGTGCCGGCTGTGTTGTAGAGAGGAAATGACAAAGCAAGATTCGGAAAGGGGAGACCCTGGTGGCAAGGCTGTTAAAGTAGCCCACATGAGATGATCGTGGCCTGGACCAGGGCAGTGGCTGGGCAAGCAAAGAGAAATGGTCAAGTTCTGGATAATAGGATCTCATCACACACAGGATGTAGGTTTAGGAAAGTTTGTTGTACTTTATGACAAATTAGGGAAGAAAGAACAAAGAGCCAGAACGTGAATTTCATACTGCCCCAGGAGAAGCACATTGCATGTGGCGTTCTGGGTATTTGGGGTAATGCATCTCTGTGCTGCCTGTCCTGTAACGGAACCTGTTGTTAGACGTGCACCATTAGATTAGGGGTAGTTTTAGCTGAGATGAACAGAGCTGTACTCAGTTGTAGGTTTAGTTCCGAATCAGAAACACCTGACCTCAGGAGGCAGGCACAAGGCAACAGGACAGAGTGACCAGTCACCACAGTGTGCAGCTGCCCCTTGGGTTTCGCCTCCAGAAGCACACAGGGAAACCACAGGATGCAGTTGGGGGGTGTTCTCTTCTCCACAGGTGTAAGAAGGAATGATGGGTCTGTTTGGGACTTGGTTTTTTGTAAATGGATGTCTGGTCACCGACACCAAACATTTCAAAAGAAGGTGTGTGATTATTTACTTAGTTCTGAGGCCAAGTAGTCAGAGGCTTCAAGTCTCAGATGATATTTCAGCCCTGGCCGTGTGGATGGACTGGTGAGGCCCCCACCTTTTACTCTTTCCCACCCTCCTCCCTGCTCTGAGCCCATGAAGCTGGAAGAAGAGCTCTGTGTGAGCTTGGGCTGCACTTTGCAGCTGGGTCTGCGTCTGGTGTTTTGGTGCAGAAAAGTGTTCTGTTGTGCTCTGGTTCCACTTGTATCCGGCCGTCTGATGCATGCAGAGTGTAGCAGTGAGCGGGGAGAGGAAGACAGAGTTTGAATGTGGCGGAGGAATGTGTCTTCTGAGCAGGCCTACAGGCCACTTTGTGTGAGACCGGCTGCCCTTGAGCCAGACTGGAGCCATGAGAGAAAATGGGCAGATTCATTAACATTCTGTGTCCACGAATGTACATGCATTGTTCGCTTTAGCTGTGGGACTTTGGGACTTTGTCCACAGTTCTAGGAAATGGAGAACGGAGAGGAGAAAATCAAGCTATCTATAGCATGTGACTTACGTGCTTTTAGTGTTGGGCTTTTTTGTTTTGTTTTTCAGTGTTTGTTTGTTTTAAGATTTTATTTATTTGAGAGAGAGAACGTGAGCACGAGCAAGGGGTGGGGGGAGAGGGAGAAGCAGCAGGGAGCCCTATGCAGGGCCCCATCCCAGAGGTGGCTCAGTTGGTTAAGCAACTGCCTTCAGCTCAGGTCATGATCCTGGAGTCCCTGGATCGAGTCCTGCATCGGGCTCCCTGCTCAGCAGGGAGTCTGCTTCTCCCTCTGACCCTCCCCCCTCTCATGTGCTTTCTCTCTCATTCTCTCTCTCTCAAATAAAGGAATAAAATCTTAAAAAAAAAAAAAAAAAAGAACCCTGGGATCATGACCTGAGCCCCGAGGGCAGATGCTTAACCCACTGAGCCACCCAGGCTCCTTAGTAGTTTGTTTTTTGACAAAAATATTATATGTGATGAAAAAATTTTCAATAAAGAAAGAAATGAATAAATTAAAAGGTCTCTCTTACCCTCAATTTCATTTCTAGGAATAATCACCTAATAGTTTGGTGTCTTCTAGGACATTTTCACTGTGTATATAACGTGTGTGTATGTGAATACAAAGGTGTTTTTTTTTTTTAATTGAATTAGGATTGTGTAATAAATATTACTGCGACTTGCTTTTTTTTCTCAGTGTATCTCAAACAGCTGTACATCAAAAACTGGACTTTAATGACTGTCCTTCGACACACATACATAGTTTTCTAGGACAGATTCCCAGATGTAGAATCACTGGTTTCATGCATTTAAAATTTGCTTAATACTGTCCAACTCTCCTCAAAAACTGCCAGTTTACATTGTCTCTGATTGCCAAAAAATGAATGCAGTCTTCAGTTGAACTCAGTAGCAATAAGGTATCCACAACAACAGAGGTATGTCTGTTGCGTGATGAGACCAAGATATGTCCATAAGCTCTGCTTCGTGTGCTGCAGAGCAGAGATGACCCTCTTGGAGCCACGCTGTAGCCTGCTGTCTGGGCACTGCGCACACCCCAGTGGACCTTTCTAGCCCACATTGGAGCTTTAGTTTAAACTGAGTTCTCTTTCACGAGTGTGTGTATGTGTATGTGTGTGTTTAATCACTCATCTATTTTAATTCTTCTAGTTACTTTTTTTTTTTAAGATTTTATTTATTTATTTGACAGATAGCGAGAGCAGGAACACAAGCAGGGGGAGTGGGAGAGGGAGAAGCAGGCTTCTTGCCGATCAGGGAGCCCGATATGGGACTCGATCCCAGGACCCTGGGATCATGACCTGAACCGAAGGCAGACGCTTAACGACTGAGCCACCCAGGCACCCTTCTAGTTACTTTTTTAATTACCTTCCATGTTTTGAAATGACAAGTGAAGCTCAGGAAAAAATAGAATAATTAAGATTAGTACATTTGTAGACATGGAAAATTGGGCAAATTTTTCTTTCTGAGGTTAATACCTTGAGAGTAAGGTCAGTTCCCAAAGAAGGACTGGTTTGGTTTAAAAACCAAACCAAACCACTGAGGCAGGTAATGCAGAGACTTAAAATTTCCCTTCAGCGACACAAGATCTCTTCCAGTAACAGTTCAGCTTCTTCACAGAACAGATCTTGACCTAAATTACAGTTCTTACATAACTGCAGGACTTCAGCCAAGCCATCCAGACCAGTAGTGCTTGACACGAACACAGATAAGAGGTCCTTTTCTGGCAATCTCTTATGTCTAACCTCAGCAAAGTCCTGAATTTCCTAGAAAGAATCGTTAGAAGAAAGCGAATCCTAGGACCTGTAGTTAGAATTTTTCAGTCCCTTTTTTATCAGTCTGCCTCTTACTCACTGATTAAATGTCTTGCAGAGCTGGACTTCCCAAGGACTCTCTTGCTTTTTACATCTTGCAATTCCCTGTTCATTATACAAACAAGAGGGCCAGGCTTTAGCCTCTTCGGATCACCCACCCTAGAAAATGAAGAGCCCAGACCAGTCTGTTAGGACCGTGGCAGCACCCTGCCGCACTCCCTCCTGATGAGCTTCAACCACTCACAAAATCATTTGTTTCAGAAGATCTCCTTCTCCCTGGGAGACTCCCTGCAAGCCAGCTAACCAGCCTCGGACATAAGCTTTTACCATCTATTGTCTCCATTCCCCCTCCTCCTCACCTGGTCATGCCTGTTCTTGTCACTGTCTGTGGCCCATCCTCCTGCACCCTGTCTGTCCATGGCCACTCCCTGGACATGTTGCTATTCCTGATAACCAGTAATGCTTCTCACTTGGTTCCACAGGGTCTTCTCCTCAGACAGCCTTCTGCTGAGAGCCCATATTCTTAGGCTAACTCTCATGCGTATTCCAACCAGTTTTTGCTGGTGATAGTATATAGTATTTATGTGTAGAACTGACTGCTCCTGAAAGCTAAAATGTTACATTTTTTTAATTTATTAAATGCCTTGGAATAGTGCTATTCAGCAGAAATACAGTGTGAGCCACATATGTAATTTAAAATTTTCTAGTAGCCACATTTTTTAGAAAGGTGAAATTATGTTTAATTCAGTACATACAAACTATTACTTGAACATGTAATCACTATGAAAAATTAATTTTTTTCATGCTTAGCATGAATCCTCAGAATTCGGTGTGTGTTTTATACTTAAAACATATTCCACTTCAGATTCGCCACGTTTCGGGTGCTCAGGAGCCTTTTGTGGCTTCTCTCTGCCATCTTGGACGACAGAAAAGCTCTAAAAATGTCTCCCAGTGCCTCGGATCTTGCCATTGGAAATGGTGGGCTCAGACATTATTGAAAAGAAATAGATCTGTTAACCCTCCTTATGATCTTTATACTTCCTACTTCCAAAATCTGGACTTTTATTTTCTTTCATGTTCACATTGATTTTCTTTTTCAGGCCTGAGTTAAATTAATTTTGATAGCACTTAAGGTGGGCTTCATCCTCTGAACTATTCTCAGGCATATGGTTTCTGGGTTTCCTGGCACGTATAATAGCTTATTTCTCTTTAATTTGGGTCCCAGAAAGATTATCTCGAATATTGAAATACTTATATTCTTCAAACCAAGATTCATGCACATCTTTATTTAGGCACCTAAAATATTCTGTGAATGTGTCACCCAGTATAATTTTGAGTACTTGAAAGCTAAGATTTACGGTGGCATTGCCAAAGCTCCACATAGAAAAATGTGTGTGTTTGCAGCTAAGGCCACGTCCACTCATCCAAAGGACCTAACTCTGTGTCAGTTCTAAAATAGTAACCAAAGGATCACATCCAGAAGAGAGCACCTGGGAAGGTTGTGTGGACTTGAAATTTTAGTAGTTGAGGGACTATTAAAAGGAGAGGAGAGGTGTGTTTTATTCAGGCAGTCATGAAATCTATTTTTACATCCCCGAAGGCCTGCCAGACAGAGGATTCCATGTGTACTGAGTGGGCCCAGAGAACAGTAACCGCACTGGGTGAAGGTTAGAGGAAAGGCAGACCTTGTGCATAACACAGAAAAGACCTTGACCTTGGTAACAGGTGTCCATATGGAAATAAGCTACTCAAGAAGTAATGCCTTTTCTCACCGTAGATGTTGCAGGAGGCAAGGTGGCTATGTCCCTGTGAGGTGGTATAGGGAAGTCAGGCATCAGGTCCTGTGTGGCATCCATTCCTGAGAAGCTCTCTTGATGTCCTCTCTCTTCCCCTTCCTTTTCTTAACAGTTAGAACAACAGAGGCAGCAGTTGCTCACTGAACGTCAGAACTTCCACATGGAACAGCTGAAATATGCCGAATTACGAGCCCGGCAGCAGATGGAACAGCAGCAGCACGGGCAGAACCCTCAGCAGGCACACCAGCACTCAGGAGGACCTGGCCTGGCGCCGCTTGGAGCAGCAGGGCACCCCGCCATGATGCCCCATCAGCAGCCCCCTCCCTACCCTCTGATGCACCACCAGATGCCACCACCTCATCCACCGCAGCCAGGTGAGCGGCAGGCTGTGCTCCCAGGTAAGGCTGCAGCCATCCCTGTGGCACAGCTGTCAAAGGAGAGAACCACACCCTTGCTGATTCGGGGCTAGGACTGTGACTAGGATGCCCACTGTCATCTAGGTAGTTGTAGGCAAGTGGGGCCTGGTTGTATAGCCTTCACCACATAATGCTTGTCATTTTCTGTTCCTGGTGTGATGCCTTTCCTTGGGTCGGTCAGCCTCCACGTGGCCAGTATATCCCAGAGTTCCTTAAAAATTCATCCTTGGGTTGTCTACACTTGTTTTGTTTTGTTTTAACTTACAGACATTTTTAAAGATAGACACACACAAAAATAATAACGCAATGAACTCTTATGACCCAGCTTCCACACCCATCACTTCCCCGCCATTTTTCACTTTTTGTTAGAGAAACCTTCTACCATGGGCAAAAGTAGAGTGAATAGTGTAAGAATCCCTCCATATATACCTATTGTACAGCTTCAGAATTACCGAAATTTTTTTTGTTCCTCAGTGCTTACTTTTAAAAATTTATTCCTAAAACTACTGGGATAAATATTTAAGAGAGAAATTCCCTATGGCTACTTGATGCTTGGTTCTGGCTAGTGTTAAGCATCAGAATCTGTAGTAATTGTTCACAGAGAGCTCCTGAGGAGTTCCAACATCTGCATTTAGCTTGTACAAGATGGGAAGAGAGATGCTTTTGCCTTTTTCCCTAAATTACATCCTGGTGAGGACAAGTCTTTGCGTGCTAGTCCAGTCACCCACCTTGTTCTGCTCACTTCTCATTGTCCTCACTTTACAGTTGAAGAACCGATGCATGGCAGGGACCACACGGCCTTGCTGCCTGATGGAGCCAGGATTTGTCCTGGGCTCCATCTGATTCCAGAATGATAGCCGGACACTGCCCCATGACCCCCAGACTAAGAGGGGACTTGCAGCAGATTCAGATACAGCTCTTCTCTTAGGGAGACCATGCCAGAGAAACAAGAGTTCATAAAAATAGCCTTTAGAATAGAAATAGGGCGTTTTTCTCTTTTTACTTTCTCACAGAAATAAGCTCTTCTTCAGTGAATTTTAAGGAAAAAGATCATTGCACGTATGATGAGACTAAAATCTGTGATGAGATCTTTTTTCTTAAAAGTTTTTTATTGAAATATAATGTACATATGAAAAAAGACACAAATCATGAATATTTAGTGAGTTTTAACAAAGAGAATATACCTGTGCAACTACTACCCAAAAGCCCACGCTATCCTCCTCTCTACCTCTTCTCCTGGGGGCAGCAGCTGGCCTGCTTCCTGACAGCAGCGACTAGTTGGGCTTGTTTTCAATGTTGTCTAGAGGGAATCACACAGTGACTTTTGTTTCTGTCTGGTTTCTTTCACCAACACTTGGTCTGTGAGATACATTCACGGCGTTGGATTTGTGCGTGGTTGCAGATTTATTTCTCCAGTTTGCTGTATGTGGTCCATTGTGGGCTGTACCCCAGTTTATTAGTCTGTTCTCCTGTTGATGGACTTTTGATTCGTTTCCAGGCTTTGGTTTTAATAGCTAGTAAGTGCTACTGTGAACGTGTGTGTGCACATGTCTGATAGAAAAAGGTATACATTTTTTAATGTATTTTTAAATTTAAATTCAATTAATTAACATATAATGTATTATTAGTTTCAGAGGTAGAGGTCAGTGATTCATCAGTCTTTTATAACACCTAGTGCTGATTACATAGCGTGCCCTCCTTAATGCCTATCACCCAGTTACCCCGTCCCCCCACCTACCTCCCCTCCAGCAACCCTCAATTTGTTACCTAGAGTTAAGAGTCTCTTATGGTTTGTCTCCTTCTCTGATTTCATCTTGTTTTATTTTTTCCTGTCTTCCCCTATGATCCTCTGTTTTGTTTCTTAAATTCCATATATGAGTGAAACCATATGATAATTATCTTTCTCTGACTGACTTATTTCCCTTAGCATAATACCCTCTAGTTCCATCCACATCATTGCAAATGGCAAGATTTCATGTTTTTTTTGGATGGCCGAGTAGTATTCCATTGTATATATATATATACCACGTCTTCTTTATCCATTCATCTGTCGATGGATATCTGGGCTCTTTCCAAAGTGGCTATTGTGAGCATTGCTGCTATAAACATTGGGGTATAGGTACCCATTCAGATCACTACATTTGTATCTTTGGGGTAAACCCCTAGTAGTGCAATTGCTGGGTTCTAGGGTAGCTCTATTTTCAACTTTTTGAGGAACTTCCGTACTTTATTCCAGAGTGGCTACACCAGCTTGCGTTCCCATCAACAGCAGACATAGGTATACATTTCTGTTGTATTGCCCCAGAGTCCCTAGAATGGGTCATAGGATATGCATATGTTCACATTAGTAGATGCTGCCAAGATTGTTCCAGAATGGTCATATGGATTTACGTGCTTGCAATGTATGAGAGTTCTAGCAGCTTCAGGTAATCATTTTTCTTAATTGCCCCTTTTGTGGGGGTACTTTGGAGTTCAAATGTAAAGTTAAATCAAGTGTGTTAGTAAAATTAAGAACAACAATAAATTGAACCCACTAGTTAAAAGTTGCCTTAATATCACCACTTCAGAAAAAGCTGGTTGTTAACAGGTGAGCCTAGGGCACCATATTCTGGTGATGAGCTAAAGGGGCCTTTAAAAGCTGGGCAGGTGAGGAAGTGGGTAGTGTTTTTGGTGAAGTTTCTCTTCAGTCTCTGGTCTGCTACAAGGTGTCAGTTAGGAACTTTGGGTTTGGTCCTTCAAACTGTTGTTTCCTAAGTCCTAGAAAAGTTTACAGGCCACAGCGTTTATGTTAGGAGCTGAGGATAATTATCCAGATCAGTTGGCTAGCTTTTGGTATTTGGCCAGAATTTATGGTGTGTGAAGGAAGGGGAAATCAGCCTCTGAAAAGCCAGCAAGGTTGGGGAAGTGGCGAGAAGGTCAAGATTGATTTCTCACTGGGTGGTTAATTTGTCCAGCTCTGTTAGTTAGGGTTTGTATAATTATGTAGATAAATCCCACGTAATCTCTTCTCCACAAAACTGTCCATTGGTTAGTGGTAAAGCCCATTAAAATAGCAGCTCAATGTCATGAATCTGCCAGGCTGTCAAACACATGAGCCTGGGTCCCAGAGTGGCTTTGTATAAGTCAATACCTGTCCTTCTCTGAGGACCACGCCTTAATTCATTCGCTTACTTAGAATTTTGTATAGAGAATACTGTCTTTATGCTGTTCTCATTCTTCCTCGGTGCTTATTATTTGGTCCTGCTCCTACCCCGGGAAGTCCAGCTTTGTGTAGGTTTTATTTTGTTCCTGTCTCTGACAAACTGTCCCAAGTAGGTCTGTTTGCTACAAACAAAAAGGCAAAAAGGAAGTCTCTGTAGTCTGTCGTTGGCGTACAGAGAGCAAATGGAGAGTGGAGGCGGCCCCAGCCGTCTTTGTACCACCCTTAGGTTTTGCTCATCTTGATAAAGTCGTGCCACTGCATTTCATCTTTACATTTAAATTGGAAAACTGATTTCATGAAGTGATTTCTAGATTCAAGCCTTCTGAGTTCTCCCTGTAAAACTGCCATTCCAGACGAACAAGGTGAGCAGTCGTGATAGCAGCCGGTTCTTGAGCGCACGCACAGTGGCCTTTGAGCGCGCCCTGGCCTATGGTATCCGTGACGGCACGTGGGGAACCAAGGACAGGGGCCTGGGTCGAGGCTGCTGTTTCCTGAGGTGCTCTTGATTGTGCTACTTTGCTGAGCCAAGAGGACACCTCTGGTGGCTGGGGGTCTTTAATGTCGGCTCTCCCAAGGGCCTCAGCCCGTTCTTACAGGAACATGACCTGTCAGTGAGTTTAGTCACAAGGAAATGACAGAGATCTAGTATGTGAGTACAGCGTAAGCTCTGCCCTCCGCTGGACATTTATAGTAAATGAGGCACTTTGGAGTTTTCGTGGATCTGGAAAGAGCCGCCTGCCCTGGGGAAGCCTCTGTGTGGAAAGCAGAAGGAAAAGGACATGTTGGTTTAGATACCTTTGTGGTTCCCTTGTGGTTAACAGTAGAAGGATTTCTGGAAGTGCCTAAAAAACCAGAATAGAAATGGATCTGAATTGATGAGAACTCAGACATGGTAGAAATGATGTTTTAATGATAAAACTAGAATTAGCAAAATGTTGGTAGTTTAAGGAAATTTCAACCAAGGCATTAGTTACTTGGCTTTTAAGCCCCCATGTTAGACCCACGTACACAGTTCTGCCCGTGGGAAACCATGCTCAGGAAAGGGTTCCATCCAGTCATCCCTTCCTAGCCGACTGCCTGGACTCCCAGCCCCACACCGAAAAAGGAAGAGCCCAGTTTTTATTATCTGCAGTGCCCTTGGTCCTGCTCACATCTGTGATAACAGGGCCGCCGAGCCACTTTCCGGCTTAGCAGGTTACCCTCACAAAGAGAACAGTGAGGGCCCAGTCTTCAACAAAGAGCGTCTGTCGTGGGCGCCCCCCGGAAGCTGCTGCAGCAGGAGCAGTCCCCGAGGAGCCTGGGCTTCCCCTCACTTGGCCCTGATTGTGTTATTTCCGTTCTCTGGGGCACTCAGCCAGAGGATGTGTTGTGGACGGTTAGAAAAGGGAGTGATGAAATGTGCCCAAGATTGGAAATTCACAAGTTCCCTCTCCTAGTTTCATGTTCTTTTCCCACCTGCCTCTTCCATCCCAAAGAATAAAAGTCCTTAAATAATATTCCACCAGGCATGATGGGCATAATGCTTTAGTAAAAGATCTAATAGACCCAAGAGAGTATGAGGGATTTTTCCACTAGGCTAAACCTAATTTTAGCAAACCTTTCCATTTTTCAGGCTTCAGATGCCTGCTGTTTTTTTTTTTTTTTTTTTAAAGCTTGTATGTAGGTCAAACTCCCACCAGTTTTTGCTTTGATGCTACTGTTTTGAAGCAATGTCTCATCTCTTTCTCCTTCTCACCTCCCTTTCTACCAGGGAAAGAGATACCTGAACTTTTTTTTTTTTTTTTTACTGGCAAAACATACAAACACACCCTTCATTTTGTTCGGTAAGGCCTGCTCCTGTGGCTTTCTTCATGTTTAGTTAAGAGGTCATGGCAATGCCTTCAGACATTGTCATCCTTATTAAAAGTGGTGAGACCTTTGTCGGACACCAGAAAAAACACAGAAATGTTTAGATATCAAAAGACAGAGTTTGCATTACAAGAAATTGATTCTGTCTTCTCCCTAGTCTTCTTAAATTCTGCCCCATTTCAGATTTGATCCTTAGAAACAGCTTTTCCAAGGAGAGAGCTGCTGCTTCAAGACACGGTGGTGTAGGTGTTAAGGAAAAGAGAATGAGCCTCAACTCAGTCTCTGCTCCTTGGGAACTCACAGGCCAAATTACACAGTCCCTCTGAGACTGTTTCCTGATCTCGAAACTGGGCTCTCTCTGTCTCACAATCTCCCTAACAACCTAGAGGATTCAATGAAATAACTGTCACTTGCTGGCAAATGGCAGGTCCTGGCTCAGAAGGGTATCCCTGTCTCCCCGCTATCTGTTCCCTAAATCCACTGCCCTAGATACCCAGCACTGTGAGTCGTATAGTATGTGACAGCCGTAACCTCCGGGTGGCACAGGGACATCGCCTACTCTTGGTGCTCCTTGCTCGCCTGAGAAGTGTTTGTGCAAAGTCCGATAAGCAGAAGTAATCTGTTTTTTCTCTAGCTCTTCCTTTTTGCTGCCACCTCTCCAAAGGGGTCACTGTTCTCTCCTTCACACCTGTGTCCCAGTGGCTTTATTGCCCTATTATGACAGAAAGGTGAGAGAACTTTGGTTTTCAGAAGACTTCGGGATTTATAGCAAGAAAAAGAAGTTTCTTGCAACTGTTGGGCTTATGGCCTTGCAAAACCCTAAAGCTGCCCTGTCACAGCTTGTTGCCATGAAAATATAGGGAAATAGGTAAACAGGCCACTGCCGCTGAGCAGGTAGCTTTGGAAATGGCACCACTGGGCCCTGCCAGCAAGAGCCTTCAGGCCTAGCCCCAGTGCCTGTTGGATAGACGTTACCTCACGGGTCTGTGTCAATCTGCAGCTGATTCTCCTCTTTGCCAGATTATTTTGTGAATAGCTCCTTTCCCTGCTGGAACTCCCACACTGAGCTGCTGGTTGGAGAACTGTTTCTCTCTGGAGCCGGGTATGGGTCAAAGAAGTGACCCATCAGTTCAGTGGCAGCACAGATTGCATGGCAAAGTCTGTGGACCCCTCCTCCAGACCCTCATCCACAGGGTGCACGGGCACCGCCTCTGGGGCCATGGTGCCCAGGTCCCACATGGGCGCCCCTGTTTACACTTCATGACCTCGGCAAGTTACTCTGCTTTTACGTCTTCTTCTTTCACCAGCTTGGTGACTTAAAACAACAGACGTGTTCTCTCAGTCTGGGAGCTAGAAGTTCATTATCTAGCCACACCTGCTCTCTTCCGAGGTTCTAGGGGACAGTCGGTTCCTTGTCTCTTTCAGCTTCTGGTGGCTGGCGGCAGCTATGTGTCTCTTATAAGGACACTTGTCATTGGATTTAGGGCCCACCAAGATAATCCAGGATGATCTCCTCAACTCAAGATCCTTAACTTAATCACATCTACAAACACCCTTTTTCTGAATATGGTTGCGTTTATGAGTTCCATGTATTAGAACATGTACCACATATCTGTTGGTGAGGGCAGGTCACCATCCAACCCACTGCAGGGTGCCATATGTTTGGTAAATTAAAAAATTACTTACTGCAGGGGCACCTGGGTGGCTCAGTTAGTTGTGTCCGGCTCTTAGTTTTGGCTCAGGTCATGGGATCAAGCCCTGCATGGGACACCGCACTCAGTGGGGAATTTGCCTGAAGATTCTCTCCCTCCATCCCTCCCTCCCTACTCGTGTGCATTCTCTCTCTCTCTCTCTCTCACAAATCTTGTTAAAAAAAAATTACTGCAGGAAGCAGAGAAGAACTAAAGTGGCTAGAACTAAAGTATACATCTGAGTTGTTTTTTTTTTAAGATTTATTTATTTAGGGGCGCCTGGGTGGCTCAGTTGGTTAAGCGACTGCCTTCGGCTCAGGTCATGATCCTGGAGTCCCAGGATCGAGTCCCGCGTCGGGCTCCCTGCTCGGCGGGGAGTCTGCTTCTCCCTCTGACCCTCTTCCCTCTCGTGCTCTCTAGCTCTCATTCTCTCTCTCTCTCTCAAATAAATAAATAAAATCTTTTAAAAAAAAAGAAAGATTTATTTATTTATTTGACAGAGCACAAGCAGGGGGAGGGACAGAGGAAGAAGGAGAGAGAGGTCTTAAGCAGACTCCACACTGAGCATGGAGCTCGATGCGGCGCCTTGATCTCATGACCCTCAGATCACCATCTGAGCTGAAACTGAGAGTTGGACGCTTAACAGACTGCACCACCCTGCTGCCCCAATTTTTTTTTTTTTTAATGCTGGCTATTATATTAAATCCTTTCGCATGAACTGTTTCATTTGAGCACAAAATAGTGTGGTAGAAAGAGAATTGGATTTAGAGTTAGAAGGCTTGGATTTGATACCTCTTACAAATTCTGTGACTGTCACAAGTCCCTTAACTTTTGTGAGCTTTGGTTTTCTCTCTATACAATGAAAATATTTGCTCTCACAGCATGTTGGAGGGACCAGTGACATAATAAGGCACTATAACAAATAAACTGTTTCCCCGATCAGACAGAAGCTATAGGGTGAGAGTGGGGCAGATATCTAGTTTCACTCTGTATAATCTCAGGAAACCCAGGCTCTGGGCATCCTCAGTGACTCAAAGAACACTCGATCTTGGTTGGGGTGACGTGGAAGTAAGATCACACTGTTTAGTTTTCCAGTCCGATTAGTTCATACTTTCCCTGTTGAGGATGTTACTGGGTGGCTGCTGACAGGGATGCCCACTGGTGAGCCAGGAGTTGGGGCAACCCGCACCTTGCTCTTCACATCAAAGCATAAACGTCTGTCTTGCTGCTAAAAACAAGCAGCATTTGGGACTGCACAGCTGTGTGTCATACCCCTTCTGTGAGCAGTCACTTGCTGTGCCCTTCCTTCTTCCTTCTTCTTCCATCCTTACCAGTACTCATGGTCTTTTTTGGTAAAGTCGTGCCTTACCGCTCTCTTTAGTTTTCTGGAGGGAAATCTGAGAAGGGCTGGCAAAATATTCTTCCTCACTTGCTCAAGGCCTCTTGTCCAGACTGAACTTGGAAGAAGGAGGCAGCTTGCACCCACTGAGAGACAGGGGCTGTATGGGCTGGTCTAGTACATGGTTTCCATTGGCCACGGGTCCATGAAAAGTTCTTTCATCTCCAGGTTGGGAAATGAGCGGTCCAGGCTTGAAAGTGGGCCTCGTGTCTCCAAAAACAAAAGTATCTGCTGTCTCCCTGTCACACTACCAGAATAACTTTAGAGAATCACTCTTAGAGACTTAGGGACTCGGGAGCCTCTTGAACAGCGGCAGGGGACTAGTTCCATGGACCACTTATCGTGTGAACCTTTGAGAGTTCCGTACCTCCCCTGCACCCCGCCTCACCATGCCCCTCTCATTACAGGGTGGCCTGTCCCGCGTCTCCCGTCCCCAAAGCAGGCGTCCTTGCCCGTCCTTCCCACTTCATCCCCGCTGCGCTTCGCATGTCAAATTCTCTCTCCTTCCCGCTACACACTTGCCCTCTGCCTTGCTCTCTCACCCATTCCCAGGCCACCTGTGGGGTGCTGCCCCTCACCCCTCAGCTCCTACCGTTGTCTGCTCAGCCTGCCCCCACACAGTCCCTGCTTCTCTCCATCACACAGGTCAT
This sequence comes from Eumetopias jubatus, assembly GCF_037043125.1. Lineage (NCBI taxonomy): Eukaryota > Metazoa > Chordata > Mammalia > Carnivora > Otariidae > Eumetopias > Eumetopias jubatus. The sequence goes on from NW_028274807.1 coordinate 201,234,989, forward strand.
CAGTCCTGCATTCCTCCCTTCAAAATCTTTCACCCAAGTCCCGACCCCATTCTGCGTGTAGGGCTCATCCAGCCCCTCCGCTGTGAGTCTTTTCAGACAGACCGTGGGTCACGTGGCTCTTACTTGAGCACATTTTTTTTTTAACCTTTTTGAGCCTGTTCCTCAGGAAATGCAGGCAACAGCTAATAAGGTGATGCAGGTACCTCAGGGAGTGGCAAGTATGAAGATGCTCCCTATAAGGGGTAGCTCTTAGGAGTACAGGGGATGACACTTGTATTATTTTCTTTCTTTTTTTTGTTTTTTTTTTAAGGTCTTAAAATTTGTTTTATGAGTGTTTATGGGCTGTGCAGATGGCAAAAAGTGCAGATTTACACAAATACGAAGTCTTTCTTTAGAAGGGTGGTTTCAAGTGACCTTTTCTTTAGGAGAGGATGCCTGTGGGCAGGGCCTGGTCTGGGTGGGGGGTGTGGTGTTTCCCAGGAAGGCAAACTGCACAGTTGGAGCAGATGAAACAGGTTGGAGGAAATTGTAATCCAGAAGACAGTATGAAGCAACTGCAGTGGAAGTGGGAGCCCTTCTGTCCATCAGAGTCTAGGAAAATTTCTGCGCTCAGAGACTTGATGTGGTTTTGGAATATAGATGACATCTGGTGGGGTGAAGTCTGGAGCCGATGACCAAGAAAGAATTCTTGAGAAGTCTTTGGTGCAAAATGGTGGTTTTATTAAAGCCCAGGGAGACAGGATCCACAGGCAGAAGGAGCTGCTGCAGCAGGGTTGTAAGGAATGGCTCACTTGTATTATTTTCTGATTGCTTAACTCCGGCTGGGCCTTGTGCTTAGGATAGTCTGCTCTTGTCCTCCTATCTCTAACCCGCTCCCTCACTCCTTTGCACATCATCCAAAATCCCAAGTCATTCACAGGTTTGTCTCAGTTGACTGGAAGGTTTCAGGGCTTTTGGCCTGCTCCTTCTGCGGACTTCCCTGGATGTGCGGCCACGCTGTACATGTGTGGGCTGTGTGACATACAACAGATTGGGTAGTAGCTCCTGGAATCTCCATGTCACTCCCTAGATGGATGGGCTCTCCATCGCTGCCGAAATGTGCCCCAGCACTGTGGCACAGGGCCCAGCAGCTTGGCTTCGATGCTCAGCTGGTGTGAGGGGGTGGCAGTGTCTGCCCCACAGTGAGTTCAGTGCCTGCTCTCGCCTTCTATGCGCAGTTTGACCAAGCTCTCCCCCAGTGGACGGACCTTGGGGGTCCTGTGCTGGGCTCTTGCCTTTTTGCCTTATAGCGCACGGAAAGGTGGGCCTGAGAGCCCCCAACTTGATGTCCTTTTTATTCTGAGGCATATTGTTGATATATTTTGCTTTCTAAAAATTGTCCCCCAAAGTCGGTAGACCACCTTTTCCTCTGACTCTTGAACTTCTGGAATGCCCTTCACTGACACCCCAGTAGTGAGGGGCTCCTGTCCCTGGGTCCTGGGGGTCAGGGAACAGACACTGGAGATAAGTGGTGTGAGGCTTGAAACTTCATGTGTCTTTTCTTTTTTTTTTAAGATTTTATTTATTTATTTGACAGAGAGACACAGCGAGAGAGGGAACACAAGCAGGGGGAGTGGGAGAGGGAGAAGCAGGCTTCCAGGGAGCCTGATGCAGGGCTCGATCCCAGGACCCCGGGATCATGACCTGAGCCGAAGGCAGACGCTTAACGCCTGAGCCACCCAGGTGCCCCTTGTGTGTCTTTCTTAAGACAGACCTTTTTCTAAACAGTGACCAAGAACTCCCCTTAGGTTATCTCCAAATTTATAAGACTGGACCTCAAGCATTCTTTTTTTTTTTTTTTTTAAAGATTTTATTTATTTATTTGACAGAGAGACACAGCGAGAGAGTGAACACAAGCAGGGGGAGTGGGAGAGGGAGAAGCAGGCTTCCCGCGGAGCGGGGAGCTTGATGCGGGGCTCAGTCCCAGGACCCTGGGATCATGACCTGAGCCGAAGGCAGACGCTTAACGACTGAGCCACCCAGGCGCCCCTGGACTTCAAGCATTCTTACTTCCAGCTTTCTCAGAACTGTCTAGAAACCTGTATTTAGTTTCATACAACTGACCTTACAGAGATACTGAAGTCCCTAGATTTAAAAACAAAATACCATAAATTCTCTTTCCTTATTCTTTTTTTTTTTAAAGATTTTATTTATTTAATTGACAGAGAGAGAGAGAGAGACAGCGAGAGAGGGAACACAAGCAGAGGGAGTGGGAGAGGGAGAAGCAGGCCTCCCGCTGAGTAGGGAGCCCGATGCGGGGCTCGATCCCAGGACCCTGGGACCATGACCTGAGCCGAAGGCAGTCGCTTAACCAACTGAGCCACCCAGGTGCCCCTTCTCTTTCCTTACTCTATAGAGAGTATAATTTGCCTAGAGAGAGAGAGAAGCATGCACTCCAACCCTAGTGTGTGCCCATTAAACTATTCTCCTTTGTAGCTCTTTAAAAACCAAGCCCAGCAGCCAAACCACTGAGTTTAAGAACAAATAAATATTCATCATATCTAAAGCAAGATTGGCAAACTACAACCTGTGGGCCAACTCTGGCTCATCTCCTGTTTTTGTATGGACTGCAGACTAAGAATGGTTTTTACAGGTTAAATGGTTGGGGGAAACTCAACAGAAGAATGTTTATATCTCATGAAGATTATGTGAAATTCACATTTCAGAGTCCATAAGTAAAGATATATTGGGACACAGTCTCACATATTTGTTATCTGTGACACCTGTATGTCATCTTTGACTGCCTTCATACTACAATGACAAAGTTGAATAGCTGTGCCAGAGACCATACAGTCTGAAGGTCCAAATATTTACTGTCTGGCTCTACAGAAAAAGTTTGCTGAAAGTCCTGACGGCTCAGTATGAAACTGCAGACAGGAGGTATTTTACTGTTCTTGTGTCTGGTGTCTCCTCTCGTTAATTTCAAACCAGTAGGAAGAGATGAAGGGGTCATCTGTTTTTCTCGCAAGCCCCCCGCCTCCCCACCACAGTGTTTCATGGTGGGGGCTAGAAGGAGATAATGTTTTTGTGAACAGGACTTGGAACTTCCGATCAGAATCTCTTTTTAATGTTGATTTCACAGTTGTGACCAATATCCTTTCACACATACCCTCCCACGAAGCCCCTGTGTGAAGCTCAGTCTTGACTGAGTTACTATCCTTGGACTGTGCACTAACTTGCTGTGAAAGTCCGCTCCATCCCATGTGGCCTGGGCTTGGTATTTTGTGCCCTCAGGAAAATGTATGACGAGCCACTGTCCACACAGACTAACCAAAACAAATGTTTTCTTTTAGGGTGCTTTTCTTGTAATTGCTTCTGACAGCTCCCTGCCGGTACCAGGGTTTAGGGTAGCCATTCGCTCCATAGATTGCCCCATTATCCTTCCTCCTCCCCAAAATGAAAATCTGGACATAGAGATTATTACAGATTCTTGCTCTGTTGGTATTTCAGATCCTTCAGAGGGTTAGGTATTTGTATTTAGCAGCCCTGGCCATTGACTTGATCCCTTTCTCCCTAGTACACTTACCTTAATACTTTAAATCTCCTTCCACAGGTCAGATACCAGGTCCAGGTTCCATGATCCCTGGGCAGCCCATGCCAGGCCGCATGATTCCCACCGTTGCAGCCAACATCCACCCCCCCGGAAGTGGCCCAGCCCCTCCTGGTATGCCTCCAATGCCAGGAAACATCTTAGGACCCCGGGTACCCCTCACGGCACCTAATGGCATGTGTAAGTAGCATCATGGGGGGAAGCATCTCCGTAGGGTCTCTCTGGGCAGGCTGTAGACAAGGGACAAAGGCTTTATTCTCTAGGTGATCTATAGTTTGGCAGGTCCATGGACAGTGCAGCCTGTGGCAGTGGGTTCCAGAAGATCGGTTTGTGGTCAGTGCTCTTCAGCACCCCTGATGAGCAGGTGCACAGGTGGTGAGTGCAGATGCTTACAGTCGTTTGGCCATGTGTGCCATAGCGTTTATGGCATGCACTCTCGTCCCTGAGGTCTGTGGAGAGGCCAGGAAGACATTCCTCACCCACTCCTCTTTAAGCCTTAGGTCTAGCTTGAATCTTGTTAGACATACCGAGTTGCTGGTGGTTTTCCTACAGGAGCCTTTTATGGACACCGGGTTCAAAATGGAGGGTGCAAAGAAAGAAGAACCGGTTTAAGGCAGAAATCACAAGTCTCTCTTAGCTACTCTGGGATCTTGGTAGTAGCAGCTTAGACTCAGGAAGGCGTACTGAGGGGCTGTGTTGAGAGGGAATGGGAGGTCCTAGCAGGCTCTGTGGAGAAGGCACGGCTGCTGCTGAGCAGTGTCTTTCTGACATACGTATGAAGCCAGGGCTTTTCTCCAGTACACCGTGGTCTCCTCCAACCCTCCAGAGGGTTGCTTCAGAAGCTCTGCCCTGCCCTTTACTCCTGTCGATCTTCTCGGAATGATCCCAAAATGCAGCCAGTAGTGGCCGGGTACCCCAGCCACATCTGTGATCCCGGTTCATTTACAAGTTCATGTATGTGCTGTTCACAGGACAGAGCTAGGACTCAAGAATTCCTGGTCTCCAGGAGCTTTAGTTGGGAAAACAAGAAATGAACAAGTAGATAGTAGTATATAGGATTTACAAGTTATCTGAGACTCTGAAGTGCTTTGAGTGCACTGTAGCACTCGGGGAGACTTCCCAGTGCCAGGAGGCAGGCTGCACAAAGGCATGTCTCATTTCTCTCGGCCCCTAGGGGCTAGGACAGAGTAGGTGCAGGGAAGAAAGACAGCAATATAGCTGGGTGTATAGGATTGTGACAGTAGGAAAACATCTCCCTTGAGTCCTTGGTCAACGATTGTAGTATAGTGGATACTTCTTTTCCTTGGCAAGAACACACTTGAGCTCACTGCCTTACAGGCAGTATACAGATGTGCCAGTCTGCCAAGACAGTTGACCATCTTAGTTGCAGAGATAATATCCTTGGTCTTTACCACTGTCCAGGATTTCATCCTGAAGGGCCCTGAGGGGAACACCTTGAGAATGTGGAGGGTTTCAGGTGCTTCTCTCTGCCCTGCCCCCCGCTCCTGACACAAATGAGTGTTTCCAGGATTCTGAGCCGCTGACTTGGCTCTAAGTCCCAGGCAGGCCTCACTGGGTGAGGTGGTTCCCCTCTTCAGGTCTTAGTTTCCTCCACTGGAAAGATGACCCAAGGGATTAGATCAGGGGCCTTCAGAATGCTTTGAAGAGCTCTATCAGTTTGGTGGAAATCTCCTGGGGGGAAGGTTGGGTGAACTGACTGGTAAGCAAGGCTGTACTTGAATTATTTGTTTCATGTTTCCGTTTCTGACAAAATCAAGAGGTTTAAAAAACCCTGGATTAAATCATCTCTAGGGTTCCTTTGTACGCTAAGCAGCTAAAGTTGAAATAGGAAAGAGCCCCAGACACTCATACTAATTGTTCCCTTCAGGACCTGACCTAGTTTTGGCCAAAAATCCAAGGACTGCAGTTCAGGAGCCGCGGGGCCTCCCAGGACTGTCCGGCTTGTCAGCAGCTGCCTCGAGTGAAGCTCTCTGGCCCTGGTGGAGACACTTAATCAGCAAGAAGTTATTGATAATCTATTTTGTGCCCACCTAGGCCAGGCACTGAGAGAGAAAGAAAGAAGACACAGAACTTGCCCAGGAAGGAGCTTTATCATTTAACTGAAGAAATAAAATTAGCAGAGAGAACCATTAAAATGCAATAAAATCAAACTATAATTAAGTTCTGCAAAGGTCTGGAGTGATTCTTGGAAGGGCTGGGCCGCGGAGGAGGTTGGGACAGATTCAGACACCTCACCAGGCGAGCCGCGACCTGGGGCTTCAGGGGGACCTGACCCGCATGGCCCACGGTGGCAGCAGCGCCTCGAAGGCTGCATGGATTGCCTGCCGTAAAGAAAATTACTTCCTCGGCCCTTTTTCTCTGACTGGGCTCTTTCCCAAGCCCTTGTGTTTCCAGCAATGACGAGTCCCTCTTGGCTGTGTTTGCAGATGCCCCTCCGCCGCCGCCGCCGCCGCCGCCGCCGCCCGCTGATGGAGTCCCTCCGCCTCCCGCTCCAGGCCCACCAGCCTCAGCCGCCCCCTAGCCCGGAGGATGCAGGCAGCGTCCACGCCCAGCGCCGGCAGCTGCAGGGGGATGACGAGACTTGTGCTCCGCGGCTTCCTCGGGTTTCTTTTAGGATTTTTCTTCTCGCAGCCCCAAGCACGCATCCCGTATTTCCCCGTCCCTCTCGCCAGCCCTCGCCATGCCGTGACGCGTGCTGTGTCAGGTCCTCCGCCGGCACTGGGTGGGGGGGCGGGTAGCCTGCGTCCCCCTGACCTGGTGTGGGGTATACTGACCGTTTCTCTGCAGGTCCTGTCAGCACGAGAAGTTCATTTCTGTTGTTTCAGTGCTCTCCCCTCAGTGTTTGGCTTTGTCTGATGCTTACTAGCTCATGCTTTAGAATCATTATGTTTTTTTTTTTTTCTTTTGTCATTGTTGCTTTAAATGAGAGCATCCTAAGTTCATAGGAACCAAAAAAAATGGTGATGGGCAGAGGAAATAGCCAGAAGGGACAAACCTAAAGGCATTATAAGTGACCTTATTTCTGCTAATCTGAGCTAAGATTGGTGCTGATGGTGAAGTTTCATGAGACTTTTGCCCCACATAGACGCACCAAAATTCAAAGAGTTGGGGACAGGGTGGGACCCCACTGATTTTATTCCTGGTGAGGAATGGGAGGACCCCTGCCCCCCCTGCGTGGCCCTTTTGTACCTGGTAGGGGAGCGCATTAGAGCAGACCTACTCCTTCCCTGGGCCCACTGGTTCTGGCTTACCGTAGAGATGATTGGTTGGATTAGGGGTGGGATCTGGGGAAGCGTTTCTTCATTCCCTAGACTAACCAGGAACATTTGAGAGTCTAGGGACATGACTACCCACTGAGTCTAGTCCACTAGTCACTGCTTTGTACTCATTCTTTTTTCCCTCCCCCTCTTTAAAAAAAAAAAAAAACCTTTAAAAAGGAAAAAAAAAAGTAAGTAGATAGTGCTAAACATTTTAGCTCATGGAACTTGGTTTAGGATGGCTGGGGGTTCAAGTCCCCAAACTACCTCTTGCAGTCCAGGGTGAGTGGGGTTTAGTGAAGCGGTACTTTAGGTTTGGGACGGGATTGGAGAAGTGGGCCGGGATCAAGGGCCTCTCGTCCCTTCTCCCTTCCTTTTCTGACATCTCACATTCCATCTGTCGCAGGGCTGTCAGGGAGATGCTGGGGGGTTCCAAGGCACTCAGTTGGCAATCAGAGCGTCATGCTTTGAGGGTTCGGGTACTCGGACTGAGAGATCGGAATGCCATTCCAGAGGAGGAGCCACAAACATGCCTTAACTCGAGCCCATTTCTACCCCTGCTGATGAATTACTTGAGAGTTCTTGGTTTTCTCTTCTTGTGCTTGTTCCCTCCCCTCTATCCTTCCATGGATGGGGGAAGGGTGTGTTTGGTGGATCTTGATTTCCAAAGCACCTGGCCTCTTCATGTCACATTCTCAAGTGGCAGTTTTATTATTTAGAATGCAAAGTGGAACACCTTTTGGATATCTTTTTCTATATATTCTGTAAAGCTTTACATACGAGAGGGTGTAGGGAGGTGTTTATAAAACACCTCAGAACTTCCTTCCTTAGTATCAGAAAGCAAAAAAAATAAATAAAACCATAATTAAGATTTGCCTTTCAAACCCTCAGGTGTTGCCTCTAACCAGGTGGCCCTGGTCACCATCTGAGTACTGGAACCAAGGAAACCTTGTTCTTTTGCGTGTGTGTTCTGGACTCTTGGAGTGGAAATGAGCTTGTTCCTGCTGGAGTTGAGTTCCAATGCATTTGCCTCCAGAAAGATCCCAGTGCCTTTTGACAATGGCCAGCGTGTTCCCTAATTCCCGCCAGTCTTTCCCAAAGGAAACTCATTCCAAATACTTACCTTTTCCACTGGGGTCTTAGAAGGAAAATGGAATTCTGGTTCATACTGTGGTCCCTTGTAACCTCAGGTCTTTAATGTGATCACTTTCAAATTTAAAAGATCCAGGTGGAAATATTTTTACTATGCTGATAACAATTCTACAGAATACCTGAATTCTTAACACTGTTATGTTTCAATATAAGTGGTGACTTTTTCTTTTCATGTCTTTGATCTGGTTTCGTTCCTGTAATAAAGCCACCCAATGTGGGGGTGGGGGGGGGAATAATATGTGGTTTTTGTACAAACGTGTTTCTCAGTGTGTTATTTTGGAAAAATGAAGGGAGGGGAGTTTTGGGAGATTAGAAGAAATTGATCAAGAAGACCTAATCTCCCTCTTTTTTAGTGAATAAATAGAACATTTCTGGATTCTAGTCCCATTCTCTGCATTCACACACCAATCTCTTCATGTGTCCTATGAGGAGCGTAAATATTCAGCCCCACCTGGTCCTGGTCGCAGTGAGTTCAGCGATTCGGGGCTTCCTGACCAACCACCTTGATGATGCTTAAGGAGCATACAGTTAAATGTGCCTTGCCCACTCTTTTCCATGGTCAAAGTGAAGAAAGAGGTGTGGCCAACATCCTGGCACCTCCAAGAGAAGGAATAGTTTTGTTTGGCAAGCTAGAGCATGTCTGTCAGGATGCAGTTTAGACGGCCCCAAGTTGGAGGCAGGCCTTGAGGGTAGTTGGTTCCATGAACCTTGATGTACTTCTAAGGATAGCTTTGAGCATCCACAGGTGCAAACCCTGTGCAGAAAAAAGGAAGGAGCCATTGCTTTTGAGAGGCTCATGAACCCAGTGTAGCAAAAGCGGTGGATTCTGTGCAGAGTTGTGAACGCTTGACCCCTCGCAGAGGTGCGCTGGCCGGGTTGTGCTCTGCTGCCCAACCTGTTCCAACTTACCTGTAGCACAGGGTGCTAGGACCAGCAGGGTCTCCCAAAGTTCCTGTACTTCCCAGGGGTGATGAAGGAGGTGAATCCTTGACCCAAACTAAAGACTAGTTTATAAGCTTGAGTGTGAGTTCTTTTTAAAGTATAACAGGACATGTATAACCAACCACTCTGCCACAGGTTCCTCAGATCCTTACTGTGGAGTGGTTCCCCCAAATGTAGTTATGGACAGTAGTTTGCCAACCTCAGGACAGATCAGGATCACCCATAGGATTGTTCAGACAAGCTGCTCAGCCCCACCCTCAGAACTGATTGAGCAGGTCTGGAGTGAGTTCTTGATATACTGTGTTTAGAGCGGGACAGAGGGAGAAGGAGAGAGAGAATCTTAAGTAGGCTCCATGCTGAGGCTCAGTCTCACCACCCTGAGATCATGACCCAGGCCGAAATCAAGAGTCGGATGCTTAACCGACTGAGCCACCCAGGCACCCCTGAAATACTGTTTTTAACATTTCCAGGGCGTCCTGATGCATGTGGGCAAGGGACCACACTTTGAGAACCACTGGTTAGGAAGGTTGTGTGGTACAGCAAGATCTCTGTGGTTCCTGACAGTTCATTCTTTTTTTTTTTTTTTTTTTTTTTTTTACTTTGACAGAGACACAGCGACAGAGGGAACACAAGCAGGGAGAGTGGGAGAGGGAGAAGCAGGCTTCCCACCGAGCAGGGAGCCCGATGCGGGGCTCGATCCCAGGACCCCGGGATCATGACCTGAGCCGAAGGCAGACGCTTAACGACTGAGCCACCCAGGCGCCCCGCTGACGGTTCATTCTATGAGTTCCATTCATCCAGTAAACATTTGAGGGCCTCTTAGGTGCCAGGCATTGGACCTTGCATGCAGTGAAGTCATAATTATGAATAAGGTAGGCAAGGCCCCTGCACTCCAGGCCACTTACATCCTTGTGGGGTGGGGGATACAAGACCATAAATAGTTAATAAGAAATAGGATTATTTTGGGGGCACCTGGGTGGCTCAGTCATTAAGTGCCTGCCTTCGGCTCGGGTCGTGATCCCGGGGTCCTGGGATCGAGCCCCACATTGGGCTCCCTGCTCAGCGGGAAGCCTGCTTCTCCCTCTCCCACTCCCCCTGCTTGTGTTCCCTCTCTCGCTGTGTCTCTCTCTGTCAAATAAATAAAATAAATCTTAAAAAAAAATAGGATTATTTTGGATAGTGCCAAGTGGTCGTGAAGAAAAACGGTGTACTCAAAGAGCTTTCTGGGGGATAATGTAAATAGTGTGAGCTGGATGTGTTTACATGATTTCTGTCCTGCTGGGTGTGGTTACCTGAGGGTTCACCTTCATTCCAGGAAGACCTCATCTGAATAATCAGAGCACCCCTTTGGATACACAGTGCCTGCCCTGAGATTTCCTTCTGCAAACCTCTCTGCCTGTGACCTTTAGTTAACCCTGCTTTCTCTTCTCCGGCTCCTAGAGCATAGCTGCACTTCACTTGGTCCTGTTGAAGGAGGACTTACTGGGAACAAGGTGAAAGCATCTTGCTCCCCTGTGAATGGATGGTCTCCATCTAAGGAAATCACCTTGCAGAATAGGATGGAAGCCCAGGACCCTCAGTGTTGGATCCCTTGTGAACAGCTCCCCTGGACTTCATTTCCTGGTGGCTTGTTTTTAGGCCTGCCACCTCTCTTTACTAGGAAGCGCCTTTGACCCTGAATTTGAAACTGAACTGAGACAGTAGTGACCAAAAGGAGTCCTGTGAATAGGCTTAACCAGAGGTTCCGAAACAAATTAGAGCTAGCTCTCTCTGCCTGAGACCCCCCCCCCAGCCCTTTCCAACCCATGGGACCCCAAGGGGAGAGAGAGACTTGTCTGATCCCCTCTTCCTGCTCCTGGCCTGCCTTGGAGAACTGGGGCCAACTCTATTCCCTCCTGTCCCCAGAGGCCTTCCTAGGCCCTTCCAAGCCCACGGAGAGCATTCAGGTGACTGCTGGCAGCCACCTTACCACTGCGGACCCTTAGGGTCTGCAAAATAGCCATGCCTTCATACAGTACCATGACCAACACCTTCAGACGACTTAGACTGGAAAGAAAATCCCTCCCACTCTCTCCTGTGGCAACCTACCACCTCAGGTGCCCTCACAACTAGATGGTCCCAGAGGGAGTTAGGAAGCAGCGGTGCCATTGGAAGGTAATAGCTCCTTTGCACAGGCTGATTTCCATGGCTGGTTTGGCCCTGACACTTCACGGATTTCCCATAGTCATCCCAATGGACTGGCATTCCTTGTTCCAGTCTGCTTATTGTGTAGTACCTATGGGTTTCCTGAGAACCACCTGGAGAGGTCGCCTGCTGAGACAGCAGGACTCTTCCTGCAAACAAGCCTAGTTGATCCATGTCTGAGGCTGTGTTGGCTTGTGCTGTGTGGCTTTCTCCCAACTGACTTGGCTTTGGGGGAATGAAATTCAGGGTTTTTTCCCATCTTGCAGCAGACCCACTGCCAGGACAAGATGACCACCTCCAGGTTGTGACATGCTTTTCTAGGAGGGGTACTTGTGCGATTGAGAGTCCAGAGTTCTTGCAGCGAGGAGGTGCTTGTCAGCGCACGTAACTCGGGCCGCTCACTCTTGGCTCTTCCCTTCTTCCTGGTAATGGTGCAAGAAGGTCCACTAGCAGCAGCCCATCACCAAAAATGGTCAGAGCTGACTGCCCCATAGTCCAGATCTCTCCTGGCAGGGGAGAGGCAGTGCTAGATGGCCCTTTCTGATTCTGACCTAGAATATGAGTCTGGATCATTGCCAGGTTGTACCCTGTTAAGAAATCATAGCACCGACCCTTAAATGCCCGAGTGTGGGGGTTGGGGAGAGAGGCAGGGCTTCCATTCTGCCAAGTGAGGCCTGACCTCTGCATCCTGATTCCTCTTTTGTAATTATTAAGAAGTAAGAATGAAAAGGTTTGAAATCAAGATCTTGGCTCAAGTCCTGGCCCTACCACATCATTAGCATGATCTGTGTCAGTTTGCAAATGTGCAAAATGGTTAAGATATTTGTAGCATGATTGTGAGGAACAGGACAAATTAGAGTACTAGGAAAACTAGAAACTCACAAAAATGTTAATAGTTACTACTGAGGACTTAAAGCCAGGAACCATGCTGCTTCCTGTCCAGACTGAAGTATGCCCCCAGCCATGGCAACTGGAGCAGCTCCTGTCCTGGACAGCAGCCCCTAGTTAAGCTAGAGGCTTTCTATGCACAAGGAGGCAGGCTGTAGCCATGGCAATGGGCCTTGTGCCTGCCTTGGTACTGGAGGCAGGTTGCCAAACCCAATAGGAACCTTTTGGAAGCCATTGCCCCACAAAAGCATCCTTGATGCCCAAATGCACAAGACTTGAATGTGGGGACATGGGTGTAGACTCTAGATAGAGGTTAATTTCCCTTTCTTTCACTCTGCAGTTCCTACATCTTCGATCTTTTCTTTGGCCCACCCTAACCCCTGGGCCCAGAAAAAGTACTGCAGTCACTGGACACTATGGTTACCACTGTCTCATAAAGGAAATGGGTTACTAACTCCCAAGGTCACGCAGATCTGATGCCAAATCATTCTTTTCCTGTCACCCTCCATTGCCTGATGAGTTTCTCCCACTCATCTCGTGGAGGTGGCTCCAGACCAGCCGTGCCGTGCTCAGTTCTGAGGTCTAGGGAGGATCAGAATGAAAGTGAATGGCAACCATTGGCTTAAAATCCCAAAATGAAGAAAGTGGTTAAAAGAATTTGTCTCCAAGGTAGGAAAGAAGGTCATTGAGGAAGGCGACATTTCATATTTTATTTTATACCATATGCTTGTTATAATTCAAAAATTGAATTGAAGCCAGCCTGGCTGGCTCAGTGGGTGGAGCATGTGACTCGATCTCAGGGTGGTGACTTCAGACTCCACCTTGGGTGTGGATCCTACTTAAAATTTTTTTAATTGAATTTAAAATATATTTAAATATTTAATAAAACATTAAAATGAGAAACAAACTGGAGTTGCTGGAGTTTTAACAAAGAACTGGGAGAAGGGTCCCATTCAGACCTTTCTAGTGAAAAACACAGGGTGGTAGTCATGCCCCAGACATCAAGGCCCCATTGGTGAGGCCCCATCCCCAAACAGACCGGCCTGGGGAAGGAGGAGGTAGGCAGGTCCACCAAGATCCTCTGCTCTCACAATCACCACCAGAAGCAAAGGAACACAGACTTGTACATAAGCCAAAAAAGAAAATACGAAGATAAGCCACAGACAAGGGAAGCAGAGATGGGGTTGGAAGGGTGCGTTAGTGCCTCTGTGGTCAACCAGCAAGTGCAAAGCCCAGCCTGGCCCTCAGGCTGTAGTCCAAATTGTTGTTTACTGTCCCCCAGAGGCAGCGTGAAGCCATGGAAAGAGCTTCACGAAGTCAGCCCCTTTGCAGGAATCTCCAGACCCCCGGCTCTGGGGTGGGAGTACCTGGTTGCCATTCATGTGTGTTTGCTTCTCGCCGCCTTCGCGAGCCTCCCAGTGCCTGGTCCTGTGCGCTCATCGTGCCCTGTAGTCCAGTGGGGAATTACTGTAGACCGAGGATTCCAGGAGCAGGCTGGGAAGGCTTCACAGAAGGCAAAGGTGACAGGAACTGAGCTTTCTGGCTCGTTTGCCAGGCAGACTTGGAAGGAAGGGAACACCAGCCTGCCTAAGAGGTTGCTGCTGCGGTAGTATGGTGAGAAGAACACACTTTGAACCAAGGGAACCCCATCCAGAGACACACAATAGGACATGAAGGGATAGATTCTCCAACTTGGTTACCTATGTGGCTCGCTAGGGACAGAAATGGGAGTGTCTCAAATACCATGGGTGTCACGTCGAAGGTGGTGACCCCGAATGTTATTTGGGTCAATAACACATCAGGAAGTGGATGGTTGCTTTGGGCGGTAGGCTAAGTGACTAGGCCACAACTCCCCACCAAGCAGGGCTCTGGGGGTGAGGGGTCCCTGGCTGAACACTGAGCTTTGGCAGCCCGCAGACTACTCTAACGCCGGTCCTGGAGCCCGCGCGTCCCTAGGCTGCGAGTTTGGCTGCTTGGGTCTGCCCAGGACGTTGAGCTTTGGTGGCCTGGGACACATGGTGGGGGGAGTGATGTATCCTGGGAGGAAGGGGCCAGGATAAAAGGCCGCTGCCCAGGCTACCCCCGAGGAGGCGAGAAGGAAGGCGGGGTAGCCCCAGTCTCAGGAAAGTCTTGCCCCCTGCCCTGGGATGCGCTGCGGAGGGCCCGGCTGTGCGAGGCCTGGGCTTTGGCTGTGGACGGATTAGGTCTGATCCGATTAGAGCCTGAGCTCTCGGCTTCGCCCCCTTGCCTGGCGCTGCCAGCGCCCGCCCCGCCCCCGTGGGCACCCACAGACCTCCCCGAGACCCTTCCCCGCCTCGAACACGGCATTGGCGCAGAAATCCGAGAGGCTCCGTGCGCCCCGGACTCGGCTCATTTCCACAGCGCGAGCTCGGGCTTCCGCCCCCCGCGGCCCTTCCGAGCCCCGCCCCAAACTTGCGGGTGTCTGGGCCCCCGCCTCCGTGCTCGCCGCGTGGCGGGTGGGTTCCTCGCAGGTGGGGGGGCCCGTGCCAGCCCTCCACGGGGAGGGCGGGCCCCGCCCCGCAGGTCTCCCGCCCGTGCACCTGTCGGCTAAAGCCACGCGCGGCGCTGTGCTCCGCACCCACCCGCGCTACTCCACGTCCGTTTGTCTCGGCGTCCCGAGCCGGGGGTCGGTCTGTCCCCGGCAGGCGGACCGAGCAGGGCAGGCGTCAGAGCTACGTGCGGCGGGGCGGGCGCGGCGGGCGGGGTGGGGGCGGCGCTGAGCGCGGCAGCGGCGGCGCGGGAGGCGGGGAGGCGCGGCGCGCCGGGGACAGCGGCGGACGGCGGCGGCGGCATGCGGCTTCTCGCGCTGCCCATCGTGGGCTGAGACGGCCGCAGCGCGGGCGGGAGGCGCGGCGGCCGGCGAGCCGAGGGCGCAGCCAGCCGGGCAGACCGCGGACAGCGGTCGGGGCGCCGCGCCATGGGCCGAGCCGGGGGCGGGGGCCCGGGCCGGGGGCCGCCGCCGCTGCTGCTGCTTCTGGGGGCCACGCTGGTCCTCGCCGCCGGGGCCGCGCCGGGTAGGTACCGACTGCGACCGGGACCCCAGTGGCTCTCGCGCCTCACCCTGGGCCAGGGTCCCGCTGGCCTCGGGTACAGGCGGAGTTCGCGAGCTGTGGCAAGGGGGCGGGGCAGCGCCTTGCCCGCGACCGGGGCGGGGGAAGGGGCGCGCGAAGAGGTGGGGTACTTGGGGGATGCGGAGAAGTGGGGGGCGGCCCCGACCCGGGTGTGCGAACAGGGGTGCCGGCTGGGGGAGGGGCCTGAGTGGGCGGGGCCTAAGGGTGAGACTTCGGGGCGGGACCTGGAGGTGATGGGGCCATGAGGCTGCGACTTCAGGGCGGAGCCTGGGGTGGGGCGGGGCCTTGAGGGTGCGACTTCAGGGCGGGTTCTGGAGGTGGGGTGGAGTCCTGAGGGTCAAACCTCTGCCTAGGGCCGAAGGTGTGGGCCGCCGCGTTACACTGCGGATCCTGTCGGGGGCGGGGCATGACGCCTGAGGGGCGGGGCCTGAGCGGGAAACGCCGGGCCGGTTGTGTTCCCCGCCTTGGCGGGGAACGGGACGGGGGTGTGGCCTTGGGAAACCCTGTCCCGGAGTCTTCGGGTGGGCGGGGAGGCTGGGAGAGCGAGCCGCGGCGGGGGGCGGGGCCCTGATGTCGTGCCCCCTCCCTCCCGCCCACAGCGCGTGAGGCGGGCAGCGCCGTCGAGGCCGAGGAGCAGGTGAAGAGCGTCCTGGCGTGGAAGCCGCGTGCCAACGGCACGCGGGAGAAGGCCGGCCCACCAGCTGCTGGAGAGGATGAGACCTCGTGGACTGCACCTGGCGGCCAGCCGGCCGTGGTGGGGCCTGGGGTCGGGCCGGAGGAGGCACTGGAGGCGTCCGCGGCGGTGACTGGCACCGCCTGGCTGGAGGCCGACAGCCCGGGCCTGGGTGGAGTGACCGCAGAGGCCGGCAGCGGCGACACCCAGGCCCTTCCAGCCACGCTCCCGGCTCCCGAGGAGGCCCTGGGACAGTCATCGATGCCCCCTGCCACCCCCGAGGCTACAGAGGCCAGCGGACCACCCTCCCCCACTCCTGGCGACAAGCTGAGCCCAGGCCCCGAACTCCCCAAGGAGAGCCCCTTGGAGGTTTGGCTGAACCTGGGAGGCAGCACACATGACCCGCACGGGCCAGAGCCCACGTTCCCCTTTCAGGGCACACTGGAACCCCAGCCAGCATCAGATATAATTGACATCGACTACTTCGAAGGATTGGATGGTGAGGGCCGTGGCGCCGACCTGGGGAGCTTCCCGGGGTCGCCAGGGACCTCAGAGCACCACCCCGATACTGGGGGAGAGACCCCTTCCTGGAGCCTGCTTGACTTATACGATGACTTCACCCCCTTTGATGAATCTGACTTCTACCCCACCACATCCTTCTATGATGACTTGGATGAAGAGGAGGAGGAAGAGGAGGATGACAAGGATGCAGTGGGAGGTGGAGACCTGGAAGATGAAAGTGACCTTCTGGTGCCCACTGAAAAGCCTGGTCTGGGGCCCGGGACTGGCCAGCCCACCAGTCGGTGGCATGGTGTCCCCCCACAGCATACTCTGGGGATGGTCCCTGGCAGCAGCATCGCCCTCAGGCCCCGCCCGGGAGAGCCAGGCAGGGACCTGGCCCCAAGTGAGAATGGCACCGAGTGCCGCAGCGGCTTTGTGCGGCATAACGGCTCCTGCCGGTCTGTGTGCGACCTCTTCCCAAGTTACTGCCACAATGGCGGCCAGTGCTACCTGGTGGAGAACATAGGGGCCTTCTGCAGGTAAGGGTGTAGCAGGCAGGTGCACAGGGGCTTGTAAAAGAACTGAAGAGTGTGTGTGTGAGGCAGACTCAGCAAAGAGGGGGACATGACGGGCACAGCTTCCAAGGGGTTGTGCGTTCCCAAGCCAAGAGGATCCTGGGGTTCCGAGGTCAAGAGATGTCCACGCACTATCTTCCATGGGCAATTACTTCTTAAATGTACTTCCTGTGACCCCATCACTAGGACAGATTTCCCAGAAGTAAGATTTTGTATTTCCTCCAAGTGTGTGTCCTTTACCGAAGCACTAAACTATAAAGGCAAAGTGAAGGGACTTCTCTAAGGGTTTTGGAAAGCGGCCTTTACTGGCTTGAGGGGTCTTGTTGGAGGGTTCTGGCTACACTAGCACAAAGAATAGGCTTATAAACCTACTCTGGAGGAAAGAAGGCCTCTGAGACACATATGTGGCAGGAGGAAGACCCCATCTACCTGCAGGGCAGGTAGAGTCGCAGTGAGGACCTTCTCGTTGGGGGCAGACCCTGAGAGCAGCCACTCAAGTAGGTCAAGTCAAGCAGAGTATCTTTCCTGGCATAGTAGAGGTGGTGGGGTTCCTTAACTTTGGCTAGTGGCTTTTTTTTTTTAAGATTTTATTTACTTGACAGAGAGGGACACAGCGAGAGAGGGAACACAAGCAGGGGGAGTGGAAGAGGGAGAAGCAGACTCCCCGCTGAGCAGGGAGCCCGATGTAGGACTCGATCCCAGGACCCTGGGAACATGACCTGAGCCGAAGGCAGATGCTTAATGACTGAGCCACCCAGGCGCCCCTGGATAGTGGCTTTTCCCCTTCTACCTTGATTTTTGTCCTCCTTGGGATTACCCAGCGCAGAATGTTTTAAAGACCCAGAGAGTTTAGTGTCTCTAAGGACGTTGTCTGCAGCCACCATCCCATGCCTCATCAGGAATACATCATATACCTGCCCTCATGGCAAGGTAGTTAACCTGCTGGAGAGCTCACTGGCTTATTCTGGAAGAATCCCAAGTCAGGGATGATCTGGGTAGTTTGCTTGTCTCCATCATTTACAGACCCTAGAAGTGGGGTAGAACCCCCAGATTCCTCTGGGACTTGTTTCCGTTGGTCCTAGGAGGAACATTTCTGTAATATGGGTGTCTCTGTAAGTGTCGTTCCTGATGTTTGTTTTTCTTGGTCTTTTTGGAGGTATGTGAAGAATTCAAATTCTGTAGGTCTTGATGTTCCGATAGAAGAATAATATAAGAAAGTGTGAACATTGTGCTTTCGGCATTAAAGTTTGACTTCCATTTCCTTCTTTCCTATGAATGATCATGAAATGATTAGGGTCAGTCATATAGGATGCGTCCACACAGTTCTGATTGGAGTTGTCCAGTCACTGCTAAAAGGAGAAATTGTCACCAAGACATTATGGCAACAAGACCTTGCCAGTTGGTTAAGGGCTACCAGAAACATGTGGAAACCCTGTGATTTTGCTCCTCAAGCTTTGGTGAGTGGGACTATAGGGATGGTTAGTGGGATTTAGCCTGGGAGCTCTGAAATGTCTGTGCGAAATCATTATCTTTCATTCTATTGGAGGCCTGACTTTTCACCTTCCAAGCAGTCTTGCCATCACCACCTGAAATGGAGAGCCCTTGCTGCCTCTGGAGAGCTAGAAATGTTCCCAGAAGCTCCTGGAGCTCTCAGGACTCCTGAGTGGAAAAGCAGCCTTGTCCTCAGTAAGCTGCATGGCTGTGCTGACCGGGGATCGCCCAGTGGGTCCCGCCTCAGAGGGCTTTTCCGCAAGTCCCCCCACCGGTTCCCCTTGCTCACCTTCCTTTCCAGGGTCACCCTCGGGCCTCCCTTCCAGAGATCCCTCCCCCAGCTGTGCACGCCCAGGCTCGGCTGTGGCTCAGAAACTGTTCTGCATTCCGCTCACAGGAGACTGCCGAGCCCTCAGTTGCAGACTGCAGCATGCCTTTGTCTCTGTCACCCTGACCCACTGCAGGGAAATGAGCAAAGCTATGGCAGAACTTGTCTAGAACCGTGGGCTAGTGGGATCTTCCTTCCCCACCGTCCTCAAACAGATAGCCTCCCAGGACTGCAGAGGGTCCCTTGGAAAAGAAAGACTTTCCTGTTAGTCATGGCTCCCCACGCTGTTCCGGGTGTGGAGTAGCCAGTTCTCCGAGGCATGATTTCCCCTTTTCTGGACTCCTTTCTCTTGTCTGTCACTCACCCTGAGGTTCATGTCCTCCCTCCTTTGCCTGCCTCTGTATCCTTCCACATCTTTCCTCTTTGAAGCAGCCTGGTTCCCATGGAAACAGCAATGTCATGAAGGGTTGGAGCCTGGGAATGTCCCCAAGGGCAAGAGAAAGTCACTCAACAAAAGGACTAAAAACCCACCCAGAGGGTTGATTCTCACTGTGCTTTCATCACCGTTATGGTAATAGGACAAGAAGCTTTAGGGGCAGAACTTGGGGGGCTGCAGAGATAGGAGGAGAATATACATCCATCTTTGTGCTCTCCTTGTCTGTCACTTCCTTCTATTTCGGTGTCCGGGTAGCCCTGTGGACTAGACGGGACTGCAGAGCAGCAGAATAGGTTTTCCCGGGTAGAGTGGGCTGACTCCTTTTGTGGCCCAAGGCCCTATGATCTTGTTTTTCACCCAGAGCCAAGGGCAGGGGGAGCGGAGAGAATCCTGTGATTGTCCTCCTTGAGGCCGCGAGGTAGAAAACCAGGGTTCCCGCCCTCCGTGGGCCCTGAACAGTCCCGTGAGTGACCAGTTCACGCCATCTCTTGGCGCCCTGGTTGTCTCATTTATCTCCCGGACCCCAGCGCCGTCCTGCCCGCTGCGTAGGGTGGGTCTGCAGAATCTCCGCGGTGGGGTGCGCACAGACTGGGCGCCTCCCGGTTCCTCTAGACACTCACAGGAGCAGGCTGCTGAGGTGAGTAGGCGGCTTAGGGACCAGGCCCTTGCTGTGGCCGGGACTGCCTGCCCGTCACCTCAGTCTCCCTCTGTCGCTGCCCCAGGTGTAACACGCAGGACTACATCTGGCACAAGGGGACGCGCTGCGAGTCCATCATCACCGACTTCCAGGTGATGTGCGTGGCCGTCGGCTCCGCCGCCTTCGTCCTGCTCCTGCTGTTCATGATGACGGTGTTCTTCGCCAAGAAGCTCTACCTGCTCAAGACAGAGAACACCAAGCTGCGTAGGACCAAGTGAGTCTGGGTCAGCCAGCCCCACCCCCCATGGCCGCACCCCTCCATCTGATCCGGCGCTATGGTCGCGAGGGTTCCTGGAACCTGCTCTGCATCCCTAGTTGTGTTGTCCGTCCCAAAGACTCAGCCAAATCTATCCATTCCTGCACCGGATGTGCCCGCACTGTGGCAGAGACCAAGCCCCTGGGGCACACAGCAGCTGTCTGGCCCCATCCCCAGCACCCCCCACCCCGGGACTGATGGCGCTTAAGGAAAAAGCACCCAGTGCCCTCCTGGGTGTGGTCCCCCGTGTAAGTTACTGTGCTCAGTCCTCCAGCACCGGACTGCACCTGCTTCTGGGGTCCTGGACGCCCATGGCCAGGGTGAGGATTTCACTCACAGCTCATGAGAAGTAACTCCAGCTTCCTCAGGTCTGCTGTCTCTCAGTACCGGCTCCTTCTCCCTGATGCTGAATAGAAGGGGTTTGGCAGCACATTGCCGTTCCAAGCTTGTCAACCCTTGGTCCAGACAGAAGTGTGAGGAATTTAGGGAAGGTCCTTTTTACCTCTCCTAAGTAGAGTTTTGGGGATGGAGGGGCCTGGGCTCAACTTCCTCGGCTGTGGATTTTCAAGGCCAGATGGGAATAGAGTCTCATTTCAGCTTCTGTCTTAGCGGAGGAGTGACTGCTGTGTGCGTGCGAGGATCCACACGCGTTTCCCTTTAAGTCCATGCCTTGAACACTTGGATGTGGTCTTACACACTGTGAGAGAGTCACTCTACCCCTGAGCAAAGTAAGGAATGTTCTGAGGTGTCACAGGGACTCACAAAGGCAGGAGGTTGCTGTTCAGTTTCCTTGGGGCCCAAGAGACAATTTATGCAGAACTGTCCCTCCCTCCCTTTCGACCTGTTGCCCTCTTAATCCGCCCCCCGCCCCCTGAGACTCCCTCCAGAGAATGCGACCAAAGGACTTTCCCTGGGTCCTGGGAAAAAGGACAAAACGCCCTCTGTTGCTCCTTTGCTGGGTACACGCCTGCCCTGGGCAGATGCTGACGGCCGCCTGGAGCCTTTCAGATAACCGCCCCAGCGCCGAGAGGGCCTCTCCATTGTGCCTGCGCACTGAAGCGGGGCCGTATCTGTGCATGTGGTCAGCAGCCGGGACCCTCGGTGGCAGGGGGAGGAGAGGGCCAGGGTGCGACCACCTATCACGGTAGCTGCGGAGGAGGACCGGGGAGAGAAGGAACCCCCGCCGGGGACTGGAGAAGCAAGAGCGGTGGCCAGAGACAGGGCCTTGTTCTAGGCCTTCCTCCGTCAGCAGGCTACGTGTTCTGCACAGAGCCTGGCCCCCATGGCCCTTCAGCTCTGAGGCTGTCACCCTCATGTCCCAGTGCATGCTTGCTTGCTTTCCCAAGCCCGGGTACCGCTCTGGTAACACTACACGTCCTCGATGCCCGACGGATACTGCCATGGTTTACTGACTCTAAGATACACACTTTCCCCCCCACATATTAACATCTCTGAAATTGGATTGTGTCTCATAATCGCTGGCATCTTATAATCACTGTTGGCCAGATGGCAGTCATGCTGTAGTTGTAATTGCCTGGCATGCACGATCCTGGCCAGAGCTGTTCATAGCGTAGTCAGGGGTTTATCTAAAGTCTCAATGAGCTACTTCCAGTATATAATAAAAACTCTAGGTGATAAGGAAGTATTGGATCCCGGTTTAAATGGCAAAAGTTTTTTTCTCTGCGGTGCATCAAACAGTGGCACATCTTATTATGGTCCGTGGCATTTGATGAAATAAGAGTTTGACCCTTGTAGCTTTGGTCAGGCTTTGCCATGATCGTTGCACTCACATTTTCCCTGCTCTCTTCTGTCCCAACCAGCAAATTCCGGACCCCGTCTGAGCTCCACAACGATAACTTCTCCCTCTCCACCATTGCTGAAGGCTCTCACCCAAACGTAAGGAAACTTTGCGACAGTCCCTGTACCTCCTTCCCCCACTCTGCGTGCCGCACCTTGGCTCTCTGAGATAACTGATCTGTCAGGTGACTCGTCTTCTCCAGGCCTCCCCTTATCCATAGGCACACCCCGGCCTGGCCGCTGCCCTTGTCTTTGGGCTATTTCAGAGCTTGGAGCAGCTCCTCCCAGCTCTGGAGGTCAGCCTAGGGAGACCAGTTGGGGTGGTGACGTGGGACTAGGGGCAGAATGGTGCGTCACTTCCTTGACAAACAGTTACAGGTAGTACCGCAGATTTTTTTCCAGGATGACTTGTGATTTTTAGCTTCATCTAGAGTTTAGAAGTCTGATTTGTCTTTCTCTGTGTCTTTCTACTTTCTGTATCAAGAAGAAAGACTCTGCTTCCATCCTGAGGGGCTGTCCTGGTGGTCACTGAAGTGAATGGTGGTTGCTCTTTGGGATGGCTGGAAAAACAGTGTCCTTTCCACTGTCTGAGGACCCTAAAAACCGGCAGGCAATTTACACTGGTTAGAGCTAAGGAGGGCACAAAACACTGGTGGAATAATAAGTCTAGGGGTAAATTCTGTTCTTGGGAGGATAAATATCAGTTGAAACTCAATAGAAGTTCCCAATAGACCAGTTTCTAAAGATGCTGGCCTTCTAGTGTGTTTTCTGGACCAGACCAACCAGTAAAGTACTGGGTACGTCAGAGAAAATTTCATAAATAAAGCAAAAACCATCCAAGCTCCGGATCACGTCACATCCAAGCCCAGGAATTTGGCACGGGACGCAAGCCCCATACCGCAAGGTAAATGCATCCATACACAGATGAGGGAGCTAAACTCAGACCCTCCAGATGGGCACGGTGAAGATTGAGAGCAAATTTTGAAGAAGTTCTTTGAAACAGCAGGGCACAGAGGCACATGGAGGCCTCAACCGTGCGGGCCGGCGCCACCCTGTGGCGCCTTCTGTGACATGGAGATGCTCTGTGTCGCACGGTCCACTCCAGCAGCCACAAGCTACCTGCGGCTGTGGAGCTCAGGGGGAGCGGCTTGTGCTTCAGTGTGGGACAGCACAGATCGAGACCATTGTTTTCCTTTGATAGATGGGGACAGTGTAGCCCCAGAAGGGGAAAAAGAATAATAGTAAATGTGACCTTGTTCACCAAACCCCAGGGAAGAACTTGGCCTGGTGGAGGAGGAGCAAAGGGGTTAACTTTAAAGAAGAAATGAAAGAGGTTAGTTTAGGATGATTTTTTAAAGTCTTTGATACAAAGGGTAGAGAAACAGATATGATTTTACTTGGTATGCACCAAGATATTAATACGTTCAAGATGAATCTAATAACCTAGGACACCAGATGTCTTATAAACGTTAAGATTGGTAAACACATTAATCAACCCTCGAGAGAGGCACCCTGAGGGCAGGAAGAGCCTTCCTTGTCTCCATACACTCCATCCCTACCTTGTCTGGCCCCTCGTGGTAGTATGCGTGTAGTCGCCATTTGCCGAATGCTGGCGAATGATGGCCGACCGCAGGGCCTTCTGGTTCCATTGTTTGCGTGGGGCAGCCCGTCAGACCTGTATGGTGGTTCCTGCAGGCAGGGTGTTCGTTGTCCAGAGCGCAAGGGTCCTTAGAAAAGTTTCTGATGCATACATTTTCTGGCGTCCCAGCTGTAGACAGACACCTTTCCTCGTCCCAAAAAGGGAGGGAAGGAAATAGCTCCTCTTGGAGGTCTTGGGGGCATGAGCCAATACAGAGGTTTCCAGCTCTTCTTGGCTGACCCGACTTTGTAGAAAGCATGGCATTTGTCCATGAACGCTCCCACTGACCTTGAGTGCAGAATAGGACAAGCCTTAAAACCGGAGCAGAGCAGGGACTGGTCAGCCATGACGGACTCTGCCTGAGAAGGGCCGTGAGGTTGTCTGGGTAGCGCTCAGGACATCCTTCAGTGAGGTGGCAAGATGAGGCTCTGGTGGTCTCTGGGCCCTCCTGGGGCCAGAGACCAAAAGTCAGACTTGGTCACATTCGAGATCTTGTGGGCATTGACAGTTCAGACAGTTGCCACTTTGTTTTGAAGTGAAGCCCTATCGGTTGCTTCAGGCACCGCATCGAGTGCTTACAAGCAGGTTGGAAGCCAGGAAATCTCCAGGTGAGCTGGGAGAGGGGGCGAGGGGCACCCAAGTCGAGCCTGCTCAAGTATCTCTGCCGGCCCCTTCCCCTTACCCTCCAGTGTCCTTGGTGGTATTGATGGCTCCGAAAATTTTGGAGAGTTCTACTGATCTTAATAGAGGGGTTATTTCTTTTACGTAAGTAAAGGAGGATGAGTGGGTCATTTTCCTAGCCATTTCCAGTCATCTCTCTGAGCCACACTCTGAAAAGATTTCAAACCAAAAAAAGGTGCTGCTTTGGGCTTGTGTCAGGGGACGGAGCGAGGCTGGTGCCTGCGCCAGAGGCGCTTCCTTCCCCTCCTGCAGTGGCCTGGAGCTGCTCCTTGCCTGGCTCTGCAGCTGGTGAGCCAGTGGCCAGGTGAGCGTGTATGCAGCGAGGCAGCCAGTCCCTGAAAGGAGCATCGGGAGGAAAGGGAAGGCCTGTTCTGAGGAGAACAGGGTAGCAGGAGAACATGGGCAGAGGTGCCCATGCTGTGGAGGCTGGCAAGTTTTCCAGGAGGACTGGCTAGTGTGTGGGAAGCACAGCGTGACTCAAGTCACCTAAAATCTACGGGCAAACGCTGAGAGCTGCCCTGTTGCTTCTCACTGCTGTGCTGCCCGCGGAATGTCGTGGATATGACTTGGTCTTCCTAAGATTCGACGGACCTTCCAGGATTTCAGTTAATTCCTTACTAGGACATCTCCATGGTGTCCCTTAGTGCTTCTCTGCACCTCGCCCCCATTTAAATCGTCCTTCCTAGGCTCTTTCTTTCATGCCCCCTTCTGACGGAGGTTTGTGTCTGGACAAGTGGGGCTCCAGGCCTGAACCCACACCACACTGGGCTGGAGGTTGCCCATTTGGCTGGGGGGAAGGGCCCGGAAGGGGGACACAGAGCAGTTCCCAGGACTTAGGCCAGATGGAGGGCCAGCTCCCTTGCCATGAGGGACTTCCGGCAAATCAAAGGCAGATGGGCCTTCTGCTGAGGGTTCAGCAACCCCTAGGCTTAATAGGATCCCGTTCTGGAGGACACGCTTGGGTTAGGATGGCTCTATCTTGGTTCAGACACTCCCTCACCTATCCTATTTGTTGGAAGTACTTAGCTTGTCAAATAGCGTTGTTTGGATACCTGTGTTCTTATTTTTAGAATGTACTTATCCCACCTATTGGCCCAAAAGTCTGTTTTCTCATCTGTCTAAATCCCATGAGCCAGGCTTAATTTGGGCCCCCACCCTCATGGCATCACAGCGTTGATGCCCAGGTCTGTAAGCACCCCTAAATCTACTCTTCCTCACATGCTGCCTATTTGCCCCCAAAGACTGTGTGATATCGGTGGGGTGGGGGGGAGCTAGAGGGGGGAGGTGGTATTGAGCAGCGTGAAAGTGAGGCCCACCTTTGTAAGAGACTTGGCAAGGACAGGCCGCCCTGTCCCTATTCCAGGTTTGCTGTGACCCAACGTCTCTTCTTCCCGGGACCTTTACAGGCCCAGCTCTCAAGCTCCCGTGCCCAGTGTCTCTCCCCAAACAACACAGAAGTACACGGCATGAAAAGTGCAGTTCTTCCTCATCCCACTTCCCTCTCCATACAGCCGGTGTGTGCATGAGTGCGTACACATACTTAGTATGTCAGGGAGATCTTTCCATTTCACTACATCTAAATTTACGTCATTGGAGTTTTTTCTAAACCTCTTCCAGCAGCGATAGAAAATATCAAGTGCCTGAAGTCTGTCTCAAAACTGTATGAAGTTCATTTCTTCTGGCTCTTGTGGCGTTGGGAATGGGGAGCATGTGTTCCCCTGGGGTCTGGAAATCATTCCTGAGGTCTTTGAAGCTCTTCTGTACTGCTCCGTTCAAGCTGGTCTTCTGGAAAAGTGCCAAGTGAGGCTGGGGGCAGGGGGAGGTGACACTGATTTCTATATGCACAGTCACTTTGAACACCTGGAGTGTCCTGTGTAAGCCTGGAGCCATTCCCTGCTTTCTTTCCCAACCAGTCACTACCCCGACCTAGTGCTGTAATGGGTCAGACTCGGTAGCCATCAGCATGGGCGAGAACTCCCCACAGTTGTACGGAGAAGGCCCTGCTCCGGAAGCAGGATGATTCCCTTCGATTTCAGAAGTGTTAAAGTAAGAAAGGTCCGAGCTAGCTGGTCAGATACCAACATTCTGTACCCTTCTTGCCACTCGTGTCTTTGATCAGCCGAGCTCCAAGCACTTACAATAGCTGTTTGGAGCGCCTAAGAAAGAACTGAGGCCCACCAGATCACACTCACACGGGTATGCAGGCAGATCTCCGAGATAGTGTGGGTTCCATTCCAGACCACCACAATAAATAGACATCAAGATAAAGTGAATCAAAGGAAAGGTATGGTTTCCCAGTGCAGATAGAGGTTAGGTTTACACTATACTGTTGTCTAGTGAGTGTACAACAAAACAGTGTACATATCTTCATTTAAAACGACGTTCTTGCTAAAGAATGCTAACCATCATCTGAGTTTTCAGTGAGTCGTAATGACTGACCACAGATCACATAACAAACATAATAGTAATGAAAATGTTTGAAATGTTGTGAGAATCACCAAAATGTGACACAGAGACACGAAATGAGCAAACGGTGTTGGAAAACGAGGCCGATAGACTTGCTCAACCCAGGGTTACCACAAACCTTCAATTTGTTTAAAAAAAAAAAAAAGCAGTGTCTGCGAAGCACAATATAATGAGGTGTGCCCATAATGCCCAGGTGGCCCTGATGGAAGAGAGCCGTGGGAAGGCAGCCGTTGCCCTAAGAGCTCTCTGAATGAGCAGAATGCGGAGCTGGGGGACTGTGGACCGGAGTGGGTTTCCTGACAACCTGTAGCAAGCAAACTCAGGTCGGGGTCCGCAGCTGGTGCTAGGGCTGCAGGCAACATACACATCTGGGGGGCGCAGGAGGGCTCGGAGCGCGTCAGGAACGGGTGGTGAGCCAGCAGCGCGACTATCCAGTATCGTCCGACGCCAAGTACGGCAGGCCATTGAGTGAGCGGGACTCATCCGGGCTTGGATTGAGGAAACACCTTTGTAAATTAGCATCTTCTGGTAGATAAACTCCTGCGGGTAAGGGGTACACACACCTCTGGCCTCTCGTCGCAAGATGCGTTCCCTGATCAGTACGGTTCTGGGAGAGCAGAACTCAACAGGGGGAAAGGCCCTGGAAGGCAGCCCGGCAGGCCGAGCTCATGTTGGTGAGACTCTCGAGGGGCCAGACCACGTGTTAAAGGGACCGTTTCTCCCCCTGTCTCTGCCGGAGGGAAAGCCTTGCCCTGGCCTACATTAAAGGCATTTGTAATCCAGCTACCTGCTGGAGGTGTCCATCTCCATCTGGCCAGTGGTTTTTAGGATGACATTCCTAGAAAGCGGCTGCAAAGAGTCCCTTTGGTTCATTCGGCTCTTAAGAGTTTCTTTCTTTCTTCTTTCAAAAGCCTGGGGTGGTTATTTGACCCCTCTACCCACTGTCTCCTTCCCACCCCTCCCTCACCCTTCTCCCTCTTCCAGGATGATGCCAGTGCTCCCCACAAAATCCAGGAAGCTCTCAAGTCCTGCCTGAAAGAGGAGGAGTCATTTAACATCCAGAACTCCATGTCACCCAAGCTCGAGGGTGGCAGAGGTGACCAGGCTGACTTGGAGGTGAACTGTCTTCAGAATAACCTCACCTAAAGCAGAGCAAGAAGAGAGGGAGCGGGGGGGCGGGGGGCGGGGGAAGGAATGTGACCTCCTCTTGTACAGAGTCCATTTCTTGTAACCATTCGTTAAACTCTTTTCTTTTCCTGGTCTCATGGCATGCTTTGATGTATTCTGTACAGGAGGGAGAAAACACAAAATAAGCAAAGAACCTGAACAGAATCGCACACATTGGGTTGTTTTGTCTGTGCTGGTCTGTACATTGCTTCGCTGCTGTGATTTCTAAACCTCTGCTGTTACTCAACTGACTTTTTTTTTTGTACTTTGACCCACCTTTTTTTGAAATAAGAGTAAAAAACAAAGATCTTGAAATAAAACTTTTTAAAAAGCCATTTTACAGATGTCGCTGTGTCCACTCCCTACCATTCCTGTCAGTCTGTGTTGAATTCTTACCTTCCCTAAAGATGTATACTGATACGTGTTTGAAATCCCAGAAGTGCTCTATGTATTAGCTTCGGTTGCCATAACAAAACACCACAGACTGGGTGGCTTCAACAATAGAAATTTATTTTCTAACAGTTTTGGAGGCTGGATGTCCAAGATCAAGGTACCAGCAGAGCTGGTTTCTGGCGGGGCCTCTCTGCCTGGCTTGCACACAGCCACCTTCTTGCTGTTTGCCTTTCTTCTGTGCACATGTGGTAAGAGAGAGGTCTCTGGTATCTCTTCCTCTTCCCTTAAGGACACCAGTCCTATTGGATTAGGAGCCATTTAACCTTAATGACCTCCTTAAGGTCCTATCTCCAGATACAGTCACACTAGGGGTTAGGGCTTCAACATATGACTTTTGGGGTGATAGAATTCAGTCCATGAGTCTGTAGCACCTTATTTATTAAGAATACCCTTTCCATATGACCTGGGTGGCTCAGTCGTTAAGCGTCTGCCTTCGGCTCAGGTCATGATCCCAGGGTCCTGGGATCGAGCCCTACATCGGGCTCCCTGCTCAGCGGGAAGCCTGCTTCTCCCTCTCCCTCTGCCTGCCGCTCTGCCTACTTATGCTTTCTCTCTCTCTGTGTCAAATAAATAAATAAAATCTTTTTTTTTTTTTTTTTTTAAAGAATACCCTTTCCTAGTGGTGCCTGGCTGGCCCAGTCAGTAGCACATGTGACTCTTGATATCAGGGTCATGAGTTCAAGCCCCACTTGGGATATAGAGCTTACTAAAAAGAAAAGGAAAAGGAAGGAAGGATGGAAGGAAGGAAGGAAGAGAGAGAGAGAGAGAGAAAAGAAAGAAAGAAAGAAAAAGAAAGAAAGAAAGAAAGAAAGAAAGAAAGAAAGAAAGAAAGAAAGAAAGAAGAAAGAAAAAGAAAGAAAGAAAAGAAAGAAAGAATGGAAAGAAAGAAAAGAAAGAAAGAAAGAAAGAAAGAAAGAAAGAAAGAAAGAAAGAAAGAAAGAAAGAAAAAGAAAAAGAGAAAGAGAAAGAAGGAAGGAAGGAAGAAAGAAAAAAAAGAGAATGCCCTTCCCTTCTTTCATAAATATGTATTGAGCACTTAGCCAAGCATTATGCTAGATGCCAGGAACTCTGGATGAGTAAGACAGACCCTAACCTCAGGAAATTAACAGTGTACCTGAGAAACAGAATTATAAACGAATAACTATAGGGGCGCCTGACTGGCTCAGTCAGCTGAGTGTCCCACTCTTGGTTTCAGCTCGGGTCTGAATCTCAGGGTCCTGGGATTGAGTCCCGTGTGAGGCTCCACACTCAGCAGGGGGTCTGCTTGGGATTCTCTCCCTCTCCCTCTGCCCCTCCCGCCCCCTGTTCCCAATCTCTCTCTCTAAAATAAATAAATCTTTAAAAAAATAAATATAATACATTGTGTCAACCTTATAATACAAAACTGTGAGAGTTGGAGTTTCCAATTCAGAAAAGCTTCAAGGGGAGAGCTTTAAATTGGACTTTGAAGGAATGAGGCGGCGTTTTCCGGGATAACGTGGGAGGAGAGGACATTCAAGGTGGAGGATATTCGTAGAAAAGTCTTGCCATACGACCAGAAATTGTGAGAGGGAGGGGTCCTAGGTGATGAGGCTGGAAAGGGCAACTTAGGACAGATTGTGAAGGGCCTTGAATTCCATGAAACGCAGCTGAGGTAAGGTCAGATGTGTTTTCTAAAAAGATACCTCCGGAGACAGTGGTGAAGGCAGACAGGATGGGGATCATAGCAGTGCAGGCAACAAATGAGGATGGATTAGAGAGAAAATTAGGAGTTCAAATGGCCAGAATTACTACTGGCAGAGTTTTCTAGAACTTTGCCTTGTTCAATCTGTGATAATTCCAATAAATGGAATTCCCGTGTGTGTTTCTATTGCATAAGTTCTGCTAGTTCTCCCTGATTTGTCTTCGCAAGTGCCTCATTATTTTTTATTTTGTGCTGAACATCGTATTTAGAAAATAGTTTATCGAAATATTTTGCCTAGGATGATTCCTTCCTTTAGAGAGGGGTTTTTGTTTGCTTCTGTCACATGCCCAGGGGCACTAGAATTCTGGGGTCCCATTATCCCAGATCAAGGTCGGAGAGTCCCAGGCCACTGAAGCCAGTCCGCAGACCTATCAGACCATGCAAGGGCTGGTGTGCCCTTGGCTCATCCTTACCTCTAAGGGCACAGCCCCAAACAGGCAGTGGTTTACCAGCTTTCCACCTTTGGTGGGCCCTGTACTCCAACTCCCTCCCCATGCCCCCAGACGTTCATTAGTTCATTATTGTTCTAGCCCCCTCCTTCCAAATGGGTAAGTGCCTCTAGGGAGGAAGTCCTCTAAAATGCTGGGCTCACCTGTCTGAGTTCCTGTCCTCTCTGGGATGTCAGCCTGATAATTCTGCAGTATTTTGTTAGCTCTCTGATGCTTTTCAGATATTTGTACATCTTTTGGTGTTCTTAGTGAAAGGGTTGGTCTAAATTTACCTAGTCTCCCATTTGCTAACAACAGAAGTCCTCTGTTTTCATCTTGGGACTTCTGCCCAGATGGCATTCAGCTGGTTCTATGAGCTCAGTCTGCTCTTTGCTATTGGATAGGGCTGCAAATTAGGATGTTGGGTTACGGCCTGTGTATATTATGGTTTCCTAACCTGATGCTTATCCACTTTGGGGGGTTTGGCATGGTTTTACTTAGGATTTCCTGTACTCTCTGAATCAGAGGACAGACCTGTCTTTCATGGCTAGGCACCTCTGGCTCCTTTCATAAGGAGGCCCAATCAAGAGGGATTGTACGTGAAAGTACTTTGTAAGTTCTAAATCCCATCCAGACATAAGGGTTTGTTAGTATCGTGTTTTGTTTTTCCCACAAGAGTATTATGGGATGCAGGTCACTGCCCTTGGCTCTATCCCCTGTTCACCGCACATGCAGGAGGAATAGGAAAACCCAGATCGGAAGAGGAACAGGAGACAAAGCAGGCCTGATGATTAGTTACCGGATGTTGCCAAGAGTCTTTGACCCTCTGAAGAGGCCGCCGTGTTGGAATCGCATATCTCGGAGTCTGTCTTGTGCTGGTTCTCTTTCCTCGGGTGTTTGTGCCTCTCAGTGACTGTGCTCCATGAGCCTAGCCAGCATCCTCCCTGGGGACCTCAGCTCTGCCCCCTCAGGGATTATCCAGTGCTTGAGATGTCCCTCTAAAGCACCCTGGCACTGTCAGGTGATGGTCCCCAGATCCCTCCTGTCTGCTTTTTCCACCCCACTCCATAGCCTGTTCTGTGTCCTCCTCTCTAAAGAAAGGACAAACCGAAAAATGTGGGAAACGTAGGCATCATGGAAGAAAGTTCATTCGTCTGGGGGCCTTCCGGCACCGATGGATCCCTTCACTTAGGAGAAGTGCACATGCGGTGCTGGGCCATCAGTCTCCACAAGGCATTTCCTTGACACATACGCCACGCCCATGCTCGTGTCCTGGGGCTGCCACAACGAGTGAGCACAAGCTAAATGGCTCGAACAACAGGAATGTTCTGAAAGCCAGCGTTCTCAAATCAAGGTGTCAGTAGGGCCGTGCTCCCTCTCGCTGCTCCAGGGAAGAATCCTTCCTCACCTCTCCCCAGCTTCTGGGGGCTGCCGGTAATCCCCAGCGTTCTCCGGCTTATGCTTACATCACACAGTTTCTGCCTCTGTCTTCACGGGGCCTTCTTCCCTTTGAATGTGTCTGTGTCTCCGTGTCTTTACCAGGCCTTCTTATAAGGAGCCCTGGTCATTGGGTTGAAGGCCCACCCTAATCCAGTAGGACCTCCTCTCAACTTGATGACAGCTGCAAAGACCCTATTTCCAAAGGAGACCATACTTACAGGTAGTGGGAGTTAGGACTTCAATATGTCTTTCTGGTGAGACGCAGTGCAACCCATAAAGGCACCTTACTATTTACAATACATTTCATATCCGTGCTCTTCTGTCACCCTCACTGGAGCCTGGCGTTGGGGTCTTAAGACTGGAAAGCATCAGTGACAATATTAGAACCCAGACTCTAAACTTCTGTTTCAGTGTCCTTCCCTCTGTGTGACATCACACCACAGACACAGTCCCTTGACCTTCCTCATATAATTTATAGAAATGGAAGGTTAGCCTGGGCTCTGAGAAGCAGGACTAACACTGGACTCAGAGCTAGAAGGCCTCTCCATTGAGGAGTCAGATGAGCTCTCTGAACGTCAGGTTCTTCATCTGCAAAATCCTTACCTCTTCACAGGACTACCTGGGCACCAGGGATATAGCGGAGAACAAAATGGACCAAAAGCCCAGCCTGTTGGAGCTAACTTCCCGGTGTCATGATGTTCACACAAGGTATGTGAATGTATCCTGAGAAGTGCAAGGGGGCTGTACAAACCCACCCCCCAAACCCAAGGGAAAGGGACATAAAGGCAACTTTATTGGTCAAGCAAGCAATGAGGTGTGTGAACACTGCCATCGCTGAGAATGCAGCAGAGGCTCTTCCCTCAGCCCTGGGGCTCACTACAGGTATTTGAGAGGCTTTGGGGGAGTGCGGGTCTCTACTGAAGTGAATATGAAACTAATATTTTCTCCTGAGTGTGTAACCGTGAGACTACACCAAGTATATGGGAGCGAAGATAAGCCAGGTTACCCTGAGGGATCTGATGGCCAGTCAAGCCTAAGCAGTACCCTGGCCCGGGGTTTATCCAAGCCAAAAAGAAGAATGTGTCAGCCCCCGCGTGTACACTGCGTGCCGTGCTGAGGTATGTATCTGGGAGCAGAATTGCTAGGATGGAATTCGGCCTATCTTGACCTTTACAAGATAATGTCAGAAGTAGTTCCATCGATTAACAGCTCCCACCAACAGCGGATGAGAGCTGCCTTTGGTGCGCATCCTCATCAGCACTTGATATTCTCACATTTTTGGAGCACCCGGCTGGCTCAGTTGGTGGAGCATGCGACTCTTGATCTCAGCGTTGTGAGTTAGAGCCCCATGTTGGGTGTAGAGATGACTTCAAATAAAATCTAAAAAAAAAAAGAGAGAGAGAGAGAGATTCTCACATTTTCAGTTCTAGCCATTCTTTAGGCATATAATGGTATGTAATTGTGATTTTTAATTTGCGTTCTCTAGTTGTCAGTGGATTGCATCCCTCCCCATATGTTTATTAGTCATCTACATTCCTGCTTTAGTGAAGCATCTGCTTAAGCCTTTACCCCGTTTTTCTATTAGACTATCTTCTATCACATTTATGAGCTGTTTTACTGGTCATATGTGTCGCAAATATCTTTTCCCACTCTGTGGCTTGCAATTTCATACTCCTAACGTTAAATTAACATTAAACTTAAGTTTTAAAGGGGCGCTTGGGTGGTTCAGTCATTAAGCGTCTGCCTTCGGCTCAGGTCATGATCCCAGGGTCCTGGGATCGAGCCCCATGTCGGGCTCCCTGCTCGGAGGGAAGCCTGCTTCTCCCTCTCCCACTCCCCCTGCTTGTGTTCCCTCTCTCGCTGTGTCTCTCTCTGTCAAATAAATAAATAAAATCTTTAAAAAAATTTTAAAAACCTTAAGTTTTATGTAGTCAAACCTATCAATCTTCCTTTCCAGTTACAAAATCATTCCTAAAGAGTTGCTTCCACCTAGGGTACTCCAAGTCACATGAAGACACTCCTTACATCTTAATAGCAAGAAAAAGTCAGATAACCTGCACAATCACAATTTCTTGGGCTCATCCAGGGGCTGAGGTCACAAGGCAACGAGGTAAATTGAATTCCAAAGGGTGACAAGCCCCTTCAAAGAGAGACAGCACAGAAGAATTTTGTCCATGGCAGAGCCCAGGAGGAAGAGGTCGCCAGTATAAAAATGGGAAAGGAGACAGCCATATGTTAACGAATTCATAAAGGCAAAATTTAGCTAGCCTGACAGTTCAGAATCTCTGAAAGCTCCAGACACGGGTTGTCTACGGCCATTCACACGCTCTTTTCCACAGGCCTCCACTGGGTGCTCACAAGAGAAACGGGGTGGGAAGCATGAGACCCGAGAGCACCTCAGTGAACAAAACAACACCCACTTCCCAGACTCCCCTATCACTCAAAGCAAAAGCCTTAAACTTCTGGAAACCTTGCTGTTCCCACAACGAGGAAAAATGAACTGCCTCTGAGAGAGGGTAAAAGCAAAGCCACTTGCCTGGGCCGGTGGGGCAGAAAGCCCTTCTCCCCACCATAAGCCTCATTTCCAATACCTGTCCAGGGAAGAACAGGAATCCTTCTGCAAATGTATGAGGGAAGGGTAACAGCAAACACAATGTCCCTGGGGGGTGGGCAGACCCTGCGCTCTGCTGCCACCGTGGGGCGTGGGATCTAAAAACTTGCTCCCACCCCAGCCTACCCTCAGATACAAATCAGAGTTTGGTGTGCAAGGAAGGGAAGGGCAAGAAAGGGAAGGGACTCAGGAGTGCAAGGGCTTATCTAAGAGTGAAGCTGAACTGGGAAAAATGAGAAAAACTGCCCCCATCACAGGTCTCGCTCTGATTAACAAGCAACAGCAATTTGCTGCTGGTGAAATGGGAAAGCATGAAGAGACCCTCCTTCTCTGAGGTTCAGGCACACAGGGCCTGCTGAAAGTGGAATGCAGAAACACTGAGCAAAACATTCTAGCATCCCAGGCCTCCCATGAATCAAAAGGTAGCAGCAGCTTGCCATTGGGGAAGTTATAGCAACAGCAAAACTCAAACTCAGCTCTACTACTAACTTGACTGCCTCAATCCCTCTACTGAGAACCCAACAGAAAAAGAGACATGCCCATCTTTGGGCATCAGTACTATTTAGCTAAATCTCTACCATTCTTTTTTTTTTTTTTTTAAGATTTTTTAATTTATGCATTTGAAACAGAGAGATACAGAAAGAGAGAGAGCATGAGCAGGGGGAGGTGCAGAGGGAGGGAGAGAAGCAGGTTCTCTGCTGAGCAGGGATCCTGATGTGGGACTCAATCCCAGGACCCTGGGATCATGACCAGAGCCGAAGGCAGAGGCTTAACCATCTGAGCCACCCAGGCGCCCAAATCTCTACCATTCTTTTACACACAATATCTGGCATTTATTTCACACCCAGAAACAAAAAGAAAAGAAAAGAAAAACAAACCACTATCAAATGATAAAGGGTTCAAAACAACCAGACCCAGAGATGACCCAGTTAATGGAACTACGGGAGACTAATCTGTTAAAGGATCTGGTGGAAAAGATGAACAATATGTATAAACAGATGGAGAATTTGAGCAGAAACATGAATACTACAAAAAAAGGAGTCATGAAAATGCTAGAAATAAACAGCAAAAAGATCACCACAAAGCCAGAAATGAAGAGTCCCTTCAAGTATATTAATAACATAGAAAATAAACTTCAGAACAAGGAATTTTACAGGGATAAAGAGGAGCCTTACATAATGACAACGATACTTTATCAAGAATACATGACAGGGCGCCTGGGTGGCTCAGATGGTTAAGCGTCTGCCTTCGGCTCAGGTCATGATCCCAGGGTCCTGGGATCGAGTCCCGCATTGGGCTCCCTGCTCAGCGGGGAGCCTGCTTCTCCCTCTGCTTCTCTCTCTCTGTCTGTCTCTCATGAATAAATAAAAAAAATCTTAAAAAAAAAGAATACATGACAATTCTAATTGTATAAACCTAATAACGACTTCAAAATGTATAAAACAAAACCTGATTGAAATCAAAGAAGAAATAGCTAAACTCCACTTATAGTTGGAGTTTTCAGCACTCCTCCCTCAGTATATGGAAACTAAAATCATTGAAGATACGAAAGATTTGAATAACGCTCTCTACCAACTTGATCTACTTGACCTGTCTATAATACTCCTCCCTACAACAGCAGAATATACAATATTTTCAAGTGTGCATAGAACCTTAGTCGAGATAGATGATATTCTGGGCTATAGGGGTGACTGGCTGGCTCAGTTGGTAGAGCATACAACTCTTGATCTCTGGGTTGTAAGTTCAAGACTCATGTTGGGTGTAGAGATTACTTAAAGAAAAAAAAACTTTGGGGGGGCTCAGTCGTTAAGCGTCTGCCTTTGGCTCAGGTCATGATCCCAGGGTACTGGGATCGAGCCCCGCATCAGGCTCCCTGCTCGGCGGGAAGCCTGCTTCTCCCTCTTCCAGTCCCCCTGCTTGTGTTCCCTGTCTCGCTGTGTCTCTCTCTGTCAAATAAATAAAAATTAAAAAAAATCTTTAAAAAAAAAGCTTTTAAGATGGTATTCCAGACCATAAAATAAATCTCACCCCCACCTCCAAGCATTTGAAAATTAAACCACACATTTTGACCCACTGTTCAAAAACTAAATCATAAGAGAAATAAAATAACTGAATGAAAATGAAAACAGAGCAGATCAAAATCTGGGGAACACAGCTAAAGCAGTACTTAGAGGGAGATTTGTAACATTAAATGCTCTTATTAAAAATGATTTCAGGGGCACCAGCTGGCTCATTTGGTGAAGATGACTCTTGATCTGGGGGTTGTGAGTTCAAGCTCCATGTTGGGTGTAGAGATTACTTAAAAATAAATCTTAAAAAAATATTTGAAATCAATGATTTAAGCTTCCATATTAATAAACTAGAAAAAAAAAAGAACCCAAAGCAAGCAGAATGAAGAAAATAATAAAGATCAGTACTGAGATCAATGATATAGAAAACCAAAAAAACAATAGAGAACATAAATGAACCAAAACTGATTCTTTGAAAAGATTAATAAAATTTCAACTTCTAGCCAGACTGATCCAGAAAAACAAACAAACAAAAAAAAGAGGACACAAATTACATAATGATCAAGAATGAGAAAATGGGTCTCACCGCAGTACAAATCCTATAGACATTGAAACAATAATGAAGAATTTTCTGAAACATTTTATGCCAATAATTTTGTTAATCTCAATGAAAGGGACAAATTCCTTCAAAGACAACGAGTACTAAAGTTCAATCAGGAAAAAATAGATGACTGTAAGAGCCCTATACTTATTAAAGTAGTAGAATTTGTAGTTAAAGTGTATTGACAAAATTTTTTATTTTGATAAAAATTGAGAATTTCTGCTCTTTGAACAACACTGCTAGGAAAAGGAAAAGGTAAGCCAGAGAAAAGAGAAAAATATTTGCAAAACACACATTGATAAAGGACTTGTATTCAGAATAAATAAAGAACTCTTACAATTCAATAAAAGAAGACAACCCTATATATTTTTAAAATATTTTATTTACTTATTTATTTGAGAGAGGGAGAGAGACTTAGAGAGAGCACAAGTAGGAGGAGGGGCAAAGGGAGAGGGAGAAGCAGACTCCCCACTGAGCTGGGAGCCTGACAATGCAAGACTCCATCCCAGGACGGTGGGATCATGACCGGAGCTGAAGGCAGACGCTTCATCGACTGAGTCACCCAGTTGCCCCAACAAACCAATATTTTAAATGAGCAAAATATCTGAACAGACATATCAATATAAAAGATATTTTGGGGGTGCCTGGCTGGCTCAAGGCAAAGAGCATGCAACTCTTGATCTTGGGGTCATGAGTTCAAGCCCCACATTGGGTGTAGAAATTATTATTATTATTATTATTTTGTCAGAGAGAGAGAGCTCAAGTAGGGGGAGTGGTAGGCAGAAGGAGCAGCAGGCCCCCTGCTCAGCAAGGAGCCCGATGGGGGACTCGATCCCAGGACCCTGGGATCCGGGACCTGAGCGGAAGGCAGATGCTTAACCAACTAAGCCACCCAGGTGTCCCTAGAAATTACTTAAAAAAAAAAAAAGATACTTTGGTAGCAAGTAAGCACACAAGAAGATATTCAACATCATTAGTCTTTAGGGAAATGCAAATTAGAACTACAGTAAGATGCCATTGGATAGCTGTAGAATTGCTGAAATGAGAAGGCTTGGGCGCCTGGGTGGCTCAGTCTGTTAAGCGTCTGCCTTCAGCTCAGGTCAAAATCCCAGGGTCCTGGTTCGAGCCCCTGTGTCCAACTCTCTGCTTATCAGGGAGCCTGCTTCTTCCTCTCCCTCTGCCGCTCCCCCTACCTACTTGTGCTCTTTCGTGCACACTCTTTCTCTCAAATAAATCAATAAAATCTTTTAAAAATATAAAATTAAATTAAATTAAAAAGACTGACAATACCAAGTGCTGGTGAGGATGTGGAGCCACTGGAACTCTCAAACATTGCTTCTGCAAAACCACTCTGGAAAACAAGTTGGCGGTTTCTTATAAAGGTAAACATACATACAACCCATGAATTGCTTTCCTAGATACTCAACAGAAATAAAATCTATGTCATACAGAGACCTGTATATGTATGTACATAGCAGCTTTATTCATAATCACCAAAACCAGAAAACAACCCAAATGTACATCAACAGTGAACAGATAAACTGTCATACAATGGGATACTCTTTAGCAACAGAAAGGAATGAACTACTCATACATCAGCAGGGATGAATCTCAGAAACAATAGGCTGAGTTAAAGAAGCCAGAATCAAAAGGCTACATCCTGGGGCACCTGGCTGGCTCAATCAGTAGAGCATGTGACTCTTGAACTTGGGATTGTGAGTTCGAGCCTACATTGGGGGTAGAATTCACTTAAAAAGAAAAGGGCTACATACTATTTGATCTGTTTATTTTACATTCTGGAAAAGGCAACATTATAGGGACAGAAAATAGATCAGTGGCTGCTAAGGCCTGAGGTTAGAGGGAGAGAATTGAGTGCACAGGGATAAGGAAACTCACACCAATGGAAATGTTCTATAACTTGCTTGTGCTGGTGGTGACAACTTGCACATGCATCAAAGCCCATCTAACTGTATATTTTAAAAAGGTGAATTATATACCGTGTGTTGGGAGTCCCCAAGATCATACCTAGGTATAAGGATTCACTAGCAGGATTTGAAAGACTCAGCATGTAGTCGCTACTCACAACTAAGATTCATTACAGTGAAATCACATAAAGCAAAATCAGCAAAGAGGAAAGCCATAGGGAGGGAAGTTCAGAGAGAACAAGGAGCAAGCTTCCAAGAATCCTTTCCCAGTGGAGTCAACACAGGACATACTTAATTGCTCTAGCAATGAATTGTGACAACAGATTTGAAATGTCATCTATCAGGGATGCTCAAAGAGACTCAGTGCCCAGAGTTGTTACTGAGAGCTGGTTATGTAGGCACCCGCTGCTTAGCGCATACCGATTCCAGTCTCCCAGAAGGCAAGCAGGTGTTCAGCATAAACCACATTGTTTGCAGAAACCCTGTAGGCACAGTGAGCCACTCACCAGAGGGAGTGGTAAGAACCCTTCTGAAATCCGGAGTTCCCAGACGCCAGCCATGGACCAACCTTGTAAGCAGTCCTTTCTCGGGTCGGCTATATTAACTCTTTGCTACACATATCTCAACAAACCTAACCCAAAAAAGAAAGAAAAAAAGAAAAAACAATTGTTCTCTAACTTGAGATGATGAAAGCACTTTCCTGGGGCGCCAGGCTGGCTCAGTAGGTGGAGCGTGCAACTCTTGATCTCGGGGGTGGTGAGTTCGAACCCCCTGTTGAGTGTAGAGATTACTTAAAAATAAATCTTAAAAAAGCTTTTTAAAATTATAGAATAATTCCATATTTTCAAATAAAAACTCTGTTTTGCTTTTCACATCCAGGTCTGTAATCAGTGGTGTGCTAGAGCTGACCTATACTGGCTCAGGAGAAAGTGGTTCAATTTTCATGTATTTTGTGAGCCAATTGTTAAATACAGTGATTATTAAAAATTAACCTGTGTAAACTTACAGTTAGATAGATTATGTTAAAAACAAAAGTAATAGAAAAAACCCCAAAGGTAATACTCAAAATTCATCACTTCCTACTCATTTTACTATTTGCTCTTGAGGTTATTTATGTCAGTTGAATCTGTATGTTGGAAATACCATCTATGTACTGCTACTGCACATTTTTTTTTTCTCCTTCTCTGCATTCAGTGACCTTACTTTGGTTCCTTAGAGTCAGCCAGGGTAGGAGTATTTACACCATGGAACTCACTAAACATTGAAAATCAGGGATCATTCCCCTTGGGGAGCAGCTAGTTGTTAAATATTCATCAGCACATTGCTGTCTGTAATCCACCTGGGACTGATTTTTTGTAAATGACATTAGGTTGGGGTCCAATTTCATTTTTTTTTCTCAAGTGGATATCCAGTCGGCCAGCATCATTTACTGAAAAGGCTACCATTTCTCATTTTCCTATTGCTCTATCGTGTTTGCATTATTCTAACATGTGTATATGAAGGGGTCTGTCTCTGAGATCTTTGCTGTTCCTTTGTCTGTTTGTCTACCTCTGTGCCACTATCACACTGCTTTCCTAGCTCCACAGCAAACTGTGATATCCAGTATACCAAGCCCTCTCACTTTGTTTCTCAAAAGTGTCTCAGTAGTTTTGAGTTCTTTCCATTTCTAAATATACTTTAGTACCAGCTTGTCCGGTTCCACCAAAACAAAAACATAAACAAAAATCCTTGAGATTTTGATTGGAACTGGGTAGAATCTGTAGGTCAATCTGGAGAGAATTGATCTTTACAATATTGAGTTGTCCAATCAATGAACATGGTCTATCTCTCCATTTACTTGCATCTTCTAGAATTTCTCTAAATATTATTCTGTGGTTTTCTGCATGAAATGTACTTTTAGGGGCGCCTGGGTGGCTCAGTCGGTTAAGCGGCTGCCTTCAGCCCAGGTCATGATCCCGGGGTCCTGGGATCGAGCCCTGCACTGGGCTCCCTGCTCAGCAGGGAGTCTGCTTCTCCCTTTCCCCCTGCTCGTGTGTTCTCTCTCTCTCTCTCACTCACTCACTCTTTCTCTCAAATAAATAAAATCTTAAAAAATATATATATATTTGTTAGATTTCTTAACAGGTACTTAATTTTTTTACAGTATTATAAGTGATAGCTTCAAAAAATTTAAAAAAGAGATCTTCAGAGTTTTTAATTTTCTATTTTCTATTGTGTTTTGTACAGAAATAATTATTTTTAACATTGATTTGATATTCAGCAACATTGATAAGCATGCTTATAATAATTTACATATAGACTCTTTCGGATTTTCTATGTATACAATTATATAATCCACAAATAATGATAGATTTGTTCCTTCTTTTATAATCCTTACACATTTTAATTCTCTTTCTTGGTTTATTGCATTATCCAGGACCTTTCAGTATATTGTGAATAGATATGGTGGAAGTAGACATCCTTTTGTCATTGCCAGTCTCAGAGAAAGTCTTCAACCTTTCATCATTAAAAATAATGTTTTCTGGGGGCACCTGGATGGCTCAGTTGGTTAAGCATCTGATTTCAGCTCAGGTCATGATCTCAGGCTCTTGGGATCAAGCCCTGAGTCAGGCTTCCCACTCAGCGAGGAATCTGCCTGTTCTTCTCCCTCTGCCCCTCTCCCTGCTCATGCTCTCCTTGTCTTTGTCTCTCTTTCTCTCAAGTAAATAAATAAAATCTTTAAAAAGATAATATTTTCCCTAGACTTTTTGCAGACATCATTTATCAAATGAAAGAAGTCTCCTTCTATTCATATTTTGCTAGGAGTTTTTACTTTGAGCGGATGTTAAATTTTATCAAAAGCTTTTTGGCATCTATTGAAATAATCATGTAATTTTTGTCTTTTATCCTCTTAATACATAAAATTTTTGACTTTTCAAAGGTCAAACCAATTTTGCAATTTTGGAGTAACTGTAACTCGGTTGGCTGCATTAACCTTTCGATTTGTTGCTAGGCTGTATTTTCTAACATATATTTTTAGAAATTTCACATATAGATTCCTGAGTTAGATTGGCTTGTAACTTTCCCTTCCTGTACTATATTTGTTAGGTGTTCGGTATCAGGGTTATTTCAGCCTCATAAAATGTATTGGGTAGTCTTTCAGGGTTCCCAGACCCAATTCTAATGCAGGGGTGGGCGGCTCCCACATGATACCAAGCATTCTCAAACACCAGTGGGGTGTCCCAGAATTCAGCTCAATTCTGACAGCATCTACCGGAGATAGCATCAGATCCCACAGGGTTAGGTTTCAGTCCTACGAGGCTGCCCCCCACCCTCCATTTCAGGTGCCAGTCACAAACCTCAGGCTGTCACCTGTGCTTTGGATGACTGGCTACAGATTGGAGGTTCCAATGACCTTCTCCTTAGGTTTGGCTGGTTTGCTAGAGGTGCTCACAGAACTCAGGCAAACACTTAAGTTTACCAGTTCATTAAAGGATATGATGAAGAATATGAATCACTAGCCAGATGAAGAGATACATTGAGCAAAGTCCCACACAAAGGAGCTTCTGTCCTCACTGGAGCTTGGGCCCCAGCTTGGTGGCATGTGGAAGTGTTCTTCTTCCCCAAACATGGAAGCTCTCCAAAAAAGTACCAAAAAGCTGTTCTCTTTTTTATGGAGACTTTATTACATAGTCCTGATGGACTAAGTCATTGACCATTAGCTGATTCAATCTCCAGCTCCTCTACCCTCCTGTTGCTGTAAACAACCTTGTGTAGGGTTTTGTGTGGACATAAGTTTTCAACTCCTTTGAGTAAGTCTCCAGGAGTGTTATTGCTAGATTGTATGTAAGAGAATGTTTAGTTTTGTAAGAAACTGCCAAGCAGTCTTCAAAGTCGCTATACCATTTTGCATTCCCACCAGCAAAGTATGAAAGTTCTGGTTGCTCCATGTCCTTGTCAATACTTGGCATTGTCAGTGCTTTGGATTTTGGCCATTCTAATAGATGTGTACTGGTATCTTGTTGTTTTAATTCACATCTCCCTGATGGTACATGATATGGACCATCTTTTCGTATGTTTATTTGCCATCTGTACAACTTTGGTGAGGTGTCTGTTAAGGCTTTTCGCCCATTATTTATTTATTTATTTATTTACTTACTTACTTACTTACTTACTTACTTATTTTTAAAGAAGATTTTATTTATTTATTTGACAGAGAGAGACTCAGCGAGAGAGGGAACACAAGCAGGGGGGCAGTGAGAGAAGGAGAAGCAGGCCTCCCGCCGAGCAAGGAGCCCGATGCAGGGCTCCATCCCAGGACCCTGGGATCATGACCTGAGCCAAAGGCAGACGCTTAACGACTGAGCCATCCAGGCGCACCTTGGCCCATTTTTTAAATCAAACTTTTAAAAATTATTGTTGAGATTTTTTTTTTAATTCCCCCTAGCCTCCAACCCCAATTATTGTTGAGTTTTAAGAGTTCTTATATTTTGGGTAACAGTCCTTTATCATTTGTGTCTTTTGCAAATAATTTCTCCCAGTCTGTGGCTGGTCTTCTGATTATCCTGAGATTGTCTGTTGCAGAGCAGAAGTTTTTCATTTTAATGAAACCCAGCTTATCAGTTATTTCTTTCAGAGAACTTCAGTATTGTATCTAAAAAGGCTTCACCATACCCAAAGTCATCTAGGTTTATGATAACTTATGTTACCATAAGTTAATCATAAGATAACTTACTTTATCTTCTAGGAGATTATTTTTTTTAAAGATTTTATTTTTAAGTAATCTCTATGCCCAACATGGGGCTCAAACTCATGACCCCAAGATCAAGAGTCACACACTCTTCCAACTGAGCCAGCCAGGCACCCCATCTTCTAGAAGTTTTATAGTTTCGTTTTACATTTCAGTTGATTAATTTTTATGAATCATATAAGCTCTGTGTCTAGGTTCTTCTTTTTTGCTGCATGTAGATGTCCAGTTGTTCAGTACCATTTGTTAAAGAGATTAACTTTGCTCTCTTGTATTGCTTTGCTCCTTTGTCAGAAATACTGTATTTATGTGGGTCTATTTCTGGGTTCTCTATTCTGTTCCATTGATCTGTTATTTTGCCAATATCTTACTGTCTTGATTACTGTCGCTTTATAGTAATTCT
This sequence comes from Eumetopias jubatus, assembly GCF_037043125.1. NCBI lineage: Eukaryota > Metazoa > Chordata > Mammalia > Carnivora > Otariidae > Eumetopias > Eumetopias jubatus. The sequence goes on from NW_028274807.1 coordinate 201,279,140, forward strand.
TGAAGTTGAATAGCATCTGTTCTTTAACTTTGTACTTCTCTAGCAATACAGTGTTGATTATTCTGGGACTTTTGTCTCTCCATATGAACTTTGGAATCAGTTTATTAACATCCATAAAATAACCTGGTGGGATTACATGGAATCTATAAATCAAGTCGGGAAAAGCTGACATCTTGACAGTATTGAGCCTTCCTATCGTGAGCATGAACTATCTCTGCATTTATTCAGTTTTTTTTTTAATTTTATTCATCAAAGTTTTAAAGTTTTTCTCGTATAGGTACCATATGTATTTTGTTAGATTTATGCCTAAGTATTTCATTTTGGGGGGTGCTAATATAAATAGTATTATGTTTTTAATTTCAAATTCCACTTGTTCATTGTTAGTATATAGGAAAGCAGTTGACCTTTGTACATTAACCTTTTGTCCTGCAACCTTGCTATATAGTTTATTGGTCTCAAAAGTTTTTTTATTGATTCTTTCAAATTTTCTACATAGATGATTACATCATCTGCAAACAAAAACAGTTGTATATCTTCCTTCCCAATCAGTATATCTTTTTTTTTTAAGATTTTATCCATTTTTTGACAGAGAGAGGGAGAGAGGGAATGCAAGCAGGGGGAGTGAGAGAGGGAGAAGCAGGCTTCCTGCCGAGCAGGGAGCCTGATGCAGGCCCGATCCCAGGACCCCAGGATCACGACCCAAGCCGAAGGCAGATGCTCAATGACTGAGCCACTCAGGCGCCCCTCAGTATATCTTTTAAAAAATATATTTTATTTATTTATTTGAAAAAGAGAGAGAGAGAGTAGGGGGAGGGGCAGAGAGAGAGAATCCTCAAGCAGATTCCCCTCTGAGCACAGAGCCCTACATGGAGCTCAATCCCAGGACCCTGAGATCACGACCTGAGCCAAAACCAAGAGTCAGCTGCTTAACTGAGCCACCCAGGTGCCCGATTCAGTATACCTTTTATTTCCTTTTCTTGCCTTATTGCATTAGCAAGGACTTCCAGTATTATGTTGACAAGGAGTGGTGAGAGGGGTCAACCTTTCCTTGTTTCTGATCCTAGTGGCAAAGCTTCAAGTGTCTCAGCATTAAGTAAGATCTTAGCTGTAGGGTTTGTGTTGATAATCGTTATCAAGTCCAGAAAGTTCTCCTCTGTAGTTTACTGAGAGTTTTTAACAAGAAGAGATTTGGAAAATAAGTCAGGCAGAGAAAGACAAATACCATATGATTTCACTCATATGTGGAATTTAAGAAATGAAACTAATGAACATAGGGCAAAAATTAAAAAGAGAGAGAGGCAAACCATAAAACAGACTTTCAACCATAGAGAACAAACTGAGGATTGCTAGAGGGGAGGTGGGCTGGGAGATGGGTTAAACGTGCGATGGGTATTAAGGAGAATGCTTGTGATGAGCACTGCGTATTGTATGTAAGTGATGAATCACTAAATTCTACTACTGAAACTAATATTACACTGTATGTTAACTTACTGGAATTTAAATAAAAACCCAAAACAAATTTGAAAAAAGTTAATACCAAGAGGCAAACTAGGTATTACAAACATTGGTACAGAGAATTTTAGTTACCTTTTATTAAGTTATAAAATGTTCAACTATATTCTAAAACTTTAATAAAATAAAAATTGTTGATGGGCGCCTGGGTGGCTCAGTTGTTAAGCGTCTGCCTTCGGCTCAGGTCATGATCCCAGGGTCCTGGGATCGAGCCCCACGTCGGGCTCCCTGCTCAGCGGGAAGCCTGCTTCTCCCTCTCCCACTCCCTTGCTTGTGTTCCCTCTCTCGCTGTGTCTCTCCCTGTAAAATAAACAAATAAAATCTTTAAAAAAAATTGTTGAAAAAAAGAATAGTTATTGGTTTTGTCAAATGCTTTTTCTGTAACTATATATATCATCATATGATTTTTCTTTTTTAGTCTGTTGATGTGATGGATTACATTAATTGATTTTCAAATGTCGAATCAGCCTTGCATACCTGGGATGAATCCCACTTGGTCGTAGTGTATATAATTCTCTTCATACACTGTTGGATTTAATTTACTAATTTTTGTTGAGGACTTTTGCATCTATGTTCATGAGAGATCTTAGTCTGTAGTTTTCTTTCCTTGTAATATCTGTGTCTGGGTTTGGTATCAGGACAATACTGGCCTCATAGAATGAGCTTGGAAGTATTCTCTCTGTTTCTATCCTCTGAAAGAAATTGTAAAGAATTCTTATCATTTCTTCCTTAAATGTTTGGTGGTATTCACCAGTGACCGCATGTGGGCCTGGTGTTTTCCGTTTTGGAAGGTTATTAATTATTGACTCCACTTCTTTAATAGATACTGGCAGATTCAGGTCATCTGTTTCTTCTTGTGTGAGTTTTGGCAGATTGTGTCTTTCAAGGAATTGGTCCATTTCAACTATTATCAGATTTTTGAGCATAGAGTTGTTCATAGTATTCCTTTATTATCCTTTTAACTTCCAGTGGGATCTGCAGTGATGTCCTCTCTTTCACTTCTGATATCAATAATTTCTGTCCTTTTTTTCTTAGTTAGCCTCACTAGAGGCTTATTGATTTTATTGATATTCTAAAAAATCCAACTTTTGGTTTACCTGATTTTTTTTCTGTTGTTTTCCTGTTTTCATTTCATTGATTTCTGCTCTAATTCTTCTTTTCTTCTGCTTACTTAGAATTTAATTTGCTCTTCTTTTTTTATTTCTTAAGGTGGAAATTTAGAAGATTGATTTTAGGTGATTCTTCTCTTCTAATAAATGCATTCAATGGTATAAATTTCCCTCTAAGCACTACTTTCACTGCATCCCCTAAATTTTAGTAAGTTATGCTTTAATTTTCATTTAGTTTAAAATATTTTTTAAATTTCTGTTGAGATTTCTTCTTTCACTCATGTGTTATTTAGAAGTTTATTGTTTAATCTCCATGTATTTTGGGATTTTCCATTTATCTTTCCATTATTCATTTCTAATTTAATTTCTTTATAGTATGAGAACAGACATTGTGTACTTTCTATTCTTTTAAACTTGTTAAGGTATGTTTTCTGGCCCAGAATGCGGTCTATCTTGGTGAATGTTTAATGTGAACTTGAGAAAAATATGTATTCTGCTGTTCTTAGTTTTTGCCTTATATAGTTTGATGCTGTGTTGTTAGGTGCATACATAATAAGAATTTTTATGTTAGGGTGCCTGGGTGGCTTGATTGGTTAAGCATCTGTCTTCAATTCAGGTCCTGATCCCAGGGTCCTGGGATCAAACCCCGTGTCAGGCTCCCTGCTCAGCGGGGAGCCTGCTTCTCCCTCTCCCTCTGCCCCTGCCCCCCTGCTCATGCTGGCTCTCTCCCTCTCTCAAATAAATAAAATCCCTTTTTAAAAAAATAATTTTTATGTCTTCTTAGAATTGATCTCTTTGTCATTATGTAATAACCCACTTTGTGCATAAAAAGTTTCCTTTGAAATCTGCTTATTCTGAAATTAATATAGCTACACTTGCTATATTTTGGTTATTGTTAGCATGGTATATTTTTCTCCATCCATTTACTTTTAATCTATATGTGCCTTAATATTTAATGTAGATTTCTTGGGGCAGCTGGGTGGCTCAGTCGGTTAAGCATCTGCCTTTGGCAGGTCATGATCCCAGGGTCCTGGGATTGAGTCCCACATCGGGCTCCCTGCTCAGCAGGGAGCCTGCTTCTCCCCTGCCTGCCATTCCCCCTGCTTGTGCTTGCTCTCTCTCTCTCTCAGATAACATGTTTAATGAGATCATGACCTGAGCTGAAGGCAGCCACTTAGCCAACTGAGCTACCCAAGCTCCCCAACTCTAGAACAGTCCTGACTAATTTTCCATCCTGTGATCACTAGAAGTGTTCTCCATTTATGCTGCCCAGTGTAGTAGCCACTGGCTACAAGTAGCTATTGAACATTTGAAATGTGGTTAATAAAACTGAGGAGCTGGAGGCACCTGGCTGGCTCAGTTGGTAGAGCACCTGACTCTTGATCTCAGGGTTGTGAGTTCGAGCCCCACATTGGGTATGGAGATTATGTAGAAATAAAAAAAAAAAATCTTAAAAAAAAAATAAACCCGAGGAACTGAATTTCAAATTGTATTTTAGTTTTACCTAATTTAAACATGCATATGTGGCTGGTGGCTACCACGTTGGATAGCACAGCTCTCAAAATTGCAACACGCATTACTTTCTTTTCAAAGTCTGATACTGGTATTGTTATTACCCTTCTTGCAGACAACACCAAAACCTTAGAAGGCTAACTCACCTGTTCCTCTCCTGATATATATACACCAGTCAATATTTTAACATTATCTCCAAATACTCGCGATTTCTAAAGACATTATTATTATCATTTTACACCGTGTCCCTTTGTTCAATCCATTTCTTAGCCACTCTGGCCTTTCTTTCCTTGAATTTCCTTGAATTGCAAGCTCATTTTCACCCCAGAGTCTTTGCATCTGCTACTGTGCTAGGGCACTTACCCTAGACTGTCTTCCCTTACATGGTTGTAAGGTTGGCTCCTCCTCATATTCAGGTTCCCGCTCAGGTGGATATTCTTGAGGCCTTCCTTACATTCTATTGCATAATTTGTTGATTGCCTATCCCACTACCGTATGGGATCCCTAAGAACCTTCATTGTTCAATTCCTAAGAACCTTCATTGTTATGCATCCGCTGAGAGACCCCGTGTTTTGGGGTGGGTCCTGATTGGCAAGCCAATCAAGGTGATCCCTGTCACCCTGCCATTGATTGGTCTTAAGCTTGAGCCTATGATGCTGCTCTGGTAAATGAGGGAAGCTTGCTGGAGGAATTCTGGGGAAAATTTCCTATGCCAGGAAATGATGATTTCTTTAGTAAATATGTCATGCCTGAATGTGATGCCTGGCCCTGCAGCAACCACCTTGAGACCATGAGGGGCACTAGCCTGAGGACCTCTTTAGGATCCTCATAATATATATTTATCACTATTGGACACTATTCTTATTTTTTATTTAACAATATTTATAGGGTATTTACTGTTCGCCATACACAATTTGAAGTACATTACAAATATTAACTCTTTTATTATCTCTTTTAGTTCTTGTAACTACGCCACACAATAGATGCTTTTATTATCCCCACTTTCCAGAGGGGAAGGCCGAGGCACAGAGGTTAAATAGCTTCCTCCTGGTCCGAAGGTGGACCTAGAACTGAGCCTTGAACCTCAGCCCTCTGACTCCAGAGTCAGTGCTCATCACCACTGTCACCTCTCTGGTTTTTCATTACCGGGGACTTGTTTTCTGTCTGACTTACAAGGAATAATCATCTCTTGAGAGCAGAGATCCTGTCTTGTTCACAACAGTGATTCTAGGGCACTGCAGGCAGGCGGCAGACTTTCCTGAATGCATGAATGAATGAACGAACTGTAGACTCTGGTTCTTTGTTTACACCTGCAGCCCCAGCCCTGGAATAGGGCTGAGCCTTCGTCAGTGTGTATTAACTGGGGCCTGTGGAGTGAACCCATCTCTGGATCCCTGATGATGCCCCATCTTCAGGGGCCCCAGGGGAGGCCTGTGCAGAAGTCCTAATAGGCCTCAATGTTTGGCATTGCTTTGTTGTTGCTGGGTGCTCTCACGCCGGCCCCTTCCCATCCCTTCCCTGCAGAGGGAAGGGAGCTGGCCGGCTTCCCCCTTGGCACTACATGCACTCATCTGAAGTTCCTGAGGCCAGGCCCAGGGGGCAGCCCGAGCGGCCATTGTTAATCACACAGCCCGCGGCTGCCTGCCCACGCGGCCGGCTTTGAGGGTTGGCCAGAAACTCTGGTGGGAACTGCTCACTGTCCTAATTGGGCCTCTCTTGGGAGGCGGCAGATCCTGCTTCTCCCTTGTCCCTGCCCTGGCTGTGGCTTCACCCTCTCACGGAGGACAGCACGCTTCCTGGTCCGGCCTGCTCCTCCGCCAGCCAGGGCCGAAGTTCACCCTTGTTCTACGAATGGAGAAGGAGAAGCCCTGGGGTAGACTGGGTCCCTGCCCAAGGCCAAGGCAAGGCCAAGCAAGGTTGCCAGGAGTAACCACCAGAGAGCCAAGTGACACAGCTCTGTTCCTCACTCCGCTGGCAACTGGAATGAGTTCCCACAGGAAAAAAAAAGACCTCCCTTCGGCTCCTATGGCCACCCAGGCCCTGCCAAGCAACATCCATGAAGATGTGTCCATGTGAGAATTGTTGGACACCCCCCACCCCGGAGACTCTGCCAAACCCGCAAGAAACATGAGAGCCTGACCAACAGAAGTAGATGGCCGGTCCCCTCTGACGCATAGTGGGGCAAAGCTGGGTTGCCAGGTACTGCTGTGACTTCCCTGCTCTACCTCAAAATTTGCCCTGCCTGGAAAATGGAGAGAGTTTTCAGATGCTTGACGGCAGGGCCAGGGGAGGCCTTGTCTGTGAGAGACTTGCAGGGTGCCTTTCATCAGTCAGCCTCAGGTCAGGGAAGAGCTTAATTATCGGCAAGTCCTGGTCACCTATCTGTGGTTTAAATCACCTCTAGAAAATCCTCCAGGATCAGCAAGAAGGCTCTCATGACCTCCTACCCCAGTCCATTTTTCTTCTTCTGCCACCTTCCCCACCTTCTGGCTAAATGGGTCATTTTCTATTGAGTCTCTGACCTCCCTGAGTCACCCCCTGGGCCTCGTTCTACTCTCTGAGTACTTAGAATGAATCAGGAAGACTCTTTTTTGCTTTGATGGTCTTTTCAGGACCCAAGGACAACCAGAATGCTGTTCCTGAACCTTCTCTTCTCCTGGCTGAGTGTCTTCATCCCTTCAGTCATCCCTCGTGTGACAGCTCTCCTGGTCCCTGGTTTTCTAGGTGCTCTTCTCAGGACATCCTGGGTGGGTCCAGAAGGGGCCTGTGTACTCCAGGTGTGAACCCTGAGGGGACGCTTGCCTCAGGCCCACCCCAGCACTCACAGGGCCAGGGCTGGAGAACCAATGCAGACCCATGTCTGGAAGTTTACAAGTTATCATTCAGGCTAACCATAAGCTCTACTTTGATCTTCATACCTTCCTAATGCCTTGGAAGGCTAAGCTTGCATTTAGGATTCCTAAACTTGGAGTTCTGCCCCAGAATGTGGCGGGGCTAGGGGAGCAGCCTGGCTGCCTGGTCCTGCAGCCTGGTCCCCTTCTCTCTTAGGCCTGCCTCCACCTTCAATGCAAGATACGCCAGGAACACACATGAGGACACCTGAGTCCACGTGGTCCAGCTTTGCCCACAGCCATTGACTTCTGCAACCCCATCCTTCAGGGAGAGGGCTGGGGAAGCAGACTTGGGGGCCATTTGGGCAAGAGATTCTGGGGCTCCAGGTACAGAGAGTGGCCTGGAAGGGGAGAGTATGGAGGATTCTGAGCAGGCATGCCCTTGGCCCTGAGGACCCTTCTTGCCTGGGTCTGAGGGCCTCAATGACTTGCCTTGTCCCCATGACCAGCATTGTGCATCGCTCCATCGAGTCATCCTGAAGTGATCCCCATGCATTCCCTTATGTCATTTTCCTGTCCTGAGGGATGTAACGGCTCTATCTGTTCAGTTGGTTTGAGGGACTTGGGTGCTGGACTTGTCCATTGCCAAAACCGAGTTTCATGTTTCTAACCTGTTCAGCTTGTTTTGAGCCTCACAGTCCTGTCCTCCAGAAATACAGACGCGCTAACTGCCCGTGTCTCTGCCGCGCGTGTGGCACCATGTTGGCTGAATGTGTGGCCAGCACCCCCAGGCAAGCGCTTCGTAAGTCATCGCTCAGCCCGGAGCCTGGCTTTCTCCCCTAGTGTCGGTTCCTCTCTGGCTATGTGGGTCCCACAGTGTAGGGTTAGTGGCACTGAAAGCCAGCTGAGTGGGGTGGTGGCGAACGGAGAGCGTTAACAGCACTCCGTGAACTGAAGCTCCCGCACAAAAGCTCTGCTTCCTGGGTGCTGGCCGCCTTGCCCAGCCCATCACTAGGGCTGTAGGCAGCAGGATGCCCAGGGCAGAGCTTCAGGATGTGGCAGGGCTCACAGCCACCCCCACCCAGGAGTTCCAGCTGGCTCCGGGTCCAACCGCAGGCCAAACTGCCATGTCCTCTACCCCGTGCCTGTCATCTCAGTCCTCCCTCCACATAACCCCATCCTGATGGTCCTTCCAGTGCCTCCAGCCCTGTGCCCACCCCTGTCCTGTGTCTGAGCGGCACTGTCCAGAGACACTCCCCGCAAGGAAGGAGTGCGGTCAGCTGTGCAGAGTCACCCCGCTCAAAGTCGCCTGCTTCCTCTAGTGGCCCACATCCAGCAACTGATCCAACCAGGGGTAAAAACCCTGGCCACCTCAGCCCAATGCCAGACAATCCCGATGACCCATTTGAGCCGCACGCCTCCCTGTGGGGTCAGCGAAGGCTGCCATTGGGCCTGCATCATGTCTTGACTTCTCGGGCACGTTGCAGACAGGAGCGTGTAGGTGACAGCAGGCTTGATGGGGAAATTCGGAAGGTTGCTGCTTACCCCTTGGATGGCCATGATATTCCTTCGCCGTAACCCTCGATTCCTTAAGCTTTATTGAATTGTGATTAGTAAACTTAATAATAGCTGCCCTCAAGCCAGGTACCAGGCAAGGTGCTCAAGAGCATTACTTGATTTAATTCTTACAACAACCCTCAGATACACGTAGGCATTACTTCTGTTTTTCAAAAGGAGCTACCTGAAGCTCAGCAAAGTTAGTCATCAAGGATGGGAAATTTGGAGCCAGACTGATTTTTCTTTTTATACCCCCACTTCTTTTGATGTTTATTAGTTTGCCAAAACTGCTTTTTTTTTTTTAACTTTGCATTTTTTCTTAAGAAAAAACCTTAACTGGGATGCCTGGCTGGCCCAATTGGAAAAGCATGTGACTTTTGAAATCAGGATCATGAATTTGAGCCCCACAGTGGGCCCAGAGCCTACTTTATTTTTTTTTAAGATTTTTTTTTTAAAGATTTTATTTATTTATCTGACAGAGAGAGACAGCAAGAGAGGGAACACAAGCATGGGGAGTGGGAGAGGGAGAAGCAAGCTTCCCGCCGAGCAGGGAGCCTGATGTGAGACTCGATCCCAGGACTCTGGGATCATGACCTGAGCCGAAGGCAGCCGCTCAATGACTGAGCCACCCAGGCGCCCCCAGAGCCTACTTTAAAAGGAAAGAAAAAGAAAAAGAAAAAACCTTAACTAAGACACATTATTCTCAAGCACACAATTACGATAATGCCCCTCATCTCAATATGATTTTTTAATGTATTTTACTTTTTTTTACCAAGTATATGGACAGAGGGACATACAATGTTCAATAGTATATTTTTGCAAGGTTTTTTTCAGACCAGTATTTTTTTTAATCTCTTAACCTTCTTATATATTCATTCAAATATCTTTATGTTCTTATTAGTCCTTTAGGGAAAGCTATTTTGAAATTTCCATTTAAAAAAAAATCTATGGGCACAGTGCTTATTTTCTGGTTTCTCGGTGAAACAGTTGTCTTCCTCATCATGTTTTCCATGTTTCCCGAGGGGCCCAGGAGAAGTGAGTCCTTGGGTGTTGAAGGAATAATGGAGGATTTACTGAACGGACCAGCAGGGGTGTTAGGTGTATGACAAGTGTCAAGTACAGTGAGAAATCTTCGGAGACCTATCTGAACCTTTCGGCTCTAATCCCCAGGTTTGGGGACTACATTAAGATCCACCAAAAAATTGCTAGAACCGATACAGGAACTCAGCAAAGTCATAGTATATAAAATCAGTGCACAGAAGTCAGATGAATGTCCATACACTAATAATGAAGCAGAAGAAAGAGAAATCAAGGAATCAATCCCATTTATAATTGCACCCAAAACCATAAGATACCAAGGAATAAACCTAACCAAAGAGGTAAAGGATCTGTACTCTGAAAACTATAGAACACTCATGAAAGAAATTCAGGAAGACACAAAGAAATGGAAAAACATTCTACGCTCATGGATGGGAAGAACAAATATTGTTAAAATGTTTATGCTACCCAGAACTATCTACATATTCAGTGCAATCCCTATCAAACTATCTCCAGCATCTTTCACAGAGCTGGAACAAACGATCCTAAAATGTGTATGGAACCAGAAAAGACCCCAAACAGCCAGAGGAGTGTAGAAAAAGAAAAGCAAAGCTGGTGTTTTCACAATCCCGGACTTCAAGCTCTATTAACAAAGCTGTCATCATCAAGACAGTATGGTACCGGCACAAAAACAGACACATAGATCAATGGAACAGAACTGAGAACACAGCAATGGACCCTCATCTCTATGGTCAACTAATCTTCGACAAAGCAGGAAAGAATAGCCAATGGAAAAAAGACAATCTCTTCAACAAATGGTGTTGGGAAAATTGGACAGCCACATGCAGAAGAATGAAACTGGACCATTCTTACACCATACACAAAAATAGACTCAAAATGGATGAAAGACCTAAATATGAGACAGGAATCCATCAAAATCGTAGAGGAGAACACAGCAGCAACCTCTTTGACCTTGACTGCAGCTACTTCTTGCTAGACATGTCTCCAAAGGCAAGGGAAAAAAAAACAAAGATGAACTATTGGCACATAAAAAGCTTTTGCACAGCAAAGGAAACAGTCAACAAAACTATAAGAGAACCAATAGAATGGGAGAAGATATTTACAAATGACTTAGCAGATAAAGGACTAGTATCCAAAATGTATAAAGAACTTATTGAACTCAACACCCAAAAAACAAGAAAGTCCAGTCAAGAAATGGGCAGAAGACATGAACAGACATTTCTCCAAAGAAGACATACAAATGGCCAACAGACAAGAAAAAGTTCTCAACATCACTCGGCATCAGGGAAATACAAATGAAAACCACAATGAGATACCACCACCTCACACCAGTCAGAATGGCTAAAATTAACAAGTCAGGAAACAACAGATGTTGGCGAGGATGTGGAGAAAGGGGAACCCTCCTACACTGTTGGTGGGAATGCAAGCTGGTGCAACCCCTCTGGAAAACAGTATGGAGGTTCCTCAAACAGTTAAATAGAGAACTACCCTACAACCCAGCAATTGCACTACGGGGTATTTATCCGAAGGATACAAACAGTGATTCGAAGGGGTGCATGCACCCCCATGTTTGTAACAGCAATGTCCACAATAGCCAAACTGTGGAAAGAGCCCAGATGTCCACTGACACATGAGTGGATAAAGAAGATGTGGTATATATATATACAATGGAATATGACTCGGTCGTCGAAAAGAATGAGATCTTGCCATTTGCACCGACGTGGCTAGAACTAGAGGGTATTATGCTAAGCAAAATAAGTCAGAGAAAGACAAATATCATATGATTTCACTCATATGTAGAATTTAAGTGTTTTTTTTTTTGTTTTTTTTTTTTGAGAGAGAGGGAGAGAATGAAAGAGAGAAACAGACAGCACAAGATGGGGGAGGGTCAGAGGGAGAAGCAGACTCTCCGCTGAGCAGGGAGCCCGATGCGGGACCCGATCCCGGGACTCCAGGATCATGACCTGAGCCGAAGGCAGTTGCTTAACCAACTGAGCCACCCAGGTGCCCTCATATGTAGAATTTAAGAAACAAAACAGATGAACACAGGGGAAGGGAAGGAAAAATAAAATAAGAACAGAGAGGGAGGGGTGCCTGGGTGGCACAGTTGTTAAGCGTCTGCCTTCAGCTCAAGTCGTGATCACGGGGTCCTGGGATCGAGCCCCGCATTAGGTTCCCTGCTCCATGGGGAGCCTGCTTCTCCCTCTCCCACTCCCCTTGCTTATGTTCCCTCTCTCGCTATGTCTCTCTCTGTCAAATAGAGAAATAAAATCTTTAAAAAAAAAAGTAGAGAGGGAGGCAAACCACAAGAGAGTCTTAACTCTAGGGAAAAAACAGAGTTGCTGGAGGGGAGGGGGTGGGGGGATGGAGTAAGTGGGTGATGGTCATGAAGGAGGGCACGTGATGGAATGAGCGCTGGGGGTTATATGCAACTGATGAATCACTAAATTCTACCCCTGAAACTAGTAATACAGTATATGTTACCAAATTGAATTTAAATTAAAAAATAAAAAAAAAATCCTGTACACGATGAGGGTCGAGTGGGGCAGGGTTCCCAGTGGGGGGGTCAGGGCTGTGAGGTGTAGGAGCAAGGAAGGGGCTGTTCTTTCGCCCACACCCGGCAGAGAGCCCTCAACACTGGCAGGAATTATTGCAAAACCAGAAATCCAAGCCACTGTAGGCTCAGAGCCCTGGGGTTCACCGTGGTGAGGAGACCTGGAGGCAAAGAGGAGCATGCTGCAAAGGACACTGAGAAGGAGCAGCAGGGGGGGAAATAGCAAGACAACCAGGCAAAGGAGCCCAAGAACCTGAGTCAGGGAGTGACGGGCTGTGTGAAGGGCTGCTGATGCTCCGTAAGATAGGGAGCGTTGAGACCGGTCGCGGGTGAGCCACCTGGGCGTCCTGGATGACCTTGACTCAAGCAGGTCCCAGGGAGTGGTGCAGATGGGAGCGTGATTAGAGGGGACAAAGGACAGAGTGTCTCCACAAACACATTTTTTTTTAAGGTCTCTTCATCTTTAAAATTCACATCCAATTTGCATTTGACTTCATTTATTATATGGCTCTGTTTATGTCAATTTTAAAGGATTGATTTTCACAGTGCTTACACGTTAAATTCTTAACTTCTCCTCCAATTAAATATTCAAGTAAAACCGATGCTCATGTTGTCCCCTGGCCTCCTGAAGTCCTGTCTCCCTGAGGTATATGTGCCCAGGCCTTCCTGAAGGGACGGGTGAGCCCAGAGAGACCCTGGGATTACCCAGTCAAGGCCCCCCTTATTGCTCGAGGAACCGTCTGGGCCCCCAGGGGAGGGAGGCCACCCTGGGCGGAGTTGGGGGTGTGTAGATCTCGGGGTCCGTGGGTGCTCAGCCTCTCTGGGGCTGGCCAATCTGACGGCTCCCTCATTAGAGACCAGAGTGATGATTACTTTCAGCTGCGCAGTTGCTGGCCAGGGTGGCAGCGCTCTGTGATGGGGACCGCCTGGCACCAGAGTGTGGGACTCAAGGGGCGGCTGACAGGGAAATCAGAGCAGCCCTCCGGCCCCTGGCTCCGGTTTGCCACTGGTGACATGGAAAAGTATCAGGGCTCAAAACTCTGGACAAGGGGCTTTTATTCTCAGGGCTATGTTGTCATTGGCTTGCAAAGCCCTGGAGACAGGAACAAAAGCCAAGGGGGCCCTGCCAGATCTCTTACCCTCCAAGCCCTGTGTGCCCTGCGTGAGCGCAGGGGGCCCCAGCCCCGCTTGTGGTGGGTGCCTGGTATCCGGCTCCATCCAGGTCTGCCTGAGGCCGGAGCTCCAGAGCCCCAGGGACAGCTCCTTCCCCTGCCCCGAGTTCCTGAGCCACCTGCAGGCTGGTCCAGGGGATCCCTGAGGCGGCCTGTCTTGCAGGGGAATCCCAGAATCCCAGAATGTCAGCATGGGAGGAAGCAGCGGACACCTAACCCCAGCCTCCACTGAAATTTACAGGGGCAGAAACCGAGGCCCAGAGAGAGAGACCGTGACTTGCCCAGGGTCACTCGGTGAGGGAAGGCGCGAGCTGGGACTAGAAGGCCTTGCCCTCCAGAAAGGCACCAAGGCTGATGTCTTCCCACCACTGGTTAGTTTTGCCTGCTGTAGAATTGCTTACAAATGGAATCCGATAGTACGTGCTCTTTTGGATGAGACTTCTTTCTCTCAGCATAATGGCTTCGGGTGTTGACGGTACCAGTATTTTGTTCTTCTTATTGCTGAGTATATTCCACAGTTTATCTATTCACCAACTGATGGGCATTTGGTTTGTTTCCAGCCTCTGGCTCTCACAAAGGAAGCTGTTATGAACATTTATGTACAAGTCTTATTTTTATAAAAAAATTTTGTCATGGAAAAGATAGAGAATAATGTGGCAAACACATTTTTTAATCAAGCGTACACATCTCATTACATTTGCTTCCCTTTTTTCTTTTAAGAAGAAAATACACATATAGTGAAGGCCCCTGATATTTGCCTCCTCTTGCTCCTTCCCCAGACACAACCACCATCCAGATTTTAGCTTTCATTCCTGCGTACATGGTTGGCAGTTTTACTAGGTACAGTCATTCATTCTGTTCAACAGATATTGAGCACCTACTAGCCCCTGGTGGTGCAGTCATGAACCTGACAGGCAAAAACCCCTGCCTTTGGGAGACATTTACTAATTAAAGTAAATTAGTAAATTAGAAACATTTACTAATTAAAATAAATTAGACTTCCCTATCAGGTAGCGGTAAGTGCTGGGGAGAAAAATCAAGAGAAGGGAGACAGAGTGAGGAGGTGGGGGAGTGTCTTGAAATTTTAAATCGGGTCCTTAGAGCAGACTTCACCAGTTTCTATGGCTGTGTAAGAACCCCAAACCCCAGACAAGTGGCTTATGCCCAGGAATCCTATACCACCTCTCCGGGCTTCTGTGGGTCAGGAATTTGGGAGCATCTCAGCTGGGTGGCTCTGACTTGGGGTGTCTTATGAGGTTGCAGTCAGAGGGTGGGTGGGCTGGGACCATCACCTTGAGAGCTCCTTCACTCACACATCTGGTGCCTGGCCTGGGTGAGAGCCGGGCAGTTGCAGGCTGGCCCAGACGGGGGCTCTTTGGGCATCTCGGTCTCTCTGTGGGCTCTCCTCTTGCTCCCTCCAGCAGTCAGGGCTCTGGAAGCATGTGAGTGGGAGAGAGCCAGGAGGAAACAGAATTGCCTTATTGGAGCCAGGTTTAGAAATCAGGGTCACTCCTGCCATCACCTTGGTCAAGGCCATTACAGAACTCTATCTGGGTTCAAGGGACGGAAACACAGACATCACCCCCGCCCCCCCATGGAGTGTCAGCATCACGTAAGATCACGTGAAATGGGATCCATACTGGTGTGTGAGAGCTCCCGTCTGCCCCAGAAGTGAGCAGGTGTATGAGGCCTGAAGGAGGTGAGGGGCAACCAAATGCAGATCATACTCCTGAGGGAAGGGCATTCCAGGCCAAGGGAACCAGCAAGAGTTGGAGGTAACTATGTGGCATGTTCAAGAACCAGCAAGAAGGCCAGTGGGGTGGAGGGCAGTGAGTGATGAGGAGGATGGTCGGAGAGGCGAGGTCAGAAATGTAACCTGGGCCTTTAGGTCACTGCAGGGGCCCCAGCTCTTCTCAGAATGTGAGGGGACCCATAGAGGGATTTGTAGCAGAGGGGTGCTATGGTCTGACTTGGGTTTTTTGTTGTTGTTGTTGTTGTTGGTTTTTTTTTTTTTTTAATTAATATATCACTGCTTTAGTGACATGCTGGTCCCACCAGAAAATAATCCCAATGATCCTTTGTCAGGAGCATGCTCAGGTTTACCAGCCAACTCTTATTTCTAAACCTTTGTGTGTACACGTGTGTCTTTTTTTTTTTTTTTTTAAGATTTTATCTATTTGAGAGAGAGAGAGAGAGCACAAGCGGGGAAGAGGACCTGTATTTGGTTTATATAGCTGGAAGATGTGCTTTCTAGAAGGCTGCAGAAGTTGCAGGAGGAGCGTTCTTACCTGGCTTCCCTAAAAGCTGAGCTGAGATGAGGTCACTTACTGGGAGGGGCCCCCCGGAGCAGGGAGAGACAGAAGTGGGGGAGCCTGGGCAGGGCTGTGTGGTCAAGGGGCAGGAGTCTGCTGGGAAAAGCATGCAGAGTGCCCCATCCCCAGAAGTGCGCACCTGCAGGACAGGGGACTAGAACCTTTTTCTATTGGTTTCCATCCCCACTGGTTGAAGATCAGCCAGGGAGTGCACATTGTCTGCACCCCTGAGCCCTCTGCTGAGCCTGCCCTTCTTGAAATCGGAGGAGACTCAGGGCACATGAGACTCTGTTTTGGGTGAGAGGCTAAGCACACAGAGGGAGGTCCTGTGGCCACCGAGATGAAGGTGGAGGCCTCGGGGGCCATGCTGGCCAGGAGATGGGAGTGATGCCCTGAGTGTGGCTTCAGAGGGCATGGAAGCCAGGGATACAGCCGCATTAGAGGGGGTGGGGCAGGAGGGCAGCAGGGGCTGAACCAGGCCTGGCAGTGAGGACCAGGAGAGGAGAAACCCTAAAACGCCATGCTGGAGGAGTGACACGAGGGGACAGGCGCCAGGGTCCTGGGATCCAGCCCCCACATCAGGCTCTCTGCTCAGCGGGGAGCCTGCTTCTCCCTCTCTTCCTCATTCATTCATTCATTCATTCATCCCATTTATTTAGCACCTACTGTATCACCAGCCCTCTTCTAGGTCCTTCATTAACAAAGAGACAAAATCCCTGTCCCCGCCCCCCCCCCCGCCCCCCAGCCTACGTTCCAGTGAGGAGGGGCCCTGGGTAAGGCAGTGAAAGGCAAGCGGAGGGAGCAGGATTGGGCAGAGGCAGGTGGACACGGACAAGCGCAACAAAGCCACGGTGGGAGTTCTGGAGCAAGTATGGCAAGTATGGTCTGTCGGGGTGTCCCACGGGTGGGGGGGAGGACAGGCCGCTGCAGCCGTTGTTCCCCCAGCAAGAGTGTGACTTGGGGGAGGCTCTGGGCAGCCCCCGCGGACCCCCGCGGATGTGAGCGCTGGAGGCTGTCTGGTGATGGCTCTTCCTGCAGATCTTTCTGGAAAGGGGGTCTGGCACACGGGCTGCGCTCAGGGAAGGCCGGGTGGAGCAGAGACTTGAAGGAGTTAGGGACGCGTAGCTGAGACACGTAGAGAATGAGCCCTACAGACTGGGGACAGCCCAGGCCCTGGGTAAGCTTGCCTCTGAGGCCTCCAGAAGCACGGTGGGGCTGGAGTGAGTGAGCAGCGTGAGAGGAGGTCAGGGGAGTGGTGGGGCCGCTCTGAGGTCATGTGAGAACGAGGGGCGCAATGGCGGGGTGTGGGGGGGCGGCTAAGGCAGCGAGGACTTTACTGAGGGAGGGCGATTCCGGGACAGGAGAGCCCATGACGAGTCCACCGCCAAGCTCCCAGGGAGGAGGACTGTCATCCCGCGGGCACCCTGGAAATGCTCCGGAATGCGACGGTTTCGGGATCGCGCCGGGCTGGCGCGCCCTGCATCTTTAAGCAGTGTCTGCTGCCCTCTGGTGGACTTGCAGGAGATTGCCCAAGCCCACTTGCAGCTTCGTTTTTGCCGGCAGTCTATGGGTCCTGTGGGTTCACCTTCAACTCGGGGCTATAAAAACTCTCGGCACGGGATCGTGGAAGCGTCAGGCAGCACTTGGCAGAAACAACTCATCAACGTAGACACAGGAAGGCAAGGGAAACTACGGTGTGGTTGCAACAGTATTTGGAGTGGAACTGGGGCAGGGCTGTGTGATGTTTTCTACCAAGGGTGGTCAGAGACAGAGAAGTGGGGCTGAAGGATGCTTCTAGGGCTGGAAGCTGTAGAGCAGTCACTGTTCCCAGGAGGAGAACAAGGTGAAAACACGAGCCGTGCTTGCCAGAGAGCTCTGAACTCCAGGGCAGACATGAGATCGTGCTGGGAAGGGAAGGGAACCCGGCTCGCAAAGTCTCAACTCATGGAAAGAAAATGGACATTTGAAGGCCCAGCAGAGTCACCAGAAACAGAAAAAATGGCTTCTTCCTTCTTCTGCCTTCCAGTCTCCTTCCAGTGTCTCCCTGACAGAACTAACAAGAGGCCAGCTGGCAAAGGAGTCTGGAAGGGGTAGTTTGCAGGCTTCTTGACCCCTTCTTATAGAGGAGGGCCCTTCAGCCCGGGCAGTACCAATTTCCTAATTGTGTGTGTGTGTGTGTGTGTGTGTGTGTGTATGTTTAAAGATTTATTTATTTATTTGACAGAGAGAGACACAGCCAGAGAGGGAACACAAGCAGGGGGAGTGGGAGTGGGAGAGGGAGAAGCAGGCTTCCTGCTGAGCAGGGAGCCGGATGTGGGGCTCGATCCCAGGACCCTGGGATCATGACCTGAGCCTAAGGCAGACGCTTAATGACTGAGCCACCCAGGTGCCCCACAATTTCCTAATTGTTATGTAAGATCCCCTTCTCCCTTTTGTTGCTCCAGTCCTTCCCACACCCTTTGACCCAATTTTCTGCATCAAATCCTTCTTTTTGAATTTTCCAGATTTGTGTTGGTTTGTTCAATATGTGCATAAACTATGACTGGGAGCAAATGCAGCTATCTGGGGACCTGAGGCTTATACGATAGGAGAGAGGCATTCTCATTAAGAAAAGGAATAGAGGGGCACCTGGGTTGCTCAGTTGGTTAGGCGTCCAACTCTTGATCTCAGCTCAGGTCTTGATCTCAGGGTCCTGAGTTCAAGTCCTGTGTTGGGCTCCATGCTGGGTGTGGAGCCTCCTGGAAAGAAGAAAGAAGGAAAGGAAAGGAGAGGAGAGGAAAGGAAAGGAAAAAGAAAGAAAGAAAGAGGAAGGAAAACAACATTATGCATAAAAAATGAGCTTTAGGGGCGCCTGGGTGGCTCAGATGGTTGAGCATCTGCCTTCAGCTCCAGTCATGATCTTCAAGTCCTGGGATCAAGCCCCACATTGGGCTCCCTGCTTGCCTGCTTCTCCCTCTCCCTCTGCCTCTCCCCCTGCTTGTCCTCTCTCTCTCTCTCTCAAATGAATAAAATCTTTTTTTAAAAAATGAGCTTTATAAGCTTCATGTAAATTCACCTTTCCTATGACCTGACGATTTCACTCCAGATACTTCCCTGGACAAAGTCTTGCACATGTGTATGAGGAACCAAAAGACATGATTTGAGTATGTTCACAGAGGTATTCTTTGTCAAAGGAAAAAGCTGGAACTAACCCATCACTATTGATAGGAAAATGGACAAATACAAGAAGAGTCAACATTTTATATTAAAAAGATACCTATTCTCAGGGCGCCTGGGTGGCTCAGTCGTTAAGCGTCTGCCTTCGGCTCAGGTCATGATCCCAGGGTCCTGGGATGGAGCCCTGCATCAGGCTTCCCGCTCGGCCGGGAGCCTGCTTCTCCCTCTCCCACTCCCCCTGCTTGTGTTCCCTCTCTCACTGTCGAAAAATAAATAAAATCTTTTTTTAAAAAAAAGATACCTATTCTCCTTGAACTGTATCTAACAATTCAATACGATACCAATCAAATTTCAGTGAGGTTAAATAGAACATACTACTTCCAAAATTGATGTGTATCCCTTCACACCAAACACAAAAATCAGTTACAGATGGATTAAAGACTTAAACATGAAAAGAAAAACTTTACAACTTTTGGAGAAAATCTAAAATATCTTTATGAACTTTGGGGTAAGGAAGACTTTCTTAAAGAAGACTCAACATGCTCAAACAAAGCAAAGAAAAAGGAAAAGTTTGCTAAATTCTGGTTCATTTAGATAATCCACAGACTTCTACTTCCATCCAAAGTGGAGTAGAAAGGTCTAGATTAACTTTCTTGCTTAAAAACAAAAGGAAAAGATGATGTATATAAATATAGGCAACAGCAACTTGAAAGACATTGGACATCAGGCAACAAAGGGTAGTGATCCTTGAGAAATGGGCAAAGAACAAGGTGACTCCTGTGATTGTCCAAGCTGACTGCCTTGTTTCCAGATAGAGAGGAGGAACTATGGTGAAATACTCCCTGAGTTGAAAAGATGGAACAAAGAGCCTGGGGAGACTGAGGCTGCCTGAGTTCATAGACAGGACAGAGTACTAGCAAAGAGAGAGAATTTCACAGAGAGAGATCCCCAAGACCTGCAGGGGATCACCCTCAAGTATTCAGTGTGTGAGGACCTGCCCAGGATGGGGAAAGAAGCATCACAAAGAAGAAAAGGATTAAACATGCTGGGAATAGAAGGGAACTTCCTCAACCTGATACAAGGCATCCATGAAAAACCCAGGTTAACATCATACTCAGAGCTGAAAGATCGGATGCTTTCCCACTAAGAGCAGGAACAAAACAAAGATGTCTGCCCTCACCTCTCCCATTCCACATCATAATGGAGGTTCTAGCTAGGGCATTTAGGCAAGAAAATGAAATAAGAGGCATCCAGATCGGAAAGGAAGAAGTAAAACTATCTCTGTTTGTACATGACAAGATCTTATATATAGAAAATCCTAAAGAACCCACTAAAAAAAAAACAAAAAAAACCCGTAGAATAAACACGTTCAGCAAGGTTGCAGGATACCAACTGAATATATACAATCCATTGTATTTTTACCCATTTGCAATGAACGACGTGAAAAATGATGAAAAAAAATTCCATTCATGATAGCACAAAAAAAAAAAAGACAAGGGAGTAAATTTAACCAAAGTGCAAAACTTACATTCCAAAAGCTACAAAATATTGAAGGAAATTAAAGATCCAATAGATGTAAAAATATCCAATGTTCATGAACTGGAAAACCTAACATTGTTAAGATGGCAATACTCTTCAAATTGATCTATACATTCAACACAGTCCCTATCAGAATCCCAGCTGAAGTGATCCTTACCTCACACCATGTACAAAAATGAACTCAAAACAGATCAATGACCTAACTATAAGAGCTAAACCTATAAAATTCTTAGAAGACAACACAAGGGTAAATGTCCATGACCTGGGATTTTGCCATGGATTCTTAGATGACACCAAAAGCCCAAGCAAACAAGGAAAGAAGCTAGATTGGATTTCACTGAAGCTAAAAACTTTTTTGCTTCAAAAGACACCATTAAGAAAGTGAAAAGACAGCCCATAGTTACAGAAAAATACAAACATTCATTCCTTCAAAATGAGCATGTAGCAGGGGCTGAGGAATGAGAGTGAGTAAGCCAGACAAAAACCCCCTCTTCTGTCTTCTAGTGTGAGGATTCAAAAAGGACATTAAGAAAGGAACAATTAGCTCAGACTCTAACCCTGGCTGTTTATCATCAACACTGTGACCAGAAACAGTATTTCCCTCAAGGACATGTTGCAGCTGCAGTCTGATAACAACCCATTTCTTTGAGGACTCCTGCTTTCTTACTGAGAAACTATTTGCTAAAGTTTCTGAAGTTGAAACTGAAATCCTGTCATTTCCTTCCAGGCAACAACCACCAGGAATTCGTCTATTGTTGAAAAGTTCTGTTTATTATTCATTGCTGTGAAAGAGAATGCACACCATGGGAAATCATGGGGTGTATCATTAAGAGTGTTAGAACAGGGGCGCCTGGGTGGCATCTGCTTTCAGCTCAGGTCATGATCCTAGGGTCCTGGGATCGAGCCCCGCATCGGGCTCCCTGCTCGGAGGGAAGCCTGCTTCTCCCTCTCCCACTCCCCCTGCTTGTGTTCCCTCTCTCGCTGTGTCTCTCTCTGTCAAATAAATAAAATCTAAAAAAAATAAATAAACCTTTTTTTTTAAAGATTTTATTTATCTGAGAGACAGTGTGCGCGAGAGCATGAGCATGGGGTGGGGGATGAGCGGAGCAGAGAAGCAGGCTCCCTGCTGAGCAGGGAGAAGATGTGGGGCTCAATCCCAGGACCCTGGGATCATGACCTGAGCCGAAGGCAGACGCTTAACCAACTGAGCCACCTAGGCATCCCCAAAAACTTTTTTTATTGAAGTATAAACATACGTTATAATAGTTTCAGGTGTACAATATAATGATTCACCATGCTATACATTTCTCAGTGCTCATCAAGGTAAGTGTACTCTCCCTTCTGCCTCTTTGCATCCAAGAGAGCAAGATGGGTCACCAGCAGTTCTACTGGAGCCATCTGAGGAAAGATGGCCAGGGTTCTTGCCACATCTGCTCAAACAAGCAAGGTCTGATCTAGAAATAAGGCTTCAATATTTGCTGCCAGTGTTTCCGTCAATATGCGAAGGATATAGGCTTCATTAAGTTGGATTAAGTGAACTTCCTTGAATGGGTCATCCAAGATACCTACCTTAATGCCAACTCATTGTACATAAGATAAAGATATTTCAATTATTGGTGTTTTAATGTGGAAAAAAAAAGGATAAGTGTATTCTTAATCCCCTTTATTTTACCCACCACCCCCGCCCCCCGGCCCCACCTCCGCATTCCACATCTATCTTAACCTGGTGGTATGCACTGGAAACCTTGGTCCTCTTTACAGTCCAGGCCAGATATTGATCCCTCACACACAGCTATGCTCTGCTTCCAGCCTATCAACAAAACACCACTTCGTTTAAATTTTACCTGAACTCCATCCTTTCCCAAATCCTAAAACAACTCCCTTTCCTTTTCTTAGTAACAGGTCTCAGGACTCTATTGGTATGCTACCTCTATGCTTGCAATGAGTCAATAAAGGTGATTTTGTTGAATTATAGGATTGTCCCTGGTGCTCTGAGGCTCATCGGGCTACAAGAGAACTATATATAGTAAGTTAGATATAAATGCTATGGAAAAAAGAAAGCAGGGGAAAAGGGTAAGTATTGGGGAAAGAAGAGTTTGCAACTTAAACAGGATGGTCAGGGCGCCTGGGTGGCTTGATTGGTTGGGCAACTGCCTTCGGCTCAAATCATGAGCCTGGGGTCCTGGGATCGAGTCCCACATCGGGCTCCTCTGCTTCAGCAGGGAGCTTGCTTTTCCCTCCGCCCGCCACTCCCCCTGCTTGTGCTCTCTCTGTCAAATAAATAAAATCTTAAAAACAAACACAAAAACAATTTAAACAAGATGGTCAGGGAAGGCCTCGAAGATTAGTGATAGCTGAGCAAAGACCGGAAAAAGTGGGTTTTTTTTTTTTAAATCTTCTGAGTATCTGGGAAAACAGCATTCCAGGAGGGAGGAACGGTTGGTGCAAAAGTCCGGAGTAGGAGCATGCAAGGTGTGTTCCAACCACATTTTCATAGTGCGCTGACCTTGACAACCTCTTTAATTCTGAACCTACCTTTACCCCACCACTACTCCCTTATCCAGCTTTTGCCTTTTTTCCCCCCAATAACTTTTCCATATACAATTCCCCGTTTATTACGTTTGTTTTCTGCTTTGCGAGAAAGGGCGGGCATCCTCACCTATCTCGCTATGTAGCCTGAGCTTGGAGACCTGGGGGACACAGAGCAGGAGCTCGACAGGCTCGTGTAGAAGGGCGGACTGTACTGCCCTGGGGCCCGGGGCTGGGGAGAAAGCAAGGCCAAGGGAAGGCGGAAGACACCCATCGCCATCGCGCAGGGCATCGGGGGCCACTGTGGGGCGCGGCGACCCTCAAGAACGCGCCGCAGGGCCAGCACCCCCACCACCCCGGCCGGATGCGCGCCCTCGCGCGTGCGCCGGCAGCGGCCCAGGTCCAGGCGCCCGCCTGATTGGCTGCGCGGCGCCTGGAAGCGGCGTTGCGCGTGCGCGCTTCCCCCGCGCGGGCCCGAGTGGTGTGTGGCTCTTCGGTCTTCGTCGTCCGCGCTGCAGCCCCAATTCCCGGTGCGGGACGCTCGTGCCCGGAGCTCGGAATGTTCCCGGAACTCAATAACCTTCTCAACATCACCCCTGACAGGGCGGAGCAGGTAAGACGCCCCGCGGTGGGAAGGGGGCGGGCCCCGGAGCGTGGCGGAAGACCGTATCCCCGGATGAAGCTCACGCGGAGCCGTGGGAAAGACGCGACGTCCGCGGGCAAGACGCGACGTCCGCGGGCACAAGGGCGCCTGGGAGTTGTAGTCCGGGGAGGGCCGACCGGGAAAGTGGGCTCGGCTCGGGCGCTTACGAAAGGGGGCCGTCTTCTCAAAGGCGGTGTGTACCCTCGAAAGCGCCCGGGAAGCTTGACCAACTGTGCATTGGCTTAAACGTTCACAGACGTGTACTGGGGGGCCCCTGTACGTGCTCACTGGGTCTCGGCGCCCAGAGGAGGTTGCCTGAGAGTCGGGAGTTCGATTCTCCACCTTTCCCAGGAGACCAGCTTCTTGACCGCCCCGAGTCTCTCTGGCCCTGCGGCATTGTCAGGTCACAATGAACACTGCTCCCCGTCTTCCTCCTCATGGTCTTGAATGGTGCTCTTCCAAGTTGCTCTCAGCCAGAGTTGGCTTGTATGAAGTCGGCCTTGGGCACAGCAGCTCCGACACTTTGTTTTCTCCACCCTCCTTCCCGCACTGCGAGGCATCCCGAAATTTTTCACATTTTAGCCCGGCGTTACTTCTCCCAGGAGCTTAACCTGGTTTATTTTATAATCTTTGTCTTCCTAAGGAAATGGTAAGCTCCTCCAAGCAGCCAAGACACCAAATATATCAGGCCTTTTTATGAACCCACGGTGTCAGGCAAATTACAGTTTTCAGTAGACCCTGTGGGTGTCAGTTGCCCAAGCCTGCAGGTGGCACTGGCAACCTTGCTAGTTATCTGGGCACCTGCAGAGCGCTCAGGCCAGGGCCAGAGTGGAGGACTGGAGGATCAAAGTGGGCACCGGGAAATGACAGCACTGGAGGTAACTCTCAAGGTCTGATAGTGTGATCTTTCATATTTTATAAGTGAAAAAAAGTCACAACATGGAAGTGCCATATCTGATGCCATTTGATCCCGACCTTCCCTTTCAATGACCAGGAACTAGAGGTGGCTGGAGCAGGACAGCCAGCCCCTGTGGAGACCATCTTTAGAGGTCTTTCCAGGACTTTCCATGATCAGAGCTCTGCCTGAAGCAGTGTCCAGGGCCATTGGGATGAGAACTTTGTTACTGGAGGCCTCTGTCAACTACTACTACTCCCCTCTCCCCCACCCTATTGGACAGAATTGGTATCAGAAATAGGAAGGAAGTTGGATCAGATTAGTTTTTTGAAGGTGCATTCCAGTCTTGGCAGGCTGTGATTTTTGTTGGGTTCTGACGGTAGAAGCTTCTTTCGTTCAGGATCTCGTTCTTCCCAGGACTGGTCCCTGAGGTACCAAGGTGAATGAGGAAGAGGAGGCACTTTATTCTCTGTTTGCCTTGGGAAAGTGGAAGCTGAGATATGCTTGCCCATAATGAGTGACTTAATAGCAATCGCTTTAAGTGTTGTTTTTTCCCATAATTTTGACTTATTTTCTTCTTTTTGGTAATCTGTGTGTGTGTGTGTGTAGATACCGACCTCCTTCCAGAGAGTCTAATTCACCTTTTTGTGTTCCTCTTAACTTGTAGGGGAAACTGACTCTACTCTGTGACGCCAAGACAGACGGCAGCTTCCTTGTGCACCACTTTCTCTCCTTCTACCTCAAAGGTACAGGACTCATTGATGCTGTAGAAAAAGAAACCTAAGGGAGAACTCAATGGGAATAGTATTAACCAACCAGGGCTTTGGTGTTTGGGTAGCCAGATGGCTGTTTATTGGGTAACAGGTTACTGACCATCTTGTTCGCTGCCCATCCATCCCAAAGGGTGTTATGTGCTCTCTATATATTCATGTCCTGTCTTCCCTTCTCCACCAAGTGTGCACACAGTCTCACGAGTAAACCAACTGTGGTTTTTAAAAAAATAATATTTTGGAACGCCTGGGTGGCTTAGTTGGTTAGGCATCTGCCTTCAGCTCAGGTCATGATTCCAGGGTCCTGGGATTGAGTCCTGCATCCGGCTCTTATGTGGCCTCCTGATTTCATTGCTCCTCGGTCCTTGTATATCTTGAGGTCTTTGGGCCCTGGACCCATTGACACGTTGCCCAGCCAGTAGATGCTTCCTAAAGAACATTGGGAGGAAAACTGCAGGGCCACTGCAATTTATAGGCGGAAGTAGATTAGAAGAAGAAAACAGCCAAATGAAAAAAAAAAGACTATTTTTTTAAAGATTTTTATTTATTTATTTGACAGAGAGAGACACAGCAAGAGCAGGAACACAAGCAGGGGGAGTGGGAGAGGGAGAAGCAGGCTTCCCGCGGAGTGGGGAGCCCGATGTGGGGCTCGATCCCAGGATCCTGGGATCATGACCTGAGCCGAAGGCAGACGCTTAACGACTGAGCCCCCAGGCGCCCCCCAAAAAAGACTCATTTATCAACTGATTCTCCTTGAGCTCCTGCTGAGCCAGGCCAGGATAGAGGGTGGACTTTTGGCACTCTTAGTCATAATAGTTCACAGCTTTGAAAGTTGTTTTCTTTTCCAGATGATGTTATTGTCAGCACTGAAAGAGCAACAGAATCTACAGATAAGTTATTAGAAACTAATTATGTTTAGTAAGGTAGCTAGAGCTTCTTTGTGTTCCCCTTCTAACTTCTTGGATATAAGAATAGTTGAAAAGAAATCAATTATATTTCTGTGTACACCAATGATGAGCAGAAAAATAGTATTTTTCATTTATTTAATTTTTTAAAAAAATTTTATTTATTTATTTGTTAGGGAGAGAGAGAGAAGAGCACAAGCAGGGGGAGTAGCAGGGAGAGGGAGAAGCAGGCTTCCTGCTGAGCAAGGAGCCCGATGCAGGACTCAGTCCCAGGACCCCGGGATCATGCACAAGCCGAAGGCAGACGCCTAACCGACTAAGCCACCCAGGCGTTCCAAAATACTATTTTCTAAAAACCACAATTCGTTGACAATCGAACAAAATAAGGTACCTAGTAATACACATAACAGAAGTACATCTCAGGTTCAATGAAATAAGATATAATTATTATATATGAGAAAATGTGTATCTTAGAATGAAATTGGGTATGTCAGGTTGCAGGGCCCCTTGAGTCTGTCTAGACCTGGCCCAGTGCTTTTGTTTCCAGAAGTATGAACTATATGAGACTGATTGTAAGTAAAGATGTCACTAAAAATCTGTTTGTTTTATTTTCTAGCTAATTGTAAAGTCTGCTTTGTGGCACTTATCCAGTCCTTCAGTCACTACAATATCGTGGGACAGAAGTTGGTAAATATCATAGACGTCCGAGGTGCAGTCCCTAAGTATGTGGGTCATGCAGGTGTGAGTGGGGCCGAGGCTGGTCTCCCCTGTGTGGGTTGTAGAGAACTTAGCAAGGGAGTGACTGGGGAAATCACAGGGTGCTGAACCCCTTATCTGAAGGGCTAAGGTAGCATCTCTACCTGTTTTATTAATTTAGAGTTTATAGAACCACATCTGTTGTTAATTAATCAAATGCAGCTCTACTGACTCTGGACCAGTTAAGATTGTCTCCTTCTCAGTGTGGGCTTTAATCAGTCCTGCTCAGCTGATCACAGCTTGGTCTACCACCAAATTGAGTGCCTCCTACTGTCTCCCTAAGTTTAGAGCTTAGAACCCATATGTGGGGAGAGGTGCTTTTGTCACCTGCTCCTTATCTGATCTTGGCCTGCCCTTCATCTTATCAGATGTGGGCAGGAAAGAATAAGATGGCCAAGAAGCTGGTGAACCTTCTGGCCTAGCCTAGGCCATTGCCCACGACCTGTGACCAGAGGGGCTTACTGTTTTGTTTTTTTGTTTTTGTTTTTTGGGTCTTGTTTTATTTTTATTTTTTATTATTTTTTTAAGATTTTATTTATTTATTATTTGAGAGAGCGCGAACGAGAGACAGCACGAGAGGGAAGAGGGTCAGAGGGAGAAGCAGACCCCCCACTGAGCAGGGAGCCCAATGTGGGACTTGATCCCGGGACTCCAGGATCATGACCTGAGCCGAAGGCAATCGCTTAACCAACTGAGCCACCCAGGCGCCCTATTTTGTTTTGTTTTTAATAGGCCAGCCTCACAGAGGGAAAGAAGCAGGCTTCCCATTAGCAGTGATCTTTGAAATGCCAGTCTTCCTACTGGGCCACATCACTGCGCGATGTCACTCTGATGGGGAGAGACAAATGAGAGGATGAGAGGAGGGTAGACTCTTTCCCATCCTCTGCTGAGAAGCAAGAATTTCCTGTGTTAGAGGTCAGAGCATGAGCTCAGGGAGAGCAGGCATGTTAAGAACACATTACATGCCAGGGCGGTGAAGCATGTCTCTTTGACCCTAAGCATCTGTGTTTCTGGATGAGAAACTGGTGTACACTCATGTCCAGATTGGCTACTTTTTCTGTTACCTTTGAATCGTCATTGACACAGCAGGAATGGCCTGCACAGTACTGGGCACGTGAAGGACTAGAGTGTGAGCCTCCATACTCTTGGTGTATTACTGAACTGCCATTAGTAGAATGGTAATGAGCAAGGGCAAAGGGGATGAACAGGAGTCTTTCTGTCTGCCGGGGTGACTGTGGAGCTAATGGTGCTGCACAGTGGAGGACACTGGGGTGTGAATGAACAATTAAGACTTGGTCAAGGGGCATGAGGGGTCTAAAGAGCTCCATGTGACCTGTGTCTGCACAAACAGAGCAGTGGGTTGCATATTTAGATTGTATCCATCTTTGGATGTTTGTCGAAATGCAGATTCTTGGGCCCTGCCCGCAAAGCTTCTGGTTCTGGAGGTCTGGAGTGGCGCTCAAGGATCTGCCTTTTAATCAGGTGACTCTAGAGCTTCTTAATCGGGTAGGTCATGAAGAGCCATGTTAAGAAGTTCTGGTCTAGAGGCACCTGGCTGGCTCAATCCAAAAAGCATGCGACTCTTGATGTCAGGGTTGTGAGTTTGAGTCCCACGTTGGGTGTAGAGATTATTTTTAAAAATAAGTGAATTAATTAAAAAAAAAAAGTCTCTGGGGCGCCTGGGTGGCTCAGTCGTTAAGCGTCTGCCTTCGGCTCAGGTCATGATCCCAGCTTCCTGGGATCAAGCCCCGCATCGGGCTCCCTGCTCGGCGGGAAGCCTGCTTCTCCCTCTTCCACTCCGCCTGCTTGTGTTCCCTTTCTCACTGTCTCTCTCTCTCTCTGTCAAATAAATAAATAAAATCTTTAAAAAAAAAAAAGTCTGGTCTAGAGCAGGGGTTGGCCCATTTGTTTATGAGTCGTGGGTGATTGCTGTCATTCTACAGAGCTGAGTAGTGACAGCACAGACTATGGCCTGCAAAGCCTGTCTTGCCCTACGCAGAGAAACTTAGCCCACCCCCGAACTAGTGTGTCAAGAATTCGTGTTACCCCAGCTCTCATGGGAGTGCCGCCTCTGAGGAAGAGGGCAGAGAAGGAGAACCTAGATCTTCCTGTGTGGCCGGCAGCCTGGCTGTTAACGATCTCGAAGCTATGTTCCTGAAAGCCTCAGAGCAGCTCTGAGGTCCTGTACCACTGAGGTGCACCCGAAAGGGTTTGTGAAACTCGAAGCCAACATCTGGCCCTTTCTTCTGCAGCCAGCATTTTTCAGACTTTGGTCATTCTCCCGCCATTTTATTGTCATTATTACCATTTCTAAATGTGCTTAACTTTGTAAATACATACATTTAGAAAAGTTGATGATACACGTCCTGATACTATTGCAAATTAAAACCATTGAGCCGAATTGAGCGTCATGAAAATGAATATGTGAGCAAAACATCAGTTTTTTACCAAGTGACAAATATAAAGGCACACCTGAGCACAGTGGGGATTGTGGGTTAGGAACGCACAGTGGAAAGAAGGCATGGGCCCCATCCGAAGGTGGACAGGTGTACATTTGCAGGGCTTAAAATGTGTCCTGTGCCCTTTTGTGAGCTGGAGTCTGGCCTATGGGGTGGGTTCCCCTGCAAGGCACTGTGATTCACTCTCCCTTGTGTTGTTTAGGGTGTCAGCCTGACTGCAGCCCGGGAACGCGGGCAACTTGTGTTCCTCGAGGGTCTTAAGTCTTCGGTGGATGTCTTCTTCCGGGCTCAGGCGGAGCCACACCCCCTGCAGTTCCTCAGGTCAGTCAGCCCGCAGCCCCGCCCAGAAGTACCCACCTGGTGGGGAGGCCCAGACCAGGCTTGCCCTGTGATTCCTTCTCCCTGGCATGTGGCGTGTGGGGGGACAGAGCTGGCTTCAGGAGGCAGACACTTCCCTGGTGTTGCGGCTTCATCAAAAAGCCCTTGGCTCTTATCATGGGCCAGAGGGTGTATGGCTGACCCAAAAGCTTACAGAAAGCATTATTTGCTGGGAGTATGGCAGAACAGTGTTTTTTCCAACCCTGGTTCAGAGCCCGTGCACACACCTTTGTTCTGTTTTTGGCTCAATACAGGGCTCAGCAAAGTATGGCCCATGGGACAGCTACCTGTTTTTGTAAATAAAGTTTTATTAGAATAGCTGCATTCATTTCTTCGCATATTGTTCCCGGCTGTTTTGCACTCCAACGGCAGAGTTGAGTAGTTGAGACAGAGACCATAGAACTCACAAGCCTAAAATATTACTGTTGCTTTTTAAGAAAAAGTCTGTTGACTCCTGGATTTGCTATTCTGAGATTGGTTTTTCTGTTTTTTTTCTGTCCTTTATGGGTGTCAGCCACAAACAACTCTGTACAGACTCCCCACCTGGTTGCTCTTCTTCCTCTACCACAAAGGAGTCCATACGGGAGCTCTCCCCACCGCCCCCTCTCTCAGACTCAGCCTGATGCAGTGTATGGAAAGCAGTACGGTCAGAAGGCCCCGTGCCCTGACCCTATGCGTGTGATCTCGCACACAACCTTTACCATCTCCGAACCTGGCTGTCTTCGTCTGAATGATGGGCCTGGTTACACCTCACCCCTGGGTTGGGGGAAGTTGTCCTTGCTGTTAGCGGGGCTTGGACCTGGAGCATGGGCACATGCCTAGGCCCTTTGCTCTGGTGCTTTTTGAGCCTCTTTTGCTGGGAAGTGACCGCCAAGGGTAGTCATAGGGGAGGTGGAGGTAGCTGGGCCAACTTGTTCAGAAACAGGTGGAATCTGTTAGGTACACAAACAGCCCTTAGACCTTGGTCCCTCACTGCTAGTTTACCTGAATTGCTGTTTAGCTTTTTGTCCCCAGGATGACCTCCCGGGAAGGCCTCTCCTGCCTGCGCAATCCAGATTAATCTTCTGATGCCTTAAGCTCTTAGGAGGAGGGGCTGCATGGTGTCTCTTGAGGATCCGAGAGGCTGTTTATTTTTGTGTCCCCCAGTATCTAGCACAGTGCTTTGTATCTCCTAGGCCTCAAGGAGTGTTTGAAGTACAACTTGCTCATGTATGAACGCATGCCTTTTCTTTCCAACCAGATCAGGAACCTCTTAGGCCAAGGCCTGTGATCCAGTTCTTTGCCCCATCCACCCCAGCCCTTTCCTGTGGTGCTGCTCAGTCCCGGATGAACATTTGTAGAGAGAATGAACTCTCCAGTGACCCTTGCTTGATGTTCCAGGGAGGCCGATGCTGGGAACCTGCAGCCCCTGTATGAGTTTGTCCGAGAGACTCTGAAGCCCATGGATGATGGACAGGCCGCATGGAGGTGCCCAGTGCTGCTAGTGGATGACCTCAGTGTGCTGCTGAGCCTGGGCCTGGGGGCAGTGGCTGTGTTGGACTTCATCCACTACTGCAGAGTTGCCGTGTGCTGGGAACGAAAGGTACTGATCGGCCTGCTGTCCGTGCTCCCGCCTGTGACCTCCATGGGCCCAGATGGGTCCACACCTCCCTTGCTTGCGGTGATCTTTCTTGTGTATTTGCCTGGAGGTTTGGCTTTACTCTGGTAGCCCCAGAAATCTTTTGATCTACCATTCTCCACTCCCCTACTTGCTGCTGCTAAAAAATAAAGGCCTCGAAATGAAAAGGTTGATCGGTACTGTCTTGACTGTGGCCAGTCGTGTGTGGTTCTGCAGAAGTCCTAGCTCTGGCACACATTGCCTCGTGTCTTAGGGCAAGTCATTGTCTCTCTGTGTGGGCTTTGAAGATCAGTTGAGATATAAACGGCTGTAAAAAATTGTGTGATGCGACGCAAGTATAGGACCTGATCTTTATGGTCAAATGATGAGGCAAAAATGGGGATTTTGCCAAAACAGAGAGTTAAACAATGGGAGTAAACCCACCTATACAATAGGAATGGCTCTGGTGCCTACCTCGCGGGAACCCAACAGCAGGAGTTTAGTGACACGAAGCTTGCAGCACGCCCACACAACATCTGGCCCACGGCGGCCGCTCTTCAGCCTGTGATGGCGCCCCTGGTAGGAGCCTGCGGCCCACTGTGTGGTCAGGCTGCATTGCTGGGCAGCGGTTGGCGTGAGCTAGTGGAGTCAGCCGGGGCTGCATGTCCCCAGCAGGGCATGTTGAGCACCTCCTGTGTGCAAGGGCCTGCCTGGCAGCTGGGTTCGGGGGAACTCCGGGGGCCGCGGTCACAGGGCCGGGAGCCAGACGACGTGGAGAGAATGGGAGGAAGAGGGAATGGAAGGGGCGCGGAGGGCGCGATCAGCAACACCGAAGTGGGCTCACTGCCTGCAGCTTAGCTTGCTCTGTGGCCCGCTGCCACCCTCGTCTTGTAAAAACACCTCTTTTAGTTGAAAAAGTAAAACTTGGGAATAGTTTAAGAAAGCAAAAATAAATAGCACAAAGAGTACTTTAGTAAAAAGTAACAGTCTCTTTCCCGATGTGGATATTGTTCCAGAGAGTCTGTGCAATTGTGAACGTGTTTTATGTGTGTGTGTCTCTGCATTTTTCTTCACGTCGCTGGTCACCTGCCATGCCATTTCACAGCACACCTATATCTTGGTGTCCATTGCCCAAGAACAGAACACCTGGGTTTGTTTCATTCTTTCTTTCCTTCTTTTTTTTTTTAAAGATTTTATTTATTTGACAGAGAAAGACACAGCGAAAGAGGGAACACAAGCAGGGGGAGTGGGAGAGGGAGAAGCAGGCTTCCCCGCAGAGCAGGGAGCCTGATGCAGAACTCGATCCCAGGACCCTGGGATCATGACCTGAGCCGAAGGCAGACGCTTAACCGACTGAGCCACCCAGGCGCCCCAAGATTGTTTTTTTTTAAAATATTTATTTATTTGAGAGAGAGACACACAGCGAGAGAGGGAACACAAGCAGGGGGAGTGGGAGAGGGAGAAGCAGGCTTCCCCGTGGAGCAGGGAGCCCGACGCGGGGCTCGATCCCAGGACCCTGGGATCACGACCTGAGCCGAAAGCAGACGCCTAACAACTGAGCCACCCAGGCACCCCTGCTTCATTCTTTCTAACAACTGGACAGTATACCTCTGAAGGGACTTACTGTTCGGGGTATCCCCTTCTATGGGTCGGCCTCCCCCTCGGGTTCTGGTTGGCTGACTCCTGCTTGCCATTCTAACTCTGCTCATGTGTGTCCACCTCCTGACCCTCTCCGCTGTGCCAGACATGATGCCTCTTCCCTGTGCTCCCTCAGCCCCCCATGCTCCCCTTTCTCCTGGCCTGTGTCCTGTGTTGTCTCCAGGGCCCACACTGCTCCCCTCTGGTCCCGCTGCAGCCCGGCGCTTGCTGAGCATTCAGGAGCCTGGCAGAAAGGTGGCACTTTTTGCTAACATGGAGGACCACAGGCTGGGCTGAGCTGGGTTTAAGAGGGACTGAGCTGGCAGGATAGACTGGGTGTGCTGGCGAGGCTGGAATCAGGGTCCTGGAGCACAGGCAAGGGTCCTTCCCAGTAGTAGCAGCGTGGCGGCTGATCAAGGCGAAGACGTGCAGGGGATTGGAGGCACCAAGAGCCCGGTGCTCCCTCCTGGCCCTGCCTGGAGGAGCAGGTTCTCACCTTGACTCTCTGTTGCAGGGAAACATTGTGGCCCTGGCACACGACAGTGGAGACGGCGAGGACAAGGAGAATGACATCCTCTTGAATGGCCTTAGTCACCAGAGCCACCTGATCCTGCGGGCCGAGGGCCTGGCTACGGGCTTCTGCAGGGACGTGCACGGACAGGTGCTCAGGGGCTCATGGGGCACCAGCTGCTGCTCTGCACCTGAGCCGAGTCCATACGTGGGCTAGTGTCAGGCCCTAGGGGTTGTCTGGTTGGGGTGTTCCTTCAGATGCAAGGGAAACCTCAGGAGTTGTGTGAATGCAAGACAGAGTCTGTTCCAGATGGGGCTAGCCTCACACACCAGTGCACGTTTTCCATGGTGGTTCCATTTGTGACCGAAGCAGAACTTCCTAAAAAGGAGACTGCTGTCTGGAGCAGAATGCAGGGGCCCTGCTGTCCAACAGCAGAATGCCTCTGCAGGACCACAGCAGGCTTTGTTTACTCAGGTCAATGCTGCTTCTTTTAAAATACAAACCTGGGGGGACCATACCCTTGGCTAGGGTTGCTGCCGCTCCTGCTGCTGCCTCTGACCAGAATGTTGGAGAACTCAGGCAGAAGCTGAGAGTCCTGCCTTGTGAGGGAGGTCAGGTTCTACCTCCTCCCAAGGGGCTGCCATGGTTCTCTGCCTTCTGGAACTTTTCTTTTGGAATCTCCTCCCACACCCCTACCACAGCTTCCAGGTTAACTTGACATTGACCACTCTTGACCCATTAGGCATGGCTGGGAGTTTTGGCCCAGAGTCAGAAAAGAAAACAAACGGGCAAGCCCCAAGTTGCTGTGTTGGTAGTGCCTGTGTGCACAGCGGGAGGAGAGGGTTCAGAGAGGGTTCTCTGAGGCCAGTCCCCTGGAGCATGCTAGCATGCCTAGCACTGAGACATCATCAGAATAAACCTCTAGCCTTCCTGAGCCTGTACTAGTTGGAATGTACTGACTCTCATGAGTTGATTCTCAAAATCCGTGTAGCTCACAAAACCACGCATAGAAAAAAGACCAAATTACTTCAGTGGTTTTTCCCTGGATGACTGTTTTTCTTTTTCTTTCTCTTACACATTTTCTGTAACGGGCAGGTATCACTCCTGTAACGGAGGGGGGAAACCTTTAGTTTTAGTTAGCTGGTAATCTTTGTTTTCGAAGTGGGTCGCATGCTGCATGGCACATGACTGGGACCTCCTAGAGGCCTCGGTCGCATGTGGTGGAGCAGGCGGGTACTTGGGGGCTGCTTCTCTTTCATTCTTCTCCTTGTCCCTGTAGCTGAGGATCCTCTGGCGGACACCATCACAGCCCACAGCCCAGCGGGATGGGAGCCTCACTTACCAGTACAAGATACAGGACAAAAGTGTGTCCTTTTTTGCCAAAGGAATGTCTCCTGCTGTTCTGTGACCTGATTGAGGAGCACACAGAGCGACCTTGGACCGTTTTCAGATGTGAAAGATAAAGCGACGGGTCGGAATGGATCTGTGCACCTTTGAAGTGGCATTGCAGCCTGGACCGACGGCCCCACTGCAGGGCGGGGCGGGGCCATGGAAGGGGGCTGTGACAGCACGGCCTAGTTCCCTGGGCTGTTCAGAAAACAAGAGGGAATAGCAACCTGGCCTTTGCGGAGAGAGACGCCACATGTTGAAACCGGGTGAAAGTGGTGCCAGGAGCCTTTCATTAAATACGCTTTAGCCTCAACTGCCCATTTGGCTGTTGTGCCTTTCAGAGCCAGAGTGGGTATGAATGTGCCAGCTAGGAGACAGCCCTGGGTGGCAGGCACCAGAGGGACACAGTGGATAATCATGGCTGGTATGAGGAGGGTCCCCATATCGTGGCTTCCTAGGGATGGACTGTCTCATTTAATTTTCACCTGCGTCCTGCAGAAGTATTTGCCCTTCAGTCCGGTAAGAAAACTGGCTTAAAGAGGTTTGGCAAGCGTGGTCAAGGCTGGAGAGCCGGCCGTAGATAGTGGAGCCTGACTCTGAAGTCCACACTTGCTGACCGAGCCTCCCAGAACCCAGGGGCAGGCTCCCCACTTGGTTCACCGCTTCACTTCCTCCTGGTTCTGGGGTCCCTGGCACATGAGGCTTCCTGGTTTGGTGAGAGGGGTAAGGAGTGTTCTTGCTGCCAGGTGGGATGGGGCCTTGGCAAGTTGCTCCCTTACCTGTGAAGACCGAAGAGGTGAGCTTTTGCCCCAACATCCTGTAGATGCCACACTCAGCCCGTCAGTCAAGATCGCTTCAGAGTAGACACCAGGGGCATTCCCTTAAACTGGGTACATTTTTGCTATATGCAAATTATACTGCAGTGAATTTGAAATGAAACAATAACACTGCTCAGCAGGGACTACGGAAATTTCATATCTGTTGTTTAATTTTAACTTTTCACATTTTTTAGTTTTTGTAAAAGGGAACAATTCATCACTCCTCTCCTCAAGTCATACTATTATGTTGGTTATCCCACCGATAACCAGTAATAGTAGCTGCTTTTCTTCCCAAAATATCGCAGACCTGATAGAATATTTGAAAATTATGTGTACAAGTAACTTGAGAAAGTGGTTATTGAAGAATCTAATGATTCTTTTATGAATACTCTTCAGTATTTATACCAGCTTCATCTGAGCTACAATTCTGAATGGGCTTGGCACCCCAGAACATTTTTTACATGATACGAATGGTGCTATTCTGTTTCTTCACTTAATTTATAAGTGAATTTACTAAATTTTTTTAATAAGATTTTATTTATTTGAGTGAGAGAGAGAGAGAGAGAGAGAGAACACAAGCAGAGGGGAGGGGCAGAGGGAGAGGGAGAAGCAGACTCCCCTCTGAGCAGGGAGCCCGATGCGGGACTCGATCCCAGGACCTTGGGATCATGACCTGAGTTAAGGGCAGATGCTTAACCAACAGAGCCACCCAGGCATCCCTGAGTTCACTACATTTTAACGTTTAATGGTTACTGAGCATTTTATGGTGTCATTATTCTAATTTGCTC
Organism: Eumetopias jubatus; assembly: GCF_037043125.1. Classification (NCBI taxonomy): domain Eukaryota; kingdom Metazoa; phylum Chordata; class Mammalia; order Carnivora; family Otariidae; genus Eumetopias; species Eumetopias jubatus. The sequence continues at coordinate 201,315,529 of NW_028274807.1, forward strand.
AGCTTTTCTCTGAGCATGTAGGTTCTGGGATTTGTAATTATAAATTACGTTATGAATATTATTTTATTATTTTTAATGTCATTAAATTTTATTTGGGGGACATCTGAGTGCACAGTCGGGTGCTTTATCTCTCTCTCTCAAATAAATAAAAATCTTAAAAAAAATTACGAAGATTTTATTTTTAAGCAATCTCTACGCTCAACATGGGGCTTGAACTCAAAACCCTGAGATCAAGAGTTGCATGCTCCACTGACTGAACCAGCCAGGTGCCCTGCGAATTTTATATACTATACTTATTTGGAGGTGGGGGCAAATACTTGTTTCTTTAGAACGTTCATTCAGTCACTCAGCAAATATTGAATACTTTATATATGGCAGGCTGCTGTTAGGCACTGAGGGTATGACCATGACAAAGCAGGTCCCTGCCTGCAACAAATTGAGAAGTAATTTATGTAGAGTTAGACTGTGTTAAGTGCTGTAAATAAAGCAGGGAAGGGGCACCTGGCTGGCTCAATCTGTAGAGCATGTGACTTGATCTGAGGGTTGTGATTTCGAGCCCCACCTTGGGTGTAGAGATTACTAAAAAAAATAAACTTTAAAAAGTAAAAATAAGGGGCGCCCGGGTGGCTCAGTCATTACGCGTCTGCCTTCGGCTCAGGTCATGATCCCCGGGTCCTGGGATTTAAGCCCCGCATTGGGCTCCCTGCTCGGCAGGAGGCCTGCTTCTCCCTCTCCCCCTCCCCCTGCTTGTGTTCCCTCTCTCGCTGTGTCTCTCTCTGTCAAATGAATAAAAAAAAAAAATCTTAAAAAAAAATAAGCAGGGGAAGGGGCCTATGAAAGTGAGGGATGATGAAATTTTAGTCTTCTCCCTGAAGTGGAATTTCTGAATTAAAGCATGGATTGGGGCACCTGGCTGCCTCAGTTGGTAGAGCATGTGACTCTTGGCTTCGGGTCTTGAGTTCAAGCCTCATGCTGCGTGTGGAGCCTACTTAATTAAAAAAATAAAATCTTAAAAAAAATATTTAAAAAAAAACAAAACATGGACTGGCCCTCACGTGGTACAGATTGTTCTTCAGAATGATGGAGCCAGTTAACAGTGATTTATAAGTTTTCCTCCACCAACATTGGATTTAACTTATTTTATAACTTATTAACTAATTTAATAGTTGTGCAGAGCTGTGAGAAAATGGACATTAATGGCTAGGATATGATTTTCTCTCTGTATTTTCCCATGTGTGGAGAATGTATTCCTCATCCTTAATCACTTACAATTAGAACCTGGGGTCAACCTTGTTTTATTCATTCCTTGTAGTAGTTTGGAAAGGATTTTATCATTTGTTCATGTATATATTTTTCTACTTTAAAAAACATTTTATCTTCAGAAAGATTTGTTTTCTATTCCGATATGCATTAGTTCAAGAAATATTTGTGGACCGCCTGTTTTATATAAGGGGCCATTAAGATAGAGACAGTCTTAAAGGCACCTGCTGTGCTCTGATGGGGGCTAAGCAACAATCACTTAAGTGATGTGACACAGTGGAGAAGATGAGGGCCATAAAACAATGCAAGTAATGGACGGTGACCGGCTGATGGTCACAGGAAAGTGATTATTTCCCCATCACTTTTTTGCTTTTGTTGAGGGAGCAGAGAATTGGGGAAGAGATTATGGAGGCAATACTATTTGTTTTTGTTTTTTTTTAAAGATTTTATTTATTTGTTTGAGAGAGAGAGTACACAAGCAGGGGTAAGGGCAGCCAGAGGGAGAAGCAGGCTCCCCACTGAGCAAGAGCCCAATGTGGGGCCTGAGCGCAGGACCCTGGGATCATAACCTGAGCCAAAGGCAGCTGCTTAACAGACTGAGCCACCCAGGTGCCCCGAGGCAATACTATTTGAACAAGACCTTGGAATTGTTCCTATTTTGTCTCTGATGGTACCTTAGTTCTTCAGGATTCAGGAGAGGTATTTTCCTTCCTGAATGGAATGAAGGTGCTGGTCTTTGTTGTTGTTTCTAGTTTAAAATAATTTTTAAAATATGCTTCAAATTAACTTATTTTTTAAAAAGATTTTATTTATTTGTCAGAGAGAGAGAGCACACAAGCAGGGGGAGTGGCAGGCAGAGGGAGAAGCAGGCTCCCTGCTGAGCAAGGAGCCCAATGCAGGCCTCCATCCCAGGACCCTGGGATCATGACCTGAGCCGAAGGCATGATGCTCAACCGACTGAGCCACCCAGGCACCCCTCAAATTAACTTATTTAGAATTTGCTACAGTATTGTAATTTGTCTTCGTGCTGGTAACTAAATAGCCCAACAGTATTTACTGAAAAGTAGTGATCCTTTCTTGTTATGTAGTTTGGGTTTATTTATATGTAAAGTTCTTAAAATTGAGCTTTTCTGAAATTTGTTCTTAGTAGGTATTGAAAGGTTAGTATATGTGTGCTCTCAAGAGCTTTTATTAAAAGGATATCTGCCTGCTTATTTATCCAGATGAATTTCACCAGCACGTTATCAAGCTCTGTAAAGTATCCTTCAAGGATTTTTTGCTCTTGTTTTTAAAATTGTAGTTGTGTAATTTTATTTAAAAAACTAGTGAAGAAATTAATACCCTCTTATTAAATTTTTTTTATTTTATTGGAAAACAAATGATCTGGTTTTGTGGAATTTTTTAGTTTTTAGTTTTTTGTTTTTTTTTTTAAGTAGGTTCCACACCCAGCGTGGAGCCCAACACAGGGCTTGAACCCGTGACCCTGAGATCAGGACCTGAGCTGAGATTAAGAGCTGGACGCCTACCAACTAACTGAGCCACCCAAGTGCCCCCGATTTTGTGGATTTTTCTATGGTGTCTTTGACATAGGGATGTAGTTGACTTTTTAAAATATAAGTTATTCTACAGTTTTTCTAAACTATTCTAATAATTTTCTAATTGAGGTTCCTGAATTTTTAGATATTTTTTCTTGTTTTCCTTTTTTCAGATATTAACACCTACAAATAATGCCAACCTTGCTTATTTTCCTTTAAATGGGGAAAATTTTTTTATAGAAGTATAGTTAACTTACATCATTAGTTTCAGGTGTACAACATAGTGATTCGACAGTTACATACATTATGAAATACCACCATACAAGTAATGGTAATTGTCATCTGTCACCAACAAAGTTATTACACTATTATTGACTAAATTTCTCACGCTGTATTTTGCACCCTGTGACTTACTTATTTTATAACTGGAAGTTGTACCTCCTGATCCCCTTCACCTGTTTTGCCCGTCCCCCTCCCCACCCCCCCTCTGGCAACCACCAGTTCTCTGGATTTATGAATCTGTTTCTGTTTTTTATTTGTTTTTAGTTTCCACATATAAGTGAAATCATACGGTATTTGTCTTTCTCTGACTTATTTCACTTAGCATAGTACCCTCTAGGTCCATCCGTGTTTTCACCAATGGCAGTACTTCATTTTTTTTTTTTAAGATTTTTTTTATTTATTCGACAGAGCGAGAGAGTACAAGCAGGGGGAGCAGGAGAAGAGGGAGAAGCAGGCTTCCCACTGAGCAGGGAGCCTGATGCGGGGCTCGATCCCAGGACTCTGAGATCATGACCTGAGCCGAAGGCAGATGCTTAACCATCTGAGCCACCCAGGCGCCCCAGTTTATTCTTTTTTATAGCTGAGTAATATTCCAGCGTGTGTGTGTGTGTGTGTGTGTGTGTGTGTGTGTGTGTGTGTGTGTGTGTAACATCTTTATCCATTCATCTATCGATGGACACTTGAATTGCTTCCATATCTTGGCAATAAACATAGGGGTGCATTATCTTTTTAAATTAGTGTCTTTGGTTTCTTTGGGTAAATACCCACAAGTAGAATTACTGGGTCATATGGTGTTATAGTGTTTCTATTTTTAATTTTTTGCGGAACCTCCCTATTGTTTTCCGTGGTGGCTGCACCAATTTACCTTCTCATCAAGAGTGCCTGAGAGGGTGCCTGGGTGGCTCAGTTGGTTAAGTGACTGCCTTTGGCTCAGGTCATGATCCTGGAGTCCCGGGATCGAGTCCCACATTGGGCGCCCTGCTCAGCAGGGAGTCTGCTTCTCCCTCTGACTCTACCCCCTCTTGGGCTCTCTCTCTCTCTCTCTCTCTCAAATAAATAAAATCTTAAAAAAAATAGAGTGCCTGAGAATTCCTTTTTTCTCCATATCCTCCCCAATACTTGTTATTTCTTGTGTTTTTGATTGTAGCCATTCTGACAGGTGTGAAGTGATACCTCATTGTGGTTTTGATTTGCATTTCCTTGATGATGAGTGATGTTGAGCATCTTTTCATGAGTCCGTTGGCTGTCTGGGTGTCTTTGAAAAATGTCTATTCAAGGTCCTCTGCCCATTTTTTAATTGGACTTTTTTTGTTGTGTTGAGTTGTAGGAGTTTTTTTATGTATTTTAGATATTAACTCCTAATCACATATATTATTTGCAAAAATTTCTTCTATTCAGTCAGTTGCTTTTCCATTTTGTTAATGGTTTTCTTTGCTATGCAAAAGTTTTTTTAGTTTGACATAGCTCCAGTAGTTTATTTCCCCTGAATAACTTCAGTCAGCATTTTGAAATTTGTTAAGAGTGATGTGAAGGTATTTGTTGTCTTAATTTCTGTTTTTAAGAGAATAGGAAGCATTTTTATAGTAATTTTTAATTTTTAAAATACATAAATTATCAAGTCAGTGAAATAACCTTGGAAAGGGAAAGGAAAAAGAAATGCTCCTCCTCAATCTCCTGCCCCCCCCTTTAGAGTTTAACCAGTAATCATTAGTGAACTCTGTACTTTCTCAGCCTCACTGAGGTATCGGCACTCTTTTTCCTGTGGCTGTGTTGAGCATCTCTCTGTTGTGTGAGCCCTAAGTTCCTTTTATAGCTTTTTCTTGCTGGTATGTGTTGTAGTGTCTATAACCTGCTGTTTATGTTAGGCTTGCTAAGATTTTTATTTTTTTATTTTTATTTTGTTTTTTATTTTATTTATTTATTTGACTGATCCACCCAGGCGCCCCTTGCTAAGATTTTTAAATTAATATTATTGAGATATGCAATCTGTATTTGTAAGCAAACACGAACTATAATTTTTTGCTTACCTGTTAGCTTGGCTGTGTTTGAGCATTAGAACAATATATGCTTCAGGGTACCTAGGTGGCTCAGTCGGTTGAGCATCTGACTCTTGGTTTTGACTCAGGTCATGATCTCCAGCCATGTTAGGCTCTGCACTTGGCGGGCAGTCTGCTTGAGGATTCTCTCTCTTCACCTTCCATACTCTCTCTCTTAAATAAATAAATAAATCTTTTTTTTTTAAAAAAGAGCAATATATGCTTCATAAACCATGTTGAGGAATTCGCTACCTTTTGTATGCCCTGAAATTCTTAGTGTATTTTTTCCCAAATTAGGACTTGCGTTGGTCAAGGTCAAGCAATTTTTTTGGAGATAGTTTAAAAATATTTCTTTGTTATTGGTCTTTATATATGATAACTTTTCTTTGTTGTGCCAGTTTTAGTACTTTATTTCTGAAATAGTTATCATTCTATTTTTTTACAAAATTATTTGTAAATCATATATACCATAAGAGACTTGTGTCCAGAATATATAAAAAACTTACACCTCATTAAGAAGACAACCCAGTTAAATAATAGGCAAAAGAGGGGCACCTGGGTGGCTCAGTCATTAAGCGTCTGCCTTTGGCTCAGGTCATGGTCCCAGGGTCCTGGGATCGAGCCCCGCATCGGACGCCCTGCTCCGCGAGAGGCCTGCTTCCTCTCCCACTCCCCCTGCTTGTGTTCCCTCTCTCACTGTGTCTCTCTCTCTCTGTCAAATAAATAAATAAAATCTTTAAAAAAAATAATAGGCAAAAGAGTTGAATAAACATCTCACCCAAGCAGACATGGGGATGACCAACAGGCACATAAAAATATGTTCAATACCATTACGCACTAGCGAAATACAAATAAAAACCACCATGAGTTGCCACTGTGTAATCACTAACATGGCTGTAGTGAAAAGACTGACAATTTCAAGGGTTAACAAGGAGATGGAGAAATTGGGGCCCTCAGGTATTGCTGGTGGGAATATAAAATGGTGCAGCCACCTTGGAAAACAGTTTGGCAGTTGTTTGTTTTTAAGACTTTATTTGAGAGAAAGAAAGATAACAAGAGAGAGCATGAGCAGGGAGGAAAGGAAGAAGCAGGCTCCCTGCTGAGCAGGGAGCCCGACACCAGGACCCCAGGATCATGACCTGAGCCGAAGGCAGACGCTTAATGACTGAGCCACCCAGGCGCTCCTGTTTGGAAGTTTCTTAACATAGATTTACCATATGACTCAGCCATTCAGTTCCCATGTATATACCCAAGAGAAATGAAAGCATAAACACTTGTATGTGGATGTTCACAGCAGTGTTATTCACAATGGCCCAAAAGTGGAAACAAAGTATCCATCAACTGATGAATGGATAGACAGACAATATGCAGTACAGCCCTACAGTGGAATGCTATTTGGCAATTAAAAGGAATGCAGTGCTGCAACATGCTACAACATGGATAAACCTCAAAAACACCATGCCAGACACAAAAGATCTGATAGCACACTATTCCATGGGACTGGGTGTGAGAATGGGAAATGACTCCAGTAGGTTTCTTTTTGGCCGGATGAAAATGTTCTAAGGTTAGAATGTGGTGATGGTTGCACTTTGCATATACTGGAAATCATCGAACGCTTAAAACAGGTAAGATTTATTTTAAAAAAAACAAGACTAAGACCCTGACTCCACCACTTAGAACTCTTCTGTAGTAACAAGCAGCCTCCAAATCCCAGTGACTTAAATGTACAGACATATTCTTCATTTAAGTTACATGTTTGAAACTATGGGTCATTGCTTGTTCTGCTCCATGACCTCTCAATTTGGGATCCAGCTGGAAGGAGCAGTCCCAAGGTGGCACTGCTGTCCCCCTGGCTAAGGGAGAGAATGAGAGGCTCATTCTCCCAGCCAATGGCTCTCAGAGCTTCTGCCAGGCCTGTGCAGGTCATGTTCACTCACACTCTGTTGGCCAAAGCCAGACACGTGGCCAAAGCTACCAATGGAGAGGGCAGTGCACTCACCCTCCAGGGAGACACCACAGTCCCTTGACAGAGGGCCTGGCTGTGTGTATGATCTGACCACTCACGGAGAAGGGAACAAGGAAATAATCAACCGTAATGACTTTACTCGAGTACTCTCCCCAGGTGCCCTCTACAAAGTCCCATCTGAAACCAGAAGCCAATCCTGAATACAGGGCAAAATCTTAAAGGCCACTTTAGACCAAGGCTAGCTGTCCCCACTATTTAATTTCCTTCTGACAATAGTGTGGTGGGCAGGGAGGGAGTCAAGACACCGTCGGCCTTGGAGAGATGGTCCTGAGTGCAGTGGAAATGGATGGGTGTGAAGGAGAGGGTATGTCTCTTTGAAGAAGGCTTAGAAGGGGGCAGGGGGCTGGACCGGCAGAAGGGCCAATTCTGAGTCCCACCTCGCGTTGTGCTATGTCTACACCTTATGCCATCCCAGAGCTGCAGCCTCTGAGGGCAGGAGCAGGGTCTGCCTGGGGTGGGTGCGGCTGAGCTGAGAGTGCCCAGGGCAGCAGGGTTGGGTTGGGGCTGATCCCTGACACTCGAGACCCGGTTCCGTGAGGGCGAGGGGATTGCGATCGAGGTCCCTGAGTGCAGGCCCTGGGCAGTCTCAGCGCACAGCATCCCGGGTTGGCCAGCGCTGGGCGGGCCGGGACGCGTGTTCCCACAGCGGGTGAAGCCCCCCCTCTGTTCCCCTTGTATGAGACCCAGTAAGGAGACCTCCCTCGGGGTTTTCAGGATGCTCAGATAAGTACTCAGCTCAGCATCCAGCACAGAGCAAACGCTCAGTGGATGGAGCTATGCGATTCCAACAAAGACACGGTCCGTGTGAAATGGTTAAATGCCCATCGGAGAATGGAAAAACCCAACACCGTAAATCTGCAACCCAGATATATCCACCCACTACACATCAGCAGCACCCAGACCCTTCCTTCTCCGTGGATGGCTTTCAGTAAAAATGAGATTGTACTCTTCAGTTCATTTTAAACCATCTTTCAGGAACAGGTTTCAACATCAGTAAGTATTCATAAAACTTGTCCTTTAGAAAGGCTATAGGGAGGGTACCTGGGTGGCTCAGTTGGTTGGGCGACTGCCTTCGGCTCAGGTCATGATCCTGGAGTCCCGGGATCGAGTCCCACATCGGGGTCCCCGCTCAGTGGGGAGTCCGCTTCTCCCTCTGACCCTCCCCCCTCTCGTGCTCTCTCTCTCAAATCTTTAAAAAAAAGGCTGTAGGGAAATGGACAGAATTTATTCGACCCATCTGTATTTGTTGAGCATCTGTATTGTTGTTTTTAATTTTTTGCTGTTTTAAACGGGGACCTAGGCATCTTGCGCGCGTTCTTGGTAATTCTCCGGAAGGTGCTGTCAAGTCCTGGTGCGGTCCACAGGGCCCTGCCCCATCTTCAAGCCCCGCCCCGCCCGGGACCGCCACCTCTCCCTCCCTCCGGGTGGCCTGGCGAGCGTCCGCCAGGGGGCGAGCGGGAGCCATGGGCGGGGCTCGACTACGCATGTGCGCGCCGCTGGAGCACGTGCGGGGGGCGGTGAGGGCGGGAGGGGAAAGGTAGGAGGTGAGAGGTGAAGGGGCGGAGAGCTGCGCGGGCGCCGGGCGGCCGGGAGAGAGAGGGCGGGCACCACGCACCGGACCGCGGGCCGGGAGCGCGCACGCCGCGCCCCGCCCCCGCCGCCGCTGCCGCTGCCGCCGCCGCCGCCGCCGCCGCCCCCCCCGCCCCCGCCCCCGCCTCCCGGGAGCTGCTGCCGCCACAGGTACCGCCGCGCGTGTCCCCACGTCGCCTGTCCGCGGGCCCCGGCTCGGGCCTCCGGCCGCGCGGCCCCGGGAGGTCGGGGGTGGGGGCCGCCGGGGACACGGGCGCGCGGGCGTGGGCGCTGTCCAGCAGCCGTGCGGGCCGGGAGACCGCAGCCCAGAGAGGGGGCCGGGCCGCCGCGTCCCCACCCCCACCCCGGCCGCGCCCCCGCCCGCGCCCTCGTGTCCCCACCCAGCTCCTGGCCCCGGGTGACCACTGCCGGGAGACGGGGTCGCGCCGCGGCGGCCCCTGGCCCGGCGTCCCCGGGAAGCCGCCGCTTCTAGAACCTGCTTTGGAGCTGTCTGGATTTTCCAGAGTGCGGGGGAGATCATGTTGTCCACTCCTGCCGCTTTGGGGCTGTCTGGTTTTGAGGCAACACGTAGCTGCTTTGCTGGGTTTGCTTGGCTTCTAGTTTTGCCCAAGCCCAAACTTTGCTCACTCACGTTGCCTGTGTTTACTGTGTTGCCTTGTGTTTATTATCTCAATATATCATAGGGGATTATAATGTCACGGTGGCACGAGTTGCAGGGAGCCTGGACCGTTTGAAGCGCAAAGTTGCACAGGTGGAAAGGCTGTTGGCCGGAGGGGCGGAGGGTCCCTGCGGGGGCTCCAGGAGTTCCCCTTCATTGCTACTTGCTCTCCCACCTTCTGTGGTGACAAAGCTGCGTGATTAAACTCTTCCTGGGGATTTTGTAATAATTCTTGTGAAGAAGACCTAGGAAAGTTTTCCTTAATGATGTTAGTTTTGTGTGTGTTTCTTTTATCTGACCAGATCTCTTTTGGAGTTTGGTCATAGGGTGTCTTATTGGTGTGCTGCTGTCTCAGGATATCCTGCTAATGATTGAAACTATGGTCAAGAATGTCTGGTTAGTGTTCCTGAGTGATGCTTAACCGATGAGCTTTGTCTTGTTTATTCCTTTTTTGTGGTGCCATTTAAAAAAATTTTTGGAGTGTAGTTGTTACACTCCAATGTTACATTATTTTTAGATGTGCAACAGTGATTCAACTGCTCTGTACATTATGCTCACCACAAGAGTAGTTACCATCTGACCTGTATTTTTTTTCTATGGTGGATCCCAACCCGGGGCTTGAACTTATGACCCTGAGATCAAAACCTGAGCTGATACAAGAGTCAGCTGCTCAACTGACTGAGACACCTGGGCCCATGTGACCTGTATCTTTTTAAGTATGTTAATATAGTTTGGGTTTTAGGTGTTTTACACATTTGCAGCATTCCCAGTAGGCACACGATGTAAAACTATATATATAAATGTATCTTCATAGTCATTCTTTTGGTCATAGATTGAAAGAATTACTTCTCATTTATTATGAACTAATCTGGTATTTGAGAGCTCTCTCTTTTCTTTTGCTGTTGCGCAAACACAGCACCTCTCCTGAGGTCTCCACGTGCTTTATAATCATTGGTTTGGCCTTCCCCCCCATCCCCATCATCTAGACTAGTTTACTGTTATGAGGGGGATATAAAGTCGACTCCTAGTTTATGACTAAAAGAATGGGGGCAGAAAGATGATGAATTGCCTGAGGTCATATATGAGCAAGTAAACTGTCCAGTCGGGAAGCAAACCATGCCTGTGGGGTTCAGTACTCATGCATTTATTAACGTTTGGTGGCAGACTTTAGGGAGGCTTACTCTTAGTTATCTAGCCATGCACATGAATGTGTCCTGAGGACCCTGGAATTACACTTAGGTTTATGTGCTGTTTGTTTACTCTCACCATTGGTAGCCGTTTGCTGTGGCCAGGGTTAGTTATATTGGCTCTCACAGGTATTTTGTATATGGTTTATGTTATCACTTCCATTTGAACAGATGAAAGGACTGCCCCTTAGAGCGAAGCTGGGTTTCCAGGGTCACCCAACTTGTAAGTAGTGGATTAGGCCTTCAAACCAGATCTGCCAGACTCTACCGCCTGAGCTCTTCCACTGTAACTCGCTTCCTTCCTGAGTTGGCTGATGAAACAAAGTCCAGGTGACTTTTTTTTTTTTTGGCCACCTGAAGTAGTGAATAAAATATTTATTGAACACCTGTGCTGTCTAGGTGTACTGTGCTAGGTGCTCTAATAATAGCTTATCTCAATCATCATAGTAACGAGGTGAGATACTATTGTCACCCCTCCCCCCCTTAATGATGAGTTTTACAGATGTTACCTGACTGGTCCTGGGTCACCTCCTAGTTAGAGGCAGAGCCCAGGTGCAAACCCAGGTTTGCTTGACAATAGAGTCCATGCTTTTGATTTTTATTTATTTTTTAAAGATTTTATTTATTCATGAGAGACAGAGAGGGAGAGAGAGGCAGAGGGAGAAGCAGGCTCCCAAGGAGCAGGGAGCCCGATGTGGGACTCGATCCCAGGACTCTGGGATCATGACCTGAGCCGAAGGCAGACGCTTAACCATCTGAGCCACCCAGGTGCCCTAGAGTCCATGCTTTTATGCTCGTCTCGCACCTCCTGGCCTCACAGTCTTTTCCTGTTGCCCATTGGCAGGTGAGAGGTAGCAGGAGAAGGTGACGGGGTGAAGGGAAGAAGCCAGCATCACAGACCCAAGTCAGAGATGTGGAAGTCAGCAGGAAGGAGACAGCAGTGGGCAGGGGCGCTGCCTGAGCATGCTTGTGGGGGTGCTGGGCCATTTCATAAGCTTTACAGTGGAGTCCAAAGACGGGGGGTGTGCATGCATCAAGAGTGCATGGAGGTCTCAGGGAAAAAAAAAATCAAAACTTATCTGTGTGTTTATTTTAGCTTTACTGAATTTT